>NC_135349.1:7847705-9098737 GCF_023851605.1 Tamandua tetradactyla
CAAAATGGGGAAAAGACTTGAACAGACACCTACCAGAAGAGGAAATACAAATGGCCAAAAGGCACATGAAGAGATGCTCAATGTCCCTGGCCATTAGAGAAATGCAAATCAAAACCACAATGAGATATCATCTCACACCCGCCAGAATGGCCATTATCAACAAAACAGAAAATGACAAGTGCTGGAGAGGATGTGGAGAAAGAGGCACACTTATCCACTGTTGGTGGGAATGTCAAATGGTGCAACCACTGTGGAAGGCAGTTTGGCGGTTCCTCAAAAAACTGAATATAGAATTGCCATACGACCCAGCAATACCATTGCTAGGTATCTACTCAAAGGACTTAAGGGCAAAGACACAAACGGACATTTGCACACCAATGTTTATAGCAGCATTATTTACAATTGCAAGGAGATGGAAACAGCCAAAATGTCCATCAACAGACGAGTGGCTAAACAACTGTGGTATATACATACGATGGAATATTATGCAGCTTTAAGACAGAATAAACTTATGAAGCATGTAATAACATGGATGGACCTAGAGAACATTATGCTGAGTGAGACTAGCCAAAAACTAAAGGACAAATACTGTATGGTCTCACTGATATGAACCGACATTAGTGAGTAAACTTGGAATATGTCGTTGGTAACAGAGACCATCAGGAGATAGAAATAGGGTAAGATAATGGGTAATTGGAGCTGAAGGGATACAGACTGTGCAGCAGGACTGGATACAAAAACTCAAAAATGGACAGCACAATACTACCTAACTAATGTAATTATGTTAAAACACTGAATGAAGCTGCACATGAGAATGATAGAGGGAGGAGGGCTGGGGACATAAATGAAATCAGAAAGAAAGATAGATGTTAAAGATCGAGATGGTATAATCTAGGAATGCCTAGAGTGAATAATAATAGTGAAATGTACAATGTACAAATTTTAAAAATGTTTTGGCATGAGGAAGAACAAAGGAATGTCATTATTGCAGGGTGCTGAAAATAGGTGATAATTAATACTTTAAAATGTCACCTTATGTGTGAGACTAAAGCAAAAAATGTTTATTTGTTACAAAATTTATATTTTGACTAGAGCATTTCCTAATATAACTCATGTAGATAGTTTGATTGAATGTCATAAGTTCTTGGAATCTCAGGTAGCACATGAGATTTTGTTGGTTTGTCCAGAGTGAGCCCCCAATGGATCCCAGAATGATTTGATCAGTGACTGGAAATATATTTGCAAGCCCCCTTTGGGGAATGGTGAGAGTGGGGAGAAATTCAACTTCCCCAAGTTGAATTCTTGATATTCTCACAAGCAGTGTGGACAACCAAAGCTATAGGCTGAGCCCCCAGTCTTGGGGTTTGTTCACATGAAACTTAACCCCACAAAGGATAGGTCAAGTCTACTTAAAATTTAGGCCTAAGAGTCACCACCAAGAGAGCCTCTTTTGTTGCTCAGATGTGGCCTCTCTCTCCAGTCAACACGATGAGCAGTCTCACCACCCTCCCCCTCTCTGCGTGGGACATGACTCCCAGGGGTGTGGACCTTCCTGGCAACGTGGGACAAAGATCCTGGAATGAGCTGAGACTCAGCATCAAAGGACTGAGAAAAACCCTTGAATGAGCTGAGACTTACCATCAGGGGACTGAGAGAACCTTCTCAACCAAAAGGGGGAAGAGTAAAATGAGACAAAGTGTCAATGGCTGAGAGATTCCACACAGAGTCGAGAGGTTATCCTGGAGGTTATTCTTACACATTAAATAGATATCACCTTGTTGTTCAAGATGTAATGGAGAGGCTGGAGGGAATTGCCTGAAAATGTAGTGCTGTGTTCCAGTAGCCATGTTTCTTGATGATGATTGAACAATGATATAGCTTTCACAATGAGACTCTGTGAATGTGAAAACCTTATGTCTGATGCTCCTTTTAGCTACTATATCAACAGAAGAGTAGAACATATGGAATAAAAATAAATAATAGAGGGAACAAATGTTAAAATAAATTCAGTTTGAAATAGTGGTAAATGAAAACGAGGGGTAAGGGGTATGGTACGTACCCCTTTTTTTCCCTCTATTATAATTTTATTTCTTTTTCTGTTGTGTTTTTATTTCTTTTTCTAAATCGATGCAAATGTGCTAAGAAATGATGAATATGCAACTATGTAATGATATTAAGAATTACTGATTGTATATGTAGAATGGAATGATATCCAAATGTTTTGTTTGTTAATTTTTTTTAAGTAATAAAAAAAAGTTAAAAAAGAACCATGAGATATCATCTCACACCCACCAGAATGGCCATTATCAACAAAACAGAAAATGACAAGTGCTGAAGAGGATGTGGAGAAAGAGGCACACTTATTCACTGTTGGTGGGAATGTCAAATGGTGCAACCACTGTGGAAGGCAGTTTGGTGGTTCCTCAAAAAGCTGAATATAGAATTGCCATATGACCCAGCAATACCATTGCTAGGTATCTACTCAGAGGACTTAAGGGCAAAGACACAAACGGACATTTGCACACCAATGTTTATAGCAGCATTATTTACAATTGCAAGGAGATGGAAACAGCCAAAATGTCCATCAACAGATGAGTGGCTAAACAAACTGTGGTATATACATACGATGGAATATTATGCAGCTTTAAGACAGGATAAACTTATGAAGTGTGTAACAACATGGATGGACCTTGAGAACATTATGCTTAGTGAGACTAGCCAAAAACTAAAGGACAAATACTGTATGGTCTCATTGATATGAACTGACATTGGTGAATAAACTTGGAATATTTTGTTCATAACAGAGACCATCAGGAGACAGAAATAGGGTAAGATATTGGGTAATTGGAGCTGAAGGGATACAGATTGTGCAACAGGACTGAATATAAAAACTCAGAAATGGACAGCACAATACTACCTAACTGTAATACAATTACGTTAAAACACTGAATGAAGCTGCACGGGAGAATGATAGAGGGAGGAGGGCTGGGGTCATAAATGAAGTCAGAAAGAAAGATAGATGTTAAAGATTGAGATGGTATAATCTAGGAATGCCTAGAGTGTATAATATTAGTGAAATGTACAATGTACAAATTTTAAAAATGTTTTGGCATGAGGAAGAACAAAGGAATGTAATTATTGCAGGGTACTGAAAATAGATGATAATTAATATTTTAAAATGTCACCTTCTGTGTGAGACTAAAGCCAAAAATGTTTATTAGTTACAAAATTTATATTTTGACTAGTGCATTTCCTAATATAACTTATGTAGATAGTTTGATTGAACGCCATAAGTACTTGGAATCTCAGGTAGGACATGAGATTTTCCTGGTTTGTCCAGAGTGATGCCCCAGAGTGATCGATCAGTGAGTGGAAAAGTATCTGCAAAGCCCCCTTCGGGAAGTGGTGAGAACGGGGAGAAATTCAACTTCCCCAAGTTGAATTCTTGATATTCTCACAAGCAGTGTGGACAACCAAAGCTATAGGCAGAGCCCCCAGTCTTGGGATTTGTTCATATGAAACTTAACCCCGCAAAGGATAGGTCAAGCCTACTTAAAATTTAGGCCTAAGAGTCACTGCCAAGAGAACCTCTTTTGTTGCTCAGATGTGTCCCCTCTCTCCAGCCAATACAATTAGCGGTCTCACCACCCTCCCCCTCTCTACGTGGGACATGACTCCCAGGGGTGTGGACCTTCCTGGCAACGTGGGACAGAGATCTTGGAATGAACGGAGACTCAGCATCAAGGGATTGAGAAAAACCCTAGAATGAGCTGAGACTTAGCATCAAGGGATTCAGAAAACCTTCTCGACCAAAAGGGGGAAGAGGGAAATCAGACAGAGTGTCAATGGCTGAGAGATTCCAAACAGAGTCAGGAGGTTATCCTGGAGGTTATTCTTATGCATCAAGTAGATATCATCTTGTTATTCAAGATGTAATGGAGAGGCTGGAGGGAACTGCCTGAAAATGTAGAGCTGTGTTCAAGTAGCCATGTTTCTTGAGGATGATTGAATAATGACACAGCTGTCACAATGTGACTGTGTGATTGTGAAAACCTTGTGTCTGATGCTCCTTTTATCTACCTTGTCAACAAAGCAGTAGAACATATGGAATAAAAATAAATAATAGGGGGAACAAATGCTAAAATAAATTTAGTTTAAATGCTAGTGATCAATGAAAGCGAGGGGTAAGGGGTATGGTAGGTATAATCTTTTCTTTTTTTTTCTTTCCTGTGTTCATTTTATTTCTTTTTCTATTGTCTTTTAATTTCTTTTTCTGAATTAATGCAAATGTTCTAAGAAATGATGAATATGCAGCTAAGTGATGATATTGTGAATTACTGATTGTGTATGTTGTTTTATTTTGTTTCTTTCTTTCTTTTTTTTCTGAGAGTGAAAACATATAGTCTTTAATTCTAAAAAAGCCATTTAATATCTTATCCCAATTACTCTTCCAGGAAGGAGGAGAAGGGAGGGGATGGTTGGGATTACATTATAACACAATGCTCAGAACAATATAAAGCATCTAGAAATAAAATCCAAAAAGACCAATAAATATTCAATCTACATGAAACACAGGAAAAGGAGAAAATAGTGAAACTATTTTGCTGTACTACGTAAATACACAGTAGCCATGATCATTTCCTAGATTACTCGTTGGATACTTAATTCAATTGACCTTAATTGCTTATAAAGTGTGCAACACAATCAGGGAGAACTTGTCTTTCATTTAGCTCAGAAAGCACGAATGGAGGCAAACACTAAGTGATGGACCACTGTAGATCATTAGAATAATTAATACGGTTGCCAGCTTTGAAAGCCTTTCTTTCATGCAGAGAATCTGCTAGCCTTTGGACCCAGGTTTCAGACTTGCAAAAACTTTGGGGTTCTTGAGGGCAAGTGAGAGCTCATTGAGGAAGGAAATAAAGTGGGAGTCTCGCTCAGACTTCTTTGACTCAAAAATGATGACAATGGTAAAGTGAGGTTCTGGGCAGGTCAGAAAGTAGGTGCTCTAAACCTTGTCATCATAGAAGTGAACCACTTTATCCTAGCTGTTCAGGTCGGATGTGCGGTCCGTCATAATCATGATGACGTTGGGCCAGTGCATGATGGGCCTGTCGCTGGGCAGAGACACCACCGCTGGATACTGGTCCACGCCCTTAGGAGCCTCTCTGTACAAATGGGGGTGGTGATAGCCATGACCCTGAAAGCTTTCTGAACCTCGGTTGTCAAAAATTAAGGACACATTGGCAGCATCGTATTTCCTGATGAAGCTAGAAATCTTTCCAAAGAGATCTGGATTAGCTTTTGCTGTCAGTGTTTTCATTTCTGAAGCAGTCGTTTGTTGGCTCAGTGCCTCATGAAAGTAAAAGCTAAACTTGGCAAGGAGCATGTTTTTGAGCTTCATCAGCCAAAGGAAAATGTGTGGGGGCTGAACCGCCTTCTGAGACTGCCCTCCAAATAGATGTTTCTTGGTCTCTCGCTGCTTTTCAAAGATCTGGCCCCAGGTCTGCAGCTTAGTGTGAGCACTGTGTAAGTTAACCAGAGATGGCAGGAACTTCCATTCCGAGACCTGAGCCTGGGCCTTCAGGGGATGACTCAGGACATCAACTTCCAGCTGGAAACTGCTTTCCAAGGGACTGAGGATTGGGTGGTGAAATCTGGAGCTATATTTCCTGAGGATGGTATCCGAAAGGCCAACGAGCTCTTCGGCATTGATGAACTTCTGGGTGCTGAGGGTGTACATCTTCTCGTAGAAGTCCGCAATCTCCATCCGAGCCTGAACAAAGAAGCAGAGCTGCTCTGACAGGTGGGAAAGGAGCTCTTCCACATGAGGGGCAGTTCCGCCCAGGGCACCACGGCCAGTCACCACCTTCTTCAGCTCATTATGCAGGGACGTGTAGATGGTGCGGATGGAGTCCTTCCTGCTGAAGAAAGACTGGCCCCCTAGTTTCTGCCCCAGGTAGGTGAGGCTGTGATAGACCTTCTCGGCCGCAGCCAGGTGGGCCAAAGCCGCCAGCAGCGACAGCCAGCTGCCCCCTGCGCTCTTGTTGGCCTCTCGTTCCTTCTCCACATTGTCCTTGGCCTTGTCGTAAGAGAAGATGCCCAGGTGAGAGAAGAACGTCTCCAGCACCGCCTGCTCCACCGGGACCGGGGCGGCCAGCGGGATAGACTCCCCCATGCGAGCTGCGACCCAGTGTTTCTGTATTTTTTAATTAATAAATAAATTTTTAAAAATGCCAAGTTTCTTGGAAAATCTAAAAAAAAAGTTAGCTGCCTTTCCTCTGAAGAACTAACAAAAATAAATCCCCTTTTATTAAAAAGCCAATCCGTCTCTGGTGTGTTGCATTCTGGCAGCTGGCAAACTAGAACAACCCTCCTCGGGGTCCTCATCTTCATTCGACCACTCATCCTCACCAAACACCATCATCCTCACCACCCGGCCTTGCTCGTCATTCATTTCTATTATCCAGCTTTGCTCATGGCTGTACTCGTTATCATCTTGGAATTCTCAAGGCGTCTTTTGCCTCAGAGCGTAGACTATGTTTCCATCAGGAGAAGCAGAAGGAGGAGAAGAAAAATAAAGCTGAAGCCTTGAAATTGGATAAGTACTAGGGTGACTTAACCTTCCTGATTTGCCTGGGATTTCCTGAGATGTGGGACCCAGGGAAATGGGAATGAGCTGGTCACCCTGTGGTTCTCCTGTCCAAGGGCTTTAGTCTGGGAAACTAGGATTAGGAGTAGGACAGGGGGTCAATTAGTGGAAAAGAGACTCAATTGTATTTGCCTTTCTGCATTGATTTTGACCTCTAGAATTGTAAGAGGATGTGAATGTCTGTTTCCCGAAACTCCTGACTGCATTTCCTCCAGCAGGGTTGCATGGTCCTGTGGTTGATGCTAAGGGACATGGAAGGTTAGGGGCACCTGCTGACCTGGTGCTAGCAGGAACGCCTCCTAGCCGACTGCAGATGTAATTAGCAACAGATGAGGTTCAAGTACCATTGACTCATGTCCACAGCAACAGAACTAGGTGCCTTCACCTGGCCAAGTTGACAACTGAATCTAACTACCACAGAAAGTTAAAAATCTGCTGTTATTTCCTGGCATGGGGCTGAGTCTACTGAACTTCTCCCAGTTCTGCCTGCTCCTCCTCTCAGCATGGACTTCGGGTTTTGGCTGTACATTAGAGGAGTCACCGCTGTGATGCTCGCTCTCATTTTTCTTTTCCTGTCCCTGCAACATCCACTCTCAGTGTGCAGTTCACATGGTCCCTCCTGACTTTCAGAAATGAAGCCCAGGGTTTACAGGGAGGGGGGCGTGGTTACTGGTGGGGTTTTTCCCCCTCATTAAGAGCTTTTTCTTTTTGTTCTTCCTTTTTTTTTTCAAAAAAAATATTTATTTTACTTCTAATGATTATGATGAAGGAAGACTATGAGCTTCAGGTGATTAAACCAGTGCATTCTGAATTAGCTTTCTCCTACTCTGCTTGTGTACACTGTCCCCTCAACTCCTTTCCTTTATTTGGCCTCTGCATCAGCCTGTTTCTCTTCAAAGTTGAAGAGAGAAACCTATTTTTCTTCCTTCAGTTCTACTGCCCTTTCTCTACTCGTCCCAACATGTCACATTAGAACAGTCTGCTCGATTCGGTTCTTCCTGCATTGCAGAGGGTGAGTGAGAGGAAGAATCTCAGCCAAACTCCACTATTTGTAATCAGCTAAGTGGAGTGTCTTCTGCAATGAGTGATACTTAATCTAATCATCGGAAGCCTTTTAAGGAGGATTCAGAAGAGACAGTCACTCTTCCTGCTTCAGCCAGCCAGCCTCTCCTGTGGAGTTTGTCCAGACCCTTCATCAGAGCTGCCAGCGTCATAGCCTCCCTACAGATTCTGGACTCTTTTATCCCCACGGCTGCCCAGCCAGCCTTTTCTGAGAGTTCGCTGAGGACCGTCACTGGAGCTGCCAGCTTGTGGCCTGTCCTACAGTCCTTGGACGCTACATCCCCATGGTTATGTGAGATGCTTTTATAACTTTTATATCTATGGATATCTCCTGATGATTCTCTTTCTCTAGAGAACCTAGCTAACATAGCTTGGTACCGGGAATGGTTCTTAAGAAACAGAATCTTAGAAATGGTTTTTACAATGGGTTTTCTACTCTGACTGGACTCAAAGGCACTAAGGACTCTGGTTCCTGTAATCAGACTGACATTGCCAATCCATGGGGTGAGCTGGAAAAAGAGAGACAGTCAAAATATCACCACTGGGTTCTTCTGATGTTTCGTTTATATGAAGCCATGCTCTGGGGGATAATGTTTTGACACTATTATGGAGTTTTGTGGAAATAGGAGGTATAGAGTTGTTGACTGGCTGTTGTTAGGTACACTGTATACATTGATGAGGTAAAGGGATGAGCTGAAGGCTCAAAATGAGAAGCTTATGCATGGTCTGACAGGGTAAATGTTTCTATGAGTGTCCTGAAGGAAAATCTCATTTCCTATAGCTGCAGAGTTGGATCTCTGAAAATCAGACTCAGAATCTCATTGTTAGAGTAGAAACTTTACAACATAAATGAAATCTCAGTTTTGCATGGTGTCTGCCATTAAAGTGAGGACATTGATTGAGAAGAGTGGGAGCTGAAAAATGGGATAGCAACATATGGATCAATAATGATGGCGATGGAGAGGTTAAAACCCTAGTTCATGCTGAGTCTTTTCTAGATAACTCTGTATAGTTAGCCCTGAGAACATAGCTGCTCCACCTCTAGCCTGCCCTGATGAGTTGGCCACCCAATCTCCACCTGAAGGGATTAACCCTAGAGTGATTAATCCTGCTTCACCAGATGAAACTGCAAATGAATGCCCTGAAGCAATTGGCTTGGAAGAAATTCTAATTCTTTTCATGACCCACCCCCACCACCCCTCATTTTCTTCCAGACCTATAACTAGACTAAAGTCCCAACAGGCCTCAAAAGATGAGGTACAAAATGTCACCCATGAGGAGGTATGTTATACTTCAAAAGAACCACATAAGTTTTCCAATTTATATAGACAGAGATCAGGGGAATATGTGTGGTAATGGATTTTAAGGGTATGGGAGGAATATAAAGCTGGATCAGAATGAATTTATTGATATGGGCTCACTAAGCAGAGATTCTGCATTCAATGTTTTAGTTCAAAGGGTTAGAAAAGGCATTAGCAGTTTCTTTGGATGGTTGGCTGAAATACGGATCAAAAGGGGCTGGCATTACCTGAGGTTGAAATGCCAGAACTGCCCTAGTGTAATGTAGGTGAGGGGATCCATCAGCTTAGAGAGACTGGAATGCTAGAATGGATTTATCATGGAAAGCCTACTCATACACCCCAGGAATGTTCAGAATATGCACCTTTCACCAGAACAGTGAGAAATAAGTTTGTGATACTAGCTCCATCATCCCTGAAGAGCTTTATAGTTGCTCTTCTCTGTAGCTCAGCTATTACTGGGGGAACTGCTGTCACTGAGCTGGAATCCTTAAACACAGTGGAAATGATTGGATCCCAAGTTGGCAGATGCCAGTGACAGCACTTAATGGCCAAAGACAAGGTGGGTGGGCATGGCTATCATAATAGACAGCAGACTCAACGTAGGAGTCAAAATAATCTGACTCGCAAAGACTTGTGGCTTTGGCTAGTAGATCACGGGGTACCTAGAAGTACAATAGATGGGCAGTCTACTAAATTCTTGTTTGAGCTGTATAAGCAGAAGAGTTCTAGGTCAAGCAGAAGTCTAACTTGAGTTACAAAAACAGAGTCACAGCCCCTTAATCAATTTCCAGACTTGAGATAGTTTATAGATCCAGAGCCCCTCGAATAAGGGGGAGGCCAGGTCCCTTTGGGGGAGACCCCTGTTGCACTGCCACAAATTTATGCTGTTAATCTTCCTCCAAGCCTTCCCCAAGGAGACCAATGGCCTTTTACCAGGGAAACTGTGCATTGGGGAAAAGGAAATGATCAGATATTTTGGGGATTATTAGACACTGGTTCAGAAGTGATATTAATTACAGGGGACCCAAAACGTCACCCTGGTCCACCAGTCAGAGTGTGGGCTTATGGAGGTCAGGTGATTGATGGAGTTTTAGCCCAGGTCCATCTCACAGTGGCTCCAGTGGGCCCCTGGACCCATTCTGTACTTATTTCCCCAGTTCCAGAATACATAATTGGAATAGACATACTGAGCAACTGACAGAATCCCCACATTGGCTCTCTAACTTGTGGAGTGAGGGCTATTATGGTAGGAAAGGCCAAGTGGAAGTCAATAGAACTGCCCCTACCTAGCAAAATACTAAATCAGAAGCAATATTGGATTCCTGGAGGGGTTGCAGAGATTACTGCCACTCTTAAGGACTTGAAGGATGCAGGGGTGGTGATTCCCACCACATCCCCATGCAACCCTTCTATTTGGCCTATGCAGAAAACAGATGGGTCTTGGATGATGACAGCGGATTATCGTAAGCTCAACCAGGTGGTAACTCCAATAACAGCTGCTATCCCAGATGTGGTATCATTGCTTGAGCAAATCAATATATCCCCGGTACCTGGCATGTGTTATTGATCTGGCAAATGCTTTTTTTTCTCAATAGCTGTTAGTAAAGACCACCAGACACAGTTTTTTTATTAAAAATATTTTTATTGAAAAAACTTAACATAAAAACATTCTTTTTTTTTTTTTTTTAAAGGAAAGACAGAGAGAAGGAAGGAAGGATAGAAGGAAGGAAGGAAGGAAGAAAGGGAAACATTTTCTTGTTTTTATTGTATTCTGTTTCTCCGTTTTTGTTACATGGGCTGGGGCCGGGAATCGAACCGAGGTCCTCCGGCATAGCAGGCAAGCACTTTGCCCGCTGAGCCACCACGGCCCGCCCAAAACATTCTTTTTTTAATCACATAGTTGTATATTCATCATCATGATCATTTCTTAGAACACTTGCATCAATTAAGAAAAAAATAAAAAGAAAACAGAAAAAATTCGTACATGCCCACCCCTTACCACTCCCTTTCATTGATCACTAGCATTTCAATCTACTAAATTTATTTTAACATTTGTTCCCCCATTATTTATTTATTTTTAATCCATATTTTTACTCATCTGTCCATAAAGCAGATAAAAGAAACATCAGACACAAGGTTTTCACAATTACACAGTCAGCATTGCAAAAGCTGTATCATTATACAGTCATCTTCAAGAAACATGGCTACTGGAACACAGCTCTAAATTTCAGGTAGTTCCCTCCAGCCTCTCTGTTACACTTTAACTAACAAGGTGGTATCTATTTAATGCATAAGAATAACCTCCAGGATAACCTCTCAATTCTATTTGAAATCTCTCAGCCAGGGACACTTTATTTTGTCTCATTTCACTCTTCCCCCTTTCGGTCGAAAAGGTTTTCTCAATCCCTTGGTGCTGAATCCCAGCTCATTCTAAGATTTCTGTCCCATGTTGCCAGGAAGGTCCACACCCCTGGGAGTCATGTCCCGTGTAGAGAGGGGGAAGGCAGTGAGTTTGCTTGATGTGTTGGCTGAGAGAGAGAGGCCACATCTGAGCAACAAAAAAGGTTCTCTGAGGGTGACTCTTAGACCTAATTTTAAGTAGGCTTAGCCTATCCTTTGTGGGGTTAAGTTTCATATGAACAAACCCCAAGATTGGGGACTCAGCCTATTGCTGTGGTTGTCCCCACTGCTTGTGAGAATATCAAGAATTCTCCACTTAGGGAAGTTGAATTTTACCCCTTTCTTGCCTTCCCCCCAAGAGGACTTTGCAAATACTTTTTTTCACTGTTCAAATCTTCCTAGGATTTATTGAGGCATCACTCTGGACAAGCCTACAAAATCTCATGCCCTTCTCAAGATTCCATGTACTTATGGTGTTCAATGAAGCTGTCCACATATGTTATATTAGGAAATGCACTAGTCAAAATATAAATTTTGTATCAAATAGACATTTTTTGCTTTAGTCGCACATATAAGTTAAAGTTTTTTTTATTTTTTTTACATGGGCAGACACCAGGAATCGAACCCGGGTCCTCGGGCTTGGCAGGCAAGCATTCTTACCTGCTGAGCCATCGTGGCCCACCCATTTTTTGTTTTTTTTTAATTAATTTTAAAATTTTTTAAAAACTATAACAACATAAACATTCTTAACATACGATCCTTCTGTTCTGCATATATAATCAGTACTTTACAATATCATCACATAGTTGTATATTCATCATCATGATAATTTCTTAGAACATTTGCATCAATTCAGAAAAAGAAATAAAGACAACAGAAAAAAGTTTGTACATACCATAACCCTTACCCTTCCCTTTCATTGATCACTAGCATTTCAATCTAAGTTTATTTTAACATTTGTTCCCTCTACTATTTATTTTTATTCCATATGTTTTACTCATCTATTGATAAGGTAGATAAAAGGAGCATCAGACACAAGGTTTTCACAATCACACAGTCACATTGCAAAAGCTATATCATTATTCAATCATCTTCAAGAGACATGGCTACTGGAACACAGCTTCACATTCTCAGGCACTTCCCTCCAGCCTCTCCATCACATCTTGACTAACAAGGTGATATCTATTTAATGCGTAAGAATAGCCTCCAGGATAACCTCTCGACTGTTTGGAATCTCTCAGCCATTGACACTTTATTTTGTCTCATTTTCCTCTTCCCCCTTTTGGTCAAGGTTTTCTCAATCCCTTGATGCTGAGTCCCTGCTCATTCTAGGATTTCTGTTCCACGTTGCCAGGAAGATCTACACCCCTGGGAGTCATGTCCCACGTAGACAGAGGGAGGGCAGTGAGTTTGCTTGTTGTGTTGACTGGAGGGAGAGGACACATCTGAACAACAAAAGAGGTTCTCTTAGGGGTGACTCTTAGGCTTAATTTTAAGTAGGCTTGACCTATCCTTTGTGGGGTTAAATTTCATATGAACAAACCCCAAGATTGGGGACTCAGCCTATTGCTTTGGTTGTCCCCAGTATTTGTGCGAATATCAAGAATTCTCCAAATGGGCAAGTTGAATTTTCCCCCTTTCTCTCCATTCCCTCAAGAGGCTGTTGCAAATACTTTTTTACTCACTGTTCAAATCACTCTGGGTTTTATTGGGGCATCACTCTGCCCTAGCCAAGGTTCCATGTATTTACAATGTTCAGTTAAACTGTCCACACAAGTTATGTTAGGAAATGCACTAGTCAAAATATAAATTTTGTACCAAATAAGCATTTTTTGCTTTAATCTCACACGTAAGTTAAAATTTTAAAATATTAATTATCATTTATTTTCAACACCCTGCAGTAATGACATTCCTTTGTTCTCCCTCATGCAAAACATTTTAAAATTTGTACATTTAGTCACTATCATTATACACTCTAGGCAGTCCTAGATTATATCATCTCAGTCTTTGTCATATATCTTTCTTTCTGATTTCATTTGTGCCCCCAGGCCTCCTCTTCCTATCATTCTCACATTCAGCTTCATTCAGTATTTTAACAATTGTATTACGGTTAGGTAGTATTGTGCTATCCATTTCTGAATTTTTACAATTAGTCCCGTTGCACAATCTGTATCCCTTCAGTTCCAATTACCCAATATCTACTCTATTTCTATCTGCTGATGACCTCTGTTCTTAACTGAAATTATCCAAGTTCATCCATTAATGTTCATTCATATCCGTGAGACCATACAGTATTTGTCCTTTTGTTTCTGGCTTATCTCACTCAGCATAATGTCCTTAAGATCCAGCCATGTTGTTACACACTTCATAACTTTATTCTGTCTTACAGCTGCATAATATTTCATTGTATGTATATACTACAGCTTGTTTAGCCCCTCGTCTGTTGATGGACATAAAGACTGTTTCCATCTCTTGGCAATTGTAAATAATAGTGCTATAAACATTGGTGTGCAAATGTCCGTTTGTGTCTTTGCCCACTTGTCAATAGACGAGTGGCTAAACAAGCTGTGGTGTATACATACGATGAAATATTATGCAGCTGTAAGACAGAATAAAGTTATGAAGTATGTAACAACATGGCTGGACCTTAAGGACATTATGCTGAGTCCTCTGAGTAGATACCTAGCAATGGTATTGCCGGGTCGTATGGTAATTCTATACTTAGCTTCCTGAGGACCCGCCAAACTACCTTCCACAGTGGTTGTACCATTTGACATTCCCACCAACAGTGGATAAGTTTGCCTCTTTCTCTATATCCTCTTCAGCACTTGTCATTTTCTGTTTTATTGATAATGACCATTCTGGTGGGTGTGAGATGATATCTCATTGTGGTTTTGATTTGCCTTTCCCTAATAGTGAGGCAAGTTGAGCATCTTTTCATGTGCCTTTTGGCCATTTGTATTTCCTCTTCTGAGAAGTGTCTGTTCAAGTCTTTTGCTCATTTTGTAATTGGGTTGTCTGTCTTTTTGTTGTTGAGTTGAACAATCTCTTTATATATTCTGGATACTAGATCTTTATCTGATATATCGTTTCCAAATATTGTCTCCCATTGTGTAGACTGTTTTTTTTACTTTCTTGATGAAATTCTTTGATGCACAAAATTGTTTAATTTTGAGGAGTTCCCATTTCTTTCTTTCTTCAATGCTAGTGCTTTGGGTGTAAGGTTTAGGAAACCACCTCCTAGTATAAGATTTATAAGATATTTCCCTACATTTTCTTCTAACAGCTTTATGGTCTTAGATCTAGTGTTTAGATCTTTGATCCATTCTGAGTTAATTTTTGTATAGGGTGTGAGATATGGATCCTCTTTCATTCTTTTGCATGTGAATATCAAGTTCTCTAGGCACCATTTATTGAAAGAGACTGTTCTGTTCCAGGTTAATTGGCTTGACTGCCTTATCAAAGATCAATTGTCCATAAAAGAGAGTGTCTATATCTGAACACTCTATTTGATCCCATTGCTTAGTATATCTATCTTTATGCCAGTACTATGCTGTTTTGACCACTGCAGCTTTGTAATATGCCTTAAAGTCAGGTAGCATGAGACCTCCAACTTCATTTTTCTTTCTCAGATACTTTTAGGTATTCGGGGCACCCTGCCATTCCAGATAAATTTGGTTATTGATTTTTCTATTTCTGAAAAGTAAGTTTTTGGGATTTTAATTGGTATTGCATTGAATCTTTAAATCGATTTAGGTAGAACTGACATCTTAAGTATATTTAGTCTTCCAATCCATGAACACGGTATGCCCTTCTATTTATTCAGGTCTTCTGTTATTTCTTTTAACAATTTCTTTGTAGTTTTCTCTGTATAGGTCTTTTGTCTCTTTAGTTAAATTTATTCCTAAATATTTTATTCTTTTGATTGCAATTGTGAATGAATTTTTTTTCATGATTTCCCCTCAGATTGTTCATTACTAGTGTATAGAAACACTACAGATTTTTGAGTGTTGATCTTGTAACCTGCCACTGTGCTATATTTATTTATTAGCTCTAGTAGTTTTGCTGTGGATTTTTCGGGGTTTTCGACATATAGTATCATATCATCTGCAAATAGTGAGAGTTTTACTTCTTTCTCTCCAATTTTAATGCCTTGTATTTCTTTTTCTTGTCTAATTGCTCTGGCTAGAACTTCCAACACAATGTTGAATAACAATGGTGACAGTGGACATCCTTGTGTTGTTCCTGATCTTAGGGGGAAAGTTTTTCCCCATTGAGGATGATGTTAACTGTGGGTTTTTCATATATTTCCTTTATTATTTTGAGGAAGTTCCCTTCTATTCCTATCCTTTAAAGTGTTTTCAATAGGAAAGAATGTTGAATTTTGTCATGCCTTTTCTGCATCAATGGAGATGATCATGTGGTTTTTCTGCTTTGATTTGTTGATGTGGTGTATTACATTAATTGATTTTCTTATGTTGAACCATTCTTGCATACCTGGAATGAGTCCTACTTGTTCACAGTGTATAATTCTTTTAATATGCTGCTGGATTTGATTTGCAAGAATTCAGTTGAGGATTTTTGCATCTATGTTCATAAGAGAGATTGGTCTGTAGTTTTCTTTTTTAATTTTTTATTAATTAAAAAAAATTACAAGAAACAAACATTCCCAACACGTACACTCAGCAATTCACAATATCATCACATAGTTGCATATTCATCATCATGATCATTTCCCAGAATATTAGCATCAATTCAGAAAAAGAAATAAAAAGACAACAGAAAAATATAATAAACAGAAAAAAAAATTTACAGGCCATACCTCTTACTGATCCCTTTCATTGATCACTAGCATTTCAAACTAAATCTATTTTAACATTTGTTCCCCCTATTATTTATTTTTATTCCATATGTTCCTCTCATCTGTTGACAAGGTAGATAAAAGGAGCATCAGACACAAGGTTTTCACAACACACAGTCACATTGTGAAAGCTATATCATGTAGTTTTCTTTTTTTGTAATGTCTTTGTCTGGCTTTGGTATTAGAGTGATGTTGGCTTCATAGAATGAATTAGGTAGCTTTCCCTCCTCTTCAATTTTTTTGAAGAGTTTGAGCAGAATTGGTACTAATTCTTTCTTTAATGTTTGGTACAGTTTACATGTGAAGCCATCTGGTACTGGACTTTTCTTTTTGGGGAGCTTCTTAATGACTGATTCAATTTCTTTATTTGTGATTGGTTTGTTGAAGTCGCTATTTCTTCTCGAGTTAATGTTGGTTGTTCATGCCTTTTGTGATAGTTAGATTCAGGTGTCAACTTGGCCAGGCGAAGATACCTAGTTCTATTGCTGTGGACATGAGCCAATGGCATGTGAACCTCAACTGTTGCTGACTACATCTGCAGTCGGCTAGGAGGCGTGCCTGCTGCAATGAATGATGTTTGATTTAATTGGCTGGTGCTTAAATGAGAGGGCTCAATGTAGCACAGCCCAAGCAACTCAGTATACCTCATCTCAGCACTTGCAGCTCAGCCCAGGCCTTTGGAGATGCAGAAAGAAATCACCCCAGGGAAAGTTGTTGGAACCCAGAGGCCTGGAGAGAAGGCCAGCAGAGACGGCCCTGTGCCTTCCCACGTAAGTAAGAACCTCAGTTGAAAGTTAGCTGCCTTTCCTCTGAAGAACCAACAAAACAAATCCCCTTTTATTAAAAGCCAATCCGTCTCTGGTGTGTGGCATTCTGGCAGCTAGCAAACTAGAACACCTTTCTAGGAAGTTGTCCATTTCATCTACATTGTCGAGTTTATTAGCATAAATTTGTTCATAGTATCCTCTTATTACTTCCTTTATTTCTGTGGGGTCAGTGGTTATGTCTCCTCTTCCAGTTCTGATTTTATTTATTTGCATCCTCTCTCTTCTTCTTTTTGTCAACCTCAATAATGGTCCATCAATCTTACTGATTTTCTCATAGAACCAACTTCTGGATTTGTTGATTTTCTCAATTGTTCTCATGTCCTCATCATTTATTTGTGCTCCAATCTTCATTATTTCTTTCCTTTTGCTTGCTTTGGAGTTAGTTTGCTATTCTTCCTCTAGTTCTTCCAAGTGGACAGTTAATTCCTCGATTTTTGCCCTTTCTTCTTTTTTGATATAGGCATTTAGGGCAATAAATTTCCCTCTTAGCACTGCCTTTGCTGCATCCCATAAGTTTTGATATGTTGTGTTTTCATTTTCATTTGCCTCGAGATATTTACTGATTTCTCTTGTAATTTCTTCCTTGACCCACTGGTTGTATCAGAGTGTGTTGTTGACCCTTTATATATTTGTGAATTTTCTGGCACTCTGTCTATTATTGATTTCCAACTGCATTCCTTTATGATCTGAGAAAGTGTTTTGTATGATTTCAATCTTTTAAAATTTATTGAGACTTGCTTTGTGACCCAGCATATGGTCTATCCTTGAGAATGATCCATGAGCACTTGAGAAAAAGGTATAAACTGCTATTGTGGGGTGTAATGTTCTATAAATGTCTGTTAAGTCTAGCTCATTTATTGTATTATTCAGATTCTCTGTTTCTTTATTGGTCCTCTGCCTAGATGTTCTGTCATTGGTGAGATGGGGGAATTGAAGTCTCCAGCTATTATGGTAGATGTGTCTATTTCTCTTTTCAGTGTTTGCCTCATGTATTTTGGAGCATTCTGGCTCGATATATAAATATTTATAATTGTTATGTCTTGTTGAATCGTTCCTTTTATTAATACATAGTGTCCTTCTTTGTCTCTTTTAACTGTTTTACATTTGAAGTCTAATTTGTTGGATATTAGTATAGCTACTCCTGCTATTTTCTGATTATTTTTTGCATGAAATATCTTTTCCCAACCTTGCACTTTCAGCCTATGTTTATCCTTGGGTCTAAGATGTGTTTCCTGTAGACAGCATATAGATGCTGTTTTTTAATCCATTCTGCCAGTTTATTTTGATTGGGGAGTTTAATCCATTAACATTTAGTGTTATTACTGTACAGGCAGTACTTTCTTGTACCATTTTGCCTTTTGGATTTTACATGTCATGTCTAATTTTCCTTCTTTTTACCTTTACTGATAGTCTTCATTCTACACTTTTCTCCATACCTCTCGCTCCTGTCTCCAGTGCTCCCTTTAGTATTTCTTGCAGAGCCAGTCTCTTGGTCACAAATTCTCTCAGTGATTTTTTCTCTGAAAATGTTTTAATTTCCCCCTCATTTCTGAAGGACAATTTTGCTGGATATAGAATTTTTCGTTGGCAGGTTTTCTCTTTTAGTAATTTAAATATATCATCCCACTGTCTTCTCGCCTCCACGGTTTCTGCTGAGAAATTTATGCATAGTCTTATTAGGCTTCCCTTGTATGTGATAGATTGCTTTTCTCTTGCTGCTTTCAAGATTCTTTCTCGTTGACATCTGGCATTCTGATTACTAAGTGTCTTGGAGTACATCTGTTTGGATCTATTCTGTTTGCGTACACTGCAGTTCTTGGATCTGTAATTTTAAGCCTTTCATAAGAGTTGGGAAATTTTCAGTAATAATTACCTCCATTAGTTTTTCTCCTCCTTTTCCTTTCTCTTCTCCTTCTGGGATACCCACAACATGTATATTCATGCGCTTCATGTTGTCATTCAATTCCCTAAGTCCCTGCTCATATTTTTCCATTCTTTTCCCTATATTTTCTTTTGCTTGTTGGATTTCAGATGTCCCATCCTCCTACTTCACTAATCCTATCTTCTGCCTCTTGAAATATGACATTGTAGGTTTCCATTGTTTTTTTAATCTCTTCCACTGTGCTTTTCATTCCTATAAGTTCTGTGATTTTTTTCAGACTTTTGATTTCTTCTTTTTGTTCATTCCTTGCCTTCTTTATATCCTCCCTCAATTCACTGATTTGATTTTTGATGAGGTTTTCCATGTCTGTTCGAATTAATTCTGAATTAATTGTTTCAACTCCTGTATCTCATTTGAATTGTTGGTTTGTTCCTTTGACTGGGACATATCTTCAGTTTTCCTAGTATGAGTCGTTATTTTTTGCTGGAATCTAGGCTTTTAATTACCTTAATTAGTTTATTCTGGAGATTGTTTTCACCTTTTTTTACCTAGGATTTTCTTGCTGGATGACTTTGTTGTCTATCTGTTCTTTGACATTCAGTTCAGCTTATTCTGGACCTCTAGCTTAGGTTTTGTTTAAGCAGATCAGAATTTTTCAGTTCTTGTTTTCTTGTTGCCTGCCCTGCCTGTATGGTGCCTTTTCCCCCCCACTTAGGAGAGTCTACTCAAGTATTATAGACCCCAGCTAGATTTTATGAGACCAAACTAGCCTCCTGTCAAGAGGAAAGAGTCATCTGCATCAGTTTTCCCTGAGGATGAGGCCCAGCAGATTGAAAAGCTTTCTTATGAAGTCTCTGGACTCTGCATTTTTCCTATCCTGCCCAGTACGTGGTGCTTGTCTGCCTGCAGGTCCCTCCAGCATAAGGTGATGTGATACCTTTACATCAGCAGACTCTCCCTGCTGGGGACATGTTGGAGACAGAGGAGAGGTTGTAGTCTGGTTTTAATAGCTTCACTGTTTCAGACCCTGGGGTCCGAACTCCTTGAGAGAGGGATTCCACCTGAGCTGCGCCCCACCCCTCTCTTGGGGAAGGCACAGGCTCCAGACAAACACTCAAACAAGCTTAATTCTGCCTATGCCTGGGGCACTGGAGCCCAAGAAGCCTTGCAGCTGTATCCAAAGAGCAGTGGAGGTGGAGAAACACAGTCACCAAAATGAAAGGGAAAAATCATTTTCAGAGCAGGACCCCTGTTCCTCAGGTTTGCCAATCAAGAGCTTAATTAAGTTGGTACATTGCTCTGTGTATCTCCAGGTCCTACATGTCCCCTCCTTTCCTTCAGGGCCCAGACCTTTTCAAATTCAAAAAAGCCTCTGCTTTTTTTTTCTTTTTCTGTCAGCTCTGCCCCCTCTGTGCCCAGGCAAAAAGCAGTGACCTTCGCTTTTATTCAAGGTTCAGCTGAGCTGGGGACCTATTTTTAGTAGTCAGATTTGTTAATTAATTCCACAATTGGAGTTCTGTTGTGCTCAGCCCCTGCTGTTGGTAAACTCTTTCCTTTCCCCTCTGGGAAGCAACCTGTGGGGGAGGGGTACCGGCCACCACAGCTTGGGGAACTCACGGTTCTGGTTGGGCTCACATCCAGTTCAGCTTGTCCAGACTGGGGTATGCTTGTGCAGACCGGTCACTGGCATGGCCCCAGCACTTGTTCTGTACTGTTCCTGGATATTTATTAGCTACTCTGTAGGACAAACTAAATCCCACACCTTACTAAGCTGCCATGTTGGCCCAGTTCACCAGAAACAGTTTGCTTTCAGCTGGCAAGGTTAGTAATATACTTTCACTGTCCTAACTCAGGTGTATATAAACTCTCCAGCCCTATGTCACAATCTTGTCTGCAGGGGCCTTGATCATTTCTTCTTCCCACAAGACATCACACTGGTCCATTATATTGATGATATCATGTTGATTGGACCTAGTAAGAAAGAAGTAGTGACTACTCCAGACTTATTGGTAAGACAGTTGCAAGTCAGAGGATGGGAGATAAATAAAAAAAAAATACAGTGAAATTTCTAGGTGTCCAGTGGGTGTGGGGCATGGCAAGATATCTCTTCTAAGGTGAAGAACAATTTGCTGCATCTGGCCTCTCCTATAGCCAAAAAAGAGGCACAATGCTTTGTTTGTCTCTTTGGATTTTTTGAGACAACATATTGCCTATTTGGGTGTGCTACTCTGGCTCATTTATTGAGTGACCAGAAAAGCAGCTAATTTTCAGTGGGGACCTGAACAAGAGGAGGCTTTGTGACAGGTCCAGGCTGCTGTACAAGCTGTTCTGCCACTTGGACCGTATAATCCAGCAGATCCAATGGTGCTGGAAGTGCCAGTGGCAAGTAGAGATGCTGTCTGGAGCCTTTGGCAGGCCCCTATAGGAGTATCACAACACAGACCTTTAGGATTTTGAAATAAAGCCTTACCGACTGCTGCAGATAACCACTCTCCTTTTGAGAAACAACTTTGGTCTGCTACTGGGCCTTAGTAGAAACTGAAAGCTTAACCATGGTCCACCAAGTTACCATGAGACCTGAGTTACCTATCATGAGCTGGGTGTTCATAAAGTTGGGTGTGCACAGCACCACTCCATCATAAAATGGAAATGGTATTGTGCTGGTCTGAAAAGATTTATGTACCCTAAAAAAGCCACGTTTTAATCCTTGTGGGAGCAATGGTTTCTTATAATCCCTATTCAGCACTATAGGTTGGAAACTTGATTAGGTTATCTCCATGGAGGTGCGACTCAATCAATTGTGGTTATTAAACTTGATTAGACGGAGACATGTCTCCACCCATTCTGCGTGAATCTTGATCAGTTTACTGAAACCCTATAAAAGAAGAGACATTTTGGAGAGAGTGTCCTTTTGAGAATGAAGAGAAAGCCACAGCAGAGCTGAGCAGAGCCACGAGGCTAAGAAAACCACAGAGTCCAACAGCCAGTGACCTTTGGAGATTCTGAGAGAGAAGAAAATGCTGAGCCCCAGAGCCCACACCACCCCAGGGAGAGCTTCATAAAACAAGAACCCAGAAGAGAAAGCTAGCAGACTTCACCATGTGCCCTTCCAGCCAAGAGAAACCCTGAACATTATCGGCCTTCTTAAACCAAGGAATCTTTCCCTGGATGCCTTAGATTGGACATTTACATGGACTTGTTTTGGTTTAGACAATTTCACAGCCTTAGAACTGTAAACTTGTAACTTATTAAATTCCCCTTTTTAAAAAGCCATTCCATTCCTGGTATATTGCATTCCGGAAGCTAGCAAACTAGAACAGGTATATACGAGATACGGCCAAGAGCACGTCCTGAAGGCACCGGTAAGTTACATGAGGAAGTGGCCCAAATGCCCATGGTCTGCACTCCTGACACATTACCTTCTTTTTTCCAGACCAGAGCTATGGCTTCTTGGGGATTTCCTTACAGTGAATTGATTGAGGAAGAGAAAACTTGGATCTGGTTTACAGATGGTTCACACTATAGGTAGGTACCACCAGAAGTGGACAGCTGCAGCACCACAACCCTTTTCTGGGATGTTCCTGAAGGACAGTGGTGAGGAGAAATCTTCCCAGTGGACAGAACTTCGAGCAGTGCACCTGGTTGTTCATTTTGCTTGGAAAGAAAACTGGCCAGAGGTGCATTTGTAGACTGACTCATGGGCTGTTGCTAATGGTTTGGCTGAATGGTCAGGAACTTGGAAACAGCATGATTGGAAAACTGGTGACAAAGAGGTCTGGGGAAGAGGTATGTGGATAGACCTTTTTGAGTGGGCCAAAAACTGAAGATATTTGTGTCCCATGTGAATGCACACCAGAGGGTGACTTCAGTAGAGGAAGGTTTTAATAATCAAGAGGATAAAATGACATGTTCTGTGGATACCAGGCAGCCTCTTTCCCCAACAATTCCTGTCATTGCCCAATGGGCTCATGAACAAAAGTGGTCATGGTGGTAGGGATGGAGGTTATGCATGGGCTCAGTAACATGGACTTCCATTCACCAAGGCTGACTTGGCTACAGCCACTGATGAGTGCCCAATCTGTCAGCAGCGGAGACCCACACCCAGCCCCTGATATGGCACCATTCCCCGAGGTGATCAGCTGGCTCATGGTGGCAGGTTGATTACATTGGACAACTTCCATTATGGAAGGGGCAGTGATTTGTTCTAACTGGAATAGATACACACTCTGGATATGGATTTGCTTTTGCTGCATGCAATACTTCTGCCAAAACAGCCATACATGGACTTACAGAATGTCTTATCCATCATCATGGTATTCCACATAGCATTGCTTCTAATCAAGGAACCCATTTCACAGTAGATGAAGTGTGGGAATGGGCACATGCTCATGGAATTCTCTGGTCTTACCATGTTCCCCATCATCCAGAGGCAGCTGGATCGGGAGAATGGTGGAATGGCCTTTTGAAAACTCAGTTATGGTGCCAACTAGATGGCAGTATCTTGCAGGGCTGAGGTGATGTTCTCCAGTAGGCTGTGTATGTTCTGGATCAGCTTCCACTGTATGGTACTGTTTCTCCCATAACCAGGATCCATGGGTCCAGGAACCAAGGGGTGGAAATGAGAGTGGCACCACTTACTCTTACCTCTAGTGATCCACTAGGAAAATTTTGCTTCCTGTCCCTGTGGCCTTGAACTCTCTGGTTTACAGGTTTCAGTTCCAGAATGGGGAGCACTTCCACCAGGAGAAACAGCAATGATTCCTTTGAACTGGAATCTAAAACTGCCACCTGGTTACTTTGGGCTACTCATGCCCCTGGATCAACAAGCCAAGAAGGGGATTACTTTACTGGCTGGGATGACTGATCCTGCTATAAGGGGGAAGTAGGACTGTAACTACACAATGGAGGTAAAGAAGAATTTTCCTCGGAATATAGGAGATCCCCTGAGGCGTCTCTTAGTACTACCATGCCCTATGATTAAAATCAGTGGAAAACTGCAACAAACCAATCCAGGCAGGACTACCAAAGGCTCTGAAATTTCAGCAATGAAGGTTTGGGTCACCCCAGCAGGCAAAGAACCATGGCCAGCTGAAGTGCTTGCTGAGGGTAAAGGGAACATGGAATGGGTAGTGGAAGAAGGTAGTGAAAAATATGAACTACGACCACGTGATCAGTTACAGAAACAAGGATGTAATACTGTTTTGTTCATGTTATAGTATGTAAGTTGTAAGACATCAAGTTTGCGATTAAATATTACCCAAGGACTTGGACACTATTCTGGAGAGATTTAATGTGTTTCTGGTTGTACACGAGAGAGTTGAGTATTGTTAGACAAGGAAAAAATGTGTCTGCTATTTTCTATTTAAAGTTTAAGTATGGTTTAAGGTGATGTGAATAGCTGCCAAGTTGACAAGGGGTGGAATGTCATGGTCAGGTTCATGTGTCAATTTGGCCAGGTGGTGTTGCCCAGTTGTCTGGTCAGGAAAGCTCTAGCATGTCTGTTGCTATGAGGACATTTCATGGACTTAAATCATGATCACATTGGCTGCATCCATAGCTGATTGCATTTATAATCAGCTAAGGGAAGTGTCTCCTGCAATGAGTGATGCTTAACCTAATCACCCGAAGGCTTTTAAGAAGGATTTAGAAGAGACAGTCACTCTTCCTGCTTCAGCCAGTGAGTCTCTCCTGTGGAATTCATACACACCCTTCATTGGAGTCACCAGCTTTACAGCCTGTCCTGTGGATTTTGGACTCTTCCATTCCCCTGGTTGTCCAGCCAGCCTCTCCTGAGAGTTTTTTGAGGACCTTCATTGGAGTTGCCAGCTTGTGGCCTGCCCTACAGACCTTGGGCTGTACATCCTATGGTTACATGAGACACTTTTATAAATTTTATGTGTATGGATATCTCCTGCTGATTCTGTTTCTCTAGAGAACCCTAACTAATACACCCCGTGTACCCTGGACTTCAATACTCTTTGTACATGAATCATACCTTTGAAGTAGTTCTTGTAAGAACTTATCAATATTTCTAGTGTTAATCAGTGGGACACAGGTCTCTACAACCCCTTTCAATCATGTCCACCTTCAATATGGTAATATTACTTATAGACCCACTAGAGAACTGCCTTCACTTCTCTCTATTCCCTTACCTTTGAGTTCAACCTCATTAGCTAACTGTTCACCATCTCTAGCTTCTATGTATCTCTAAGTTCCCTATATTCTGTATTATAAGTCATTGATTTTACCTGTACCATGGTCATAAAAGCAGAGTCATACAATATCTATGCTTTCGTGTCTGGCTTATTTCATTCAGTGTTATGTTCTCAAGGCTCATCCATCTTGTCATGTGCTTCAGGATGTCATTTCCTCTTACTGCTGCATAATATTCCATCGTATGTATATACCACATTTTGTTAATCCACTCATCTGTTGATGGCCATTTGGATTTTTTCCATCTTTTGGCAATTGTGAATAATGCTGCTTTGAACATCAGTGTGCAAATGTCTGTTTGTGTCTCTCCTTTCAGCTCTTATGGGTATATACCAAATAGTGCTATTGCTGGGTCATAGTACAGCTCGATATCTAGTTTCCTAAGGAACCACCAAATTGTCTTCATAGTGGCTGTACCATTATACATTCCCACCAGCAGTGCATAAGTGCCCCAGTTTTTCTACATCCTTTCCAACATTTGTAATTTCCTGTTTAATAGCAGCCATTCTTATAGGTATGAGGTGGTGTCTCATTGTAGTCTTGATCTGCATTTCCTTTATAGCTAATGAAAATGATCATTGCTTCATGTGCTTTTGAGCCATTTGTATTTGCTCTTCAGAAAAATGCCTATTCATATCTTTAACCCATTTTATAATTGGGTTGTTTGTTCTTTTGTTGTTGAGTTGCATGATTTCTTTATGTATACAGGATATCAAACCTTTGTCCAATGTGTGATTTCCAAATATTTTCTTCCATTGTATTGGCTTCCTCTTCACCTTTTTCACAAAGTCTTTTGAAGTGCAGAAGCATTTGATTTTGAGCAGTTGCCATTTATCTATTTTTTTTCCTTTGTTGCTTGTGCTTTGGGTATAAAGTTTAGGCAGCTACCTCTTATTGCTAAATCTTGAAAATGTTTCCCTACATTTTCTTCTAGAAGCTTTATGGTGCTAGTTCTTATATTTAGGTGTTTGATCCACTTTGAGTTAATTTTTGTATAGGGTGTAAGGTAAGGGTCCCTGTGCTGGTTTGAAAGGATATATGCCCCCTAAGAAAGTCATGTTTTACTATAAATCCCATTTCGTAAAGGTAGAATAATCCCTACTCAGTACTGTATATTTGAAACTGTAATGAGATCATCTCCCTAGTTGATGTGATTTAGTTAAGAATGGTTGTTAAACTGGATTAGGGGATGACATGTCTCCACCCATTTGAGTGGGTCTTGATTAGTTTCTGAAGTCCTATAAAAGGAGAATGAGAGACTCAGAGAGGGCAGAGAATACTGCACCACCACGATGCAGAGTCCACGAGCCAGCAACCTTTGGAGATGAAGAAGAAAAGTGCCTCCCGGGGAGCTTCATGAAATAGGAAGCCAGGAGAGAAAGCTAGCAGATGATGCTGTATTTGCCATGTGCCCTTCCAGCTGAGAGAGGAGCCCTGACCGTGTTCACCATGTGCCTTTCCAGATGAGAGAGAAACCCTGAACTTCATCGGCCTTCTTGAACCAAGGTATCTTTCCCTGGATGCCTGTGACTGGACATTTCTATAGACTTGTTGTAATTGGGACATTTTCTCGGCCTTAGAACTGTAAACTAGCAACTCATTAAATTCCCCTTGTTAAAAGCCATTCCGTTTCTGGTATATTGCATTCTGGCAGCTAGCAAACTAGAACAGTCCCCATAATTTTTGTATATTGTCTTCTCATTATCATTTGTCTCTAGATATTTACCAATTTCTCTAGCAATTTCTTTCTTGACCCACTGATTATTTAAGAGTGTGTTGTTTACTCTCCATATATTTGTGAAAGCTCTGGTTCTCTGGTGATATTATTAATTTCCAGCTTTATTCCTTTGTGATCAGAGAAAGTGCTTTGGATGATTTCAATCTTATTAAATTTATAAAGACCTGTTTTGTGTCCCAGCACATGATCTATCCTGGAGAATGTTCCATGAGCACTAGAGCAGAACGTATATCCTGGTTTTGGGGGGTGTAATGATCTCTATATATCTATTGTTCTAATTCATTTATCCCATTGTTTAGGTTCTCTATTTCCTTGTTGATCCTCTGTCTGGTTATTCTATTTACAGTGGAGAGTGGTGTATTAAAGCCTCCCACTATTACCGTTGAAATGTCTTTAGCTCCCTTCAGTTTTACCAATGTTTGTCTCATGTACTTCGGAGCTCCTTGATTGGGAGCATACACATATGGTTGTTATTTCCTCTTGGTAAACTGTCCTTTTTTACATTTATATTTAATATTTTATATATTGAAACATAGTGCCCCTCTTTGTCTCTTATGAAGCCTTTACATTTAAAGTCTATTTTGTCTAATAGTAGTATAACTACTTCTGCTTTCTTTTGGTTACAGCTTGCATAGAAGATCTTTTATTCATCCTTTCATTTTCAATCTAATTGTGTCCTTGAGTGTAAGATGTATCTCTTGTAAACAGCATATAGAGGGATAATGTTTTTTATCCATTCTGCCAGTCTGTATCTTTTAATTAGTAATTTTAGTCCATTAATGTTCAAAGAAATTATTGTAAATGCAGTTCTTGACTCTACCATTGCTTCCTTTAGTTTTTATTTGTCATATCTACACATTCCCTTCCTTCTCCCTCTTTTTATCCTTTATATTACTGTTGCTCATATCCTCCAATTCTGTGCCCTCCTCAAGATCTCTCTCTCCTGTCTTTTTTTTTTTTTCCAGTTGATAGGACTTGTTTTAGTATTTCTTGGAGAGCTGGTGTCTTGTTGACTAGTTTCTTCAATCTTTATTTGTGTTTGAAGATTTTAACCTCTCCCTAAATTTTTAATTTAATTTTTTCTCTCCCTCAAATTTGAAGGATAACTTGACTGGATAAAAAATTTCTTGGTTGAAAGTCTTTTACATTCAGGATCTTACATATATCATACCTCTGCCTTCTTGCTTACATTGTGCCTTTTGAGTAGTCTGAACTCAGCCTTCTGTGGTTTCCCTTGTGTGTAGTAGATTGCTTTTCTCATGCTGCTTTCAGGACTTTGTATTTCTCTTCAACACCTGACAGTTTGATTAGCATGTGTTTTGGAGTAGGTGTATTCAGATTGATTCTATTTGAAGTGTGCTGGACTCTTTGATTTGCATATTTATGTCTTTTATAAGGGTTGGCAAGTTTTCCCTGATTATATCCTCAACTAACCTTCCCAGCCCTTTACTCTTCTTCTCTGGGACACCAGTGATTCTTACGTTTGTGTACCTTTTGTTGTCTTTCATTTCCTTAAGATCCAGTTGCATTTTTTCCATCTTTCTTGCCATTTATTCTTTTGTGCACTCTAGTTCAATTGTTCTGTCTTCTAGCTCATTTATTCTTCCTTCTGCTTCTTTGAATCTGCTATCATGTGTGTCTACTATATTTCTAATTTCGTCTACTTCATCTTTCAGTATTTTCTATTGTATCTTTCCAGCTTGAATCTGTGGTGGACCCCAGAAAAGCCATGTATTTTAATCCTCATTCAATATTGCTGTCTGGGAGCATTTTGATTCTTCCCATGGAGATGTGACCCACCCACTTGTGGGTGGTGACTTGTATGGAGTTGTGACTCCACCCATTAATCCTTTAAGAGGAAACATTTTGGAGAGAGTCCCTTTTTAGAACCATGGAAAGCCACAGCAAAGCCAAGCAGAGCCATAAGACTGAGAGAACCACAGAGCCTACCAACCAGTGACCTTTGGAGATGAAGAAAGAGAACGCCCCTGGGGGAGCTTCATGAAACAAGAAGCTGGGAGAGGAAGCTAGCAGACTGTCGCCATGTTCACCATATGCCTTCCCAGCTGAGAGAGAAATGCTTTTCTTCAGTGAAGGTAACTTCTTCTTGGTGCCTTAATTTGGACATTTTTATAGCCTTGCTTTAATTGGGACATTTTCCTTGCCGCAGAACTGTAAACTAGCATCTTATTAAATTCCCTTTTTAAAAGCCATTCTGTTTCTGGTATATTGCATTCCAGAAGTTAGCAAACTAGAACACCATGTAATCATCCAAAGTGTACAGTCAGTGGTTCATGGTATCATAGTTGTGCATTTAACATCACAATAGCCTTTTTTTTCTTTTTTGTGAAAAATAACATATATATAAGCAATAAATGTCAAAGCACACCTCAACAATTAATTGTAGAACAGATTTTAGAGTTTGGTATGGATTACAATGCCACAATTTTAGGTTTTTATTACTAGCTACTCCAAGATCTCCATGTCTTTTTGTGGTTTGATAGTTCATTTCTTTTTATCACTAAATAATATTCCATTGTATGGATGCACTCTAATTTGTTTACCCATTCATGTATCAAAGGGAATCTAGGTTGCTTACCGTATTTGGTGACTATTAATAGAGCTGCCATAGACATTCACAAGCAGGTTTTGTGTGGGCATACATTTTCAGTTCATCTGGGTAAATACTTAGGAGCATGATTGCTGGGTCATATGGTAAACCTATATTTACGTATGTAAGAAACTGCCACACAGTCTTCCAAAGTGACTACCATTTTGCCTACCCCCAGCAATGGATGAACATTCCTGTTGCTGCACATCCTGGCCTGCATTTTGGTAGTATTAGTGTTTTGGATTTTAGCCGTTCTAATAGGTGTGTAGTGCTATCTCATTGCTTTAATTAGTGATGCTATAATGACAAATGATGTTGAGTATCTTTTTATATGTTTATTCCTTCTGTATATATTTTTTGGTATCTGTTCAGATCTTTTGCCCATTTTTAAATTGAGTTGCTTGTTTGATTATTGTTGAGTTTTAACAGTTGTCTGTACATTTTTGTCGGATGTATCATGCAAATATTTTCCCCCCAGTCTGTAGCCTGTCTTTTCATTCTCTTAACAGTGTCTTTCACACAGAAGAATTTTTAAAAATCCCTTCCCACCCCCCTGCACATAGTGGAAAGCTTTATTCATCCACTGTTGCTTCCTATTGAAACGGAGCTCGAAGGATATTAAGGAATGATGAGAAAAAAAGAAAGGAAGAAAGAAAGAAAGATACAGACGGGCTCACAGGGTCTGAAGCTTGAGTTTACTTCAGACAGACTTCAGACAATTTTATTCTTAACCAAATCCTGATTATATACCACAGGATGACAATAGGCATGCATGCATTTCCTGAGGGAACAAAGTTCTGATCTTTCAGTGTTCTTCCTTCATACTTAAATAACCATTTGGGGTAAACAAACATTCTCTTCCTCCTAGACTGTCTTACTTAAATCAGATAACATAAAGCAGCTTACTGCCGCCACCACCCTAACGCCATCTACTCCCAAGTAGTTCCGCAGGTCTTATGTTAATCCTATCTCCTACAATCCACTACTGTTTTGGGAGAAAATTAGGCTCCCAAGAATCTCTCATGTAATCTGCTGCCAGCTTGGTCTTCTGCCAATACTCTCACAACCCATTTTAGTTCATCCTGCTTCTTTTTCTTCTTGCTGCTACTCTCCTTTTTTCTTCTGTTGGAGAATTTAGATATACAGCACATAGCTCCACAGGCTACATCACAGAAAGGGTGCAGTAGTGATGGAGCTTAATTAGCAGAGGCCTGCCCTAGTGGTACTAGCCTGTCCCTGACCTTAGCAGCAGACGTTTTTAATTATTAATGAAGTCCAACTTGTCTTTTTTTCCCCATAGATTGTGCTTGTAGACTTGTATCTAAAAAGTCACTTCCAAATCTAAGTGACTACGGTCACTGTTCTGGTTTGTAAGCTGCCAGAATGTGATATACCAGAACAGAATAGCTTTTAAAAAGGGGTATTTATTAAGTTGCAAGTTTACAATTCTAAGGCTATGAAAATGCCCTAATTAAAGCAAGGCTATAGAAATGTCCAACCTAAGGCATCCAGGGATAGATATCTTGGCTCAAAAAGGCCAGTGTCATTCAGGGTTTCTCTCTCAGCTGGAAAGGCACATGGCAACATCTGCTAACTTTCTCTACAATGGCTTCCCCGGGACTCCGTCAATTCTGTTGGCTCTCGTGGCTCTTTCCAAAATGGTTCCCTCTTAAAGGGCTGCAGTAAGCAATCCCCACTTTGAATGGGTGGAGACACATCTCCATGGAGACCATCTAGCCAAAAATGACCACCCACAATTGGGTGGGTCACATCTCCATAGAAACAATAAAAATGATCCCACCCCGCAATATTGAATGAAGATTAAAGGACATGGCTTTTCTGGGGTACATAACAGCTTCAAGCCAGCACAATCACCTAGATATTCTCCTACATCATCTTCTAGAATTGGGCCCCAGGTTGTGCCAGAGACTATTTGTGCTTCTCCTTACACCGTGATGGGGTCCTCTTGGCCAAAGCTGAGGAGAGAGTGATCCAGCTCCAAAACCCAACTGAGTGGCTATTTTTTTGGACAACCCTGGTACCAACTTTTGCATGTTGGGTTTTGTGGGAAGCAAACTCCAAGACAGAGCTTAGCATGCAGGATGTTTTATTAAGGAGTGCCCTTGGGATCAGCACATGTTGAAAAGAGGGAGAGACAGGAGGAGTGGCAGAGGTATAAGTTAAGCTCCAATGTAGGTCTCATGAAAGGCTTGGCCAACACTTACAGGGAGTTCTGGAGCTAGAATGGTCATTCAGCTTGTCCCAAATTGGGCTGAAATGGCTAGGTATTTGTATTCCTACTTCAGTCTTTCTGGATAAGGTCACGCCAAGAAGAAATACATCCTTAGGGAAGGAAGCTCCTTGCAGCTGAAGCAACCCCTAAAGGGACTGATAGCTAAAGACAATCAGCCGGGCTGTGGTGGTTCAGCAGGCAGGAATGCTTGCCTGCGATGCCAGAGGACCTGGGTTCGATTCCTGGTGTCTGCCCATGTTAAAAAAAAAAAGAATGTTAAGGGCAATCAGCCAAGAACACTTTCAAAATCTGGGGCATTCCTCTTCCTCAAGATATTTTTAGCTATTCGGGGTACCCTTCCCTTCCAAATAAATATGGTTGTTGGTTTTTCTATTTCTGCAAAGTAAGTTGTTGGGATTTTAATTGGTATTGCATTGAATCTGTAAATCAATTTGGGTAGAATTGACATCTTAACTAAATATAGTTCCAATCCATGAACATGGTATGCCCTTACATTTATTTAGGTCATCTCTGACTTCTTTTAACATTTTTTTTTTTTGGTAGTTTTCTGTGTATAGGTCTTTTGTGTCCTTGGTTAAATTTATTTCTGTATATTTGATTCTTTTGGTTGCTATTGTAAATGGAAATTCTGTCTTGATTTCCTCCTCAGATTGTTTATTTCTAGTTTATAGAAACACTGATTTTTGAGTGTTGATCTTGTACCCTGCCATGTTGCTGTGCACATTTATGAACTCTAGTACTTTTGCTGTAGCTTTTTTGGGATTTTTGACATATAGTACCATGTCATCTGCAAACAGTGATAGTTTTACTTCTTCCTTTCAAATTCGGTTGCCTTTTATTTCTTTTTTCTTGTCTAATTGCTCTAGCTAGAATGTCCAGGGAAAGCTTTCAGTCTGTCCCCACTGAGTATGATGTTAGCTGTGTGTTTTTTGTATATTCCTTTTATCATGTTGAGTAAGAAACTTCTATTCATATCCTTTGAAGAATTTCCATGTTGAATTTTGTCAAATGCCTTCTCTGCATCAATCAAGATCATCATGTGGTTTTTCTGCTTTGATTTTTATTTGATATGGTGTATTACATTAATTGATTTTTTTGTGTTGAACCAGACTTGCATACCTGAAATACAACACACTTGGTCACGGTGTATAAATCTTTCAATGTGCTGCTGGATTCGATTTGCAAGTATTTTGTTGAGGATTTTTGCATCTATATTCCATAAAGAGATTGCTTCATAATTTTATTTTCTTGTAGTATCTTTGTCTGGCTGTGGTATGAGAGTGATGCTGGCTTCATAGAACGAGTTAGGTAGCTTTCCCTCTTCTTTTATTTTTCTGGAAGAGTTTGAGCAGGGTTGGTACCAATTCCTTCTTGAATGCTTGGTAGAATTCACATGAAGCCATCTGATCCTGGACTTTTCTTTTGGGGGAGCTTTTTGATGGCTGATTCACTCTCTTTACTTGTGATTGGTTTGTTGAAGTCATCTCTTTCTTCTCAAGTCAGTATTTGTTGTTCATGCTTTTCTGGAAAGTTGTCCATTTCATCTACATTGTCTGATTTATTAGCATATAGTTGCTCATAGTATCCTCTCATCATTTTTATTTCTGTAGGGTCAGTAATGTTCCCTCTCCCATTTCTTATTTTATTTATTTGCATCTTCTCTCTCTCTCTCTCTCTCTCTCTCTCATCAGCTTAGCTAAGGTTCCATCAATTTTGTTGATTTTCTTAAAGAATCAACTTATGTTTTATTGATTTTTCTCCATTGTGTGTGAATTTTTATCAATTTCATCTCTAATTTTCATTATTTCTTTCCTTCTGTTTGCTTTTGGGTTAGTTTGCTGTTCTTTCTCAAGTTCTTCCAGGTAAACTTAACTGTTTGATTATTGCTCTTTCTTGCTTTTTTTGTTTTTATTTTTGTTTTTTTAAATATAGACATTTAGGGCAATAAATTTCCCTCTCAGCACCACTTTTGCTGCATCCAATAAGTTTTGATATGTTATATATTCATTATCATTTGCCTTGAGATATTTCCTTCTCTTGTAATTTCTTCCTTAACCCCTGTTTCTTTAAGAATGTGTGGTTTAGCTTCCAAAATATTTGTGAATTTTCTGGCCTTCCACTTGTTCTTAATTTCCAACTTCATTTCATTACGATCTGAGAAAGTGCTTTGTGTAATTTTAATCTTTTTAAATTTATTGCGACTTGCTTTGTGACCCACCATATGGTCTATCTTCAAGAATGATACATGAGCACTTGAGAAAAATGTATATCTTGCTGTTGTAAATGTCTGTTAAGTCTAGTTCATTTATCATAATATTCAAAATCTGTTTTCTTATTGATTGTGTCTCTGGATGTCCTACCCATTGGTGAGAGCCATGTATTGAAGCCTCCAACTATTTTGTAGAGGTGTCTACTTCTCCCTTCAGTGTTGTCAGTGTTTGCCTCATGTATTTTAGGGCACTGTGGCTCAGCGCATAAATATTTATGATTGTTATGTCTTCTCAATGAATTGTTCCTTTTATTAATACATAATGTCCTTCTTTGTCTCTTTTGTTTTACTTGAAGTCTAATTTGTCAGATATTATAGCTGCCCCACTCTTTTCTGGTTGTTTTGTGTGTGTGTGTGTGTGTGTGTGTGTGTGTGTGTGTGTGTGTGAAACATTTTTTTCCAACCTTTCACTTTCAATCCATTTGAAAGTATACAGATGGGTCCTGTTTTTTTTAACCCATTCTGACAGTCTATGTTTTCTTTTTTTTTCAGTCTATGTCTTTTGATTGGGGAGTTTAATCCACTAACATTTAATAACATTACTGTAAAGACAGTACTTTCTTCTACCATTTTGTCTTTTGGATTTTACATGTTATATCTTATTTTTTCCCTCTTTTTTACTAATAGTCTTCATTTCTACACTCTTCTCCTGACTTCTCTCTTCTGTATTTTCCTACCTACCTGAAGGGGTTCCTTTAGTATTTCTTGTAGAGTTAGTCTCTTAGTCACAAATTCTCTCAGTGACTGTTTATCTGAAAATATTTTACTCTTCCCCTCGTTTTTGAAGGAACATTTTGCTGGGCATAGAGTTCTTGGTTGGCATTTTTTCTCTTTCAGAATCTTAACTATATCATACCACTGCCTTCTCACCTCCAAAGTTTCTGCTAGGAAATCTATAGTTTTATTGAACTTCCCTTGTATATGATGGATTGGTTTTCTCTTGCTGCTTTCAAAATTCTCTCTTTATCTTTCACATTTGACAATCTTACTAGTAAGTGTCTTGGAATAGGTCTATTGGGATCTATTCTCTTTGGCTTCTTGAATCTGTAATTTTATGTCCTTCATAAGAGATGGGAATTTTTCAGTGATTATTTCCTCCATTATTCTTTCTGCTCTTCTCTTTCTGGGATGCCCATGACACATAAATTCATGTGCTTCATGTTGTCATTCAATTTCCTGACACCCTGCTCACATTTTTCCATTCTTTTCCCTATCTGTTCTTTTGTGTGTAGGATTTCAGATGTCCTGTCCTCTAGTTCATTTAATCTCTTTTTCTGTCTCTTCATATCTGCTATCGTAGGTCTCAATTGTATTTTTAATCTCTTCTATTGTGCCTTTCATTCCCATACTTCAGCTCAATTAGAAGAGGCATATTTGCCCCTTGCAACTTTAGTAATTTTCCTTTTTTATTGTCCAATTATTATGGGAAAATTTTTAAATGCATCAAACATAATACTTCTAAAATTTGGTCTATTTAGCATCAGACAGTAGATAACATCCAGTCTAGTAAATGAATAAATCGCATTTTCAACAGGAATAAATCATATTTTCAGATTTTAATGAGACTCTCCTCTGATTCTTTATAGACTCCCTGCTCTGTGTGCAGCAAGAATTGTGGCCCTGGATTCAGGAAAACCCCTCAGTGGGGAAAGGTGCCTGCCCCTTTGACTGCATGCCTTACCCCAAGAAAATTTCCAGGCAGATAGGTATGGAGCTAAAGGATCTCCCCTCATCCTTCCATCTGCATCTTCATTTGTCCTAGGAAATAGGAAGGTTCTGGAATAGGACTGAAATCTCAAAATGGTTCTTCCATTTAGTCAGTAATTTGTCAACACTGATAATCCTCTCCTACGAAAGGGTACTCTTCTCTTTACCCTCATCCATTGGACCTTAGGTAGTACCTTTTCAAGAAAATATTTTTAAGACCACTACAAAGTAACCTACTTTTATTTCTACTATGGAATTTAATACGTTAGTTGTTGTAAGTAACTGGGTTTTGTGTATGTTTCTCAATCAGACCCTATCACATCAAAGTCTATTAAGCTTATTTCTCTCGTGCCTGGTAGTGTTCATGACAAAAGCCAGTGTTCAGAAATCATTTGTGTGATGTAAAAGCAATGCAAGCTTGTACTGTATTAACGCGGTGAGCCAGGCACCGGGCAGAGTGCCGAAGACACCGTGGGATACTCTGTCGGGCTCCTAGGTCAGAGGAGGGGAGAGGAGGTGAATCCAATGGAGGGGTGGAGTGGTCGTGATGCAGCTGACAAGAAGCAGTCGGTACAAACAAAAAGTAAGGGCAGCAGCTAAAGTTGCTTTGGGATGTCAGAGAACTTTCTAGAAATTGATTTAAGTCCTGAAAGAGCAACAGGACACACATCAGCTGAATAAAGGGAGGAAAAATTTCTTGGCAGAAATAATTAAAATATTTCTTTCATTTATTATAGTCAGGGGCTAAGAAAAGTCTAATGTGGCTAAAAAATGGCGAGTATGGGAAAAGTGACTATAGACTGGTAATGAAAACTTTTTTTGGGGGGGAGGGTGCATGGTCTGGAAATAGAACCGGGTTTCCCACATGGAAGGCGGGCATTTTACCACTGAACCATTCCTGCACCCTAGTGATGAAGACTTCTTGAAATACCATAACTAACATTTTGGAATTGCCAACGGAAAACATCAAAATGATTAAATATTCAAAACATATCCCCCTCCAATTAAATTCATTGACAAAATAAAATGTTCATTTTCATTCTTATTATTTAATGTTGCTCCAAAGTACTGGGCACTGTAAAACAATTCATGAAAAAAAAAAACCCTCATTTATGGAAAAGGAAAACCCAAGAATATTTAAATATATCCTTTTATACCCAAAATACTCAAAAGGATCACTGTAACAGTAGTATAATTCCTAAAATTTTAAAGTAAAACTCCTGGTTATAAGAAACATATACAAATTATATGTTTTCTTTATATCCAAATGATCAAGTATGTAAAATTATAAAGCATTCTGTACAGATTGTAATAATGTATAATATAACTCGGAGGGGAGCTTAAAGGAGAAATGCGTGACAGCTCTATAGTCATAATTCAAGCTTACAGAGAGATATAAAATACAAGTATCACACCATTGGCAAATGATGGATCCAGAACTCTGATCCAGATCATTCCGAGGCTAGAAACCCTCAGAAAAGGAAGGGATATTTTCAGCCTGTAAGATAATAAAAGTTAGTGTCCTGAGGGTGTGGTGGGTCCACTGCAGACAAAGGAGAGGTATGCGTATGTTTAAAGAATGTTGTTTCACAAGGGCAGAAATCATTGTCTTTTTTACTGACAATTATGCATATATATTATGCATAATATAAAAGAATAATAATTGTCACCTAAAGACAGAAAAGGAATTTTATATCCTCCAGTGGAAAAAGCATTAGTGTGTTTTTTTTAATCCTCTTTTTTGGAAAAAAGTTAGCATGTTTTTGGTTGTATGTGGGATAGTTGGATCATGTCAGGCAGAAGGATGGCTTTGGTGTCGTCTTTATCTGGAGATTAAGTATGGTTTGATGAGCTGTATAGGCACATAACAAAGCCACCATACTCAGGTACCTGAAGACAAACAAGAAATGCCTCCTGGGTAGACCTAAGAGTCTTCAAATTGTGGGTCAGGCTGATAAAACTAGTCGTATAACATTTCATTAGCCAGACTCCCTACTCTGCCCTTTTCCAATCCCCAAATGAATAATCGGAAGGAGTGTTTGGTCTCCATGGTGGAGCATGACTCAAAAGCAATAATCTGTATTGAGCCATAAAATTTCCACCTTGTGCCTCTTGGTGTTTTTCCTCTTAAACATCTCTTCCTAGACCTTCATGCATTCCAGATTATCTACTTACTTTAAAAAAGAAATGAAACTTTACTTTTAGAGTAGTTGTAGGTTTACAGAAGAGTGGCACAGAGAGTACAGAGCATTCCCACATACCCCACCCACACACATAGTTTCCCCTATTATTAACTTCTTGCATGAGTTGCAATTGATGAACCATTATTGATACTTTAAAAGAAATCAAAGAACTCAGAATGGAATGCAGTCTTCAAAGTACAATTTTACCAGTAAGACAGAGATCACATCTATTATGTCTCCCTCTCTCTACTAAGGGAGCTTAGGAGCTCATGTTTTTGGCCGTCAACTCACACTGTAATTTTATACTCAGCTTCTTGTGGACCGAGCCCAACTTTGCCCACACTGTCCCTGATCACTTGGACCAAGTCGAGATAGCCATTCATCTCCCTTTTGCTTAAGTCTCCATCTACTTCCCTATCTCTTTCTCAGGAACTCTCCATAGATGTAAGCTTTTCATCATCCAACTCATGTCTCTTTTCCTCCCTTAGGCAACTCTCCTGATAACTCCCCCAATCTGATCTGTTGTCCGCAGGGAACTTTTCTCTTCTTTCTCAGGAGGCTTTCCCCATGGGCTGACCAAACATCCCCCACTGATTTAAGGAATGGGGAGAAGGCTGACTATGCCAGAGAGGCTCTAGAATCCACTAGAGATTTCCAGGACACTGCAGCCCCTGCCATTATATTACCTAGAATTTCCCCTGTAGAGATGTGGGCGGAACAGGTAGAGCCATGAAATGGAGAGGGCAGAACGTGTCCTCACCAGCTCACACGTGGACTACAGATGCTCAGAACACGGCTTTTCTGAGGTCTCATCAGGCTTCCTTCTCTAACCCTGGAAAGCTCTATTTCCTGTGGGTGGCTTAGAGGACATTGTCCATGACACAGTCATCATTTGTTTGCCCCAATTATCCCTCCAACCGAGTGTCAGCGGGAGCAACAGGGATTGTAGTTGCTAACTGTACTGGGAGTTTGACCTCCACCAGCACAGATCAGGGCACATTAAGTGGAGGAACTTCTTTAACCTCTACTGCTTGGGCTTTGGAATCATGCATATGCTTCCTCAGGCTCAAAACCTGTATCGGAGCCATCTTTCCAGCCTAAGATGGCAGTTAGAGCTTGGGCAATAGGAATTTCCACTAGTGTTACCAGATTAAGAAACAAATTAATACCAGCTCAATCATCAACATGTCTGGAGACAAAAGACAATGTTTTAGGTTTACTGCTGTTCAGATCACTCAAGGCACCTGTATTCTTAGATTTATACCTCCTTCCTTACTTAATAAATGAATTTTTGCCCTAGCACTGGTGCTTTTAGTATTAGCCTCTTCTCGGACTGTGTGAATATTTCCTCAGTGGCAATTACAGGGGCTGGAATGAGGACAGACTTGTCCTGACATACACTAATCTTGAGGGAAGAAGAGTACCTTCAAGATTGTGAGAAATGAAACACCCCTCCAACCCAGGGGGCCTATGATGTGGAAAACTGAGGACACATACTTTAAGGCATCAGGGGTTCCAGCCGAGAGGACCCATCCTGGGTCTCTTCTGGAGGCCGTTACTCCCCATGCTAATTAGACTGTGCTGTGTGCTGTGAGGTGAGCTTTCCCAAAGGGCTTTCCTTGGAGTTTGTCTACAGGGTCAGGGGAATGAGATATATCAGGTAATCCAGCCCTGAAGATAACCTGGGAATATTCTCTCCAGGGGCCAATTAATTTAGAAGAGAAATGATTCCTAGAGTCCCTGGTTTGTGTTTCTTCTTGGACCCCAGATCTCTCCAGCCCCTTTCCACCCAACCCTTTTGAGAATTCAGAGTCAGAGAGACCCAGTCTCCACCACCCACCAGAACCCATTTGAGGGTTTCCCCGTGTACCATTATCATAGAAGAGGAGTCAAAAAGTGGAGGCAGGCCATCATCACTAATCTTTCCCGTATGTCATATGTCATACGTCAATTTTATATACCGCATTGATATAACACATCAAGAGATTTCAGATACAGAAGCAAAAGAAGAAAAGGATAAAAAGGATATATCTCTCCATCTCCATATTTACTCTCATCTCATTCCCATGCCCTGCCTTTCCTTTCCATTACAAAGATATGCTGAGTTTTTCTGTTTCTCTGCCTCAGCTCAGACACTAAAATATCTTACTTCGCTGAGCTCATCTTGGCTCAATAATGTTGATTATCTTTTGAGTAGATTTCTTGTCTCACTATTTTTTAAAACCTACCATCTAATATTTTTACCTGGTGCTCTCCTTCTTATGATAATATAATATCTATTTCTCTCTTGAAGGTAGCTTTGCCATTTATGTGATTCATTCATTCGTTTGTTTGACAAAAACTCGAGCATCTGCTGTGTCCCAGGTACTGTACCATGTAGCATGTGTACCGTGAGTAACAAGCGAGCATAGTCCCTTCCCCGTGGGACTATAATTAAAACAATTAAACAAATATGTCAATATGTTAAGGTTTGTATTCATCAATAATCTTCAAATGCGAGTAACATGAAACTAAACTTATACCACTCTTAAGGGAGGGGTGTGGAGCCTCAGAAATGATTAAAGTAGTAACTGAAGTCAGAGTCAACTAGATCCCATAATTTGAATACTGTCAAGGCTTTCGTTTTTTATCTCTCATCTTGGCTTGGATCTATGTTTTGTTCTCATTGTCACAGGCATTTTTATATGGTGAGGACACATGACAGTTGGAAGCTCTAATGACCTGCTTATGGCTTGAAATCCAAGTCCCCTTCATGTCCAATTTAGAAAACCCCAGGGAAGAAATCTGTGCTATGGGACTTTATCCTGTGCCAAATGGGAGTTTACTCTATGCCAAAGCCTGCAGCAGAAAGATGGAGGTGCCTGGGACAAATGCCCAGGTCCTGCAGCGGTGGGGAAGGTAGGATGGTGAGAGAACCAAGAAGTATAAAGGAAGTGTGGCTGTGAAGGAGTGATATTTTCAGAAGTAGGGAAAGGATGCATAAAAGATAAAGCATGCACAGCACAAAAGTATGAAGATAAAGAATGTACTATGCTATAGCAAAACAGGGAAGTCACTATATTATATTGGGTCTTAAGGGAAGCCCTCTCTAAAGAAGTGACATCTAAGCTAAGGTCTCTAAATTGGAGTATGGGTTTTTCAAGTGAATAGAGGATGAAGAAAGGTCCAGATAAAGGCAAAGACATGCAAAGCCCATGTGTTAAGAAAAGTCACGATGCATTTGAAAAGCTGAAAGAGAACTAATATATAACTGTAGCTAGACCATAGTGAGCAACGAGGAGAGAGGTAGATGATAGCAGAAATATAGGCAGTCAAAGTATATGTGTAGGTTGGGCCATGGTGGCTCAGCAGGCAGAGTTCTCGCCAGTCATGTTGGAGACCCGGGTTTGATTCCCAGTGCCTGCCTATGCAAAAAAAAAAAAAAAAAAAGTATATGTATGTGTGTGTGTGTGTGTGTGTGTGTGTGTGTGTGTGTAGATAAATATATATATAAAAGGGAGTCTAATAGGTCTTATTTAAAGTGGGATGGGAATTATTTAAAAGATTTTTGGCAGGGGAGTGATACGATACAACTTACATGTTTTTAAGCTCACACCAAATAATGCATGAGGGTAGATTTATATTAAAGGGGAATTAAGGGGCTGCAGCTCCATTTCAAGGAAAAGGCAATAGTGCTTTGGACTGCAATTGTAGCAGTGGACAGATTCAAAGTATTTGGAGAGGGTGTCATTAATATAACATGTTGACTGATTTAATGCAGGGAGTTGAGCATAGGAGAAGCTTACGATAGGAAACTAGTAAAATTGCTTTTAAAAACATAGGGTTGGGTGCACGGGTAGTTCAGTGGTTAGAATGCTCACCTTTCATGCGGGAGACCTGGGTTCGATTCCTGGACCATGCACCAAAAACAAACAAACAAACAAAAAAACGTAGGGTTAAGGGTATCATTTAAGCTCCATAAAGTCAGTGTGATTTTGTGTCTGTTTCTTCATTAAGTATCCCCAGTATCTAGAACAGGATTAGAAAATTTTTCTGATGATATACAATTTATATAACCAAGACTGGTTAGAAAAAAAGCTAGAGATTGAAAACATCTGTTTGAATTTCTCTGACCGTACATCCACATTACAATTCATTTTATAATATGATAATGAATATTACACCTTAAAATAATGTAACTTACTTGGAATATGTCCAGAATTACCTTAGTTGAGAATTCAAAATTAAATAAAAAGTGTTGCCTGGTGAAGAGAGAGTTGGAACAAAGGGGAAAAGAATGGGTTAAGTATGAGGAAAGGATCCTTTTCTAATTGCTTTAAAAATCTGCTTCTGACCAATGCTGGAGAAATAGGGATGGGATTTACCGTCCTGCCCAAAACAACTGAAAAAAAAAAAAAACTGGGAAAAAAATATAGGAAGTAAGAATTTAAGGTGCTGGGCATCAGACAAAAACAGACAGTGATCCCTGAGAAATGAGAAACAATGAGGTGAACCCCTTGATTATCTTCCAAGTTTCCAGACTGCAGTGATGGACAGAATAAGTGGCAGCTCCCTGAGTTGAGATGGAGCTGAGAATCTGAGGAGAGCAAGGCACAGTACAGGGAGAGAAGAAAGCGACATACAGAGAGAAACCCAGAAATCTGCAGTGTGTTTCATTCAAATATTTAGCAGAGTTTATGTGTCAGATGAAACTACCTGAAACTGAGAAAAAGAACCAACTGAAAATATTAAAGAGGACAGTCCCTGGCCTCACACATGGCCAAGAATAATGCTTGTTCTCAGCAGCCAACCCGGAAAATTTTATAATTCATGGGACAATGGGTAGGGAATTCAGAAGGTTCTTGCCTCTGTAGTAAGAAATGATCATCCCTAGGCTAAACCTTACTGTGGTTCTGCCTAACAAATCTACAAAGTATATTTACTTTGTAGGTGTAAATATATGATAATATTGGCACAGAAAAACAGTGGAGGGATGTGTAAAGAGAATTACACTTTTGTTAATGTATATGTTTGTAAAATGTGAAGCACAAAGTCAAATGTAGTGAATGTGAGAAGTATACAGTGGGAACTGGGAGTGTACAGTGGAAGAAATAAAAGGATCAAACAGCTTTCCAATAACTTAACCGTATCCCAGGGCAAAGTTCAAGAATATTTATTAGAATATACAAATAGCCACCATCCAAAAAGGTAAAATTCACATATCTGGCATCCAACAAAATATTACAAAGCACACAAACAAGTAGGGAAAAATGACCCATAGTGAGGACAAAAATCAATGAATTGAAACCATCCTGGAACTAATGACCAATTAGAGTGCTCTCATTGATTCTTTTGTTTAGATCAGACAAAATTGGCAGAGAAGGCTATTAAAATAATTACTACAACTGTAGTCCAAATGTTCAAAGTGCTACAGGAAAGATATTAAACACTTAAGCAGAGATCTGGAAGATAAAACACACATGGATCTATCAAGCTTTGAGAGTTGATACCTGCAATATCTGAGCTGAAAAACAGGAGGGATTAGCAGTAGATTGGATATTGCAGAAGGAAAAAAAAAAGATTAGTGGATGTGAAGACATAGCAACAGAAACTATCCAAAACGAAACTGGGCTGGAGCGGGGGGAGGAAATGAACAGAACATCTTTGAGTTTTAGGGCAACTTCATGTGTTCTAATATACATATAATTGGAGTCCTGGAAGAAAAGGGACTCCAACAAATGATGCTGGACATATTCCAACAGGAACAGAGGGACAGAAACAAAATATTTGAAGGAATAATGGAATGTTTTCAGCTGACTTGACCTAATCGACATTTATAAAACACTCCACTTAACACCAGCAAAACACAATGTTTTCAAATGCAAACAGGACATTTATTAAGATAGACCATATTCAGGGACATAACAAAAGTCTCAATACATTTAAAAGAATACGATTTATGAAATAAAGACATTTCAGATAAATTAAAGCTGAGCAATTTCAGTGCCAAAAAACCTACAGGAAAAATGCTGGATGTAAGATAAAATCTACTAGAAAGGATGAAGAGTACCAGAAATGATAAATGAATGGATAAGTATACAATGCTGTGTTTTCTTCTAGTTTCTTTATAAGACAACTAACTACTGAAAAAAAAAATAACCGCATTGTAGGGAGAAGGTTTATAACATTTGTAGAAGTAAATATATGACAATATTGGCACAAAAAACAGTGGAGGGATGTGTAAAGAGAATTATACTTTTGTTAGTGGACGTGTTTGTAAAATGTGAAGCATAGCGTCAAAGGTATAATGAATATGAGAAGTGTATAGTGGGAACTGGGAGTATACAGTGGAAGAAAAAAGAGTCAGGCATGAAGTATAAAGTAGTATAATATTAACTGTAAGTGGACTTTGAAAAGTAAACATGTCTATTATCAGACCTAGATAAATCACTGTTCCAGTTGAAAGCTGCCAGAATGTGATATACCAGAAATGGGACAGATTTTTAAAAGGAGAATTTATTAAGTTTCAAGTTTACAGTTCTAACGCCATGAAGATGTTTAAATTAAGGCAAGGCTATGAAAACGTCTAAATTAAGTCACCTACAAGAGGTTACCTTCACTCAAGAAAGGCCGATGAAGCTGGGTTTCTCTCTCAACCGGAAAGGCACATGGCAAACATGGTGATGTCTGCTAGCTTTCTCTCTAGGCTCTTTGTTTCATGAACAAATGCTCCCATGGGGGCATTTTCCATCTTCATCTCCAAAGGTCTCTTACTGCAAGGGCTCTCTTGACTCTGTAGATTTTCCCAGAAATGGTTCCCCCTTAAAGGGCTCCATAAGCAACCCCATCTTTAATAGGTAGAGACACATCTCAATGGAAATCATCTAATCAAAAGTTACCACCCATATGCTGAAAATAGATGGTAATTAATATTTTAAAATGTCACCTTATGTATGAGACTAAAGCAAAAAATGTTTGTTACAAAATTTATATTTTGACTAGTGCATTTCCTAATATAACTTATGTAGATCGTTTGATTGAATGCCATAAGTACTTGGAATCTCAGGTAGGACATGAGATTTTGTTGGTTTGTCCAGAGTGATGTCCCGATGAATCCCAGAGTGATTCGTTCAGTGAGTGGAAAAGTATTTGCAAAGTCCCCTTCGGGGAATGGTGAGAATGGGGAGAAATTCGACTTCCCCAAGTGAATTCTTGATATTCTCACAAGCAGTGTGGACAACCAAAGCTATAGGCTGAGCCCCCAATCTTGGGGTTTGTTCATATGAAACAACCCCACAAAGGATAGGTCAAGTCTACTTAAAATTTAGGCCTAAGAGTCACCCCCAAGAGAGCCTCTTTTGTTGCTCAGATGTGGCCTCTCTCTCCAGCCAACATGACAAGCAGTCTCACCACCCTTCCCCTCTCTACATGGGACATGACTCCCAGGGGTGTGGACCTTCCTGGCAATGTGGGGCAGAGATCTTGGAATGAGCTGAGACTCAGCATCAAGGGATTGAGAAAAACCCTAGAATGAGCTGAGACTTAGCATCAAGGGATTGAGAAAACCTTCTCGACCAAAAGGGGGAAGAGGGAAATGAGAAAAAGTGTCAATGGCTGAGAGATTCCAAACAGAGTCGAGAGGTTATCCTGGAGGTTATTCTCATGCATCAAGTAGATGTCATCTTGTTATTCAAGATGTAATGGAGAGAGACTTCCTGGAAGATGGCGGCTTAGTAAGACGCACGGATCTTAGTTTCTTCTCCAGGACACCTACTAGGGGAGTAGAAACGATACAGAAAGCGCCCAAAGCCACAACAGAGATAAAAAAGACAGCGTACCCCATCCTGGAACGGCTGGCTGGCTGAGAGAAGCAGCTCGGGTGAGATCGCCGAGGCGCGCGGGCCTTACCGGGCGGGGCGGGAAGCGGCCGGAGTTACTCCCTTCCCCCTTCCCGGGCCGGCTGAGAGAATTGGAGAGGCGGTCCCCTGAAACCAAGACGGCTGGCGCCCACACCACGCGCAGCCCCCCGGACCAACTGAGAGAATTGGATCGGAAACCCCCAGGCCGCGGAGAACGGTGACGGGTGCGGGAGGCCCCTTCCAAACCCGTGACTCCCAGGGAACGTGCACTCTCTCGGGCGGGCCGCTGCCGCTGGCGCCCTCCCGCCACGCTTGTTGCCCAGGGCCGACTAGGAAATTCGGACGGGCTCTTTCCCTGGCTGCAGCGACCAGCAACCCTCCCTGCGTTCGGACCCCGGGCCGGCTCAAGCCGCTTCGGCTAGCGAACGCCCAGGACAGCGAGAGTTTTCCAAAGTGTAAGGTCCCACAGCACCTTTTACTGGTGGGACCCACAGACAAACGTGTGCCACGAGCGCCACCTACTGGGCAGGATAAGAAAAACAGAACCCAGAGATTTCACAGAAAAATCTTCCAAACTTTTGGATCCAATACCCAGGGAAATCTGTCTAAATGCGCAGACGCCAACAGAAGATAATGGATCACGCTCAAATAATTGAAAATATGGCCCAGTCAAAGGAACAAACCAATAGTTCAAATGAGATACAGGAGCTGAGACAACTAATCCTGAATATACGAACAGAAATGGAAAACCTCTTCAAAAACGAAATCGATAAATTGAGGGAGGACATGAAGAAGACATGGGCTGAACATAAAGAAGAAATAGAAAAACTGAAAAAGCAAATCACAGAACTTATGGAAGTGAAGGACAAAGTAGAAAAGATAGAAAAAACAATGGATACCTACAATGATAGATTCAAAGAGACAGAAGATAGAATTAGTGATTTGGAGGATGGAACATCTGAATTCCAAAAAGAAACAGAAACTATCGGGAAAAGAATGGAAAAATTTGAACAGGGTATCAGGGAACTCAAGGACAATATGAACCGCACAAATATACGTGTTGTGGGTGTCCCAGAAGGAGAAGAGAAGGGAAAAGGAGGAAAAAAACTAATGGAAGAAATTTTCACTGAAAATTTCCCAACTCTTATGAAAGACCTAAAATTACAGATCCAAGAAGTGCAGCGCACCCCAAAGAGATTAGACCCAAATAGGCGTTCTCCAAGACACTTACTAGTTAGAATGTCAGAGGTCAAAGAGAAAGAGAGGATCTTGAAAGCAGCAAGAGAAAAACAATCCATCACATACAAGGGAAACCCAATAAGACTATGTGTAGATTTCTCAGCAGAAACCATGGAGGCTAGAAGACAGTGGGATGATATATTTAAATTACTAAAAGAGAAAAACTGCCAACCAAGACTCCTATATCCAGCAAAATTGTCCTTCAAAAATGAGGGAGAAATTAAAACATTCTCAGACAAAAAGTCACTGAGAGAATTTGTGACCAAGAGACCAGCTCTGCAAGAAATACTAAAGGGAGCACTAGAGTCAGAACCAAAAAGACAGAAGAGAGAGGTATGGAGAAGAGTGTAGAAAGAAGGAAAGTCAGATATGATATATATATAATACAAAAGGCAAAATGTTAGAGGAAAATATTATCCAAACAGTAATAACACTAAATGTTAATGGACTGAATTCCCCAATCAAAAGACATAGATTGGCAGAATGGATTAAAAAACAGGATCCTTCTATATGCTGTCTACAGGAAACACATCTTAGACCCAAAGATAAACATAGGTTGAAAGTGAAACGTTGGGAAAAGATATTTCATGCAAATAACAACCAGAAAATAGCAGGAGTGGCTATACTAATATCCAACAAGTTAGACTTCAAATGTAAAACAGTTAAAAGAGACAAAGAAGGACACTATATACTAATAAAAGGAACAATTAAACAAGAAGACATAACAATCATAAATATTTATGCACCGAACCAGAATGCCCCAAAATACGTGAGGAGTACACTGCAAACACTGAAAAGGGAAATAGACACAAATACCATAATAGTTGGAGACTTCAATTCCCCACTCTCATCAATGGACAGAACATCTAGACAGAGGATCAATAAAGAAATAGAGAATCTGAATATTACCATAAATGAGCTAGACTTAACAGACATTTATAGGACATTACATCCCACAACAGCAGGATACACCTTTTTCTCAAGTGCTCATGGATCATTCTCAAAGATAGACCATATGCTGGGTCACAAAGGAAGTCTTCACAAATTTAAAAAGATTGAAATCATACACAACACTTTCTCGGATCATAAAGGAATGAAGTTGGAAATCAATAATAGGCAGAATGCCAGAAAATTCACAAATACCTGGAGGCTCAACAACACACTCTTAAACAAGGAGTGGGTCAAAGAAGAAATTGCAAGAGAAATTAGTAAATACCTCGAGGCAAATGAAAATGAAAACACAACATACCAAAACTTATGGGATGCAGCAAAGGCAGTGCTAAGAGGGAAATTTATTGCCCTAAATGCCTATATCAGAAAAGAAGAAAAGGCAAAAATGCAGGAATTAACTGTTCAATTGGAAGAACTGGAGAAAGAACAGCAAACTAATCCCAAAGCAAGCAAAAGGAAAGAAATAACAAAGATCAGAGCAGAAATAAATGAAATTGAAAATATGAAAACAGTAGAGAAAATCAATAAGACCAGAAGTTGGTTCTATGAGAAAATCAATAAGATTGATGGGCCCCTATCAAGATTGACAAAAAGAAGAAGAGAGAGGATGCAAATAAATAAGATCAGAAATGGAAGAGGAGACATAACTACTGACCTCACAGAAATAAAGGAGGTAATAACAGGATACTATGAACAACTTTACGTTAATAAATACAACAATTTAGAGGAAATGGACGGGTTCCTGGAAAGACATGAACAACCAACTTTGACTCAAGAAGACATAGATGACCTCAACAAACCAATCACAAGTAAAGAAATTGAATTAGTCATTCAAAAGCTTCCTAAAAAGAAAAGTCCAGGACCAGATGGCTTCACATGTGAATTCTACCAAACGTTCCAGAAAGAATTAGTACCAATTCTCTTCAAACTCTTCAAAAAAATCGAAGTGGAGGGAAAACTACCTAATTCATTCTATGAAGCCAACATCACCCTCATACCAAAACCAGGCAAAGATATTACAAAAAGAGAAAACTACAGACCAATCTCTCTAATGAATACAGATGCAAAAATCCTCAATAAAATTCTAGCAAATCGTATCCAACAACACATTAAAAGAATTATACATCATGACCAAGTAGGATTCATCCCAGGTATGCAAGGATGGTTCAACATAAGAAAATCAATTAATGTAATACACCATATCAACAAATCAAAGCAGAAAAATCACATGATCATCTCAATTGATGCAGAGAAGGCATTTGACAAGATTCAACATCCTTTCCTGTTGAAAACACTTCAAAAGATAGGAATACAAGGGAACTTCCTTAAAATGATAGAGGGAATATATGAAAAAACCCACAGCTAATATCATCCTCAATGGGGAAAAATTGAAAACTTTCCCCCTAAGATCAGGAACAAGACAAGGATGTCCACTATCACCACTATTATTCAACATTGTGTTGGAGGTTCTAGCCAGAGCCATTAGACAAGAAAAAGAAATACAAGGCATCAAAATTGGAAAGGAAGAAGTAAAACTATCACTGTTTGCAGACGATATGATACTATACGTCGAAAACCCGGAAAAATCCACAACAAAACTACTAGAGCTAATAAATAAGTACAGCAAAGTAGCAGGTTACAAGATCAACATTCAAAAATCTGTAGCATTTCTATACACTAGTAATGAACAAGCTGAGGGGGACATCAAGAAACGAATCCCATTTACAATTGCAACTAAAAGAATAAAATACCTAGGAATAAATTTAACTAAAGAGACAAAAAACCTATATAAAGAAAACTACAAAAAACTGCTAAAAGAAATCACAGAAGACCTAAATAGATGGAAGGGCATACCGTGTTCATGGATTGGAAGACTAAATATAGTTAAGATGTCAATCCTACCTAAATTGATTTACAGATTCAATGCAATACCAATCAAAATCCCAACAACTTATTTTTCAGAAATAGAAAAACCAATAACCAAATTTATCTGGAAGGGCAGGGTGCCCCGAATTGCTAAAAACATCTTGAGGAAAAAAAACGAAGCTGGAGGTCTCGCGCTGCCTGACTTTAAGGCATATTATGAAGCCACAGTGGTCAAAACAGCATGGTATTGGCATAAAGATAGATATATCGACCAATGGAATCGAATAGAGTGCTCAGATATAGACCCTCTCATCTATGGACATTTGATCTTTGATAAGGCAGTCAAGCCAACTCACCTGGGACAGAACAGTCTCTTCAATAAATGGTGCCTAGAGAACTGGATATCCATATGCAAAAGAATGAAAGAAGACCCATCTCTCACACCCTATACAAAAGTTAACTCAAAATGGATCAAAGATCTAAACATTAGGTCTAAGACCATAAAACAGTTAGAGGAAAATGTTGGGAGATATCTTATGGATCTTACAACTGGAGGCGGTTTTATGGACCTTAAACCTAAAGCAAGAGCACTGAAGAAGGAAATAAATAAATGGGAACTCCTCAAAATTAAACACTTTTGTGCATCAAAGAACTTCATCAAGAAAGTAGAAAGACAGCCTTCACAATGGGAGACAATATTTGGAAATGATATATCAGATAAAGGTCTAGTATCCAGAATTTATAAAGAGATTGTTCATCTCAACAACAAAAAGACAGCCAACCCAATTACAAAATGGGAAAAAGACTTGAACAGACACCTCTCAGAAGAGGAAATACGGATGGCCAAGAGGCACATGAAGAGATGCTCAATGTCCCTGGCCATTAGAGAAATGCAAATCAAAACCACAATGAGATATCATCTCACACCCACCAGAATGGCCATTATCAACAAAACAGAAAATGACAAGTGCTGGAGAGGATGCGGAGAAAGAAGCACACTTATCCACTGTTGGTGGGAATGTCAAAGGGTGCAACCACTGTGGAAGGCAGTTTGGCGGTTCCTCAAAAAGCTGAATATAGAATTGCCATACGACCCAGCAATACCATTGCTAGGTATCTACTCAAAGGACTTAAGGGCAAAGACACAAACGGACATTTGCACACCAATGTTTATAGCAGCATTATTTACAATTGCAAAGAGATGGAAACAGCCAAAATCTCCATCAACAGAAGAGTGGCTAAACAAACTGTGGTATATACATACGATGGAATATTATGCAGCTTTAAGACAAGATAAACTTATGAACCATGTAATAACATGGATGGACCTAGAGAATATTATGCTGAGTGAATCCAGCCAAAAACTAAAGGACAAATACTGTATGGTCCCACTGATGTGAACAGACATTCGAGAATAAACTTGAAATATGTCATTGGTAACAGAGTTCAGCAGGAGTTAGAAACAGGGTAAGACAATGGGTAATTGAAGCTGAAGGGATACAGACTGTGCAACAGGACTAGATACAAAAACTCAAAAATGGACAGCACAATAATACCTAATTGTAAAGTAATCATGTTAAAACACTGAATGAAGCTGCATCTGAGCTATAGGTTTTTGTTTTTTTTTGTTTTGTTTTGTTTTGATTTTACTATTATTACTTTTATTTTTTTCTCTATATTAACATTCTGTATCTTTTTCGGTTATGTTGCTAGTTCTTCTAAACCAATGCAAATGTACTAAGAAATGATGATCATGCATCTATGTGATGATGTTAAGAATTAATGATTGCGGGCGGGCCGCGGTGGCTCAGCGGGCGGAGAGCTTGCCTGCCATGCCGGAGGACCTCGGTTCGATTCCCGGCCCCAGCCCATGTAAAAAACAAACAAACAAACAAAATACAATAAAACAAGAAAATGTTTAAAGATGTTTCCCTTTCTTCCTCCCTTCCTTCCTTCCTTCCTTCTCTCTGTCTTTCCTTCCCTTCCTCCCTCTCTCTTTTAAAAAAAAAAAAAAAAAAAGAATTAATGATTGCATATGTAGAATGGTATGATCTCTAAATGTTGGGTTAATTTCTTTTTTTCCGTTAATTAAAAAAAAAAAAGAGAGAGAAGGGATAATTGGAGCTGAAGGGATACAGACTGTACAACGGGACTGGATATAAAAACTCAGAAATGGACAGCACAATACTACCCAATTGTAATGCAATTATGTTAAAACACTGAATGAAGCTGCATGTGAGGTATAGGTTTTTTGTTTTTGTTTTTTTTGTTTTTTTTTCTTTCTATTATTGTTTTAATTCTAATCTGTTGTCTTTTTATTTCTTTTTCTAAATCGATGCAAATGTACTAAGAAATGATGAATATGCAACTATGTGATGTTATTAAGAATTACTGATTGTACATGTAGATTGGAATGATTTCTAATTGTTTTGTTAATTCTTTTTGTAATTAATAAAAAAAAAAAAAAAAGATGTAATGGAGAGGCTGGAGGAAATTGCCTGAAAATGTAGAGCTGTGTTCCAGTAGCCATGTTTCTTGATGATGATTGTATAATGATATAGCTTTCACAATGTGACTGTGTGACTGTGAAAACCTTGTGTCTGATGCTCCTTTTATCTACCTTGTCAACAAAGGAGTAGAACATATGGAATAAAAATAAATAATGGGGGAACAAACGCTAAAATAAATTTAGTTTGAAATGCTAGTGATCAATGAAAGTGAGGGGTAAGGGGTATGGTAGGTATAATCTTTTTTTTTTTTTTCCTGTGTTTGTTTTCTTTTTCTATTGTCTTTTTATTTCTTTTTCTGAATTAATGCAAATGTTCTAAGAAATGATGAATATGCAACTAAGTGATGATATTGTGAATTACTGATTATGTATGTTGATGTTTTATTTGGTTTCTTGATTTTTTAATTAATAAATAAATTTTTTAAAAAAGTTACCACCCATCATTGGGTGGGTCATATCTCCATGGAAACAATCAAAACGTTTCCACCCAGCAATACTGAATGAGGATTAAAGGATATGGCTTTTCTGGGGTCCACACCAGATTCAAACTGGCACAACCACTTAAAATTATTCTTAAAAAGAAGTATATTTGGAAATGACATATCAGATAAAGGTCTAGTATCCAGAATTTATAAAGAGATTGTTCAACTCAACAACAAAAAGACAGCCAACCCAATTACAAAATGGGAAAAAGACTTGAACAGACACCTACCAGAAGAAGAAATACGGATGGCCAAGAGGCACATGAAGAGATGCTCAATGTCCCTGGCCATTAGAGAAATGCAAATCAAAACCACAATGAGATATCATCTCACACCCACCAGAATGGCCATTATCAACAAAACAGAAAATGACAAGTGCTGGAGAGGATGTGGAGAAAGAGGCACACTTATCCACTGTTGGTGGGAATGTCAAAGGGTGCAACCACTGTGGAAGGCAGTTTGGCGGTTCCTCAAAAAGCTGAATATAGAATTGCCATACGACCCAGCAATACCATTGCTAGGTATCTACTCAAAGGACTTAAGGGCAAAGACACAAACGGACATTTGCACACCAATGTTTATAGCAGCGTTATTTACAATTGCAAAGAGATGGAAATAGCCAAAATCTCCATCAACAGAAGAGTGGCTAAACAAACTGTGGTATATACATACAATGGAATATTATGCAGCTTTAAGACAAGATAAACTTATGAACCATGTAATAACATGGATGGACCTAGAGAATATTATGCTGAGTGAATCCAGCCAAAAACTAAAGGACAAATACTGTATGGTCCCACTGATGTGAACAGACATTCGAGAATAAACTTGAAATATGTCATTGGTAACAGAGTTCAGCAGGAGTTAGAAACAGGGTAAGACAATGGGTAATTGAAGCTGAAGGGATACAGACTGTGCAACAGGACTAGATACAAAAACTCAAAAATGGACAGCACAATAATACCTAATTGTAAAGTAATCATGTTAAAACACTGAATGAAGCTGCATCTGAGCTATAGGGTTTTTTTTGTTTTTGTTTGCTTGTTGGTTTGTTTGTTGTTGTTTTTTACTATTATTACTACTTTTATTTCTTTTCTTTATATTAACATTTTATATCTTTTTCTGTTGTGTTGCTAGTTCCTCTAAACCGATGCAAATGTACTAAGAAACAATGATCATGCATCTATGTGATGATGTTAAGAATTACTGAGTGCATATGTAGAACGGTATGATTTCTAAATGTGTTAATTTCTTTTTTTTCTTTCCGTTAATAAAATAATAATAATAATAATAAAAAAAAAGAAGTATAGCTCTTTAAAAAATGCAACAGAGGACATAAAATGCTAAAATATATTTTATTAGCCCAAAAGAAGACAGGAAAAGAGTAACAGGGGGGCGGAACAGAAGAAAAATAGAAAAAAAAATCAAGTTTTAAAATTTAAATTCAATCAGTTAAGTAATTACATTAACTATAAATGGACTAAACAGTCAATTAAAAGCAGAGGTTTTCATAACAGATAAAGAAGCAAGATCTGAAAGTGTTATGCTGTGGTAAAATTAAAAACAAAAGTGGGATGATATGTCAACAGAAATGAACTTTTTATTCCTTTGGTCTACATCATGACAGTAATAATGCAAAACTGGGAGGAGGAACAGATAGGTCATCCTTTCAAGTCCATTCAGAGGAGCTCTGGATCCTTTTGACTCTGGAAACCTTTTCCCCTTCAGGATTATCTATTTCCTGCATTCTTCTTTTTTTCCCCTGAAAAGAGCCTAGGTCAGTAAGAATTTAAGGCAGGTCTTTTGGCATCCAGACTCCACAGAAGCTTTTGGTTTTGCTTTCGTGACTGCTTGAGTATAGCCAATAGCTCTAAGTTATCAGCCTGGGTATTTAAATGACAAATATCTTTCGTAAATCTTTTATGAGTCTCCAGTTTCCTAGGCCTCATTGTATCTCCTTTTCACTGTTTTTGGGTTCGTTTGATACTCATTTACACTTTTCAACATGCAATTAGGAGATGTTTAAATTAAAGCAAGTAAGAGTTCAAAGCATTAATAGTAACAATGTATCAGGTGTTTATTGCATGAAAATGAATGTATGACAACAATAGAACAAGGGCTGGCAACTGAGGATATACTGTTCTAAGATCCTTACACTGTACATGACATATTATGAAGGTTGACACAGCTTATTTCAAAATATATGTTGTAAAGCCTAGGTAAGTGACTAAAAAGTTTTTAAAAGAGGTAAATAGAGATAAAATGAATTTCATTAAAAATGATCAATGAAACTAGAAAAGGCAGGAAAAAAGAAACAGAACAAATGCAATAAACAGAAAATAGCTATCAAGACAGCAGATTTTAACCCAATGATATTGATAATAACTTTAAGTGTGAATAGTGTAAAAACATCAGTTAAAAGAGATTGTAAGACTGGATAAAAAAAGGCAAGGACCAAATATGTTTTCCATTATGATAGAAAACTTCCAGTTTCTACTCCAAAATGTAAAGAACTTATAACAAGAAAAAGCTGATCAAGCAGGAAATCAATGACTACTTTGATCTATCAAGGAACTAAGGTTTCAGGACAAATGGTAACTCACAATCTGGAGAGGTTAGAAAATCCAGAGTCACAGCTGAGATCTGGTTACCTGAAGCAGAATCCACTGGAGCCATAAACAGGCAGGAATACCTAAATGGTGATTTTGACAAATTGCTGGAAGCTAAGCAGAGACTAACAAGACAGTGAGGAATTTATGGGGGCCACAGTAGTTGGTGGAGGCACACATTCATGGATTTTTCCTCCAAAAAGTCCCACCAAATTCTCACTGTGAAGAGCCAAGAAAGATGCTCTCGTGGCACCAGCAAGGGGAGGGGAACAGAAATCACTGTGAAACAGGCCCAGAGCATTTTTCATAAAAACCTACTCTGCAGGGGAACAGATTTTGTGGAGCCTTATCCCCACTGAGGGAGAGGCATTTCTCCCACTCCCACCCCCTCTAGCATTTGTATCTCACCTAATAAGTAAACGGATAGTGGATGGTAAGAGCTAGGTTTCTCACTTATCAGAGACAGAAATCACAAATAAGCAAGAAGGGACAACTGGAACCAAACACCATGGTACTGGATTAGAGTTGGAGACATCAGCAGAAACCCTTGTGCAGATGAATTAAAATACAGAAGATGGATAGAAACTAAAATAATTATAGAGTTGTGCCTACACATAGGTTAATACACTTACATACACTTCCTACCTGTGTCCACTGAGAGGACCTGGGATCAATGACTCCCCAGAACAATGAGCACACACAGCACCCAGATTTTGGCTTCTACATACCATTATCCAATAAAAGGCTCCTGGGAGAAATGGCTGATTTTAGGGCTGGGGCAGGGAAAATACAACACGAGCCTGGGGCATCTTTTCGTGCCAGAAAGGAAGTGCTCAAAAACAAAAGAACGGAGGCACGGCTACAGGGACACGTGAGAACCTGAAAAGGTTTCTAACGGCCAAAGCTGGAGCAATTTGAGCAAAAGAATAACTAATTTGGCGTCAGATTACAGTCTAAAGCATAAAATGAATATCTGTGAGCCCATATCGATATAAATGATTGAATAAATGGGAGGGAAGGAGGAAAAAAAAATAACAGAAGAATTCCAAATACTTTAAGTAGATCTACTCCTCCCTTCTGTTTAAGGCTCCCCAACCCCTGAGTGTGGGATGGACTTAGTGACTTGCTTTTAAAGAACAAGGTATGGAAAGAATTGCCTCCCAGGGGACCAACTTCCCTAAAGCACGCAGAGGCTGCATCCTAAATTGGCTTCAATTAGGAAGAGCAGAAGAGACAGAGGGAGCAGGGTGAGTGGCTGCTGGAAAGGTAAGCAACAGGACATGCCATGCCTATCTACACCCAGGATATCGAGGGAGCGGAACCAAACATAGAATCTGAATCCGAACAGACTGAAATGTAGAAAGTAAAGGAGGAGGGCCACAGGCCACGTGAGTCCCTGGGCTGGGGTCTAAGGAGAGGCTCTCAGGGAGGGGAAGAATGGCTTCATTTCCTATCCACCACAAGGGGGATGCCTAAAGATGCCAACGGACTTAGCCAAAAAAACGGCCGGACGTGCGAGACGAAGTGACAGTAAAAAGTGTGCAGGTGTGTTCCATCCACCGCATTGTAGAATGAGACTTCCCCAACACTGTGATCTAGGAAAACTCCCACCCGCCGAAGAGCTGGCTCTTGCTTGGTAGGACTTACAGGTGAGCTTGTTAGAGGCCAATATCCACATGAACTCCAACAAATGCCCCAGATGCCCACATCGGGACCCATTTTTGAATGCTCAGTAAGCCACATGACATCTTCCCGACACACCCCCACAGCAATCTCCAGGCTGTCTTGGCTCTCAACTTCCCAGTAATGTTGCCCGGACTTGAAAATGTTTTTTCCCAGAACACAGGGAAGGTGTTGAAATCTCTCCGCAAACTCTGTGCTCTTCTGAGGATCTCTCCATTTGTTCAAGAAGCCCCAGACCGTGAAAAAGAGTGGCCACGACCTGGCTGGTACCATATTTTTTGCATATCTCCCTCCCCAAGTGAAGGAAAGCTGGGGATGAGCTGTTTCTTCAGCAAAGGTTATAGCCACTGCAGAGAAAACGAGCACTTAGATAAATGGTACAACGGCTTACCCCCGACCCACCTCCAGAAACAACCACCTTTTCCAGCTTCTTTTTCCTTCTTCTCCTCCCACCAAACCCTGTTAGGAAGGAGGTTCTTGTTGCCCTTTTTTTTTTTTAAGTGCATGGTCCAGGAATCAAACCCAGGTCTCCCACATGGAAGGTGAGTACTCTACCACCGAACCACCTGTGTACCCCCTTGTTACCTCTTGCCTGAATCTCAGCTGGGCTTTCTAAGGCCTTTAGCACCCTGAAATTCACCTCCTGCCCCTTCTGCCCTAAAAGACCCAAGACATGGAAAATGGAGAGCTCGTGATTTCATGTCCCATCAGCATAAAATCTAGAGAGAGAGTAACAAAGTCTGATTTGCTACCAGGAGTTCTTCACACAGATGCACAGATGTGAGCATTAATGAGGTCTCTCAGCATCGGTCCTGGTTGTTTATGGGGCATCTCCACAAGCCCTCTGACAGAGAGCTCAAAACCAAACTCATTATCCCAAGGTCCCTTCCACCCTCTTGGGACCAGTCTCCATCTCCCCACAGGCATGCCCCAGCTTCTACATCCCCTAAGATCTAGGGGCACTACCTCCACCCACTCACTCACACCTTCAAATCCTGAGGCTACCTTTCACTCCTCTTTCCCTCTGATCCTCGATGCCTAATTAATCGTAAAGTTCTAGCACTTCTACCTCCGAATTATCACTCAGGTTCTTTCTCATCTCTCCATCCCCAAGGTCACTGCCTTCAACTTGGCCTTCAGTATTTCTCACACAGACTTCCTCCTGGACTCCCCTGCCTCCAAATTATCTTCTCTCCCACCCATCCTTTCCCTTCTACTGTGAGAGCAACGTTTTGTGCAATTTGTTCATGTCACACTCCAGCTTAAAAGCTCCTGACAGTTTTCCACTGTCTATAATATAGCTTAAAAAAGTGTTATTGAGGTATAGCTGACATATAATAAACTATACTTATCTAAAGTGCACAGCTTGATATTTTTTTGACATCTGTATCCACCTGTGGAACCCTCACCGCATCTCCACTGCCCCCCCAAAGTTTCTTTGTGCTCCTTTGTAATTCCTCCCTCCCACTTCCCCCATTCCCAAGCAAACCAATGATAGGCCTTCTGGAACTATAGATCAGCTCGTATTCTCCAGAGTTTTACACAAATGGAATGATACAGTATGTACTCTTTAAGTATGGCTCTTCTCATGCAGCATAATTATTTTATGATTCGTTTGTCTTGTTGCATTTATCACTAGCTTATTCCTTTTTATTGGAAAGCACTGTTCCACTGTACGGACATGGCATCTTTTTTTTTTTAATCCGCTCGTTGTTGTTGGACACTGGAGTTGCTTCTAGTTTTGAGCTTTCTGCAAATAAAGCTACTGTGAATGTTCGCGTATGAACAAATATTTTTTTTCTTGAGTAAATACCTAGGACTAGAATGACAGCATATGTTTAATTTTTTTTTTTTAAAGAAACTGCCAATCTGTTTTCCAAAGTGGTTGTCCCATGTGACATCCCCTAAGTGGACATACGGCATCTCCCCTGGAGAGCTGACAAGTCCAGGGGCCCTCAGCTCTCTGTCCTGCCCTCAGCTCCTGCCTCTCTCCTCAGGTCCTGCACCCCCAACCACACTGGGGTTCCCTTCACTTCCTCCACCCCTTAGCCCAGGCTGCTGCTCTACTTAGAAGACTATATATGCATTTTCCATTTGGTAAACTCCCTTCCTCGAATCTCAGAACAATCATCACCGCTGCTGTGCAGACCTCCCTGCCCTAACCGAGTTAGGGACCCTTCTTCCGTGCAGGTGTAACACTTCCCTCCCACCCTGATCGGCTCTGGACCCTGTTCTGTCTCAGGAAGTGATATGTGTTGGTTTCCCCCGTTTGCTAATGAATTCTTAGAAAAAAGACTGCAGGGCTTTTTCTTTTTGCAGTAACGGTGCCTGTAGCTAACAGTGTGTGCTAAGTAACCGCTCCTCAAATGAAGCAATACCCATTTATTCCTAAACAGCCAAGACCATTTTTTCTGACATCCTGTTAGCTGCATGCCGTTTCCCCCTCTCCTTTCTAGACTGTCTGTCTCACTGCTTGTTTTCTTATCCGAGAGATTTTCAGGGCACCCCAAGTCCCAGAAGTCCCCCTCACCTTCGCGCCGCTTCAGCATTTCCTTCATCATCGGGATCTGGCACACAGTTTTCACCATCGGTGTTTCCAGGACAGTGTATACCTTCTGGTTCTCACTCCTAACAAGAGGACAGGAGGTGTGCCGGTTTGAAAGGATGCATGTTCAAAGCCCCGTTTTCATCCTTATCCCATTTTGTAAAGGCAGCCGTTTCTTCTAATGCCTAGTCGGTTTGAAACGGTAATGAAATCATCCTCCTGGAGGTGTGACTCAATCAAGAGTGGTCGGTAAACTGGATTAGCTGGAGGCGTGTCTCCACCCATTCCAGGTGGGGCTTGATTAGTTTACTGGAATCCTACTAAAGAGAACAACAAGAGAGAAAGCCAGAAGATTCTGAGAGAGCAGAATGACGTAGCCACGAGAAGCAGAGTCCACCAGCCAGCGACCTTTGGAGATGAAGATGGAAAATGCTTCCCGAGGAGCTTAATGAAAACAGGAAGCCAGGAAAGAAAGCTAGCAGATGACACCGTGTTCGCCATGTGTCCTTCCAGCTGAGAGAGAAACCCTGACTGTATTCGCCATGTGCCTTCTCACTTGAGAGAGAAACCCTGAACTTCATTGGCCTTTGTGAACCAAGGTATCTTCCCCTGGATGCCTTAGATTGGACATTTCTATAGACTTGTTTTAATGGGACTTTTTCTCGGCCTTAGAACTGTAAACTAGCAACTTATTAAATTCCCCTTTTTAAAAGCCATTCTGTTTCTGGTATATTGCATTCTGGCAGCTAGCAGACTAAAACAGGAGGCGAGAACACAGGGGAGGCAGACCCCACTCCCACCCTAAGGCTCCTGCACGGCCCCCCCGAGAGTACGCCCAGAGCCTTCTGTGGAGCCCAGGCCTGGCTTCCGCGCCCCAGCCTAGAGCTGCACCGCTTCCCTCGGCCCCTAGGAGAGCAGGGCTGCATACCTGGTCAGCACATCTTGGGGATTCTGTTGAGAGAACCAGAGAATTATGTAAGTGATGGGCCCTCCCCGAACCTGCACCTGACTCTGAGCTGGTATTCTCCCCCAAACGCTTTTTTTTAAAAATTTATTTATTTATTAATTAAAAAAAAATTGAACAACAAACGAACTAAAACATTAACATATGATCATTCCATTCTACATATACAATCAGTAATTCACAATATCACCACATAGTTGCATATTCATTTCTTAGAACATTTGCATCAATTAAGAAAAAGAAATAAAAAGACAACAGAAAAAGAAATAAAACAAAAACAGAAAAAAAAAAGATTATACATATCATACCCCTTACCCCTTGCTTTCATTGATCACCAGCATTTCAAACTAAACTTATTTTCACATTTGTTCCCCCTATTATTTATTTTTATTCCATATGTTCTACTCTTCTGTCAATAAGGTAGATAAAAGGAGCATCAGACACAAGGTTTTCACAATCACACAGTCACATTGTGAAAGCTATATCATTATACAATCATCTTCAAGAAACATGGCTACTGCAACACAGCTCTACATTTTCAGGCAGTTCCCTCCAGCCTCTCCATTACATCTTGACTACCAAAGTGATATCTACTTAATGCGTAAGAATAACCTCCAGGATAACCTCTCAACTCTGTTTGGAATCTCTCAGCCATTGACACTTTATTTTGCCTCATTTTGCTCTTCCCCGTTTTGGTTGAGAAATTTTTCTCAATCCCTTGGTGCTGAGTCTCAGCTCATTCTAGGATCTCTGTCCCACGTTGCCAGGAAGGTCCACACCCCTGGGAGTCATGCCCCACGTAGGCAGGGGGAGGTGCACCAACCGCTTTTGCTAATGTCACATGGGACCTCATCCTGACACAGTGGGGTCCTTTCGTTCAGGTGACCCCCCTCTGTCCATACTGGCCACTACTGCCAGCCCCTCCTGGCTTGGGCCTTCCCTGCCCTGTCCCCTGTCCCCTCCTTCACTCTCAGTCACTGTGTCTTCTTCTTTGCTTCCCTTTGACAGTGCTCCAGGGGGCTCCAGCTTTTTGACCTTTCTTTGGCTCTCGTCCTTCCCTTTTGGTTTGTTTTACGTGATCATTTTTAATCATAATGGACAGGGATACTTTTATAAGGCACAGAGTTGAGAGCTTTTCATACAGGTGAATTTTACTACATGTTAGGGAACTAAAAAGATTCTTGTCTTATATTAAGTAGTGACAGAAAGGAGAAAAATAGAAAAATTTCCCAATTGAATTTAAGAGGCTAGTTTAACCTTGTTTCCCAAGCTATTAAGGGCATCATAAGAAAAACGTAAAGGTCCATCTCACTTAAAACCATAACTGCACATTTTCTACTAGAATGTTGGCTAATTAAGAAGTAATAAGGAGAGAGAGCATGAATGGTTCAGTGGCAGAATTCCCGCCTGCCATGCGGGAGACCTGGGTTCAATTCTCGGCCCAGGTACCTCCCCTCACCCCACCAGATAAAAAGAACATTCAACAAATGGTGCTGCAATAATGGGATATTACTCATGTGGAAAAGAATGAAATGTGACCCCCACTGCACAGAATACAAAAAAAAAAAAAGACAGAAAGAAACAATGAGGAGAAGAGCAAACCGATGTCACCGCAGCGTTATTTGTAGTGACAGTGCCAGAAGAGGAACTGGTAAAATGTATGAGTGCATGTGGATAAAACATACGTACAGCAAGAGGAGTGTGCGATTGCACGTGGATTAAACATACCCACAGTGACAGGAGTACGCGAGTGCACGCGGATTAAATGTACGCACAGCGAAAGGAGTGTGCAGACTGCATGCATTTTAGATGTACCCATGGCCGTGAGGATGGAGTGAAAAACACAATGCCTCTGATAAAAAGCAGGACACAATCAAACAGGAACTCTGCAACACTGCATAAATTAAAAATATATAAACCCAAGCAATACTGCATATTCTCCAAAACCACATTCAAATTAAAAAACACAATAAAATACTTGCTGTGGAGAAGAAGAAGAATGGAAGTGGAGTCTGCGGTAAAAATGAAGGAATAAATGAAAGAAAAAAACATATAGATGGAGAGATGGATCAATAAGTATCACAGGCTTGGAAATTCTATGATTCAATGCTGTCATCTTCTGTAATCATTTTCCTAATCTTGCTTTTATATTTGTTGTTGTATTTATTTCGTAAGCCTCCCGTTGGTCCATGCATCCTGGCAAGGTTTCAGACTCTGACAAGAGGTTAAACCTATATTTTAAAAACTCTGTATTATTTCAAATAATCTCCTATGGTACATGTTTGGGTATGTTTGCTGCTCAAGCACATTGTAAAAGGTATAGAAAGTTCTTGGGGATCATTTTATTCAGCTATCACATAACCCCCAGCTAGCAATTTCTTGTTGAAAATAACTGGTGGGTGGGTCCATGTTTCTTTCTACTTTATTTATTTATTTTTACATGGGCAGGCACCGGGAATCGAACCTGGGTCCTCGGGCTTGGCAGGCAAGCATTCTTACCTGCTGAGACACCGTAGCCCACCCTCTTTCTACTTTAAAAGAAGAACAGAATGTTGCTTCCTTCTGAAGAGAACAAATAGTAATGGTAGACAGAAGGTATTCTTGAGGATGCCTTTCAAAGTTTCTTTCATCATCAGCCACATAATATGAAGAAAAGAGAGGTTTTGTGGGATCTGAGACCCAAGGTGAATTATTTCAGCCAAAAAGAGAAGAGGACACCTACAAATGTAGAACCATATCCAGAAACGGAAGGAAGCTCTAAAGACACTTGACCTATATGACAGTTAAGCTCAAGTGGCAGCTTAGCTAGGTTATGGAGTCCAGTTGTTAGATCAAACAAGCACTGCCCTGACTCTGAGGCTATTTCATGGATTTGAATAATTAATAAGTCAATTGCATCTATCGCTGATTACATCTACAATCAACTAAGGAGACTGCCTTCAACAAGGAGAGAAATCTCATTCAATCAGTTGAAGGCCTTCAAAAGAGAAGGGATGAAGTCAGCAGTCAGAGGAAGAACTTCCATCTCTACTTCAGCCAGCAACTTCTCTTGGGGAATTCATCCACCTTCATCAGTTTCCAACTTGTGGCCTACCCTATGAAATGTGGACTTGCCCATCCCCAGTGTCACATGAACCAATTCCTATTACAAAATCTCCTAAGATTTACAGGCTCTTGTTGATTCTGTTTCCCTAGAGAAATCTGACTAAAACAACTTACAAGGCTGGGTGGTCAAGAATAACTCCAGAGATTGAGAAAAACCCTAGAAGGAACTGAGACCCAGCATCGATGGATTGAGAAAACCTTCTCAACCAAAAGGGGGAAAAGTGAAATGAGACAGTGTCAATGGCTGAGAGATTCCAAGCGGAGTCGAGAGGTTATCCTGGAGGTTATTCTTACGCATTGAGTAGATATCACCTTGTTATTCAAGATGTAATGGAGAGGCTGGAGGGAACTGCCTGAAAATGTAGAGCTGTGTTTCAGTAGCCATGTTTCTTGGTGATGATTGTATAGTGGTGTAGCTTTCACAATGTGACTGCGTGATTGTGAAAACCTTGTGTCTGACGCTCCTTTTATCTACCTTTTCAACAGACGAGTAGAACATATGGAATAAAAATAAATGATGGGGGAACAAGTATTCAAATAAATTTAGTTTGAAATGCTGGTGATTGATGGGGGGAGGGGGAGGAGGTATGGTATGTATAAATTTTTTTCTGTTTTCATTTTATTTCTTTTTCTGAATAGATGCAAATGTTCCAAGAAATGATCATGATGATGAATATGCAACTTTGTGATGATATTGTGAATTACTGATTATATATGTAGAATGGAATGATCAAAATAGGAATGTTTGCATTTGCTTGGTGTTTTTTGGTACTTAAAAAAATAAAATTAAATAAAAGAATAACTCCAGAGGAAGGACTTTTGATAAGAAACCAGCCTGAAGACCTAAGTCTAAGCATTAATCCCTGGAGGGATTTGATTCGAGGATATATTTCTTAATGAGTCAGAATGATAATCTTTTAAAGGCTGTTGTCTATTTAGCAATTACTTAGATGAATGTGTACCAATCAAAAGTTGGGGCTAAGACCAAAGCATCATCTGTGATTGTTAAGAATTTGTGAGGAAAAAACAACAACAACAAAAAAAAAAACAAGAAAAGAAAAGAAAAATAAAAAAAAGAATTCGTGAGAAAGAGAACAAATTTCTCTTAAGAACAACTGAAAACAATTATCTTCTTAGAGGTTTTGTGATTGCAGCATTTTACTGATTTAATAAAGAATTAAAATTTTCCAAAATATGATGAATGGAAAAGTCTTGGCTGTGCTTCAGATCCTAAAATCAACTATTAAAGCATGTGAATCTAAGTATCTTACTATCTGAGCTCAGCATGATCAAAATTCATGTTAATTTCCTTTGCTGAATAAGCCTCTGGAAGCTGAATTTTTGATCCATTGTATAATGACAGTAGAAACAACATGGTCAACAAGCAAAAAGATACCTCTTCTATGAAATCTACTCGCCAGGAAGGATTCACCTCTAAAGACAAGAAAAATGGGTCCAGACTCTTCTCACCCAAAAAGTCTAGAACCACAGAGGGCACCCAGCCCTGCCTGTCTCACCTGGAGCAGCTCCAGGGTGGAGCTCTGTCTCTTCTTTGTCACCTCCAAGATGAACTTCTTCAAGGAGCTGATCTCTTGTCTGAGGCTTGACTTGTTCTCCTTCAATGTCATCATCATCTCTTCTTCTTCTCTGCGCAGTTTCTGAATACACAGGTGCTTTTCTTCAGCCAGAAATTGGTGCAGCTTCGCAAACTCTGCGTTGAACCTCCTTTCCTGATCCTTTATCTTCTCCTGCAGCCACATGAGATGTGCTCATCCCTTGTCCCGCTTGGCCCTGGCTCCTAAATTCCTTGGACAAGACTCCCCAATAATCCAAAGACCTCTCCAGCCTCATCACCTCCTCCTGACCACCCACAAATAGCCACTGCCCCTTTAATTCACACCTACCCGATATCTTTGCAATAGAGTATTAATTCACTCGCCATATCTGAGTCTGTACTACTGGGTTAACAATGCCTTTTCTGTATACTTTTGAACTAAAATGCATTTTCACATCTATTGTTTTGTTTAACCCTCAGAACACCTACCCTTGAGCTTATTAAATCATAGGGGGTTAACATCCTGAGACTCCTACCTCCCAACTAGACTGCAGCCTTCCTGAAAGCAAAGTCCATTCAACTGTTTCTTTCCAGCCTGATGCGACCCCCACCAGGAAATATATTTAGGAAAAGGTGGGAAAGGGAGGGGCGGTGGAGATATGGGGGTGAAATGAATAGAACCCATAGGCGCACAAAGCCACAGGTTCCTGGGAGCAGATGCTGCCTTGTCTGCATGGGGCCTGACAAATGACAGTACCCTGCAAACTCTTCCCCAACTGCGCCCTCATCAGCCCAGAGTGGAAGGGCCTGGGGGGGTGACAAGTGCCCACTCGGCCGTCATGCTCTCACCTGCCACTCAGCAGCATTCTTCTCTGCCAGGTCCATTAAGTCCACAGCTTGCTTCAATTTGGCCATCAGCTTAAAATGACAGTCATAGAGTTTCTCCTGCCAGCAGAAATAGACAGGAGTAAGGAAACATCTCTCCAAGCTAATCTTGCTTGTTCAAGAGCTAAAAGTCATACAGACAGCAAATGAGGTTAAGAAAATGTTGGAGACTCCCCCAGGCCTATGCCCAAGAGCTATTCTAGTCTGAAATCACCATAAAACCACATGATTTTGCAGATTACGCTGGCAAAAATGAAAAACTGTTAGGCGATTCATATCTAGACTTGGCAAAGGAGGGGGACTCTAGCACCAAAATAGTGGGAGGCGAAAAAGATAGCATCTTTTTGAAGGGGGCAGCTGGCAGTATTTAACAAAATTGAAAACACGCATAATCCTACTTCTAATAATCTATCCAACCATACACTAGCAAAAAGAATCGATATATCCAACAATGTTCACTGCAGCATTTTTCATCATCCATCAACGGGAAATGATTAAAACAAATGCATTACGGTGCACCCGTAGGCCACCGCGTGCAAAACGGATACTGAGGTTTGCACGCCCCTCCCCTAAACCCAGTTTCAACCCCGGGCTCTCGAGATCCCGTAGGCTGCTGAAGTCCTGGGAGCCTCGGGAAGGCTTTTCCGGCCTTCACAGGGGCGCAGCTGCCACTTGGTGGGTCTTTGGCGAGAAGGAAGTGCAGTAGATGGCAGGGCAAACAGGGTGCGCGCGGCGAGCCGGCTCACCTGGTAGCTGCGCAGGGCTTCGTCGAGGGGCTCCATGGTGTGCTCCCGGTGCTCCAGCGACTCGCGGCACACCACGCACACCGGCCGCTGGTCCTCCTCGCAGAAGAGCCGCAGCGGCTCCCCGTGGCGACTGCACATGTGCATGTCCGGGGGCGCGGGGCCCAGGTGCAGCCGCCGCGTCTTCTCGGTCAGCCTGGCTAGCGCCAAGTTGGGCCGCAGCGCGCCGGGCTCCGACGGCTGCCGGCACTCGGGGCACAGGAACGGGCCGCCCTGCGCCCAGCCGAGCCGCAGGCAGCCGCGGCAGAAGTTGTGGCTGCATTCGGTGCACACCGGGTCGTTGAAGTAGTCCAGGCAGATGGAGCAGGTCACCTCCTCCTGGAGGTCCTCGGCCTTCGTGATGCCGCCCGGCCGGGCCGCGCGCGTCGGTTCCCGGCGAGGCGCTCCTCGGTGGCGCCCGGCCATGGCAGCGGGACGCGGAGTTTCTGTTTCGTTTGTTCAGATCCCCGCTGGGCGGTGGCCCTTCCCCCTCGGGGGGTGGGCGGTGGGCGGGCCCCGGGCGTCCAGGAGGCAGCCCTGTGACAGCGGGATTTTGAGAAAAGGAAGAGCTTTATTGAGAGCTCGACCAGCGAGGAGACTAAGAGGCTAGGCCAAGGGGGAGTTTTGCAGGGATAGGAGGTGGGTGCCCCATGGGCCAGTGAATTGGGTGTGGTTTGAATGGCGAGGTACCGATTTGTCCGTATGTGGTAGGGCAGGCTTCCGACTGGATTACCCCGGTTGAAGGACCTCAGGCATTGGATTTGCCCCGGGGGATCTTTTGCTTCACGCAACTTTGGTTCCAAGGGAGATGATTTTTGTTTGGTTTCTGGGGTCTCAGGGGTCATCCAATGACATCAGTCTGAGTTTCTGCGTGTGCTCAGGTTATAGAACTTTCGATCAAGAGGGCTGTCTGCAAAACAAGCTCAGGAGGAAGCGCTGCGGAAGGGAAACATTACAGAGTACTGCTAGTAAGGGGTTTGGGGGCGGGTTCATTAACAGCAAACCAAGTGGTACCCAAAAGGGTAAAAAGAAGAGCACTTGGTAATTTTTTAAAAGAGAGCAATTTACAGCGAATAAGAATTATGACTGTGCAAAAATAAGATAGTAAAAATATTCATTATGAAAAACTAGGTGCTAGGAGAAATAGAAATACACTAGTAGAAGTAGCTTCAATTCACTTCTTTCAGTCCACGGAAAATTAAAGTTATAGAAGAGCTAAATGTCATAACATGGTAAAGCTAATTTACACACACACACAACTATGTGCAAATGTATGTGTGTATATCCTGAAAAGAGAGCATGCAGGATCTTTTCAAATGCTGATAGAGCTGTCACAACAATTGTACATCAGAACACCTCTAACTTGGAATTAAAGGTTCAAATAACAGGAACATTAAGGCTTATGATCCATATTTCCCTAGTGTTTGTCAAAGGATTGGCCAATTTGCATCACAACTCGCAATGTATGTGAATGCACATATGTTCTATCACCTTCCCACCAGTTTTATTTTAGGGATTGCAATTCAAAAGTGTTTGCTGGATAGTGTCTTAAATTAGATGTAAGTGTATTTCTCTATCTCGTGAAATTAGTGAGCTGTCCAGAGCTGGTGGCAGCTCCTTATATAAATAACATCAGGGACCCAGGATTCTTCAGACATGGCTGCTGTCCTCAGGCTTCTAGCCAAGATGTGCTTTCCTGGAAGTCTTGCCCAACAGTTTTTGCTTCTGTCTAATGGGTCGCCCCTAACAGCAATGGATGCTTGGAAAAGTAGTCTTTTAACTGGGCACATTAATTAATTAAATTAAATTAAATCAGGGTTCCCATACCAAGAAAAAAGGGGAGAATGGGTGTTGGGTAGGCAAGTAGCATCTTTTGATTCTGTGGATACAAATAGTATTTCTTTTTTATTTTGTTGAGCATTTCTTGGATACCGAGACTGACCATTCACAGGCTTTGAGTGACCTTTTCTATGAATGGTCTGTTCATCGTCCATATCGGTGCATTTAGAATTATCTTACAATCTGTGTAAGCTCTCAACCTAATTTTAGCAGGCTGTTCTCCTGACATGACTTTTTTTTTTTTTTTTTTAAACATGGGCAGGCATCGGGAATCGAACCTGGGTCCTCTGGCATGGCAGGCAAGCATCCTTGCCTGCTGAGCCACCGTGGCCCGTCCACCTGACCTGACATTTTATCTTAGTTTTCTCTCTGCTTTAGAGAGAGAGAGAAGTGCCAGGAGGAGAATCACCCCAACTTCCCCCAGGACACCCTGAAAAGCTGCTCTCCTCTGGGAGCAATGGAAAGGATACAAGGCTCCCCGGAGGTGCTGAGGCTGGCCACCCTTACAATGTGGGGGTGTTCCACTGGCTGAAAATATTCTCAAAACCCCAGTCCTGGAAGACCCATGTAGAGCACCCGAGAATTAGGGCATCTCAAATCCTGCCCAGACCTCAAGAGCCAAATGCTGGCAGCAGATCTTTTGGAGGACCTTAACCGAGCAGGTACCAGGGTACAGGAACAGGGCCTGGGGAAGGGCCTGCGATGTGGGTGGTGGATGCCGGCCGCCTCGGTCCCGGGTTATGGGGCTGCGTCTGTGCCCCGGAAGGGGTCGCGCACGGGCCAGAGAGGAGCATCGAGGCTGAGCACCTGGAATGGAGAATCCTTCCACAGCCTCATGAGCAGGGAGTCATGTCCCACCCACTTGCCCTTCCCGTCCTTGCTCATTTCCCTGGAGGCGACCCTGGGTGGAGCAGAGGGGACAGGCATCGCAGTGCCCGTGGGCCCTGCTGGAGCGAGGCTGAGGCCGTGGGGCAGGCTCGCATACTGCTGTGCTGTCTCTCCCACGGAACGGGTACTGCCTGGGGAAATGCGGCCAGCACACGCGCACGCATGCATATGCACATGTATATGCACGCACCTATGCGCGCGCACACACATGCCCGGCACTGCTGTGGCAACGCAGCCTCTGTCTCTAGGGTATGACCACCCTTGCTTTGGAGCGCAAAGAATGCTTCCAGAAGGCGCAGGCGGATCTTACGATCATTTATTTGAGGAAGTTTACAAGACAGGAAACACGGCGCCCGGCGGCCACTGGATCCCAGGGTACACGGGGATAATATGGGAGCACAAAGAAGGCATGCAGCCAACCCCTGCAAGAACGCAGGATTTAGTGACTATGTTTAGGAAAATGCACGAGGTCTCTAGTGCAGCCGGCAGGGGCTTTGTACAAAACAATTCTGTCCGTCACTGTCTCAGGGCAGAGGTTAAACCAGCGCTGTCAGCCCTGCACACGGGTGGCTTCTGATTAACTAAATACTCCCATGTTCCTTGGGGTTTGGCCACGATCTTTGGCAAACATTCTGTTCAGTTTCCAGAAAGCAGGGAGAACAGGAGAGTGGCGTATGTGTGGAAAGGGGTTCAAAGGTTTGCCCATGGGAAAATATCTGCCTTACACTCCAGCCCTGCAAACCTTGTTGACCCTTCCAATATCATCCTCCGTTTTTCCACGGCTGCCCTTGGGTCAGATTTGCAGAGAAACAGTGTATGAGAATTTCTCAGCAGCAACTGCATAAAATGCCGCCATGGGGCAGGAAGGAAGCAGGAAAGGATTGAGCGCTAGTGAGCCTATTGCTTCTACATGTCCTGCCATGCCTGGTGAAGACTGAGTAGTGTTTTTCCTTTGGTCAGGGACGCAGCACACCTTGGGCAGCTGTGAGAATTTTGAGAGCCACATTGTCAATAGGACAACTTACTGTATTTGTTATATCTCTCCTGCTAGTAATTGCATGGCTCTTAACTCTTATTTAGGGTTTGGGCTGTGTGGCTTGCACCTGGTTTTTTGAGCAATTGTAATTATATTATTATTTAATGAACATTCTACAAATATACACATATTTAAGTTATAAACTATTTTTATTATAGCTTATTATTCCTACAGTATACTACAGTAAAATAAGAAATGCTCAACAAAATCATCTATAGAAGTCAATGCATTTAACACAATATGGTTTCTAGAACAAGACAGATGCCTGAGTATCTTTGTTTTGTGCTAAACAGTGATTTCATGTGGCAATATCATGAATCTCTTCATCATCATCATAGCAAACATTGCAAAATAATTTTGCCAGGCTGTGTTCTATGAATATACTTTCCTTTCTATAAATTATATGCCTCCTTTAAAAATATTAACCCACCTAATTCTCGTAACCTCATATGAGGTGACCATTATTATCTTAGATGAGGAAACTGAGGCACAGAGGGGCAAACTAACTTGCCCCTGGCTGTACAGCTTGGAAATGGCAGAGTTGTCATTTAAACCCAAGGGAGCCTGGTCCTTAAGTCCAAAATCCTTACCACCACACTAAGCTGTTACTCCACAGTCTACAATTCACTTGGCTGTCAAGTTCTGTAATTCTGCTATTTTTTTCAAATTTTAAAAATACTGGACTATGCATTATTTCAGCATTTGTACATACAGTAAAGTTTTCTTAATATGTTTATATTACACTTTTAAGTTACTTAATTCAAAATCACACAAAATGCAACTGTAGTATTTTTTCAGATTGTATTACAGAAAGTTTGCATGAGTTTATATCTATATTGTCACCTTACTAACGTTATTTAAAGAATTCTTTGCCAACAAAGATAAACGTAAATGGCCCCTTGCGACTCTTTTGCAGATTTTCTGTTTATCTCAATTTGTCTACTGTGGTTTTAGCATTTTGCGTTTTGACTTCTGAAAATCCTTTCTATTTTAAAGATATTAACTCATCCTTCAAAATTGTACAATTGCCAGTTTTCTTTTTTTAATGCAGTTTTTTTGCAATCTATTCACACACCATACAAACCACCTGAAGTGAGCAGTCAGTGGTTCACAATATCATCACATAATTGTGCATACAACCCCACGATCAACTTTAGAATATATTCCAGAAACAAAAGAAAAATTAAAAAAGGAAACCCTAATCCTCCCATATGCCTTATACCCCTATCATTGACCCATAGGATTGGTATAGTCCATTTGTCACTGTTGATAAAAGAGTATTAAAATATAACTATTAACTCTAGTCCATAGTTTGTAATAGGTACATTTTGCCCATACACTCCTCTATTATTGTAATGGTGTCGTACATTTGTTCTAGTTCATGAAAGCACTTCTTAATATTGCACAGTTAATCATGGATGTTCTCCACCACAAGATTCACTGTGTTTAAACCTTCCCATGTTTTAGCTGCCATCTTTCCTTCTGGTGACATACATGACCCTAAATTCCCCTTTCCACCACACTCACACACCATTCAGCTCTGTTAAATATTCTCACAATAGTGTGCGACCATCACCTCTGTCCATTTCCACACATTTCAGTTCAATCTAATTAAGCATTCTGCACATATTGAGCAACCGTGCTCCCTCTTAGCCTCATCCTATATCCTGGTACCTGTAGTCTATATTTGATGTCTATGAGTTTATATATTATAATTGGTCCATATCTGTGAAATCATGCAATATTTGTCCATTAGTGTCTGACTTATTTCACTTAATACAATGTCCTCAAGTTCATCCATGTTGCCATATGCTTCAGGACCTTAGAACTTCTTACTGCTGAATAATATTCCATGGTATGTCTATACCACATTTTGTTCATCCACACATCTGTTGATGGGCACTTGGATTGTTTCCATTGTTTGGCAGTTGTGAAAAGAGCCGCTGTGTGCATCGGTGTGCCGATGTCTGCTCGTGTCCCTGCTTTCAGAATCCCAGTAGCAGACTGCTAGGTCGTAAGGCAATTAAGCTTCCTGAGGACCCACCATAGCATCCTCTGCAGTGGCTGTGCCATTTTACATTCCCACCAGCAGTGAGTATTCCTTATTTCTTCATATCCTCTCCAACACTTATAGTTTCCTGTTTGTTTAATAGTGGCCATTCGAAGAGATGTGAGATGATATCTCACTGTGGTTTTGATTTGCATTTCCCTAAACCTGGTGAAGCTGAGCTACTTTTCATGTGCTTTTTAGCCATCTGTATTTCCTCTTTCAAAAAAAATGTCTGTTCATGTCTTTTGCCCATTTTTAAATTGGGTTATTTGTCTTTTTATTTTGTTGAATTGTAGGATTCCTTTATATTTTTTGGATATCAAACTCTGTGATTTCCAAATATTTTCTCCCATTGAGTTGGTTGACTTTTTGCCCTTTTGGAAAAGTCCTCTGAAGCACTGAAGTATTCGATTTTGAGGATTCCCAATTTATCCACTCTTTTTTAGTTGCTTGTGCTTTGGGTGTAAAGTCTAGGAAGCTATCTCTTATCACTAAATCTTGGAGATGTCCTCCTACATTTCCTTCTAGGGGTTTTATGGTAATGGTTCTTATGTTTAGGTCTTGCATCCATTTTGAGTTAATTTTTATATAGGGTGTGAGGTAGGGATCCACTTCCATTCCTTTGGCTATGGACATCTGGTTCTCCCAACACCATTTATTGAAAAGACTATTCTGTCCCAGCTGAACGGGCTTGGGACCTTGTCAAAAATCACTTGACCATCAGAAATGACAGAAACGACAGAGCCTAAAGAAACGAAGGCTCAGAGCCAACAGAAACTTCACAGCAGAGCTGACACAGATGCAGACACACAGAGAGCAGAGACATGGATTTCTGGAGAAGCTTGGAGCCCAGCAGACGTTACCATGAGATGTTAAGCAAGCCAGAACCTGGACAGGCAGATGCCAGCCACGTGACTACCACCTGACAAAGGTGTCCCAACCCATGGACCTTCCTTGAATTAAGATCACCTCTTGCTGGTGCCTTAATTTTGACACTTTCACATCCTTAGCATTGCAAACTTGTAACTTATTACATTCCCTTTTTTAAAGGCCAAAAAAAAAAAAAACCCCAAAACAAAACAACTGACCATAGATCTGAAGGCCTATTGCACCTGTTTTTGTTTTGTTTTTTTTCTTTTCCCTTGTTTTTAACATGGGCAGGCACTGGGAACTGAACCCAGGTCTATGGCATGGCAGGCGAGAACTGTGCCGCTGAACCATCATTGCCTGCCTTATTGCACCTGGTTTTTAACACCTGTTCTATGTCCTTGTGGCCAGCACTGTGCAGAGGCACACAGTGTGTTAGGACTGGTAGGTTGGGAGGGATGTCTGTTAGAGGATCTCTATGATGCTAGACTATAGGCCATGCCCCAGGTACAACAGCCTGTTCGGTGATCTGGAAGGTGAGGCCAGAGGTGCTCATCCCATAACTATAACTAGCGGTAGGGACAGGATATACATGGTGTCAAGGTGTTATGTTGGGCACTGCCGCGGTCCTGTGCAGTGAGGGTGTGTGTGCATGTACAGGCTTCCCATGGCAGCCACCTCATGCGGGGTCCATTGGGCTTCCAGGACTGTTGTTAAATCTTTCGATGCACAACAGGCCAGGAATGTTTAGCTTGCCTTGTTCAGCGTGCAGCCACCCTGTGCCATCCTAAGTGGAGCGCCCCGCAGAGCAGGTTAGACTGACATTTCAGCTTGGTTAGGATATTAATTTCGGTTTGGTTCGAAGCAGGGAACTCAGGGATGGAGGGGTCAGTAAGCAAACCCTACTCAGATCGGAAGTCGTTGAGGATATTCTAGGCTCTCCACGGTGCTGAAGAAGCCCCGTTTGCCGTTCAGGCCGGATGAAGAGTGCCTGGCATGCCACTTGCGGCGGAGGTGGGTAGCTCTGCACTGAGCCAGCGGTTGGATCGGTTGTGTACAGCTGCATAGGTTTCTGCTCAGTCTAGGAAGGTGCTGCCATACATTTTACGTAAAAAACTAGGAGCAAAAAATGCGATGTTTTTAATGGGTTAGAACGGGCAGGTTACGTTTATCCAAGAGAACACAAGTGGTAACATTTGTTTGACTGAGAATGATGCCCCGCTGGGGCTTAGTGCCAGGCTCACAGTACCAACTTTATCGTCCACCTGGAAGTAAAGTTGTGCATTTAAGGTTGGATCTATGCACGTAGCACCCCACATGGAGAAGATTAACCGTCTCTGTTTTCAGAAGGGGTCTGGGGTTTGCAGGTCTGCAAGGGAGATGTGTGCAATGCTCCGAGGGGCTAATTGCAAGAGCTTGTTTGAACCTTTTCCCTCCAGCAGCTTCAAACTCCAACCACTGGGATGGAACTCTCCACAGCCAGGGCCCATGGACAAAGGGTGATCCTGTGGGCAGGTCATCGGGAGAGGAAGTAGGATGTTACCTGATTGCCCTTTTTTGGGTCCTGGTGCACTGGAAGTGGTGGCTGAAGCCACCAGAGCTTTCGTTATGATTTGTTCAGCAGTGAGTATCTGTTAAGCTGCCAGGCTCCAGGATCCTGGGTGAGAATTTATGTTCTGAAGACTCATGGCAGCATTTGGGGCCAGCCCTTTAAAGTACTGGCAGGTGTTAATAGCTTTCACTGTTGTTTTAAAATTCCATTCATGCACTCCACCAGGCCTACAGCCGTTGGACTGTAGGGTAGATAGAAGTGCCATTTGGATGTCATTTTCTCACCCATTCTTGTACCTCATGGCTGGTGAAGTGGGTTCTTTGGTGCTGGAAAGTCCATGCATTACACTTAATTTCTGTAACCCTCGGATGGTGGCTTGTTGAGTCGCCCTCTTCCCCGAGACGGCCTATAACAAGGTGGTGGCCATCCCCACACATATCAGAGTGTATTTCTGGCCCTCTGATGCTGGTAATGGTCCAATACAGTCTACTGGCCCTCTGCGACCATACAGCAACGTCGTCTGTGGTACCCACTTCCAGGACTCACAAATGAGCAAGTGGATTCACCTGCTGATTTCCTGGAGGGATCCGAGAAGTATGTGCAGCCACATGACAAACAGTCCCTTCCATTCCCTTTAGATGGTCTGTAATTTGTTTTTATATTTCCTGTTCCCACAAGGGCTTATTTACAACAGTCTGATTTTGACTTTCCTACTGGGGTGGCCACATGATTGTATAGGACCCAACTGTAAAGGCAGAGGGTTATTGGGCTGTCCTTGTGCATAAGCATTAGCCAAGTGGCTCACAGCTTGGCCCGTTGGATGCTCCACCCCGTACCATCTTCCATCCAGATGGAAGGCACCCCAAGGTCATCCAGGCGTATGGATTGCCCTTGGCCCACCCAGCGATATAGCAGGCATCACCCGGGGTGGGCCTTAATCTTTGTTTTAGTTCTCAGGCAAGGCCAAGGGTCTGGCTACTGTGTTATCAGTGCAGCATGGGTCAAGGGTGACATATTTTACTGGGCCTAATATACCATGTAATTCGGTTCTCATGGGGCCACTGGCCATGGTCCCTTAGTCCCATAGTTACTGTAGATAGGCTTGCCATGTTTGTAGAGTTTGGTTTTTGCACACTCCTGGGGGCCAACTTATTACATGGGAATAGGTTTGCGGACTTCTACTTGGAGAGCTTGTAGGAGGGCACTGTAGGTATCACAGCATTGGTGTTCCAGGGGGCTGTGTCTGCTTTTCGCACCTTTCCACAGTTGTGAATAAAACCTGAGGAAAATTCCTTTACTTTCTCGCTTCTGCCAAAGACCCCATCCACACCCATCTGGGTGGCAGGGTCCATCCAATTTGCGTGGCTGTCCCTGTAGGAAGACTCCCAAGGCTTGTGTTCACTTAGCTGCTATTGCCTGTTGGAAGGTGTCTTCCTCTGGGGTTCCCCAGTCCCAGGTAGCCCCTTCTTTATTAACCAATATAAGGGACTTCATATTTGGGCCTAATGGGGGTATAAAAGTCTGACAAAATCCCAATCCCACAAAACGACACAGTTGCTTAGGTGACTGGGGTTAGGGAAAATGTTGGACGTTATCAATAACTGCATCATCAGAGCAGATAACACCCAAGTATTTGACAGAAAGCTGCCGGCCCTTGTTGTCTGTTGTCATTTTACCTCCCATCTTCTACTTTTGAGGCTGGCACCGGATCAGGTGTGGTCACCTCCAGTATTGGAACGAGTCTGGGGTTAATATAACATCACGCAGTGAAACATGGTGACCCCCTCTGGACACACCCACCCAGACAGATCAGTGACCATCCGTGACAAGTTGTGGAGCCACAAAGCTATCCTTGTAACTGAGAAGTTAGAATTTAAGGAATGATTATGGCTGCTGAATCATTATATATGTATTCTTTTTTGCTTTCTAGTGTATGGGAATAGACAGAGGGAAATACCAGAAATCTCTGAACTGCAATCCAACCGCCTTGATCTCTGAGGATGATTGCATAGCCTTATCTTATACCCTTGTGATTGTAAAAACCTTGTGACCGACCCTCCCTTGAAACCATTTTCTCTGGTTTTTTTGGAGTCTTATCATCACCAAACACAGCCCCTAATGTTTATTAATGAAGGGTCTTGGGTCAGCCCAGAACTAACCCACCTCAAGTCCAAAGTTATCTTGATAACTGAGACCGAATCTAATAAAAATAGGCCTCCCAGACTCGTGCAGTAGCTTAGACTTTAACCTATAAATCACCTATACTTCATTATAATACTAAAAATTATACCCATCTTCATATTAAGTCTGCCATTTTCATACATATGTTCTGCAAGTGAACATGTAATCAATCTGCGCACGTTCAATAATTAGATCACCTCTAATCACATCCTCTGGGGCCACTGGGCTCATTATCTTAAAATCTGCCCATCTTTTGATAGTATAAAACTATCTGAATTCCTGGAGTTTAGGGAAACAGATTTTGGGCCGATAGGTCATCTGCTCTCCTGCCTTGTGCCTAGTGATAAAGTCTTTCTTTCCTTGAAATGCTGGTATCTTAGGGTTGGTCATTGAGTGCATCGGGCAGAGAACCCATCCTCTCTGTCCGGCAGCATTCTTGTGGGAGAACTTGAAAAGTGCATTGACTTCCTTCCCATGTGAAAGCAAATCAGTCTTGGCTTTCCAGGGCTACAGTTAGCCTACAGAACACTGTGGCCTGGTCCAAACTAATGACATAGGTGCCCAGAGCCTCTCCTGTTTGTTCCATCCGTGGGGAAAATATTTGTACTGCAGCATATGGAGGTAGCACAATTTTCCTGATAGTCCACCGTCATCCTCCATAAACCATCCCGCTTTCTTACAGGCCAGACTGGGCTATTAAAGGGGCCTTGGGCAAGCTGAATGATATTCACACGACGGAGTTCTCCAAAGGTTTCCCCTATCTCTTTATGTCCCCGGGGCAGCCAGTATAGTTTTGTAGCTGCTGCGCCAAGGGGAACTGGGAGTTTAAGGGGCTCCTACTCAGCTCAGCCTGCGTTATTGATTTAATTAGCTGCACCCAGTAGGTGAAATTCACCTGCTGATGTTGACAGGGTTAATCCAGATGAGATATCAATGCCCAAATGTATTCAGGAGTCCAGGCTGTGAACAGGGCATGGTGCTTAGGAAGTAATCAGCCAGTTTGCATTATAAGAGAGGCCTGCCACATCCTCCCCTGACACACACACACACACACACACACACACACACACACACACACACACACACACACAGGATCTATTGCTGATGGCCAGCAGGGGGCCTCCGAGGGACTCAACATTGCTGCAAACCAGGGGAAACAGTCTGCTCCAGTATTCACTAGAGCCACGTGCAAGGTTTACACACGAGAAAATATCTGACACACACACACACACACACACACACCTATGGGTAAACTTATACTTTGGATACTTTGGGGAGAAGAATGGGGGGCTTGGCAGAGAGCCAAACCTCTGGCAGTTCCACCTGCTGCTACCTGCAGCCCCCCCCCCCCGGGAAAGGCCCCCCCCACGAATGCCCGGGACCCCGGCTGCACTCAGAAGACGCCCCTCACCCTCGTGACCGGGGCGGGTCTCCGGAGCCCACGCTCCGCCCTGCTGCCTGGCGCCCCACCGCCCACCCAACCCCGGGAATGAAAGGGGAGGGGGCGAGGTGGGTGGCGGCGGGAGGCGGGCCCTGGGGAGGAGCCGGGCTCGGCTCGGCAGTCTGGGGCTCTTCTTGCAACTGCTGTCCCCCGCCGCGCTGCTTCTCAAAGCCTCCAGGGTGAGTGCGGGGTGGGCAGCCGGGCTGGGGGGCGTCGGGGCGGGGGTTGCCCTGGGCTCCCGAGAAGGCTTCTCAAGCCTCAGGGTGCACGCGGACCCCCGGGAGATGTAGTGAACATTCAGATGGAACTGGGTGAGTCTGGGATGCGCCGGGGCCTCTGCATTCCTGGTGCTGCCTGCGCTGCTGGCCGGGGAACCGCACTTGAAGTCAGAGAATCGAGAGCATTCTCCAGGCCAGGTGGGGTGAGAGGGCCGCGTGGAGCCTGGGTCCAGCCGGTCTAAGTGCTCCCCTTCAGTGGACCCTCCCTCCCTCACACTCTAACTCTCAGAGATGGATTCTTCCAGAAGAGCAAGAGGCTTGGGAAAAACTTTTACCAAAGTCATGCTGAAATTAAAAAAAAAAAAAAAAATCTGTTTTACATATTTGAAAATCTCAAATGCTGGGCTTGCTTTTTCTCCCCTCTGTCAGCTCCTGGCCTCCTGGCTGTCGCTTCGCTTGGCCTGGCTCAGATCCTGCCAGGTCCCTTCCAGATAAATTCATTTGCAAATGGTTTCTCAAATATTCCTAAACACAGAACTGTGATCCTCAAGCCAAGCTCTGTCTACAAGGCTGAGTCTGGGGCTGGGGAAGCACCCCCCTTTTCCTTGCCTCAGCCCCCCCAGACCCGCTCACAGAATGAGCTTTTGCCCCTGTCTCTCTTCCAAACCCCCAAAGCTCTGTCGTGGCTTCTGAAGAGCTCAGCTCAGCTCCGAGAGCCTTGCAGAGGCTCTTTGGGTGCCCTGGCGAGGGCCCTGGGGTGGGCATGGGAGAGAGGGAGAGGACCCACACATAAGGCGCTCGGATTCTTGACACTTGGAGCATGCCAGGCCTGCTCTGTGTTAAATTCCGAGGCCTGCTGGGAATGTGCCAGAAATGTGTTTCGAGGGCACAGGGCCTGCACTTTGAAAGGAGATGAGGCTGAGAGCAAGACTTGAGAATTTACCGAATTAACGTTTACTGGGGTAACTCGCCAGGAGAGCCGAGCGCAGGGCCCCCCACGTCCCGGGGCTGCCTCCCCGAAGTCCAGGAACCCGGTAGATCTGTGAGGCGGGCAGGGCTGGTACAGGGAGGGTGTGAGGCCAGTCTGGAAGTGGGGGACAGGGCGGCATATCGGGGCCCCTCCAAATGGAAGGCTGGAAAGACCCTTGGAGCTTGTCCAGCCCAGAGAACTGGCTGCTGATTCAGGCCAGGAACCGAGCAGGGACTGCTAGTGCTACCCTAAGCCAGTGCTTCCCAATAGGGGGTGAATTTGAACCCTCCACCCCGCCAAGACACATTTAGCAGTACTTGGGGACATTTTGGCTTGTCACAGAGGGGGTGGGGGAGGCGCAGCGTGCTGCTGGCATCCCGTGGGCGGAGGCCGGCGATGCTGCTGACTGCTCTGCAATGAACCGGCCAGACCCCTGTTGCCCCACTCCCCACAAAGAATGGTGAGCTCAAAACGCCAGCAGTACAGAAGCTGAGAGACCCTGAGCCTAGGTAACAGTCACCAGCACTGGAGCTCCTTCCATTTATCTCTTCCTGGAGCTCAATTTCCCCCTAAACAAAACTTGGCTTATTGAGAAGCTACTTCCTTCACACCCCCAGGCACGTCTCTCAGTGCTTTCCCAGCTGATAAATCAACCAGTGACTTTCTTGTGCTGTTGTTTTAATTATTAAATCAGGAAACAGACTTTGTTTCCACACCTATTCACTTCCTTTTTTTTTTTTTAATTATTATTTTCAATTGTTCATCTTCTTCCCCCAAGTTCTAGAAGAGTTTGCCAGGTGTGTTTTCCAGCACCCGGTTTGGATTTTCCTCAGACTGTGTTCTGTTGTCTCAAGATGGATTTTGACTCTGCCGCTGAAGAGCCTTCACCTGCTCTGTTTGTAGCAGGTTTATACATTAAAAAAAAGATCCATTTCCTCTCATTTTTGCAAAGTATCTGAGGGGACACCTCTGCGTCTCTCATCTGCCATCTTTATCCATGAATCTGATTTTGCATCTTTCTAGGGACTGAAAGTAGATTCTTCTAGAAAACATTACCCGTTTCCATAGGCATGATTTCCAGAGGCATGGTCTTCATGCATTGAGGGGTGGCAGAGGCCACGGGGCTCCCTGTACTTCCTCCCCACCGATTGTTGAGCGTGGAATGAGTGTGGTCTCCGGAGAGGGGTGTGCAAGCGTCTGGACTGTAGTGGAGACGTCTGAAACCACAGCTGGGCTTGAGGAGGGCTGCCGAAGACAGAGGTGGAGTCTGCACAGGTGGGCTTACAGCTCGGGGGCATTTTGACCAGGGAATTGAGGTGTTTCTGAAACCTGCCTCGGACCTCGGGTCACTTGTCACTCGAGAGAGACATTGGCCCAGCGAGTGATGGAAAAGGAGGGTCAGATTTCAAACTTTCTTCCAGTCAGCTCTGGTTTTGGCCCTAAACCCCTTTGCACTTAACTCTGGTAAACTCTGCTGGGTTTCCTTCAAAGTATTTCTTTTATTTTCCTAAGCAGCTTATGTCTACAGAGCATCAGGCCAAAAAATAAAAAATAAAAAAAAAGTAGAGCCTTGCAACTTGCCGTTGGCTTCATCCTCACCCTCTCCTAAGCCCCATCGCCCCCTGTGTCTGAGTGTGTCTGCTGTGACTGGAGCTCACGCCATCGCAGGTACCCTGTGCCCGCCGTGGGCATGGGCCCGGGGGAAGCAGCACTGGCAGCGCTGGTGTGGGGGAGCTGAAGCTGGCAGGAGTCCCAGACCTGGCAGCTGTCACCCTCGAGGAGCAACAGTTTTCAAAGGACCAGTAATCAAACACACGGCTCTGCTCTCTTAACTGTTTAGCCTTTGGGAAAGGGGGAGAGGGAGGGAGGGAAAGAGGCCAAGACAGAGCCTGGTCTCCTCCCGTGCCCTGTGGGTCATTGAGTTCCTCTTCACGTGAGCAATCCAGAAGGGGAAGGCAGAAAAGAGAGAGAGAGGCCCGCCCACACGCACTATTATTATTTTACATGAAGGTTTTGATTAACTAGCGACTGGTGCAATCAGTCTGGGTATCTGATCAACCAGAATTTGGAGAGGAGCAAAAAGGCTCACCTTGCCCACCCTTAAATTAGGAGTGAAGAGGTGCCCTGGGGTTCACTTTAAAGGTCCACGAGCAACACACCTATGATGGTCTTGTCCTCTGCCCCTTACAGGATGTGTGGCCGGTTCCTGCGGCGGCTGCTGGCTGAGGAGAGCCGGCCCTCCACCCCTGTGGGGCGGCTCCTGCTTCCTGTGCTCCTGGGATCCCGCATCGCCCTGCTGGCTGCCGCTGGGCCCGGGGTCTACGGCGACGAGCAGAGTGAATTTGAGTGTCACCCCCAGCAGCCGGGTTGCAAGGCCGCCTGCTTGGATGCCATGCGCCCGCTGTCCCCGCTGCGCTTCTGGACCTTCCAGGTCATCCTGGTGGCCGTGCCCAGCGCCCTCTACTTGACTTTTACCCTGTATCACGTGGTCTGGCATTGGGAAGAACCAGGAAAGGCGAAGGAGGAAGAGGACGCCCTGAACCTGGAAGGGGAGAGGAGCAGAGATGCTGCCGGAAGCCGCAGGCTGCTCTGGGCCTATGTGGCACAGCTGGGGGCTCGACTTGTCCTGGAGGGGGCAACCCTGGGGCTGCAGTACCATCTCTATGGGTTTCACATGCCCAGCTCCACTGCTTGTCGCAAAGAGCCTTGCTTTGGTAGTATTACCTGCGTCTTGTCCCGCTCCTCTGAGAAATCCGTCTTCCTGAAGACCATGTTTGGGGTCAGTGGGCTCTGTCTCTTCTCCACCCTTTTGGAGCTTGTGCTCCTGGGCCTGGGGAGATGGTGGGAGACCCAAAAACACAAAGTTTCTACCTGCTTCCAAACTTTAGCATGCCCCAGAAGACACAAGGAACCAACCAAATGCCCAGCGGTGGAAACAAAAGAGCAGCTCCCAGAAGCAGGTGAGATGATTAGGTTGGGAAACCACCAGCCTCTTAGGAAAACCAGTGGCGACCGCTTTAAGTTAAAAAGACCACAGCATAAGGCGTTTCAAAGAGTTTAATTGCATCTGCAGATACAGGCATCTGACCTCATCCAGAAGTTGGAACCCTTAAGCTTTCCTATCTTGGCTTCTGTAGTTTTGTGTAGCTTGGAGCCTGGTGTTTTACAGAAAGCTAGCATTATTTGCATCTAAACTTACCTGTTGACTACTAATTAATGAGCATGTACCTAGGGTTATATCCTATGTTGACTACATACTATTTCATACATTGCATGTTCAGACATGGTGGAAAGTCTCCACCTCTGGGTCTATCTTTTACTATGCTAATAAGGCAGGGACCACCTTAAGGACAGTTTTGGGGCTCCTATGCCTGTGCTGGCAACTGGTTGAATCCAGCTTCTCTGCCTGACCAGGGAAGCAGGATGCAGTTGACCACAAGTGCAAGATGTTGGCCTGAGTATAGGTTCTCCATATGTATAATTTATGTGCATCTCATTAGTTTTGGATGCTGGGCTCTTGGTTCCCTTTGTAACCTAGTAACGCCACTGCCATCCTTCACAACCACTCCAACAAGAGGGATGCTGGCAACCCTCTTTCTTCCTTCTCTGTCCTGGTAACCTCCTCCCAGGGCAGATCCCTGCCCTTCTGGGAAGTACAGCCACCACATGGTATGAAATAGAAATCCAGGCCCCTGTCAGATCTCCAATTCCCATCCCCACCAATTTGAAGATTCCTTCCAGTGGGCCAGGGTCAGAGTGTTCGAGAATCTCCTGCCCTTCCATTTAGATCTCATCCCATCTCGAACAAGTCTCAGCTCATGCTCAATTCTCTCCTTTGCAGAGTTCTGAAGACAGGTGGCTTGCCTCTGCAGGAAACCCTTTGATTGAATCTTCTGCTCCACATCCAGTAAGTGGAGATTTACACCCAAGACAAGTCAGGGAGGCTGTTGAAGGATCTCTTAAGCGCCATCGTGGCCATTTATCTAAGGCATTTCCGTGAGGAACACCGATCCTGCCTTCTCACCGGAATTCTCTGGGGTCGGTGTTGCAGTTATCATGGGCTTGGTTCCACTGTGCACCACAGAAGCTTCCGGTGAAATAGTGCCTTGACCACTGCTGCTGGCATTCCTGTTGCTGAAGACACTGCGCCCTCCTGTCCCAGTGACTCCACTTCTTTTCTGTTGTTCCACCTTCTCTGCTCTCCCTGTAACCTGTGAAAGTCCCTCTCCCCAACCCTCCAGCAGATGTCAGAACCAGAAACTCTGGCATTCTAGATGTCTGTAACCTAATGCTCCTTTAATATCTAGATGAGAGGTATCGAGATACCCAACCTTAGGGAAATCACTGTGAATCCAGGGGCTTGTGTCCCCTTGCCCACTAGAAGCTCTGATTTCTGCTGAATTCTCATCCCCTGCTGAGTGCTCTGCAGCTGTCCCACTCTGGCACAGCAGCAGCTCAGTCTAGCCCTATAACTCAATACCACTCAGAAAAGGCAGGAGACTTTTACTGCTAAGTTGGGGGTAATGGCAATGAAGGTTTACCTCGCAGCGTGATTCAGCAGATGATTTAAATCCAAACACTAGGCCTCTCTTTCCTTGAGTCTTTCCGTCATTTCTGTCCGAGAATGCTCTGGCCTCTCACCTTATTGCAGAAGCCTCTCTCAGTTCTTTGTCACCCTTCAGTTCTCAACAAAGAGCCATTGCCTTGTTCTGTTTTCTCCTTCTGAATACCAGGTTATTCCTCAGTGAGTTAGGAAGGTTCTATCCTAAGGAAAGCCCTTTGGTCCTTAAAGGGATACTTTGGCAACAACTAGTAAAATAGAATTTCTTCTTTCCGCTGCACAGGTGTTTCAGAAAGAGCTGCTTGCTGGCTGTAGCCAGAGCCCAGCAAGAATTGACCAAGGCAAAAACAAATGCCATCATTCAGAGTAACTCCTTGTTGGATGCCCCACCTCCCCATTAAAATTTTTATTTACTGAGCTGTGATTCACATAACTTAAACATTTTAAAGTGAATAATTCAGTAACATAGAGTACATTCAGATGTTGTGCATCCATTACCATTATATAATTCCGGAACATTTTCATCACCCCCCCCAAAGAATCCCCTTATCCGTATTAAGCAGTCATCCCCATTTCCCCTTTCTCCAGATCCTAACAGTCACTAACCTGGTGTCTGCCTCTATGGATTTGCCTGTTCAGAACATGTCATATAAATGAAGCATACAATATGCAGCCTTTTGGGCCAGGCTTCTTTCATTTAGCATAATGTCTTCAGGGTTCATCCATGTTGTCACACGTATCAGTGCTTCATTCTTACGGCTGAATTATATTCCAGTGCATGGATACACCACATTTTGTTTATTCAGGCAATGGACATTTGGGTTGCTTCAGCTTTTTGGCAATTCTGAATAATGCTGCTGTGAACATTTGTATACAAGTTTTTGTGAGCACGCATGCTTTCCATTCTCTTGCATACAACCTAGAAGTAGAATTGCTGGATCATAAGGTAACTCTGTGGTTAAATTTTGGGGGGTACTGCCAAACAGTTTTCCAACCTTTCTACATTCCCACCGGCAGTTTATAAGGGTTCCAATTTCTCCACATCCTTGCCAACATTTATTTTTATTCTAGCCATCCTAGTGGTTATGAAATGGTAGCTTATTTTAATTTGCATTTCCCTAATGGCTAATGACATTGACTGTCTTAGCACGTGCTTATTGTCCATTTGAATATCTTTTCTGGATATATGCCTATTCAGATCTTTAGCCATGTTTTTAATTGGGCTTGTGTTTTTGTTGTGGTGTAAGAGTTCTTTACATATTCTGGATATTAGATCCTTATCAGATATGTTATTTGCAAATGTTTTTTTCCACTCTGTGGCTTGTCATTGAGCTTTCTTGAGTAAGCTTTTGATGCACAACAGTACTTTTGATGAAGTCCAATTTATCTCTTTTTTTTCTTTGGTTTCTTGTCTTTTGGTCTCATATTTAAGTAACCAAATTTATGAAGGTCATGAAGATGTTTCTGTGTTTTCCTTTAAGAGTTTTTTTGTTTTTATCCCATACATTTAGGTCTTTGATCCCTTTTTTAAATTATTTTTTTCTTTGATCCCTTTTTAGATAATTTATGTATGCAGTATGATGTAGGGGTCCAAGTTCATTCTTTTGCATGTGGATATCCAGTTGTCCTAGTACCATTTGTTGAAGATTATTTTTACCCATTGAATGGCCTTGGAAAATTTATTAAAAATCAGTTGATCACAGTTATAAGAGTTAATTCTGGACTCTCAATTCTATCCCATTGGTTTATATGTTTATCCTTATGCCAGTAATCCTACCATACAAACCAGCAATCTTACTTCCATCTAACTGATTTGGAAACTTAGATCCATATGAAACTTACACATGAATGTTTACGTCAGCTTTACATCAGCTTTAATCATAACTGACAAAAACCGGAAGTGACCAAGATGTCTTTCAATAGGTGAATGGATAAACAAACTGGCACATTTACAATTCGGTACTCTTCAGTGATGAAAATGAATGATCTTTCAAGACATGTGCGCTTATCTGGTCCTAATTTGAAAAGATTTGTATACCCTAGAAAAGCCATGTTTTAATCCTAATCAGTCTTGATGGGAGCAAAGATTTCTTCTAATCGCTATTCAGCACTATAGGTCGGAATCAAGTTATCTCCACAGAGATGTGACTCAGTCAGTTGTGGGTATTAAACTTGATTAGATGGAGACGTGTCTCCACCCATTCTACGTGGGTCTTGAGTAGTTTATTGGAACCCTATAAAAGAAGAGATGTTTTGGAGAGAGTTCTTTTTGAGAATGAAGAGAGAGCCACAGAATCCACCAGCCGGCAACCTTTGGAGATGAAGAAGGACAACACTGCTGGGCAGCTGGAAGAAAGAGGCCTGGAGAGGAAACTATAAGACGTCGCCATGCTCGCCATGTGCCTTTGCAGTTGAAAGAGAAACCCTGAACTTCACTGGCCTTTCTTGGGTGAAGGTAACCTCTTTTTGGTGCCTTAATATGAACATTTTTATAGATTTGCTTTAATTGGGACATTTTCTTGGCCTTAGTACTGTAAACTAGCAATATATTAAATTCCCTTTTTAAAAGCCATTCCATTTCTGGTATATCGCATTCTAGCAGCTAGCAAACTAGAATATCAGGCAAAAACAGGGATGAGTCTTAACATATTGTTAAGTGAAAGAAGCCAGTTTTAAAGGCTACATCCTATATGATTCCATTTATATAACATTCTGGAAAAGGCAAAACTATAGAGGCAGTAATAGATAGTTGGTTTCCAGGAGTTTAAGGTTGGGAGGGAGGAAGATTGAAGAGATTCCAAGATGGAATGCAGACTATGACAAAAGAATCTAACTGTTAGAACTTATGAAATTACCTCACTGAAGGGAGTGTGAGAAAATTTGTGACCTAAAGAACTTTGGAAATGAGTGTAGACTGGAAGACTAAAGGCAAAAGGAACCATACAAAAGCACTGTGGTCTAGTTGGTAAGGTTGTTTTCCTCAGGGATATGGGAAACAACTTGACTGCATCCTGGAATTGAGCAATTAAGTAAATGGACGGTGGTTGGTTTTTCATTGGTTTCTCACCGGATTTCTCCCTCCCTGAAAAGTTATAGACAAGCAAGAGGGGATGGTGAGAATGACCCATGTTGTACTGGATAAAAGTTTGGAGAAATCAGTATGCGCTCACATTAAGCTGAATATAGATATATAGAGAGAGGGAAAGAGAACTAGTTTTAGATATGTTTATAAACACGGTTGAGTATACACTCATGTATTTCCTTGCTCTGTCAGGTAGGAGAACCCAGAAGCAATGGCACCCCTCTAGCAATGAGCACACCCGGTACCCAGATCTTGACTTCTAATACCACCCTTCAACAGAAGGAACTAGGCCGCTTTGGAAAAATGTCTGATTTTAGGGTTGGTACAAGGAATTCCTTATAGTGCCAGAAAGTTAGGAAGTACTGAAAAAAAAAAAAAAACCCAACAATGATGGAGGTATGTCAAAGGGTCACAGGAGCCAAGTGAAAGAGCTCCCAGTGGCCAAAGCTGCAGCAATTTGAGCAAGATAATAAATTATGTAGTAATGGATTATAATCAAAACTATAATATATGCACAATTACCTTTTAACAGTCTGTATAGAATCATTATTTTACCACTTCAAGTGAAAATTGAATTCTTAACAACATATAAGTCGTTTTATCCTCCCACTTTTATTTATTGTTGCCTTTTGTAAAACATCCATTTACATTGAAACCCATAAGAATCTGTAGGTTAACGTCTTTTGCTAAGTTTGGGGAGCTTTCAGCCATTATTTCTTCAAAAAACTTTTTTCTGCACTGTACACTTTGTACTTTCCTTCTTGGATTCTGATGACCGAAATATCAGACCTTTTGGTATTATGTCACAGGTCACTGAAGTTGTGCTGATTTTTTAAAATAACTTTTTCTCTGTTTTTCAGACTGGATAATATAAGTTCACTGCTTCTTTTCTCCTTTATCTCCATTCTGCTATTGAATCCATCCAATGAGTTAGTTATTAATTTTGGTTATTGTATTTTTCATCCTACTATTTTCATTTGGTTTTTCTTTTATCTTCTCTTTTTTTTCCCTGAGTCTTTCTATTTTTCCATTTGAATAGTTTCTTTAAAGTCTGTCTGATAATCCCAACATCTGTGACATCTCAGCTTTGGCAGCTGTTGATGTTTTTTCAAACGGATTTTATCCTGAACATATTTAATATTGTTATGACACTTTAATCTTATTAAAATCCTATGCACGGGTGGTTCAGGGGTAGAATGCTCGCCTTTCATGTAGGAAACCTGGGTTCAATTCCCGGATCCTGCACACACACACCCCCAAAAAAAAATCCTGTGAGGAATGTTGACGTTTATGTTTCAGCAGGTAATTGACCTGGTTGAATTCAGGTTGCAAGTTCTGGCCAGCCTTCTGAGGGCAGTGGTTCCAATGTCAGCGCAGTTTCATAGTTTTTGTGGTGCTATCCCATGGTTCCATGTGAGGTCCACCCAGTGGCCAGTCTGGAACTTGGCTGATGGGCTAAGACCTGAGAATTCGGTCTGTAGTTCAATTCTCAAAGTATTGGTGTGACACGTAGGGTTAGACTCATCATGTGTAGCTTGGGGTGAACCCAGGAATTCATTAACAACTTTATGGGGAACACTTTTTTTTTTTTTTTTTTTAGCTCTTCTCTCTCCAAAATCTTTCCAGTATTTCCAGTTTCTCAGGCCTTCCTGTCATCAATCCTCTGGCCACAAAACTGGGTCTTAAGTTATCCTGCTCTGCTGCACATTTCTGCAACTATGTCTGTATCCAGGGCCCACCAGCTAAGGACAGAAAGAGAAAGAGAAAAGCAAAGAGGTGCAGCCCACCCTCTTGGGACCACATCTCGAAAGATCAGGGAGAAAGCTTCCCCTCACTCGGTTTTAGGCACCTGTGGGTCCCACCACTGCCCCAGGCTTGCCTAGGTGCTGTGATGTGAGAGAAGGAAGGAGATAAAAAGAAAACTGTAGACTTTTCCCTACTCTTTTTCAGTGCTAGGAATTTCTCTTCTTGCTCCTGGGGCTCTTTCTGTCTGTTGCTTTAAATTCTGTTAGGAATACAGGTATTTCATAGTAGAGAAAGGAAAAAAAAAAGGGAAACTCAATGCCAATTTGGTGGTACTGTGAGTTCTGTTTTTATTTTCTAATTGTCAGCTATTGTTTACTTTTATTTATTTTTCAGAGTCCTCAAATAGGTGCTCCGTGAACTATGTCCAGGTTTTATTGTCGCATTCAGTGGGAGAAATAAAATGGAGTGTGCTTACTCCATCTTACCCAGAATTGGGACCTGAGTTCTTCTTCAATGAAGAAAATTTTATTATATCTCTCTTTTTCTGTTCCATTTATTCTGTTCTCTTCATGTTGCACATCACTAAATGATTTCAGTCATTATTCATCTATCATTTTCTCTTTGATCACACTGAGTGGTTTGTACTTCCCTCTTCATTCCAGGTATTCTGAGCCTTTCCAATTCACGATGCAAACGTGTGTGTGTGTGTGTGTGTGTTTGTGCAAACTCGACGACTCCCAACTAAAATTTATATACAAAATAAAAGAGGCAGAACAGTCAAGATTCTCCTGAAAAGAAAACCAAAGTGGTGGGACTTGCTGTACTAGATATCAATAGTAATTTTAAAGCCATACTTTTATGCCTAATTTAAGTTGTCTTCTCACTCCCTGCACTTCGTAACTCATATATTAGTCCCTTAAATTATCCATATGTTTGTCCCCATACCGTTTTGTTCTTACTCTTTATTCTAATTTAATTGTCTCTAAAACCATTAGATGTTAGAGTTGAAAGAGCCATTGAAAGACCTTCAGATTCAACCCCTTCATTTCACAGGTAGGGGAACAGAGGCCCTGTAGTGTGAGCTCCTTGGAGCAGCCCTATGGGGAGGTCCATGTGGAAAAGACTTGAGACTTCCTGTCACAAGTCAGTACCCACTTGCCTATGCAGGTGAATGAGTCATCCTGGAAGTAGATATCCACTCCCAGTGAAGCCTTCAGAGGACTGCAGTGTGATACGCGATCCCAAGATAGGACCATCTAGTTATTATAACCATCCAGATTTCTGACCTACAGACACCGTGTATGGTTTAAAAAACTGCTAATTGTTGTTTCAGAACTCTAAATATTGGGATAATTTGGTTCTAGAAGAGAACCTTTTAGCACTTAAAGGCGTCACTCCATTGTCCTCTCGATTGCTGAGCTTCTGATGAGATGCCTGTTATAATTCTTATCCATGTTTCTGGGTAGATAATATGTCCTTTTTCTTCGGCTGCCTTCAAGATTTTTTCTTTGCTTTGGTTGTCTGCAGTTTGAGAATGATATGCTTAGGGCAGGGGGGTTGTTTGTTTGTTTTTAATTTGTCCTGCTAGATGTTCTTTGACTTCTTGGATCCATGATTTGGGGGTTCTAGTTTTGAAAATTCTCAAGTATTATTTCTTTAAATATTTCTTCTCTTTCATTCTGTCTTCACCTTCTGGGGTTCCATTTATGCTTATGTAAGACCCCCTGATATTTTCCCACCACTCTGTTTTTATTACTTTTTTTTTTCCCTTTGTGCTTCAGCATGGGTAAGTTCTATTCACTTACCTTTAAGTTTATTGTATCTTTCCTTAGCTATGTTGAAACTATGGATGGGCCCATCAAAGGCATGCGTCATCTGTATTACTGTTTTTTTATTTCCATAATTTCCATTTTATTCTTTCTTACATTTTCCCTCTCTGCTGAAATTACCTGTCTGATCTTGCATGTTGTCTACCTTTTCCTTTAGTGCCTGTGGTAGTTAGATTCAGTGGTCAACTTGGCCAGGTGAGCATACCTACTTTTGTTGCTGCGGACATGAGCCAATGGTACGTGAACCTCATCTGTTGCTGATTTACATCTGCAGTCGGCTAGGAGGCGTGTCTGCTGCAATGAGTGAGGTTTGGCTTAATTGGCTGGTGCTTAAATGAGAGAGCGCAAGGTAGCACAGCCTAAGCAGCTCGGCATTCCTCATCTCAGCACTCGCAGCTCAGCCCAGGTCTTTGGAGATGCAGAAAGAAGTCACCCCGGGGAAAGTTGTTGGAACCCAGGGGCCTGGAGAGAAGGCCAGCAGAGACCATCCTGTGCCTTCCCATGTAAGAAAGAACCTCAGTGGAAAGTTAGCTGCCTTTCCTCTGAAGAACTAACAAAATAAATCCCCTTTTATTAAAAGCCAATCCGTCTCTGGTGTATTGCATTCTGGCAGCTAGCAAACTAGAACAGTGCCTTTACCATATTAATCAATTATCTTAAATTTCCTGTCTGACAGTTGGAACTGTCCGGGAATTTGTATATTCATGAGTCTGTTCTAATGATTGCTTTGTCTCTTCAGACTGTATTTTTTCTTGTCTTTTAATTTTTTGTTGGATTTGGACATGTCTAGGAGAGTAGATACTGAAGTGAGTGCACCCACTTTGATTTTAAGTTCCATCTTTCTGATTACTAGTGTTGATGTTCCACTTTTTCATTTATTTTGGGAAGAAAGCCATTTGTGCTTCCTTTTCTTTAAAATTCCTGTGGTAGGCTAAATAATGAGCCCCCTCCCCCCAAGATGTCCATGTTCTGATTCCTAGAACCTGTAGACTACCTTGATGGAAAAAGGGACTTTACAGATGTGATTAAATTAAGGATTTGAGATGGAAATATTTTCCTGGACAGTCTGGAAGGACCTGAAAGTAATCACAGAAATCTTTATAAGACAGGCAGTAAATCAGAGAGTCCAGTAGAAGATGTGATGATAGATGCAAGAGACTGGAGTCAGGTGAGGAAGAGGCCACAGATTATACAATTTTGTTAGGAAATTATGATGAAAAGTCTAAAGAGATTTCACCAAAAAATGAATGAGATCATTAATTAAGCCACCCAACAATTGTCAAATAGTCCAAGACATTTCTAATAATACCAAGGATCACTTAATTCAAAATTTGAAAAATTATAAGAACTTTTCTTTATCTTTAGATAAATTGTGATAGGAGAGAACCTTCCAAGTTAATACCTTGGGTAACTTTTATCTAACATATTTCCAAATTTATGAATAAATGTTGTCAATTCATGGCTTAAAAACAATTCATGGGCTGAGACTCAGCATCAAGGGTTTGAAAACAACGCTAGAAAGAGCTGAGACTCAGCATCAAGGGATTGAGAAAACCTTCTCAACCAAAAGGGGGAAGAGGGAAATGAGACAAAGTGTCAATGGCTGAGAGATTCCAAGCAGAGTCAAGAGGTTATTCTTACGCATTAAAGATACCACCTTGTATTCAAGATATAATGGAGAGGCTGGAGGGAACTGCCTAAAAATGTAGAGCTGTGTTCCAGTAGCCGTGTTTCTTGATGATGATTGAATAATGATATAGCTTTCACAATGTGAGTGTGTGATTGTGAAAACCTTGTGTCTGATGCTCCTTTTATCTGCCTTGTCAACAGACGAGTAGAACATATGGAATAAAAATAAATAACAGGGGGAACAAATGTTAAAATAAATTTAGTTTGAAATGCTAGTGATCAATGAAAGGGAAGGGTAAGGGGTATGGTATGTATAATTTTTTTTTCTGTTTTCATTTTATTTCTTTTTCTAAATAGATCCAAATGTTCCAAGAAATGATCATGATGATGAATATGCAACTGTGATGATATTGGGAATTACTGATTATATATGTAGAACGGGGTGATCAAAATAGGAATGTTTATCGCTTCTCGGCCTTTTGGCTAAGATCAAGTGTAGTATCTGTTCTTATCAGGGTAATATCTGATACGTCCTCTATCTAAGGACAATATATTAAATGGATTTTTGGAGTTGGGAGATGGAATAGGAGCTTGCTCCGTCCACTCCATTCATCGACCTGGTATTACAGTACTTCCAGGAATGGTGCACCCCCTCCGGGGGAAGAATAAATGTATTAAAACATTTAAAAAAAGAAAAAAAGGAATTTTGCATTTGTTTGGTGTTTTTTTGATATTTAAAAAAATAAAATAAAATAAATTTTTTAAAAAAGCACTAATTAGATCCTTCAGGATGGTCCCAAGTAGATTGTGCCACCGGCCCCCTCCCACGGTGTGAGAAAGGGTATCCTCGTTCATTGTTGGCAGTGAGGTGAAGTGTTAGACCTTTTGCAAGAGCAATTTGCAACATCTTCTACCATGAAATCCACGGCCGCGTCCACCAGCAGTCCCACTTCTGGGCCCATATGGCTATGTGACAAGACTGCTTATCACAACACTGTGGAACCTTGGAAACAAAATGGATGCCTATCCAAAGGGAGTGGTTGGATGGATCACCCTCCCCATGGACATTACATAGCCAACAACACACCAAGCCTGATGGACAGATCAGTGGGGGCCCCTGGCAAGGGTGGGGAGAGAGGATGTGCACAAAAGGGCACAAGGGAACCGTTTAGGATGGAGCAACTGATGATTGTGTTAGTGGTCACACCATTGTGTACAACTACCGAAATTCATCCAATTATACAGTTAAAATAGGTGGATTTTGTTGTTTTGAGTCATAACAATAATTTTTTAAGAGTGCTATGTAATGGGGGGGATAAAGTGTTAAAAAAAAAAAGTGCTATGCAACCATACCAGTTAACCTGAGGTAATAATGAATGAGAAGAAATAAAAATATGTCTAACAAGATCCCAAAAAAATAAACAATTCATGGCTTAAAAAAGTTAAACCTACAGCACAGGTCTTTTTAAAGATTTTACAACTATCAAAGAATTTCAGCGAGACATAAAAATAAATATTTTCGATCAAGATGGACAATGCCCTAGCTAATTAGAAAAAAATTAAATCTGGATTAATTGGAGTTCTAAAGCAAGAAACCAATGCTTCCCTTTTTGCTTTGTTCTATTGTGTGATACATATTGAAATGCTTGAGCTCAATTTTCTGAAGCAGAATCTAAGAAAAGTGTCATGAATACAGGAAAGACATGAAAATACTGACTCATCACCAGTTTGTGGAATTGTTGAAAGGAATAGAAAGAAGACAATGGATTTAATGATTTCTGTGTCCTTCCATGGCTGAGCCATGGAAGAGTTTTGCAAAGATTCACTATGCCTTAGATTCCAATTCACATTTTCCTGAAACAAAAGAAACACTTGCCAAATGTCCAATAATCAAAGACTGAAAAAAGTACCAGTTGACTTACATCTCTGTACTGATCTCACACTGCACATGAACAAACTAAATTTGAAGCTCTAAGGAAAGGAAAAACTTACTTTTTTAAACCTAGCCAGACAGATATGAGAACTTATGCTGAGATTGGATTTTTTTCATAAAATGAACCAATAATAATGATTTTACACATTTTTTTTCTGACATGAATCAGAGTAACAGTTACCACATACAAAGGCTGTGTTTTTTTGATCTCCCAACTATACCACATCTGGCCCAGCTGCTGAAAACTGTGGCTCCTCCTCAGTTAAGTCTGTAGTGGTTCATTGCCATCTACTATGGCCCATTTTCTTTTTGCACGGCTCGGGCTGGTAAATGAAATGGGGCTAGGAGGGAAACCTCCCCTACCTCCTGCAGTCCTCCTGGCATACAATATTGTTTATAATCCACTACCACGGCTGTGTGTGTGTGTGTGTGTGTGTGTGTGTGTGTGTGTGTGTGTAGATGGGAACCATCCACTTGGCCTTTGCCATGTAAATGGCTCTTACTCCACTGGTCAAGGAATCAAGGTGAGAGTTTGGTCAACTGCCAAGTTCATTCAGAAGCATGGGAAATGACCCCTGGGGTTCTAGTCACCTCATTTTTCTAGAGAGTTCTGAGAAGGCAGATGAGTGGGGAAGGACACGGAGAGTCTAAAACTCTGTTTACAGTCAAGGCGTACAGGCTAGTGGCCCCACATACTCCGTTCGCATCCTTGAGCCCTGAGCTACCGGTCCCTGTTGCAAAATATTCCTTATACTGGTGTAAGTGTGAGCTCTACACACAGGCCATTCAGCCCCCAGCCCTCGACAGCCATTTCCAAAAACTCCGAAAAGGAGTATTAAGGGGGAAAGAATAATAGCTACGATGTATGGGAGGGCTTATGACAGGTCAGATGCTTTGCTAAGCCCTTTGCAAATGCTAACTCATCTTCCTTACAACCCAGTGCAGTAGGTGTTAATCTTCTCATTGTATAGATGAGCAAGAAAGCGAAGGTAGGGCAAGGTTAAATCACTTGCCAAGATCTCTCAGCCGGTGCAAGGAAGAGGTTGAAAGGGACCTGAGGCAGCCTTGTCCCGGAGACAGACTCCCTTGCAGGCCTGCGCTTCTCCGGGGGGGTCCCTGAGCCACGTGCAGCTGCGCGTCACCATCTCCTTGGAAACTGGGCGCGGTGACCCCATCCTTCCAGGCAACGCAGATGCTGCAGCCAGACTGACCCAAGCCCCTGTCGAAACGTCTGAGCTGAGGGTGGGAAGCGGGGAGACGCACAGGGCCTGGGGAGTAGGGGCATTTGTCCAAGCAGCAGGAATTTCTCCTGGTTTCTCAATGGCGCCCTTTATACACGTCCCCAGCCCCCGGGGTCAGTGTGGGTCTCGGGGGAGGCCAAGGTTAGTTAGTGCTCGGGGCTGGAGGCGCTGAGCTCGGCCGATCCGTGTCTCAGCTTCTGACAAGACCCTGACGCACCAAGACAAACTTCTCTTTCATAATCACTTTCTGAGGATCGGCGCCAGGAGCGAAGCCCCCCAGGGGCCAGGGAGCCCTCATTCCCCGTCTTTATTCCCCCAACAATGCACGCCTTGTCTCTCTGCTGCCCGCCAGATGAGACCGGCCTCCTCCCACAGACATCTGTTGGCGACATGTGCCAAGACCTGGAGCGGCAGGGCACCCAGGGTGCAGGGGCCACCCGAGGGGAGGGCGAGTAAGGGAATGGGAAGGCGCTGGATCTCTGTTCCCCAAGAATTACGGGAGATCTCGCTCTCCCTTTCCCTCTCTTCCGCAGCCGGATGTATCGCCTGGTTTGGGGAAGAGCAAGGGCCCGCAGGGACAAGGACTGAGGAAGGGTCCGCCAAGGGGGTCTGTCACCTCCCGGCAGAGTCACCTACAGCTGCACCGGGCCCGGGATGCTACACGATACGGAGAGAAAGGAGCTAGAGCTAGTCCCAGGCCCGCCAGCACATGGGAATTTGGAGGAAACAAAGGTGTAAGCCAGTGGTTTCTTAAGATGGTGCAGATTTTACATTTGTAACATTTATAAAATCATCAGCAAATGCATTTCTCAATGCAGTTCAAAAAGATTTGACTTAGCAACAAGTTCAACTTAAAGGACGGGCAATCCAGAAGCAACAGAGCTTGGTTTCAGTGTTTCCACGCTGACCCCATTTGGCTCATTATTATCAGAATTCTCCAGTAAACGCTCCTTTCTGCACTTTTCTACGGTGTAAAGTAGAGCCATTCTGCCTGTGTATATGTGCCGTGCTGGGAAAGGTTGGAGACCTGGAGGTTGTGGGAAGTTGTTGCCCCCAAAGACCGAGTCTCACCTTTAGATGCTCTGCTGCCCCCCAGCAGGGCTCCCTAGTTGGCCGCACACCTCAACGTCCTCTCCACTTTTCCAGGGTGCTGTTCTCTGACCTTTCTCTATAGCTGATTTTCCAGGTCCAGCAAGGCTTCCCCAGTTTTCAGGCTACTGCCCACCCCCCAGATCAGGCCTTCGTCCTCTCTGATTGCGTCGGCAGGAAGGCTCAGCCACGGGGACCTGAGAGCCAGGTGCCGGAGGTGGCAGATGGTAGAAAAGCCAACTTCAGAAGACAAAGGAAGAAGCCTTCATGGTGACCCTGAAAGACATACTGTGACAAGGACAGAGACAGCCGAGGAGCGGAGGGTAGTGGATGGAAGTTAGAGGCATGCTCTTTTCACAAGCTCAAGGGACAGTCCCCATGGGGGCGTGAAAACTGGAAGCAGGAAGAGAATAACCAGAGTCCCAAAGGATCGACAAAAGACCTACCCAGGAATCCACAGACATTTCTGCATCCCCCACCTCCCCACAATGCGTCTGCTTTCCTCCTTCCATATCACGTCCCCCAGCTTCACCTCAACTCCCACGGGAAATGCTGTGAGAGTCAGGCCTGTTCTGACCTCTCGGCTCCACTCCCCACCTGTCTGGGGAGGCTTCCACCTTAGATGGTCAGGCACCGTCCAGGCATGTTGGGTGGAAAGTGCACCCGCATCCTGGCTCCTGTGGTCCCTGGCTGTTTGACAGTGAGCATGTGACTTACTGATCTGGGCTGCCTTTACATCAGTGAGTCCTCTCACGATTGTTGTGAGAATTAAATTTGACAATTCCATGTACCCCTATGAAGGGGGGATGGGGTCTCTCTGAACTGCTCTGTGCCACCATTGCCACGGTCCTATCTTGGCAATTAGGACTCACTCAGTAACGTGGCCCATAGCGTCCACAGCCCGTGCCAGGGTTGGTGTTCCTTCCCATAGACTGTCACAGCCACATCGAACCTATAGGATCCTCCAGGCCTTTTTACCATAAAGAAACAGACTCTGAAACAGTAGGTTATACACACTGTAAGATGCGGGGCAATATTAGAAGCCGGTTCCTCCGGCCTGGTGATTGGTTGATATCAAGACACGGAGGGCGGCCCACAGTGGCTCAGCAGGTAGAGTTCTCGCCTGCTGTGCTAGAGACCCGGGTTCGATTCCCGGTGCCTGCCCATGCAAAAAAGAAAAAAAAAGACACGGAATAAGGGATGGAGAAGAGCAAATGCCCCTGATGTGCAGAGAATTGGAACACAAATGAAGCAAGACTTCCAGGAGGAGAGATCGGGGAAAGGGCCTGGACCAGGTTTCATAAATAGGAGTGGATAAGGCACAGGGGACCCAGAAGGACATTGACTGGAAAGGAGAAGCGGTCAGAAGCCATGGGTCACAGGGGTGACAGACAAAAACATGAAGAGGGGAACACCAAGGACGGGGTACCAGGTACAGGTTATGTCATTTAATTCTCATAAAAACTCTATGACAAAGCTATTATTAAGACATCCATTTAGTGGTGAAGAAATTGAAGCGCAGAGAAGATAAGCCATTTATTTGCTCAAAGTCTGGTGGAGCTGCGATTTGGACCTGTCCACACTGCCTGCAAAAGCTGGATCACTAACCCTGGCTCTTGCTACCCTGGGTACAATTCTAGTTGGAGATACTGTTTCAGATAATCAGGAGGAGGAGGCTGAAGCCCCGAGAAAGTATTGCACAGATTCCAGGGGTTGGGGGTTCAGGGAAGGAAAACCAAGGGAAAAGTACTGAAAGTGGATAGTGGAGATAGGGCACCAGGGACTTGGGACCGAGACGATAAAAGCAGCATAAAAGGAGTGCTCTGCAATCACTGGACTGGGCAGGTCGGAAAGGAAAGTTGCAAATAATCTAAATAAGATTTAAACTAGTGTTTATATGGTTTGGGAATACCCAGGCCTCAGTCTTCCTGAAATACCAAAAAAGGGTCTACAGAGCGGATTTTCCTCTCCCAGCCAACTAATAGGCTCCCTCTTGTGGCAAAACGTGGTATTACTTCTAGGACTCGGGGGTCGCGGGGGCCGCGGCGGAGAGGCTCCGGGACACGCTGGCTGTGTGATCGAGAGGGGCCCAGACCGGAGGGAAGAAGCTGAGCGTGGGCACGTGGCGGGCACAGAGCAGAAAACGGGGCTGAAAGGGGTTCTGCAACGTTCGCCAGGTCGTGGGATAAGGGCTGAGAGGAGGCGGCTGGGCCCCGCGCTGGGCATCGGGCGCCTGGTTTCTCGCGTGCTCGGCCTCCTGTCGTCGCGGTGTCGCAGGCGGACTTCCAGGAGGTGGCAGCAAGGGCCGCCTGGGCCGGGGGAGTGGTGGGGGTCCGCGTTTCCCGAAACGGCGCTGGCCTTCCTCCCAGTGCGTGGGGCGTGGCCAGAGGGGTTGTCCAGACCCGTGTGCAAAGTCCCTCCTGATGGGCACCCCAGCGCGGACCGGGGAGGGGCGGGGGACCGTCTGGCACTTCACCTTGGCTGCCAAGCTAATAATGTAGCCTGCTACTGTTTCCTGGATGCCGGCAGAAGACGGAGCTTTGGGTCCGGGACAAAGGATCCTTGGTCAGGCTCTGCGACCATCAAGAGCATCGTGATGGCCACGGTGCCCCCTGGGGTGCTCCAAATCCCCGAGAGTGACTCCGAGGGGCCCAGGTGGGCGGCAGGCACAAGAGGAGTCCGGCTTCCATAGTGAGCTGTAAGCAGGCCTTGTCCCCTTGCCGAGGGCTGAGGTCGCTCCCTGCAGACCCAACCTGAACCATGGCCGGGACCCTTGCACAGGGCTTGAGGTTTTGTTTGTTTGTTTTTAACTTTTTTTTTTATTGTGTGGTATAACATATATGCAAAACAAAGAAATAAAAAAGCACACAGTTTTCAAAGCACTCTTCAACAAGTGGTTACAGGACAGATCTCAGGGTCTGTCATGGGCTGCCATAGGATTCTCTCATATTTTTCCTTCTAGCTGCTCCAGTATATAGGAGGTTAGAGGGTTTAAATACTTTTTTATCATCACAATCGGCTTTTTATTTTTTTGTGAACAATAACATATAGACAAAAAAAGCTATAAATTTCCAAGCACAGCATCACAATTAGTTGTAGAACATATTTTAGACTTTGACATGGGTTACAATTCCACAATTGTAGGTTTTTCCTTTTAGCTGCTCTAAAATATTGGAGACTAAAAGATATCAATTTAATGATTCAGCATTCATATTCATTTGTTAAATCCTATCTTCTATGTATCACCTTTGATCTTTCATTACCTCTCTTTAGGGGTGTTTGGGCTAGGGCAATTCTAAATTTTTTATATTGGAAAGGTCTGTCACTAACATGAGGTAGGGAGATGGAACTATCTGATGTTCTGGAGAGGCTGGGCCAGGCTTCAGGACTCATCTGGACCAGGGACCCATCTGGAAGTTGTAGGTTTCTGGAAAGTTGCTCTAGTGCCTGGAACCCTTGTGGAATCTTATATATTGCCCGAGGCGTTCTTTAGGATTGGTTGGCATGGCCCTGGTTGGGGGTTAGCAAGTTATGATAGGTAGCAAGGTCTACCTGAAGTTTGCATAAGAACAACCTCCAGAGTAGCCTCTCGACCCTGTTTGAACTCTCTCTGCCACTGATACTTTATTAATTACACTTCTTTTCCCCCTTTTGGTCAGGATGGAATTGTTGATCCCACAGTGCCAGACTTTTACCCCTGGATGTCATGTCCCACGCAGGGGAAAGGACAATGGTTTCACCTGCAGAGTTGGGCTTAGAGAGACTGAGGCCACATCTGATTTAACAACAGAGGTCCTCCAGAAGTAACTCTTGGGCATGCCTGTAGGCAGTCTAAGCTTCTCCACCACCTACACAAGCTTCGCAATTGGAAAGGGCTTGCGGTTTTGACACACCCAGCCAGAGGTGCAGGGCCGCTCCAGGCCCGCTGAGCATGGCGTCTCCGATGGCCCCCTCCCGACCCCTCCCACCCGGGTGCCGCGTGCAGGGTCGGCCACTTGCTCGCCCCCCCGGAGCTCTGGGCCCCCCCAATTGGCCTCTCCCCCGGTTCTGGGGACGGGGGTGGGGGTGGGGGTGGGGAGCAGAGTTGCTTCCGGATGGGCGGACACACTGATGTTTTGGTGATTCACAGACATGTGACAGGATGCCCTCTGGCTCTGCGGGTCGCCTCTGGGGACCTCGGTGCTGGAGCGGGTGTGGGCGAGTCGGTGCCCTGCCGCCTCCGATCTACGGCACCCCAGGGCGGGGGTGGGGGTGTGTGGGGGGTGGCAGCGAGCGTTCCCAGCCCCCGCTCCGTGCCAGGACCCCTGCGGGGGCCTGGTGCCCTCCCGGGCCCTGCACCCACCCCACCCCCGGCGTCAGCGGGTCGCGTCCTGCCCCAGCAGCGGTCCCTCGCCTCGGTGACTCCAGGCCTCTCAGCAGGGCCTTTTCTGTTCCCAGAGCTCCTCGCTCGTGGCCGGGGGTGGGGGTGGGGGGGCATGTGGGAGGGGCGATCAGTAAAGACACGCCCCTGGTGGGTGCGTCCTCCAAGGGCTGGGGTGGGGCACATTAAAACACGCCATGGGGTCTTTATTTCCCCGCTGCACGGGGTCCTCTTGAAATGAACCGGCAAACGGGGCGCTGGGGAACGCACCGATCTCCTAAGAAGCCAGGGTCTGCCACGCCCGAGGAAGGCGCTAGGGGGAGGGCTGCACCCCGAGCCCTGCGGTGGGGGCCCCTGGGTGCTGCACCCCGGCCTCCATTTGACTCCTGAGTGAGAATAAGGCACCTGATCTCATTCAGGTAAAAATTTTAAAAAGGCCACCTGCATCGGATGGGATCTCTTTGGGAGAAGGGCGTTTCCAAAAGACGCAAACAACCTGCAGGGGTTTCCAAAACAATGGCACACGCTCTGCGCGGTGGCCGCTGCTAAGCCACACCCCGTGATGCAACTAGTTTGGGCCCACGGGAGACAGCTTACCAGAATGGACAGGCTTACCACAGTCATCGATGTGCATCTGCTCCCCGCTTTGTAAGGACACCCCCCCCCCCCTCCCCGGTAAAATGGAAACTTAGTATCAGCGGATGAGAACGTGTCCCCACTTGCTTTTCTGGTCGGGTCCTGCCTGAGCTTCTGCATTCTACCCCGCGGGTGGCGCTCCCTTTTGCTTTCTGAAAGGAAGGCTGCCCAGTGCTTTCAGATCCTAAATTGAATGCGAAGTTTTTCTTTCCTCACATACAAATAAAGCCAGGATCGCCTCACAGGCAATGGAGCATGTATCAATATAAAGCAATTTCTTAAAAGGCAAAAAAAAAAAGAGTTCCTGATGTCATTTCCAACCCCCTGACTCCCTTTGTGCCAGTAGAAGCTGAGAAGGAGGGAGAAGTTACCTAATAAGCTCCGGGAGAGCTACTCAGAGCCTCAGCAGGGCTCTTCCTTCTCCCTGTGTGCCCCCCGCCCCCGCTCTCACCCCCACCCCATTCGCTCAACAAAGCCACTTTTCTGATCCAAACAGAAGCCCATGTCTAAAAATGGTTCCAGGAGCTTCCTGGCAGCAGAGCAATCTTTGATGAAATAGCTTACCGGAAGGCTTTTCCTTGATATGATGCAAGACCAAATCATGGTTTACTGTAATTATGGTCAGTGTTTTGAGTAGTTTAGCAGGTACAGCACAACAACAGAAGCTAAAACATTGTGCTGCTGTCTTCAGTTCCGACTTTCCTTTTGCACTGCCTGATAACTCTGGGGCTCTCCAGTGAAGATCGTGAATCTAAGTGCTGTGTTTAGGTCATAAGAGGTCTAAATAGAAAATTCAGTCCTTTCCAAGCTCTAAAAGTCAATCTAGAACTGATTTTTTTAAATGTATTTTATCCAAAGAATTGAATTAATAATGTCAGTAATTGAATTAATAATAAGTAAAAGTAACAATTTTATGTCAATAAAAAAAAAAGCCAGGTATTACAGACAACCAATGAAACAAAATCTATTTTAATAAAAACCTTGAATTTTCAGTGGGAAATCGCTAGATTCCCAAAAAAGGATGGCAGATTGAACATATGCATTTACTTTCACTCCAGCCCACTAAAATCCAAGTGTGTGTGTGTGTGTGTGTGTGTGTGTGTGTGTGTGTGTGTGTTTAAGGCATAAACCCAAAAGGGCCAGGAGTGTGGGCGAGGAGACAACCACAGTATGATTTGGGAAGTGGTGATGGACAAGAGAACTGGGAGACATCATCCTAGACTGAAAACTGGGAAAACTTAAAACCAAAGCTTTACACCTCAGACAATGGCAGTACCAAGGTACTTTGGAAGTGATGGTCAAAAGGATGAATAAGAAGGACTAGTTGAAAGTGTGTTTAAGAAGCTACTAGAGTCCCAGGCCCCTTTCCCCATCTCCAAACAGCAGGGAAATTGCTGTAAGACATTGCTGCAAGATTAAAGATTATTCTTTAGAGAGGATAAAACAAGGGCTCTGAATTGGGGATGTCCAGTTTGGCTGAAAACAGAGGTTTCAAAGAAAACTCAGGTATGGAGAAACTAAATTCTTGTACATGGAGACTCCCTGTGCCCCCAGCCCCCTTTCCTCACTGGGTTCCCAGATTACTGGCCCCCAGGCCTTCTTGCAGACCCTGCTCCAGGCACAAGATTGGAAGAATTCTTTCTGAGGAACCCAATCGACCCAAAAGGAAAAGATCTGAAGACACTGAGCTTCCCCAACTAAATGGCCAGCTCAGTCTATACTGATTCTTACAGTATCCACTCAAAGCTTCCAACCAGCTTTTCAGACTTCCTGTCCCTTCCTCTTAAATGCGGACACTCAGTGATGGACAGGCATCAGGGGAAAGGGTCTAACAAGACCTAAGCAAACAAGAGTTAAAAAGCAAAGTGGAGGAAGCCGTTCGTGCAAGAAGATAATTTCTTAAAAAATAAATGTTAAAACCAATATGCCCAGAGAGATTAGGCATTGCAACCAGGAAACAAGAAGAGAATGTTTTGTTTTTTATTTAAGAAACGAATAGGCAGAGAATGTCCTTAGAAATTAGGCATATGAAAGCAGAATTTTAGAAATTTAATAGAAAGGTCAGCATATATAGATGAAGGAATCTCTCAGGAACTATAGCAAATTAAATAAATAAAAAGAAAATAGGAGAGAACAGATAGGAAAATAAACCAGTTCAAGGGGTTCAACAGCTATACATAGAAGTTCCATAAAGAAAAAATAAGGGATAGACTCATATTAAAGCCTATCATTAGGAAATTTCAAAAAGCTAGAGAAAAGAAAAAAATTTACAAACTGTTTCAGTTTGCTAAGGCTGCTGGAATGCCTTATCAGAAATGGGTTGGCTTTTATAGTGGGGATTTATACTGTTCTTAGGTCATGAAAATGTCCCAATTAAGGCATCAACAGGATGGCACCTGGATTCTGAAGACAGGATGCTGGCATCAAGGACAGCTCTGTCACATGGAAAGGCACTTGGCCAGCGTTTGCTTAGCTCCCAGGTTTTGTTGCTTTCAGCTTCTGGTTCCAGTGTCTTCCTATCTGAGCTTCCATGGGTCCACTCTTAACGTCTCCTCTCTGAGCTTCTCTTAATTTCATCATTCAGCTTCTCTTTTATCCTCTCATAAAGGACTCCAGAAAAAAGATTAAGACCCACATTGAATGGGCTGCGTCACATCTCAGCTGAAATAACAACCAAAAGATTCCACCCGCAATAGGCATGTACCCACAGGAAAGGATTGAAAGAACATGGCCTTCTCTGGGATACAGAGCAGCTTCAAACTACCACACAAGCTTCCAGAGGGGAAAATACACAGATCATACACTAAAGAATCTAAAATCATAATAGCTTCAGACATTTCAAAGGCACCAGTGAAAGCTAGAAGATAACGAAGCGATGCCTTCAGCTTTCTGAAGGAAAACGATTTCTAATGTAAGATTCCATTTTTCCAAGTTTCTAGGCAAACTTTCAAACAAAGAAAGGTAAATAAAGAAATTTTAAGCCATATGAGTGCCCCCCAAATTTACCTCTGGAGATTTCTTGATATTGGGCTCCATCAAAATGAAAAATGAACTGAGGGAGAAAGATATATATATGGGATTAAGGAAACAGGAGCTCCTACATAGGAGAGAGAGAAAAGAATTCCCAGGATGGTGATGATAAAGGAAGATCCCAGCTGTGGGTCTGTAAAAACAAGCTGCTCGGAAGAATCTAGGAAGGACTTCTTCAGAAAGATAACTTAGTCAAATAGCTAAGACTTCTCACTGTCTTGAGATGAGATTAATATGACTGGTGAGGAGTTTGCAGTTGAATTAGTCATAAGAACATGGAAAAGTAGTAATTAATGGCTCCAGGGAAATGAAGAAGTTATATGGGAAAGTAAAAGTAATTATAGTTTACTACATAGCTGAGCTATTAAAGATATTACATAATCGTAATAATAAAAGCAAAAAATAGATCTAACCAAAATCATAATTTGTTGCTAGGAGGATGGATAAGAAATGGGCTTGTGTGTGGTGGGGTTGGGAAAGGAGAGAGGCTTAATGTCCTCATCTTCAAGGATATTGACTTTATAACACCTCACATTGAAACATCAAGAAACATTGTATTCTATGAAACTTATTCCTGCAAAGGAGAAGCTAAGCCTATTTATTATCATGCCTAAGAGTCCCTCCCAGAGAATCTCTTTTGTTGCTCAGAAGTAGCCTCCCCATCTAAGCCAACTCGGCAGGGGAACTCACTGCCCTTCCCCCTTTGATCAATAAGGCTTTCTCAATCCCATGATGCTGGGTGCCAGCTCATCCCCGGGAGTCATGTGCCACGTTATGAGGGAAATTTACACCCTTGGGAGTCAGCTGGTCAATGAGAGGGAGGGGTAAGGGGTTTGAGATGTTTGAGTTTTTTCTTTTTATTTCTTTTTCTGGAGTGATGCAAATGTTCTAAAAATGATCATGGTGATGAATACACAACTATGTGATGATATTGTGAGCCATTGATTGTATACTTTGGATGGATTAAATGTGGATGAAGATATCTCAATGAAAATATTTTTTTTAAGAGAAGCATTTTATTTAGAGACATGGAGGTAAATTCCTCCAAAATAATCAGTTAAAAGATGTGAGAATCATTGAGTGTAAAATGAAGAAAGATAAATGTTTAAGAAGCCATATGACTTTGCATATACCAAGCATTGAAAAATATACCTAATGTCTTAAGCAAATAATTTTTACCAGGAAATGATTGACACAGGATAAAAGTCTAAGAAGGAGGAGAAAGAATATAGAACTATTAAACTTTACCATCAGGGAATCCCCTGATACTGTGTCAAACTTTAGGGACACCCAAATCAATAGGCCATACCCTCGATCGTGAGGCTTACTCTTGTGAAGCTTATGTAGGTAGCATAGAAGCTTAGACTACCTACACGCATGCCTAAGAGTTTCTTCTGGAGGACCTCTGTTGTTGCTCAGATGTGGCCTCAGTCTCTCTAAGCCCAACTCTGCAAGTGAAATCATTGCCCTCCCCCTACTCGGGACATGACATTCAGGGGTGAAATTCTCCCTGGTAATATGGGAGATGACACCCATTGATGAATCTAGACTTGGCACCATGGGACCAACAATTACATCCTGACCAAAATGGGGAAAAGAAGTGTAACTAATAAAGTATCAGTGGTACTAGAGTAACTTTCCAGAAACCTACAGCCTCCAGATGGGTCCCTGGCCCAGATAAGTTCTGACAGCTAGCCCTGCCTCTCCAGAATATCAGATAGTTCCATCTCCTTACCCCATATTAGTGACAGACCCTTCCAATATCAAAAATTAAGAATTGCCATAGCCCAAATAACCTTGAAGAGGGGTATGGAAAGATCAAAGGTGATGGTGGAGTTATACATAGAAGATAGGATTTAACAAATGAATATGAATGTTGAATCATTAAATTGATATCTTTCAATTTCCAGTATTTCAGATTAACTAGAAGTAAAAACCTAAAATTGTAACCCATGTCAGAGTCTGAAATATGTTGTACAACTAATTGTGGTGCTGTGCTTGGAAATTTATAGCTTTTTTGTATATATGTTATTGTTCACAAAAAAAGAAGGAAAAAAAGGCGATTGTGATGATAAAAAAATATTTAAGCCCTCTAACCTCCTATATTCTGGAGCAGCTAGAAGGAAAAATCTGAGAGGATGGTATGGTAGCCCATGACAAACTCTGGGATCTGTCCTGAAACTACTTGTTGAATAGTACTTTGAAAACTATTGCTTTTTTTTTTTTTATTTCTTTGCTTTGTATAAGTATACATAGCAAAGATACATAGTATAAAAAATACATAGCATACATAGTATAACACATTATACTATACAATAAAAGAAGTTAAAAAAAGTCTAAGAAGGGAAAATTGCACAAAGATAAGGTAATCAGAACTGATAATGTTGAAGTTTATTCTAAACAAAAGTTTGACTCAAGCTTCAACTTTTGTATAGCTTTACTATAAAGTAAACATGAACAAATGGCATGGAACATGAAAAAATAACATGAATAGTAAAATTAAATACAAAAATTAAAAAATGGAAATGGAGTTGATTCCATAAGATGAAGCCAGGCCAGCTGAGAGAAGAGGGTAGATGGCCCAATGGAAGGAAAAGACGAAGGCTTAGAGGCATGAAATAGCTTTCCTCAGAATCTGACGTGACCCACTATAATACTTTCAGAAGCTCCAGGTTGAAGGTGAGGAGGAGAGGGAGGGGAACGGACATTGTCAGTCCACTCCTGAGACCTGGGAAAGGTCTGAGTTCTGATTCTGCCCTCCTGGACTGGCCTGGGTGAGCCCTGGTCCTTGAGCTCATTCGCGGCTTAGTGGTTTTCTTCTTACACCTTTTCGGTAGGCAATCTATGGAAAGTCTGCCTTTGACAAATGTATCCTGTTTATGGAGGAGAATAATGAAATAACTCAGAAGGGAAAAAAAAAAACTCAGTCAGTGACATGTCAAAACAATATATGACCCTTTGACCAGTTAAAGAACAAGTGACAGGATGAAATTTCAGCTCAATGACGAAACCTAAAAGTCAACAACAAACTGGGCAGGCCTCGGGCAAACTGGAAGAGAGCTCTGGCTTGGAGTGCAAGGAGGCAGACGCCAGAGAAAACTTCCTGGAGGGGAGGTGGGGAGAGAGAGAGAGAGAGAGAGAAAAGAAGGGAAGATTCCAAACATCCTGTACCCGTTATTGAAAATTGATTGTGGTGATGAATGTACAATTATGTGATGATACTGCGAGCCATTGAGCCATTGATGGTCTATATTGGATGGATTATATGGTGTGTGAATATATATCAATAAAATTGCATTTATAAAAAAAAGGAAAAAAGAGAGGCAGCATCAGACACATTTGAGGGTTATTGAGGCCACTTCGGTAGAAACAGAGTTCATGAAGAAGATTGAGGGATTGGGTACGTGGGTGTGAAAAATTCACAAGGGTGACTGGAATCTGATTTTGGAGAGTCCTAAGCCAATGTGTTTGAGAAACATCCCATTATTGGGTCTTTTCTTCAGCCTGTGTTCTCTGCATGCCCCATACAACTAGGTCAGCAGTTGTTAACTTTTTTATGCTGTCTACATTTTTTTTTGTCAACTATTTTCAGAATAATTTTTCAATAGGCTTTTTTTTTTGGTGGTGGAGGGCACGGCAGTGGTGCATGATCTGGAATCGAACCCGGGTCTCCGGCATGGCAGGCGAGAACTTGGCCACTGAGCACCGTTGCCCTCGTTGTACAATTCTTTTACCTTTGATGAACATTTCATTCTGGTTGACCACAGGAAATGGCTCAGCTACTTTACCCACCTCTGCTCACCACAATCTTCAAGAATGTATCTAAAACACCTATATTTCCATCCTTTTAGATCCAATCTGGCTGATAACCAATCCCAGGTCCCTCCCAACCCATTTCTCGGAGCAAATGTTGCCTGAAAACAATCCTTGTACCACTTTCTAGATGAATTAGAATCCTCAGTTGCTAGAAACAGAATCTGTCTCTGCCTTAAGCAGAGATGGATTCATTTATCAGGTAACTCAAAAGTCAACGGAGAGGAGGGAAAACCCAGGTTCAAATTGGGTCATGAGGACACTTGCCAAAATCACAGCGTGACCTAGTCTTGTGAACGCACGGCTGCTACCCACAGCAGACACCGGACACAAATGCTAGGGCAGATGGCATCGCCCTTGGGATGTTTCTCAAACCTCCAGGGCTCCAGAGTACGTTTGTATCTGGAGATAGGTAAAGATCTGCACTAGAGATTCTCATCTCGGGTCACGAACATACATTGATTCCTGGCTCAACGTGAGACAGAGGTAATTCCAGAAACTCCCTTCTGAAGGCCAAATTGGGAAAGGAAAGTGCTTCCCAAAGGGCATTCCTCGGGGTTCCTAGAAGTTTGGGAATGGGGAACTTCTGCTTCACTATGAACCTCTAAAAGGCTCTGACCTATAAATCTTACTTCTCACCCTGGGTCTAGCCTGTCCTTTGCCATAATGTATTTGCTCCATTTCTGCACTTCTCACCCAATACTCCTAATTCTCGCCTGCTCTGTTTCAGGGACTCCAGTTTGGCTTTGAACTCCAACTCACAGAGCCCACTTAAGGCACCAGTCAGGAAACTGACAACGAAAGCACGCTTCCTTGGCAAAATGTGTCCGTCAGGAGAGCTTTGCAGCTGCAAGGGATGGCATGCCTGACCAAAGAGTTTGCTTCAATCTTAAGAGATGGTTTTGCTACCTCCTAGTGCTCCTGAGCAGCTCTGGGTCAGCTTCGGTATGATTTTTCAGGGGCTCCTCCCTACTGGTCACAGAATGGGTTCAGTAAGTTTTAGGGTCATGTCCTCAAAGCCTGTGTTCAAAGCCCAGACGCAAGAAGGGGGTGGGTGGTGGGTAAGAGAACACCGAAAATGGCTTCTTTCTCCAAAAACACCAATCTTTCACTTCCCTCCAAGCACCCTCTAAAGCCCAACCACCAACTTCCCTTTACATCTCACTAGCTCTGCACATACCATGCCAAGAACCCTTCTTTCTTGAGATCAGCAGTTTTCTGTCAATTCCTGAGTACACCCGAGGGGCTTTATAGCAAAAAAAAAAAAAGAGCAAAGAGAAAAGTGCTTTTTCATAGCTGAACCAACAGTGACACATAGAAAAGCACATATAATGCCAAAAAGCAAGAACCCTACTTACACATCCCAGCCCTGCCGCAAACATTAGGAATAAAACCAGATGACTATTTCACTATTCTTCGGTGTTACTCTGGAAGTTCTAGCTAATTCCTGAAGACAAGGGAGAATGAGAAGCTGGAATATTAAAAATAGTGAAATTAATAACACCTATTAGCAGAGGACATGTTTTCCTAATTATAAAACCAATGGCAAATTTACCAGATACGTAAGAAAGTTCAGAAATGTGGATGATAAATAAATATGCAAAAAAATCAGCAGCTTTCTTATAAACTGACGCAAAACAGAAAATATTAAAGAAAAAAGCAACACATTCACCATACCACTAAAAGGATTAAAATACCCGGGAATGAATGGACCTTCTCCTCGGGGTTTCTGAGGCACTGGTGTTCTGGTTTACATAGGTTTTTCTTTTGCAACCAATGACCCACCTTTTTGCCCACTATTTGCCCCTTCTCTTTAGGAACCCGGGTAGGAGGCTCTCCGTGCCCTCCTGCCTCAGCTCGGTGGCGCCTCCCACCCAGGCCTCCGCTCTGCCCACCCAGGTGATTGGGGTCAGGGGTGAGGTGGGGACTAGGGAACCAAAGGAGTCAACCTGCAGTGGCTTGAGAAGCGATGGTGATGTAAGAATTGGCAATATCCAGTGTCAGCGTTTTTTTCCAGAAGTTCTGCTGAGAAATGAAGATGAAAGAAGAGTGGTGGCTGCAAGAGGTCTAAAGAAGGACACAGGATGTTTGGAGGCAAAGACTGGAAGGTGAGGCGGGTATCTGGGATCCACACTCCTCCACGCTGGTTAGGCGCCGTGCATGTCCTGGGCTCTGAGACCTGACCCTGCCACAGCTTTCCTCCCAGCTGTCCCCTCCCTGGCGCCCTCCCTGCCTCGTGCAGATTCCAAGATTAACTCTCTAGCCCATCCCTTTCTCAGGACACCACAGATCTGCTGCGATCATAAACAGCTGGGACGCCTCCAGCTGACTAAGGCTGCTGGAATGAAAAGGGGAGGAGGAGGAGGAGGTGGGAGGGTGGTGGCAGGGAAGAGGCGGGATTCTGGGAAGCCCCAGTGTGAGGGCTCCTTTCCCTGCAAACTTCCACCGCTCCCACCGTCCACCGAAGTCCAGCTCAGGCCTCCGGGTGAGTGACAGGAGCAAAGAGAGGGAGGAGGAGGCCAGGACGTGGTGGCTGAAGGGTGGCCCTGCGAGCAGCTTCTCAATTTTGTCTCTCCTTCTGTTGAGCTGATTATTTGACTTTCTTCCACGTTCTTCCAGCTTTTTACTCTCCTTTGGATGGATCTAATTTCCATTCTTATATTTTGGGTCGCTTTGTTATTTGTCAATTTCAGTTAGATTACCTGTTCACGTCTGTCTGCATCTGAGCTTGAATTTCTTAGATGGTCCCTGACATATGAATTAGATGATACGTCCATTGCATTTTTAGGCACTAAGCGGATGTATTCCAAATTTTCCATCTTTTTCTGTTTTGTTTTTACAAAAATGTTTCCAGAGATAAGCCCTCCCTGAGTTCCTGTGCCATTGAACACTCTCTTTAATGACACAGTCACATTCTAGTGGGACCTTATTTTCTCCCTTGACCCATCCTGGAATGGAAACAGATCTTCCAAGTCTCAAGGATTGCCATCATCAAGGCGGTACCTCCTACCACCTGTCCCCTGTAGGTGGCCCTAAGGCCAGGTGACCGCGCAGCCTGTGAGCAGTGTGAGATGTCAACAGGCACGGACCTCTGGGGCAACCTGGGTCCCTTGCACAACCTAAAGAGGGAGTCATTTCTGCAGTTCTTCCTTGGGAACTGCACGGCACAAAAGACCATCCCCATCGCATACGGGAGGGAGAAGGAGGGCAGCTGATAGGACTCAGGCCAGATGATCCCCACAGCCCTGGGAGCCACTGATGTGACGTCAGTCACTTGTGATAACCTTTTTTCTCTGCCCCTTACAGGATGTGCAGCCGTTTCCTGCGGCGGCTGCTGGCTGAGGAGAGCCGGCCCTCCACCCCTGTGGGGCGGCTCCTGCTTCCTGTGCTCCTGGGATTCCGTGTCGCCCTGCTGGCTGCCGCTGGGCCCGGGGTCTACGGCGACGAGCAGAGCGAATTTGAGTGTAACACCCAGCAGCCGGGTTGCAAGGCCACCTGCTTCGATGCCATGCACCCGCTGTCCCCACTGCGCTTCTGGGCCTTCCAGGTCATCCTGGTGGCCGTGCCTAGTGCACTGTACTTGACTTTTACCCTGTATCACGTGGTCTGGCATTGGGAAGAACCAGGAAAGGTGAGGGAGGAGGAGGAGGCCCTGATCCTAGAAGGGGAGAGGAGCAGAGATGCTGCCAGAAGCCGCAGGCTGCTCTGGGCCTATGTGGCACAGCTGGGGGCTCGACTCGTCCTGGAGGGGGCAACCCTGGGGGTGCAGTACCATCTCTATGGGGTCCACGTGCCCATCCTCTTTGACTGCCTTAGAATGCCCTGTCCCTATAGCGTAACCTGCATCTCGCCCCGCTCCTCTGAGAAATCCGTCTTCCTGAAGACTATGCTTGGGGTCAGTGGGCTCTGTTTCTTCTCCACCCTTTTGGAGCTTGTGCTCCTGGCCCTGGGGAGATGGTCCAGGAGGCTGGGGAACTCCCTAGGTGTGTCTCTGCCCTCCAGTCACACCCTTACACGGGCAGCACAAAGAGCATCCATCAGCCATTCTAGCCCCTCTGCCTGGCCAGCCTTGTGCCTCCCTGGAGACCACGTGCCCAGGCCCCATGAATAAGGAACATTGCAGACCCAATCCTCTGGCAGTGGACATGGCCAGGTGGATGGAACCCTTCACCCAGTGGGCCAAACCATTTCTCTGGGATTGCTGGGTGCACGAGCAGGGAAGAGAGGCATGCTGGGAGTGCTGGATGGTCACCTGTCCCATGTCCAGGTGGGAAATGAGACTGTGTGTCTGGAGAGAGAAAATTGGAAAAGGTGAAAAGAAGAAACTTGAGACAGATCCTGCAGGCCCAGGCAAAGACAGACACACAGCCAGAGAGGTGGGACAGCAGCATGGGTGCCTGCTTCCCTTCGCTGCCAAATGCTTTCTAATTTCTGGTCCCACTGCTCCGAGCATGTCCTTCCTTTCTTGGGTAGCATGACATGCCCATGCCCATTAAATAAATGTCTGTATTTTTTTCTTGCTACCTTGTCTTGATCATTTTTCCTGTTCCCAATTAATTCCTGACCACGAACATCACTTGTATCGAGCCATGGGTTGTGGGAAAAAAGAAACTACAGAACCAGGTGAGGTGTCCAGGCTTGTAGCACATCACGAGGACATGCACGCCTTGGGAGGGGAGGCAACCACTCTGCTGTCACCTAAGTCTTGTGAAGCCCAGACAACATGCCCTTGCAATAACAGACTTTGCTCTTCAGAACTCAAAGCTATCAGAGCAATCCTGTCCCTCACTGGAGGTTTAACTAAACCACAGTAAGAAAAGACCTCCTCCATCTGCTGCCTTGCTTTACTTAAGCACAGGCAACTTCCCATCTGCTTGGAAAGGAATGATAATTGCGATGGGGATGAAGAGGCTTTGGAGGAGAGCTGAGCCCCCCATTTCCCCTGCAGTGCACCTCCTGCCTGTAGACGCAATGGTCACACCCCTGACCAGCCTGCCTTGTGTGTCTTGCCAGCAAGGCCTTTGGTTGGGTGTTTTTCCTTGTATCTCACTGTCGGGGGTGAGACCCATCCTGGCACTCTCATTGGCCTGTGGAGTCACCTCCCCTTGGCTGGGCTCAGAGCCAATCCAATCCTGTAACCACACTTGGCTCTAGCTCCAGGGAGTCTGCTCTGAGCTCCAGGACCCAGAGAAGCCCAGGACCTTCTGGCCAGGCACGATGGGGACGCTGGTGCCGGTCCTGCTGTGCCTGACGCTCCTCTTGGGTTCCACAGTCCCCCAGGAGACCAATAACCGTGAGTGGGCAGAGCGAGGGGTGGGTTCTGGAGTATGGACAGGAAGGTAAAGAACGGGATAAAGGGGTTGAGAGAAGGGCCCTATGCCGCTTGGGTTCCCCTAAGTATGTAGGAATGCATATCTGAGGCTGTCAACAAACTCAGCTCACACGCTTCTAGAAACATTCAGGGAGACTTTGGGATCAAGCAAAATAAGACCTTAAAGAATCTGTGCTCTAAAACCCTTAGTTTATAGATTTAAGAAAATAAAACACATCGAGAAGGACCCAGTAAGGTGAAATGCCCTGCATGGGGTTTTGCAGCCAGGATGGGGCAGGAAGCACAAAGCAGAAGGTCTCCTGTTCTGGTCCCTGCTTCCTTCCAAGAGCCAGGTGCGCTGGCCTGATTCTGAGGGACAGAGAATGATCCCGAGAGACAAATGTGAAGGCAGCTTCACTGGGGAGATGCTGCTGGAAGGAACCACAGCCTCTTGCCCCACACTCAGACAGGTCTGCGGTGGGCCTGGAGGTGACTAGGAGAAAGGGAGGCTGCAGCTTGGGAAAACCCAAAGTCAATTCCAGGATAAGGATGAGGCTGTTTTGGGCAGAAATTTTCAAGATGAAGAATTGGAAGGTAATGATCTCTAAACTCTGTGCAAGGATAAAATTGGTTATACTTACAGACTGCCTGAACCTGCATTTTGTTAGTTTTATAAGAACTTCAATTTGCAACTAATTAGCATGAATAATTCAGCACTTAAACTAGGAATCTGCCCTCTGGCCCCAACCTCATTAACCCCTGTTGGCATTATTAAGTCACATCAGGAGTTAATTACGGATGAGAGGAGATGGTTCACACCTACCTGCCACCTCCTACCAAAGTTCAAGCTCTGGCCCTGGGAATTCTGAGACTCATCCTGGTTTTGCCCTGTACAGATCCCGCCTGGGTCATTTCCTCAGTTTTCTAGTCAATTTTCCTCCTCCACTTTCTAACTACCTGTATTGGTCAGCTTAGACTAGCATATGCTTCAGTAACAAGTAAGCCTCTTAGCAACTTCACTCAACAGAGGTCTCTTACTTGCTCATGTGAAGTCCAATACAGATTGGGCCCCTTTCCTCTCCTCCAGGGGTGACTCAGGGGTCAGGGCTGCTTCCATTTGGGAATATTTCCTTTTCCTCCTATGGCCTTGGGTATTCACCCAAAGGAAAGTGAGACAGACGGGGCAGGTCAGCTGCTAAGGGCCTTGTATCTACAGAAGGATACCACTTCCATTCCGGTTTATTTTTGCCAACACTCAGTCACAGTTCCTATGGGCCAGGAAGAGGAACGAAGGCAGTGCAGACCCAGAGGGGTCTCTGAAACGTCACCCGCAGGATAAGAGTAGAGTTCCATTCTCTCCAATGAGCCTGGAAAAGGATAACAGCAGGGGAGAGAGAGCTGGGGAAGACAAGGCCCCCATGACCGGGTCGTCTTTCTTAGGCCTCTGCTGTGCAACGCTCCTGGCCGGACCCCACACCTCAGGTCCTCTCTTCTTTTCAGGGTCTTATTCTCTGACATTTCTCTACACTGGGCTCTCCAGGCCCACCGAAGGCTCCCCCAAGTTCCAGGCCACCGCCTACCTGAATGACCTGGCCTTCTTCCACTACCACAGCAAACGTAAGACTGCCGAGCCCTTGGGACCCTGGAGCCAGGTGGAAGGAATGGAGGACTGGGAAAAAGAGAGTGAGCTTCAGAAGGCCAGGGAGGAAGTCTTCATGGCCACTCTGAATGACATCATGGACTACTACAAAGACAGAGGTCAGTGGACTGAGGACTGAGGGGTGGATGGTCCTAGCTCCAGAGGGAAAGGTCAGCAGGAGGGAAGCAGTCCCTACCCAAAGGAGGAACAGGAGATGCAAGTAGAAATCCACAGACATTCTTGCATTCCCCCCCACCCACAACCCATCTGCTTTCTTCCTGCCCCATCAGCCACCCCAACTTCACTCCACCTCAACTCCCACAGGAAGTCATGTCAGAGGCCCATTCTGACCTCTCAGCTGCACTCCACACCTGTCAAGCGTGGCACCCGCCTTAGAAGGTGTCAGGGTCGCTACTGTAAATGCATGTTGGGTGGAAAGTGCTTCCGCCTTGGAATCTTCATATCAGGTGGATGCCAGGCGCTAGCTGTCTGACAGTAAACACGCTATTTGTTGGAAAAACTGGAGCACTGAGTGTGCCTCCCAGAGCTGTCATGAGGATGAAACTGAATGCAACAAATTTCTGTAAATTCCATGTGGGTTGGAAGAGTCTGTCTTCAGCTCCCCAATGTCCCCATGGCTTAGGACCTCTTGGAGTCAGTAATACTTTCTAAATAGAAGTTTGTTGAATGAACAAAGAGACAGCACCTAGCGCCAATCACAACCCACTTTCAGTGCTTAGTAAGTGTCAGATCCAAAACCACAGGCTGTTAGAGTCACGTGAGGGACAGGCACAGAAGAGGTTGTGTGTCCTTGCAGTGGAAATGGCCAGGGTGAGAGCCAGGCAGGTGTTCTTTCTCCTGGACCACGCTGCTTGTCCCCACTGCCGGCCCCCCCAGGGCAGCCAGTCCCAGGCCTGGGGAAGTGCTGCTGTGAAATCATTACAGGGAGGGCACAAAGAGGTGGGCTTCTGAGTACAAAACTGCCCAAGAAGCTACATGGATTGTGTATCCCAATGAGATAAGATTTCCAAAGGAGGCAACAGAAATCAAAAGGGTGTGGCAAGGGATGCCATGCTTAGGAAAATGACTGGGGCAGACCCTGGAAGAAATTTGATCAGCTGGAATAGAAACGGTGATGTAATTATGAGTAAAGAGGGTAAAAGGATAAAGAGGAGGAGATAGGGTATTACACAATGATAGGAGCCAGAGTTTACTGAGCATTTACTATGGGCCTGGAGTACGCATTTACGCTCTCATACTCACAATACTCCTCTCCAATAGTTACATTTGCTTTTCCCATTTCACAGAGGAGGATTTGAAGTACAGAGGGTTTAACGGCTCAAGTTCATGCAACAAGCAAGGGGCTGGGCGTGGAGGAAATCTGGGATTTGAGCCCGATGAGCCTGAGTCTGGGAGCTCTGGAAATATCATCCAGTGGTATTGAGAAAACGCCTACTTTTAGGAAATAAAAACGAAGAGCTTGTGTCCCCCTGCCCCAGAAGGGTCAACTTCTGAGAGTTGGTGCTAATGGAGGAATGAAGTGGAGTTTTAGAGATTTGGGATAAAGAAAGCAAACAATAACTAAATGGGGGGAGTGATCACATTATGCAACAACACAGAATTGCCAGAATAGAAGACATTCCCATCCTTCAAATAAAATCAAAACTAGTATCTATTTAACTTGAAAGGCCCTTTGTTCTGGTTGCGTTGGGATGGTAAGAACTCACAGTACAGTCAGACAAAGAGCTTCATTCAGTGAGATGATGCAGAAGGGCTGGAGGTCTGTCCAGCATCTATAACTCTCTTAAGTTCCCAGCTGGGAAGAGCATATTTCAGATCAGGCTGGCTTAAGACTCCAAACCAAGCAGAATTTTCCCTCTCTGTCTATTGCCATGATAAAGGACTGCCATGCTTAGTTTTCAAAAGCCTTTCCTCCCACATGAATTCAAACGAGCAGCTGTCAGGCTGATGACTTCCTGTGGGGCTGGGGGAGGATTCAGGGTCTCACACCTTCCAGGGCATGTTCGGCTGTGAGCTGTGGAATAACACAGCAAGTGGAGCACTGTGGAAGTATGCCTATGACGGACAAGACTTCATCCAGTTCAACAAAGACCTCCCAGGCTGGGTGCCCTTGGATGCAGCTGCCCTGACCACCAAACAGAAGTGGGAGGCAGAAAAAGTCTATGTGCAACGGGCCAAGGCGTACCTGGAGGAGGAGTGCCCTGAGATGCTGCGGAGGTACCTGGAGCACAGCCGTTCTCCCCTGGACCGACAAGGTACCCACTGGTTCCTACACTCCTCTCCCCAGCACTGGGCTGAAAAAGACCAAGGTGACCTCCAGCTGGGAGTTCAGGGGATCAGCGCACGCTGCTCCTGTCCATCCCTGGAAATCCCTTCCTCCCTTCAGCTTCACCTACTCGGGTTCATTTCTTCCCTGGAAGGATAAAACAGGGGGTTTGAAAGGAACATGCATCAAATTTCAGGGAGGGTGAGCCCACTGCCACGAGTTGAATGGGAGGACTTCCCTATATGCTACCCAACTTACAGATGAGGAAGTGGGGGTCGGAGGAGATAGGAAAGACTGTCTGTAAGAGGCACAACTGGGACCCAAAGTCCATATTTCAAATTGCAAACCCCACAGTTGTTTCCCTCCAGGCTTTTGCATCCTTGGCTGGGCTGTGGAGGGAAGGCAGGTGTGTTGTACATCTGTCCCAAAAGATAAAAATGAGCAAATGTGAGCAGGATTGCTTGCCACAAGTTCAGTCTTTTAAGAAGTAATGAGGATGAGACTTGAGGGATAAAGTAAGGAAGGGGCGGATGGACAGAGCCTCAGGTAGAACTCAGAGGCTGGACTGAGGCAGGGGGAAGGGAGCATCAAAACCCACTAGGAGGTCTGGCAAACAAACAGAAAAGTCTGTAGGAGCATCCACAACTGGTAGCCATCAGAAGTCTACACTTGGGGTGGCGCATGGCAAAGAGTGACCACAAACATTCCCTTTTCCAACAGGGAGGCTCAGGGGATGCCTCAGCCTTCCTCATTCTCCATAAAGGTTTCTTGGAGGAAGCAGAGACAGAGCTGAGAGCGAACCCTCTGCAGATCACAGAAACCCAGGGAGTCAGGGATAGGAAGAGATGCAAGCAAGGAGAAGGCCACCTCAAGCTCTCACTATCCACGCTCTCTCCCTTCACAGATCCTCCCTCTGTGTTGCTCACCAGTCATGTGGTCGCAGGAGAAAACAGGACCCTCAAGTGCCTGGCCTATGGCTTCTACCCACCAGATATGGATCTGCGCTGGACTCTAGCTGGTGAAGCTCAAAAGTCGGAACCAAAGAGAGATGTTTTTCCCAGTGGAGATGGCACTTACCAGGCGTGGGTGGTGGTGGAAGTCCCAGCCCAAGGCAGAGGGCCCTACTCCTGCCAGGTAGAGCACAGCAGCCTGGCTGAGCCCCTCACTGTGCAGTGGGATGAGACACAGGAAGCTCGGGGGTAAGGCCACTTGGGGACTCGGCCCAGCAGCCACCCTTTCAACCTGACATGAGAAAGACGAAGGTGAGAAATCACTTTGATACCATCAGTGACGTCTGGGTAAGCAGTGGGAAGGAGACAGCCAGTGGCTTTGGAGAAAGAAGATGTGAGTGGCCAGCTCTGGACTGCCCCTCGCGGCCAAATTGCTGACCTCCCATAGCCTCCATTGTCTAATCGGTAAAATCAAGTTAACAATTATCGCCTTGCATTGACATTGATTGTTCATTTTTAACATTGATCATTCATTTTATTGATTGATTGTTTTATTCATTGCTAATAGACTTTGTTTATTTTTGATGGAATACACCCTATGTGAATCAGCCAAATCGGTAGATTCTTATAGATGAGTAAACAAACAAATAAAAGTAAATAGATCAGGTTATTAGGTAAACCTCCATAATGATGCAAAAGTACAGCACATGAAGGAGAAAAGAGTGGTAACCAGCAAACTGAGAGCAAGAGGGCGGGGCAAACTGGGAAAATGTGTGTGTACAGCTGAGAACCCACCATGAATTTCATCCTGTTCTCATACGCTCACATTTTATCTGATCCAAGCATTCTTTTCAAAGTTATCAAAAATGCCCAAATAAATATCTGTTGAATGAATGACCAAGTCAGAAGGACAGTCTTTGGACAGAATCTGCCTTTATCTTACAAGTCTTTATTGAATCATGAGCATCTATTTGTTGTCCTCCCAAGAGTAAGTTCCAAGCGTTACATCTGAGAAGATAGAGACTGTTAATCATATTTGCAGCAGAGACATATATGAGTAAATAAATGATATCCATTGATATGTTTTAAAAAAAAATTAGGGAAGGCACAAAATTCTACCTGCCAATTCTTAAGTTACAGTTCAGAGATTCTCCCAAAGGTGTTGATACAATAGAGAAACGAACCAGAGGGAGATCATTTCACACAGCGATAAATAACGTCACAAAGGTGGCTCGGGTTCAAACTGGGGAGAGTTTTGAGTCCATGCTGGAGCGTGCGTTCTTTATTCTAAGTGTTGAGCAGCTGAAGGCTTTGACAGTAGAATGAAATGATCAGAACTGTGGTTGAGGAATATCAACCAGATTTTACTAAGTAAGTGGATGATAGGGTGGCGGAGAGACTACCTGCAAAAAGCCCATGGCCCTGAAGGAGAGATAACTATGACAGCAGAAGTGGAATACACATGCTGAAGCCATCTTTTCAAACATCTCTGCTTCTATAAGATTCCATCTTTATTAGTCCAGCTTCCTTAGATCTCATGTTTCCATCTCCCCTGGGTAAAGTGATGTGTGGCTCATTTTCATTTCTAAAAGAAGGTGGCTAAAAATGACTTGCATCTGAAATTCAGCAATTGCCTTTGAGATCATCGATGTCATCCAGAACCCAGAATTCACCATCAAACAAGTGCTCAGAAGCACTATCCTCTGGCTAGCGAGGGAAAAGGTGATGTGGCCAGAACTTCGATTTGGACTTAAGTAGTTTCCCATGATAAAATCACTTACGGAGATGTGTCAATAGAATTCTCCCACAAATCACATAATTTCTTATTAAGGAGAGTACACACATCCACAGTGGAGCTCAACATTCTGTGCTTTCTGCATAAAACAGCATGTCCTAGGAAAAGTGCTAGATTAGAATAAACATAGGATTTGTCTACAAGGAGCTAATGTAAGGCAAAATTTTGAAACCAGAAACAGAAGGGTAGAGGAGCCAATGTTGGTAGGAAAGAGGGCTGCTAATACTTCATGGAGAAACCTGGACCCATCAGGCTAAAACCCCCAGGAAACCATAATCACAGTGACATATGCGCCAACCTCTTCCCTCTACTCGGTCACCTAAGGAACTGCCTTTCCTCAGAAACCCCTCCACTTCCAGTCTGCCATGAATCTACCTTCTCCTATTCCAGGACCTCCTTCTATAGGTTATTCTGTTTCTGTCCTACGTCATGAGAATATGAACATATTTTAACCTCTCCATCTTAAAACCAAACCAAACAAACCCTCCCATGACTCCCCTTTCCCCTCCAGCTATCACACCATCGCTTTCTCTGGCTCACAGCAAAACTCATCGAAAGATTTGTCTACAGCCGTTGTTTCTACTTCATCACCCCCACTTCCCTCTTCAACCATGCAGGGGCGCTTCCACTGCTTGCATCAATGAGCTCAGGGCTATCAAAGCCAACTTTTCAGAGGAAAGCAAGGGGATGTGTAAGAAGACAGCCTTCCACCAAAATGCGAGAGGTATGATAGACCAAAGAAAGACTTGGACATGTCCAGTCTTCACGTGTAAGATAGAGCACCCACTGGGGGTCACGTGGGGTTCTCGTCCTTGGAGGTAGGAGGGAAGACAGCAATTCCTTTCCACAATGGTCCACATTGATCAGATGGGAAGGCAGGGTTTTACAGTGGGCATAGACAGAGAAGGCATGGAACCAAGAGAGTTCATGCACACAATTGCTAACAAAGTGAAGTGTTTCTCAATGTTCTCTCTCTGGGCACAACTTCCCATGAAGTTAACTGTTGCAGTTGTCTACTGCGGCGAGGCTTGAAGTACCAAGAAACGGAAAGAAAGACTGGGATCAGGGGTCCTGCAGACATCCGTCAGCAGACGAGCTTATTGTCAGACAGCAACAGGTTCTACAGGGCTCCAGATATGTGACCAGGAACAAGCATACAATGTAGAAAGCAGACTTTCTGGTGGTACCGTTTGTTTGCTGCACGCTTTGAAGTAGCTAAGAGGAACACCCAGCTATGTTCCAGGACATTCTCTTCCTCTCAAGCTGTCAGAGCAAGTAGTCCGAACCTTGGGCTGCAGCCACAGCCCTTCCTCCTCCTGGAAGCCGCCACAGCATTCCTAGGTCATGGCTAACATTAACTCCTACAGTTAACCCTGGGGAAGCACACTGAAGGCACAGGACAGAGGGAGTAGGTGCAGCAACGCGCATAATTGTTGACAAAATTGGGAGAGTTGGGGGATATTGAAAAATGCAAATACATCATTAGGTACGACCCACCCCATCTCACAACTCTTACGGTCTTTCTGCTACCTCTTTCACAGGAGTCCCTGAGCATGGGAATGAGAGGTGATAGGTGGACAGCCTGCAATTTTGAGAAATGAGGCCACAACTTCAATATAAACAGCACAAAACAGACAAATGATCGATCCTGTCAGTGTGCCAATAAGGACAGTATGACTCCAATGCAAGGGCAAGTGGGTGAGCCAAGAGGGAAAGGAATTTACAAACCCTAATTTTTGGATCTGGTTTATAGAACTCTGCAGGTGTGCCGAGGCGCTGGTGACATTTGTACGTTCATCACGTCTCTATGAGCGGCAAGCAGTGGCATTCGTGGCACAAGGACCACCTGGGGCAGCAGTATGCGTGTCTACGTCTATATGGTTTTGTAACCCTACTTTTCTTGCTCGGGGGGTTTCTTCACGTAAAAGTCATATGTCATGGGTGCACGGGTGGTTCAGTGGTTAGAATGCCCACCTTCCATGCGGGAGACCCAGGTTTGATTCCCGGACCATGCACCCAAAACAAACAAACAAAAAGTCATATGCTGCATTTAGTACTATTAAGAGCATGGCCAGTATGGTTTGCTGATGCCGTTCCTTGAGTTAATGCATCGAATGCTCCAGCAACAGGGAGAAAAAATACTAAGGGGCCATTCCCATCCTAGGCTAAGGGACACTTTACGCTTAGTCCAAAGTGACTAAGAGTCAGGCTGGGAAAGTCTGTGGTGCACTGGGCAAAACTTTGCGAATTCTTCCTGGCAGGAAGGGGTATCCTAGAGTACATTTACTGATCCAGTTGTAAGGGAGGTTTGACCCAAAATGTTTTCCACATAGCCAACCAGTGCTTGGGGAAGGCAAATATGCTCTGGCATGTTTAGAGCTATTCTGCTTCCCTGCCCATTCCTTCTGCCATACAATAATATTTTGATCACACTCCAGTGTGGACAGCCATCCCATGTGTCGATGCATAGCAAAATCAGAAGTAGGACATATTTCAATAACACAAATTGCTTTAGCACTGAAGATACCATGCTCAGCAACCATCCAGGCCAAGCTGCCCCAAACACATATCAAAGATGGGCGGACTTGTTTAGATGTTCTCTAACAATAGAACCAACATATTGAGCAGAGAGAATAGTTACAAAAAGCATTAGAATTAGGTAGCTGCCATGGTGGGCTAGACGTGGCAATTAGCAGTTATTATCCAATTATTCCAATTAACTAAAGACAATGGGAGAGCATTCCATGTGTGGCCCGAGCTACCTGAAGCTGGCACATATCCGCCTACCCAGTCAGTCTGAGTGTGAACTGCCATTTGCATGAGCAGGGAGAGGCGCTGAAGGGTGCAAACATCAATATTTAGTGGGTATTTGGATATGAAGGCTTTTCCTGTGAATAGAATTACTGCAGTTTTCTCCATTGGCCCCAAAACATTGGCTGCCACTGAGCACATGCCAGGCCTACAATATCACACGAGCTGTCCCTCTGTTGGAGCAAGCCTTAGGGCCAATTGCATCCGTCTGGGTTCTAACCACATCACTCTGGCTATTATTTCCCCAGTGGATATAGTTCTGGTGCATCCTTCATATTGTAGTGTTGGCCCTCTCAAGAATGGGGAGACGGGCTACAGGTTCTACCCACCTGACTCGTAGAGCCCCTGGCTCTATGCAACAGAGCCAGTCTGGAGGCAGTGCCCACCGAAGAGCCAAGGTGACGGAGTCCTTTCCTGCAGGCAGAGCTCCAGGTGTCCGTGGTAGCAAGGTGTTTCCATCCACCTTTGGGGCATGACCAGAAGATGCAGTGGATGCTTTTACAGTTTTGGGGGACTGTAGAAACCGGCCACGCCAATTACTCAAATGGGGAGATTCCATGTGCAGTGCCTGGAGCCTGGTTTAAGTAGGGAAGAGAATCTGTTAGCACAGAAGTTCAATTGGGCAGGGTATGGGTTTTAGTGAGTTGTCTTATTTGCTGTTTTAATAAGCCATTTTTTTCCATTCTATTAATCGGGCCACTGTAGGATTGTAAGGGAGGTAAAAGTGCCAATCTATTTCTTGTTTTTTAGCCCATTGCTGTATATCATGTCCAGCAAAAGTCCCTTGATCACTATCAATGCAGCATGGTGTTCTGTATAAGCTATTAAGTGCACTGGGAAAACCTGCAACAGGCTAATATTAGTATCTACAGAAGTCAAGGCACAGCGTTTGCCAGCACTAGCAGATAAAAGGTCCTTGCCATGGTTAGGTTCATGTGTCAACTTGGCTGAGTGGTGGTACCTGTTTGTCTGGTTGGGCAAGTGCTGGCCTGTCTGTTGCAATGAGGACATTTCAAAGAATTACATCATGATCACATCATGACATTTCATCATGATTACATCATGACATTTCAAAGAATTACATCATGATCACATCCACAGCTGATTCCATTTGTAATCGGCCAAAGGGGAGTGTCTTCTGCAATGAGTGATGCTCCATCTAATCACTGGAAGCCTTTTAAGGAGGATTCAGAAGAGACAGGCTCTCTTCCTGCTTCAGCCGGCGAGCCTCTCCCGTGGAGTTCATCCAGACCCTCCATCAGAATCGTCGGCTTCACAGCCTGCCCTGCGGATTTTGGACTCTGTGCTCCCATGGTTACATGAGACACTTTTATAAATTGTATATTTGTGAGTGTTACCTGTTAATTCTGTTTCTCTAGAGAACCTTGACTGATACAGTCCTATACAGTCTATTTGCCAATCTCTTCAGGGCATATTAGCTGTATGCACAGGGCCGTCTCTATAAGGGATAGCACCCGGTCGAAGGCAGGAATAGGCACCACAATTTCGTATCACATGCATTAAGTCAGAATATTTTATAGGGACTCCTAAAGCCTTCAACATACATCACCCTTTGGCTGTCCCCCATGTCCATTTTCCCTGTGCAGACATAGGGCAGCTTCTTCAGCAAGTGAAGGACAGATGAGACCTATATGGGCCACAGGATCAGCTTCTGGTTACCTGGGGAGTGGGGGGCAGGTTTACATGATAAACAGTCAGAGCTGCTTCGGGGGCTGAAAGGCAGGAGTAAATTTCTTGATGCATAGAAGCACTCCAGAGTGAGCAGTTCATAATCTGTCGATTGTCTTTATGGCACTTATTTATGCATAAAGCGAGCCCTCTGTACAGTCTGTACATAACAAGGAGGCCAATGTTCTCTCATTATTACCACCCATGCTGCTTGCAATTCAGCCCATTAGACTATTTTGTCTTAAACCTGAGTCTAACCAGATACGACCTGTTTTCATCTGAATGACTACAGCTACCCAGCTCTGAGCATTACCTTTACTTGACCCGTCAGTATACCAAGCATTGTCGGGTATGGGGGGAGGGCTGGCCTTCACATACAATGGGTAAAACTGAAGCAGGGGTATCCACCCAAGGTGGATTATCAGTTCTTCAAATAGAACAGCACCTAAAATCTGTTGTAGTGCTTGTCTGAGAGAGCTAGTTAATAGAATTCTTCTGCTATAGCTATATGTGCCACTTTTTTTAAGTTTGTAATTGGGCCATGCCAGATTGGGGTTTGGTAAATAAACCTTCTACCTTTAGTAGCATGAGCAGTTTTTAACAATTACTGTTTGGGCTCCTGTAATTTACTCCACCTATTGAAGTGCTTTATACAGTTCAGGTAAGTGTTGCATCATTATTCTGTATTTGCCTTCTGCCTCTTTCCAGAGTTGTAACCAAAACCCCACAGGCATAATCTCAATGGGCATTTTCTGCCACAAGCTCCAGCTCAAACTTTCATCACTTTGAACTTCGGCTTGGGAGGTCAAGAGCTTTGCTTGGTCAAAAGCCTATTTTCTTGCTTACCCCAATCCCATGTTTTCCCTCTTTTAATAAGTGCATATGGTGGTCTAAGAACTTGGGCTAAACATGGTATAAATATCCTCCAACAATTCAAAAGCCCTATTACAACTTGCAATTGTTTAACAGTGGCAGGGACAGGTTGTTGCAGAATTTTATCTATGATTTTATCTGGGATATTTCAGGTCTTACCTGACCAGGTGATGCCCAAAAACATTACAGCCACCCTGGGCCCTTGTACTTTTGCCGGCTTGACTTCTCATCCTCTGTCCTTTAACCCATCACAGACAACTCTTAAGGCAATTTCTAAATCTGTGAAAGAATTAAAGGTTAACAGAACATCATCTATATAATGGAGCAACGTAACTTTAGATGGTAGATCTAGAGTTGATAAATCCCTGGCCACTGTTCCAAGACAAATAGCAGGACTGTATGAATAGCCCTGTGGCAGGACAGTAAATGTCCATTGTTGGCCTTTCCATGTGAAGACAAATTGATCTCATGATTGAGGACTTATCTAAGGATATACTAAAGAAAGCATCTACCAGGTTGTGCTGATTTGAAGCTATTATGTATTCCAGAAAAGCCATAATTTAATCCTGATCCAATTCTGTGGGGGCAGCCATTTCTTTTCATCCTGATTCAATCTTGTAGGTAGAAACTTTTGATTAGATTTTCTCCACAGAGACGAGGCAAGCCCAATTGTGGATGTGATGTTTTGATTAGATGGAGATGTGACCCCACCCATTCAGGGTGGATCTTGATTAGTTTACTACTAAAGGGGAAAAGTTTTGGAGAAACTTCAGATGTTGATGCTTGGAGAACAGTTGCTTCAGAGCTCAGAGAGACACAGATGTTTGGAGATGCGTGGAGTGTCAACAGAGAGAGCAGATGCCCAGACATGGGCAGAACCCAGCAGGTGTCACCATGTGCTTTTCTATGAGATGCTAAGCAAGCCAAAATCCAGAGTTGATTTCCAGGGATGCTAAGTGAAGGCCCACAGACACTTAGAGAGGAGACCACAGGAAAGAGAAGTTGAAAGCAACAAAACCCAGGAGCAAAGGACCAGCAGATGCCAGCCGTGTGCCTTCCCAGCTGTCAGAGGTGTTTTGGATAGTATCAGTCTTTCTTGAGTGAAGGTAACCTCTTGTTGGTGCCTTAATGTGGACATTTTCACCTTAGAACTATAAACTTGTAACACTAAATTCCCTTTTTAAAAGAGGTTCCACTTCTGGTGTGCTGGTTTGAATCTGGTGGACCCCAGAAAAGCCATGTCCTTTTTTTTATTATTATTATTAATTTAAAAAAAATTAACTAACACAACATTTAGAAATCATTCCATTCTACATATGCAATCAGTAATTCTTAATATCATCACATAGATGTATGATCATCATTTCTTAGTACATTTGCATCGATTTAGAAAAAGAAATAGCAAGACAACAGAAAAAGAAATAAAATGATAATATAGAGAAAAAAATAAAAATAAAAAATACAAAAAATATATTAAAAAAACAAAAAAAAACTATAGCTCAGATGCAGCTTCATTCAGTGTTTTAACATAATTACATTACAATTAGGTAGTATTGTGCTGTCCATTTTTGAGTTTTTGTATCCAGTCCTGTTGCACAGTCTGTATCCCTTCAGCTCCAATTACCCATTATCTTACCCTATTTCTAACTCAAAAGCCATGTCCTTTAATCCTCATTCAATATTGCTGGCTGGGAGCATTTTGATTGTTACCATAGAGATGTGACCCACTCAGTTGTGGGTGGTAACTTTTGATCAGATAGCTTCCATGGAGTTGTGACTCCATCCATTAATCCTTTCAAAGAGGAAACATTTTGGAGAGAGTCCCTTTTTGTAGAGCCACGAAAGAGCCAGTAGACACCACCGTGTTTGCCGTGTGCCCTTCCAGCTAAGAGAGAAACACTGAATGTCATTGGCCTTCTTGAACCAAGAAGGTATCTTTCCCTGGATGCCTTAGATTGGACATTTTTATAGCCTTGCTTTAATGTGGGCTTTTTCACAGCCTTAGAATTGTAAACTTGCAACTTATTAAATTCTCCCTTTTAAAAGCCATTCTTTTTCTGGTATATTGCATTCCAGCAGCTAGCAAACTGGAACATCTAGTATATTACATTCTGGCAGCTTAACAAACTAATACACAGGTCTATTACAGCGTGAGCAGTCCCAACTTAGTGGTCATTTGGTCAAGTAGCTCAGCTATGCTGGGTACAGCAGCATGTTTGGAAAGAACAACTTCATTTGATTCTCCATACTCTGTAGTCATTGGGCTTTTTTTTACCAGCCAGACAGGGCTATTCAAAGGACACTGGGCTGATCGTACAATGTGCATTTTTACCATTTCCTTAATGGTATCAGTTACTTCTTGATGCTCGCCTGGCAATCAGTGCTGTGTGATGTGCACAGTTCACAATGGGTTTGGTAAAATGACTGGTTTCCATTTAGCCCACCCCCTCAAGACTGTTTTCATTGCTCATGTTCATAAGTAGAATTCGTCCACAGTAGTGTGCTGAGTATGAACCTAAAATATTTTTCTGTTGGAGGGTTATATATATATATGCTATGTTCTCTTAGGCGGTAATAACCTATTGTAAGATTTAGACATGTTTGTCTCATTTGTTCGGCAGAATAACTATAACCATCAGCAGTAACCCAGCATCCTTGATGTTATTCTGGATTTCCATATATTAAAGTACGTTCAGCTCCTGTATCTACTAATGCCCATGTCTTTTTGCTTATTTTGAGGGGACTAATATATAATAAATAAAATATATAATGAGCTCTGCATGTAGCCACCGGTCACCTTGTAGAGCCCACTATAAAGGCAACCTTGGCCTTCCTGTCAGAGCACAGGCTCTGCAGATGTCCACCCCAGACAATCGTCTGCCCTTGGTGCTGTTGGCAACACAATTACCTGTTCTTCAGAGTTACCAGGCTTAGTAAATTTTTGTTCAGGTTTTAAGGTTTTCCAGAGACCAAGTCAAACAACATGATAACACAATCACAGTCGCTAGTGTACAAATGTCCATTTGTGTCCTTACTTTCAGTTCCTCCCAGTATAAAACTAGCAATGCCACTGCAGGATTGTGTGGTGACCCCACCCCTAGCCTCCTGTGGAATCACCACACTGCCCTCCAGAGGGGCTGCACCTCTCAGCTTCCCTACCAACAGGGAATAGGTACATCTCTTTCTCTACATTTTCTCCAGCATTTGTATCTCTCTGTCCATTTTAAAACAGTTTTATTTGCACATAATTGTTCTAGTTTGCTAGCTGCTGGAATGCAATATTCCAGCAAAAGAATGCCTTTTAAAGAGGGGAGTTTAGTAAGTTGCTAGTTTACAGTTCTAAGGCCGAGAAAATGTCCCAATTAAAACAAGTCTATAGAAATGTCCAATTTAAGGCATCCGGGGAAAGATACCTTGGTTCAAGAAGGCCAATGATGTTCAACGTTTCTCTCTCAGCTGGAAGGGAACATGGCGAACATGGCGGCATCTGCTGGCTTTCTCGTGGCTCTACCAAAAGGGACTCTCTCCAAAATGTTTCCTCTTTTAAAGGATTCCAGCAAGCAACTCCACCTTTAGTGGGTGGAGACACACCTCCATGGAAATCATCTAATCAAATGTTACCACCCATAATTGGGTGGGTCACATCTTCATGGAAACAATCAAAATGCTCCCACCCAGCAATACTGAATGAGGGTCAAAGGGCATGGCTTTTCTGGGGTCCACCACAGATTCAGACGGGGACATAATACAGTCAAATCCAAGCAAAAAAGCAATGGTTCCTGACATAATCACATAGCCATGCCTTCATCGCCACAATCTATATGAGGACATTTCCTTTGCTTCTGCAAAAAATCGCATGCCCTCCCCCCATATTTCCCACCTCACCCCCCAGCTTACTGACATTTAATATTGGCATATTACCTTTGTTACATTCAATGGAAGATATTGCAAAGTTACTGTTAACTATAGACCCTAGCTTGCCTTGATTTTATTTTTTCCGATATACCATCCCATTTTCAACACCTGGCAATGTTGACTTTCATTTGTTTTTTTTTTCTTTCTTTTTTTTGTTCTTTTTTTTTCTCTGAAGGAAGGGTCTTACCCATCATTTTTCATTTGTTTTTGTTAACTGTTTTTATTTTTGTTTTTTTTTATTGAATAGGGATTATTCTACCTTTATGAAATGGGATTTATATTAAAACATGGCTTTTCTTAGGGGGCATACTTCCTTTCAAACCAGCACATTCCACCCTCTGGCCCCTAAAAAAGACATGTTTTTCCCATATACAAAATACATTAATTTCATAACAATATCAGAAACCTTAAACCTTTCAGTAGCAATACAAATGAAGTACAAAATTAGAGACACTATAAAAATCTCATCAAGTCAGTTACAGGCATGGTCTGTCCTAAGGCAAAATTCTCTCCATTTGCTCTGGACCTTTGAAAACTCATAACAAGTTATTTGCTGCAACATATAAAGGAGGAACATTCATAGGATACATATACACATTTCCATAGGGAGGAAGGAACACAGGGGTCACTGGACCCATACAGTTTCGAAAACCTGCAGGGCAAAGCCCATTAGATTTCAAAGCCCAGAGTCATTTATCCTCAGGGCTTTAGAAAGCAGCAGTCCCACCCTTTCCAAGGGCCTATACAGAGGCCTGCCTCTCTCCAAATGCAACCTTGGGGGGCATTGGGGAGACCACCTTTTTCTCGACTCCACCCTCTCCAAGCATTGGGGCTGCACCCGGGCTCTCTGCCATCTCCGGAGCACACACTCAACCCCTCCATGTGGTGGCAGCCAGGCTCTCCCCAAACCCCACAAAATGTGCTTCACCCTCTCCAAGGCCTGAGGCGGCATGACTTTTCTACTGCCACGAGGTGGAAGGCTTATCCTCTGCCTTTGGGGCAAACTCATCCTCTCCACTGGCTTGGGTGGTTCCGCTCTCCTGGCCCGAGGCTTCTTGACTTCAGACCTCAGCCTCCATGGTTTTGCCTCTGAAGTTATTCTTCCTCCAATGTGTCCCTTCTCTGAGCCCCCCAGTCCAGACTGGCAGCGCCACTGTTTATACAGGTCCCACAGCACTCTCGTTGGCTTTCTGTGCAGTAGTGTTGGATCATGCCCATCAGACATAAGGAGTTTCCACAAATCCTTCCTGGATAACTCCATGTCCAATCCTGGCTTTTTCTGAAATGGCTGAGTGTTTCCACATTTGTTTAAATCCACACACAGGGCACTATTCTCTGGGGTCTCCCTTTCTGTAGGCCCAGAATTTTCCAGGACCTCAATTTCAGGTTTCTTTTTACTCAAGAGTTCAGTTCTCAGCTTATCTCTTTCCTGTCGCATTTCACTGTAAGCTGCGAGGAGAAACCAGGCTGCACTTTCCACATTTAATTTGGAGATCTCCTCTGCTAAATATCCAAGTTCATGGCTTTTAAAATCTGCCTTCCAGCCAAAGCCACTAGTCAGCTTTGCCAGATTATCTGCCATTTTAAAACAAGGATCACCTTCCTTCCAGTCTCTAATAACACGTGCCTCATTTCCATCTATGGCCTCATCAGAGGTGTCTTCAGAGTCTACATTTCTACCAACAGTCTCTCCAAAGCATTCTAGGCCTTCTCTATCAAGCTGCTCATAACTCTTCCAGAATCTTCCCTTTATCCATTTAAAAAGCCGTTCCAACATGTTTGGTATTTGCAAACCTCAGCAGCACCCCACTCTCTGGTACCAAAATCTGTTCTAGTTTGCTAGCTGCCGGAATGCAATATACCAGAAACGGAACGGCTTTTAACAAGGGGAATTTAATAAGTTGCTAGTTTACAGTTCCAAGGCCGAGAAAATGTCCCAGTTAAAGCAATCTATAGAAATGTCCAATCTAAGGCATCCAGGGAAAGATGCCTTGGTTCAAGAAGGCTGATAAAGTTCAGGGTTTCTCTCTCATCTGGAAAGGCACATGGCGAACACAGTCATGGCTTCTCTCTGGGCTGGAAGGGCACATGGCGAATACAGCATCATCTTCTAGCTTTCTCTCCTGGCTTCTGGTTTCATGAAGCTCCCCTGGAGGCATCTTCTTTCTTCATCTCCAAAGGTTGCTGGCTCGTGGACTCTCTACATCCCATGGCTATATTGTTCTGCTCTCTCTGAATCTCATTAATTGTTTCTTAATGCTCTTTGGGCACAACTTACCATGAAGTTAACCCTGGGGAAAGATACCGAAGGCACAGGACCGAGGGAGTAGGTGCACCAATGTGCATAATTGCTGACAAAGTTGGAAGAGTTGGGGGATATTGAAAAATGCAAAAATATCTCTATGTTGCACCAACAGACCCGCCTCTTCCCTCATCCCTCTCAGTCTCTTCTGCAGCATCAAACCTGAATGATCCCTCCATTTTTCCTTCTTTCATGCACTCAACAAATATTTATTCAGCATGTACCATGTGCCTGATTATTGCTCTAGGCATAGGTGGATTTTGCTGTGAATGAAAATGAAAACATTCCTCATTTCAAGGAATCTGTATTCTAGAGGAAGGATGAAACCCAGGGAACGTCTCTTTAACGTAACCAGGAGCAAAGAGTAAACTTTTGAGATAAAATCACAGCAAACTATACCAGCAAGGGCTTTTAGGATTGAAATGAATCAAAGGTGCTTGAGTGAAGTGGTTATAATAAATATTTTCCAGCTACCAAAGACTATACTAAGCATTTTCCAGTTGAAGGACTATATTGAACACATTCCCAGCTATCTAGTTATCACTGTGGGACAGGGGGCTACTAGCAGAGAAAGCGCCAGAATCCTCAAGACAACCCTCGACTTCAGAACCCACCAGGACCTTGCCCCAACTGCCACCAGCATGGGTCTTGGGCCAGGAACTGCACCGTCTCCTGAAGAGGGGGCAGGACAGCTCCTCAAGTCTTGCCAGGAGCAGTCTGAGGAGACTGAGGGTGCCCGAGGCTGTGTATGGCTCTGCTGACTTCACATCTGACCATCAATTTAGAGGAGCCTCGGGTCACCCTTGATGTGGCAGGTAAGAGGACTATTTCTTAATTAATACTGGAGTCACTTGCTCTGTCCTGAGCTGCCACTCTGGACCTACCCCCAGTCGGGCTTGCTAGTTATGGGACTTGACGGTAAAGCCAAGCTAGTACCTTCACGACCCCTCTCCTTCATAGGCCTGGAGACATACTGGAGTCCAGTCAATTTCTCATTGGCCCTAAATGCCCACACCCCTTCTAAGGAGGGGTCTTCTTCACTCCCGGGGGCCACCTCAAGACCAGGAAACCCAGCTAGTGTTTAACCCCTTGGCTGCCCACCAAGTAGTCCTTGTCTGCATTCAGGTCAAGCCTGGAGTACCCTTTCCCCATCGAAAGCAATATCCCGTTCAATAGAAAATCGTAGAAAGCCTGCAGCCCATTACTGATAAATTCATTGAAAAACAACTCCTAATCCCATGTCAATCACCCTGTAACTCTCCCATCCTCCCTGTGAAAAAATACAATGGCACCTACCAGCTAATACAAGACAAAGAGCCACCAATAATTTCATAATTCCTACCCACCCAATTGTACCCACCCCTTGTTAAACCAAGTACCAGGAAGTGCCTCCTGGTTCTCAGTCTTAGATCTTAAAGATGCATTTTTTTTGTAGCCCTGTTCACCCTAACGCTCAATACCTATTTGCTTTTTATGTTTTTTAACTGTTTTTTTAATTGTATAATATAATATATTTATACAAAGCAAAGAAAGAAAAAAGCAATAGTTTTCAAAGCACTCTTCAACAAGTAATTACAGGACAGATCCCAGAGTTTGTCATGGGCTACCACATACCAACTTCTCAGATTTTTCCTACTACTGCTCCAGCACATAGGAGGCTAGAAGGAATAAATACATATATTTTTTATCATCACAACCAACTTTTCTTCTCCTTTTTTGGTGAAAAATAACATATATACGTATTTGCTTTTGAGTGGCAGGGAATTAAAATAAGATTCCCCCCGCCCCAAGACAACTCAGCAGGTGAAGTCACCGCCCTCCCCCTACAGAGCACATGACTTTTAAGGGTTGTAAATTTGGCAACATGGGACGTGACTCCCAGGGATGAGCTGGGACCCAGCATCATGGGATTGAGAAAGTCTTCTTCACAAAAGGGGGAAGAGAGAAATGAGAGAAAATAAAGTTTCAGCGGCTGAGAGATTTCAAACAGAGTCGAGAGGTTATCCTGGAGGTTATTCTTGTGCATCATATAGATATCCCTTTTAGTTTATGGTGTATTGGAGTGGCTGGAGGAAAGTACCTGAAACTGTTGAACTGTATTCCAGTAGGGTCAACTCTTGAAGATGATTATATAACCATAGAGCTTTTACAATGTGGTTGTGTGATTGTGAAAACCTAGTGGCTGACGCTCCCTTTATCCAGGCTAAGGACAGATGAGTAATAATAATAATAATAATAATAATAAGGGGAGATAAGGGGTAAAAATATTGGGTAGATTGAAATACTAGTGGTCAATGAGATAGAGGGGTATGGGGTATGGGATGTATGTGTTTCTTTTTCTTTTTTCTTGTTACTTCTTTTTCTGGAGTGATGCAGATATTCTAAAAATGATCATGGTGATGAATACATAATGATGTGATGATAGTGTGAGCCACTGATTATACACTTTCAATGAACTGTATGTGTGTGAAGTGATCTCAATAAAAATATTTTTTTAATTTATTTATTAATTTAAAAATTAAGAACAAACAAAAAATTAATGCATCATTCCGTTCTACATATATAATCAGTAATTCTCAATATCATCACATAGTTGCATATTCATCATTTCTTAGAACATTTGCATCAGTTCAGAAAAAGAAATAAAAAGACAACAGAAAAAGAAATAAAACGATAACAGAAAAAAAAGATGATACATATCATACCCCTTACCCCTCACTTTCATTTATCACGAGCATTTCAAACTAAATTTATTTTAACATTTGTTACCCCTATTCCTTATTTTTATTCCATACGTTCTACTCATCTGTTGACAAGGTAGATAAAAGGAGCATCAGACTCAGGTTTTCACAATCACACAGTCATATTGTGAAAGCTGTATCATTATACAATCATCCTCAAGAAACACGGCTACTGGAACACAGCTCTACATTTTCAGGCAGTTCCCTCCAGCCTCTCCATTACATCTTGGTTAACAAGGTGATATCTACTTAATGCATAAGAATAACCTCCAGGATAACCTCTTGACTCTGTTTGGAATCTCTCAGCCATTGACACTGTCTCATTTGACTCTCCCCCTTTTGGTCGAGAAGGTTTTCTCAATTCCTTGATGCTGAGTCTCAGCTCATTCTAGGGTTTTTCTCAATCCCTTGATGCTGAGTCTCAGCTCATTCTAGGATTTCTGTCCCACGTTGCCAGGAGGGTCCACACCCCTGGGACTCATATCCCAGGTAGACAGGGGGAGGGTGGTGAGATTGCTTGTTGTGTTGACTGGAGAGAGAGGCCACATCTGAGCAACAAAAGAGGTTCTCTTGGGGGTGACTCTTAGGCCTAAATTTTAAGTAGACTTGACCTATCCTTTGCAGGTTTAAGTTTCATATGAACAAACTCCAAGACTGGGGGCTTGGTCTGTAGCTTTGGTTGTCCACACTGCTTGTGAGAATATCAAGAATTCCACTTGGGGAAGTTGAATTTCTCCCCGTTCTCACCATTCCCCAAAGGGGACTTTGCGAATACTTTTACAGTCACTGATCAAATCCCTCTGGGTTTCATCGGGGCATCACTCCGGACAAACCAACAAAATCTCATGCCCTACCCAAGATTCCAAGTACTTATGGTGTTCAATCAAGCTATCAACATAAGTTACATTAGGAGATGCACTAGTCAAAATATAAATTTTGTACCAAATAAATATTTTCTGCTTTAATCTCACACATAAGTTGAAAATTTTAAATATTAATTACCATCTATTTTCAGCACCCTGCAGTAATGACATTCCTTTGTTCCTCCTCATGCACAAACATTTTTAAAATTTGTACATTTAGTCACTGTCATTATACTCTCTAGGCATTCCTAGATTATACCATCTCAACCTTTATCGTCTATCTTTCTTTCTGATTTCATTTATGCCCCCAGCCCTCCTCCCTCTGTCATTCTCACATTCAGCTTCATTCAGTGTTTTAACATAATTGTATTACAGTTAGGTAGTATTGTGCTGTCCATTTCTGAGTTTTTGTATTCAGTCCTGTTGCACAATTTGAATCCCTTCAGCTCCAATTACCCAATATCTTACACTATTTCTATCTCCTGATGGTCTCTGTTACCAACGAAATATTCCAAGTTTATTCACTAATGTCAGTTCATATCAGTGAGACCATACAGTATTAATGTCCTCAAGATCCATCCATGTTGTTACACACTTCATAACTTTATTCTGTCTTAAAGCTGCATGATATTCCATTGTATGTATATACCACAGTTTGTTTAACCTCAATAAAAATATTTTCTAAAAAGTAAGATTCCTACCCAGATCACTTAGACAGTACAAACCCCAAAGGCAGCGCTTTGGGAATGCCTTAGCAGTACACCTTTCTGACCTCGAACTGCTTCAGGGTACGGTCTTGAAATATGTTAATTTTGTTAACTAACTTACTCCTAGTTACTTGTCGTTCACACTATTTGCTCTAAGGCTTCTCTAAAAGTACACGTGGTCAGCTATAAGTCAGAACTTCATCTGCAACAGAAAAGGATTTTAAAGGAGAAGCAAGACAAGTATATATCTGTAGTGCTGGCTTGAAGGTATGGATGTACCCTAGAAAAGCCAGGTTTTAATCCTAATCCCATTTTATAAAGGCAGCCATTTCTTCTAATCCCATTCAGTATTGTATGTTTGAAACTGTAATTAGATCATCTCCCTGGAGATGTGATTTGATCAAGAGTGGTTGTTAAACTGGATTAGGTGGAGTCATGTCTCCACCCATTTGGGTGGGTCTTGATTAGTTTACTCGAATCCTAGAAAAGCGGAGACAAAACACACACACACACACAAAACAACAACAACAACAAAAGAAAAGCGGAAACATTTGGGAGGATGTGAGGAGATTCAGAAAGAGCAGAGAATGCTGCAGCACCGTGAAGCAGAGAGTCCACCAGCCAGCGCCTTGGAGATGAAGAAGGAAAATGCCTCCCAGGGAGTTTCATGAAACAGGAAGCCAGGAGAGAAAGCTAGCAGATGATGCCATGTTCACCATGTGCCCTTCCAGCTGAGAGAGAAACTGTGACTGTGTTTGCCATGAGCCTTCTCACTTGAGAGAGAAGCCCTAAACTTCATCGGCCTTCTTGAACCAAGGTATCTTTCCCTGGATGCCTTTGATTGGACATTTCTACAGACTTGTTTTAATTGGGACATTTTCTTGGCCTTAGAACTGCAAACTAGCAACTTATTAAATTCCCCTTTTTAAAAGCCATTCTGTTTCTGGTATATTGCATTCCGGGAGCTAGCAAACTAGAACACCTGTTAATTAATATAACTCTAGTATATGTGTAGAAGTCAAACAGGAGAAAACTTCTGCAATTGTTTGTAGTTAATGACCCAATATGAAACAACTGTCAAATGTTTTTATTTCTGAAAGTAGCTTCATTTAAAAATGCTTATAAGAAAATTAAGGCTTCAATTGTAAGTTCTTGAGCAGTCACATTTACTCCTGAGATTTAATGTTATTTTTAAATTCTGAAATGTTTTTCTCCTGGTATAACCTAGTAGCTTCCTGGAACTGTAAGTATCTGTATGATACCCTAAACTCAGAGTTAAAGTTCTCCAACTCTGCAAATCAGCATTACTCCATACAGCAACCATTAAAGAAGCTGAAAAACAGATAAAATGTTGATTAGAGAAGGGAATGAAGCTAATCTAGTTAAAACTAAAGTAAATCAAAATACAAAAGAAAAGATGATATTGTGTGTATTTTAAGACTTAAATTTATGCATGGGACCAAAGGAAGAAATGTTTATTTTGTCCAAAATTTAAATTTTCTGTAGCACACTATCAAATTTAACCTATCTATTCTATTGATTTAAACAACCAAATTTACCTTTATTTGACATGGCAACTTGAATAAACAACAAAATCTTAATGTTATGCACAACTTAATGTAATACCCTACTGCATTCCAGGGTAGGTTTAGTAAAAATGAATGAATGAAGGAATATTTGCAAAATCCCTTAAAGGGCTAGAGAAAAACATGAAACTATTAAAATTTCCCACCTAGTTTCTCTAAGCCCAACTCCGCAAGTGAAACCATTGGCCTCCTCCCTACGTGGGACAGGACATCCAGGGATGAGAGCTCCCCCTGGCAGTGTGGGAGATGACCTCCAGGGATGAACCTGGCCCTGGCACTGTGGGATCAACAATACCATCCTGACCAAAATGGGGAAAAAGAAGAGTAACAAATAAGGTATCAGTGGCTGAGAGAATTCAAATAGAGTTGAGAAGCTACACTGGAGGTCACTCATGCGTGCTGCGGTTAGACATTGCTACCTATCATAGCCTGCCAACCCCCAACCAGGACCATTCCTGCCAATCCTCAAGAGTACCTAGGGCACTATATAAGCTTCCACAAGGGTTCCATGCACTAGCGCAACTGTCTAGGAACCTACAACCTCCAGATGGGTTCTTGGACCAGATAAGTCCGAAAATGCAGAGGGACCAGCCTTTCCAGAACACCAACTAGTTCCATTCCCCTATCCTATATTATCGACAGCCCCTCCCAACATGAAAGTTAGAATGGGCATAGCTCAAATACCCCTAAAGAATGGGAGAAAGATCAAAGGTGCTGGTGGAGTTATACAGAGAAGGTCGGGTTTAACAAATGAGTATGAGTGCTGAATCATTATACTGATATTTCTTTTAGTCTTCCATACCTTAGAACAGCTAGAAATAAAAACCTGAAATTATGGAATTGTATCCATAGCAAACTCTGAAATCTGTTTTACAACTAACTGTGGCACTGTGCTTTGAAATTTATAGCTATATATATATGTTATTTTTCACAAAAAAAGAAAAAAAAAAGGTGATTGTGACCATAAAAAAAAATATTTATGCCTTCTAGCCTCCTATATTCTGGAACAGCTAGAAGAAAAATCTGAGAGGATCATATGGTAGCCCGACAAACTCTGGGATCTGTCCTGTAATCTCTTGTTGAAGAGTGTCATCGTTAGGTTCATGTGTCAACTTGGCCAAGTGGTGGTTACTGTTTGTCTGGTTGGGCAAGTGCTGGCCTGTCTGTTGCAATGAGGACATTTCATAGAATTAGATCCTGAGCACATCAGCTGCATCCACAGCTGATTCCATTTGTAATCAGCCAAGGGGAGTGTCTTTTGCAATGAGTGATGCTTAATCTGATCAATGGAAGCCTTTTAAGGAGGATTCAGAAGAGACAGGCTCTCCCTGGTTCAGCTGGCAAGCCTCTCCTGTGGAGTTCATCCAGACCCTCCATCAGAATAGTCAGCTTCACAGCCTGCCCTGCGGATTTTGGACTCTGCATTCCCACAGTCACGTAAGACGCTTTTATAAATTTTATATTTGCGAGTGTTCCCTGTTGATTCTGTTTCTCTAGAGAACCCTAACTAATGCAAAGAGTGCTTTGAAAACTATTGCTTTTCTCTTTCTTTGCTTTGTATATATATATATTATATTATACAATTTAAAAGGTTTTTTAAAAAATCCCCACCTGGGAATTCCTGCTATTCTCTTGAGCACTAAGGGCTCCCAATTTAATAAGCCAAGCCATCGATTTTAGAGCTCACCCTTATGAAACTTACTGCTGTATGGCAAAGCTAAGCCTACTTAGAGTTAACGCCTAATACTCACCACCACAGAACTTCTTTTGTTGCTCAGATGTAGTCTCTCTCTCTAAGCCAAACTCTACAAATAAACTCACAGCCTATCCCCCCTACATGGGACATGAGTTCCATTGGTATAAGTCTCCCTAGCAACATGAGACATGACTCCCAACAATGAGCCTGACTCTTGCATCATAGGATTAGTTGACCAAAAAAGGGAAATAAAATTTCAGTGGTTAAGAAATTTCAAATACAATCGAGGTCATTCTGGGAGTTAGTCTTCTAGAAATTTCAGCCAGATATTGCAGACTGCCACGGCATGCCATGTCTCCAACCAACCGTGTTCCTGAAAAGCCTAAAGTATACCCTGAACTCCATCTTGCTCCTGCTTCTGTCCAGAACATGTATACTAAAACTTCTTAGCCAGTTCGTTTCTTCCAGGTTAGACCCTTTCACTACAAATTCCTCCTTAACAGAAGCTACATTCCCATTCTGCCTGCTCAACCAGCCACTCTAAGCAGAACAGCCAGAGACTTCTATGTTCCTGCAAATAGAGTCTGTGACCCACTGACAGTTTGAAGAAGCTACACAAGACAGACCATCAGCCCAAATTCCCTTAAGAATAAGGGGAGCTAGAATGCTCTGTGGGTGACGTTGAGGCAGGGCTAGAATTAGGTTAGAGGCTGGCTGCTGAGCAAAGAGCCAATTCCAAGAGGCAGTCAGGCTGGAAGGAGAGAGATCTCTGAGAATAACAGCAGCGTAAAGCACCTGGGGCAAACTGATCCCGCCTGAGTGAGTTACCTGCAATCAAGTATTAAAAAAAAAAAAATGAAGAAGGGGAGGGTAGTAAAATAGCTAATAAAATTTAATAAAGGAAAAAAAACCTGTGAAAGCAAACTGTTCCAACAGTGTCGCACTCTCCTCTCCTCTTAGGAGAGTGCCTGCCCTCTTTGTGCGTGTGTACTTAATAAACTGTCCACTTACTTGTGTGATCTGTGTTGTGCCCTTGAATTGTTTCTTGGGTTGCAGCCAAGAACCGAGGAATTCAGCACCGGCCCCCTGCCAGCCTGTGAAATCAGCCAAATGTGAGCCAACCACACCCTCCCGGGGGGACCTGGGGGCAGCCCACCCTCGCGTCTGCACAGCCCGCCCCCCGCCGCCGCTGCCGGCTCCACCTGCTCCCAGGGCAGCCCCGCGTAGCCCCACGTGGCCGGCCCTGTCTTCCGCCCCTGAGCTGGGTGCCCACCCCATCTGTCCACGTGCTGGGTGCGCGGCCATCCCCAGCTGTTTGGGGCGGGGCTCCCTCCCTCACCAGGCAGCGGGATCCGCAAGCCCCAGCGGGGCCACCCTGCCATCCACCGGGGGGCACAGCGACCTTTCCCAACCTCTGCACTCGACGTTTGCTCTTCCATCGCCCGGAATGTTCTTCTCCCAGCTCCCTCCCGTCCTTCAGGTCTCACCTCAAACGCCATCTGTCCAAGGAGGTCTCCTCCCGACCACTGGCCACTTCTATCCCAACCTCCTATCTCCTTCCCAGCACACCAGTCACTCCCAATGACTGTCACGGTTCCTTTCTCATTTACTTATTTTCCACCCCGGAGTATGAGCTGCCTCAGGGCAGGAGACCTGTGTGCCTGCTCCCTGCTTGCTGCGCGCATGGCAGACTACAAGAGAGAATCATCAAATGAAGGAATAGATTCGTGTCTTTATCAAATGAGCACTCCAAGGTTGTAAAAAAAAGCTCTATTGTGGGAAGCACGGCAACTGAGGAAGCGGGGCAAGTTTAAACTCACCTTGATAAACCAACCACTGTACCTGGCTGATGCTGCCTGAACTACTCAGCACCAGTTTTAGAGTCATCGTCAGTGCCCACAGGCAGGACAGACAAAGCTGACGATGTAATTTGTGATTTTAGTGCAAAACTAGCAATTCCTTTTAAAGCATCTATAGGGAAGCAGAGATTCTGGGAGAGTCTCCTGAGATACGTGGGTGATTTTTTTTTCTTCTGGCCATCCTAAAACCCAAGCTTACCAGGGTGTTTGTTTTGACATCAAAAGAGGGGATTTGCTCAGAGTACCAGGAAGCAGGGATCACTAAGGTAAGCAACAACAAAAAAGGCTCTGGAAAGTGCAGGGTGAAGGAAATTTCCTCTCAGGCCTCGGGAAGACATGGTCAGTTGTCACCCCCTCTGCTGCCTTGCCCCACGCCCTCTCCATTTACACCGGGCAAGCGCCCCGACCCTGGAGCAATCTCATCCCCAACCCCATCTCCTGCCATCCCCTCCACAGACAAGCCAGAACTGGAAAGTCTCCTCTTCACAGAGCACACAGCCTAGAGCATCGCTGGTACGTCGGGAGCTAGAATATCCAAGAAATAACAGCAACTCTTCTCTTGCACACAAGAAAACAATAAGGAAGCTCATTCAGTTCCCAAGAGGAGCGGGATGAATGTTTGGGAAACATACATCTTTGTTAGGAGAAACACAAATTTTGCTTGCACCTCTAGGTCCGGGCTATTCCCCTACCTCGCCCACGTCCTCCGCTCCTCATGCTTTCTCCTGACACTGGACAGCCCAGCATCTCTCTACTGCAGAGGACGTGACATTCTGACTCCTGAGAAAGAAATTTCCTGCTTCTCCTCTGAGGAAGAAGTTCCAACGTGACCCGCACGAGACAATATTCATATTGCCCACAGCCTCCGCTGTGGCAACAGCGGGTCCTGGAATCAGCCTCCAAACCAAGAAATGCTACGCCTTTGTCTACCCCTCCTTGTTCCTTCATGGCTCAGACCTCCATCTCTGACTCTTTGAGCTGCACACTACGTCCCCCCAAAACCCCACTTTCAACATCCTCTCGTTTCCTCACCTGACACCACCTGCAACCCCCCTGGCACGTTCATCAGCAAACACAGCCCGCAGGTATTTCAGATGCTGGTGGAAGCCCCTGACGACAAGACTCTGGAGAACCGATGTGCTCCTGGGCGACCCCAGAGCAGGGGTGCAGGCTGGCTGCTTTCACTCTGGGCTGAGGCTCCTCCAGCCTACCTGTCAGAAATCCAATGTCTTCTGTGGGACCTGAAGGCGAGGTGGGACCAAGGTGTTTTCTCCCATTCTCATCACCCCTTTTCAGACTTTAGCTACTTGACAACTGGGGTTGGGTTGAAACAGTGTTTTACACAGATGTGCACACATCTCCCACTCATGCCACTGCTCCAGTCAGGGCTGCATACGCCAGTGCAGCATCTAATTCAAAGAGCCCTGGACCAGGAATGTCAAACTCCCTGTGCAAATCGACATTCCCCTCTTCCTGCACCTCACTTCCAGGAAGCAAAAGTGTTTTCTACCTGGGAGGCTGATAACCTCTATGGAGCATTCTTAAACTCACAGCTGGCAGAGGGAGGGAGGAAACCTGTGTGGCCCACCTCAAAGGGACCTGAAGCCCACTTGGAATATGGCTCCTCCCCATCTCCTACCCCCCAGTCGCCCCAAACATGCTGCCTCTTCCTTCCACATTTTAGTCTGTTCTGTTTTGCTTTATCTTCCTCAGGTGGAGTGGTTAAGTTCATCATAACCCTGCAGTGCAGAGCCCGACGTCTCCGGGTCCTCCTGCCTTCTCTCCTTTATGCGTTTATCTGCACACTCCATTCCCGCGCACACATTAAGCCTCTTGCCTGTTCATATGGGATCGGCCTCTGCCCCCCACCGCGTGGCCTAAGCTCTCTTCCTGGCATGCACAGGAGCCAGGGCGAGCAGCCTCAGAAGCCGTGACGATGGAGACACGCTGTCACCTACCGCCCTATCCTTTCTGTCTCCGCTTAGGAAATCTCTAAAGCTGCGACACTTCAGTTTGCAGGGGCCTGAGCAATCCCTTGGAGAATCTGCTGAATGGTGCTGACCCATCTGAGATGCCATGGCTACTGGCCACATCCTCTCAGCTCTTGCTCTGCCTGTGCCAGCCGCACCTGCCACTCTACCCCAGGGACTTCTCTGGTGCAAAGTGAGGTTTATCTGAGACATCACAGAATTATAAAGATGCCTCAGAGGCAAGACTGTGCGATCACGAGAGTCATGGAAACGGAGAGTTACGTCCCAGACATCTGCATTTTAGTTTTGGAAATGAATCCATTCAAATATATGGTGATGGCTGCCACAGTTGAATGCTCTGTTTTCTCTTTGCCCGTGCTGTCTGGTTACTTCAAACCTACCATGTGTGAGGCACGAGGCTGAGGGTCCCATGGTGAATGAGACAGAGCCAGCCCCTGCCCTTGCAGCATGGGCACACTTGCAGATGGGTGTCCATTAGCCTACCTTGGTGGCAAGCAACATACACCAGCTGGTGAAATTAAGCCCATGCCTGCTCCCGCCATAAAAAGGACTTCATTGGAAAATGATCAGTAGGTCACAGATTCAAAGGGAAAAGTGTTTCTGAGGGGTAGACACCAGGGCAGCACGGGGGATGCATCAGCAGTAGAGGATCGATGCTCTCTCAACACAGTGTCACTCAGACAAATGGGCTCCAGCCACGGTCGTTTGTGGCTTCCCACAGTTGTTCGGCAACACGTGCACAGCCCAGGGAGAGGTGGGCCAGGCTCGCGCAGGCCATATTGGCGCTCCATGGCTGGTGGAGCACCTTGCAGTTCTTCTGAAACTCCTCACAAAGAAGGAGAGCCCCTCCAGCCAACACGATGAGCAGTCTCACCACCCTCCCCCTCTCTGCATGGGACATGACTCCCAGGGGTGTGGACCTTCCTGGCAACGTGGGACAGAGATCCTGGAATGAGCTGAGAGTCAGCATCAAGGGACTGAGAAAAACCCTAGAACGAGCTGAGAATTAACATCAAGGGATTGAGAGAAAATTCTTGACCAAAAGGGGGAAGAGTAAAATGAGACAAAGTGTCAATAGCTGAGAGATTCCAAACAGAGAGGTTATCCTGGAGGTTATTCTTACGCATTAAGTAGATATCACCTTGTTGTTCAAGATGTAGTGGAGAGGCTGGAGGGAACTGCCTGAAAATGTAGAGCTGTGTTCCAGTAGCCATGTTTCTTGATGATGATTGAACAATGATATAGCTTTCACAATGAGACTCTGTGAATGTGAAAACCTTGTGTCTGATGCTCCTTTTAGCTACTATATCAAAAGAAGAGTAGAACATATGGAATAAAAATAAATAATGGGGGAACAAATGTTAAAATACAGTTTGAAATGCAAGTGGTAAATGAAAGCGAGGGGTAAGGGGTATGGTATATATAGTCTTTTTTTCTCTATTATCATTTTATTTCTTTTTCTGTTGTCTTTTTATTTCTTTTTCTAAATCGATGCAAATGTACTACGAAATGATGAATATGCAACTATGTGATGATATTAAGAATTACTGATTGTATATGTAGAGTGGAATGATATCTAAATGTTTTGCTTGTTAATTTTTTTTAATTAATGAAAAAAAGTTTAAAAAAAAAAAAAGAAGAGCCTTTCTCATGATGAAAGAGAGAAAGGAGTCTAGGGCATTATAACATTCTACTGTGACAGGACACAACCAAGTGAAGAACCAGTGGTCATAAATGCGGTAAAATAAGATCAATCCCTTGATGAAAAAGTATAGCATAGGGACAGCTTCAGAGTCTAGAATTAGGGAAAAGGAGGGGGAGAAGTTAGCCAGGCAAAGAAGCCTTGAGCCTTTGGGGACTTGAAAGCTTTTTCATGGGTCATGGAAGGGGTAGTTGGGGGACGTGTAAGAGATGAGCTGGAGGTGGTGTGACAATTGGGATTTATAGAGCTGGATGAGTGGTTTGTACTTTAGCCAAAGGAATATGGGCAACGTTGAAGGTTTTAAGCAAGAAGTTATGTGATTACATTTGGGTGTGGTGCTCAAAAAACAGGTCTGAACCAGAGATTCCCATCTGGGATCAGGAGCATACATTGATTCCTTGTTAAATGTGAGACAGAAAGTAAACGACAGGAGCTCCCTTCTGAGGAGCTCCTAGAACTTTGGAAATGGGGATCTTCTGCTTCGCTATGAACTTCCAAAAGGCTCTGACCTACAAGTCATACTGGATGAAAAGTGAATCTAAATCTAGCCTCCCCTTTGCCGTAATGTATTTATTTGCTCCATTTCTGCAGTTCTCATCCAATACTCCTAGCTCTTACCTGCTCTGGTTCAAAGACTCATGTTTGGCTTCAAACTTCAACTCACAGGGCCTTCTTAAGGCACAACTCAGAAAACTGATGACAAAAGAATGCTTCCTTGACAAAATGTGTCCATCCGGAGTACTTTCCGGCTGCAAGAGATAACATGCTTGACTAAAGCTTTTGCTTAAACATTAAGAAGTGTTTTTTCTCACATGGTTCCTGATCAGCTCTGAGCCAGCTTCTCTATGATTTTGGGGGCTGCCCCGTACTGGTCCCAAAATGATGGTAGCAAGTTTTAGGATCATGTTCACAAAAACTCTGTTCAAAGCCAAGAAGCAAGGAAAGGGTGGGTAGGTAAGGTAACAACCAAATGGTCTTCTTCCTCCCCAAATGTCAAACTTTTCCTATGGAGGGAAACCTTCCTCCAGAACACCCCCTTACCCCTACCCGACAAACTCTTCTTTATATCTCAGCAGCTCTGTGTATACCATAGGATGAAACCTTTCTTCTTGAGATCAGCAGTTTTCTGTCAATTCCTGAAAACGTATAAGGTAGCTTTATAGCAAAAACAAAAGAGGAAGGAAAGGCATGTTCTCTTGGTAGCTGAACCAACTGTGCCCGTTATACTTGGAAAAGCATATAATATAACACATGCACACACGAAACCGACTCTATTTACGGGGACTTCCCAATAATGCTAGGAATAAAACCAAATGCTTATTTCACTATTCTTCAATACTACTCTGGAAGTTCTAACTAATTCCTTAAGACAAGGGAGAGTCAGAAGCTGAAATATTAAAAGCAATGAAATTAATACCACTTATTAAAAGATGATATGCTTTCCTAAAAGGAAAACCCAAGAAAACCAATGGCAAATTCACTAACTACATAAGCGTTTTCAGAAATGTGGATGGCAAATAAATATGTGAAAATCAATAGATTTTCTACATGCTGTCAATAAACAAGAAATAGTAAAAATAAAAGCAACATACTAACAATACCACTGAAAAGAAGACAATACCTAGGAATGAATGGGCCTTCTCCTCAGGGTTCATGAGGCTCTGGTGTCCTATTTAGATAGGCTATTCCTTTGTAACCAAGGATATTTAGTTCTGATATTGGCATCTTCGCTTTTAGGAACCCAAGTGAGATGCTCAAGTAGGCCTCCTGCCTCATCTCAAAGGTACCTGCCACCCAGGCTGTCTCCCTGCCCAGGCATTGCTCAGGCCAGGGGTGAGGTGAGGACTAGGCAACCAAAGGAGGCCAACTTGCAGTGGCTTGAGAAGCAATGGTGACATAAGTATTGGCCATAGCCAGTGTTGACCTTTTTCCCAAAAGTTCTGCTGAGAAGTGAAGACAAGAGAAGAGTGGTAACTGGAAGAGGACTAAAGAACACAGGATGTTTGGAAGCAAAGGCGGAAAGGTTAGGCAGATAACCGGGGGCCCAAACCTTCAGGTGATAGGCCCCTCTACATCCTGGGATCTCTTTCCAGCCATCCTCTCCTGGTCATCCCTTCCGTGCAGCCTTCCCTGGCCCTGTGCAGGCTCCAAGAGTAACTGTCTAGCTCATCCCTTTCTCGGGACACCATGATTCTGTGGCATTCATAAGCAGCAGGGCTGCCTCCTATTGCAATGCTTTTTCCTCCTGACCAAGAATATCCGAAATGAAAAAGAAGTGGGTGGTGGCAGGAGGCAGGCCCTGGGGTAGAATAGGAACTCTGGTGGGCACCAGGGTGAGAACTTCTCTGAACTTTTACCTGTGGACCAAAGACCCTGCTCAGGCTTCCCGGTGAGCAACCAGCGAGGAGGGAGGAGGAAGCCCAGGGCAGGATGGTTAGAGGGGACCCTGGGGGTAGTTTCTCAATTTTGTCTCTCTTTCCATTGAGTTGATTATTTGACTTTCTTCCATGTTCCTCCAGCTTTTTACTCTCCCCAAGATGAATCGAATTTCCATTCTTACATTCTGGGTGTCTTTGCTATTTGTCAATTTCATCCAGATCTAGATGATTTGTTCATATCTGATCACATCTGAGCTTGAATTTCTTTTATGGTCCCTATACATATTAAATAGATGATACTTCCCATTGCGTTTTTAGGCACTAAGCAGATGTATTCCAAATTTTTCATCTTTTTTGTTTTGTTATATAAAAGTGTTTCCAGAGATAAGCTCTCTCTGAGTTCCTGTGCCATTGAACGCTCTCTTTAATGACACGGTCACATTCTAGTGGGACCTTATTTTCTCCCTTGACCCATCCTGGAATGGAAACAGATCTTCCAAGTCTCAAGGATTGCCATCATCAAGGCGGTATCTCCTACCACCTGTCCCCTGTAGGTGGCCCTAAGGCCAGGTGACCGCGCAGCCTGTGAGCAGTGTGAGATGTCAACAGGCACGGACCTCTGGGACGACCTGGGTCCCTTGCACAACCTAAAGAGGGAGTCATTTCTGCAGTTCTTCCTTGGGAACTGCACGGCACAAAAGACCATCCCCATCGCATATGGGAGGGAGAAGGAGGGCAGCTGATAGGACTCAGGCCAGATGATTCCCACAGCCCTGGGAGCCACTAAAGTTCCATCAATCACTTGTGATAACCCTTTTTCTCTGCCCATAACAGGATATGTGGCCGGTTCCTGCGGCGGCGGCTGGCTGAGGAGAGCCGGTCCTCCACCCCTGTGGGTCTCCTGCTTCCTGTGCTCCTGGGATTCAGTGTCTCCCTGCTGGCTGCCGCTGGGCCCAGGGTCTACGGCGATGAGCAGAGTGAATTCGAGTGTAACACCCAGCAGCCAGGTTGCAAGGCCATCTGCTTGGATGCCATGCGCCCGCTGTCCCCGCTGCGCTTCTGGGCCTTCCAGGTCACCCTCATGGCCGTGCCCAGCGCCCTCTACTTGGCTTTTACCCTGTGGTCTGGATCACGTGGTCTGGCATTGGGAAGAACCAGGAAAGGCGAAGGAGGAGGAGGAGGCCCTGATCCTGGAAGGGGAGAGGAGAAGAGATGCTGCCGGAAGCCGCAGGCTACTCTGGGCCTATGTGGCACAGCTGGGGGCTCGACTCGTCCTGGAGGGGGCAACCCTGGGGCTGCAGTACCATCCCTATGGGGTCCATGTGCCCGTTGTATTTGGCTGCCTTAGAATGCCCTGCCCCCATAGGGTAACCTGCATCTTACCCCGCTCCTCTGAGAAGTCCATCTTCCTAAAGACCACGTTTGGGTCAGTGGGCTCTGTCTCTCCTTTTCTCTTTTGGAGCTTGTGCTCCTGGGCCAGGAAAGTTGGTCTAGGGACCAGGGGAACTCCCTAGGTGTTTCTTTGCTCGCCAGCCACACTCCTTTACACAGGAGCACAGAGAGCGTCCACCAGCCATTCTAGCCCCTCTGCCTGGCCAGCCTTGTGCCTCCCTGGAGACCATGTGCCCAGGCCCCATGAGTAGGGGAACATCGCAGACCCAATCCTCTGGCAGTGGACGTGACCAGGTGAATGGAAACCTTCACCCAATGGGCCAAACCACTTCTCTCCCTGGGGACTCAGGATGTGGGATCAACAATGCCGCCATCTATGCTGGGTGCATGAGCAGGAAAGAGAGGCGAGAGAGAAGAATGGAACAGATGAATAGGAGAAACTTGAAATGGAGCTTGCAGGCCCAGGCAAAGACAGACACACAGACAGAGGTGGAACAGTAACAAAGGTGCCTGTCTTGGCTGCTGAATGCTCTCCAATTTCTGGTCCCTTTGCCCCAAAGCCTGACCTTCCCTTCCTGGGTAGCATGACATGCTTGTGTCCATTTAAATAAATGTCCCTATTTGCTCTCAGCACCTTGTCTTGGTTCTCGCTTCTTGTTCCCAGTTCCTGAAAATGAATGCCACTGGTAAACTGTGAGGCGGCAAGCAAAAAAAAAAAAAAAAAAAAAGCCACGGAACCAGGTGCAGTATCCTGACTTGTAGCGCGAAGTGAGGACAAACAAGCATTGTGAGGGAAGTGGGACAAACCTTTGGTAGGGGAAGCAATCACTCTGCTGTCACCTGAGTCTTGTGAAGCCCAGACAACATGCCCTTGCAATGACAGACTTTGCTCTTCAGAACTCAAAGCTATCAGAGCAATCCTGTCCCTCACTGGAGGTTTAACTAAACCACAGTAAGAAAAGACCTCCTCCATCTGCTGCCTTGTTTTACTTAGGCACAGGCAACTTCCCATCTGCTTGGAAAGGAATGATAATTGCGATGGGGATGAAGAGGCTTTGGAGGAGAGCTGAGCCCCCCATTTCCCCTGCAGTGCACCTCCTGCCTGTAGACGCAATGGTCACACCCCTGGCCAGCCTGCCTTGTGTGTCTTGCCAGCAAGGCCTTTGGTTGGGTGTTTTTCCTTTTATCTCACTGTCAGGGGTGAGACCCATCCTGGCACTCTCATTGGCCTGTGGAATCACCTCCCCTTGGCTGGGCTCAGAGCCAATCCAATCCTGTAACTACACCTGGCTCTAGCTCCAGGGCGCCTGCTCTGAGTTCCAGGACCCAGAGAAGCCCAGGACCTTCTGGCCAGGCACGATGGGGACGCTGGTGCCGGTCCTGCTGTGCCTGACGCTCCTCTTGGGTTCCACGGTCCCCGAGGAGACCGACATCCGTGAGTGGGCAGAGCGAGGGGGTGGGTTCTGGAGTATGGACAGGAAGGAAAAGAACAGGATAGAGGGGTTGAGAGAAGGGCCCCGTGCCGCTTCAGTTCCCCTAAGTACGTAGGAATGCATAGCCGAGCTGGTCAACTAACTCAGCTCACACACTTCTAGAAACATTCAGGGAGACTTTGGATCAAGTGAAATAAGACCTTAAAGAATCTGTGCTCTAAAACCCTTACTTTAATATCACATATCGACCTTTATGTCTATGTGTGTGCGTGTATGCATGTATAAATATGTATATATATATATATATATATATATATTCATGGATACAGATTTTTTTAAAAAAACTTAGTTTATTGATTTAAAAAAAAGAAAAGAAATATGGCAGAAACCAGTGAGGTGAAACAACCTGTGTGGAGTCGAGTTTAAACATACAAGCATCTCTGTCAATACAGAGGTTCAATTTCTTTTACACACTTTAACTAGGGTTATGTTAGTTTAATGGGTCGAACATAATTTATATACTTACTTTGCTTCTCATTTGAAGTCCCCCTTTTTTTCTGAAGATGAAGCTCTGACTTGCACTTGACTGTGAGCACTTTCAGAGAAGACTTAGAGTAAAACAGTGTAACTGATAAGGAAAGTTGTTTGATTCTGTGACTTATGACATCTTAAAAATAATTAAAACCATGCCTAGCAACGCAATATTGTTGTCTAATATCATGCAGATCAGTAACCGGCAGAAGGTTAGAAAATCTCTTTTTACTTTTATAACATTGTTTAAACATTTTTATGCAATGTATATCAAATGAAAGTAACTACTTTTAGTATTTCATCTGTTACAAGGTGAAAGAATAAATTTTCTGTGATTCTCCAGCAGCCCCCTGGAAAATCTCAAAGACAGTTTGAAATAAAAGTCATTCCTCAGCATTTGACCTCAAATTGAGTATTATGTAAACCAGGAAAAAGGTCACTAGGAAACAATATTAGGTTCCTTGTTTAACTAAAGTTAAGGAAAAAACTCAGCCCTTTTAAAAATGAAAAAACTTGAAAAAAAAAAAAGTGACAAAGCTTGATTTTCCTGACCATGGACAAGATAAAATCAACATAAAGTACAAGAAGTCATTCTGATAAAGCATAAACGTTTTGCCTTTTACACTGATTACTTAGATAAAATGTTTTGTAACTTTTTACTAAAAACAGGCCAATAACCCAAGAAGACTTTGTTTCTTTCCAAGAGAAAAAAATAAATTTTAGTTTGCATCAATATATTTGATACTAAGGCTTTAATATTTTTATAGAGTCATAAATCTTACCCTAGTTTGGCCAGAAAAAATAAATGACCTTTTCCTCAAATCTTCTGCAACTTTCTATATCTATTCAGGTTTTGTCCTACAATTTCCTCTTTCTTATTCTATAACAACCAGTCATTTAGGACAAAATTGCTTTCTTTTTCTTTTAATAAAAATACATCCTTTATGTTTTAGATACTTAAGTTACCACAATGATTCCAGAAACTGCTTTCAAGCAAATATAACATACAATTACCATCAAAATCAAACCTACCAGAATAATGTTAAATACATAAAGCACTTCAGTCAATGCATTTTTTAACCAGTAATATAAAATCTTTAATAAGGATTGATGGGTAGTTAGGGCAACATGGTAGAAAGGGGGTGTGGAATTTAGTTCATCCTCGAGAGCAACTAGTAGTCAGGAACAATCTGGAGCAACTCTTTGGGGGACATCCGTGACTAGACACACATAGTATACCAGTCTGGAACTGGTGGGGGGCTGAAAGCACCTTGCAGAACTGTAAGCAAAGCCCTCACATTGTGGAGGCACCCTTCCCCACAGGCATGGTAGACTGTGTTGGAGTTACTTCCCCAAGGAAAGGAAAAAAGAAGTCTCTACTAGGAACAAGGAAAGAGAGCTCAAGCAAGTGGCAATTGTGGTTTTAATGAACAAATCTGTGCTGCTGAATACAAGCTCTGAGGACAGATACCCAGAATAGGCTTGAAAGGAACCCTGAGGTCTCTTCCAGTAGAAAGGAGGTGAGTCTGATAGAAAAAAAAAAGGAGGCTTTTGGAGTCAGCCAAGCTCATAATTCTGCAAAAGCACTGTGCCCCAAGAAAAGGGGCAAATAGAGCCAGGTACCAACACCAGCTTTTGACTAGCAAACCCTGGGGGCTAGGGGCTGGCTCTGAAAAGGGATTTCTTATTTATTTTAACTATTCTAAATAGCTCATTAGAGAAACCCTCAGGCATTTTCAATTGTCAGCATTGACCCAGGCAAGGATGGAATTAAGTTAGGTCTGAGAGACAAAGTAACTACCCATGTGAAGGAGATAATTCCCTAAAGGCATATCTTTCCCAAGAAAATGGAGGTGGATGGGCCCAGTTCAAGTGGTGGGCCTCATTCAGAGAATTCAGACTCCTGGGGCTGGAAAACAGGAATAGCTTAAGCCTCCCTTCTACCTCAGCCTCTGTCTCAACCACGCCCCTGGCAGGGAGGGTCTGCTGAGAATTAAAGGCACCCCACCACTTTATGCCAGTAGGGAGCTGTGGGCTGACAATCCCCACCAGCTGGGGGAGATAGAAAAATCACAGCCTGCAGAGGATTCACAGGAAGGTCTGACAATCTGCTGGGTCTCATCTTTAGGGAAACAAGATACTGATTACACCCTCCTCCTGAGACCTGGGCCTGTCTTGCCTGGGAGAAATCTGATTGGGGTCAATCATATCTTGGGACACCTGCCTCAAAAAAAGTTTCCATAGAGGCAGGGCAAGAACCAGAAAAACAAGAGCTGAAAAATTCTGATCAGTTAAACAGAAGCGATGCTAGAGGTCTAGAGTAAGTCGAACTGAATGCCAAAGAACAGAAAGAGAACAAAGTCAACCAACAAGAAAGCACTAGGGAAAAGAGTGAAAGCAACTTTCAGAATAAACTAATCAAGGAAATCAGATGCCTAGACTTTAGCAAAAAAAAATACGAGTCAAACTAGGAAGAATGAAAATATGGCCAAAAGGAACAAACACTTCAAATGAGTTTCAGGAGTTGAAACAATTAATAAAGCTATGCAAACAAGCATGCTAAATCAAATCAGCAAGCTGATGAAAGATATGGCAAAAGAGGTGAATGACATAAAGAAGGCTCTGGGCAACCATAAAGAAGAACTCTAAAGCTTGAAAAAACAAATAGCAGAACTTATGGGAACGAAAGGTGAAACAGAAGAGATGAAACACATAATAGAGACTTACAAGAACAGATTTGAAGAGGTAAAAGAAAGGACTAGTAAACTAGAGGACAGGACATCTCAAATCCTATCCACAAAAGAACAGGTAGGTAAAATAATGGAAAAATATGAGCAGGGTTCAGGGAATTGAATGACAATATGAAGCACACAAATATATGTGTTATGGATGTTCCAGAGGAGAAGAGAAGGGAAAAAGGACAGAAAGAATAACGCAGGAAATAATCACTGAAAATTTCCCACCTCTCATGAAAAACATAAAATTACAGATCCAAGAAATGCAGCATATCCCAACAGAATAGATCTCAATAGACCTACTCCAAAACACTTACTAATCAGATCATCAAGTGTCAAAGACAAAGAGAGGGTTCTGAAAACAGCAAGAGAAAAGTGATCCATCACATATAAAGGAGCTCAATAAGACTATGTGTGGATTTTTCAGTGGAAACCATGGTGGTGAGAAGGCAGTGGTATGATATATTTAAGATACTGAAAGAAAAAAACTGCCACCAAGAATTCTATCTCCAGCAAAACTGTCCTTCAAAAATGAGGGAGAGTTTGAAATATTTTCAGACAAACAGACACTGAGAGAAATTATGAAAAAGAGAGCTGCTCTACAACAAATAATAAAGGTAGCACTACAAGCAGATAGGAAAAGTCAGGAGAGAGAGGTTTGAAGAAGAGTGTAGAAGAGAAGGCTATTAGTAAGGGTACAGAATAAAGTCATGAAGGATGCAAAAATGTTGCATGCTTTAAACCTTGAGGACATTGCGTCGAGTGAAATTAGCCAAAACAAAAGGACAGATACCATATGGTCTCACTAATATGAACTAACATTAATGAGCTAATTTTGAGAGTTAAAGATGAGAACAAAGGTTGTCAGGAGATAGAAAGAAGGTAGAGATTGGGCATTTGATGCTGAACAAGTCCAGAATGTTCAACAGACTGATTATAAGGATCCAGAAATGGATAGCACAACAGTATTTTATGGCAGCACAATAATGTAGGTACCCTGAAAGAAGCTGAGTGTGAGTACAGTTGAAGGAGGAGAGTTGGGAGAATGTATGACACTAGAAGGAAAGAAAGAGGATAAAGACTAGGACGGAATAACTTAGAGAAGCCTGGGGCGGACAACGATGGTGATTAAATATGCAAATTAAAGCACGTTTCTGCACGAAGAGCAAAGGAATGTTAACATTGCAAGGTGTTGAAAACAGATGGTATATAGGGAAAAAATACAATCAATGCAAACTCGGGTCTAAAGTTAACGATAACACTATAATATGCTTCCATTGACTGTAACAAAGGCAATATGCCAAAACTAAATGTTCTTAAGCAGGGAATATGAGGGAGGAGTATGGGATTCTTCGTGGAAGAAAGAAAAATGTCCTCATACAGATTTTTTTTGGTGAAGTCACAGCTATGGGATCTTACTGGAAACCATTGATTTTTTTTACTTAGGTTGGAATGTATGACGTGTGAATAAAAACTTCCTAGGAAGTTAACTCTAGGGAAAGATAATGAAGGCACAGGGCTAAAAGAAGTACATGCAGGAATGTGCATTGCTAACAAAGTTGGAAAAATTGTGGGCTATTGGAAAATGTGAAAACATTGCTATGTTACAGGATCTTAATGCACCTATATGGAAGTTGAAAAACATTATCTTCCTATGCACCAGGAAGAGGAAACAAGGTAGTACAGACTCAAAAGGGTCTCTAAAATGTCTTCCCCAGAACAACAGTAGAGCCCTTTCTCTCCAGTGAGCCTGTGCTGGTATGAGGTTGACGGCAGAGGACAGAGAGCTGGAGAACCCAAGGCCCCTGTGACAGGGTCTTTCCTTCTCAGGCCTCTGTAGTCTCAGTACAGCGCTCCTGGCTAGACCCCACAACTCAAAGTCCCCTCTTCTTTTGCAGGCCCTAACTATCTGACCTTCCAATTCACTGCGCGGTCCAGGTCTACAGAAGGCTCCCCCAGTTTTCAGACAAATGTCTACCTCAACGACCTGGCGTTCTTCCACTATAATAGCAAAAGCAGGCACGCTAAACCCCTGAGGCCCTGGAGTGACATGAAAGGAACAGGGAACTGGAGAGAGGAGACCCGCATTCAGATCGACAAGGAGAAATTCTTCATGGGAATGCTGGAAGAAATCATGGACTACTACAACGACAGAGGTCAGTGGACTGAGGACTGAGGGGTGGAGGTCCTAGCTCCAGAGGGAAAGGGGTCAGCAGGAGGGAAGCAGTCCCTACCCAAAGGAGGAACAGGAGATGCAAGTAGAAATCCACAGACATTCCTGCATTCCCCTCCCCCCCACCCACAACTCATCTACTTTCCTCCAGCCCCATCAGCCACCCCAACCTCACTCCACCTCAACGCCCACCGGAAGCCATGTCAGAGTCAGGCCCACTGTGACCTCTCAGCTCCACTCCACACCTGTCTGGGGTGGCACCCATTTAGAAGGTGTCAGGCTCTCCATTATCCAGGCATGTTGGATGGAAAGTGCTTCAGCCTTGGAGTCTTTAAATCAAGTGAACTCTAGGCTCTAGCTGTTTGACAGTGAACAAGTTGATTACTGGGCTTATTGGAAAAACTGGAGCACTGAGACTGCCTCCCTCAGCTGTCATGAGAATGTAACTGAATGCAAGTAATTTCTGTAAATTCCATGTGGGTTGGAAGAGTCTGTCTTCAGATCCCCAGTGACCCTATGGCTCAGAACTTTTGGCGTCAGTAATACTTTCTAAATAGAAGTTTGTTGAATGAACAGAGAGAAAGCACCTAGCGCCAATCATGACCCCATCTCGGTGCTTAGTAAGTGTCAGATTCAAAACCACAGGCTGTTGGAGTCGCATGAGGGACAGGCACAGAAGAGGCCATGTGTCCTTGTGGTGGAACTGGCCAGGGAGAGAGCCAGGCAGAGCCTCGGGTCGGGTGTCCTCCAGGCAGTTGTTCTTTCTCCTGGACCACGCTGTCTGTCCCCGCTGCTGGCCCCCCAGGGCAGCCAGTCCCAGGCCTGGTGAAGTGCTGATGTGAAATCATTACAGGGAGGGCACAAAAAGGTGGCCTTCTGAGCACAAAACTGCCCAAGAAGCTACATGGATTGTGTATCCCAATGAGATAAGATTTCCAAAGGAGGCAACAGAAATCAAAAGGATGTGGCAAGGGATGCCATGCTTAGGAAAATGACTGGGGAAGACCCTGGAAGAAATTTGATCAGCTGGAATAGAAATGGTGATGTAATTATGAGTAAAGAGGGTAAAAGGATAAAGAGAAGGAGATAGGGTATTACACAATGATAGGAGCCAGAGTTTACTGAGCATTTACTATGGGTCTAGAGTACGCATTTACGCTCTCATGCTCACAATACCCCTCTCCAGCAGGTACATTTGCTTTTCCCATTTCACAGAGGAGGATTTGAAGTACAGAGGGTTTAACGGCTCAAGTTCATGCAACAAGCAAGGGGCCGGGGATGGAGGGAAATCTGGGATTTGAGCCTGATGAGCCCGAGTCTGGGAGCTCTGGAAATACCATTCAGTGGTATTAGGAAAACACCTACTTTTATGAAATAAAAATGAAGAGCTTGTGTCTCCCTGCCCCAGAAGGGTCAAATTCTGAGAGTTGGTGCTAATGGAGGAGGGAGGTGGAGCTTTAGAGATTTGAGATAAAGAAAGCAAATAATAACTAAATGGGGGGGAGTGATCACATTATGGTAACAACACAGAATTGCCAGAATAGAAGACATTCCCATCCTTCATATAAAAACAAAACTAATATCTATTTAACTTAAAAGTCCCTTTGTTCTGGTTGCGTTGGGATCGTAAGAACTCACAGTACAGTCAAACAAACAGTTTTGTTCAATGAAATGGAACAGAATGGCTAGAGGTCTGTCCAGCATCTATAACTCTCTTAAGTCCCAAGCTGGAAAGAATATATTTCAGAGCAGACTGGCTTACAACACTAAACCAGACAGAGTTTTCCCTCTCTGTCTATTGCCAAGATAAAGGGATGGCATACATAGATTTCAAAACTCCTTCCTCCTATGAAATTGCAAATTCGGTGGGGGAACAAGCTGCTGTCAGCCTGATGACTTCTTGTGGGGTTGGGGGTGGATACAGGGTCTCACACCTTACAGGGATTGCTCATCTGTGATGTCTGGAATAACACAAAGAATGGACTACTGTGGAAGTATGGCTATGATGGACAGGACTTCATGGAGTTCATCACCACATACCCGGAATGGTACGTCATGGACCCAGCTGCCGAACCTATCAAGAAGAAGTGGGAGGAAATTGAAGGAAATACGAAGCAGACCCTTGAATATCTGGAGGAGGAGTGCCCAAAGATGCTGCAGAGGTACCTAGAGCACAGCAGTTCTCCCCTGGACCAACAAGGTACCCACTGGTTCCTATACCACTCTCCCCAACACTGGGCTGAAAAAGACCAAGGTGATCTCTGGCTGGAGAGCTCACACTGCTCCCATCCATCCCTGGAAATCCCTTCCTCCCTTCAGCTTTGCTACTAGGATTCATTCCCTTACTGGAAGGATAAAATATGGGGTTCATAAGCTCAATACCACAATTGAATGGGAGGACTTCCCTAAATGCTACCCAATTTACAGATGAGGAAGTGGGGGTCGGAGAAGATAGTTAAGACTGTCCATCAGAGGCATAACTAGGACCCAAAGTCCATATTTCAAATCACAAACCCCACAGTCATTTCCCTATAGAATTCTGCATCACTGGCTGGGCTGTGGAGGGAAGGCAGGTGTGTTGTACATCTGTCCCAAAAGATAAAAATGAGCAAATGTGAGCAGGATTGCTTGCCACAAGTTCAGTCTTTTAAGAAGTAATGAGGATGAGATTTGAAGGATAAGGTAGGGAAGGGGCGGATGGACAGAGCCTCAGGTAGAACTCAGAGGCTGGACTGAGGCAGGGGGAAGGGAGCATCAAAGCCCGCTAGGAGGTGTGGCAAACAAACAGAAAAGTCTGTAGCAGCATCCACAACTGGTAGCCATCAGAAGTCTACACTTGGGGTGGGGCATGGCAAAGAGTGACCACAAACATTCCCTTTTCCAACAGGGAGGCTCAGGGGATGCCTCAGCCTTCCTCGTTCTCCATAAAGGTTTCTTGGAGGAAGCAGAGACAGAGCTGAGAGTAAACCCTCTGCAGATCACAGAAACCCAGGGAGTCAGGGATAGGAAGAGATACAAGCAAGGAGAAGGCCACCTCAAGCCCTCACTATCCACGCTCTCTCCCTTCACAGATCCTCCCTCTGTGTTGCTCACCAGTCATGTGGTTGCAGGAGAAAACAGGACCCTCAAGTGCCTGGCCTATGGCTTCTACCCACCAGATATGGATCTGCGCTGGACTCTAGCTGGTGAAGCTCAAGAATCACAATCATGGGGAGATAGTCTTCCCAGTGGAGATGGCACTTACCAGATGTGGGTGGTGATAGAAGTCCCAATCCAAGGCAGAGGGCCCTACTCCTGCCAGGTGGAGCACAGCAGCCTGGCTGAGCCCCTCACTGTGCAGTGGGATGAGGCACAGAAAGCTCCAGGCTAAGGTCACTCCTGCATTCAGCCCCAGGACAAAAAAGGTTGAAATCACAAGGTCTTGCCTGCTAATTATATCTCCACACGCTTCCATTGTTAACATTCTCCAACATATAATTTCTCACATTTCCATTTTCTTCCCTTGACAAGGGTTTCTCTCACCCTCGTCCTTCCCAAATGGTGTCCAAGTGTAGTTAAGCTGTCTTCAGGTTCTCTTCGGGCCACAGAAGCAATGTTCCAGGGCCATCTGATCCGAGATGTCCCCTGAGGGGAGAGCATTGTTCAGATGTCATAGCATAAAAAAACATACATCTTTTTCTTTTCTTTTTTAAACACAAATGTTTACGGTGTTTGCTTTATGCATACTGGGCTAATAAGCCATGGAGGTCCAGTAGAACAAAGCACACACGTGGCCATGGCCCCTCTACCCATGAGATTCTAGAACTCTGCAACCTCTTAACACAAAACCAAACCTCTTCTGTTCCTCAGTTCCTCTCAGCCCTGCTTGGTTTGGGGAGGCACCGCCCTCCGCCCCAGCTCCTCATCCTTTCCCACACCCTGTTGCACTCAGGACCACACAACCTGAATGGCTTATTTCGGAGGCTTCAATCTCCTCAGGAATATCTATTCCCAGGAAGCAAGAATTGGCCCTTCCTGGAAGTTCCTGGACTTCCTTCAAATCCATTTTATGCCGAGTCACCCACAAGTCACAGGTTCAAACCCAGACGCCCGAGCAGAAACCTCGCATCTGGCCTTCTGTTCCACTCACCCTAAGCCTTAACCACCTACGACTGTGTTCTTCCTCCATGAGTGACAAGGACCTCCTCTACACCCTGTCTTCATCCTTCCTCCACCAGATCCCCCAAAAGTCTAGTTTCCAAGCCAAGTTCCTAAGGAAATCACTCACAGTCTTCAGAATTCTGAGCCAGCCATCTTATCTTTCCTGAAGGCTGAAATTTGAAGGCTGAATCTTTGCTTTTGATACTTTGGATCCAATCTGAAAATCAAAGCTGAGATATGGTTTCTTTAGTCTACCTAAAATCCACATTCCCTTCCTCCGGGGTCAAAAACAATTTTTTAAAAAAGATTCGTCTGTGAATGGTGGGAATGCTGCAGGGAAGAAAAACCAAAATAGTCACAAGGGAAAAACGAGCAATGGATACGCCAAAACTTCATATTGTGACACTTTGAACAAACAGAAGGTGATATTTAAGAGGATAAAATTTCAGATCAATGAGGAACTCTAAAGTCATGTTGACAAGTCAACGTGAACCAGCCAAGGCTAAGGCAGGGAGAGAATGTGAGATGAGCTTCTAGGACAGGAGAGATGGGAAGAGCTGGAAGAATGAGGGACGCACAGAAAACAGGAAGCCAGGTGAGGAGTGGGAAAAGAGGGGTGGGGCACAGAGCCACTGATACCCAGAGAAATCTTCCTGGAGGGAATGCGGTCAGAATAGGCCCCAGGAACACTCCAAGGGGAGGTAGGAAGAAAGTTCCTGACAAGTTCTGAAGTGAAGGCTGTAAAGACGTCACCAGGCAGATGACATGAGAGAAGGCTGGGTCATGGGCATCAACTGGGCACACGGGCCATACATACCCTTCCTCAATCCAAGAAGAAAAAAGGGGTCCAAGATAATCAAACGTGGGTCTTGTCATGGTCACATCCTGCCTGCACTGCTGGAAACCACAAAGTACCAAGGATAGATCCTCCATCAAGTAGGGCCAACTTCAAATGCAATTTGAGGATGCCGCGTGCTGGGAGAGCCTCATAACCACAAATTATCTCCTTCTTTAATGATTCCTCAGTTCCTCAGTACCACCTTATTTCTCCTGAAGGACTCCTCTGTGATTAGCTCACCAGACGCACTAGAGAGATGGAGTGCATTCAATTAGGCAGGAACTTCCAACTAGGACTTATACCCCTTCCCCAGTTCATCAACTTGACTGAGCTCTGCTTTTCCACACTCATGTCCCACTAGAGATCTCTGTTCCCAACAAATGGAATTTATTGTTCATCAGACGCATTTCATATTTTCTTTCCATTGCCTTTGCTTTTATATATGATTGATTCAAAAAGTTTATACTGTGTTTATTTTATGCTTACTACCCTAATAAACCCTAGAGATCCAGTAGAACAAGGCATATGCATGCATGCAGTTTATCCCACTTCTGCTTATTGAAGCAATAGCCACTGTTCTAGGTCCAGCTCTGATCTCACCTCTGACGACCCTTTCCTGGGTCACCAACTCCAACATGTGCTGTTCAGTGCTGAGATTTCTTTCCGTCTGAAGTATCAGCCAAGTTGTCAAGGAAGCGGTGGCATTGGAGTGAAGCCAAACTTCCTGCCACCTAAGGATGGTATGAAAAAAAACCTAAAGAAAAGGAACAGAAGGGAGGAGGGAATGGGAGAAAAAGTAGGGAAGGCACAGGAAGATGGCAGAATAGGAGAAGGAGAGCTAACTTCTCCATCATGGAATAACTAGAGAAAAGGCAGAAAATGACTGGGACAGCAGTTCCAGGTTTTGGGCGGCCAGAGAAGACTTTCTACCTTATAAAGGGGGGACCTGGATGAAAAAGCAGAGAAAAGGACAGAGTCTATTTAATCGCGGCCGCTTCTCAGGCTGGCTGCTACATGCCTGCTGGGATAGAGGAGGGATCTGCTGCACGCTCCCGCATTTCCATCCCCACAACCACTGGAGCCTCATCTCCTAGTCCCACAGATGGGAGCTCCTGTGTGGGAACTCGGGAATCAGCAGACTTGTTTTAGCCACACGCAGAGACCTTGCTGCGGTGCGCAGTGCCTACACCCCAACCCTGAGTCAGGCCTCCCTGGGCGTCTGGCTTGGGAAAAGAATGAGGGGGCCGTCCCTTGGGAGGAGAGGAAAGGCAGAGCAGAGCAGAGCCGATCCGACAGTTAGCAGGCTAGAGACAGACTCGGTGTTCCGCTGCTGGTATACTTTCTCCCGCGGTTCTCATGGCGGGCATGGGTAGAGAGGCAGGGACAAGGGAGAGAGCCACATGGAAGCACCAAGTCGCCCACACCAGTCGCCCACGGGTACACATCAGGCCCGGATCTTCTGGGCCGCCAAATAACGGGGCATTTCCGAACTGGCTGAGGGCTGGGGAAGGTGAAACTGTCACACTCATCCTGGGAATCACCAGACCCATCATGCCCTCCAGCAGATTCTTGGCTGAGGAGCACAGCACTTACGCAGACCCCCATGATTGGCAGCTTCCTGCTCCATTGACTGGATTTTCACCTGGTTCGGACCCCGCCCAGAGGGCTGCTGCAGTCGGGGAAATGCAGGTTTGATGGGAAGAGGTGGCCCAAGAGCCACTTGAATCTCCTCTAGGATACCTTGGCCTTGGAATTAATGATAAACCAAGTGCCAAAGGAGCCCTTCAGTATAAACCGAAGCCAGTATAAAATCTTAGGTGAGCAAGGGAAATCGCCGTTCAAAAGAACCCTATCAAAATAATCAAATGGGAAGCAATCAGCACAAAATAACAAAGAACATGAAGATGGAAGAACATAAAAAATATAATCAAATTTTGAAATATGGATAAAAGATAAACAAATAATAGATGGGTTAAGGGGTAAAAAAAAAAAAGTGGGTAGATGAAATACTAGTGGTCAATGAGAGGGAGGGGTAAGAGGTATGGGAGGTATGAGTCTTTTCTTTTTTCTTTTTATTTCCGTTTCTGGAGTGATGCAAATGTTCTATAAATCATTATGATGATGAGCATACAGCTGTGTGATGATATTGTGAGCCACTGATGGTACGCCATGTATGGACTGTATGTGTGTTAATATTTGCCAATAAAAATGTGTTTTAAAAAAAGAAGACACTAGGAGAGCCTAAAGGAGAATTTGAAAGAGTACATAGAAAAATAGCAGATCTTATGGAAATGAAAGATACCGTAAATCAAATTTAAAATATGCTAGAGACACACAACAGCAGATTTTAAGAAGTAGAAGAAAGAATAAGTGAACTAGAGGACAGAGAAATTGAGTGTGAATGCACAAAAGAACAAATGATGAAAACAATGGAAAAATTTCAACTAGATATCAGGGAAATGATGAACAACCTGAAGGGAAAACTGTGAAAATCATTGGTGTCCCAGAAGAAAAGAGAAGAGTAAAGCTCTTGGAAGAGTATTTTAGGAGATAACTGGGAAAACTTCCTGTTTGGGTTTGTTAAAAGCTTCCAGAATGCAATAAACCAGAAATGGAATGGCTTTTAAAGGGGGAATTTATTAAGTTAGGAGTTTACATATCTAAGGCCATAAAAATGTCCAAACTAAGGCACCCAGAGAAAGATAACTTGACTCAAAGAAGACTGATGTCAGTCACACAGTCACATGGGAAGGCACCTGGGTGGCATGAGCAGGTCCTTGTTCCTCGTTCTGTTGCTTCCAGCTTCTGATGCCAATGGTTTCCTGCCTGTTTGTGGGTCTTCCCTTAGCTCCTCTGGGGTAAAACTCTGGCGCCCGAACAGGGACCGAGGAGCAGCCGCCATCTCATTTGCACCCTCCAGACCTTCGGAGACACACTAGGACTATCCGAACCAGGGTAAGCACCAGACTCTCTCGCGAAATAAAGCCGTCCTAGTCCTTCTCTTAGAGAGTTCGCGGTTATCATCCCTCTCTTTGAGAACGCGGAGCAGTCCACCTAAATTCATCATGGGACAATCCCTATCGAAAAGTCAGGTCCCCCAAGTGAGACCGCTGGCCGCTCTGCTAAATACCCATAGGTGTAAAGTTTCAGCCCGGCAGCTGCAAGTTTATTGGGACCTCCTGCTGCCGTTTAACCCCTGGCTGCTAACGAGTCCGCTTTGGACTCCAGCTACCTACAATCAACTCATTGCCAGGGTCACAGACGAAATGGAGCATGAAGGCAAGCGTTTTCCTCCGGAGCTTCTCCCCACGCTAATCACCATTCGCTGTTGCCTTCAAGGCTCCTTGCCCCCCACTGATGGCCGGCCGAAACCAACTAAAAGCGTCACTACAGCAGCCGCTGCAGAGACGCAGTCCGGCTCTAAGTCGGAGCCCGACTCCGACGCTGAGTCCCTCCTCGAACAGCTTGAGGAACGCCTCGAAAGGCACCCGCCCCTACAGGACTATGGCGGAGAGCCTCAGGGCGGATAAACTAACTCCACCCTTCCGCCTTCTTCCCCATCATCCGAACCGGAAAAGGGCCGTAGCCTTTATCCCGCCCTCCCGGAGGAAGTGGAGGCGGGACGTCCTGTCCCCTCCTCCCTACCCTCCGGCCCTCCCCCGGCTGCCTATCATCCTCCCCTTAGCAACACCAACCCCTTCTTCCCGAAAGCGCAGCCGCAGTTTTACGCACCCCCGCCACCACCTTACGCAGGGCCGTGCACAAAACTATCGCCATCTCGTTCACCCCGGCCGCCCTGTTACAATCCCACAGGCGGCAACCCCCCCTCGGGTCCAGGGCAGCTCTAGCCCTCGGTCCGGCCGCTGCCGCCGACACAGGCAGTGCTCTTCCCCATTAATCTCACCCCATCCCCGCAACGCCCATTCCCGTGAGTTCCCCACAGTGAGGAAGATATAAAGCGACTGTGCAAAGCAGGCAAAGAGGATGGGCTTACCGGTCCCTACGCTACCCAGCAACAGTTGCTCCAAAGGATTGGAGCCTCTTCAAAAGAATCCTACTTGCCATAATTTTCCTGTGCATCATCGTGTTTTAACCTGCTCATTTTCTTCCTCTAGGTGCTAACCTGCTTATTATTTTCAGTAAAAATGTTTTTTCTAGCACACCCCTCCGGAATTTTCACCTGGCGACTCCTCCCTATAACACTTCTAATTTTCTCCACAGCCACTTCTGCAAAACCTCCTGAAAGCGAAGTGTAGGCCGCAATTTAATATCCCCCAGGATTACTGTTTCTCACTCCTGATTCCCCCACATTCCCACAACCTTTTGTTAATAATTGCTTACTAAATCTCCCGTGTGATCCCAATGTCCTCCCCGCTAGTGCGTTTCTCAACCTATCATCATTCCCCAATTTCCCCCCCCTCCTGAAGCCCTAACGATTAACCTTACCTTTTTGCAGAATTCGTCAATGCAAGCCATCCCCGAAATCTCCCAGCCAAACAACAAACTACTAAACCTCATATTAGCTAATCTTTCAGGGCAAGCAGAAAACGGGCTCCCGTGTTCTCCTCAATAGCCTAATTGCATCCACCTTATCTACTCCCGAACCATAAGTGCAAGTATACTCCGTGAGAACAAGTCAAAAGCCCTCCTTTTCACAGGACCTTGGCCAACTAGAGGAACTGCACCCGGATATAACCGAACTCGCCCGCACCCGCCGGTGCGGCCCCCAGTTCCCCTCTGCTCGCCTGGCAGCTTTACACCCTCGACTTCCTTTACAGAAACCCCGTGGCTTCCGTGTCATTCTCCCCCTCGAACTCACAACTCCTCCAAATATAACTTCTTCGTTCCCTATAACCCCCCCTCTTTCTTAATGGTACCAGCAGTTTCACCCACCTCTCTCTCTGTGGAAACCTCAGCTGCCTAGACCTGCGCCCCTTCCTCGGAGCAACCGAATCCCAAGGGCGCCTGGTCACCTTCAACAGCACCCAGCAGCCCCCAACTGAGGGTAACAGGGTTACCGGTCCGGACTACTATGCATTTAATGTTTTAGGTGGCAAAAACCTCACTTCCACGGTCTTTTTAAGTCCTCCATTCTATTTCTTTACCTGCTCAAACTATAGTCGCCCGGACACATGTCACCTACTTAACTACCTTAATACCTCTTTCTCAGTAGTTTTCATAGTACTTCAACCTAGACTCCTGTAGATCCCGCTCAACGCAACCAGGTGGGTTGCTCCTACACTGCCCATGGACAGCTCCGTCACTCAGCTCAGCCCACACGCGAAACGAGACTTCGGAATCACCGCCGCCATCTCTGCAGCCATCATCGCCTTTGTAGCAGCAGCCGTCACCGCAGCCGTCACCCTCACCCAAACATCTACCACCGCTGAAGTGCCGTGCAAACCGGACTCAACACCCTTACTCCCCAAGCCATATCTGCCCTGCGGCAATAAATAGACTTACTAGCTTTATATGCCAAAGCACTGTATGAGGCAGCCGCCTCTACTTTTGATGGACGTTACCCCTTCTCCCGCCTCTGTATCACACCTGTCCTCGTCTATATCTCTTGGCCCCGTCTCACCCTGCGTGAGTGGACATTCTCTGCCTATAATAAATCTCTCTGGAACTAGGCGCACAGCCTACTAACTCAACTTCTAAACATAAAAAGCTTGTCTGTACCCAAACTCTCTAGCTCTATCCTTACAGACCTCCTCCACAAGTTTCTTCCTTCTGTCAACTCTCTAATCTCATCTTCTACAGCATTATGCTAATAATCCTCATCTGCATCTTCTTCCTATTCTAGTGCCTTTTCTCAAAAATACCTCACCATAAACAACAAACTCAACTCCTAATCCTAGCTGCTCTTAAGCTCCAAAATCCCGTTGCCGATACAAACAATCATCGGCAAACACAAGTTTGGCTGGCTAGTGTCACTCACCCCCAGGACTGATCACCCTGAGGCCTGAGTTTTGCCCTCAAGACTGATCACCTTGAGGCGCCCGCTGCTTTAACGCCAGCTCAGCAAGCTGTGTGCCTCCGCCACTCCTCTATCCTCTATATTCCCCTACGGGGGCTGCACGTAGTCAGAGTACGTGCATCTGGGGCCGGCTGGCTACCAGATGGGTACCGCTGGTTGCAAGGCGAAGCACTGCAGAAGACGGGCCACTCAAACAGGCCTCCTCTGGCTCTTCTGGGGCACATGAGATCTGCATAAGGGTCGGCTCAGCAAATACCCTTCCCCTGAAATTCTGAGCCCCACATGTAAGGGGGATCTCATCCCTACCCCTCCCAGCAAAGGTTAATGCCCACCACCTGTCATGCAGGTGAGCCTTTAAAAGAAAAAGGAGAGGAATTGTGGCATATTTCTCAGGGATTGGAGCCTAGTCATACTTAAAAATTGTCAATCATTTCTACCTTCTCTCCCTGTCTCTCATGTCTGTAGCCTAACTCACTGTTCTCCCCCCCCTCGTCAGAAACCTCCCGTCTCAGTAGCTTATCTCAAAACTACAAGCCTTCTTGTTATTCTGTCCTTGCCTCTAGCTATCTTCTGCGCCCTTGCCTAGCAACTACCTTTTAGCTTGTGTAATTGGCTCTCCGAACCCCCTACCCTCTCCCCTACTCCCCCCCCTTGTGCAACTGTATATAACCTAAGCTCCCTGTAGCCTCGGGGTCTTTAGAGCACTTGAGCCGCTTCGGTACCTAAGCTTGTCCCATGTAACAATAAAGACGCTTTGTACTGATTAATTGGCCTCTGGCTCAAGTCCTTTAGACCCCTCGCCGCACTAGGCGAGCAGGCCCGGCTTACCACAGGTTATATCCCAGCGAGCTCGCCCCCCCGAACCACCCGAAGTCTGGAGCCGAAACCGCCCGGCTGCGCAACCGGCTGAAGCTATCCCCGCAAAACTCTGAGTTCTGAATTGCTTAGCATCTCATAAGAAGGCACATGGCAATATCTGCTGGGTTCTGTATCTCCAAACATCTTTGTCTAAGAATCTGCTCTCTCTATCAGCACTGCAAGCATCTTCAAATGTCTGCATCTCTGTCAGCTCTGAAACAAATGTGTTTTCCCCAAAATATCTCCTCTTTTAAAGGACTCCAGTAAACTAATTAAGATCCACCTTGAATGGGTGGAGCCACATCTCCATCTGATCAAAAGGTGACCACCCACAATTGAGTGTATCAAATCTTCTTGGAACTAATCTAATCAAAATGTCATGTCCGTAATTGAGTGGGTTAATCTTATGGAAAAAATCTAACCAAAGGTTTCCACCCTACAATATTGAATCAGGATTAAAGAACATGACTTTCTGGCATATACAACACTTTCAAACCAGCACACTTCCTAACCCTTATGAAAGACATAAATATACAAATCAAAGAAGCCCAACAAACTTCAAATAGCATAAATCCAAATAGACCCACTCCAAGACACATACTAATCAGATTGTCAAATGCTGAAGGGAAGAAAAATGTCCTGAAAGCAGCAATAGAAAAGAATTACACACCATGACCAAGTCAGGTTCATTCCTGTCACATAAGGGTGATTCAACATAAGAAAATCAATCAATGTAATACAACGTATTAACAAATTGAAAGGGGAAATTACTGATCACTTCAACTGATGCTGAAAAAGCATTAGACTAAATTCAGCACCCCTTTCTGAGAAACACACTTCAAAAGGTAGGAATAGAAGGAAACTTCCTCAATATGACAAAGGGCATGTTTGGAAAATACACAGCCAGCACCACACTCTGTTGCTTCCTATTGAAACGGAGCTCGAAGGATATTAAGGAATGATGAGAAAAAAAAGAAAGGAAGAAAGAAAGAAAGACACAGACGGGCTCAGGGGGTCTGAAGCTTGAGTTTACTTCAGACAGACTTCAGACAATTTTATTCTCAACCAGATCCTAGTTATAGACCACAGGATGTCAATAGATATGCAGGCATTTCCTGAGGGAGCAAGATTCTTATCTCACAGTGTTCTTCATACTTAACATAACTGTTTTGGGTAAACATTCTCTTCCTCCCAGACTGCTCTACATAACAATCTCCACAGTTTACCACCGCCATCCTGAGGCCAGCAGCTTGCAACAAATTCTGTAGGTCTTGCTTTAAACTCTTGGATTCTACAACACTCAATGGTGAGACACTGAAAGCCTTCCCCCTAGGATCAGGAATGAGACAAGGGTGCCCATTGTCATCACTATTATTCAACATTGTACTAGAAGACATAGCTAGAGAAATTAGGCAAGAGAAAGAAATAAAAGGCATCCAAATCGGAAAGGAAGTAGTAAAACTTTCATTATTTGCAAATGATATGATCTTATACTTGGAAAATCCTGACAAATCTATGGCAAAGCTACTTTAGCTGATAAACAAATTCAGTAAAGTGGCAGGATTCAAGATTAATATGCAAAAATCAGTAATGTTTCTTTATACTAGTAATGACCTAATAGAGTAGACAATTTTTAAAAATCCATTCACAATAGCAATAATCAAGCTATTGATTGATTATATATTGATTGATAAAATAATCAAGCATGTAAAGGACCTCTATACAGAAAACTACAAAACTTTGCTAAAAGAAATCAAAGAAGACCTAAATAGGCAGAAAGATATCCCATGCTCATGATTAGGAAGGCTAAATATCATTAAGCTGTCAATTCTACCCAAAATGATCTGCCAATTCAAGATAATATCAATCAAAATTTCAGAAAACTACTTTGCAGACTGAAAAAATTAGTTACCAAATTTATTTGGAAGGGAAAAGTGCCTCAAATTACAAAAAATATCCAAGAAAAGAAGGCAATCTTACACTTCCTGACTTTAAAGCTTATTATGAAGCCACAGTAGTCAAAACAGCATAATATCGGCACAAGATAGACATAAGGATCAATTGAATTGAACTGAGAAATTCAGAAACAGATTGCCAGGTCTTTGGTGAACTGATCTTCAACACAGCCCCCAAGTTCATTGAGCTGGGACAAAATAATCTCTTCAATAAATGGGCATGGGCATGGAAGAGCTGGGTAACCATAGCCAAAGGAATGAAAAAGGACCCTACGTCATACCTTATTTAAAATTTAACCTGAAGTGGATCAAAGACTAAATACAAGAGCCAGTGCCATAAAACTAGCAGAAGAGAATATAGGGAAACATCTTCAAGACTTAGTAATAGGAAGTAGCTTCTTAGACTTTACACCCAAAGTAGAATCAACAAAAGAAAAAATAAATAAATGGGAACCCCTCAAAATCAAATCCTTCTGTGTCTCAAATGACTTTGTCATAAAGGTGAAGAGGCAGCCAATTCAACTGGAGAAAATATTTGGAAATCATATATCTGATAAAGATTTGATATCTAGTATATGTAAATAAATCCAACAATTTAACAACTAAAGAATGAACAACCCAACTATAAAATGAGCAAAAGATATGAACAGACATTTTTCTAATGAGGAAATACCAATGGCTAAAGAGCACGTGAAAAGATACTCATCTTCATTAGCTATTAGGGAAATGCAAATCAAAACCACAATGAGATATCATCTCACATCTATAAGAATGGTTGCCAGTGAACAAACACCTACGTATTTTGGAGAAGATGTGGAGAAATCGGAACACTTCTCCACTGCTGGTGGGGATGTATAATGGTACAGCTGCTGTGGAAGACAGTTTGGAGGTTCCTCAGAAAACTAAATAAAAAGTTGCCCTACAACCTGGAAATTCCACTGCTTGCTCTATACCCAGGAGATCTGAAAGCAAAGACAGGGACAGACATTTGCACTCCAATGTTCACAGTGGCATTATTCACAATTGTGAAAAGATGCAAACAATCCAAGTGTCCATCAACAGATGAGTGGGTAAACAAAATGTGATATATAAATACAATGGAATATTATGCAGCAGTAAAAAGGAATAAGATCCTGAAGTCTATGACAACATGGATGAATCATGAGGAAATAATGCTGACTGAAATAAGCCAGACACAAAAGGATAGATACTGAATGACTTCACTGATATGGAACCACTAGACTCCTAAATCGTAGACTGTAGGGGATCTAGAGATAAGACAGAGGCTGGAGAAGGGGGAGCAGTTGCCTAATATGTTCAGGCTTGTTAATCATGTTGAACTTAAATGTATGGGGATGGATAGAGGTGGTGGTAGTTTGTTAGTGGGATTATAATAGTGTCATATTCAAGGTGACTATGATTGAAATGGTTTGTTTAAAGTCATATATCCCACCAATCAGCACTACAGATACAAATAAGTTCTTGCACAAACTACTTCAAAGGTTTGACACTTGTACAAAAAGTTAATAATAGTATTGAGTGGTATATGGGAAAAACTACCTATTGTAAGCTGTGGACTACATTTTAAAGGAATACTCACTAGTACCACAGCAATACTAGGGGTAAATAATTGGGGGGGTAAGAATTATGGGGCATTTTCAGATTTTCTCTATGGTGTAGGTGGGTCTATCTGTTATTTTTCTCTTTGGAGCAATGAAAATTCTCTAAAATTGAGTGTGATGATGATTACACAACTATGAGAGGATATTGGGAGACGTTTATTTTGGATAGAATATATGCTACGTGAAAATATCTCAACAAAATCTGCAGATTCCAATAAACAAACAAACAAATGAACAAACCACCAAATAAATAAATGTAAATTGATCAGGATATTAGGTAAAACTCTATAAGGATGAAAACGAACAGCATGTAAAGAAGAAAAGAGTGGCAACCAGCAAACTGAGAGCAAGATGGCAGAGCAAACAGGGAAAACGTGTATGTACAGCTGAAAACCCACCACAGATTTCATCCTGTTCTCATACTCTCATTTTCTCTGGTCCAAATATACTTCTCATAGTTATAAAAAAAATGCCCAAATAAATATCTTATGATCAAGTCATAGAGACAGACTTGGACTGAATCTACATTTATCCTACAAATTCTTATTGAATCATGAGCATCTATTTGTTGTCCTCCCAAGAGTAAAGTACAAGTGTTACATCTGAGAAGAGAGAGAGAGACTGTAAATCATTTTTTGCAGAGACATATATGAGTAAATAAATAATATGCACTGATAGATATAAAAAAAAAAGTAAGGAGGACGCAGAAACCCTATCCTTAATTCCAATTCAGAGAGTTTCCCATTGCCTCCTCATAGTTGTGGTTCATCCATCCATTCATTCATTCATTCATTCACTCAACAAATATTTACTAACCATCTCTCAGTTAGAAGGCACTGAGGTTGGTGTTGATATGAACCAGAAGCAGATCATTTCACACAGTGATAAAGTCACAAAGATGGCTTGGGTTCAAACTGGGGAGAGTTTTGAGTCCAAGCTGGGGTGTTTGTTCTTTATTCTGACTGTTTAATAGCTGACAGTAGAGTGACAATAGAGTGAAATGATGAGAACAGTGATTGAGGAATATTAACCAGATATTACTGAGTACAGCGGATTAGAGGGTGAGGGGGGAGACTACCTGCAGAAAGCCCATTACCCCGAAGGAGAGAAAACTGTGACAGCAGAAGTGGGATATACAAGCTGAAGCCATTCTTTCAAATACCTCTGCTACTGTAAGACTCCATCTTTATTAGTCCAGCTTCCTAAGATCTCATGTTCCCATCTCCCCTGTAAAGGGATGTGTGGCTCATTTTCATTTGTAAATTCAGCAATTCCCTTTGAGATACCTAATATCATCTCGAACCCAGAACCTGCCATTAAACAAGAGCTCAGAACCACCGTGCTCTGGCAAGCTAGGGGAAAGGTGATGTGGCCAGAACCGCTTTTTGGACAGAGACTCTCTCTTCTAGTTTCCCATGATAAAATCACAAAGCTGTGTCAACAGAATTTTCCCACAAATCATGTAATTTCTTATTAAGGAGAGTACACATACAGCCACACATGCAGTTCAATGTACTGTACTCTCTGCATAAAACAGTATGTCCTAGGAAAAGCACTAGATGAGAGTAAATATAGGATTTGTCTACAAGGCGCTGATGTAGAGCAAAATTTTGAACCCAGAAACAGAAGGGTGGAGGAACCAATGTTGGTAGGAAGGAGGGATGCTAATACTTCATGGAGAAACCTGGACCCATCAGACCACCCCTAGGAAACCATAATCACAGTGACATATACACATCAACCTCTTCCTTCCTTCTGGTTGCCTGAGTAAGTTCTTTCCTCAGAAACCCCTCCACTCCTAGTCTTGACCCAATCTTCCTTCTCCTAATCCAGGACCTCCTTCTTCAGGTTATTCTATTGCTATCCTACATCACCAGAATATGAACATATTTTAGTTTCTCCCATCTTTTTTTTTTTTTAACTTTTTTTATTAATTAAAAAAATTGACAAACAAAACATTTAGATTTCATTCCATTCTACATATATACTCAGTAATTCTTAATATCATCACATAGTTGCATATTCATCATTTCTTAGTACATTTGTGTCGATTTAGAAAAAGAAATAAAAAGACAACAGAAAAAGAAATAAAATGATAATAGAGAAAAAAAAACTATATGTACCATACCCCTTACCCCTCGCTTTCATTTACCACTATTTCAAACCGAATTTATTTTAACATTTGTTCCCCCTATTATTCATTTTTATTCCATATGTTCTACTCTTCTGTTGATATAGTAGCTAAAAGGAGCATCAGACATAAGGTTTTCACATTCACAGAGTCTCATTGTGAAAGCTATATCATTGTTCAATCATCATCAAGAAACATGGCTACTGGAACACAGCACTACATTTTCAGGCAATTCCCTCCAGCCTCTCCACTACATCTTGAACAACAAGGTGATATCTACTTAATGCATAAGAATAACCTCCAGGATAACCTCTCGACTCTGTTTGGAATCTCTCAGCCATTGACACTTTGTCTCATTTTACTCTTCCCCCTTTTGGTTGAGAAGGTTCTCTCAATCCCTTGATGTTAATTCTCAGCTCATTCTAGGGTTCTTCTCACTGCTTTGATACTGAGTCTCAGCTCATTCCAGGATCCCTGTCCCACGTTGCCAGGAAGGTCCACACCCCTGGGAGTCATGTCCCACACAGAGAGGGGGAGGGTGGTGAGACTGCTCATCATATTGGCTGGAGAGAGAGGCCACATCTGAGCAACAAAAGAGGCTCTCTTGGGGGTGACTTTTAGGCCTAAATTTTAAGTAGACTTGACCTATCCTTTGTGGGGTTAAGTTTCATGTGAACAAACCCCAAGACTGGGGGCTCAGCCTATAGCTTTGGTTGTCCACACTGCTTGTGAGAATATCAAGAATTCAACTTGGGGAAGTTGAATTTCTCCCCACTCTCACCATTCCCCGAAGGGGCCTTGCAAATACTTTACCAGTCACTGATCAAATCATTCTGGGATCCATTGGGGGATCACTCTGGACAAACCAACAAAATCTCATGTGCTACCTGAGATTCCAAGTACATATGACTTCAATCAAACTATCTACATGAGTTATATTAGGAAATGCTCTAGTCAAAATCTAAATTTTGTAACAAATAAACATTTTTTGCTTTAGTCTCACACATAAGGTGACATTTTAAAGTATTAATTATCTATTTTCAGCACCCTGCAATAACGACATTCCTTTGTTCTTCCTCATGCAAAAACATTTTTAAAATTTGTACATTGTACATTTCACTATTATTATACACTCTAGGCATTCCTAGATTATACCATCTCGATCTTTAACATCTATCTTTCTTTCTGATTTCATTTATGCCCCCAGCCCTCCTTCCTCTATCATTCTCACATGCAGCTTCATTCAGTGTTTTAACATAATTACATTACAGTTAGGTAGTATTGTGCTGTCCATTTCTGAGTTTTTGTATCCAGTCTTGTTGCACAGTCTGTATCTCTTCAGCTCCAATTACCCACTATCTTACCCTATTTCTATCTCCTGATGGTCTCTGTTACCAACGACATATTCCAAGTTTCTTCACTAATGTCGCTTCATATCAGTGAGACCATACAGTACTTGTCCTTTAGTTTTTGGCTAGACTCACTCAGCATAACGTTCTCTAGGTCCATCCACATTGTTACATACTTCATAAGTTTATTCTGTCTTAGAGCTGCGTAATATTCCATCGTATGTATATACCACAGTTTGTTTAGCCACTCATCTGTTGATGGATATTTTGGCTGTTTCCATCTCCTTGCAATTGTAAATAATGCTGCTATAAACATTGGTGTGCAAATGTCCATTTGTGTCTTTGCCCTTAAGTCTTCTGAGTAGATACCTAGCAATGGTATTGCTGGGTCATATGGCAATTCTATATTCAGCTTTTTGAGGAACCGCCAAACTGCCTTCCACAGTGGTTGCACCATTTGACATTCCCACCAACAGTGAATAAGTGTGCCTCTTTCTCCACATCCTCTCCAGCACTTGTCATTTTCTGTTTTGTTGATAATGGCCATTCTGGTGGGTGTGAGATGATATCTCATTGTGGTTTTGATTTGCATTTCTCTAATGGCCAGGGACATTGAGCATCTCTTCATGTGCCTTTTGGCCATTTGTTTTTCCTCTTCTGAGAAGTGTCTGTTCAAGTCTTTTTCCCATTTTGTAATTGGATTGGCTGTCTTTTTGTTATTGAGTTGAACAATCTCTTTATAAATTCTGGATACTAGACCTTTATCTGATATGTCGTTTCCAAATACTGTCTCCCATTGTGTAGGCTGTCTTTTTACTTTCTTGATGAAGTTCTTTGATGCACAAAAGTGTTTAATTTTGAGGAGCTCCCATTTATTTATTTATTTCTTCAGTGCTCTTGCTTTAGGTGTAAGGTCCATAAAACCGCCTCCAACTATAAGATTCATAAGATATCTCCCTACATTTTCCTCTAACTGTTTTATGGTCTTAGACCTAATGTTTAGATCTTTGATCCATTTTGAGTTAACTTTTGTATAGGGTGTGAGATACGGGTCCTCTTTCATTCTTTTGCATGTGGATATCCAGTTCTCTAGGCACCATTTATTGAAAAGACTGTTGTGTCCCAAATGAGTTGGCTTGACTGCCTTATCAAAGATCAAATGTCCATAGATGAGAGGGTCTATATCTGAGCACTCTATTCGATTCCATTGGTCGATATATCTATCTTTATGCCAATACCATGCTGTTTTGACCACTGTGGTTTCATAATATGCCTTAAAGTCAGGCAGCGTGAGACCTCCAGCTTCGTTTTTTTCCCTCAAGATACTTTTAGCAATTCGGGGCACCCTGCCCTTCCAGATAAATTTGCTTATTGGTTTTTCTATTTCTGACAAATAAGTTGTTGGGATTTTGATTGGTATTGCACTGAATCTGTAAATCAATTTAGGTAGAATTGACATCTTAACTATATTTAGTCTTCCAATCCATGAACACGGTATAACCTTCCATCTATTTAGGTCTTCTGTAATTTCTTTTAACAGTTTCTTGTAGTTTTCTTTGTATAGGTCTTTTGTCTCTTTAGTTAAATTTATTCCTAAGTATTTTATTCTTTTAGTTGCAATTGTAAATGGAATTCGTTTCTTGATTTCCCCCTCAGCTTGTTCATTGCTAGTGTATAGAAACACTACAGATTTTTGAATGTCGATCTTGTAACCTGCCACTTTGCTGTACTCGTTTATTAGCTCTAGTAGTTTTGCTGTGGATTTTTCAGGGTTTTCGATGTATAGTATCATATCATCTGCAAACAGTAATAGTTTTACTTCTTCCTTTCCAATTTTGATGCCTTGTATTTCTTTTTCTTGTCTAATTGCTCTGGCTAGAACCTCCAACACAATGTTGAATAACAGTGGTGATAGTGGACATCCTTGTCTTGTTCCTGATCTTAGGGGGAAAGTTTTCAATTTTTCCCCATTGAGGATGATATTAGCTGTGGGTTTTTCATATATTCCCTCTATCATTTTAAGGAAGTTCCCTTGTAGTCCTATCCTTTGAAGTGTTTTCAACAGGAAAGGATGTTGAATCTTGTCAGATGTCTTCTCTGCATCAATTGAGATGATCATGTGATTTTTCTGCTTTGATTTGTTGATATGGTGTATTACATTAATTGATTTTCTTATGTTGAACCATCCTTGCATACCTGGGATGAATCCTACTTGGTCATGATGTATAATTCTTTTAATGTGTTGCTGGATTCGATTTGCTAGAATTTTGTGAGGATTTTTGCATCTATATTCATTAGAGAGATTGGTCTGTAGTTTTCTTTTTTGTAATATCTTTGCCTGGTTTTGGTATGAGGGTGATGTTGGCTTCATAGAATGAATTAGGTAGCTTTCCCTCCACTTCAATTTTTTTGAAGAGTTTGAGCAGGGTTGGTACTAATTCTTTCTGGAATGTTTGGTAGAATTCACATGTGAAGCCGTCTGGTTCTGCACTTTTCTTTTTGGGAAGCTTTTGAATAACTGATTCAATTTCTTTACTTGTGATTGGTTTGTTGAGGTCATCTATTTCTTCTTGAGTCAAAGTTGGTTGTTCATGCCTTTCTAGGAACTTGTCCATTTCATCTACATTGTTGTATTTATTAGCATAAAGTTGTTCATAGTATCCTGTTATTACCTTTTTTATTTCTGTGAGGTCAGTGGTTATGTCTCCTCTTCCATTTCTGATCTTATTTATTTGCATCCTCTCTCTTCTTCTTTTTGTCAATCTTGCTAAGGGCCTATCAATCTTATTGATTTTCTCATAGAACCAACTTCTGGTCTTATTGATTTTCTCTATTGTTTCCATGTTTTCAATTTCATTTATTTCTGCTCTAATCTTTGTTATTTCTTTCCTTTTGCTTGCTTTGGGGTTAGTTTGCTGTTCTTTCTCCAGTTCTTCCAAGTGGACAGTTAATTCCCGAATTTTTGCCCTTTCTTCTTTTTTGATATAGGCATTTAGGGCAATAAATTTCCCTCTTAGCACAGCCTTTGCTGCATCCCATAAGTTTTGATATGTTGTGGTTTCATTTTCATTTGCCTCGAGATATTTACTGATTTCTCTTGTAATTTCTTCCTTGACCCACTGGTTGTTTAAGAGTGTGTTGTTGAGCCTCCACGTATTTGTGAATTTTCTGGCCCTCTGCCTATTATTGATTTCCAACTTCATTCCTTTATGATCTGAGAAAGTGTTGTGTATGATTTCAATCTTTTAAAATTTGTTGAGACTTGCTTTGTGTCCCAGCGTATGGTCTATCTTTGAGAATGATCCATGAGCACTTGAGAAAAATGTGTATCCTGCTGTTGTGGGGTGTAATGTCCTACAAATGTCTGTTAAGTCTAGCTCATTTATTGTAATATTCAGATTCTCTGTTTCTTTATTGATCCTCTGTCTAGATGTTCTGTCCTTTGATGAGAGTGGGGAATTGAAGTCTCCAACTATTATGGTAGATGTGTCTATTTCCCTTTTCAGTAATTGCAGTGTATGCCTCACATATTTTGGGGCATTCTGGTTTGGTGCATAAATATTTATGATTGTTATGTCTTCTTGTTGAATTGTTCCTTTTATTAGTAGATAGTGTCCTTCTTTGTCTCTTTTAACTGTTTTACATTTGAAGTCTAAATTGTTGGATATTAGTATAGCTACTCCTGCTCTTTTCTGGTTGTTATTTGCATGAAATATCTTTTCCCAACCTTTCACTTTCAACCTATGTTTATCTTTGGGTCTAAGATGTGTTTCCTGTAGACAGCATATAGAAGGATCCTGTTTTTTAATCCATTCTGCCAGTCTATGTCTTTTTATTGGGGAGTTCAGACCATTAACATTTAGTGTTATTACTGTTTGGGTAGTGTTTTCCTCTACCATTTTGCCTTTTGTATTTTATATATCATATCTAATTTTCCTTCTTTCTACACTCTTCTCCACACCTCTCTCTTCCGTCTTCTCGTATCTGTCTCTAGTGCTCCCTTTAGTATCTCTTGCAGAGCTGGTCTCTTGCTCACAAATTCTCTCAGTGACTTTTTGTCTGAAAATGTTTTAATTTCTCCCTCATTTCTGAAGGACAATTTTGCTGGGTATAGAAGTCTTGGTTGGCAGTTTTTCTCTTTTAGTAATTTAAATTTATCATTCCACTGTCTTCTTGCCTCCATGGTTTCTGCTGAGAAATCTACACATAGTCTTATTGGGTTTCCCTTGTATGTGATGGATTGCTTTTCTCTTGCTGCTTTCAAGATCCTCTCTTTCTCTTTGACCTCTGACATTCTGACTAGTAAGTGTCTTGGAGAACGTCTATTTGGATCTATTCTGTTTGGGGTGCATTGCACTTCTTGGATCTGTAATTTTAGGTCTTTCATAAGAGTTGGGAAATTTTCAGTGATAATTTCTTCCATTAGTTTTTCTCCTCCTTTTCCCTTCTCTTCTCCTTCCGGGACACCCACAACACGTATATTTGTGTGCTTCATATTATCATTCAATTCCCTGAGCCCCTGCTCATATTTTTCCATTCTTTTCCCTATAGTTTCTGTTTCTTTTTGGACTTCAGATGTGCCATCCTCCAGTTCACTAATCCTAACCTCTGTCTCTTGAAATCTACCATTGTAGGTTTCCATTGTTTTTTTCATCTCTTCTACTGTATCTTTCATTCCCATAAGTTCTGTGATTTGTTTTTTCAGACTTTCCATTTCTTCTTTTTGTTCATTCCTTGCCTTCTTCATGTCCTCCCTCAATTCATTGATTTGGTTTTTGATGAGGTTTTCCATTTCTGTTCGTATATTCAGAATTAATTGTTTCAGCTCCTGTATCTCATTTGAACTATTGGTTTTGTTCCTTTGACTGGGCCATATCTTCAATTTTCCTGGTGTGATTTGTTATTTTTTGCTGGCATCTGGACATTTAATTACCTTAATTAGTTTATTCTGGAGATTGCTTTCACTTATCTTACCTAGGGTTTTCTTGGTAGATGAGTTTGTTGTCTATCTGTTCTTTGACCTTCAGTTCAGCTTTTTCTGGGCCTCTAGCTTAAGTTTTGTTTAACAGAGGGTAATTTTTCAGTTCTTGTTTTCTTGTTTCTTGTGCTGCTTGTTAGGTGCCTTTTCCCTCCCCACCCTTAGGAGGCTCTACATAGGTATTACAAACTTCAGCCGGGTTTTCCCAGACTAAACTGGCCTCTTTTCGGGGGGAAGGAGTCACTTGCGTCAGTTTTCCCAGCAGGTTAAAAGACTTTCCTGTGAAGTCTCTGGGTTCTGTTTTTCTTATCTTGCCCAGTATGTGGTGCGTCTGCCTGCAGGTCGCACCAGCAAAAGATGATGTGGCACTTTTAACTTTGGAAGACTCTCCCTGTTGGGGGCATGGTGGAGATGGAGGAGAGGTTGTAGGCTGGTTTTAATGGCTTCAAATTGTGAAGCCCTGGGGTCTGAATTCCTTGAGAGAGGGATTCCACCTGAGTTGGGCTTCACCCCTCCCCTGGGGAAGGCACAGGTGGGAGACAGCCCTGAAAGCAGCCTGTTTCTGCGTATGCCTGGGGCAGTTGCAGCCTGTGTAATCCCGCCACTGAATCCAGAAGCAGCCAAGCCTCCATAGAAACAGCCACAAAAGGCTCCATTTCATCCCCTTTCCTCTTTTTCAGTTAGCCCAATAGGCGACTTCCACCTTGACCAGTTTCGCCTGAGCTGGGGGCCTATTTTTGATAGTTAGAATTTGTTTATTAGTGCCACAATTGGTGCTTGTTTGGACTCAGTCCCTGCCACTGTTAGAGTCTCTTTCCTTTCTCTCTGGGAAGCCGCCTGTGGGGGAGGGGTGCCGGGCGCCAGCCGCTGCAGCTTGGGGAACTCACTGTTCCAGAGACTCGCAGCTGGTCCAGCTGGTCCAAACTGGGGTATGCTGTGTGTCCGGTCACTATCGTGGCTCCAGGAGCTGTTCTGTACTGTTTCTGGTTGTTTAGTAGTTGTTCTGGAGGACAAACTAAAACTCACACATTACTAAGCTGCCATCTTGGCCCCTCCTCCTTCAGTTTCTCCCATCTTAAAACCGAACCTAACAAGATCTCTCATGACTCCCCTTCCCCCACCAGCTATCATACCATCTCCACTCTTTTTTTTGGTTCAAAGAAAAAGCATCAAAAGAATTGTCCCCAGCCAACCCCTCCTCATCACCCCCTCTTCCTTCTTTAATCACCCACTAGAGTGTCCTTTGCCTGCATCCACTGAAGCTGCTCTTCCCAAAGCCATCAATGAGCTCCAAGTTATCAAAGCCAATTTTTCAGAGTAAGGCAAGGGGCTGAGTTAAAAGGCAGCCTTCCACCAAACTGTGAGGGGATGACAGACCAAAGAATGACTTGGACAAATGCAGCTTGGTGAGTAAGAGCATTTCTTGGGGGCTCACATGGGGTTCTCATCCTCACAGTGGGCGGAGAGAGAGTAATTTCTTGCAACGATGGTCCACATTGATCAGAGGGGAAGGCAGGGTTTTGTAGTGGGCATCGATAGAGAAGGCATGGAGCCAAGAGAGTTCATGCACGTGATTGAGAACAAAGTTAAGTATTTCTTAATGTTCTCTCTCTGGGCACAACTTCCTGTGAAGGTAGCCCTGGGGAAACACACTGAAGGCACAGGACAGAGGGAGTAGGTGCAGCAATGTGCATAACTGCTGACAACGTTGGAAGAGTTGGGGGATTTGAAATATGAAAAACATCATTATATAACAACAACACACCCAACTCTGCCTTCATCCCTCTCATCTCTTCTGCAGCATCAAACCAAAATGACCCCTCCATTCTTCCTTCTTTCATGCACTCAACACATATTATTGAGCATCTACCATGTGCCTGATTGTTGCTCCAGGCACAGGTGCATATTGCTGTGAGTGAAAATGAAAAAATATATATCTTGATGTGCCAGTTTGGAAGAATGTATGTACCCTAGAAAATCCATGTTTTAATCCTGATTCCATTCTGTGAAGCAGCCATTTTTCTAATCCCTATTCACTACTGTATGTTTGAAACTTTAATTAGATCATCCCCCTAAAGATGTGACTCAATCAAGAGTGGTTGCTAAATTGGATTAGGTGGGTCTTGATTAGTTTACTGGAATCCTATAAAAGAGAAACCATTTTGAAGAAAGCAAGAGGTTCTGAAAAAGCAGAATGATATAGCCATGAGAAGCAGAGTCTACCAGCCAGTAATCTTTGGAGATGAAGAAGAAAAACGTCTCCCAGCCATGAAACAGGAAGACAGGAGAGAAAGCTAGCAGATGATGCTGTATTCACCTCGTGTCTTTCCAGATGAGAGAGAAACCCTGAACTCCATCAGCCTTCTTGAACAAAGGTATCTTTCCCTGGATGCCTTAGATTGGACATTTCTATAGCTTTATTTTAACTGGAACATTTTCTCGGCCTTAGAACTATAAACTAGCAACTCATTAAATTCCCCTTTTTAAAAGCCGTTCCATTTCTAGTATATCGCATTCTGGCAGCTAGCAAACTAGAACACTTGATTTCTTGGAATCTGTATGCTAGAGGAAAGGTGGAGGCCATAAATATGTAAGTAAATAAATACACTGCTATGAAAAATAAAAGGGGTGACGAAGCCGACAATGATTGGGAAAGGAGGTCAAAATAGTCCTTTTTTAAGCAGATGATATTTGAGCGCCAATCTAAATGGTGCAGTCATGGGAGGACCTGGGAAAGAGCATCCTGGGCAGAAGGGAGAGCAAATGCAAAGCCCCGGGGCAGGAACAATCTTTGGTGTGTTCAAAAGACTGAGTGGGGCTGGAGCATCAAGAACAAGAGGAGAATGATAAGAGACGACCTTGAAAAGGCAGGCAGGAGCCAGAACAGATCATGGAAGGCTGAGGAGGCTTTGGTAAGGAGATCAGATTGCAAATGGCAACTACTGAGATGATTTTATTGAAGGTTTTAAAAACATCCGTGTGAACAACTGACAAGGGTGCAAACAGGGAAATGAGGTAGAAGCCCAGGTGAAGGGCTGGGACCAGAGAGACAGTGGTGGAGAGGATGGTGAGCAGTTGCATCCAGGAGAAATTCTGGAGATCGAGCCTGCAGGACTGGTGGAGGGATGTGATGGGGATGAGTTTGCTGATGGATTGGATGTGAGCTGTGAGCGGAAAAGACGCCACGAGTTTGAACCCATGGTTTTGATCCGAGTAATTTGTTGCAGTGTCTCCTCTGTAGGCTGTCACGTCACACACATGCCTTCTGCTTTAGCTTCCTTTGAAGCTCTCATTCTATGGGACTCTAATGGTGGAGGGTCTTAAATGTGGTTCCAGATTGTGGCCGAGACCATGGCTTGTGTTCATCAGACTCAACACTTTTATCTCCCTGACCACAGGAAGGCCACACTTCCCAGGCCCCCGGCATGCGGGTGGGTTCTCGTGTCCGGTTCCACCTTGTGGGCTGCAGGCAGAGCTGGTCTACTCCGCTTCCAGTCCTGGCTTCTGAAACCTCCCCACCAACATTACATACTCTTTCACTTTCTTCATCTCCTGCAGAGGTCCCTGAGGGCAGAGTCACTGGACAGAAGGTTCCTGTGTCTCTGAATAGCTGTGTCCTGCCCATTCGCTTTACCGAGCCTCACTAAACTGTGTGCAAGTCAGAAATGAATTTTCAGTTTGAAAAGGCTTTAAGATGTGGATGACAGCAGTTCATGACTTGGTTAGCCTTTCCTGGCCAATACACCGGCCCTCCTGTGCTGATCCTCTTCTAGACCATTTCTCCCATTCTCATGGCTTTAAAGACATTAAGTCTCCCTGGACCAGATAAGTCCTGAAATGCAGAGGGGCCAGCCTTTCCAGAACATCAGCTAGTTCCATCTCCTTGTCCCATATTACTGACAGCCTCTTCCAACAGGAAAAAGTTAGAATGGGCACAGCCCAAATACCCCTAAAGAGTGGGAGAAAGATCAAAGGTGATGGTGGAGTTATACAGAGAAGATAGGGTTTAACAAATGAGTATGAGAGCTGAATGAATATACTGACATTTTTTTTAGCCTCCAGGACCTTAGAGCAGGTAGAAATACAAACTTAAAATTGTGGAATTGTAACCCATACCAAACTCTGAAATCTGTTCTACAATTAATTGTTGCGATGTACTTTGAAATGTATTGCTTTTACGTGTATATGTTAAAGGAAAAAAAAGGAGTATAACAGAGAAGATAGGATTTAACAAATGAGTATGACTGCAGAATCATTATATTGATATTTCTGTTGGTCTCCAGTATCTTGGAGCAGCTAGGAGAAAAAAAAAAATCTTGGAACTGTAACCCATACCAAACTTTAAAATTTGTTATATAACCACTTATTAAAATGTACTTGGAAATCCATTGCTTTTATATATATATATATATATATATATTACAATTAAAAAGAAAACATCAGTCTGCCAAAAGCTTCCAGATTTGTATTTTCAGCCCACACACCTCTTCTGAGCCAGAAATCTGAAGTTATCTTCAACCTCTCCTTTCCCTTACCCACCACCTCCATAGTCACCAGGGAGCAGTGTCAGTCCCATTTCCCCAATTGCTCAGTCCTCCCTTGTCTCCCTCACCCAGCCCCCACCCAGTCCAGGCCCCCATTGTTTTTCGCTGGGACCAGTACAACGCCCCCCCCACCCCCAACTTCTCTCCAATCCCTGTCTTACTCTGCCCCAATCCATTCTCCTCCCAGCAACCAGAATAAGTACTGAAAACATAAACCACGTGATGTCACACCCCAGCTCAAAACACCCAAAGGTCCTCTCATTGCAATTAAAAAGAAACTATTCAGCACCGGCCCCCTGCCAGCCTGTGAAATCAGCCAACAGAGCCAGCCACACCCTCCCGGGGGACCTGGGGGCAGCCCACCCTCGCGTCTGCACAGCCCGCCCCCCGCCGCCGCTGCCGGCTCCACCTGCTCCCAGGGCAGCCCCGCGTGGCCCTGCGTGGCCAGCCGCGTCTTCCGCCCCTGAGCTGGGTGCCCACCCCATCTGTCCACGTGCTGGGTGCGCGGCCATCCCCAGCTCTTCGGGGCGGGGCTCCCTCCCTCACCAGGCAGCGGGATCCGCAAGCCCCAGCGGGGCCACCCTGCCATCCACCGGGGGGCACAGCGACCTTTCCCAACCTCTGCACTCGGCGTTTGCTCTTCCCTCTCCCGGAATGTTCTTCTCCCAGCTCCCTCCCGTCCTTCAGGTCTCACCTCAAACGCCATCTGTCCAAGGAGGTCTCCTCCCGACCACTGGCCACTTCTATCCCAACCTCCTATCTCCTTCCCAGCACACCAGTCACTCCCAATGACTGTCACGGTTCCTTTCTCATTTGCTTACTTTCCCCCCTGGAGTGTGAGCTGCCTGAGGGCAGGAGACAAGTGTGCCTGCTCCCTGCTTGCTAGGAAGAGAGAATTATCATGTGAAGGAATGGATTTGTGTCTTGATCAAATGAACATTCCAAGGTGGTAAAAAAATGAGGTCCTTGCCACACACTCTTCAAAAAGCTCTATGGTGAATGTGACTGTGCAATTGTGAAAACCTTGTGTCTGATGCTCCTTTTATCTACCTTATCAACAGACGAGTAAAACACATGGAATAAAAATAAATAATAGGGGGAACAAATGTTAAAATAAACTTAGATTGAAATGCTAGTGAGCAGTGAAAGGGAGGGGTAAGGGGTATGGTATGTGTGAATTTTTTTCTGTTGTCTTTTTATTTGTTTTTCTGAGTTGGTGCAAATGTTCTAAGAAATGATCATGATGATGAATATGCAACTATGTAATGATATTGTGAATTACTGATTATATATGTAGAATGGAATGATCATATGTTAAGAATGTGTTTCTTTGTTGTCATATTTAAAAAGTTTTTTTAATTAAAAAAATGCGATATTGTGAAAAGCACAGCAACTGAAGAAGCAATGCGTTTAAACTCACCTTGATAAACCCAGCCCATTGTACCCGCCTTACGCTGCCTAATCTACTCAGCACCAATTTTAGAGTCATCGTCAGTGCCCACAGGCAGTACAGACAACGCTGACGATGCAATTTGTGACTTCAGTGCAAAACTGGGAATTTTTTTTTTTTTTTTTTTTTTTTTTGGCATGGCGGGCACTGGAAATCGAACCCAGGTCTCCGGCATGGCAGGTGAGAACTCTGCCTCCTGTGTTGCTTCCTGTAGAAATGGAGCTCGAAGGATATTAAGGAATGATGAGAAAGAAAGAAAGGAAGAAGGAGAGAAAGAAAGACAGACGGGCTCAGGGGGTCTGAAGCTTGAGTTTACTTCAGACAGACTTCAGACAACTTTATTCTCAACCAGATCTTAGTTATATACCACAGAATGTCAATAGATATGCAGGCATTTCCTAAGGGAGCAAGATTCTTATCTCACAGTGTTCTTCATACTTAACATAACTGTTTGGGGTAAACATTCTCTTCCTCCCAGACTGCTCTACATAACAATCGCCACAGTTTACCGCTGCCATCCCGAGGCCAGCAGCTTGCAACAAATTCTGTAGGTCTTGCTTTAAACTCTTGGCTTCTACACTCCTGAGCCACCGTGGCCCGCCCTGGGAATTCCTTTTAAAGTATCTTCAGAGATGCAGAGATTTTGAGAGAAGGCCTTGGAATAACTGGGTGATTTTTCTTTTTTCCTTCGGGCCATCCTAAAGCCCAAGCTTTCCAGGGTGTTTGCTTTGACATCAAAAGAGGGGATTTGCTCAGAATACCAGGAAGCAGGGATCACTAAAGTAAGCAACAAAAAAAAAGGCTCTGGAAAGTGCAGGGTGAAGGAAATTTCCGCTCAGGCCTCGAGGAGGCATGTTCAGCTGTCACCCCCTCTGCTGCCTTGCCGCATGCCCTCTCCATTTACACCGGGCAAGCTCCCCGACCCTGGAGAGTGTGCTGGGACACAACTCTACCCCCAACTCAAACTGCTACCTACCCCTCCCTGTCCTACCTGGGCACAACCAGAATTGGTTTTTTATAGAGCACACAGCCTAGTGCATCTCGCTGGGACCAGGCACTGGGGGCACGTTTCCCAAACTTCCCGTGCAAATTGACAATCCTGCCTCCTTGCACCTCACTTCCAGGAAGCAAAAGTGTTTTCTACCTGGGAGGCTGATAACCTCTATGGAGCATTCTTAAACTCACAGCTGGCAGAGGGAGGGAGGAAACCTGCGTGGCCCACATCAAAAGGACCTGAAGCCCACTTGGAATATGGCTCCTCCCCATCTCCTACCCCCCAGTCGCCCCAAACATGCTGCCTCTTCCTTCCACATTTTAGTCTGTTCTGTTTTGCTTTATCTTCCTCAGGTGGAGTGGTTAAGTTCATCATAACCCTGCAGTGCAGAGCCTGACGTCTCCGGGTCCTCCTGCCTTCTCTCCTTTATGCGTTTATCTGCACACTCCATTCACACCCACACATTAAGCCTCTTGCCTGTTGATATGGGATCGGCCTCTGCCCCCCACCGCGTGGCCTAGGCTCTCTTCCTTGCATGCAGAGAAGCCAGGGCGAGCAGCCTCAGAAGCCGTGACGATGGAGACACGCTGTCGCCTACTGCCCTATCCTTTCTGTCTCCGCTTAGGAAATCTCTAAAGCTGCGACTCTTCAGTTTGCAGGGGCCTGAGCGACTCTTTGGAGAATCTGCTGAATCGCGCTGACCCATCCGAGATGCCATGGCTACTGGCCACATCCTCTCAGCTCTTGCTCTGCCTGTGCCAGCCGCACCTGCCACTCTACCCCAGGGACTTCTCTGGTGCAAAGTGAGGTTTATCTGAGGCATCACAGAATTATAAGGATGCCTCAGAGGCAAGAGTGCGCTGTCACGAGAGTCAAGGGAATGGAGAGTTATGTCCCAGACATCTGCATTTTAGTTTTGGAAATGAATCCATTAAGATATATGGTGATTGCTGCCACATTTGAATTCTCTGTTTTCTCTTTGCCGTGCTGGCTGGTTACTTCAGGCCTACTACGGGTGAGGCACGAGGCTGAGGGTCCCACAGCGAGTGAGACAGAGCCAGCTGCTGTCCTTGCAGCATGGGCACACTGCAGATGGCCTACTTTGGTTGCAAGTAATAAGACCCCAGCTGGTGAAATTAAGCCCATGCCTGCTCCCCCATAAAAAGGACTTCATTGGAAAATGATCAGTAGGTCACAGATTTTAAGGGAAGGCTGTCTCTGAGGGGTGGACACCAGGGCAGCGCAGAGGATGCACAGGAGTCCTTTCTGAAACTCCTCGCAAAGAGGGAGAGCCCTTCTCCAGAAGAAAGAGAGAAAGGAGTCTAGGAAAACCAAAGGAAAAAAGTATGTATGCCATGATGGTTTCAAATAGAGCAGAGAAGTCATTCTGAAAGTTATTCTTATATGGTATACAGATCCTCTTTCAGTTTTTGGTGTGTTGGAGGAACTAGGGGGAAATCCCTGAAAATGTTGAACTGTAATCTGATAGCCTTGATTCTTGAGGATGATTTTAAATTGTGACTGTGTGATTGTGAAAACCCCATGACTGACAGTCACTTTATCCCGTGTGTGGACAGGTGAGTAAGGGAGAAAACACACGCAAAAATAAATAATAGGGAAGAGGGGGGGTATGGGATGTTTAGGGTGTTTTTTTTTTCACTTTCATTATTTTTATTATTTTTTGGGGAGTAAAGAAAATATTCAAAAATCAATTGTGATGATGAGTGCACAGCTATGTAAAGATACTATGGACCACTGTACAATTTGGATCATTATATGTATGTGAATATATATCTCAATAAAATTGCATTTAAATAAATAAGTATCTTATGATGAGAAACAACCAAATGAAGAACCAGTGGCCATAAAATGCCATGAAATATGATCAATCACTTGATAAGGGGAATTTAGGAGATTGAGAGAGCATAGAGCAGGGACAGCTTCAGAACCTAGAATCGGGGAGGAGGAGGGAAAGAAGTTAGGTAGGCGAAGAGGGCTTGAGTACTTAGGGAATTGAAAGTTGTTTTCATGGCTTGGGGAAGGGTAGTGGTGAAATGTGTAAGAGATGAACTGGGGAAGTAGCCCAGGCTGTTGGGGCTTTATAGGGCTGGATGAGATATTCATACTTTATCCAAAGGAATAGGGGAAAATTTGAAGGTTTTAAGCAAGAAGTCATGTGATGGGACTACTGGGAAGATGGCAAGTGGGGTGGATTGAATTCACTCCTGCTCCATGGAATAAGATAGAGGGCGGGGATAGGATGACCAGGACTGTGTTCCCTGGGGGAATGAGTGATTGAAGGGGGTCTCCAGAGTTTCTTGGGGAGGAGAGAGGTGGGGGGATTGGGACAGGGAGGGCAGAGTGAGTTGGACAGTGATCCCCACCTGGGGCAGACGGCAGAGTGCACGGAAGGGCCGATCAGGGGAAACTGACCGTCCTCCACTCCAGTCTGCCCCAGCTGCTGGCTGCGGAAACCTCCCTGAGTGGCTCCATAGCTGACAGCGCCCTTGGGGAGGCCGGAGGTGGGCCCAGCCATCTGCCATGAAGAACTATGCCTCTGGCACAGGAAGCAGTTGCCCAGCCGGGTACCAGAAGAGGCTGTCCCATGGGGTGCAGTGTGTGGAGGATTTGCTGGGTGTCAGGCACTGCAGGATGGCTGCTCCCCCTGGCGCTGAGGTCAGATCTCCTATCCCGTGAGCTATCAGCAGTCTCCTAGCCCCTGTTCCTGCCGTGGGCCAGGAGCAGACCCCCTACCGTGCACATCACCTTCCAGCCACTGCAGGTGGGGAGAAGCTGGCCTGAGGGAAGGAGGTGCCTCAAGAGCACCCCCTGCTGATGAGAAGCAGTAAGTGCAGGCGGGCAACTACCCTATCTGCTTAGGTATTTTTTTCTTCTTTTCCCTTCCTTTTAAAATGTAGTAATAGCATTGTTATTTTTTATTTTTATATTTATTTACATTTTATTGATTTCTTGTTTTTAGTTATTTTTTCTTCTATTCCATTACTTATTTATTTTTATTTTTCCACCCTTCTGTGGACACCAGTCTTCATTCATTCCCAATATATCTTGGGGTATCTTCTTCTGACTCTGGGGCCTACCACTGTTAAGGTGTGGGGTTTTTTATTGTTGTTTTATCATATTTTTATTTATTTTCTGGGGGGGGATGGCATGCATGCGCCACGAATCAAGCCCTGGTCTCATGTGTGGCAGGTGGGAGTTCTGCCATTGGAGCAATTGTGCGTCTCAGCGTAACTTTTAATAGACCCTCACATAGAATTGTGCCCCCTCCATGAGATATGAGCCTTGGTTTGGTGGGGAATTACTGACAAACCAAGGGTAAAAGGAAACCTTCAATGCAAAACCAAATGAATATAAAACTTAAGACGAGTGAAGTAAACCAACTTGCAAATGACCTTATTAAGGTAGTCAAATGCCCCAATCACAACAGAAAACCACAAAGCATGTGAATATCCAAACAGAAATGGCCCTCAGCCAAGCAACCAAATCAAAATTCTGGAGGGGACACAGAATATGGAACAACTACTCCAGGATATTTATAAATAAATAAAGGATATTAGGAAGACACTAGAAGAACATAAAGAAGAATTCAAGAGATTAAATAGAAAAATGACAGATCTCATAGAGATGAAAGATACAGTAGCACATTAGAAATATACTAGGGACACATGATAGCAGATTCAAAGAAGCTGAAAAATAAGTGAGCTAGATGACAAAACAATTGAACTAGAGTACACAAAAGAACAAATGGCAAGAAATGTGGAAAAAAATGGAAGTGTATCTTAGGGAAATGATGGAGAATAAGAGGCACACAAATATAAGAATCATCGGTGTCCGAGAAGGAGTAGAGAAGAACAGATGGCTGGGAAAGTTAGTTGAACATATAATTGGAGAAAACTTCCCTACCTTTATAAAAGATATCAATAAACAAATCAAAGAGGACCAACGAACTCTAAAGAGAATGACTCCAAATAGGCCTACTCAAGGCACATACTAATCAAACTGTCCATTGTTGAAGAGAAACAGGAAGTGCTGAAAGCAGCACAAGAAAAGCGATCTACTACAAATAAGGGAAAACACAGAAGTCTGAGTTCGAACTACTCAACAGGCACCATGGAAGAAAGAAGGCAGTGGTATGATTTATTTAAGATCCTGAATAAGAAGGTCTTCCAGCCAATAATTCTTTATCCAGTCAAGCTGTCCTTCAAAATTGAGGGAGAGATTAAAATCTTCAAAAACAAACAAAGACGGAGAGAACCAGTCAACAAGAGACCTGCTCTACAAGAAATACTAAAGGAAGTCCTGTCAGCTGGAAAAAAAAAAGACAAGAGAGGGAGGTCTAGAGGACAGCCTAGAAGTGAAGAGTACCAGTAACGGTAATTTAAAAGATAAAAAAAAAAAAAAGAAAGAGAGAGAGAAAAGAATATATAGGTCTGACAAATAAAAACTGAAGGATAAGATGGTAGATCTGCTACCAAGAACTGCTTTTACGATAGTAACATTGAACATTAGCAGACTAAACTCACCCATTAAAAAATAGAGATTGGCAGAATAAGAAATATAATCCACCTGTATGCTGTTTACAAGTGACACATCTTAGACTTTGAAAGTGAAAGGATGGAAAAAGATGTTCTATGCAAACTATAACCCAAAGAAAGCAGGAGTACCTATATATACTAATATTAGATAAAATAAACTTTAAATATAAAGACATACGAGACAAAGAAAGATGCTATATATTAATAAAAGGGACAATTCATCACAAAGAATTAACAATCATAAATGTTTGCTTGCTCCCAATCAAGGAGATCCAAAGTACATGAGGCAAACATTGACAAAACTGAAGGGAGCTGTGCCGGTTTGAAGCTGTTATGTATCCAAAAAAAGGCATGTCTTTTTCTTGATCCAATCTTGTGGGAGTAGCCATGTTTCTTTTAACCCTGATTCAATGTTATAGGGTGGAGACCCTTTGATTGGATTGTTTTCATGGAGATGTGACACGCCCAGTTGTGGGTGTGACCTTTTGGTTAGATGTAGATGTGACTCCACCCAGCCAAGGTGGGTCTTGATTAGTTTACTGGAGTAAATGACCCAAAAAAGCGCGTGAAGAGATGCTCACCTTCATTACCTATAAGGGAAATGCAAATCAAGATGGCAATGAGATATCACCTCACACCTATAATCATGGCTGCTATGAAAGAGGAAACTACAAATGTGGTAGAGGATGTGGAGAAACGGAAGCAGTTGTGCGCTGCTGCTGAGAATGTATAAGGGCACAGTTGCCGTGGGAGACAGCTTGGCAGCTCCTCAGAAAACTGAATATCCAGTTGTCTTAAGACCTGGCAATGTACCACTTAGTATGCATTCAGAAGAGCTGAAAGCAGTGACACAAACATGCATTCGTACACTGGTGTTCATAGCGGCGTTATTCACAGTTGTGAAAAGATGCAAACAATCCAAGTGCCCATCAACAGATGAGTGGATAAACAAAATGTGGTACGTACATATGATGGAATATTATGCACCAGTGAGATGAAATGAGGTCCTGAAGCATTTGCCAACATGGATGAACCTTGAGGACATAATGCTGAGTGAAAGAAGTCAGACACAAAAGGATAGATACCATGTATTTTGCTACTATGACTCTGGTAAAGAAAGGTGAACTCAGAGGCTTATAATGTAGAACATAGGGGACCTACAGATACACAGAAGCTGGAGATGGGTAAATAGTTACCTAATGAGGTTGAACTTAAATGTAAAGGAATGGGTAGGCGTGATGGTAGTTCATTAGAGGGTCTATAAGGAATATTGTCATATTGAAGATGAATATGATTGAAAGGGGTTGTATAGAGCCATGTATCCCACCAATTAATATCACATAGATTAATAAGTTCTTGCATCAACTACTTCGAAGGTATAAATCTTGTACAGAGTCCATAGTAGAGGGGTATAAGGGGAAAACTACTATTGCATGCTATGGCCTATAGTTAACAGGAAGACATCAACACCATCACACCAATTCCAGGAGTAAATAATGTGGGGGGAACAAAAGTTAAGGGGAGGATTAGATTCACTATTTGGTGAGATGTGTTTACCTGTTATTTTTCTCTTTGGAGCAATGAAAATTGTCTAGAATTGAGTGTTAATGATTGTATAGCTAAGTGAAGACACTGTAAGACATAGATTGGTTATTCTGGACATTATCCATGATGACCAATGGATGGAGGTGGCCAAAGAGTACACTGGCTGAGAAGCAGAAAGGTGAACTCTGGTGTATACATGTTTTGGTTTGCCAAAGCTGCCAGAATGCAATATACCAGAAATGAAATGGCTTTTTAGAATCCTCTTTTAAATCACCTAATCAGCGGGTCCCACCCACTATTGGGTGGGTCACCATCTCCATGAAAACAACTTAATCAAAAAGATCCCAGCAATATTGAGTATGGCTCCTGAACCATTACATTGATATTTCTTATATCAATACTCCAGTGTCTTGGAGCATCTAGAAGGAAAAACCTGAAATTTGTGAACTGTAATCCATACGTGATGGTTAGAATCATGTTTCAACTTGGCCAGGTGACGGTGCCCGGTTGTCTGGTCAAGATAGCACTGGACAATTTGTTTCTGCGAGGGGATTTCGTGGACTTAAATCATGAGCAAGTTGGTTGCATCCATGGTTGATAACATCTGTACTTGGCTGGGGGAGTGTCTTCTGCAATGAGCGACACTTAATCTAATCACCCAAAGGTTTTTATGGGGAATTCAGAAGAGAGAGAATCCCTCTCTGCTTCTGCCAGCCAGCCTCTCCAGGGGAGTGCACTGAGGACCTTCACTGGAGCTGCCAGCTCATGGCCTGCCCTACAGATTTTGGACTCTTGCATCCCCACAGTTGTGTAGCACACTTTTATAAATCTCATATTCACAGAACTCTCCCATTGGTTGTTTCTCTAGAGAACCCTGAGTGATGCACCATACCAAACTATGAAATCTATTCTGTAACTAGTTGTCAAAATGTGCTTTGAAATGTATTGCTTTTTTTGTATCTATGTTATATTTAATGGTAAAATATATTCTGTCATAGTCAATGCTGACCAAAAATTAGATAAGCCTGTTTAATTAAAAAAAAAAAACTTTTGTGTCAAGTCATGTAGTTATATGAAACTGAATTTTAGTTTGCTCTCTGTTAAAAGAATGTGTATTGGGCGGGCAACGGTGGCTCAGTGGCAGACTTCTCGCCTGCCATGTTGGAGACCCGGAGACCCAGGTTCGATTCTTGGTGCCTGCCCAAGTTAAAAAAAAAAAAAAAAGTGTATTGTTATTCTGCTTGTATTAGTTTGTTAAATACTCCCAGAATGCAACATACCAGATATGGGTTGACTTTCATAAAGAAAATTTATTAAAAGTTTTACAGTTCTACTTGCTGAAGTATACTTTGAAAATTATTGCTTTTTTCTTTCTTTGCTTTGTATATTTGTTATATTTTACAATTAAAAACTGTTAAAAAAAAAAAAAAGGAAAGAAAAAGAACATGGTCCCTTCTGGGGTACCTAAGAGGTTCAAAGCAGCATAGGCACGTTGTGGATAGAGCTGCTGTGAACAGTTGCCTGTGAGTTCTCGTGTGAACCTCTGTTTTTAGTTCTCTTGGAGTGGGAGGAGTAGAGGCACTGGGTCATATGGTGACTCTATGCTCAGCTGCTTGAGGAGCTGCTAGGCTATTTTCTGGGGTGTCTGTACCACTGTGCATTCCCTCCAGCAGTATATGGGGATCCATTTATCTATATCCACCACCCCCCCCCCAGCACTTGGTATTGTCTATCTTTTTTATTGTAGCCATCCTAAAGTGTAGGCATACTCTCTGGTTGTAAGTTTAATTTGCATTTCTCTGATGGATTATGATGTTGAGCATCTCTGGGTGCTTATTGGCCATGTGCATGTCTTTGGAAAAGTAACTATTGGGAAAATGTCTGTTTTTGGAATTGGTTTGTCTTTCCACTGTTGAGTTGGTGGAGTTTTTCATACGCTAGACCCTTATCAGATTATGTGATCTCAAAGTGTTTTTTCTCATTCTGTAAATTGTCTTTTTACTTTTTTGATAGGGTCCTTTGAAATAGAAAACTTTTTAATTTTGATGAAAAAAAGTTTATAGTTTTCAACCATAAGAATGTCCAAACTAAAAAGGCACCCAGAAAAAGATACCCTGACATAAGAAAGGCTGATGTCTGTCACATGGGAAGGCACATGGCTGGCATCTGTTGGTCCTTGTGCCTGAATTCGTTGCTTCCAGCTTCTGATGCCAGTAGTTTCCCCTATAATCTGTGGACCTTCACTTAACTCTTTTAGGACACAACTCTGGGTTCTGGCTTGCTTAGCATCTCATGGGAAGCACATTGTCAACATCTGCTGTCTCTGCCTCTCCAAAAGTCCATGTCTGGGCGTCTTCTCTCTCTCTCTCTGTTGGCACTCCAAGCATCTCCAAATGTCTGCATCTATGTCATATATAAGCTCCTGGCATCTCTTGGAGCTTCTGCATTTCCAAAAGTCTGCATCTGAATCTGCATCTGAGGTTTCTCCAAAATGTTTCTCCTTTTGAAAAGCTCTAGTAAATTAATCAAGACCCACCTGGAATGTATGGAGTCATACCTCCATCTAATCAAAGGTCACACCCACAGTTCGGTGTGTCACATCTCCATGGAGATAGTCTAATCAAAAGTTTCTACCCTATAATATTGAATCAGGATTAAAAGAAACGGTACTCCCACAAGATTGAGTCAGGATTAAAACATGGTTTTTCTAGGGTACATAGTAGATTCAAACCAGCACATTTATTTTGCACAAAATTTGAATTTTCTGTAGCATGCTATCTAATTTCATCTGTCTGGCCAATGTATTTAAACAACCTAATTCAACCTAGAATAAGGAATAAAATTTTGATACTCTGTACAAGTGAATATTGCACACTGATGCATTTCAGAGTATTTGGGGCAGAAAATTAAAAATTAATTACAAAGTCCCTTGAGAGACTGGGGAAGAAAGTGGGACTATTAAACTTCCTTACCTGGGAAACTGCTGCTATTCTCTTAAGGAATAGAGGCTCTCAACTTAATAAACCAAGCCCTTGATCTTAAAGCTTGCACTTACGAAACTTATTGCTGCAATGGCAATGCTAGGTCTACTTATAATTAATGTCTAAGAGTCACCCCCAGAGAACCTCTTTTGTTGCTCAGATGTGGCCTCTCTCTCTAAGCTAAACTCTGTAAATAGATTCAGTACCTTTCCCCATGCATGGAATATAACTTCCAAAAGTTTAGGTCTCCCTGGAAACATGGAACATGACTCCCATGGATGAGTCTGGCCCTGGCATCATGGAACTGGTTGAACAAAAAGAGGAAAAGAAAGAAAGAACTTTTCAGTGGCTAAGAAATTTAAAATAGAGTCAAGAGATCATTCTGGAGATTACTCTTATGCAAGTTTCAGCCATATACTGCAATGTCCACAGTACAACAAGCCCCAACCAACAGTATTCCTGGAAACCCTAAAGAATACCCTAACTCTATAAAAGTTTTACTTAGTAAGTTTCTCATTCAGGGCTTAAAGCCTTCTGATTGTTCCTATGCCATATAAGCCTTGAAACCTATAAGTACCGGCCTCTCCAACAACAACCAGTTTCATTCCTCTGCCCCATAACGTCGGTGCCCCTTTTCAGCAGGAAAAAGTGGGAGTCGATGATGTCTAGATATCCCTCAAGATCGGGGAATGATCAAATGAAGGGAGGGCTGTAACTGAGAAGTTAGGATTTAACAAATGTTTATGACTACTGAATCATTAAATAAATATTCATCTTTTTTTTTCTCTGGTATATTAGAGCACACAGAGGAAATACCTGAAATCTCTGACCTATAATCCAGCTGTCCTGATCTCGGACAATGATTGTAAAAGCCTTTATCTTGTGCCTTTGGGATTGTAAAAGCTGGTATTCTCTTTAACCATTTTCGGGAAGTTTTTGTTGTTGTTTTTTATTTTTTTTGACTTTAGAAACATGTAAGGGGAATCCCCCTAACACTAATGGAAGAAATTGAATCAGCTCAGAACCAATCATTAACTGGTTCCAGCAGTTTATATTTATAAATTTTTTTCTGCCTATACCTGCTATCAGAATGATAATAGCTCTGTCTCTCTTCCTTTCTGCTTATACTTGCCATTAAAATTGTAATGACTTCATCTCCCTTTGTTAGAGTCCATAGGCCATCTGCTCTCCTGCTCCCTGCCCAGCAATAAACTCTTTCTCTCTTTGAAACCCCAGTGTCTCAGGAATGGAACATTGGAGCACATCGGGCAGAGAATCCACTCCCTTTGTCTGGTGTCCCCTGGGACTCCCATTGACCGCATCTTGAAACTGCTTTTCCAAGGTGTTCCAGTTTGCTAGTTGCCGGAATGCAATATACCAGAAACAGAATGACTTTTAACAAAGGGAATTTAATAAGTCGCTAGTTTATAGTTCTAAGGCCGAGAAAATGTCCCAATTAAAACAAGTCTCTAGAAATGTCCAATTTAAGGCATCCAGGGAAAGATACCTTGGTTCAAGAAGGCCGACGATGTTCAACGTTTCTCTCTGAGCTGGAAGGGCACATGGTGAACATGGCAGCATCTGCTGGCTTTCACGTGGCTCTACCAAACGGGGCTCTCTCCAAAATGTTTCCTCTTTTAAAGGATTCCAGTAAGCAACTCCACCTTCAATGGGTGGAGACACACCTCCATGGAAATCATCTAATCAAAAGTTACCACCCACAATTGGGTGGGTCACATCTTCATGGAAACAATCAAAATGCTCCCACCCAGCAATATTGAAAGAGTTGATCAAAGGGCATGGCTTTTCTGGGGTCCACCACAGATTCAGACCTGCACACGAGGTCACCAAAGAGCTCCATGTTACTGAATTCAACAACCCCACCTCAGTCCTCATTCCTCTGTCTTTTCAACAGTATCAAACACCAGAGATCCGTCCTTTCTTCCTTCTTTCATGCATTCAACCAATATTAACCGAGCACCTACCAAGTGCCTGATTGTCATCTAGGCACTGGGAGATATTGCTGTGAATGAAAATAAAAACAATTCCTGATTTCCTGGAATTTGTATTCTAAAGGAGGGATGAAGGCAGTAAATATATAAGTAAATAAATAAAGTGCTATGGAACATTAAAGAAGAGTGATGAGGCAGACTGTGATTGGGGAAGGATGTAAAAGAGTCCACTCTAAGGAGAAGACAGTTGAGTCCCAATCTAGATGATGCAGTCATGGGAGGATGTGGGAAAGTGCATTCTGGAGTCATGAACATACATTGATTCCTGTTAAACGGGGCACAGAAGGCAATGACGGGGGCTCCCTTCTGAAGGCGTTCCTCAGGGCCCCTAGAATTTTGGAAATGAAAATATTCAGCTTCACTATAAATTTCCAAAAGGCTCTAATTTACAAATCATACTGGATGAAAACGTCATTCCCAACTTGAGACTAGCCTCCCCTTTGCCATAATGAATTTGCTCCATTTCTGCAGTTCTCACCCAATGCTCCTGGCTCTCACCTGCTCTGGTTCAAGGACTCCTGTTTGGCTATGAACTTTAACTCATGGTGCCTGCTTAAGGCACAACTCAGAAAACTGGTGACAGAAGAATGGTTCCTTGACAAAATGTGTCCATCAGGAGTGCTTGGTAGCTGCAAAGGATAACATGCTTGACTAAAGCTTTTGCTTAAACATTAAGAAGTGGTTTCTCTCACATGGCTCCTGACCAGCTCTGGGCCAGCTTCTCTATGATTTTGGGGGGCTGCCCCGTACTGGTCCCAAAATGATGGTAGCACCTTTTAGGACCATGTCCTCAAAATGCCTAGAAGCAAGGGGGAGGAAGGAGGCAGGGTAAGATAATGACCAAATGGTCTTCTTCCTCCCCAAATGCCAATGTTTTACTATAGAAGGACACTTTCCTCCAAAGCACCTCCTACCCCCACCCCACCAACTTCCCTTTACATCTCACTAGCTGTGTATACTCCATGAACTGAAATCCTCTTTCTTGAAATCAGCAGTTATTTGTCAACTCCTGAAAACATCAAAGGGGGCTTCATAGAAAAAAAAAAAGAAGAGGAAGGGGAAAATGTTCTCTTGGTAGTTGAACCAACTCTACCCATGACACTTGGGAAAAAATAGCTATAATTTCAAAAACAACTACCCTACAAGGATACATCACAGTCTTCCCATTACTGTTAGGAATAAAACCAAATGGGCTTATTTCACTATTCTTCAATATAACTCTGGAAGTTCTAGTTAATTCCTTAAGACAAGGGAGAACCAGAAGCTGAAATATTAAAAATAATGAAATTAATAACACTTATTAGCTGATATGATTTGCTAATTGGTAAACCCAAGAAAATGAATGGCAAATCCACTAAGATACATAAGAGTTTTCAGAAATGTGGATGGCAAATAAGTATGCAAAAATCAACACATTTCTCATATGCCAACAATAAATAGGAAATAATAAAGAAAAAAAGCAACACACTCACTATATTAGTTAGGGTTCTCTAGAGAAACAGAAGCAATGGGGAATACTCACAAATATAAAATTTATAAAAGTGTCTCACATGACCACAGGAACGCAGAGTCCAAAATCCGCAAAGTAGGCTGTGAAGTCGATGATTCCGATGGAGGGTCTGGATGAACTCCACAGGAGAGGCTCACCGGTCGAAGCAGGAAGAGAGCCTGTCTCTTCTGAATCCTTATAAGGCTTTCGGTGATTAGATTAAACACCACTGATTGCAGAAGACACGCCCCTTCTGCTGATTACAAATGGAATCAACTGTGGATGCAGCTGACATGATCATGATTTAATTCTTTGAAATGTCCTCATCGCAACAGACAAGCCAGAACTTGCCCAACCACTACTTGGCCAAGTTGACACATGAACCTGACCATGACACTCACCATACCACTAAAAGGATTAAAATACCTGGGAATGAATGGACCTTCTCCTCAGGGTTTCTGAGGTGCTGGTGTTCTGGTTTACATAGGTTGTTCTTTTGCAACCAATGACCCACCTTTGCCCTTAAGTCTGATATTTGCTCCTTCTCTTTAGGAACCCGGGTAGGAGGCTCTCCGTGCCCTCCTGCCTCAGCTCGGTGGCGCCTCCCACTCTGGCCTCTGCTCTGCCCACCCAGGTGATCGGTGTCAGGGGTGAGGTGGGGACTAGGGAACGAAGGGAGTCAACTTGCAGAGGCTTGAGAAGTGACAGTAACGTAAGACTTGGCAATATCCAGTGTCGGCCCTTTTTTCCAGAAGTTCTGCTGAGAAATGAAGATGAAAGAAGGGTGGTGGCTGCGAGAGGTCTAAGGAAGGACACCGGATGTTTGGAAGCAAAGGTGGAAGGTTAGGGGGGTAACTGGGGTCCACATTCCTTCACACTGGATAGGCACCCTCCATGTCCTGGGCTCTGAGACCTGACCCTGCCACAGCTCTCCTCCCAGCTATCCCCTCCCTGGCGCCCTCCCTGCCTCGTGCAGATTCCATGAGTAACTCTCTAGCCCATCCCTTTCTCAGGACACCACAGATCTGCTGCGATCATAAACAGCTGGGACGCCTCCGCTGCCTGCTTCTTTCCTCTAAGGCTGTCCAGAATGAAAAGGGGAGGAGGAGGTAGGTGGTGGGAGGAGGCAGGTTCTGGGGAAGAGGCAGGATTCTAGTGTGTATTAGCATGAGAACTTCTCTCCACACTTTCACCTGTGGACTGAAGCCCTTGCTTAAGCCTCCAGGGGAGTGACAGGAGCAAAAAAAGAGAGAAGAGTGGTCCAGTACACGGTAAGTGGAGCGTAGTTTCTTAACTACGTAGGGGTAGTTTCTTCATTTTGTCTCCTCATCCCTTGATTTGATTATTTGACTTTCTTCCATGCTCTTCCAGAGCTTTATTCTCTCCAACAGGAATCTAACTTCCTGTGGTACTTTGGAGCTATCACGTACCCCAGAAAAAGCCAGGTTCTTTTAATCCATCCCTTTGGGCGCAGACTTATTGGGGTGGGATATGCTGGTTCAATTGAGATGCGATGCAGCCAGTTCAGTCATCCCTTTACGGGGGTCCTTTATGAAATAAGAGAGAGAAATGCCAGAGACATTTCAGAGAGAGCCAATGAAACCAGGACTTGGGAGAGAAGGACCAGCAGACATCACCCTGTGCCTTCCCATGTCACTGAGAAAAGCCAGATGCCAGCTGCCTTTCTTCAGAATTAAGGGGATGCCTTAATTTGAACACTTTCATGGCCTTAAAACTGTACATTTGTGACCTAATAAACCCTCTTTGTAAAAGCTGACCCATTTCTGGTATATTCCCTTCCAGCAACTTTAGCAAACCAAAACACTTCCATTCATTCTTACATTCTGGATTTCCTGTTATTTATTCATTTCATCCAGACTACCTGCCCGTATCTGTCTACATCTCAATCTGAATTTCTTTCATGATTCCTATACATATTAAATAGATGACATATACTCTTGCAATCTGAAGGCACTAAACCTTGCAAAAATTTTTACCCTTTATTATTGTTGTTCTTACAAAAATGTTTTCAGAGATAAGCTTTCTCTGAGTTTCCAAGCCATTGAACACTCTTTTTAATGTCACAGTCACATTCGATGGAGCCCTTATTTTTTCTCTTGACTCATTCTTGAATTGGGCCAGATCTGCTCAAGGACTCCCAGTCAGCAAGGGGGGTGCCTGCTGCCACCTGTCCCCTCCAGGTAACCCTAATGGGAAATGACCTGGAGAGCCTGAGGTCAATGTGGGATGTCTCACAGGCTAGAGAGTCAGTCATTCCCCCAGTTTTTTTGTTGGAAACAAAAGCCAATACCCCATTGTATATGGGAGTAAAAAGGAGGCTGCTGATAAGGTTCAGGCCAAATAATCCCCGCAGTCCTGGGACCCACTGAAGTTCCGTCAATCACTTGTGCTAACCCTTTTCCTTAGGATGTGTGGCCGGTTCCTGCGGCGGCTGCTGGCTGAGGAGAGCCGGTCCTCCACCCCCTGTGGGGTGGCTCCTGCTTCCTGTGCTCCTGGGATCTGCGTCTACAGCCACAGGCAGAGCTAACATGACTGCAACCCCCAGCAGTCGGGTTGCAAAGCTGCCTGCTTCGATGCCATGCACCGGCTTTCCCCATTGCGCTTCCGGACCTTCCAGGTCATCCTGGTGGCCGTGCCCAGCGCCCTGTACTTAGCTTTTACCCTGTATCCCGTGGTCTGGCATTGGGAAGAACCAGGAAAGGCGAAGGAGGAGGAGGAGGCCCTGATCCTGGAAGGGGAGAGGAGCAGAGATGCTGCCGGAAGCTGCAGGCTGCTCTGGGCCTCTGGGGCCCAGCTGGGAGCTCACATGGTCCTTGAGGTGGCAACCCTGGGGGGGGGGGGGGCGCAGTACTGTCTCTGTGGGGTCCACGTGCCCTTTGTCTTCAACTGCCTTAGCACCCCCTGCCCTAGCAGTGTAACCTGCATCCTGCCCCCCGCTGAGAAGTCCATCTTCCCAAAGACCATGTTGGGGTCATTGGGCCCTGACTCTCCTTTACCCTTTTGGAGCTTGTGTTCCTGCCCCTGAGAAGATGGAAGACAGGCCTGGGGAACCTCTTAGGTGTGTCTCTGCCCTGGAACCCACATTCTTTACCCCCGGGACATCCAGAGCGTCCACCAGCCACTCTAACCCCGCTGCCTGACCAGCCCTGTGCCTCCCTGGAGGCCACGCGCCCAGCCCCTGTGTATAAGGCAACAGGCAACAGCACATGACCCTCTCCTCGGGCAGTGGATGAGGCCGGGTGTCCTGGAAGTATATCTGCACCGTGTCGGGGGTGGGGTGGGGTGGAGGGGGGATGAGACTGGGGTATCCGTGGAGAGAACAATGGAATAGGTGTACAGGAGAAATTTGAGACAATCCTGCTGGCTCAGACAGAGACAGACATGGGACAGACATGGGACAGCGGTGAGGGAGTCCTACTTGGCTGCTGAATGCTTTGCGATTTCTGAGCCCACTCCCCCCAACAGTGTCCTTCCTTTTCTGGGTAGCAGAATGTTTGGTTTGCTAAAGCTGCTGGAATAAGAAATAAGAGAGAGAAATACCAGAAAAATATTTCATATATATTTCTGGTATATAAAGCAATATACCAGAAATGTATTGACTTGTAAAGGTTCTTCCCTGTGCCAGACCACGGGATACAGGGTACAAGCCTGGCAGAAGGTGCTGGACGTGGTCACCAGGATGACCTGAAGGTCTGGAAGCGCAGCAGGCGGCCTTGGTAGGTCACAAGTGTACAGTTCTAAAGCCATGAAAATGTCCAAGGGAAGGCATAACAAGAGGATACCTTCTTCCGGGAAAATGATGCTATAGAATCTACTGAGATTCTATAAACAGGAATGTGATTCTAGGGTAGTGAATGGGTACAGGGAAGAAGTAGGGGGATTATGATAATGAGAAAAAATTAAAGTTTAAGGTTGCAGCAGATATTTAAATGAATTGAAGAATGAAAGTCCGCCTATGGCGGCTGGGAGCTGTACTGCTCAGCTGGTCCCTTCAAGAGCAGGGTCGTCACTTTGGAACAGCTGCAGCATCCATGCTGAGGCCACGTGCACCCGAGGATGCCCTGGCATGGCGAGGAGAGCCTGGTCTTTTGCCCAGCACTGTCACAGACAGGCTTTGCTCCGTCCCACTCCCCATTGCCCCAGTGAAGGCTTTCCAGAGCTGCACCGAGTCCTACGCATCTCCCTCCCATTTCCACATGCAGCAGACCTGCGTCCGTCCGTGACTCTGACTTCTACTCTGCCTACTTGGGCTCTGAACATGGTTTCCCAAAACATAAAAATTTCATGCACTCTATTGCATCTTGCCATTTCCTTCTCAAAGGACCCAAATCGATGTGATGAGCTTACTGGGATTTGTAAAATTTTGATATTCAAGTTGACGTGACAGCAGAGTTTGGATTAATCCCGAACTGGCTTTGGACCCAGATACTTTTATAAATGCTTTAATAAATAGGCAGAAGATCAGTAGATCTTTTGAGGCCAAGAATCCAAGAGGTGAGAGATAGCGGGACAGAAAGATCAATTTTTAACACACCCTGATTTTAAAAAAATCTTGGAATCACCTTTCTCCTGCTTGATTTCCATTTTTAATTTAGCACAATTTCTGAGTTTAGTTTTCTCAGTAAACTTTCCTACTGAGGAAAGGAAATTGCACAATCTCCATTCTCAAGGTAGGACTACCTTCCCCTCAAAAGTCATCAAACTGGCATTCTGGTTAACAAGCTGTCTGAGGCAGCTTAAAGCTGTGGCTGAGCACACAAGCCAGTCTAGAACTAGTCAGCCCTCAGCCAAACCGGCTCTCCCACTTTCCATGTGACCCTGGGCAAATTATTATTTCTCCTCCTGCACCTTAGTTTCCTCAAGCGTAAGACAGGGTCGTAATATTGCCACCTTCCTCCTAAGACTGATGCACAAATTTAAAAAGAAAATACATGAAAGTATTGAGCACCAATAAGCATGCAGGTTTGTTCATCAGTCTGATTCACCCACGAGAAGGACCAAAATGAGCCAAGATAGCACTGTCAGATGGAAATACAAGGCAAACACATGAAATGTTAAATGTTCTAGTATTTGAAAATTGTTAATGATACATTTTACATTTTTTTAATACGAAGTCTTCAAAATCCAGTGTGTATTTTATATCAAAGCACAACTCCATTTGGATTTGACACATTTCCTGTACTCAACAGTTAGGTGGCTACCCTACTGAGAAAGCGGGACTAGAATCTAATCCAAAGATATTTAGCGCCTAACATCACCAAAATCAAACTCCTTCTGATCAGATGAATGCAATCATTTTTCATAAAGCTCCAATTCTAGTAGAAGCATTCTACTACGGCAAGAGCTGAGGTAGGAGGGAAGGCTTTCTCTCATATGTGGGTGACAAGTTTTCCTTCCAATGTGAGCTGCTTAAAATCAAGTGAAGACTTGAATCTTCTTCAGAGGTATTTCTCTCCACTGTAACTTTTCTACTGTTTCTTTAGACTTCAGTCACGACCAATAAAGCATTCCCACAGTCGCCACATTTAAGGGATATCTTACCAGAGTGGATTATCAGTTGTGGAGGAAGCCTTAAGAAATGTTTCAGAGCTTGGCCAGAGCCATGCCTTCTGGAAGGGTTCTGATTTGACTGAATCCTGTGATGTTGAATAACGTTTGGGCATGGGCTAAAACTTTTCCCAAATGACTCACCCAGGGTTTTTCCTCTAATGTGGTCTTTTTGATGAAGACGTATGTCCAGGTACATCCAGAAAGTTTTCCCATAAAGTTTCACTCTGGTGTCAACCATCCAATGCAATTAAATAGCAACTCATGCCGAAGCCTTGCCATATTCACTGCCTTTGTAAGATCTCAATCCATTATGTTTTCCCTGGTATTGAAATAGACTAGAGGTTGTGGTAGCCAACTTCCAAGATGGCCCTGAATGATCCCAACCCCTGGTAGTCGCCCTGTGTGCAGTCCTCTCCCCCACTGTTCCAAGGTTGGTCTGTGCAACCAATAAAACATGGCAGAAGCGATGGTATGTCACTTCCAGAATTAAGTTAGAAAAGACACTGCCACTTCCATTTTGGTTGTTCCCTTGCTCTCTTTCCCTCTTAGATCACTCATTCTAGGGGAAACCAGTACCCATGTTTTGAACAGCTCTAGGGATTCAGCCACACAGTAAGGCCTTCGGCCAACAACCACACGAGCTTAAAAGAGTATCTTCCAGCTTTAGTCAGGCCTCCGATGACTGCAGCTTCAGCTAACACCTTGATTTCAGCCTCCTAAGAGATTCTGAATTGGAATCATCTAGCTAAGCCACTCCCAGACCCCTGATTTAAAGAAATGGTGAAACAATAAGTGGTATTTTAAGCCACTAAGTCGTGGGGGTGATTTATTAACCGGCTGATAATACAGAGTTGATGCTCTCTGCGCACTCAAAACCCCAGCAGTGTTTCTCCCCTCTGTGGGTTTCCTGTGGCCTGGTCAAGTTTTTCTATATCCCTGGCATACGTGGGTTGAAACTGGGCTCAGATAGATCAAACCACAGTCATCACATTCAAAGGGTTTCTTTCTAAGGTAGGTTCCCCAGTGTTGAGTCTGGTCCAAGTTAAGGTAGATGTATACAGACCCATATATAGCCTCTCCTTGAGGTAGGCTCCATCATATTGGACAAGATCTAAATTCCTATTGAAACTATTAGCACTCTCGCCACATTTAATAGGTCTCGCTCTCAAAATAATTCTTGTATTTTAGTAAAAATGGAGTTTACACTGAAAAATTTCCTCACGCTCATAAAAAAGTCATCTCCCTGCCCTGTGAAAATTTCTTAGTCAATAACCCTCTTTTCCTTGCAACGTCTATTCTAGGAAATGTATTTCTTAAGTTTCTCTGGAATGGTTTTTCTCCTATCTCTCTAACATACCTTTTTCACAAGAGTCTCTAAATTTTTAGTCTTGGGAGACATTCCTTTGGAATTTTTCTCAATTGGATTCTTGTGACAGTTCCTGCTATAGAGTCAATGTCATTTGATTTGCACAGATCCTGCCATCTGATAGATGGAGGAAAAGGAGGAGGAGGCATATGTGGCACAAATTTTAGCTTTCTCCTTACACAAAGCTTTGAAATCTGCAAAATGGTCTGGCAAATACAGAGAAGGACCAAGAAAGAAGTGAGATGGAGAGATAAAGTATGGATGGACACAGCAAAGGGGTAAGGTAAGGAAGGAGTCAAGGAAGGTAGGTTGAGCAGAAGATATAAAATAAAAAAAGAGTAAGAAGGTGAAAGACGATTGCTGTAAATAATTATAAATGAGAAAGGGGGTTGAGTGTTAATATAAATTCTGCCAAAGATAATCATCAGAGTATATGTGGAAATTTTAACAAGGGAAAATATCAAGGAGAACCTAAGGAGGTATGAGGCTGTGGTAAGCAAGAGATAGAAACATTAAAAGAGAGATGGTATGAAGAAGGGGTAAAGAACTCCAGAAAGGGTTCATGAAAGACAAGATCTCCATGGCCTATGAAAAATGTTGGAGAACTTGTACCCAGAATGCAAAAGCCCTAGCAGCCCCTGCCTACACCCTCTGCATAAGCCTCGCCAAAACCCTCCATTCTTGGTTCCTTGCAAGGCCAGAGCCTGTGCCATGCTCCTCATTCTGGTTAGGCAATGAGATCAGACAGAGGAACTGAAAATCCTGCTCCTGGGAAAGGGGGTGGTACCAGCTACTTTGTACTGATCACCAAGGTGACTTCCAAAGGACCCAGGGCACATCCACACATCCCAGCCCCCAACTTACGGTCTTTCCTAACTTTTCTCCTACCTGGCCCAGGTGGGTGAAACTTTAACAAATGCCACTCTTTAAAGTATACTAAGAAAGGTTGACCTTGGATATATGCCCTCCAAATGTACTATAATTAAAAAGTTAAACTTTGTCAAAAATGCACATAGGGCATGAAAGAGAAAGAATGGATAAGATGCAACTAATCTTATTTTACTGGATTTTGCACCAGGTTGCATGGCCACCTATATTACGCTTGCACAAATTCTCAGTCCTTTCTTATATCATCAATAAGCCAAACCCTGTGGCTGAGAAATTTTTTCATCCCTGAGAAAACACAGACTTTAAGGGAAGGGTAGCAATCTCTCTCCCAATCGTTAAATATCTATGTGAAAAATTTCAGTATGAGCTACTTAATTTCAGAAATAAAGAGATGCCATTCTAAGCATTTTAGCATCCTAATCTCCAAAAATATTATCACTTCTAAAATGTTTCACACATAAAAAAAACAAAGTTGTATCTTTAAAACAAAAGAAGTGGGTGATGCGACGGCGGCTCAGTGGCAGAATTCTCGCCTGTCATGCTGGAGACCCGGGTAACTTCTGATATTTGAAGGTGTTACCCTAGAAGGTTTAAAAAAAAAAAAAAGGCAAGATCCTCAAACCTAAAAAGATGCCACATACCGTTTTGAAATATCTACCCTAAATGCCTGTTCCAAGATTTGGAATGCAGAATACAATTTTCTTGCCCTTCTCTCTCTCTCTCTGACTATTATGTCCTAAAAAGTAATGACTTAGACAGGGTCATATATGAGGGGATAGCCAGGAGACACCAATTCTCCACTTTCTGGCAGCAAGTGAGGGCCAGGCAGCCCCGACAGGCACATCCCTGCCAAACTTCCATAGCTTCTTCACAGCTGTGGCCACTCTGGCCTGCTGCCACCACAGCGCAGTGCCACGCAGCAAGTGGCAGGGACCTGAGCATAGCTTTGAGAGGCTGAAACCGAAAAAACCAATCTGGTAGAGACTAGAAGGAACACAACTGGAGTCAAATCATTTAGATGTATGCAACTCGCTGCCACAAGTTGCACCCTACACCCTGATGGAGGGTGGCATTTCTCATAAGGGGGAGTGGGAAGCCTGCACTGTCGCGAAGCAAGTCGTTTCTGGGTAACTCAGTAATCTTTGTCCAAGAGGTAGGAAGAACAAACTGGGACAGGGGAAGTAATTGGTAAGAAAACAGCCATCAATTGGGAAAACTTGCTCGACCAAAAGGGGGAAGAGAGAAATGAGACAAAATAAAGTGTCAGTGACTGAGAGATTCCAAACAAAGTCGAGAGGTTATCCTGGAGGTTCTTCCTAAGCATTATACAGCTGTCCCCTTTTTAGATTAAGTTTAGAGGGAACTGCCTGAAAATGTAGAGCTGTGTTCCAGTAGCCACGTTTTTTGAAGATGATTGTATAATGATACAGCTTTCACAATGTGACTGTGTGATTGTGAAAACCTTGTGTATGATGCTTCTTTTACCTATCTTATCAACAGACAAGTAAACATATGGAATAAAAATAAATAATAGGGGGAACAAATGCTAAAATAAATTTAGTAGATTGAACTGCTAGTGATCAATGAAAGGGAGGGGTAGGAGGTATGGTATGTATGAATTTTTTTCTGTTTTCTTTTTATTTTTTTTTCTGAATTGATGCAAACGTTCTAAGAAATGATCATGATGATGAATATACTATATATATATATATATATATATATATATATATATATATATATATTCCTTCTAGCCGCCAGTGCTCTGGGACAACAAAAAGAAAAAATCTGAGATGATAGAACAGTAGCCCATGACACTCTGAGATCTGTTCTGTAACTACTTGTTGAAGAGTGCTTTGAAAATTATTGCTTTTTTATTTCTTTGCTTTGTATATAGGTTATATTATACAATAAAAATATTTTTTTTAAAAAAGAACATATGTGCTTGTACGTTGTTGTAGCAATAAAAATAACAAAAAAAACAAAGAAAGAAAGCAGCCATCACTCAGAAGAGAGGGATTGTATGGCCTTGCCCGCGTCCCAGTAGAATCATGGTTTTAGCTTCTGTTAGGAAATCAACAGGCCTGAGAGTCAGACTTGGTGTCTTATCTCCTTGGAACCTATAAAGTAAAGGCACACGTAGAAAGCTGTATTTGAAAACTCCTCTCTGACTCTTTCTATACCTGGGTTGGAAATCAAGACTGTGTCTCTGTGTCAAAATGACTTACACAACTCAGAATCCCCAGGCAAGGGCAGGATGTGATTGAAAGGATTTCACACAGCAAAGTTTCTTAGAGTCTATGATTTTAGAGAACAAGGTTGTTTAGCTCTGTTGTTGATGTAATTAGCAAAAGCAATTTTGGAGGATTCACACATAAAAAAACAGAGTTTCTGTCCTCCCAGAAGGTCTCAGCAGGCAAAAGAAAAATATGTATCTTTTGCCAATATTTGCAATATCACTACCCAGTACTCAGACAAAGCAGGTGGGTTTAAGAGTTCTCAGGCACAAAAGGCCCAACTTCTCCTTGAACTCAAAGGAAAAGAGTTGGTCTTCTCTGCTGTCCTTCCAGTTCTAACATCCCGGGTCTCTTTAGGGTGCCCAGGACAGATTCTGAATTCAGTTCTCATCAGTGAGCATTACTGGTGAGCCCGAAGCCCTCAGCCCCTCTTGTTTACATTGGGCCACTGCCATCTGTAGGTCCTGTCGTTACATCACTCCCAGGTTGTGAGAAGCATAGATAACCTTCCTGATACCAAGTTTGGAGAATATATAGTTACAGATTCCTTTAGAGTGGAAATAGTTCTGGAATACCAACAGCAGTAGCTAAATTTCTGGGCACAGAGGTTAGAAGCACACCTCAATTCATGAGGAACTGTGTTCATTAAAAGCTAGTTAACCATGCTGGAGACCCGGGTTCAATTCCCGGTCCCTGCCCATGTTTTGAAAAAAAAAATGCTTGTTAAAAAACTGTTAAAGAAACTGAAAAAGAGATCAGACTTCAACTAGAGATATGAACAAAGTGGGTCTGGTCAGGACTGAGGCAAATCAGAATATTGGGTAACGGATGAGGGTATTGGCTGCATTTTAAACTTCTGTGTGAGACCAAAGGAAGAGATGTTTACTTGGTACAAAATTTGTATTTCCTGCAGCACACTATCTAATTTAACCTGTGTGGTCAGTTTATCTAAACAACATAATTACATGGAACTAGAATAGAGGATGAGATCTTGTTATTCTGTACAGGTTAATGTAATGCCCCAGTACATCCCAGAGTATTTTGTGGCAGAAAATTTTTAGTCTGCAAAGGCCCCTTGAGGGACTGAGTAAAAATGTGGAGCTATTAAACTTTTCCACTTGAGGAATTCCTGATACTCTCTCAAGCATTAGAGACCCCCAATTTAATAAGTTAAGGCCTTGATTTTGGGGCTTGCCCTTAAGAAACTTATTCTTGCAAAGGAGAAGCTAAGCCTACTTATAATTATGATTATCCCTAAGAGTCACCCTCAGAGAACTTTGTGGTAGTTAGATTCAGTTGTCAATTTGGCCAGGTGAAGGCACCTAGTTCTGTTGCTGTGGACATGAGCCAATGATACGTGAACCTCATCTGTTGCTAATTATATCTGCAGTAGGCTAGGAGGTGTGCCTGCTGCAGTGAATGACGTTTGACTTAATTGGCTGGTGCTAAAATGAGAGAGCACAACGCAGCACAGCCTAAGCAGCTCGGCATTCCTCATCTCAGCACTTGCAGCTCAGCCCAGGCCTTTGGAGGTGCAGAAAGGAATCACCCTGGGGAAAGTTGTCGGAACCCAGAGGCCTGGAGAGAAGGCCAGCAGAGATCGTCCTGTGCCTTCCCACATAAGAAAGAACCTCAGTGGAAAGTTAGCTGCCTTTCCTCTGAAGAACTAACAAAATAAATCCCCTTTTATTAAAATCCAATCCATCTCTGGTGTGTTGCATTCCGGCAGCTAGCAAACTAGAACAAACCTCTTTTATTGCTCATATGTGGCCTCTTTCTCTAAGCCAACTTTGCAAATATACCCTCCCCCTACATAGGACAGGACTGGGATGAGCCTGACCCTGGCAAGGTGGGATTAACAAAGCCTCCTTGACCAAAAGTGAGAAAAGAAATGAACAAAACAAAGTTTCAGTCGCTAAGAGATTCCAGATAGAGTCAAGAGGTTATAACTGAAGGTTATTTTTATGCATTATATAGATACTCCTTTTCCGTTTCTAGTGTATTAGAATAGCTAGAAGGAAATACCTGAAACTGTTGAACTGTAATCCAGTACTCTGGATTCCTGATGGTGACTGTAGAACTATATAGCTTTCATCATGTGACCATGTAGTTATGAAAGACCTGTGACTGAGACTCCCTTTATCCAGCATATGAGCAGACGAGTAATAAAATAAAGACAAAAATAAGTACATAAATATAGGGGGGATAAGGGATATGGAATGTTGGGTGTTCTTTTTTCTTTTCCTTTTTTCTTCTTGGAGTAATGAAAATGTTCTAAAATTGATTGTGGTGATGAAGGCACAACTAAACAATGATGCCGTGCGCTGTTGATTACACACTTTAGATGAATTATTTGGTGTTTGACTCTTTCTCAATAAAATTGCATTTTTAAAAAAGTTGGCTAATTAAATTTAATTTCTTGGCAACAAAAGAAAAGAAATGAGTTACTGATACATTCAACAACTTGAATGAATCTCAAACACATTAAGCTCACTGAAGGAAGCCAGATGCAAAATAAGGTATCGTATGATTCTATCTATACGAAATTCTATGAGACAAAAACTTAATCTACAGTCACGAAAAGAAGACCAGTGCTTGCTGGGCTGGGTGTGGGGTGGGCTGTGAAATGACTGAAAAGAAGCTCAAGGGTATCTTGGCAGTGATGGAACATTTCATATCTTGGTTGTTTAGGTAATTTCACAAATGTATAAATTTGTCAAAATCCCTGAATCTGTGCACTTAAAATGGGTGCATCTTGTTGTTTTGTAAATTATAGCTCAATCAAATTGATTTAAATTTCTAGAAAATGGCTAAAAATTTTATCTCTGTAAATTAAATCCTGCTTTCCTATCATGTTTTTTATAGTTTTAATATAAAATGGTGGGGACCTCAAAAACATAATAAAAAAAAAAAGACGTGCTCAAAAAAACAAAGTTCCTAAAGAACACCTAGGGCAATATATAAGATTCCACAAGGGTTCCAGCACTATAGTAATTTGTCAAAGACCTACAATCTCCAGAAGGGTCCCTGGTCCAGATAAATCCTGAAAGCTAGAGGCCATAGCCTCTCCAGAACATCGGTTATTTCCATCTCCCTACCCCATATTAGTAACAGACCCTTTCAATATGAAAAATTTAGAATGGTCATAGCCCAAACACTCCTAAAGAGAGGGATGTAAAGATCAAAGGTGATGGTGGAGTTACACAGAGAAGATAGGATTTAACAAATGAATATGAATGCTGAATCATTAAATTGATATCTCTTTTAGTCTCCAGTATTTTAGAGCAGCTAGAAGTAAAAACCTAAAATTGTGGAATTGTAACCCATGTCAAATTCTGAAATATGTTCTACAACTAATTGTGGTGCTGCGCTTTGAAATGTATAGAAGGAAATACTGAATGTATCAGTAACTTTTTTTGTATATGTGTTATTTCTCACAAAAAAAGATGGAAAAAAGTTAATTGTGATGATAAAAAAATATTTAAGCCTTCTAGCCTCCTATATTCTGGAGCAGCTAGAAGGAAAAAAAATCTGAGAAGCTCACCCATGACAAACTCTGGGATCAGTCCTGTAACTACTTGTTGAAGAGTGCTTTGAAAACTATTGCTTTTTTATTTCTTGGCTTTGTATATATGTTATACTATGCAATAAAAAAAAGTTTTAAGAAAAAGTTCAGAAAATCTTTTAATATGTATATGTTTTGAGGGGAAATTACTTTCACATGAAACATTAATGATTTAATATAAAATTAACAACACTTAAAATGGGGAACTTTTCAGCTCTAGGGACTGTATTGGGATTAATGTCCCAGTGTGTGTTGAGACTGTGAACTTTAAAGTCCCACCATAGAGCCCAGAGCAGGCAGAGAACTTGCTGCAGCCACTCGCCTGTGATCCCAGCTCCCACCCTCCCTGGGTGAGCAGTCCTATTCGTTTCCCACCCTCTGGTGCAAACACAGCTCCTGTTCTTGGCATAGGCAGAAAGTACATTCAGCTGCAAGGGTGTCAACTCCCCGTGTTCTCACCCTCCCAAATGCAAACAAAATGCAAAGAAGCCATTGAACTCCCCTCTTTGGGGGACAGGGCCAGCAAGCCATCTGTGGCTCCAGCTCACCCAGGAAGGGCAAGCTCCTGGGACAGAAGGAAGAGGAGCACCTGCCAGCCTGAGTGGATGATCCAGGCAACAGCAGGAGCCAAGAGAACTTTCTGGGCTGGCACCTCCCCTGAGTTGGCCATTAGGACTCAACACGAAAAATCAGGCCACATCACTTTGTGATACATATATATATATATATATATATATATATATATATATATTTTTTTTTTTTTTTAATTTCTGCAGGTTCAAATTTCCAATGATGGAGTATGTACATGACCTGGAAAAAAATGCATGCGATCTGCTTCCCTAGTAATGTGATACTAGCTGCTAGAAGACAATTTCAGAGGAGTGTTACTGACACACAGAAAGACTGAGGAAAGTATGGGGTTCTCTTCAGCTCTAGGGCAGACCCCAATTCTCCCCCAGATCACTCCCAGTCACTAGGACTCCTTGAGCCTTCATGGCACATCCCTGGATTCTAACCAATTCGCTTCCTTGTTTGGAAGGATGGGAAAATTTTGCAGGAGTCCTGGCTTTTGCTATGAAGGCTTTCTAGAATGGAGAGTGACGACTCAAAGTATATCACCCAAAGTCAAGTTTTCAATGTCTGAGGCTGAATACTGGCTGGTAGGACATGCTCACACAGAACATCGTACTTTCTAAGGTCCTACCTGAGCAAACAGTTAGCCCCTCTCAACAATATTACTGCACAACCATGACAAAGAATGCAACACCAAGAAACAGGTGAAGAAATGCTGGAAGAAAATTAGAGAATTCTGGCTGAGAAAATTCCCAAGTAAGAAAAGCCATGATTGGCTTCTCCATGTTACTGATTTGGGTGGGTGGGTGGGTGCTGAAGGGCAGGGAAAAAACTCTGAATGTGTGATGGTGGCTCTATGTGCTTTTTTGAGGATAGAAAATAAGAGAGAAGCATGTCATAGCTATGCTTATGGCCTAAGCAGAATACATCAGGCAAACTGGAGTCATATATGACAAAGGAAAAACAAAAAGCACCTCCCTGGGAGGTGACTGAATAGGGACGGCATAATCTACAAACTGGGCCATCTTCAGATCACACACCACAGAACTTCATGAAACCTCAAATATCAGAGGCTGCCTGAAAGGGAGTAAGGGACATCACTGCTAGTGCCAGTTCTATCCCTCATCAAAGGACAAGGCATGTCTGGTCTGGGGTAAATGTCCTTTCTTCCCAAGGGAATCTGGAGTGGGATCGGGAGTGAGGACATGGGCAGGAACTGCGACCACCCAGGCTACAACTGGGAATGCACTGGGCAAAGTATGTGCTGATGTGGCAGCCCAGATGATGGTGCTAGATATCTCACTCAGACATAGTCATGATATTTTCTCCATTGTTCTGGGGCCAGGAAGTCCATTTGGGCCTTCTCCTGCCCCAGATCCAAGAGTAAGAAGCCGACAAAGAGCATGTATGTCCTTCTAACCATTAATATGCCCATCCATGTGGATATCACAGCTTTTTTATGCTTAAAATAAGCTTCAAGACTCGGCTTCCACTCTCTCTCTAAGCCAACCTGGCAGGTGTACCCACTGCCTTCCTCCCCACTGCGTGGGTCATGATTCCAGGAGTTTAAATCTCCCTGGCAACGTGGAACCTGACTCCCGGGGATGAGCCAAGACCCAGCATCATGGGATTGAGAAGGCCTTCTTGTCCAAAAGGGGAAAGAGAGAAGGGAGACAAAATAAAATCTCAGTGGCTGTCCCCACACACCTCATTTTGTTGTTTTTCTTTTTTTCTTTCCCACACTACAAGATAACCACAGCTTTCATTTACAGATTATCTGTCCAAATTCCCTGTAAATGCAAACCTTTCTTTGATTTCAAATCAGGTAGGACTTTGCCAAGACTAATGCGACCAATGATAGCACACCTCAGTCTTTCTCCCCACACCCATGTGCATTTAGAGGATAGAGGTGTGGGTGTCAGGTTCAATGAGATGAAAGGCACGGGAATTTTGCAGCAAGGAAGCCTGGTCAGCACAGCAACCTACATTGTTGCTTTCCAAAGTCCATTTGAATTAAGAAACAATTGCAATAAAAAAAAAATTTTTTTAAAAACCGCAAGTGAAGTTCTTCCACCCCCGGCACCGTGAAAGTCTAGAGCCCGACCAGAGCCTGTTAACCAAGTGGGTTCTAGCCCAAGTAAATAGAACCCATTCTTGGTGGGTTTATGACCTTCTTCCATGATCCTCATTATTTACTTTTCAATGTCCTCCAGGCAGGAACATTCCTGTCTGGATCAAACATCAGCACACTGAAATCTGCAAATTATTTGCCTTATATACCACTTCAAAGTCATAAAAGCACATTGTCATTCCCGACCCTTGTCTTATTATTCGAAGTTAACAGTAATCCGAATGTACATCAGGCAGGTGTTCCTGTATTTGCTTTAGCCCATGTAAATTCTTTTGTGAGGTAAAGCAGTCCCCTTCACTTAATACTGAATCATCCTTACATGTGGAATGCAACTTGCGTTCCATTTAAGAAGCCCCAATTGACAAGTGCCAGCACAAATATAGTAGTTTTTGCTTAAGGGGTACACATGACTCTTTTTTATTATTATTGTGAAATATAACATATATACAAATAAGAAATAAATTTCAAAGTACATTTTAACAAATAGCTATAGGACAGATTTCAAAGTGTGGTATGGATTACAGTTCTACAATTTCAGGTTTTTCCTTCTAGATGCTCCAAGACACTGGAGACTAAAAAAGAAGTATCAATACAATGACTCAGCAGTCATACTCATTTGCTAAATCCTAACTTTTCTGTTATAACTCCTCCTTCTCCTTTGATCCTTCTGCCAACCTTTAGGGATATTTTTCATGTTAAAAGGGAGTGTCAACAATATGGGATAGAAGGATGAAACTGGTTGATGTTCTTGGAGATACTGGCCCCTCTGGGTTTCAGGACTTACTTATCTGGCCTAGGAATCATCTGAAAGTTTTAGGTTTCTGAAAAGTAAACTTAGTACCTACAACATTTGTAAGATCGCAGATAGAGCTCTGGGTTTTCTTTAGAGTTAACAGGAATGATGTTGGTTGGGGTTTGGCAAACCATGGCAATTAGCAATATCTAGCTGAAGCTGGCATAAGAGTATTTCCATAGAGTACAGTTCTCAACTCTATCCGCAGGGTAGGCTGTGAAGCTGGTGGCTCTGATAGTGTCTGGATGAACTCCACAGGAGAGGCTCGCTGGCTGAAAAAGCAGTGAAAGAGTCTATCTTCTTCCTTAAATGTCTTCAACTGATCAGATTGTCTTGCTGTGGGAGACATGCCTTAGTTGCTCACGGATGTAATCAGCCACAGATACAATCAACTGACTGACGACTTAATCCATCAGCCTTCCTGGTTTTCAACCAGCCACTAAATATCCTTGCAGCAATGGTTTGGTCAGTGCTTGCCTGACCAGACAACTGGCATAATCATTTGGCCAAATTAACAGCAGAATCTAACCATCACAGCCATTGATCCTTATTTTGTTACATTTGTTTTCCCCTTTTGGTTAGGATGGCTTTGTGGATCCCAGTGCCAGGGCCAGGCTTATTCCCTGGAGCCATGTCCTATGTCGGAGGGGAGACTCACCCCCTGGACATCATGCACGTGCTTCTTGAAAATAAAAAGTGCACAGTTTAAGGGAATGAGCATAGATGTTAATTTGGGGTGACCTGGACTGTAGTTGGAATAAATTAGTGCATGTAAAAGTCCTCAGTAAAAATGCTATTGTTGCCTATTATTTCTAGAGATTCTCTATTAAGCACTATTCCAAGTATTTACATTTACTCCACATAACAACCTTGTAAGGTAGGTATCAATTTCATCCTCACTTATGCAGATGGGGAAACTGAGGCATAAAAAGGTTAAGGACTGTCCAATTTTACACAACTTGAAAATACTAGGTCTAAAAATAGGCAGGCTGACTCTAGAGTCTGGCCAATACTACAGATGGTTACAAGGGAAAGGATTACTATTGGGCCATGTTTTGCACCTTATATGATCTTGGACAAATCACCTAATCTCCAAAAGTCTCAGTGAAATGAAGGACTCTTAGAGACCATTTGGCTGTCAGAAACAGACCCATCCAAGTTAGCTTAGAGTGAGGAGGAATTTCTTCTAAGAGGCTGAAAGTTGTATGAGGACTTCAGGAAGTATGTTGACCGCCCCTTCCTCTCGAGGCTACTAAAATTCTAGATAAAACGTATTTTTACACCTTTTAAAATACTTTATAAGCTGGCCCTGGGTCCTGGCCTGGCTGTGTCCCTGCGAGACCCTGGGCTGGCCAGGCTCTCCCGGGCCTGTTTCCTTAACGTCTTGGGAGAGCCAGAATGAAAACCTGCCATACTCCAACCGCTTCGCCTGAGACTCAGGCCCGCATACATAATGTACTCCACACGTGAGTTACTGGATTTGTTTTCCAGTTTCTCTTTTTGACATATTCTTCCGGCCCTGGAGTGGGGGGATGGGGGAGGGGAAGTCGGCACCTCCCGGCGGTCCCCGCGGCCCTCGAGCCCGGGGGAACCACCGAGACGCGCGGCCTCCGCAGTCCTAGAGAACGCGCCTCCCCGAGCGCCCGCCGGCCGCACTTCCGGCCTTTGTGTGTCCGCCCGCCGCGGCCTGCGGTTCCGGGCCTCGCGCGCTCCAGCCCGTCCGTGGGGTCCTCGTGAGGTGTTGCTGCGGTCGCTCCCAAGTCGTAAGCGTCGTTCCACGCGGCTGTGGCTTCTGGGGCTCCCCAGACGGGCCTTGGGCCCGCGGGAGGACTTGGCCGGGAAGCCGCTTCTCAGCTCCTGCCCGCACACTTCCGGTTTCTCCCTCTGTCGCCTGCGGGATGCCTCCTAAGACAAAAGGCGGGGAGTCCCCACCCTCATTTCAGGCATCGTTGGCGCCATCCTTGCGGGTGGGCCCCGCGCCCTTCCAGCCCACGCTCCTGTCCGCGGAAGCGCCTTCTGAAAATGACCTTTTGGAAAGTCCAGGTTGTCGCCTCTCAGAACGCATCCTGGATCCCCCTTATTTTACGTTTTTTCATTATTCTTCACCAAACGGTTAATAACCCCAGCGTGGAGCTAGGTACTGTATAGGGGGAATGAAGATTCAAACGAGTTTTTTGTTTTTCCGGAAATGGGACCCTGGTAAGGGAAATACCAAGTGCGTTCTTCATTTAGTGTGTTATCTCCTAGAGACTGGAGAGACGCAGGTAAGGGACACTGCGGCAGGGGCAGAGGACGGCCCAAAGTGGGTGGTATTCGAAGGAAAGGTAGGAGTCGGATGTGGGGAAATGCCCCACCACCCAAGAGAAAGTTTAACATTCCAGATGGCAAAAGAACAAAGGTGGAAAAGTGGCAAGACTGCAGGGGGAGCAGTAAATACGTCCACACTATCTTAATAAATGTTTAGTCTGAACTGGGTAATGGAGCTTCTAGAATATGTAACCCCAAATTCCTGCCCCGGAGATTAAATTAATTATGCTAAAGGTAGTTAAGCCCTTAAAAAACAAAGGTTTGGTTTTCTGATTATTTTTGGGAAGACTAGCAAAATGAGACTAAATGCCGCTTATTGGCTGTGTGGCCTTGGGCAGTTTATTTTCTGAGCCTCAGTTTATCCTGTTTCTAAAGGAGGAAAAATGATGGCAACCTATTTAATAGGGAGGAATGAATGTGATAATAATGTATGAAGCACACATCACAGGTATAGCAGGTAGTACTAAAGTGATAGCTTTATCATTATTATTAGTAATAAACATCAAGAATGCGATTGGTTCATTTTACCTCAGTCAACATCTCCTCCCACTATAGAATCACCTGTGTACAGTGGGCAGAGTAAAAAGGGGGAAAAAAGGAGGTCCCAGAAGGTGATAGGAAAGATGTGTATGGAAGCTTGACATTGACTTGTTCTTCCCAGAATTTGGATGACGCATGATCTACCCCATCCTCCTGTAATATCCACTCCATGATGTGCCAATTTGTTCTGGGTTCAAGTAAGCACAATCTTATGCAAAATCATTTTTTAATGACCCATTTATTTTTATGTCGCTGGAGACTCGTGTGTTTTAGAGGCCTGTTTACAGAAAACATTCTGAAATCATTGAAGGGTCCAAAGTTGTCTCCAGTTATAGAATCCCTGCCGTACTTTTCCCTTCTTGGGAATTGAAGGAGAGTGGTTTCTCGTCCTCCCTGTCCTTTGTGCCCCTGGATTTTTCTTTTTGAAAGGGAGTTGGAGGAGCTGGGTTCTTTCCTGGGACTAATTATTGAATGCATTTTTCTCATGAAGTGTGTTTCTCTGGAGGCCCCTGCCCTGCAACTTGGATGGAGAGTGGTCTCAGAAGTGAGGTGGTGAATCTTAAGAGGTGACCAACTCTGGGATCTAACATTCAGCCTCCCTTTCCTGGCTTCTGTCTGTCTCACAAACCAGGGATGTGGGCCATTTTACACATCTTTCTGCATATGATTAGCAGTGGTGTCACTCCATATTTTTTCCTCATATAATCAAAGGTCTGGCACTTTTCCCAGGGTCTTCATTTTTCTTTTGCTAGAACTTCTCTTTCCATTTCATTTCTATCCCCAAGTACCTCATTTCAGTTTCTTTCTAGTCTGCTTTTTAAGATTTTTTTTTTTCTTCTATGAGTACTTTCTTCTTTGATTCCTTTATTATTCAGGCTTGAAACCAAGTGCCTTATTTTTCCTTTTCAAGCCTATGTCTGTAGCAAAGGCATTTGTGCTGTATTATAATATACACAATCCTGAAAATCTTCATGTTCTGTGAAATCATTTAAAATAAAAACTAAGGCTAGTAGGGTTGTAGTCTTGCTCAAAAACATGTAGCTTTGTAACCGGAACTTAAAAAAAAATTTTTTTTAAGTGTTAGCACAGTTAAAAGGCACTAAATTCCTAAGGAATAAAGGAATATTATAGTAGATACAGGAATTTACCTTAAAAAATAAAGGAGACAGTAGCTTGTTGGAGGGGAATATAAAAGTTGAGGCAGTTAAGGAGACAGGCAAATGCACAAAAATGGGAGGGAACTCTTCCATAAGCCTTTCGAAAATAATACCTATGGCCAGTGATCTAACCAGAGGAGAGAAGGGAAGTGGAAGTAGTGTATTGCATCTTGCTAGATTAAGCTTTGCTAGGGTGGGGTACTTCACATTCAGGTGCCATTGCTCAGTGGCACAAAACCTTAGCCTGCTGAGAAAACTTGAATATGAAACCACATCACTTCACATTTTTCTAAGCTCATTCCCCTGATGTGCTAACTCACCTTCCAGAAACATCCATCTTAGCTAAATAGAGCTATCTGGCCATTGTTTTCTTCTGGTCGTTCTGTAATCCTTCAAGCTACATTTTTCTTAATTTCCCAGGGAAGTTATATCATCAGTGACCGTTTTTGCTTCTATAAAAGAGATGTAGAGATAGAAATTGGGAAGGCATGTGGGTGGCGAAAAAAATTGGTGTGGCAAATGTCCATGAACAGATAAGTGGCTTAACAAGCTGTGATATGTACATATGATGGAATGTTATGCAGCTGTAGGCAGAATAAAGTCATGAAGCATGTAACAGTGTGGATGGTTCGTGAAGACATTATGCTGAGTGAAATTAGCCAGAACCAAACTCTGTGGTCTGACTAATATGAACTAACATGGAGTGAACTTGGAGAACTGAATTTAAGAACGCAGGTTATCAGAAGATAGAAGTAGGGTAGAGATTGGGCAATTGGTGCTGAAGGAATACACACTGTGCAGCAGCACTGTTCTAGTTTGCTAGATGCCGGAATGGAATATAACAGAAACAGAATGGCTTTTAAAAAGAGGAATTTAATTAAAGTTGCGAGTTTACAGTTTCAAGGCCGAGAAAATGTCCCAATTAAAATAAGTCTATATAAATGTCCAATCACAGGCATCCGGGGAAAGATACCTTGGTTCAAGAAGGCCGATGAAGTTCAGGGTTTCTCATCTGGAAGGGCACATGGCAAACACGGCATCATCTGCTAGCTTCTTCTGGCTTCCTGTTTCATGAAGCTCCCTGGGAGGCATTTTCCTTCATCTCCAAAGCACTACCGGATGGACTCTGCTTTGTGGTGCTGTAGCATTGTCTACTCTTTCTGAATCTCTCATTCGCCAAAATGTTTCCTCTTTTATAGGACTCCAGTAAACCAATCAAGACCCACGCAAATGGATGGAGACACATCTCCCCTAATCCAGTTTAACAACCACTCTTGATTGGGAGACATCTCCAGGGAGATGATCTAGTTACAGATTCAAATATACAGTATTGAATACGGATTATTCTGCCATTTTATGAGATGGGATTTTGATTAAAACATGGCTTTTCTAGGGTCCATACATCCTTTCAAACCAGCACAAGAACTGATTGTAAAAATTCAGAAATGGATAGCATGATACTACCTGATTGTAGCACAGTAATATAAGTGCACTGAATGAAGCTGAATGTGAGAATGACAGGGGTAGAAGGGCTGGGGGACACATAACCAGAAGAAAAGATAGAGGATAAAGATTGAGATGGCATAATTTAGGAATGCCTAGAGTGTACAATGATGGAGATTAAATGTACAAGTTAAAAAATGTTTTTGCATGAAAAAATGGGTGTGGCAGATGGTGAGATTAAAATATAGATAGTCCAGGCAGTACTCAAGTTGCAAGTGTCCAGTTTACAAATGTTCTGTAACTGTTACACTCTGCCTCCTTCCCTCTCGGCTCCTACCACCCTATCTGCCACCCCTGAGGTCCCTGACCAGCAACCAAGAGTTAAGGCCCAGGAAAATGTCTGATCTGGCATCTCTTCCTCACCACCTTCTTCCGTGTGTCCTTCAGGGAAACCATGTTTATAACCAGCTCTTCCTGCCCCTCACTGCTTACCCTTCAACTATTCCTTCTTAAGTTCCTTCCATCATCTCCTAGCTTCCATCATCTCTTAGCTTCCATCACAGGCCTTATTTATTACCTTAGGAAACTTACTCTCCCTTTTTCTCTCACCTTCTTCATTCCATTTGTAAACTTAAAAACAACAATAAGCCAGAGATACAGGTGTATTGAGGAAAAAGACCAGAAGTACTGAAGTGAAATTACGTGGGTGCTGTCAGCATCTTAAATGCTTCAGTGCCCAGACATATCACTCAGAATCTCCACGGAAGTAATCCGTTTCTTCGGTAGTCCTCTAATCTTCAAAAGCTAGGCTGCAAAATCAGTAAAGTAGTGTTTCTAACCCAGTTTTATTGTCTTTTTTTTGTGTTTAAATGCTAGAATTAATGTTTTCTATTTTTCATTACATGCACACAGCATTTCACCTACATTATGTAGATTATTTCTGAGTGACTTGAGAAGTCTGAATTTCTGTGTTTATTTTGTAATATTCAAAGAACTCTAAGCCTCTTTAAAAATAAAAACAAGCTGTATATCCTTTACTTGGGCCTTCGTCCTTATTTCTCACACCTTATTACAGAGTGTCGTGATATTTCTTACCCCATTTATGTAGTAAATATTTTTACTATTTATAAGAATGAAGTGATTCAAACACTCAAAGTCCTTTTGGGCAATGGCTATAAAGCATTCATTTCCCTGTCATCACTAATCACGCCTGGTCTCACTTGAAATGGTAAAACCTTCTGTTTTTAGGATTAGGTCTGTAATTTTAGTCTGTTCTCTACACCCTGGTTCTGTCATTGAAAGAAAAGTGAGACCAAAAGTAGGAACGTGTCAAAGATGAGCCATCTTTCAAGGAAGTTCACATCCTAAGGGCTCCATCTGTGATAGAGCTTTGCCCAGGAGTGAGAAATGTTATGCTGTAAAGGCTTCCTTCCTAGCAGTAGCCTCTTGTTGGCCCTTGGCTTTGTTTTAATTGGGAGCTTAAAACTTGTCCTTCCACCTCACTGAAATTCCATGAGAAAGGATATATGAAAGCACCCTGTCACCTATAAAATATCAGTGCATGTGATAACAGACACAATGCATTAAGCACCTACCAGGAAACCAAGATGGATACCAGATGCTTTATATCCAGTATGTGTCTCTTAAAACTCAGAACAACCCTGCAAGGTTGGAATTAGCATGCCTGGGACTGGCAGGACGAAGCTGCAGTTCAGAGGGTTGCTAGATCCCCACCACTAGAAAGTGGCAACAGCTAACAAGCTAGTTTGACTTCAAGCCCAGGCTCTTTCCACCAAAATCCTTCTCCAGGGTCAGGCTCTTATTTTCCTCTCTACCGAAAATGAAAGCAAGAGAGACATTCAAGTTGTTAAGCAACGGTGGATAGGGCTCAGAAGGAAAGCCCACTGAATAATCAGCTGCTTTAGCAAAGCAGGCTCAGAAATGCTCAGACTTTCCACAACCTGTGTTTACTTTCCAGGCCAGGCCCCAGGCCTTCTGGAAAACTGTTGGCCTCTATACATTTTTGGTAGTTTTGCTGCATGATGTTTGCAAAAGTGTTTAAGGTATGAATGTAGTATGATAGTGCAGTTTGGAGGTCACTGGAGAAGACCTAATATTCCTTACCAGAAGTTTTACCTTGGGTGTATTATCTAGTAGATAATGCAAATGACAAACAAAATGGGTAAACATAAGGACTTCCTTTGCTTTTAGAAAATAGCCATTCAACAATGATAATCTAAACAAAGAAGTTTTTTTTTTTAAGATGCTAAATGTTTTCATTATGTTTTGAGATACAGCTTGATTTATAACTGCTGGTTTGAAAGGATGTATGTCCCCTAGAAAAGCCATGTTTTAATCAAAATCCCATTTCATAAAGGCAGAATAATCCCTATTCAATACTGTATGTTTGAAGCTATAGTCGGATTGTCTCTGTGGAGGTGTGATTTAATCAAGAGTAGTTGTTAAACTGGATTGGGTGACGACATGTCTCCACCCATTTGGGTGGATCTTGATTAGTTTTTGGAGTCCTATAAAAGAGGAAACGTTTTGGAGAACGTGAGGAGATTCAGAGAGAGCAGAGAATGCTGCAGCACCACGAAGCAGAGAGTCCATCAGCCTTTGGAGATGAAGAAGGAAAACGCTTCCCGGGGAGCTTCAGGAAACAGGAAACCAGGAAAGAAAGCTAGCAGATGACACCTTGCTCACCATGTGCCCTTCCAGCCGAGAGAGAAGCCATGACTGTTTTAACCATGTGCCTTCTCACTTGAGAGAGAAACCCTGAACTTCATCAGCCTTCTTGAATCCAGGTGTCTTTCCCTGGGTGCTTTTGATTGGACATTTCTATAAACTTGTTTAATTGGGACATTTTCTTGGCTTTAGAACTGTAAACTAGCAACTTAATAGATTCCCCTTTTTAAAAGCCATCCTGTTTCTGGTGTATTGCATTCTGGCAGCTAGCAAACTAGAAAAATAACCTAAATGCAACAATATATTTTTCTCTAGAAAAACTCGAGCCCTTTTTCCTCCTGCTCCAAAAGGGCCTGGCTGTGCTTTAGGCTTCAGCAGAGCTGTCAGTTCAAGATCTGCCATCAGCACATCTTAGCCAGTCCTTTCACCTCTACTGCTTCTGCGTCCCATCTCAACTCTTTCTTGGGTACTCTTTGAGATGGGTGAAGCGTGTCTTTCAATAAGCTTCCTGAGAAAGAGTGCCAGTGGAGTAAATAGTTTGGAGATTTGAATATCTGAAAATGTCTTTTTGCCCCCCTCAGAACTATTTTTTTAGTTTGGGTGCAAATTCTACTTTGAAAAGTATTTTCCCCTGGAATTTTGTCTTCTGACTTCGAGTGTTGCTGTTATAAAGTCTAAAGGCATTCTGATTCTTGGTCCTTATATGAGACCTCCTTTTATTTCTGGAAATCTTTGAGTTCCAACATTTTTCACATCGATGAGTCCTCTTGTTGGTTTGTTTCCCCTTCATTTCGCTGAGAATTCCGTGGCCTGTACATGTTCTTTATTTCTGAAAAATGTTTTAAATTGTTCTGTCAATGTTTCCTCCCACTTCTTTTTCCTCTGTTCTCACTTTATAAAATCCCTAAAACTCAGATGTTGAATCTCCTGGGTTATACTCTAATTTCTATATCTTTTTCACTCATTTTTAAAAATCTCTTTGTCTTCTTCTATCTGCTGGGAGATTTCTTTAACCTTCTCTTTCACTGGTTTTTTTTTTTGTTGTTGTTGTTGTTTTCATTTTTCCCCTCCTACTTTCCATTTCCAAGATTGTCCTATTGTTTTCTGAATGTCCCTTTTACAGAGCAACTTGCAATATCTTCTCATATTTCCGAGGATGTTAAATGCAGTGGGTTTTGCTAGATGCTTTTTTATACCCCCTGCTTTATCATGGTTTCCCCCATGTTCTTTGTTTCTATTTTCATGGCCTGCTCTTTCCTGAAACATCTTGGCGGCCCACTCACATATCATTGTGAGGCTCTAGGCAGCTGATTGGCAAGACTCTCACTTGGGCAGGGCTTGGCCAGTGATGAATTTCCCTTAGATCACTTGATGGGGAACTGGGATCCAAACTGTCCAGCTCTGTAGATCCTTTCTCTTGGTCACTTTTTCTGGAGGAAAATCCTCCAGCTTCTAACCCCAGGAGTCCAAGCCTGGCTGCCAGCACTCTGGATGCTGAGTGAGCAAACGGCCTTGACCAGGTGGCATAAGGCCAGGGCAGTTGGTCCACTGTGGATGTAAGGCCTTTGGGCTCTAATATTCAGGCTACCTCCCGAAGAGTGAGAGCCATCCCCGACCCCTGCCCCAGGTGCATGCTTTTCCCTAGAACAGCAAGCTTTTTCTGTAAAGGACCAGATAGTAAATATTCTAGGCCTTGCAGGCCATATGGTCTCTGTCACAACTACTCAGTGCCACCAATTTAGTGCAAATGCCCCCCTAGACAACATGTAATTGAAGGAGTATGGCCGTGGTCCAGTGAAACTTTATTTATGGGTGCTGAAATTTGAATTTCATAAAATCTTCACACATCATGACTATGATTCTTCTTTTAATTTTTTTCAACTCTTTAAACATGTAAAAGAAAAAAAAAACCTAGACCGTGGGCTGTACGAAAATTGCTAGAGCAGCTTGCCAACCCCAGCCCCGGAACATCATTGCCAAGGCCTCTGAACCTTTCTTCCTCTTTCGGTTACCAATGCCTCCCAGCACTAACTTTCTTCTGTAGGTGGAAGGGTTACTGGATCTCTCTCCCTTATGTTGCTCCAGGATGTGCCATGGAAATTTAGACATTTATGAATTGCCTTGGAATGGAAAAGGTGGTACCAGTAATTCCAAGAGTTCCTGCCAAGTTCTACCCTGGGGTGGAACAAGTTGTTGATTGTTCCTTTTCCCTGGCATTTAACTGAGGTGATAAATGAGTGCAGAGGGAGCCGAAAGTGGAATGAGTGAGGGCTGGACCACAATTCTAACCCAAAGGCCTGGAAGGAGCCCCCAGCTTATCTAAATCAGGGCGTTGGACTCCAAAAAGCAACAGAAATTGTTTTAAGTAGTCTGGTACCTGTCTAGTTACATCTTTCAAATTATCAAGGAAAGAAATTCCACCTTTCCTAGTTGCAGGGCAGAATGGGGATTTGGAGCAGAAAAAAGCTGGGTCCAATTCCTGCTTCTGTGAAAGTCATTTGTCCTTGAGGAACTTCAGTTTCTTTCTCTAAAATGGGGATAATCACCCCTACCTCATTGGGTAGCTGTGTGGATATGACATATAGAAAGTCCCTGTGGGATCAAGGGCACTCAACAAATGACAGGTATTATCATTCTAATTTATCTAGACAAGGAAACCCAGAGAAGTAAAGGGCATACAGCTACTTAGGGGTGGAAGCAGGAATAGAACTTGTTTTCTCAACCCTCCAGTTAATATTCTTTCCCCTTCCTGTGCTATTTGAAGAGCCGGCCTTGTTCTTTTTTGTAACCACACCTGGAATGCAAAGGTAGGGAAGGTTCCAGCTACCAAAGCTGCCACCACCTTCAGAGGCTGCTGGGGTCTTTTCCCCGCTTCTAACAGTACCCCGTACTTTGGTTTGTGCTGCAAGTCGCAGGCTAGGGCCAAACACTAGGCAGAGCTGGCCGCCCTCTCTGGCACCTGGCCCAGACCCTGCAGGAAGGATCACTAGGTCCCATCCCTCCCCACTTCACTTCTCCTCCCCCCACCTGCCCCTACCCCCTCCTGATGAGGCCTTGCTCTTCCCCTGGCTACACCACTAGGCCTGGCCGTGTAGAATGATTCTTTGCAATGTGTTTACACAGGGAGGGGTGAGAGCAGGGCCCTGGCTGGATTCAAACCCTAAGGGCCCCCAGCCCTGTTTACATAAGGAGAGAGGAAGCCAAAGCAATGAACCTGTTGCTCAGAGGACCCAGATTAAAAACAAAACCGAAGTCCAGAGCCCTGTTCTGGGGCTTCCTTGTTTCTGGGCTACTCCAAACAGAAGCAGTGCCGGGAGCGTCGTTTCCTAGTGAGGCCTGTTTCCCTGGCCCTGGAAGGGATGTTTGCACAGGGCGACAGCAAGCGGTCACCATCTGGCTGTTCTCTGGCTGAGCAGGGAACTGCTTAAGGGTCGGGCACCCTCTGTGCAGCAGCCGCGCACAGCACTGCTTCCATGATGTGCTTCTGATTATGGGATGCATTTTGAGGGTGAATATTGATGATAGGGTGAAATTTCTTAAAACATGGATATTCTTTTTTTATTTTCCCTTTAGTTCATATCAAAACCAAAATGAATGTTGTAGGGTCTCTCCTCCCATTTCATTTTGTAAGGTGGTGAGAAATACTATTTTCTGCATTTATAGAATGGTGGTGGTTGTCACCTATGAGTAGTTTGTAACTTCCAAAGCATTGCCATATCCATAATTTCATACAGTCCTCAGAACAGCTAGGTGGGAAGCTGTGGTAGACTGATCTAGGCACTCCAATCTAGACATGTTCTTAACCTTAATCCATATTCTTATTGATAAGAACCCATGGGACCTCCTGAAAATGTCATTTTTAGTTAAGGTGTGGCCTAATGGAACAAGAGTGGGCTCAATCCATGTTGCCAAAGGCCTTATAAAGAGAAGAAACAACAAGCCGGAAGCTGGAAAGGCTGCATAGGATGAAGTCAGAAATCAGCAGAAACCAGAAGACCAACACAAGGAGAGAGAGAGATCACCAGTGACAGGAGGCAAAGGTGGAACCCAAGGATTGATTGCAGCAAGCCAGCACCAGAGTGCTACAGGTTTCAGGGAGATTGTATCACCTTGCTGACACCTTGAGTTTGGACTTCTTGCTTTCCAATCTATGAGTCAATAAATTCCTATTGTTAAACCAAGCTGTTGTGTGGTATTTGTCATAGCAGCTCTCACAAACTAAGACAGTAGCCTTCACCAGAATCATCCCTATTTTACAGGTGAGGATTTGAGGCAGAGAGATCAAGTGACTTGTGCAAAATCACACCGCCAATGGGACAACAAGATGCAGAACCAGTCAGGACCCTACTTTGTGGTGATTTGAACTGTTATGTAACCGAGAAAAGGGTCCATTCCTGTGGGTGTAGAACTATTGTAGGTGGGACCTTTGTTTGGATTAGGTTATTTCAATTGAGATGTGACCCACCATATTCAAAGTGGGTCTTAATCCTCTGACTGGAGCCCTTTATAAGAGGACAAAACACATACAGAAGGTAAGAGATGAAAATAAGGGAAGGTCACAGAGAAAGGCTCCAGAGAAGCTGAGAGGAAGCTACTGAAGCCAGAAGCTGAAAGCAATGAAAGCTGGGAAGGACCAGCAGACATCAGCTATGTGCCTTCCTATGTTACAGAGCTGTCCGAATGCCAGCAATCTGTCTTCAGAGTCCAGGTATCATCCATCCTGTTGATGCCTTGAGTTGGACATTAACATGGCCTAAGAACTGTAAACTTATAAGCTGATAAATCCCCATTGTAAAACCCAACTCATTTCTGGTATACTGCATTTCATCAGCTCTACCAAAACAAAACGCGCTTTGTCACCCTGCCTTCCCAATTTGTCTTAATGTATAAAGTGAAGGTATAGAGAACTTATTTCAATATGTACATATGTTGCAGATGGCTCCCAGGAGAGAGCTTTGCCTCTTAGGAACTTTCAGGGAGCAAAGGCGTGAGCAACAAAGGGCCCAGAGCCAGGGGTTGGAGTCCATCAGGGAGCACTACCGATGGACCATCTGTGCTGCCTGACCTAGCCTCACATAGAGAGCCTGAGACCACATACAATATACAGAGTGAGACATCAGCTATAGTCATGGAGGCGAGGGAGTACACTTTACAGAAACACCAGACCTTCCCTCCAAGTTCCTCTTCCCCGGCCTCCGCTTGAGCTTTGTCTCACTGTATTCAAACCTGCACATATGTTATAGGTTGAATTTTTTCCCCAAAAAGATAAGTTGAAGTCTTAAACCCCATTATTTCAGGATATGGTTTTATTTGGAGAGAGGGTCATTGCAGTTGTCATTAGTTAAGATGAGGTCATGCTGAAGTAGGGTGGACTCTTAATCCAGTATGAGTAATGTCCTTATAAGAAGTCCAACGTTGTTGGACTTGAGTTCATTGTCAATGAAGCAACGATATATATTCAGATGTCTTACATAGAAACACACACAGAACAAGGTCATTATTGATTGATGAAAATGCTGTCACCAGAAGCTCGTAGGAACCTAACCCTGTATTTCCCCCAGAGCAATCATTTGCTAATGCAATGAGTTCATGACAACTTTATAGAACATCACTACCATGAATGAGAATCAAGACTACATTCATACACAGTCTCTTTTGGAAGTTATCCCTTCCTCCTCTGCCTGATATGTATTCATCTCTTGCCAAAACTACTAAAACTCAGATTTTTTTTGTCTTTCCCTTCAATGCACCTGAATTCTGCCTGCCATCATTCCTTTAACCAACCTACATTCAGATAAAATGTATTTGAAGTATTCCTACTGCGAAGACCTCACTTCCTTTCCTCCAAAAATTCTGATTAGCCCTTTCCTTCATCCTGCTTTATGCTTTCTCCACGTGCAGTGGCTGCCACAGGTTGTCAAAACCAGAGAGTGGCTCCTCTAAAACAGGTTGTCAAAACCAGACAGTGTCCATCAACAGAAGAGTGGCTAAACAAACTGTGGTATATACATACGATGGAATATTATGCAGCTTTAAGACAAGATAAACTTATGAGGCATGTAATAACATGGATGGACCTAGAGAATATTATGCTGAGTGAATCCAGCCAAAAACTAAAGGACAAATACTGTATGGTCCCACTGATGTGAACGGACATTCGAGAATAAACTTGAAATATGTCATTGGTAACAGAGTTCAGCAGGAGTTAGAAACAGGGTAAGACAATGGGTAATTGAAGCTGAAGGGATACAGACTGTGCAACAGGACTAGATACAAAAACTCAAAAATGGACAGCACAATAATACCTAATTGTAAAGTAATCATGTTAAAACACTGAATGAAGCTGCATCTGAGCTATAGGGTTTTTTTTGTTTTTGTTTGCTTGTTGGTTTGTTTGTTGTTGTTGTTTTTTACTATTATTACTACTTTTATTTCTTTTCTTTATATTAACATTTTATATCTTTTTCTGTTGTGTTGCTAGTTCCTCTAAACCGATGCAAATGTACTAAGAAACAATGATCATGCATCTATGTGATGATGTTAAGAATTACTGAGTGCATATGTAGAATGGTATGATTTCTAAATGTTGTGTTAATTTCTTTTTTTTTTCTTTCCGTTAATAAAAGAAAAAAAAAAGAAAAAAAAGAAAAGAAAAGCAGCGCCTTACAAAGGAGAGGCACACCCCTGACATCTTCTGGACATTTGAATTCAGCCCTATCAGAACCCTTCAGTTAACTGAATCAGGAAATTCCCTCTTATTAAACAATTTAATTAGATTTCTGATACTTAAAACTCCAAGAGTCCTGATTACTACATAGGTATTGATGCCCATAGCCTAAATTAATCAAACATAATGTATGATGGAGAAAAGTGCCAGCTGCATAGTGGAAGGAAAAGAACACAACTGTGAGATTGTAAATACAGGCTCTGTCTCTTTTCTGTCCTTAGACCTGGGTTTGTCCTTTCATTGTAAAATATGGGGCATAATAAATAAATAAGGGACATAACGAAAAAAAAAAAAAAAACCAGACAGTGGCTCCTCTAAAAGCTCCGGAAGTTTTAGCTGCCTGCCCATGTTTGTACATCTGCTCTGTGCTTCATATGCTGTGACCTTCTTGGCACAATCAGTGTCCTGTTCCTTTATAGACTACACTAATGCTTAGAGGCAGCTCTTTGTGGGTCCAGTTGCTAGCCAGGTTCCAGCCTAACTCTGAATACTATACTGTAAATACTATAAATGGTTCCCACTTTATCTGCAATTGATGAGAGAAGTCTTAGTATTCACACCTTCATTTTCTGCAGTAAAGGTTGAATCCCAGAATTTTAAAATGCAAAATCTGTGCACGCCTTGGACAAAGGAGGATGAGACCTGGAAACATAGCCCAGTGTCATCATTGTCTTCTTTACTTTGGTTCTTAAAGTGTGCTTCCCACCCTGTCCCACCAGGGGCCACTTTGCAAGCCACTGGACTTGTACTGAGCTGTCCCACAACTCTGAAATTATAATAGTGATGCAATAACATTATTAGCAAGCAACAATAGTTCTGATGTACCAGGCCCTGTGCCAGGGGCTTTATATACATGAATTCGATTAGAGTCTCATGACAACCTAATGGGATTGGAATCCTTATTCTTTAGAGAGAGACATTGAGAATCTAATAGGTTAATAACAAGCCCAAGAGCAAGTGGTGTAGATTGTATTAGAGCCAAGGCAGTCTCTGCACATCTAGCCCATATGCCACATACTGTAGATATGATTTGGGCTTATGTGGGGATGAGGCCACAGGCATGTTTTGTTATTATTATTGTTATTATTTTATTATATATATTTTAAATTGTGGTCACATGTATACAACATAAAAGTTGCCATTTTTAAGTGTTCATTTCAGTGGCGTTAGTTATTTTTACAATGTTGTACTAACATCACCACCTTCCATTACTAATACCTTTTCGTCACCAAATCAGTAATTCTTTACCCTTTAAGCAATAACTCCCCTTCCTCCTTCTCCCAGGCCCTGGTAATCACTAATCTACTTACTGTCTCTGTGAATTTGCTTATTCTAGATATTTCATATAAGTGGAATCATACAATGTTTGTCCTTTTGTACCTCACTTATTTCACTCAGCCTAACATTTTCAGTATTCATTCATGTTGTAGCATGGCTCAGAACTACATTCCTTTTTTATGACTGAATAATATTCCACTATATGGGTAGACCACATTTTGTTTATCCATTTACTTACTGATGGACACTTGGATTGATTCCACCTTTTGGCTATTGTGGATAATGCTTCTGTGAACGTTCATATATAAGTATCTGTCTGAGTCCCTGTTTTCAGTTATTTGGGGTATATACCTAAGAGTGGCATTGCTGGGTCAAATGGTGGGCCCATGTTTAATTTTTGAGAAACCACCAAACTGTTTTCCCCAGTGGCTGTACCATTTTATAATCCCACCAGCAATGCAAAAGCACTCCAATTTCTCCATATTCTCACCAATACATGTTCCTTTCCATTTTAAAAATACTTTAGTGGATTTTTATTGGACACCAATGTCCTCATAAACACCCTCATTCAGACTCAGATGGTTTTGCATTTGTGTAACTAGATATGGACTGGAACTATATTTCTCATGACTACAGTTCAAAGCTGAGGACAAAGAGGCACAACATTTTTTAGGACACTCACAGCACAGAATAAGATCTAAGATCTCAGATGCCACTTACATGGCAGGCAAGACAAGCTCAGATGCTTTGCTTGCTGAGCCAGTTTTCCTACTCTACAAGTTTAGATGAAACTGGCAAGAAAGAGAGAGAGGGCTTTGTAGGAGTCTCTCCTCCATGGACGATTTCCCCTCCCATTCACCATGAAACCAAGTGTGGACCTCTCCAAAAATTCGGGTTTGGGTGGAGAGGAGTATCAGTAGCAGGGTGTGCTGGTTTGAAAGGATATATGTGCCCTAGAAAAGCCAGTTTTAATCAAAATCCCATTTCGTAAAGGGAGAATAATCCCTATTAAATACCGTATGTTTGAAACTGTAAACAGATCATCTCCCTGGAGATGTGATTTAATCAAGAGTGGCTGTTAAACTGGATTAGGTGACAACATGTCTCCACCCATTTGGGTGGGTCTTGATAAGTTTCTGGAGTCCTATAAAAGAGGAAACATTTTGAAAGAGATTCAGAGACAGCAGAGCAGAACAACATAGCCACGAGAAGCAGAGTCCGCCAGCAACCTTTGGAGATGAAGGAAAATGCCTCCCAGGGAGCTTCATGAAATGGGAAGCCAAGAGAAGAAGCTAGCAGATGATGCCTTTCTCGCCATGTGCCCTTTCAGCCAAGAGAGAACCTCTGACTGTGTTTGCCATGTGCCCTTCCACTTGATAGAGAAACCCTGAACTTCATCGGCCTTCTTGAACCAAGGTATCTTTCCCTGGATGCCTTACATTGGACATTTCTATAGATTTGTTGTAATTGGGACATTTTCTCGGCCTTAGAACTGTAAACTAGCAACTCATTAAATTCCCCTTTTTAAAAGCCATTCCATTTCTGGTATATTGCATTCTGGCAGCTAGCGAACTAGAACACAGGGGAAGGCTGGAATCTCATTCTTTGATTGGGCATTATCTTAGTCAGCAAACTTTCTCTTACCCAGGCAGGTGGAAGAAGATGCAACAAGTCTGCTGTTTAAGATGGGAGGATGACCCAATGGGGACAGTATAGTAGCCACATTCCTGCCATTAGTTGCGGTCAAGGATGCCTGAGTTTCTCACAGATGAAGTGGACCCAGAAGATGGTAGCTGGGCCTGAGCTGTCCTATTGCTGCCCCACCCAGGGGATCCCAGAAAAAGGAGGTCGTGCAGTGCCTTGAAAGGGACAAGTGCCAGATCTACCCAGACAGTGGACCGTGTAGTGAGCCGGCCCTTAAGGCTGCCTGAAGATTGCATGCCTGTCTTCCATGAGCTGGTATTTGGATTTCATTCCATTTGTGGCTGACTGTATTTTCCAAAAGTGACCACAGCATTATTTGTGGTTCCCCATGTGCTTCCATAACCTTCTATTCTCCATTAAGAGGTAGCGTCTTTTTTCCTTCCCCTCAAGACTGTGTGTGACTTTATGACTGCCTTGAGGAACTGAATGCACTGAAAGTGATGCTGGTGACTTCTGAGGCTAGATCAGAAAAGGCAATATGCCTCCTCCCAGCTCACTCTCAGATTCCCTCCCTCCCTATCCTTCTCTCAATGCTTGTCCTTGGCTCCTAGACACCATCTTGTGAGGAACCCAGGGTACATGAATAGACCACATGTAGCTATTCTAGCAAACAGCCCCAACTGACAGCCAGAGTCAGTCAGCAGACTTATGGGTGAGTGAGCAAGCATTCAGTTGCGTCAAATCCCAGCCCTTGAGCCCCCCCCCCCCCCCAGCTGAACCAACTGGAACAGAGATGAGCTGTCCATGTGGATCCCTGCCCAAACTAAGCAAAGTAAATGTTGTCATTGTTTTAAGTCATTAAACTTTGGGATCATTGGTTTTTCAGCCAAAGTAACTAGAACACTGTGTTTCCTGAGAAAGCAGTAAGAGCCAACATAAAGAGGACAGACTTTAAGCTTAAGTAAGAGACTCTTGACCCTTCCCTCTCTCTCCTTTCAGCCCAAGATACCAGAAAAGCCACAGCTTCGAATGGGAAGGAGAGGGGGAAGTGGTCTCCTAGAGGCAGACCCCCCTTACCTTTCCACGGCAGATTTCTGAGCCACAACACTGACTACACAAACAGTAAGTGAGGAAACCCAGTAAAAACGGGAACTTTTGAAACAAATGTGAGACTGGGAAGAATCTTAAGTGAAATTTTTTTTTTTTTTTTTTTTTTTGACTAGGGAGTCTGGAATCTCCACCAGGAGTCATTTAAAAATCTGTGACTGAGGCTGAACCCATATAAACTGAGAAGCTTCAGGGCTCTGTCCCTTCACAGAAGCTATTAACAACCCAACCTGCAAGAACTGGCAGAAATCTCTTTCTCTAGAAAACCATCAAAGGCTTGCAGAAAAAAGGGTAAGCATTGAATCAAGAAAAAGAAAGTCCCCTTAAAAGAAGTGGCATCTTGTGGCACTCTGGCCAGTCCGTCCACAACCCCTCACCAGTTTGGTACCACTGGCCCACACTCCCAGAGCATGGACCCCTGGTCCCATTTCTGGATTTATCAAAGTAGCCCTCATGTTGTTTATATGTTTTGCAATCTTTTGTTGAAGCCTGGACATTTGTTATTTCAATATTTAATACTGGAATTATACTCCATGGCATCTGTTCCTTAAGCTTGCATCTAGCTAGGGTTATGACTGAACTTTCTTTGAATGCCAAGAGCCAACAAAAAATAAAAATAATATTAAGAAGAAGGAAAATAAGAAAACACCTTTTCCAGTCTTTGCAGATTGACGTGCATGAATGCTTTCCTTCAGAGTTTATCCGTACAATGAGGTTAGAGAATAGCTCTAGGCCAAAGCATAGGGGCCTCCCTGACCTTTCTACACCAGCGTATTGTCTTGGAAAAGCACCTGTGTCCCTAGGAATTCCTCTTTTTACAGAGACATGAATGTCCCCTCTTCCCTAGGGAACAGTTTTTTCATGGCCCAGGATCTGCATTGTATGTCCTTACCTTTGCCCCAGGCAGCATGACTTGACTGCTCTCCCAAAGAGTTCTGTAGGAGAGCTCGGTGAGCTGCCTTCTACCCATTGGCAGGTCCTGGAATAGTCAAACCACCTCTGGACAGATTTGACCTAATATACATCCCCTCCCACTCTGTGCATGAGGGCTACTCTACTCATTCCAGAACCAGAACCAGGGATCTGTGCTGGCTCTGCACCTAGCCAAGGAGGGTGGGGAGGGGCCAGCCAAAGCAGCAGGAGAGGCAACTGCTGTTAAGTGGCCTTTGTCTTGATTTGCTGCTCACCCTGTCACTACTGTCTTGTCCACTGTCTTCTGAAGCTTTGAGATTTGTTTCTGCCAGTTCTTGCTGGTTGTTAAGAAGGGCTTCTGTGGGTGGCAGAGCTCTAAAGCATCTCACTCTGCCATCTTGGTGAGAGGGAGTGAGGGGAGAATTGTACTGTTGTATTTTACTTCCTACGGGATGTAAAAGGCAAATGAAAAAAATTTAATGAGAAGTCAGTGGTTTGGGACTCATAATGTATAAACATTGCATCAAGAACTACATATGGTGGGGGAATGATAGGAACTTTGTGTATGATATTGAATTTAAGTTGGCATCAAGACAAATGAGATGAGTACAGATTTAGGATGCTAAATTTATGGCCCATGGCAACTATAAAGAAAATATGAGAATATGCCAGGTCCTAGAGATAGAAATTAGAGTACCAGTTCACAAGAAAGCACCCACCCAGAGCAATAAGCAGGCCCTGAGGAGACCCTTCCCTGGTGTGTCTGCTGATCTCTGGTATCTAGAGTGTGGGTTTTAACAGGCCAGGACAAGTCCAGGGATCTGAGACCTCTGCCCAAAGCCAGGAACTCCAAAGGGCATTCACCCTTAAAGGTGAATTAGAATAAACCCTCTCCAAAGAGGAAAATGATGTGCCTGTTTGGGCCTTAGAAAATTCTTAACCACAAAGCCACCCTCACAAAGGTTTGGAGCATGAAATTATTCTGTCTACATGGCTCAAAAAATCTCCAGCTAAATTTGGCTTGTAGTAACCATGACGTACTAATGTCCCTGGGTACATGACAAAATTAAATATCGATTCTTCCTGCAGGCTCAACTAGCTCTCCTGAAGAACTCACTGTTAGGCATGGAATCATTAGGGATTCCACTCAGAACGAGTCAATACTTAACAGGTTTATTGAAGGGAGAAAGCAGGTTGGGAGCCAGTGAAACCTGCCAGCAAAGAAAGAAAAAAAAGGCTCCAGCTCCCTGTCTGAGAGCTGGGGTTTTTAAAGGAAAAAGTGCACCAGGAGGTGAGGCTTATCAGGCAGAAACAGTCCTTGACCATGAGTCTGTTTCTTCTGATGGGTGTGGAGCCTTCAGGTGGGTGTGGCATCAGCATGCCTGGGTATCTTACAGCCACATCTGGTTCTGCAAAAGAAGCTGAGGGGCCCCTGGGTTAAAAAGTTCCTTTTAGGACAGGTCAAGCCTACTTAAACTTAGGCCTAAGAGTCACCCCCAAGAGAACCTCTTTTGTTGCTCAGATGTGGCCTCTCTCTCCAGCCAACACAACAAGCAAACTCACCACCCTCCCCCTGTCTACGTGGGACATGACTCCCAGGGGTGTGGATCTTCCTGGCAACGTGGGACAGAAATCCCAGAATGAGCTGAGATTCAGCATCAAGGGATTGAGAAAAACTCTAGAATGAGCTGAGACCCAGCATCAAGGGATTGAGAAAGCCTTCTTGACCAAAAGGGAAAAGAGTGAAATGAGACAAAGTGTCAGTGGCTGAGAGATTCCAGAGTCAGGAGGTTATCCTGGAGGTAATTCTTATGCATTAAGTGGATATCACCTTGTTATTCAAGATGTAATGGAGAAGCTGGAGGGAACTGCCTGAAAATGTAGAGCTGTGTTCCAGTAGCCATGTTTCTTGAAGATGATTGTATAATGATACAGCTTTCACAGTGTGATTGTGTGATTGTGGAAACCTTGTGTCTGATGGTCATTTTATCTACCTTATCAACAGACGAGTAGAACATATGGAATAAAAATAAATAATGGGGGAACTAATGTTAAAATAAATTTAGTTTGAAATGCTAGTGATCAATGAAAGGGAGGGGTAAGGGGTATGGTATGTATAATTTTTTTTTCTGTTTTCGTTTTATTTCTTTTTCTGAATAGAAGCAAATGTTACAAGAAATGATCACGATGATGAATATGCAACTATGTGATGATATTGTGAATTACTGTAGAGCGGAATGATAAAAAAAAAGTTCCTTTTGTTTTTAAAGTTCTTTTTCTGACACCTGACATTCCTGCATTTTTCTGTTAATTGGAGGAAGCTGGGGTTGGATTTGGGTTAATGCCTTAGCTTAGCCTGAAGCAATTTTTAGAAGGAGCAGGGACATTGTATTTTTTCTTTGACTACTTCCTGCTGGGTACAGGCATAGTTGGGGAGGGGAGGTGGAATTGCTTCGAGACAAGCAGGGGCAGTACTAATTGGACTTTTGGACATCTTCTGTTGGAATGGGCTGATGACAATATGTTTGTTGTGATAGGAGCAGATTTTCAAGTTTCTATTGTAGCATGTAGGAGTATGTTTTCATAATTTTGCTGGTTGGTCATGGCTGCTATTGACCTGTGAACAAATTTAGTCAGACATTGTAAGAGACAGGGGCTAGGAGAAAAACTAGCACAAGGATAATTAAGAGCCCAATGAGGGGGAGCAGAATAGCTCATAAAGGGGTGGAGAAGAATGAAAGAAAATTTGGGAGAAAGTCTTCTAGCCATGATGAAGATGAATCTACATTTGCTAATTATTCTTTATTATGGCCACATTTTCCTTTAGTATTTTTAAATTTTGTTCTATACAACCTGTGTTGTTTATGTAAAAACAGCAGGTTTCATTTAATATAGCACAAGTCTCTCACCCTGTTGCAGTTAGGATGTCCAAGGCTCTCCTATTTTGTAGGACTAGTTTGGCTAAGCTATTTAAAAATTGTTCTTGTTCCTCTAGAACCTGGATGGTGGCATTCCATGTTTGGATATTCATGGATATATCTTAAATATATATCATTCAGGATACATTTAAGATAGAGGCTTCCAGCATGGGGATGCCAACATACCAGAAAAGGCTTCCATATAAAGTATGACCTAGCCCTGGGTTTTCTAGAATAGGGTTGTGGTGTCCATGACGGTCTATTGCTGGGTTTTTTAATAAACCCCTAGAGTAATGTTTTAAAGGCTTGTTTAGATGTTTTTCAAGAAAGGATCCAAGGTTGGGAATTTTCCCTGAGGAAACCATTTCAGAAGGTGTTAAGATTTGGACTTCAGAGACTAATGTAACAATATACAGGTTCCTGTCCAGTCATCAGGAAGTGATAGGTAAGCTGCGTCTGCACAGAAGAAATAATATCCTGTACCTATCATAGAAAGAGCTAAAGAGGGTCTTTGAAGCAGGACTTGGTGAGCGTTAATACGGGGAGGAAGGCAGCTTGGGGGCTGATGCTATCCCAGGTCGTAAAGAGTTCACATAGGGGAAGCATCTTACAAGGCTGAAATATTTATGTACTGGCCTTGACATAATACATTGTGAAAAAGAAGTTGGATTAAATTGTTTCTCTTTGGTACTGTTGGGAATGAGGCGTTAACAATTGGGTTGGTAGGGCCTTCTGTTATGTTACAGGTGTCAGTTTTCTGGGTATAGGAACAATTAAGAATTGTGACCTGACAGGGTTTTAGCAGGAGGCTTTGAATATTTGGCTGTTCTGATGCAATTATTTCACTTCCAGTGATATTGTGATTGGTTAGATCGAAAAGCTGCCCTGAGCAGTTTCCTAGTCCAAATAACAGGGTGTCATTTATAGAGTTAAGTAATAGAATTATATCTTCAGTGGATTGGCCTGTAGAATTACCTAACCTGGTGCCGCAAAATAGAATACTAGTCTGGTTAGTTAGTATGGTGAAACTGTTTAGGGTGTTGGGCACCCGTTTGAGGAGGCTTGAGTTTAAAATTAGGGCCTGATTGCAAAAGGAAGTATGGAGATGTCCTAAATTGGTATTTTGGGGATTGAAAGAGTAGTGGGAATAGCATAGATAGGGTCTGTCAATTATCTGGGGTGCTATTTCACTGGGACCTGTACCTCTCACTTTGGGGTCTTTCTTTGACCTCAGTTCTCTCTTATTTCTCCTATAGTGTATGGGTTGGCCACCTATATAAAGCGATTTAAAATTGGGTTGGTCATCTGCATAAAATACTTTAAATCCATAGTACTGGGAGGTTATTGTAGGCAGCATTTCTAGGCTCACTGGAAAGGCTAAAATAGAGAGAGAAGTGGAGTGTATACATTTTGGACATATCCAGCAATTTGTTTTATTAAAGGTTGTGGCAATACTTTGAATACTGGGTGCAAATGGGTGTTGAGGTTGAGAAGATAGTTGCATTAAAATGGGTGTTGAGGTTGAGAAGATAGTTGCATTATTACAAGGAAGGATGATATAAGCTAGAAAAGTAACATGGTGGAAGGACACTAATCAAGCAAGAGATTTGCTGTTAGGAAGATGAGAATGATGAGGTATAGGGTAATTTGACCAGGGTTGCAACTTTGTAAATCTCCCTGAAGCCAAAGGTTGGTAGTGAATTCTAAAAGGGTGTGCAGAAGCAAACTCACTGCCCTCCCCCTCTCTATGTGAGACATGACTCCCAGGGGTATAAACCTCCCTGGCGACGTGGGACAGAAATCCTAGAATAAGCTGGGACTCAGTATCAAAGGATTGAGATAAAGTTCTTGACTGAAAGGGGAAAGAGAGAAATGAGACAAAATAAAGTGTCAGGACTTCCAGGTCAAGATGGCAGCTTAACAACATGCGCATTTTAGTTCGTCCTTCAGAACAAATACTAAATAACCAGAAACAGTACAGAACAGCTCCTGGGGCCACGTCAGTGACCAGACACACAGCATACCCCAGTCTGGACCAGCTGGACCAGCTGCGAGCACCCCCCTGAACCGTGAGTTCCCAAAGCTGCGACGGCCAGCACCCCTCCCCCACAGGTCGCTTCCCAGAGGGGAAAGGAAAAACTTTACCAGCAGCAGGGACTGGGCACAATCAAATGCCAATTGTGGAACTAATTAACAAATTCTGACTACTAAAAATAGGTCCCCAGCTTAGGTGAACCTGATCAAAGCAGTGGTTGCTCATTTTTGCCCCAGCGCCAAGGGGGTAGGACAGACAGAAAAAGGGGGGAAAAAAAAGAAGGAAGCAGAGGTTTTTGTGGCTGTGTATCTGCAAAGGCTTGACTGCCTCTGGGTACAGCAGCAGGACTTTTCAGGGTGCAACTGCCCCAGGCATAGGCAGAAACAAGCTCGTTTGAGGGCTTGTCTGGAGCCTGTGCCTTCCCCAGGGGAGGGGTGAAGCCCAACTCAGGTGGAATCCCTCCCTCAAGGAATTTAGACACCAGGGCTTGGTAATTTGAAGCCATTAAAACCAGCCTACAACCTCTCCTCTGTCTCCACTACGCCCCAGCAGGGAGTCTGCCAAAGTTAAAGGTACCGCATCATCTTATACTGGTGGGACCTACAGTCAGACAAGCGCCACACACAGGGCAGGATAAGAAAACAGAGTCCAGAGACTTCACAGGAAAGTCTTTCAACCTGCTGGGTCTCACCCTCAGGGAAAACTGACGCAGGTGACTCTATCCTCCTTATAGGAGGCCAGTTTGGTCTGGGAAAATCTGGCTGGGGTATATAATATCTAAGTAGACCCTCCTAAGTGTGTGTGTGTGGGGAAGGCACCACACAAGCAGGGCAAGAAACAAGAAAACAAGAACTGAAAAATTCTCCTCTGTTAAACAAAACTTAAGCTAAAGGTCCAGATAAAGCTGAACGGAATGTCAAAGAACAGATAGACAACAAATTCATCCAGCAAGAAAACCCTAGATAAAAGAAGTGAAAGCAATCTCCAGAATAAACTAATTAAGGTAATTAAATGCCTAGACGCCAGCAAAAAATAACAAATCACACTAGGAAAACTGAAGATATGGCCCAGTCAAAGGAACAAACCAACAATTCAAATGACATACAGGAGCTGAAAGAATTAATTCAGAATGTATGAACAGACATGGAAAACCTCATCAAAAACCAAATCGATGAACTGAGGGAGGATATAAAGAAGGCAAGGAAAGAACAAAAAGAAGAAACTGAAAGTATGAAAAAACAAATCACAGAACTTATGGGAATGAAAGACACAGTAGAAGAGATGAAAAAAGCAATGGAAACCTACAATGGTAGATTTCGAGAAACAGAACATAGGATTTCTGAACTGGAGGACGGAACATCTGAAATCCGACAAGAAACAGAAACTATAGGAAAAAAAATGGAAAAATATGAGCAGGGACTCAGGGAATTGAAAGACAATATGAAGCGCACGAATGTACGTGTTGTGGGTATCCCAGAAGGAGAAGAGAAGGGAAAAGGAGGAGAAAAACTAATGGAGGAAATTATCACTGAAAATTTCCCAACTCTTATGAAAGACCTAAAATTACAGATCCAAGAAGTGCAGCGTATCCCAAAGAGAATAGATCCAAATAGACATACTCCAAGACATTTAATAATCAGAATGTCAGAGGTCAAAGAGGAAGAGAGGATCTTGAAAGCAGCAAGAGAAAAGCAATCCATCATATACAAGGGAAGCCCAATAAGACTATGTGCAGATCTCTCAGCAGAAACCATGGAGGCGAGAAGACAGTGGATAATATATTTAAATTATTAAAAGAGAAAAACTGCCAACCAAGAGTTCTATATCCAGCAAAACTGTCCTTCAAAAATGAGGGAGAAATTAAAACATTTTCAGACAAAAAATCACTGAGAGAATTTGTGACCAAGAGACCAGCTCTGCAAGAAATACTAAAGGGAACACTAGAGACAGATACGAAGACAGAAGAGAGAGGTGTGGAGAAGAGTGTAGAAAGGAAGACTATGAGTAAAGGTAAAAAGAAGGAAAATTAGATATGACATATAAAATCCAGAAGGCAAAATAGTGGAAGAAAGTACTACCCATGCAGTAATAACATTGAATGTTAATGGATTAAACTCTCCAATCAAAATACATAGTCCATAGTCCATATTTTAATCCATAGCAGAATGGATTAAAAAACAGGACCCATCTATATGCTGTCTCTACTCAAAGGACACGAGGCCAAAGACACAAATGGACATTTACACACCAATGTTTATAGCAGCATTATTAACAATTACCAAGAGATGGAAACAGCCAAAATGTCCATCAACAGACAGTTGACTAAACAAACTGTGACATTTACATAAGATGGAATATTATGCAACTGTAAGACAGAATAAAGTTATAAAGTATGTAACAACATGAATGGACCTTAAGGACATTATGCTGAGTGTGATTAGCCAGAAACAAAAGGACAAATACTGTATGGTCTCACTGATATGAACTGACATTAGTGAATAAACTTGGAAAATTTCCTTGGTAACAGAGACCATCAGGAGATAGAAATAGGGTAAGATATTGGGTAATTGGAGCTGAAGGGATACAGACTGTGCAACAGGACTGAATATAAAAACTCAGAAATGGACAGCACAATACTACCTAACTGTAATGTAATTATGTTAAAACACTGAATGAAGCTGCATGTGAGAATGATAGAAGGAGGAGGGTTGGGGACATAAACGAAATCGGAAAGAAAGAAAGATGGTAAAGATCGAGATGGTATAATCTAGGAATGCCTAGAGTGTATAATAATAGTGAAATGTACAATGTACAAATTTTAAAAATGTTTTTGCATGAGGAAGAACAAAGGAATGTCATCATTGCAGGGTGCTGAAAATAGATGATAATTAATAATTTAGAATGTCACCTTATGTGTGAGACTAAAGCAAAAAATGTTTATGTGTTACAAAATTTATATTTTGACTAGAGCATTTCCTAATATAACTCATGTAGATAGTTTGACTGAATGTCATAAGTACTTGGAATCTCAGGTAGGACATGAGATTTTGTTGGTTTGTCCAGAGTGATGCCCTGATGAATCCCAGAGTGATTCGATCAGTGGCTGGAAAAGTATTTGCAAGCCCCCTTCAGGGAATGGTGAGAGTGGGGAGAAATTCAACTTCCTCAAGTTGAATTCTTGATATTCTTCTCATAAGTAGTGTGGACAACCAAAGCTATGGACTGATCCCCCAGTCTTGAGGTTTGTTCCTATGAAACTTAATCCCACAAAGGATAGGTCAAGCCTACTTAAAATTTAGGCCTAAGAGTCACCCCCAAGAGAGCCTCTTTTGTTGCTCAGATGTGGCCTCTCTCTCCAGCCAACATGACGAGCAGTCTCACCACCCTCCCCCTCTCTGCATGGGACATGACTCCCAGGGGTGTGGACCTTCCTGGCAACGTGGGACAGAGATCCTGGAATGAGCTGAGACTCAGCATCAAGGGACTGAGAAAAACCCTAGAATGAGCTGAGAATTAACATCAAGGGATTGAGAGAACCTTCTCGACCAAAGGGGGAAGAGTGAAATGAGACTAAGTGTCAAGGGCTGAGAGATTTCAAACAGAGTTGAGAGGTTATCCTGGAGGTTATTTTTATGCATTAAGTAGATATCACCTTGTTGTTGGAGAGGCTGGAGGGAACTGCCTGAAAATGTAGAGCTGTGTTCCAGTAGCCATGTTTCTTGATGATGATTGAACAGTGATATAGCTTTCACAATGAGACTCGGTGAATGTGAAAACCTTGTGTCTGATGCTCCTTTTAGCTACTATATCAACAGAAGGGTAGAACATATGGAATAAAAATAAATAATAGGGGGAACAAATGTTAAAATAAATTTAGTTTGAAATGCTAGTGGTGAAAGCGAGGGGTAAGGGTATGGTATGTATAATCTTCTTTTTCTCTGTTATCATTTTATTTCTTTTTCTGTTGTCTTTTTATTTCTTTTTCTAAATTGATGCAAATGTTCTAAGAAATGATGAATATGCAACTATGTGATGATATTAAGAATTACTGATTGTATATGTAGAATGGAATGATATCTTAATGGTTTGTTTATTTTTTTAATTAATAAAAAAGTTTAAAAAAATTTGTGCATTGTACATTTCACTATTATTATACACTCTAGGCATTCCTAGATTATACCATCTCGATCTTTACCATCTTTCTTTCTTTCCGATTTCGTTTATGTCCCCAACCCTCCTCCTTCTATCATTCTCACATGCAGCTTCATTCAGTGTTTTAACATAATTACATTACAGTTAGGTAGTATTGTGCTGTCCATTTCTGAGTTTTTATATTCAGTCCTGTTGCACAGTCTGTATCCCTTCAGCTCCAATTACCCAATATCTTACCCTATTTCTATCTCCTGATGGTCTCTGTTACCAAGGAAATTTTCCAAGTTTATTCACTAATGTCAGTTCATATCAGTGAGACCATACAGTATTTGTCCTTTTGTTTCTGGCTAATCACACTCAGCATAATGTCCTTAAGGTCCATTCATGTTGTTACATACTTTATAACTTTATTCTGTCTTACAGTTGCATAATATTCCATCTTATGTAAATGTCACAGTTTGTTTAGTCAACTGTCTGTTGATGGACATTTTGGCTGTTTCCATCTCTTGGTAATTGTTAATAATGCTGCTATAAACATTGGTGTGTAAATGTCCATTTGTGTCTTTGGCCTCGTGTCCTTTGAGTAGAGACAGCATATAGATGGGTCCTGTTTTTTAATCCATTCTGCTATGGATTAAAATATGGACTATGGACTATGTATTTTGATTGGAGAGTTTAATCCATTAACATTCAATGTTATTACTGCATGGGTAGTACTTTCTTCTACTATTTTGCCTTCTGGATTTTATATGTCATATCTAATTTTCCTTCTTTTTACCTTTACTCATAGTCTTCCTTTCTACACTCTTCTCCACACCTCTCTCTTCTGTCTTCGTATCTGTCTCTAGTGTTCCCTTTAGTATTTCTTGCAGAGCTGGTCTCTTGGTCACAAATTCTCTCAGTGATTTTTTGTCTGAAAATGTTTTAATTTCTCCCTCATTTTTGAAGGACAGTTTTGCTGGATACAGAGCTCTTGGTTGGCAGTTTTTCTCTTTTAATAATTTAAATATATTATCCCACTGTCTTCTCGCCTCCATGGTTTCTGCTGAGAGATCTGTGCATAGTCTTATTGGGCTTCCCTTGTATATGATGGATTGCTTTTCTCTTGCTGCTTTCAAGATCCTCTCTTCCTCTTTGACCTCTGACATTCTGATTATTAAATGTCTTGGAGTATGTCTATTTGGATCTATTCTCTTTGGGATACGCTGCACTTCTTGGATCTGTAATTTTAGGTCTTTCATAAGAGTTGGGAAATTTTCAGTGATAATTTCCTCCATTAGTTTTTCTCCTCCTTTTCCCTTCTCTTCTCCTTCTGGGATACCCACAACACGTACATTCGTGCGCTTCATATTGTCTTTCAATTCCCTGAGTCCCTGCTCATATTTTTCCATTTTTTTTCCTATAGTTTCTGTTTCTTGTCGGATTTCAGATGTTCCGTCCTCCAGTTCAGAAATCCTATGTTCTGTTTCTCGAAATCTACCATTGTAGGTTTCCATTGCTTTTTTCATCTCTTCTACTGTGTCTTTCATTCCCATAAGTTCTGTGATTTGTTTTTTCATACTTTCAGTTTCTTCTTTTTGTTCTTTCCTTGCCTTCTTTATATCCTCCCTCAGTTCATCGATTTGGTTTTTGATGAGGTTTTCCATGTCTGTTCATACATTCTGAATTAATTCTTTCAGCTCCTGTATGTCATTTGAATTGTTGGTTTGTTCCTTTGACTGGGCCATATCTTCAGTTTTCCTAGTGTGATTTGTTATTTTTTGCTGGCGTCTAGGCATTTAATTACCTTAATTAGTTTATTCTGGAGATTGCTTTCACTTCTTTTATCTAGGGTTTTCTTGCTGGATGAATTTGTTGTCTATCTGTTCTTTGACATTCCGTTCAGCTTTATCTGGACCTTTAGCTTAAGTTTTGTTTAACAGAGGAGAATTTTTCAGTTCTTGTTTTCTTGTTTCTTGCCCTGCTTGTGTGGTGCCTTCCCCACACACACACACACTTAGGAGGGTCTACTTAGATATTATATACCCCAGCCAGATTTTCCCAGACCAAACTGGCCTCCTATAAGGAGGATAGAGTCACCTGCGTCAGTTTTCCCTGAGGGTGAGACCCAGCAGGTTGAAAGAGTTTCCTGTGAAGTCTCTGAACTATGTTTTTCTTATCCTGCCCTGTGTGTGGCGCTTGTCTGACTGCAGGTCCCACCAGCATAAGATGATGCGGTACCTTTAACTTTGGCAGACTCTTCCTGCTGGGGGCCTGGTGGAGACAGAGGAGGGGTTGTAGGCTGGTTTTAATGGCTTCAAATTACCAAGCCCTGGTGTCTGAATTCCTTGATGGAGGGATTCCACTTGAGTTGGGCTTCACCCCTCCCCTGGGGAAGGCACAGGCTCCAGACAAGCCCCCAAAAGAGCTCACTTCTGCCTATGCCTGGGGCAGTTGCAGCCTGAAAAGTCCTGCTGCTGTATCCAGAGGCAGTCAAGCCTTTGTAGATACACAGCCACAAAAACCTCTGTTTCCTCCTCCCCCCCCCCCCTTTTTCTGTCAGTCCTGCCCCCTTGGCGCTGGGGCAAAAATGAGCAACCTCTGCTTTGATCAGGTTCACCTAAGCTGGGGGCCTATTTTTAGTAGTCAGAATTTGTTAATTAGTTCCACAATTGGCGTTTGATTGTGCCCAGTCCCTGTTGCTGGTAAAATCCTTTCCTTTCCCCTCTGGGAAGTGGCCTGTCAGGGAGGGGTGCTGGCCGCCGCAGCTTTGGGAACTCACGGTTCAGGGGGGTGCTCACAGCCGGTCCAGCTGGTCCAGACTGGGGTACACTGTGTGTCTGGTCATTGACGTGGCCCCAGGAGCTGTTCTGTACTGTTTCTGGTTATTTAGTATTTGTTCTGAAGGACGAACTAAAACGTGCATGTTGTTAAGCCGCCATCTTGACCCGGAAGTTTGTCACAATGTACAAATTTTAAAAATGTTTTTGCATGAGGAAGAACAAAGGAATGTCATTATTGCAGGGTGCTGAAAATAGATGATAATTAATACTTTAAAATGTCACCTTATGTGTGAGACTAAAGCAAAAAATGTTTATTTGCTGCAAAATTTATATTTTGACTAGAGCATTTCCTAATATAACTCATGTAGATAGTTTGATTGAATGTCATAAGTACTTGGAATCTCAGGTAGGACATGAGATTTTGTTGGTTTGTCCAGAGTGATGCCCCGATGAATCCCAGAGTGATTTGATCAGTGACTGGAAAAGTATTTGCAAGCCCCCTTCGGAGAATGGTGAGAGTGGGGAGAAATTCAACTTCCTCAAGTTGAATTCTTGATATTCTTCTTATAAGTAGTGTGGACAACCAAAGCTATGGACTGATCCCCCAGTCTTGAGGTTTGTTCCTATGAAACTTAATCCCACAAAGGATAGGTCAAGCCTACTTAAAATTTAGGCCTAAGAGTCACCCCCAAGAGAGCCTCTTTTGTTGCTCAGATGTGGCCTCTCTCTCCAGCCAACATGATGAGCAGCCTCACCACCCTCCGCCTCTCTGCATGGGACATGACTCCCAGGGGTGTGGACCTTCCTGGCAACGTGGGACAGATAAGATCCTGGAATGAGCTGAGACTCAGCATCAAGGGACTGAGAAAAACCCTAGAATGAGCTGAGAATTAACATCAAGGGATTGAGAGAACCTTCTCGACCAAAGGGGGAAGAGTGAAATGAGACTAAGTGTCAAGGGCTGAGAGATTTCAAACAGAGTTGAGAGGTTATCCTGGAGGTTATTTTTATGCATTAAGTAGATATCACCTTGTTGTTGGAGAGGCTGGAGGGAACTGCCTGAAAATGTAGAGCTGTGTTCCAGTAGCCATGTTTCTTGATGATGATTGAACAGTGATATAGCTTTCACAATGAGACTCGGTGAATGTGAAAACCTTGTGTCTGATGCTCCTTTTAGCTACTATATCAACAGAAGAGTAGAACATATGGAATAAAAATAAATAATAGGGGGAACAAATGTTAAAATAAATTTAGTTTGAAATGCTAGTGGTAAATGAAAGCGAGGGGTAAGGGGTATAAAAAATAAAAATAAAAAATAAAAAAAAATAAAGTGTCAGTGGCTGAGAGATTTCAAACAGAATCGAAAGGTTATCCTGGAGGTATTTTTATGCATTTTATAGACATCCCCTTTTTAGTTTAAGATGTATTAGCATGGCTAGAGGGAAGTGCCTGAAACTGTAAAGCTGTTTTCCAGTAGCCATGTTTCTTGAAGATGATTGTATAATGATATAGCTTTTGTAATGTGACTGTGTGATTGTGGAAAAGAAGCGGGGGAGGGGAGGGGGCATGCAAAATGAGAGGACCCTCAAAGGGTGACCAGGCTAGATTGTTAGAGATTATTTGCAGGAATGTGAAAGTGGAGGAAAAATCACTCATAAAGCTAGAAGACTGAATATGCCTTAGCGCTGGGATGAGGAAAAGGAGTTGCTTTGTTATGAATATTTCCACCACCAAATTAGGATGAAGTTAGTTTCTGAGAAATAGCTAGGGCAGATTTCCTCTAGAAGAGCTAAAATTACTCTCTGAAGAAGGAATGCAAATGTAAAGATAAAAAATGCCAGGCCACAAATATGGCGGGACAAAGTCCTCATCCTATGCTGGGGCTGGTTTTGGAGATCTTAAGTTTAAGTGCTCCGGTAGGCTTGCACAAATATTGTTGGTTGAGGTCCCTTGTATGGCTGGTAAGGACGTTGAGGTCAGTTTCATCCAGTTGTTGAGTCAGCTTAAGCCTAGAGAAATGAACCCAAAATGTTTAACCAGGATAATTTAGCTGCTGTCAGGGTGGTGAATAAAACTAGGTATGGTCCTGTCCAAGAGAGGGTTAAAGATTTTGGTTGGAGATTTTTTAGATAAACATAGTCACCTGGGGAGAGGTGAGGATTAATGGGGCTTTGGGTAGTTTGAGGTAGGCTGGTATTTGCATAATCCCTAAGAGTTGCCCAAATTTGAGTTAAAATGGAGAGGTAGTCTCTGTAGGAGAAGATTGGGGGAGGGAAGTTGCCAAGTAATAAAGGCCTTCTGTACATAATTTCAAAAGGGCTTAACATATAGGGTTTGCATGGGGCACTTCAAATCTTAAGAAGTGCAATTGGTAAGAGTTTAAGCCATGGTCATTGAGTCTGGGACTTTAGCTTAGTTAAATGCATTTTAATTATGCCATTCATTCATTCTACTTTGCCCAATGGCTGGGGTCAGTATGGAGTATGTAATTGCCAGTGTATACGTGGAGCTTGAGACACCTGCTGTGTAATTTGAAAAATAAAGGCAGGGCCATTGTCCAATTGTATGGACATAGGGAGGCCAAACCTAGGAATAATGCTTTGCAATAGAACAGTGGTTACTTCAGAAGACTTTTCTGAGGTAGTAGGAAAGTCTTCAACCCATCCTGAAAAAGTGTCTACAAAAACTAGGAGGAATTTAAACTTTTTAATTGGTGGAAAATTAGTAAAGTCAATTTGCCAGTGTTGCCTGGGGATTTGTCCTCTTGCTTGATGGAAAGGATAGGGGGCTGGTTTGTGATTGCCCTGAGGGGTGGAATGCTGATAGATGGTGCACATTTTAGTGATATGCTGGAGCTCCAAGTAAAGGTTAGGATGACTTGTGGTTTGAGAAAGGAGAGAGGCTAGTGGCTTGGTGCAAATATGGAACTGGTCATGCAGGTGAGTTAAAATTTTCCGTGCATGCTGTTGAGGCAAGATTATTTTATCATTTAGGTAAAATCATCCCTTGTTTAGGGTGGTGCCAAGCTGAGCCAAGAATGTTTGTTCTAAGATGGAGTAAGCAGGTGCTGGGGTGGCATTACAAGAAGCTGAGTAGGGTCTGAGCCTGTCTTTTTGCTTCTTCATCCACTCTGTTACTACCTTTTGAGATGGGTCCTTTCCACTTTGATGACCCTTATAATGAATAACTGCTACCTGGGTAGAGGTTTGTACTGCCTCAAGAAGTTTAAGGATGAGAGTTTATTAACAATTGGAGAATTTTTAGAAGTAAGGTATCCTCTCTCTTTCCATATAGCTAGGTGTGAATGGATAATATGGAAAGCATATTTAGAGTCCATATGAATGTTGGTGGGGATATTTGCTGCTAACTTGAGAGCTTGGGTTAGGGCTATAAGCTCTGCCTATTGGGAAGTGGTGGCAGGAAGCAGAGGTCCAGACTCAATTATTTCCTGGGCGGGTACTATAGCATATCCTGCCTGCTTATAGGCATCCTTAAAAGCACTGCCATTGATAAGCCAAATATTAGCTAGAGGCAGCAGAGGGGAATCCTTTATGTTGGGAAATGGATGAAGGAAATGCTCTATATTTTCTATACAGTTATACATAGGTTTCTTATGCTTTAAAGGAGTAAGGAATTTTGCTGGGTTAGGAGTTGTAGGTGAATAGGATATTTTTAACCCGGGGGTTATAAAAGAGCTGCTCATATAAAGTCTGAATATGAGAGGGAAAGGCACTAGAAATAGCTTGGTGAGTTAAAAGGGAACATAGGTTATGAGAAGAGGGGACAGATAATTGAGCATATGGTACAAGTTTAAGAGTTTTTTATATGAGGAGTGAGACAAAATGGCCACCCTAAGAAAGGGGGGTCTAAAGCTTTGGAGAAATAAGCAATTACATGTCCAGCCCACTCACTTGGATTAAAATCCCAAGAGCAAAGCCACCTTTAGTGTCTACACACAGTGCAAAAGGCTTGCTGGGGTTGGAAGAGCTAAGGCTGGGGCTTGGGTGAGGGTTATCTTAAGCTGTTTGAAATGAGTGTTTGATAGTTAAACGGTCATCTATGCATCCCGGAGGTGTCCCACAGTGGCTTGGTATAAGCTTTTAGCTATAAGCCCAAAATTAGGGATCCAGGTCCAGAAAAAAATGGCTAAACCAAGAAAGGAAAGAAGTTCCTGTTTGGTCTGGAAGAGAGGAATATTTTAAATTCTCTCTTTGCATTGAGTGGTAGTGCCTTTTTCAGTAGGGAAGAGAGGAAGTCTTAAGTAAGTGACTTGAGGTTTGTAAAACTGCCGTTTATCTTTGGAGACTGTATATTCCTTTAGCTGTAAATAGTTAAGGAGGGTGACCATGTGCTCTTGTGATAAGTCCTCAGAGGACTGCACAGTAGGAGGTCACTACATATTGAATCAGTTTGCTGGGATGTAAATTTAATGCTTGTAAGTCAGAAGCTAATGCTTGTCCAAATAAACAAGGCTCTCTCTAAAACCTTATGGTAAAACTGTCCATGTTAATTGCTTAAAAGAAGTTCCAGTAATGGGGTCTGTCCAAGTAAAGGCAAATGGGTCTTGAGAGTTGGGTTGCAGTGGAATAGTGCAGAAAGCATCTTTAAAGTCTAAGACCATATAATGCGTAGTATTTGGGGGGATTTGGAAGAGTATAGAATATGGATTAGGAACTATGGGAGCAATGGGTATGGTGGCTTGGTGAATTGCCCTAGGTTCTTGGACTTGCCGGTAAGTGCCATTTGGTTTCTTTACTGCTAAGATGGGAGTACTGGCCGGAGAGGCTGCTTCTCTGAGGTGTCCAGAGGTCAATAGCATCTCGACTATGGGTTTCAGGCCCATGAGAGCCTATGGGGTGAGGGGAAATTGAGGTTTGTTCGGGAATTCTCCAGGCTTTCTGAGTGAAACTTGAACAGGAGCATGATGTTTAGCAATGGAAGGGGTAGAGGTGTCCCATTCCCGGGGATCTGCTTTTTCTAGCCACTGGGGCAGAACTTGTTTCCTTAGAGGAAGAGAGTGTTTCTCCCACGGACAGGGGCAGGACGGTTTGAGGCAATTTGTTGGCATATTTTATTTCTGTTAATTGAAGGGTTGTTTTAAGTCTTGTTAAAATATCTCGCCCTAATAAAGATGTGGGACAGCTAGGAATTTCTAAAAAGCTGTGGGAAAAGTTACAATTTTCTATACTGCAAGCTAGGGGTAATGTTTTAAGAGGAACTGAGCACTGACCTGTAATATCCATGATTGAAATTGAAGAGGGAATGAGCTGCCTGAATGCTCAGGCAGGACACAGCGTATGGGGCCCATGTCTAAAATGAAAGAAATGGGCTTACCTGCCACTTTTAAGGATACCCTGGGTTCCGTGGCAGTGATGGTCACGGTTGGGGCAGTGCCGGAGCCCGGGCCTCGTCAGTCAGCTGAGGAGGTCGCCCAGTTCTGGGGTTGATGACACCTGTTTAGGAGGGGGAGGCCGTCCCACCCTGTGGTTAGAGGCCGTGGGACAGTTGGCCCTCCAGTGCCCTGCTTGGTGGCACCGTGGGCAGGGGCCCGGCAGTGGGTCCTGCTGCTAGGTGCGGTGTTTGGCCCAGTGGCCCGTTCTGCCTGCCACCAAAGCATGACAGGCCGGATGGCATTTTCTTGCCCCCCCCCCAAGTTCTGGTTTCTATTACCACGGATTGCCCTGGGTTGTCTCAAGGCATTGGCAAGGAGCAAATTATGGGCATCATCTCTCTTGTCTGACCATTTCTTGGGCTGCTTCCTTTGCTTCCTTTTCTTTTTCTTTTTGTATTTCTTTTGCCTCTTTTTCCTGTTCTTTTTGTTTTTCTGCCTGCTTTCTTCCTCTTTTACACTCTAGAAGCTACTCTCATAAGTCCTTGTCAGGGTACCTGAGGACTCTGTTCTATTTTTTGATGTTTCTTTTGAATGTCTGGGGCCAATTGGGTGATGAACTGGGTATGAAGGAAAAGCTGTCCTTCCTTCGAGGAAGGGTCAATATTTGTATATTTTAAAATACCCTTGGTTAAGCAATTTAGGAAGGAGGCTGGGTTTTCTTCTCTCCCCTGAGTGATTTCTGAAACTTTGTCGTAATTAACAGCTTTGAAACCTGCATTTCTCATTCCTTCAATAATACAAGTAAGAAAATGTTCCAGTCTCTTTTTATCCAGGAATTGGTCCTGATAATCCCAGTTTGGGTCGGCAGTAGGGATTACATTTGTCCCTTGCATGCCATGGAAAGTACTGGGATTATTTGCAAAATGTCTGTCAGCATGGGCTGTAGGTACAGCCCAAATGCAATCTTTTTTTTTCTGGGGTTGTAGTGGAAGTTATAATAACCTAAACTTCTTGGTAAGTCAGAATATTGGGTTAAATACTTAAACTCTTTTGTAAATTTGGCTGGATCTGGTGAGAAGGACCCGAGCCACTTTTCAATTTGGCTTAGGTCTGAAAGAGAAAAGGGAACTTGGACTTTCATAGTGCCTTCCCATCCTGCTACTTCTCACAGGGGAAACATGCCCTTTGATGGGGGACTTACTGCAGGTGCTGGACCATGAGATTGAATGAAAGGAGGTGAAAAGGGTTGGGTAGAATTAGAGAGAGGGGGATAAAGGGTGTGTGCTAAAGTAGGAGGTAGGGGAAGGTGCTGGAGGGGAAGGGGTTGAGGAAAATGGAAGACGAGCAGAGGGTTTGGGTAGGATGGGGGAGGGGAGTATATTCAGTGGGGAAATGGTCGGCAGGATCGAAGCAGGAAAAGTGATTGGAGGACTTCTCAGCATTAAGGGGGTCTGCAGCCTCCATGGCGGGGGGGGGGGGGGTCAGGGAGAAGGCTTAGAAGGTTTTTCATGAAGGAGGAGGATTTGGTATAAAGCAGCACAGTGACGCAAAAAAGGTTGAGTGAGACCTGAGGGTCCAGAAAGCTTGGGAGTAGGGAACTTCAGACCAATTGCTGTTATGCCAAATAAAATTATCAAGTTCGGTGAGAATTTGCCAATTGAAAGTGCCATTTTCCAGCCAGCGTTTTGGTTGTGCTAAAGGGTATTGCAGCCAAATCACATTGCAGAGAGAAATGAGTTTCTTTGGTTTTATTTCCCCTTCTAATTGGAGTTTACTGAGATTATGAAAGTAAACATACGAGGGAAGTAGATTTAGGGGAAAGAGTAGTTTTAGAGTCTGTGAAGCGATTGGGCATTGCCCATGATTTTGTGAGGGAAGGGAAGAGATTTGCTAAATTTCAATTTAAAATGGAGGAGGGGTTGCTAAGTGCTAGGGAACTTTGCTCGCAGGAGGCTAACAGAAGTTTGCTTGTAGAGACTTATGTTTAACAGCTCTCTTCGAGGCTTATAATTACCAGCTCCCTTAGTCGCCTATGTACTACCCAACGCATAGCTCTAAGTGAGACTAACCACCTAGATCCATAATTCAGTCACAACAACAAAGCAGGTATCCTGCTTTGTTGTCAGAGGTCAGGAAATTGTGTGCAGTCTTTTGGTCAGTGCATCCCCCAAACTGCTTTTGACTGCTGCAATGGGGAAAGCACCCTTGGAGCCGGAGAATTTTGACTGAGCTCAGACTTGAAGCCAGGTGTGCTGAGGCGGGCTAAGGTATTACTGGGACACAGAACAAAACTCTCAAGGGGAGGATCTAGGAAGAAAGGCATCACTTACTGTGCTGGTTTGAAGGGATGTATGTCCCCTAGAAAAACCATGTTTTAATCAAAATTCCATTTCATAAAGGCAGAATAATCCCTATTCAATACTGTATGTTTGAAACTGAAATCAGATCATCTCCCTGGATGATGTGATTTACTCAAGAGTGGTTGTTAAACTGGATTAGGTGATGACACGTCTCCACCCATTTGGGTGGGTCTTGAGAGGTTTCTGGAGTCCTATAAAAGAGGAAACATCGTGAAGAATGGGAGATTCAGAGACAGCAGAATGGCATAGCCACGAGAAGCAGATTCCACCAGCCAGCGACCTTTGGAGATGAAGAAGGAAAACGCCTCCCAGGGAGCTTCATGAAACAGGAAGCCAGGAGAAGAAGCTAGCAGATGACACCGTGTTGGCCATGTGCCCTTCCAGATGAGAGAGAAACCCTGATTGTGTTCACCATGTGCCCTTCCACTTGAGAGAGAAACCCTTAACTTCATCGGCCTTCTTGAACCAAGGTATTCTTCCCTGGATGCCTTAGGTTGGAAATTTTTATAGACTTGGGGTTTTTTTTTTCATTTTTATTTATTAATTTAAAAAATTAACAACAAACAAACAAAAGCATTAACATATCATTCCATTCTACAGATATAATCAGTAATTCTTAATATCATCATGTAGTTGCATATTCATCATTTCTTAGAACATTTGCATCAATTTAGAAAAAGAAATAAAAAGACAACAGAAAAAGAAATGATGATAACAGAGAAAAAAATGATTATACATACCATACCCCTTACCCCTTGCTTCCATTTATCACTAGCATTTCAAACTAAATTTATTTTAACATTTGTTCCCCCTATTATTTATTTTTATTCCATATGTTCTACTCATCTGTTGACAAGGTAGATAAAAGGAGCATCAAACACAAGGTTTCACAATCACACAGTCACATTGTGAAAGCTATATCATTATACAATCATCATCAAGAAACATGGCTACTGGAACACAGCTCTACATTTTCAGGCAGTTCCCTCCAGCAATGCGTTAAAATAACCTCCAGGATAACCTCTCGACTCTGTTTGGAATCTCTCAGCCATTGACACTTTGTCTCATTTCACTCTTCCCCCTTTTGGTCGAGAAGGTTTTCTCAATCCCTTGATGCTGAATCTCAGCTCATTCTGGGATTTCTGTCCCACGTTGCCAGGAAGATCCACACCCCTGGGAGTCATGTCCCACGTAGACAGGGGGAGGTTGGTGAGTTTGCTTGCTGTGTTGGCTGGAGAGAGACACCACATCTGAGCAACAAAAGAGGCTCTCTTGGGGGTGACTCTTAGGCCTAATTTTAAGTAGGCTTGACCTATCCCCTGTGGGGTTAAATTTCATACGAACAAACCCCAAGACTGGGGCTCAGCCTATAGCTTTGGTTGCCCACACTGCTTGTGAGAATATCAAGAATTCAACTTGAGGAAGTTGAGTTTTCCCCCGTTCTCACCATTCCCCAAAGGGGACTTTGCAAATACTTTTCCACTCACTGATCAAATCACTCTGGGTAATCTCTGCTGGCCTTCTCTCCAGGCCTCTGGGTTCCAACAACTTTCCCCGGGGTGACTTCTTCCTGCATCTCCAAAGGGCTGGGCTGAGCTGCGAGTACTGAGATGAGGTATGCTGAGCTGCTTAGGCTGTGCTACGTTGTGCTCTCTCATTTAAGCACCAGCCAATTAAGTCAAACATCACTCATTGCAGCAGACACACCTCCTAGCCTATTGCAGATGTAATTAGCAACAGATGAGGTTCAGGTACCATTGGCTTATGTCCGCAGCAACAAAACTAGGTATGCTCACCTGGTCAAGCTGACAACTGAATCTAACTAACACGCTAATCAAGACCCATCTGGAATGGGTGGAGTCACATCTCCCTCTAATCAAAGATTAATACCCACACTTGGGTGTGTCACATCTCCATGGAGATAATCTAATTAAGTTTCTAATCTACAGTGCTGAATAGGGATTAATAGAAACGGCTGCCCCACAAGATGGATCAGGATTAAAACATGGCTTTTCTAGGGCACATAATTATTTCAGACCAGCACATGGAGTAAAAAGGACTTTACAGATGTGATTAAATTAACGATCTTCAGATGGAGTGATTACGCTGGATTATCTGGGTGGGGCCCAATGCAGTCACATGGGTCCTTAATGGAGGGAGCAGAAGCGTCAGAGGCAGGGAGAGAAGATGGGAGGACAGAAGCAGAGGTCAGAGAGAGAGAGAGCAGAAGATGCTGCACTGCTGGGTTTGAAGATGAAGGAAAGGACAAACCAAAGAATGCAGGTGGTCTGCAGAAGATGGAAAAGACAGGAAATGAATCCTCTCCTAGAGCCTCCAGAAAGAACTGGTCCTGATTTTAACCCCCATCAGACCCCACTTCGGACTGCTGACCTCCAGAACTTTAAGAGGATAAACTCGTGTTGTAGTAAGCTGCTGTATTTGTAGTACTTTATTAAAGCAGCAAGAGGAAACTACAGAAACCAACTCACCCCAGAGAACAGACCTCTAGAAACTAAACTTTGGGAATCTGCCAGCAGAAAAAGTTGACTAGCAGCCATTGACACCCACCAGCATCCAGTAAAATGGCTTTCTCTAGTTTTCCTTACATGCATATATGCCCTGCCAACTGTGAGAATGGAACAAGAGCCCACAAGAAGCTGGGTCTAGAAATAAACCTGACATTGGCCAAAGAGAATTTAGGTTAGAAACTAGATGGCGTTTTTCACCATGTATTCCCATGTTAGCTTTGTAATAATATAAGTAAGTACAACAGGCCCCCAGGTTTTAATTGAGGAACAGAGGCTCAGAGAGGTTAACTAACTTGCCCAAACTCACACAGCAAATTCATACCTCAGCAAAGATTGAAACCCCCACCTGATGCTAAGGATCATGAACTGTACTGCCTTCCAATGTGAAGGCACCAGACAGAGGCAGGAAATAATCATGCCTAGGAAGACAAGAATCTCAGTTATCTAAGATCTGGAGGTAAATAAGTCTTTAAAAAATCATGGGTGCCACAGCAAGAGCAAGCAGTAAGCAAATAACACTTTCTCTTTCCACCAGCCATGATTAAATGCACTTATTCTTTCCTTGACTTTTCTAATTCGTAATAATAAGAACTAGCATTGCGTTGACCCTTCCTGGGTGAAGTACTTTTGCAAATATCATTGCATTTAGCTCTCACAACAACTCTAGGAGATCGGCATTATTATTATACCCATTTCACAGATTGAACAACCGAGGCCTACTGCAGACAAGGGACCTGCCGTGGTCACGCAGCCAGAAAGCCCCTGGGCAGGGCTCAGCCTTCCAAGTCTGCCTCTCGTGTTTTCTGCAGCACCTCACTGCCTTACTCAGTGTGTGCCTTACTCAGGTGTGGGGAAAACTAATATGAAAACAAAACAAGCATTTTGTTGTATGAGCAATTCAGGGAAAACTGCCAGAAGTTACTGTTTTAAAACTGCTGCAGGAAACAGAACAATGAAATTTTCTTTAAATAGTAGTTCTATCGTAAGTTTTTTGTAGCTTTTAAAATAATACGCCTGTACTACTGTTCACTTTTGCTAATACAATCTTAAATCATTGTTAATTATCACACTAGCCATTTGTATAACTTATTTAATATTTTAGAACATTTTTTATAAACCTTAATGTGAACTCAACGATAAGGGTCGTCCATGTGTTATTTCACAAATAGGGAAAAACCAACCTGTTTCATTCATCCTAGGAGAGTTCCTATCTTTTTTCTTTTTAGGATTAGGAACTTAAAAATAAAAATTAAAAAAAAAACCAATATAACAGTGATGTGCTTCCAAATAGCAGGGGAAGCTCAGCAGCCACCTCCCAGGCTCGCAGTTTAGGGAAACATTTCGAGGGACCTTGATGAAGAAAGGGGGAGACCCTTGTCATGAGCTTCTTTGGACAAGAGGTAGCAGAAAGGCCACCTGCTTCCAAATCCATCTGCACCCAACCTGGAGTGGCTTGTTTGTATATGTGCCCATTGTGTGTCTGTTGCATGACATTTAAAAATTGAGAAATTTCCTCCAAGATCCAGTTGCTGTGTGGTTGTTTGTTTTTTTAACTCTGGGGAAAATTGGACTATCTGATAATTCTGAGTCCATATCCTGCAAGTTGATGACAGCTGAAGGGTGACCACCTCCCTCGGTCAGGCCATGTGCTGTCCAGATGGGCGGCTCTCCACAGTCCCACCCCATACCCAGGCTAACGATTTCTCACAGCCCTTGACTGCCTAGTCCCTGTGAACATTTAAGGGGTAGGGGTAGAGCTAATGCTACACAAAGAGAAATCAATTCTCATAGAATAAAAGTTCCTAAGGATTTCTGGGATCCCAGAAGAGAAAAGACGTAAAAGGGACCTGGAGGAAGCAGACAGCTTCAAAGGAGAACTGACCATGAATGAAAGTTGAAGTCCTCATAGCCGAAATGCGCAGGAATACTGAAGATATTCGTTTTGGTTTGGTAAAGCTGCCCAACTGCAATATCCCAGAAAGGGGCTGGCTTTTACAATGGGATTTATTAACTTAAAATGTACAGTTCTTAGGCTGTGAAAAATGTTCAACTCAAGGCATCAACAGGATAATACCTGGATCTAGAAGGCAGGCTGCCAGCATCTGGGACACCTTTGTCACATGGGAGGGCCCATGGCTGGCATCTGCTGGTTCTTCTCTCCCAGGTTTCGATGCCTTCAACTTCTGCCTTCAGTGGCTTTCTTTCTGTTTTCTGTGGGTCCTCCCTTAGCTTCTCCAGGGGACTTTTTCGGTGAGCTTCTCTTAATGTCATCTCTATGTATTTTACTCTCTTCCAAAGGACTCCAGTAAGAGGATTAAGACCCACCTTGACACATCCCAATTGAAATAACCTAATCAAAAGGTCCCACCTACAACAGGTGGACACCCACAGGAGTTGATCAAAGAACATGATCCCTTCTGGGGTACAACCACAATGTTGACTAGCCACCTCTAGTTTGATTCCAGTTCTGTGCTGTTATAATCCTTTTTTCAGAAACCTATTGGAATACAACCATCTGTTGTTAGAGGACTTTTGAGGAAACTGAAGGAGAGACTGTTCCATGCAGCAGGAGAAGAAACTGCAACACAGTTGATGTAGAAGCAGGTTGAGACAACCCCTTTCCTCCTAACAGAAGTAACCCTCACAGGAGGGCCCCTACGGAGCCCCATGATTCTGCCCTGGGAACCTTGGCTCCAAATATAATCCCCATTTCACTCGGTATCTTGGTGTCTATGCATTGTCCCCTACCAGACTGAAAGCTTCTTAAAGGCTAGTGCAGTGTCACTTTTGTATTTCCAAAATCAAGCTATATAATAGGTGATAAATGGTTATGGAATGGAGAAATGAATTTTGGCATTACTCTAATGTGATCCAATAAACTAAGCAAGATCAATAGAATATCTGCCACCCTTCCTGGGAAAAGTAACTTTTTTGTTGCAGGGCTAAGATAAGAATCGTACCTCTCTGGGGAAGAAATATGGTAATATATATTTAAAAGTCCCTACCTATTAGCTCAGTAAACCCACTTGTTAGAATCTGTCCTAATTAAATAATCTAAAAGCCTTTCATTCAAAAATGTTCATTTAAATATTCCTTAAACTAGTAAGAATCTGGAAGTGCTCCACATGTCTAGAAATAGAGGGATTATTAAATAGTTCATGGTACAGTTGCTCCGTGGAATACTATATCCCTATTAAAATGATAATTATTCATCCTGTGTGGCAATATTAAAAATATTAGTGATATTATATTGAATGTTTTTAAGCGGTACACATGATTTCCCATCAGCTATCACACTGGGCTTTTGCAGGTGGCAAGGAACAAAGTTAGCTCTTTTGCTAGCAAAGGATTTATTGTAAGGATCCTCGGGGAAGTAGGGAGACAGGAGCAATGCAGAGAAGCAATGAAGGATGTTGAGAGAGTTACCTCGCTATCCCGTGGGCCCTCAGAGCTGGGTGTCTGTTCTCCCTTCTGTGTTTCCTTGCCTCTGTGCTGCCAGCCACTCACTGTCTTTGTTTCTATAGCTGTTTTCTTTCTTCCTACCTTCAGCCTCTGCTTACAAATGGCTTCCACCACTTGATGGCTTTTAGCACCTATCAGCTTCTGCTTACTGATTTCTGCATGCCTCTAGCTTTTTCTATGCATTTCACATTTCAACCCCTCAAGAAAGAGGACCTAATTGCTTCAATTAGTCACTTCTGTTCTATTAATCAGAGCTCTCAGGCTAGGCCACCTGACAATTCAATGGGTCCGCGTATATATTAACTGAGCTTCAATCAAGTGCCTCTACCTGATCCAGTCAGCTCTGTCCCAAAAGTGGTGACATGGTATAAATGTCGCTGGTACTTAGCAGCCACCTCTCCAACGCAAGTACGGTTTTAAACTGTGTTTAAAATACTAAAAAATATATAAATTATATGCATGTGAAAACAGATAGGAAAGAGAAATTAAAGTGATCATAGTTGTGTTAGGGTGGGGGTGGGTACCACCCTAACACAACTATGGTGGGATTACAGGCAATTATTTTTCTAGGTGGGATTACAGGCGATTCTTTTTCTCCATTTTGCAAAGTTTTCTTAATGATACTGTAATTGCTCTTTAGTTTTCAAGCATTAAAAAAACAAAATCTCACCAAGCAGCAGGAGTCATGCAACCAACCTCCACCATGAACTTGTCCTGGAACTCAAAGCAAAGTCCCAGCTATTAAAGTCCATGGAAACCCTTTCATGGAAGGTAGAGGGTTATCCCTGCCTTAACCACAGAGTAAAGGTAAAAGCTGTAATTGTTGCAGGTTATAAAAAGTACCTTGGAGGCACAAGTGTCTGTTATTACTCTGAAAACTCCCTTTAAACTGCTATAATAGTATATGCCATATGCGCCAAGCATAGAACCTTGTAGCTTCTTGTTTGTGGAAATATGCCCTTTGTCCACGGGCCAAGCATATCAAAATACCTCCCCCACTCAATTGGCCTAAATCTCCAGGGCTCCAAGAGAAGCAACCATTGCAATTGACTTCACTTTAATCTTTTTCTGTCTACATGCTTGCTTCAGTTCCTCTGCCACAGACATACAATTGCTAAGTATTATTACTGCCTGATAGTAAGTATAATTACTCCAAGGACTGTCCAAGATGGAAAAGACAGGAAAACTCGAATTAGCATATGGACTAGTGTCTGAGCTAGTTTATCTGTTTGAGTCAGGTAAAACCTGAACCCCCCTCATCCCTGTCCCCTTCATTTCCTCGGACCGGACAAGCCGAGGGCAGGTAACGTCAAGGATGAAGACCTGACTCTCCAAGAGCCGGGCTGAGGCTAGCGATTCGGGAACCGAGAAGCAAAGTCCTCCCGCGCTTCTAGACAGGACGCGGAAGTGCACCGCAGTCCCGGAAGGCGAGTGCTGACACACTTCCGGCCTTTGTGACTCATTGTGTCTGTGTCGAGGCGTCGGGAGGGCCTAGGTCCTTGTCCAGCGCCGTTCGGCCGGCCTGAGCCCCAGAGTCAGCTCCCCTTTCTCGCCCAGCGCCCCCCAGGCCGCTCCCGGGGCTCACGGTGAGACTTGGGTCCGGCCTCTGGGGAGAGCGGGCGGGGGCCCAGGGGTGTGTGTGTGTGTTTGTGAGGGTGGGCCCTGCACCTGCTGTCCCCGGGTTCCCCTCCAGGCCGCCCGGGTGGAGTGTGAAGAGAGTCCTTGTCACGGACCCCTTCCCAGGCGAGGCAGTAGGATGCGCCGTCTCACGAGGAGACGTCCCAGCCCCACCCCCTGGCCCAGTCGGAGAGGAGACGAGGGTTTAATGGCCGAACTGGGACGGGGATGCGTCGGACAGCTGGGGAGAAGCCCCTAACTTGCAGTGTCGTCGTCGCCTTTTTGACGTTTATGAGAAGGGGGCCGCGAGTGAACCCACCCCAGTTTAATTTTTCTGCTTTTCATTAGGCGCCATTTGCTTTGATTCCGTTGAGAGAGTTTTTTCGGGGTCCTTCAGCACCTCTCAGTGTAAAATAGGGAAGGCAGAAAGGTAGGCACATTTTTGATGTGCCGCATAAGTGTTAACAGATCAATGGCTCTTCTCCCCCCCACCCCCCACCCCCACCACCGAGCGGTGATTAGAGGGTTTGAAGCCTAATCACGGTGGATAAAGAACTGATTTGGATCTATGTTACATTATATACATCCATTCTCCCTGAGCTTTATGGGATTTCTGGACGGCTTTTTAAAAATGAACTGTCCGGGAGATTAGTGAATTTTTCGTTTTGAAATACTCTTGATAGGAATTTGTGGAAATTGCGCTAGGCCATTAGGAAGCTGATTAACTGAATGACCTTGGTAAGACAAGACACTCACCGACTCTAGTGTGTCATCAATAAAACCAATTCTTAAAAAGCCCTTCCAACTTTGACTTTTTATTTGGTCAGTGTAATTGAAAAATTCAGCCACATTTTATACTGACCATAGCACCCCCCACCTCCCCCTTCTTTTCCTGCCGTGCCTCTAGTACACAATAAGATACTTTCATTATAGAGAGTGACTGTTACATGGCCTGGGACCAAAGAAAGCGTTTATTGTACAGGCCAGTGCTAGGAGAATTGGAGGCAGTCAGTAAAGACTGTTGAATTTAATTGTGGAGAATTCATGGTGATGAGATCAATAAAGCACGGTTAAAAGGTGTTGGCCAAATGTAGAGAAACAGCTTTATTACAGAGGAAGCCATAATGAGAATTTGCCCCAGAATATTTCTCCTGGTTTGTATCTTGTCTGAATTATTATACAATTCTTGTTCATCGTTTCAGGCAGTTTTCATCAGTCTTAAAACACAAACAGGAAGGTTGCTGCTTAATATCATAGTGTTTTTCTGGTTCTCTACTTTATCTAAGCATTTAAAATTCTCTCCTAACATTTTATATTGCATCTAAATACAAATTATGTTTATGTTAAATCTTACCTTTTCATTCTGTGGTGATTTCAATATTACTTAAGTAAGGAGTTGGCTTTTAAAGAGATCTTTTTTCATATTTTACAACATATTTATATCTCTGTTCAGAAATGGGGGTGGAGGTTAGTTTATTTAAACTTTGAAGATTATGACCTGGAAAATAAACTAGCCTGTTTAGAGAATAGATTTTGGAATAAACTGCACTTGTAATTCCAAGTGCTTTTTGTAAGCAAATGGTTTGTATTTGTCCTTGGTGAGAACCAGTTGCTGAGGATAATCTTATCTAAAGTGCTTTATATGTCAGAGAGTTTTCAGCTCAAAGGGACCCCAAGACCCAAATCTGCCCCCTCTCCGATCCGATTTGACAGATGAGGGTACTGAGTGCCTGAAAGGCCCAATAACTTACTCAAGGATGTGGAAAATCAGAATTCAGGTGTTGCTGTATGTGTCACCTTCACTATTATGGGATTTCTCTCATTACTTAATCTTTTAAGCAGATTGAAAATTGGGGTGTGTAGTTACATCTCAAGTTAACTGAAGAAATTAAACACCTTTTTGATGCCTTCCAAGTGCCAGACACTGCTTTAAGGGCTTTAAATATGCTCATTTGATTCTCACAACAGCTCTTTAAAGCACATGCTGTTTTTAGTCCTTATTATACAGATGAGGAAACTGATGGGTAGAGAAGTTAATTTGGCTACAGTCATCAGCTAGTAGGTGACTGCTAAGACGAAATTCTTCCAAGAGCCTGTGGAGTTCTATGAATGCTGTATGAATGAGCCAGGAGCAGTGGTGTTGTGGTGGTGATGGTAGCACAGCATTGTGAACGTAATTAATGGCAGTGAAATATATATCTGAATGTGGTTAAGAGGGGCAATGTTAGGTTGTATATTTGGTAATAAAATATACATTTTTAAGTGAGGTAAAACTTGTAAATTCAATAAACTAATGAAGTTCAGTGATCTAAGAGGAGAAAGGCTTGAAAGCCCCAAAAATTAAATAACAAAAAAAAAATCGTAAGAAATTATAACAGCGAATAATTGATGGAGACCATTAGGACCATGAGTTTGGAGGCCAGAGAGAAAGTTGTGTGCTTAATCATCCGGGACACCTAAAATAAAACCCAGACCTTCCACGCCTACTGTGGTTCTTCTCTGGCCCAGAGTAGGAGCAGAGAAATGCTTGTGACTGAGCGGGAGCTTCTGTCCCAAGTGGGGGAGGAAAGAATGTGCTGGTGGGTCTCACTTCCTCTTCAGAGGCCCTTCCTTTTGGTTCCTACTGACCCAAGGAGTAGCCTGCTCTTTAAAACTCTGGCCTAGGTATGGGCACAAATCAAGATTTCTTCCCATCCTTTCCTTAATCTAGCTTAGCCAGGATAAAATTTTCACAAAAGTAGAGATTTCTGATGCTGGGCTTAGCTGCTGTGCTGGTTCTACTAAATTATCCTATTTGAAGGTCTCACTTTTATTTTGATGATGGCCACCTTTGTCTCCTGCTATGTGTCTTTCATTTTGCTCAGATTTCTGAGGAAAACTGCCTGGCAGATGGAGCCAAAGGCCCATCCTACCTGAACAGTGGTCATCCTTTAAGAAGGATGTACTCAGAAGTCCTTCCTTACTCCTGTCCTTGGTACAGGATGAATATGGTGTGAAGGCTAAAGAACTTGAACTGAAGACTCATGCAGAGTCTAATTTCAAATTCTGGCTCTACCTTTTACTGGCTCTATAGACCTTGGTTAAATTACTTAAGGTCAGTAAACCTCAGTTTTGTCATTGGAAAGTGAGAATGATAATTTCCCTACCTCCTAATATTGTTGTATGACTAAGTGAAATGCTTAACCTAATATCTGGTACCTAGAAAACTCAATAAACTTTGGCTCTTTATAATTATTCATACTAGAGATTTCTTGACTAGAGATGAGGGGCAAGTGGCATTTAAGCTTAACTCTGAAGAATAAGCTTTGAAAAGGCAAAGAGGATTGGGGAAGAAATCTCAGACATTGAGTATGGTACAAGGGAGGGGATGGTGATAAAAACACAGGGCATGTTTATTATGGAGGTACTGATTAGACTCATTTTGCTGGATGGGGAAGGTTCATAGAGGGGATTAATGGAAAATGAAGTTTAATGGGGAAATTGGAACCAGGCACTGGATGGTTTTGAATGCAAGGTTCTAGAGTTTTAGGAAGAGTAAAAGAGTAAGATTAGTGATGAATTGCAGGTTGGGGCTTGGGAGAAAAAGAAGGCAGAAAACCAAAAAGTATAAGCTGTTCTTCACAGGACTAGATAGAAAAATAATTGTGAACAAAGAATTGCTTTTCCCTGGTGCTTGGAGACCGAATGTGTATGAGGAGGGAGGAGTCAAAAGATGAGGTATTGAACCCAAGTGATTGAGAATATTCTACTAATATCTCAGTTGCTGATGGCCACTAAAAGGCCCGTAAGAGAATGATGAGGGGGCTTGGAATAGTGTGGGTAGTTCTTAATTCTCCTATTGAGTTAAATAGGTTGAATAGAGTTGAACTCAGCAGCCAGGTGATCTAGGTGATAAGTACAAAGAAGACAGGAGTCCCCGTCCTTAAGGGGCTTAAAATTTAGTCAGAAGTTGGGGATAGGAACTGCAACTCAAATAATGAAATACAAGGAGAACTTAAGTTCTGTAAGGTAGAAACAAAGGAAGTACTAAGAGTACTCCAAGGAGGAAGATAACCTTACTTATCTTAGTATGGAATGTCAGGAGAGGTTTTTTTTTTTTTTGCATCTTGAAGCGTGAGTAAAAATTTGACCAAGTGAACTATTAAACCTTACCATCAGGGAATCCCCTGATACTGTGTCAAATTTTAGGGACACCCAAATCAATAGGCCCTGCCCTCAACTGTGAGGCTTACTCTTGTGAAGCTTGTGTAGGTAGCAGAAAAGCTTAGACTACCTATAGGTATGCCTAAGAGTTACTTCTGGAGGACCTCTGTTGTTTCTCAGATGTGGCCTCAGTTTCTCTAAGCCCAACTCTGCAAGTGAAATCATTGCCCTACCCCCTACGTGGGCCATGACATCCAGGGGTGAAAGTCTCCCTGGCGAAGTAAGAGATGTATCCAGACCTGGCACCATGGGATCAACAATTACATCTGACCAAAAGGGGGAAAAAGTGTAATTAATAAAGTATTAGTGCCAGAGAGAGTTCAAATAGAGTCAAGAGACTACTGTGGAGGTTGCTCTTACATAAGCTTCACATATACCTTGCTACCTATCATAACCTGCCATCCCCCAACTGGGACCATTCCAGCCAATCCTAAAGAACACCTAGAGCAATATATAAGAATCCATAAGGGTTCCATGCACTAGAGTTTAACTTTCCAGAAACCTACAACCTCCAAATGGGTCCCTGGTCCAGATAAGTCCTGAAACCTAGCCCAGCCTCTCCAGAATATCAGATAGTTCCATCTCCCTACCCCATATTAATGATAGACCCTTCCAATATGGAAAATTTAGAATTGCCGCAGCCAAAAAACCCTAAAGAGGTACAGAAAGATCAAAGATAATGGTGGAATTATACATAGAAGATAGGATTTAACAAATGAGTATGAATGCTGAATCATTAAATTGATAACTCTTTTGGTCTCATTTTAGAGCAGCTCGAAGTAAAAATCTAAAATTGTGAAATTATAACCCATGTCAAAGTCTGAAATATGTTCTACAATTCATTATAATGCCGTGCTTTGAAATTTGTAGTTTTTTTGTAAATATGTTATTATTCTCCAAAAAAGAAGGGAAAAAAGTCGATTGTGATGATAAAAAAAATATTTAAGCCCTCTAGCCTCCTATATTCTAGAACAGCTAGAAGGAAAAATAGGAGGATCGTATGGTAGCCATGACAAACTCTGGGATCCATCCTGTAACCACTTGTTGAAGAATGCTTTGAAAACTGTTCCTTCTTTATTTCTTTGCCTTGTATATATGTTATACTATACAATAAAGAAAGTTAAAAAAAAATTTTTTTTGATGAAGTGAGAGATTGTTTACAACAAAAGAGTACAGTTGAAAAACCACAGCCGGTGCGTGGGGAACATTAATGGACTAGGTGGGCTAAAACACAGGGATCATTACAAGAAAAGTAGTGGGAGGTAAGACTGGAAAAGTAGAAGGAGCATGTGATGGAGACTCCTGAACACTGAACTGGTGTTGGAGCAGCACTGAATTGGGGATTAAGACATTGCTGAAGGGAGGCTGGAATGACCAGAGACAGGCTTCAACAATAACTTCTCTGACCTTGATGTCTCATTTGGATTGGAACAGGAGAAATCGGAGCTAGAGAAACTATTCAGGCCTATGGTAGCAGTCTAGGCAAACAGCATGGAGCCCAAATTAGAGTACTGGCTCATAATTGTGGTTGGCATAACAGGAAATAGGGTAGTGTTTCTGATTTCAGAATGAAATGTAAGAGAAAGAAACTAAGGCTTATAGGAATTGTTTAGCCTCCAGTTAGGAAAAAACCTAACCAGCGGGGTGCTGTCTAGAACTCCCCTACTCCCTACCTCTTCTCATTGAGATCCTGCCTATTTGGGCTGTCCCAGGAACCAGGGGACCTTTTCCAGAAGCTCCCTTCTTATTCACCATCAGTTACTGCTTCCTCAGGGCTCCTCCAGAATTTTTGTTGAAACCTCCCTGGTACGTTTGCTCTGTGCTGTAATTATTTGTGTAAAAACAGGAGTCATGTTTATCATCTTTTTATTTTCCTCAATCTAGCAGAATACTTTGCATATTGTAGATAGGCAGAAAATGTAGGAAATTGAATAATTGTAGTTGTTAGGACTTTAGAGGTAAAACTGAAGTTGAAATTGAAAAGCCAAGTAAGTGTATTTATCCCAGCAAGGACAGGATACAAAATGTTTCTGATGGATTTAATGCAAAGGACTGGAATATAGTTGCAATGGGACTTTTATGAGTTTAAAATCTTGGGGAAATAATTTAACTCATGGGTTTTCTTTAAATTTTTACAGAAAGCCTTTTTTAATGTAATTTGCTTTGTTGTCTGCTGTTTTGGTAAGGTTTCCTCTTTTTTGTTAAAGACTAAAAGATGAAACTGAAAAAGCTGATCCTGTGATGAATCTTAGATTAGAATTATATTCTTTGTGATTAAACAGTAGTCTCCTAACTTTTTTGCCACACATTCATATCAGTAAAGGTGTTTTTTCATAAAAAATTATATACACATACTATTCTACCAATATTTTGTATAATAGAACAAAAATACATTAAATTGTGCTATTTAAAAATAATCTTTAAGGGTGGGCCATGGTGGCTCAGCAGGCCGAGTTCTTGATTCCAGGTGCCTGCCCATGCAATAATAATAATAATAATGATCTTTAAGTATATTAAACTATACAGTAAAAAGGCTTTGCTAGTTGGAATTTTGGCTTAACTCATTGTGATACAGCAATTGGATGGTCTGTTTCTAAAACTTCAATTTTTTTTAAATTTTTATTAATAAAACCAGTCAACATACAACACAAACTTTCTTAACGTATGAACATTATGTACTTGGTGTGCAATCAATGGCTCACAGTATCATCACACATTTGTATATTCATCACCATGATGATTTCTCAGAACATTAACATCACTCCAGAAAAAGAAATAAAAGAAAAAACTCATACATACCCCTTACCTGTCCCTCTCATTGACCACTCACTGACCACTAGTATTTCTCTTTATCCAATTTATTTTAACATTTGTAAAACTTCAGTTTTTAAAAAAATATTTTTATTGACTAATCTTCACGTATTGTCCATACATGGTGTACCATCAGTGGCTCACAATGTCATCACATAGTTGTATATTCATCACTATGGTCATTTTTTAGAACATCTGCAGTACTAAATTGGTAATGTCTCTTTTTTAAAAATATTTTTATTTAAGAAAACAAGCAGTAGACTTAGAACTACCAAAAATGGTTATCTTAGTTAGCTTAAGCATAGGCATATTTAAATAAAACTTGAGTTTGCCACTTAGTTTTGATGACTTTGTCAGAGGTGAAAGAGATACTTCACAAAGATTTGTGGTTCACAGAATGATTTGATCAGTGACTGGAAAAGTATTTGCAAGCCCCCTTCGGGGAATGGTGAGAGTGGGGAGAAATTCAACTTCCCCAAGTTGAATTCTTGATATTCTCACAAGCAGTGTGGACAACCAAAGCTGTAGGCTGAGCCCCCAGTCTTGAGGTGTGTTCACATGAAACTTAACCCCACAAAGGATAGGTCAAGTCTACTTAAAATTTAGGCCTAAGAGTCACCCCCAAGAGAGCCTCTTTTGTTGCTCAGATGTGGCCTCTCTCTCCAGCCAATATGATGAGCAGTCTCACCACCGTCCCCCTCTCTGCCTGGGACATGACTCTCAGGGGTGTGGACCTTCCTGGCAAAGATCCTGGAATGAGCTGAGACTCAGCATCAAAGGACTGAGAAAAACCCTAGAATGAGCAGAGAATTAACATCAAGGGACTGAGAGAACCTTCTGGACCAAAAGGGGGAAGAGTAAAATGAGACAAAGTGTCAATGGCTGAGAGATTCCAAACAGAGTCGTGAGGTTATCCTGGAGGTTATTCTTACGCATTAAGTAGATATCACCTTGTTGTTCAAGATGTAGTGGAGAGGCTGGAGGAAATTGCCTGAAAATGTAGTGCTGTGTTCCAGTAGCCATGTTTCTTGATGATTGAACAATGATATAGCTTTCACAATGAGACTCTGTGAATGTGAAAACCTTGTGTCCGATGCTCCTTTTAGCTACTATATCAACAGAAGAGTAGAACATATGGAATAAAAATAAATAATAGGGGAAACAAATGTTAAAATTCAGTTTGCAATAGTGGTAAATGAAAGCGAGGGGTAAGGGGTATGGTACATATAGTTTTTTTTTCTCTATTATCTTTTTTTCTGTTGTCTTTTTATTTCTTTTTCTAAATCGATGCAAATGTACTAAGAAATGATGAATATGCAATTATGTGATGATATTAAGAATTACTGATTGTATATGTAAAATGGAATGACCAGTCTGAATTGTCGTAGTTGTCATTATTGTTAGTTCGTTGTCCTTGTCGTTGAAATTCAGCTAGAACTTTTCCATTTTCCATTACCTTAAATCAGTTGTTCCTACAAATGAATCAGAAGGTGGTATTTATATTTTTATTGAATGGCTCAAGATTCACTGAAATTTTTCATTTGGAAGACTTCTAAACAGGTTAGAAAATATTTCCAGGTTTTTTAAATGTGCAGATACAAGTTTTTCCGGGAATCTTGATATCCCCCCTTTTTTTTCTTTTTTTTTTTTTTGGACAAAGTTACATAACAATGGACACATATCCTAACATGGTTTCATAAGTGTTCTTTCCTCACACTCTTTTCTTAAGCAGCTACTGTCTCACTCATTGCTTCACTTTTAACAGACACTGGTTTTTAGCTTCTAACCTTGCACTGGGATAGAAGCGTCCTTCAGCTGAACCATTTTCTTGTTGCTCACTTGTGTTTGCATTAAACATTTCCTCATGTGCTAGTTTTCTACAAGAATCTTTCTTTCTTTCTTTCTTTCTTTTACACATGGGCAGACACCAGGAATCTAATTGGTGTCTCTGGTATGACAGCCAAGAACCCTGCCTGCTGAGCCACCATGGCCCACCCTCTGCAAAAATCTTTTAAGTGCTTTAGTGAAGGTACACTAGTTAAAGCTGGGTAAAATAGTGCATTATTCCACATAACTGGTTTCAGATGAACTGTAGTACATGACAATACCTAAAAGCAAACAAACAAGGGCACCCTGTCAGCCCCTTTGTGGGGGGAGGAGGGCTCCCACCCCTTCCTCAGGATATATCACATGCACTGTGATATGTGGCATGTAACAGATTAGCATTTAGGCCAGGTGAGAGTGTTAGTGTCAGTCTCTCAAATATGACTTAATTCTCTCAGCTTAAATATACAAATAGACATTCTGACATTTTCTTTCTGCATCCCCAGTGGATCTTCTTGTACTTTGGAGACCACAACTTTAGACTGACCAAGACACCCATAAAAATTAAAAATGGTAGCTAAATGGGAGGTTAGCAAGTCAGGGCTTCAGATTTGGCTTGAGTATTGGCTCAACTAGGAGTCATCTGATACTGAGCAAATTACTTAGGTGTTTTAAGCCTCACTTATGTCATCTGTAAGATGGTACTATTCTGCCTGCCTATGAAAGCCGTTATGGGGATGAAGTAAGATTGGGCGGGTGCTGCCTGGCACACCGCTGACATTCACCTTTCACAGGGTAAGTAATGGGAATGCAGCTTTCAGGACCTGCAGGAAAGGCGCTCAGGGCCAGGCAGACAGCCTGAGGCTGGAACTTGCCTGTGTGAGATCTGTTTACAAACCTTAGTATTGAAAATGACAGTAGAAACAATACGCCTCTGCAGTTTTTTTTCTTTACTATTTTAGAGGTACTCTTCCTGAGTTGCCTTGGTGTCTAGCCTTATATGAAGTTGTTATTACACAGGCCACTCACTTTTCATAAAGATACTAATAACCTTTTTTTAATACTTCAGAAACAGTGCAGAAACAAGTATCATAAAACATCTCCTAAGACTGAAAGGGCAGCACAGACCCTGTTTGGATCAAGTCAGTTCCTGAGCCTGAATGATGACGGCGGAATCCAGGGAAGCCGCTGGTCTGTCCCCCCAGGCTGCCCAGGAGAAGGATGGTATCGTAATAGTGAAGGTGGAAGAGGAAGATGAGGAAGACCACATGTGGGGGCAGGATTCCACCTTGCAGGATACTCCTCCCCCCGACCCAGAGATATTCCGCCAGCGTTTCAGGCACTTTTGTTACCAGAATACTTTCGGGCCTCGAGAGGCTTTGAGTAGACTTAAAGAACTTTGTCATCAATGGCTGCGACCAGAGATAAACACCAAGGAGCAGATCTTGGAGCTGCTGGTGCTGGAGCAGTTCCTCTCCATCCTGCCCAAGGAGCTCCAGGTCTGGCTACAGGAGTACCGTCCAGATAGTGGAGAGGAGGCTGTGACCCTTTTGGAGGATTTGGAGCTTGATTTATCAGGACAGCAGGTAAGAAGAGGGGAAACCTATTGTGTGTGAACAGGGTGTGGACTTTGGGGCTGGAGTGAGGAGAGAGTTGCTGATTTAAAGCTGGTTTTGGTAGTCTTTGGGTTGGTTATTCCCCCTGCTCTCCTGGGAAACAAGAAAGTGCTCCGGCCTTCTCCCCCTGCAACTACCTCTTTGACATTCACCACGGCCTGGCCTCCTCTTTAATGTTGTAATCGCTTTTGAAAAGGGAACTTACTCACAAGCCCACCCTGCTTGTCCTCAGGTCCCAGGTCAGGTTCACGGACCCGAGATGCTTGCACGGGGGATGGTGCCTCTGGATCCAGTTCAGGAGTCCCCGAGCTTTGAGCTTCACCACGAGGTCCCCCAGTCCCATCCCAAGCATTCGTCACGGAAACCCCGCCTCCTGCAGTCACGAGGTAAGGAGCGAGAGGACATCTGGGGTCAGGGTGGAGGGCATGCTTACTGCATTGGCAGGAACAGCATCAAACTATTCAGGATGGGATGGCTCCATGTTGCCCCGTGCCTGTGATAAAGAAGCACATTCGTTCTTCTTCATTGTTTTCATTATTATGAAATTTTAGGAAAAATCTAACTTACTGACCAATCTTGGGAGTTAAACTTATGTTACTAAGGAGGTAAATGAAGTATACATAATGACCTTATTTATTTATTGAACTGCTAGCATTCCGGATGCCTAGCGGAATTTTAACAGGAAAGTGTTGGAAAGAGATGATATATTACCAGCCTGGGTTTTGAAATACTCTAGCATGTCATAAACTATCTTTAAAAGGATCCTAAATCTTTTTAAAAACCCATTTTGTCTAAAAAATACAGAAGTATTGTACAATTCTTTTCAAAGTTATTTTAAAAAATGAGTCCTGAAGATCAAACAGTGGGAAAGCATGGAAAAATAATTTGGTTTTAGTTGAGGGGCACGAGAACATCCGTTCAGCGTCTCATATAAATAAAAAATCCATTTAATTGGATGTTTTTCCTTTGAAGGAAATATATAACAATATCTTTACCCAGTTTTGAAATCAAAGTAGGTACAAAGAATGTCAGTAAAAACAATGAAATAATAAAAGTAAGTACAGTTGTTCAAGAAGAGTTGCTACAGGCCCAATCCCTAACCAGTATGTTCATTTGTGATGATGTTTAGGGTGGGGATATTAGATCAAAGAGCTTAAGGAAGTGTTCTCTTCTCTGCATTCCTGAAGGTAGGTGGCAGAGACTTGCTGGAGAAGTCCCTGCAGATCAGCACCTTGTGCTGGAGAAGTCCCCACTGTTGATGGTCTTCTAGGGCAGGCTTGTGGGGTTCTTCCACACTCTACAGCAAGAGGCAAAGAGGGTGAATTCGGAAACTGGGGAGAACAGTCATAGTTTCAAGGACCAGATTAGAGCTTCAGGTTGCCAGGCAATGCTTTTAGAGACCCTGGAACATATAATTGTCATTCAGTAAATGGTTCTTGAATTAACTGAGTCATATGCATTTATTCTCAATTTTCTCTTTGTCCTATTCGTCTTCCAGAATATTTCCTAACTCTCCGCAGGTTAAAATGTTAGGTACTTGATTTTTTTGTACATTTTTGCCCTAGCTTATATTATTATTGCACAGTTTGAAATAGTTACAAGGGTTGGTGGTTGAGTTTCAAATTTATTTCTCTAATATTCTTACAGCTCAGTAACATCTGTTTCCCATAACATTTTCAAAGCTAATAATACTTAGGCAGGGGGTGGATTTTTTATTTTTCAACTCTACAGTTTTCTAATTCTCCCTACATATTACAGTTAGCATGATCCTATATATAACTGGTGTTAGTAATATTTACACTCATAAATATCTCATCAGCATTTGAACCACTTATGCATTTTCTCAAAAAGAAAAAACTTGTTTATTATGGTCAAGTAAGGGAGAAAAGTAAAGGGGTGAAAACTTATCCACTGATAAGACTTCTTTCCTCCTTTACCTTTCAAGAGATGACTACTGAAGATTTTTAAAGTCGTATGGCATTTTTCACAGCTGTAGGTATAAATAAGATTCTGATCTCCTGGTGCCAGTGAAGTATTGCGTTATGAATCAGATTGTTCCAGGCGTCAAAGGCTGCCCACTTTCTGTAGCTGAGACTTGGACCCCAGATCAATGTCCTGGCTCTCATGTGTGGATTCAGGCATGTCATTGAACTTTTTGGACCTCAGTTTCCTCTTCTTTACAATAAAGGAGTTGGACTAGGTGATTTTAAGGACTCCTTGCAACTCCTGCTTGGGATTAGAAGTCTTGGATATACAAAGGTCATACTTTTTCTTCCCTATACTCTCTGTAGTATTTTATTCTTTAGTTAAACATTGAATATGCTGATGCAGGAAAGAGTGACTCTGGGTCCATCTTTGAGGGAAGACCTCAGCAGAGATAGTTTTACTCACAGCTCCTTTCTCCTCCCTCAGCTCTCCCTGCCTCCCACGTTCCTGCCTCTCATCATGAGGGGAGCCCCCGGGACCAGGCAATGGCATCTGCACTATTCACAGCAGATTCTCAGGTGAGCTGTGGGCCCCTCAGCCCTCCTAAGTCCTTTGCCTCTGCCTCCCTTCCTGGAGCTCTTTAAACGGTCTCCACCCAGGACCCACAATCATGGTCTTGAGATGTCCCTGTGCACAGAGAAGTTCCACTCCCCACTCTCCATTCACTGTCTTTCCACTGCCAACTCCAGCCGTGTAGGTTTACACTCACCTTTCTCCCTAACTTCAGGTTTGGGCAGGGGGATTGTCCCTGAGCCTTGAGGGGAACTGAATGTGGACATCTCGTGTTATTTCAGGCAATGGTGAAGATTGAGGATATGGCTGTGTCCCTCATCCTGGAGGAATGGGGATGTCAGAACCTGGCTCGGAGGAATCTCAATAGGGACAACAGGCAGGAGAATTATGGGAACGTACTTTCCCAGGGTAAGACTGATGGAGGATTATTGTCTAAGATTTCTTTGCCTCTTTGTTAGTTGTGGAATCTATGCTATACTTAGTTGAATGTTGACAAAGCTTTAGAGAATCTGATCCCCTTTCTCCAGACTAGGTAGAGTGAGGACATTTGTGTTCATTTAACCCCGCATGCATGGTACTCCTGACTCCCTGATTCCATATCAGGAATTGTTTTTTTTAATCTCTAGGTGGTTTTTGCTCTTTGAAATCAGAAATAGACTCTTGTACTCCTAGTCCTTCCCTCTTCAACCACTCAGTTCCCAGAGTAGACACGGTGCTACTCACTGTGGGTTACAGTTAGACACCTCTCATAGGGTGTCTGTATGTCCTAGCCAGGTGAACTGGTCATCAGTCTAATCCTAGCCTGTTGTCCTGTCACCACATTCCTGAATGTGTCAAACATCCTTTCATGGGCTTTTTGTTTTTTTCCTTCTATGTGAGCACTGCCCAGTGAATGCTCTGTGTAATTCCATGAGGTTGCCCAGGTACCTTATAATCAGGATCCCAATTTCCAAACCTAATTGTGATTCCTGATGAAGAGCCCTGGATCCTGAATGTGTAGTGAGAAAGAACCATGGAGGTCTAAGAGGCATCCACCAGATAAGACAAGGTGACCCAGTTTATCTTTTCACCTACTATGCCCAGCTAGTGCGGTATTAGTTTATCAGTCAACAACAACAAAATAATGTATTTTGGAACATTCACTGTTTTATCTCTGCTAGACCTTAACCTCCAAGAGACAGTGCTACATAGAAGCCTTCAAATTAAAGTACTGTGATTGGGAAATCCACAGTGAGCATCCTGGGAGGGCGGAGGGAGGGATAACAAGGTAATAAACGTGAAGTAGAGATACCACTGAAGAAACTTCAGTTTTATTTTGAACCACGGGTATAAGTGATTTCTTGGTATTTACTCTTTGAACTGTAGGAAAATTAAGCCAAAGTGATTCTTAATTGTGAGCTGGGTGTTACCCACTCCAGTTACCTAAAAAAACACACAGAACAATCTGGAAAAGATCTAGATACTCACATACCTTGGCTTGGATCCAAAAGAAAAGGACCAATTTACTTTCTTCCAGTTGGTTCGATAGTTAGGGTGATTTCATCACTAAAGCCAAGTATTAGATATTATACAATGCCCTGGGTAATTGCCTACAGACGCCTATTTGAAATAGTGCAGACCCATTTGGAAAACTTTCTTAAGGCCAAGTAAATAAAGAATAGAGCTGAGGTACTTTGTTTTTTTCATAGACAAATATAAAATATATAAAATAGTGTGTTTATTGAATAGTTTTCGATCTCCACTAGAAAGCAAAGTGGTACACAGAAAATAGTGTACAGTAAAAATAAATTCAAGTGTTTTAGTAGACTCATTGCTAAAATGAGAGAATAAGCTCTTCTTTTGTAAACTTTTGTTTTATTAATCTCATTCATGGGCTCTCTCAGAAATTATTTTCAGTTTATTTTCGATTCTCAGTTGTCTGTCAAGGAAAGTTTTCCTTATGTTTACTAATGCTCCACCCACCTTCATCCCCATCTCTGCGCCTTGTGCACTGTCAGCCCCGGACTGCTCTTCCCAGTGGAGAGAAGTGTCCTGTGTTGTGTCTTCAGGTCCTTGTAGCCTGCCACGTTCAGAGCCCCTGGTTTTGCCTGTTAAGATCACCATGTTGATAAAAAAAATCTCACAGAATTGGAGGAATATTCTCTTTTTTAACTATATTCCTTTCTTTCTGCTAAGACCATTTCACTTTTTTGCTCATCCCCAGGGTATCTGTTTATTCCTTTTCATCTCTCGTTTCCCACTCTTTGCCTGCGCTCTCCTTTCTCAGCATTATCCCTTGTTGTCCCTGAGTTTTTCCTTTTTTTCCTCCTATATCCAGTTAATATTGCAAAGTCGTTTTACAGCCATGTGAAAGCTTCCTGGAAACAGTGTCACTTAATTGACCCATATAGTCAAAAGAAAGAGGTGCTATTTGTATTTTCTGTTTATTGCGTTAGGTTGTGAAAACAGAAATGAGAATGAGGAGTCTACCTCAAAGGCTGAAATCTCAGAAGATTCGGCATCATGCGGAGAGACAGCAGGAAGGTTCCCAAAAGAGTTTGGAGAAAAATGTGAACAGCAAGGCAAAACAGTCGATAGGCAGCGGAGAAACCCTGAGGAGAAAACTGGGAGAGAGAAGAGAGATTTGGGATCAGCTGCCACCATCAAGGAAAAAAAAACCACCGCGGGCGAGCGAGCTCCGAGGGAGAAGGGTAAAGGGTTGGGAAGAAGCTTCAGTCTGAGTTCAAACTTTAATAATACCCCTGAAGAAGTTCCAACGGGAACAAAGTCTCATAGATGTGATGAATGTGGTAAATGTTTCACAAGGAGTTCAAGCCTTATTCGCCATAAAATAATCCACACTGGAGAAAAGCCCTATGAATGTAGTGAGTGTGGGAAAGCCTTCAGTCTTAACTCCAACCTTGTCCTACATCAGAGAATCCACACAGGAGAGAAACCTCATGAATGTAATGAATGTGGCAAAGCCTTCAGTCATAGTTCAAATCTCATTCTACATCAGCGAATCCACTCTGGAGAGAAACCCTATGAATGTAATGAGTGCGGGAAGGCCTTCAGCCAGAGCTCAGATCTTACTAAACATCAGAGAATCCACACAGGAGAGAAACCCTATGAATGTAGTGAATGTGGGAAGGCTTTCAACCGAAACTCCTACCTAATTTTGCATCGGAGAATTCATACCAGAGAAAAGCCCTATAAGTGCACTAAGTGTGGCAAAGCCTTCACCCGGAGCTCAACCCTTACTCTGCATCACAGAATTCACACTAGAGAAAGAGCCTCTGATTATAGCCCCGCCTCCCTTGATGCATTCGGAGCATTTCTGAAAAGTTGTGTGTAAAGCCAGAATTTGACAACAAGCCATTTCCCCCTTTTGTTTCTAAGGTTATTTCAGAGATGTGTGCCCATGGAGGAGGGGAAAAAAAAGCTTCAAAAGATTAAAAAAAAAAAAGAAATCACACTTCAGGATCCTTCTAGTTACATCAGCAGTGTTCTGCCTTTGTGTAGTCTGTGGGCGTCTAATTCTTCCACACAGTCCCTGCAGAGAAAAGCTAATCACGTGAGTAATCTACAGAATTTCCACAAGATAAAAGCACACAACCAGTAAAATATCAAGCTTTTCAGTAATGAAGATACCTTTAAGTCACTGTTGGACTTTCAGCCACCCAGCATACAAGGTGAAAATCACTAAGGATGTCTCCGTGAAAATGATACTGAGGTTAAGAAGCTACTTGCTGCAAACAAGCCCTACTAAGCTAACATCTTGCTGTACCTTATTTCTCAAAAAAAAAAAGAGGGACAGTTTTTAAAAACTACATTGGGACATGCTGCTTGAACTAGTTCTATATATACAATAAGTTATATGTATGATCACTGGTAGCCTACCAAAGCTATAGAAATCTAGGACTTTGCTGATCAGTATCAAACCAAAGATTTCTGTCTCTTCCTGAAAGAGAGTGTGTGCACCAGTCTACAGTTCCAAAGGACTGCAACAAATGTAGATGATTCTGTCCTCATCACTGAGATAAATTCTACTGAAATGGCAATGATTCAAGACACTTCCCCCTTGAAATCCTTAAAGCACTATCGCACTCATGAATGCATTTCTCTACAGCTGAGCACTTGATTGTATACTGTCTTTTAATCCTTAACTATTTCATGTACGTGAGTTTTTATTAAGCCCTTTTCCCCTAAAGAGATGCTCCACTTGTCAAGGGATGTATTTCTCTTTCTCACAGCGCTAGACCCTGGGCTGTACACACAAGAGGCCCTCATCATGACTACATTCTCACAAGATTTTTGCATTTGTGAGAAAGCCCTGCAAATCTTGAGAACCTGAAATATGGTAGCCTGTCCCAACTTCTGAAGAGGACTTCAGAGCCATGGGGCATGCTGAAGCTCCAGTGTCTCATCTTCTTTTGCCCTAACTAAAAAAGAAAGGCACTGATTAGCTGCCTGCGTAGGCACTTTCCAAACACAAATCAGTGAGTAACTACCACGAGATGTCCATTGTCATCTTAAAGAAAAATACGAACACCGAGGCGATTTTTCTGACATTTTTCTGTGGCAGAGATCTTTGAATTCTCTTCAATCAGCTGCTGAATAATTGGATGATCTGGGCACTTTCTGAATCATTTGTAACTTCAGAAAATATAGGGCGAAGGTGTGATTTTTTTTGTTTTGTTTTTGCTTTTCAGAAAAAAAGGAAAGTTATAGGGAGCAGTTTTTCCCCACTTTTCCAGAAACCTGGCAGAAGTAGTTGACATCATTAGTTGGTGATTACTAAACACTTTTTTGCTCTGAGACATTCTCCAAAATTCTAAAGGAGATGTATCATAGTCATGGCACACAGGTACTTTTTTGTTTCTTGTTGCTAAACCTTACTAAAGACTGAGGTGGGTTATGAAACTTTAATCTGTTGTGTCATCTGTGCAGGAGGATGCAGGTGGCTACCTGTAAACTATAATGACAGATTGTCTTCACGTGTATCCATTCAGGAGCCCAAGCTGCCATGGGCTATGTAGGTGGTCACTAGTGGCTTCAGTAGACATGACTGTGCTCATGAAAACATGCCAGTGACTGTGGACAGCCCTGCAGAAACTTAGACACAGACAAATAAAAGGCCCGAAGACTGGCAGGATCACCCGTAACAGGAGAACATGCACATAGACTGAGAGCTCCCCTCAAGAAACTGAAATAAAACTACCACTTCAGCAGTGGTTTGCTGACCAACAACTAAAATCCAGCGTGGCTTTATGGGGAGCCAACAAGATGGGGGCAGGTGGGGCCTCAAGCTCCAGACCAGACTGCAATTCTGCACAGCAGTAATTCTTTGGCCTCTCTTAGGCTTCATAACCTGGACCAACCACAATTTCCCTATTGCTTCTAAGCAATTGCCTGGGAAAACTTAAAGTAGTAAGTCAACTGGCTACTGAAATATTTTCTATTCATCCAATTTAAGTAAAAGAGAAGACATACTCCAAAAGAGTATAACTAAGTAACTCTTTATTGTAATACAGAGGTAGAAGAGATGCTTTAAGGACTTCTTACACAGAGCTCAGCCACAGTGATGGTTGCATGGAACGGCTCCTGCATTTGAGCAAGGACTTTGCTCGCTAAGAAGCAACTGAAAGAACAGTGCAGTGCACATGAACTCCAGGCACTGACTTCCCTCTCTTCATACTAGGGAAAGAACTTTGGTCAGTCTGTCACACTGGCCTTTTATTTTTTAACCACAACTTCATGGCCGACATCAGAATTCAGCCATCTTTTTTTTTTTTTTTAACGAAAATTAAATATAACCTGTGCCCCACCTTCCTGTTTAATTCCCTTTGTATTGGGATATCTTACCAGTTTGGTGAGATAGCTCTTGGGGTTGCTTCAGATCTTCAGCAGATGCACTCCCTGAAGAGGCTAACTGTTGATTAAAACCGTGTACATTGCATTCACTTATCAGATGCTCAATGCAGGGTATAATTAGGTCATGGTCAAAAAGGCTTGCAGCGCCTAACTTGTGCTCAGGATAGTCATTCAGAAGTTCTTGTCTGGCTGAAGTCTAACAGCTTAAGTACTCTGGAGTTAACCAATAGCATGCTAGTTGACCTAAAAGAAGCTTTGAAAATATACCCCAGCCTTGCTAGAAAGAGAAGTAAAAATTTTCCAAAATGTGGAGTATTTGTTTCTGTTCCAGCCTGGCAGCCAAGCCTAAAACCTGAGAAGATAGATGTGTGAGGCATCTTGTTATGTAAGGCACTTAATATTTTCTTAAAGGCATAAAAGTGAAACTATGCTGAATATGTGCAGAGAGATTGACATGTTTGATATTTAGGACAATTCACACTTATATGCATCAAAGAATTTGTTCCAGAAAAGAATCTCTTGAATGTGATAATGGCAAAGCCATCAATCACATCTCAGCCCTCAGCAGCAGAAAGCATACACTGTAAATAAACTTTATTACTCCTATGTGTCAGGAAAATTTTCGTGTACAGCACTCACTGCGTTGGACAGAAAATGACTTCTGTTGATAATGTTCTAATCATGTAATGAATTTCAGAAGCACTGCAGAGGGAGCATAATTTTAATAATTCCAGAGGATCCACAGAAGAAAAAAAATGTGGGGAAATGCTAAAGAAGTAGTAAAATGTACAACTTCTTATAAGAATTGTTAATGTTGGGTATTTTCTTCTATATATTTGTATGGCCATAATGTCAGTGTCTGTGTTTTGTACCTCCAGCCCTTGTTATTCTGTAAATTCCTTGTTAACAGATTATGTTTTATTTTAATCTATTTGACAGAACACTTCACTCTGAAAGAACAGTTTTGGAGTGAGTAGTGAAGAAATTGATGTGGTTATAGACAAAAGCTCAGTTCACAGAACCGGGGAGGGGTAAAAGAAAAAAAGCTCCCATTTGGTGCTTATCAAATCAAGAGGAGAGATTAGAAGTAAATTCATTAGGAGAGACAGGTTAATAAGGCACTAACATTTAAACAATTCCCATAAACATCTGCTTATTTCTGAGTTTTTTTCTCTTCCAAACCAGGGAGTTAACTTATTAGCTGCCAGGTCACCATCTCAAGCAAAGGGAATGGAATCTCTGAGCTCATCAAGGGAGTAAGTGGACATCTTCTCCATGAGTTGTATCTTGAGAGTGTACTAGGAAGTCCAGTGGGACCATTTAACTTGACCAGATTTCTGTAAGCCATGCTCCTGCTCTTAAATCTGTATCCTTAGAAAATTTTGGCTCTTTGCTGGAAGATAGGCACAGATACATCCAGTTCCTGGCATTGCGGGAAGTTTTTCTGATGAGGCTTAAGAAGCAGTTTCGCAATATGCCCCTTGGCTGTGTTCCTGTATACCTTTGTCCTACCTCCTTCCCCAGGTTTATGATTATTAGGAGAGAAGGCTTTTGGAGATTCAGAGCTATGGAAGGTTTTTTGTGTGTGTTTGGGTTTTTTTTAGTTTTCTCCTAGAGTTTGGTCATATTTATTCCAGGATCCAGTCATTCTGATCTACACATCCAAAGCTAATGGGTTTACTCATGGAAGACTCATCGTGAATTAGAGTAACAGCATTAAAGGATAGTAAAACAGTGACAACAATACTTGCCAGAGGAGCTATATTTTTTGTGGGTCCCGCTCTGAGAAGCTTCTCAGAAACATATGTCAGGGACTAGGTTCCCTGTCTAGGAAACCAAATGAAGGTCTGCAGATTGCTAAGTTAAATAGAGAATCAGAAAAAAAGGAAATTAAGTGATATAAATAAATCTTTTCGTAGAAGTTAGGAGTAGATTTTTATTTCAATAACTACTGGAGAATTTAATAAAAAGCATTATTTGAGAAGTTTTCCTAACTTAGATTTAGATTTTGTTTTTAGAATGACACTACTGTACATTTAAAAGCAGTTACTTATTTTGCTATTCAGATTAATTTTTTATTATATCTGAAAATGAAATTGTTTTACTTTTCAAAGCTTTGTAAAACAAACTTGAAGTTAGGGAGGTAAGCCATCTCCAATTACGCAGGTCAAATAAAAATTTGGGAAATACTTTTGACATCCCATGATACAGAATGTCTTAACATGAGAACTTGGTTTCATATTGTCTGGTTCTACTTAATGGACACCACATATCTCATATTTTTCTCTGTTATCCTAAAACTGCGGCTGGACATTAGGTAAACTTGTCAACCATAGTCTGCTGTTACTTTAACAGCTTTTTGTTTTATTTCATTTAATCTTCTGAGATGGTCACCTCCATTTGCTAAAGAATCATGACTCACTTCAAATTATACAATAATCACAGCAAGGCAAATTGGTCTTTAAAGCTAAGCTTTCTTCCTTCGGCAAGCAGTCATCACGCAGTGAGGCTGAGTGTTCTAAAGTAATAAGAGAAGTGATATCTGAGAGTGATTGAAAGATGGTATTGAAACTTGGATTTCACTCCAGTTTTAGATTTGGGTTCTAAGTTCCTTTCTAGGGAAGGGACCAGGCAGCTGCAGTATCCCCAGATCCCTACCATTAGTGTCCCACCCAGGTTAGGTGCATGGGGATAGGAAAGGGAGGAGGGTTGTGACAGCCCTATACTTCCCCCAGAGAAGGAGGCCTGAGAGGGAGAGAAGAGAAATTATGGCAACATGTTGGGCTACTGCAAGCTTGTCTTCCCCTTCGCCTCAACCTCTTAACAGCATTCAGCTGTTTTTTAAATTTTAGTTTGCCCTAGCAGGAACAAAGCATGTTAGAGTTAGAGATGCTTCTGTTGCAAGCAGGGGTTCTTATTTGAAAACAAATATATGAGGGGGGTGGGGATGGGAGGAAAAGGATTGTGATTCTGCAGGAAAATCTTGTTCTAAAAATATATAAGTTTAGGGGTAGAGGGTGGGATATGCAAGTAAAATCGGTGATTATTTTGAAATGAGCATATGTATTTTTATTAACTTTTAGTTAATATAGATTATTAAAACCAGGTCAACATGATACACCTAAATTTATAGAGAGAGCTAACTCAGGCATCGTCTTGTTTATTTGTAGACTGGGTAAGACAAGCTTTCCTGTTTTTTTCTGTCCCCAGCTTCTAAGTTTAGAATAAATTAGACCAAAAGAAGGAACTTGTCTTTCTATATGCCCACAGAATTAAGTTATTGCAATTAAAAACTGGATTTTTCATTTCAGTTGCCTCTGAAGAGTCCAGATGCTTAGTAGATGTTCAATAAATGGTTTTTAAACTGAATTTGTTCATTTAAAATCCTCGTTAACATTTCTACATTTCTTTTGATAATAGAATATTTGAGGAAGAGTTTTTGTTTGAGGGCTAGAGAATCTTAAATGAAAAATAATTTGAAACATGATTGAAGGCTGGTGTTTCACTGATAAGATAAATGGCAGCAAAATAAAATTTATACACGTTAATAGTTTGGTCCATTTTAGGAGAAGGATGGTGTCTGAAAAAGAAATGTTAGAGTAGAGAGGTTGGGGGAGGAAATTGTGGGGACTTGTAATAAATATTCTCTTCATGTGTTTCTCTTCTGGGTCATGGTAAAACAATAAATTATCATTTCTAGGTGGCAGTGGTTGTAGCGGTGGTTTTTTTTGTTGTCCTTGATTGCATAAGTGCACGTTTTGGGTAAAAAGTGTAATTTAAAATGAAAAACTAAAACTGAAACAAACAAAATCCTCATGTAGAAAACTTTATTTTGTTTTCAGTAATTTCACAAAAGTTCCTTGTAAAATGCCACCTTAGAGTTGTAGGCACAGGATGGAAAATCTTGGTTTCCATGGAATAAAGTGATTTATATTATCCACCAAAAGGTACTTTGGAATCACATAAGATGAAACCATTCAAATGACCTTTGATCTTTTTTTGAAATTTAGGAAAATGCTTGAATGTCTCCCAAGAGTATGTGCAGTATGTCATCTGATAGTTTAGACCTTCAAGCTGTGGCCTTTAGCCCAAAAATCTTTTTGTTATTGCATGATATATTGAAACCCTCATTTAAATAATGTGTTGTTTCATTTAAGTAATTGACTTATCCCCCCTATTTAGAAATCAAAAAGCTTTGATTCCTCTGCTTCAGTTTCAGTATCCTTAAGATTGGAATATCCCTGCTTGCCTCCCAGGGCTGAGGTGGAATAAATGGAAGTAGAAAAAGTAAATGAAGTAAAGAAAAGGTGGCACAAGTGAAAAACAACCTGGATATCTTCACATCCAAAAGTTCAGATGAACTTCATATTGGTCAAGTTGGGGCCAACTGTCAGCGTGCCCCCCCCCGAGAGCAGGACCTGAGGTGTCAGAGCTTTTGCCCAGATGATTTATTTTAGGAAGTGACCCCCAAGAACAGAAGTGAAGGACAGGGTGGGTAGAAACAAGGGGGGTACAAGGAGGGTGCATTATTGAACTTGGTCACTGCTGTGAACAGCTGGGGCCCACTCTCCCATGACCTTGGGGGATTATTGTAGGTGACAGGTGACGATGGAAGAATAATTGAGCTCACAGAGGACAAGGAACAATTAAGTACTGGAAAGAAATTTTCCTGGAATCAGACCTGATCTTCAAGTCCAGCCCTACCACTTGGAGGATGCCAGCACAGGTTGCACAACCAGAAGCAGTGACCCTGGTAAAAGCCATGACGGAGAAGGAAGAACCTTGTGGAGCCCACCAAAGTGAGTGGCTGCATCAGTTCAGGCATTCAGGTATGGTTGGGGGCCATCTGGGTGATGCTGGGAAGGGATTTTTTTTTTTTTTTTGCATGGGAGAGGGCTGGGCCAGATGCCCTCTGTGATCTTCCATTGTGATTATGCAAATCTTTCTAAAACAAGGGGGGTCAGATCAGCACCGGCTATATAGTGTATTGTAGTGGAAGATAGGAACTTGGCACATTTTATCCTCCTTTATTAAAGAGAAGGCTGGTGGCCCTCTCCACATGGGGTAGGATAGACAATTGGTCAAGTCACATCCATCCCTGGGGTGAAGGGGAAGAGGGTAAGATAAAAAATAACTTGGTAGATATTGATGGTTAAAAATTCCTTTTATTTGTATAGCTGGTTCACACAAAAAAACCCACCTCTCATATATATATATATATATATATATATATGATAAAATTTAATCTTTCTTCCAGCCCTTTAAAGTTCTTATAGCAGTATTATTCAGACCTTTTTCCAGAAAATCAAGTCGCATATCAAATCTCCCAAGGCTCATAAGCAACAGAGCTCTGGGTCTAAGCCATAGGGTTGCCTATTCCATTCCATTTTTATTCTCTTTTCTTTTCATTTTCTGTAGTAAAGGTCTTTGCAGATTCCTAACATACTGAACATGTGGACTCTTTCCTGGAAGGAAAAAGGAAATTTTTAGAGCTATGATGGGCAGAGAGGTTGCTGAACCTTGTTCTAAGAGTAATCAGTGTTTGATTACCCTCTACTGGCCAGGCTTGGTGATGGCTGCAAAAGCAAGTGATATGAGAATGACCCAGGAAGTTCCAGAAAACACCAGTTTAGAACGATGACTGCTCTGCTGGAAAAGGAGGGAGGGACCAGGGTCTGTTGCAAACCCTGGAAGTTCTCCTCCCCTAGGATTCTTTTACAAAGGGGATGGGGATTCTTTTTCTTTTTCGTTCGTCTTCTCTGTTAAACCAAGTAATCTGCCAAGTAAAAAGAAAACTGAGTAATGTTGAAAAAGTTACAGTAGGAGAGTTGAGAGGGCATTTAAATGGGTTCAGGTCTCCAGCCTCCGACATTTAACATTGCAAGATTGAGAAGCAACTTCCATTCACGGCCATGGGAACTACTCTAGGTGATCTCTGGGACAATTAGGCATAATCTCTATTTTCAGACATTTTGAAGGACTATCAAGAACAATTAGAGTCATTTTGTGAGAGAGAAAGACTCGAATTAGTGAGTTGAAATTACAGGAAAGCATATTTTTGCTTTAATGTAAAGAACTTTTAGCAATTAGAACTCTCCAAAAGGAGGGGGGGCGGCCTTCTAAAGGAGAAAGCTCCCTGCTACAGAATAGGTTAGAAGCAGAAGGCTGTCACAGAAAGGGTGTTTGCAGAGAGGTTAGTCCATGGATACCCAAGGTGATACATTTATTCAGTCAACGTTTATTGGGCTCATCTCTATTATCATTGACCATATCTGAAATTATTTAACAGATCTGCCAAGGACTGTATTTTTCATTTTTAAACTTGTTCCTCTGACTTAACACAATGCCTGGGCACAATATAGGTTCCTGATTTTGTTGAATGATTGATTGGAAAAGTATGAGGTTCATGGAAATAAAAACTATTCTGAAGAGACAATGCATCTGTCACATCACAGTGAACCTCAGTCATGTTGGCAAACTCTCCCCTCACCTCCTCCCTCGTGGTTTTGTCATGTGGTCATGGTTATATTAATAAAGAAAAATAATGGATCGCTGTAAACTGATTTTTTTAAATATATGATTTGTATAGACAGCATATTGATCTTTCTAATATTTTAAAACAACTTATTAAGATATAAGAAAAATACAGAATCAAATTAGAGCACATGGATTCTACTCTTAGCTCTGCTATGGTCTACCAAGCTTGCCTCAGATCTGATTTCTCCAGGCCTTTGTTCCTTTTTTAAAAAAACGCAATTTTATCAAGATATATTCACACAGCATAAAAACCATCCACAATATACAATCACGTTTACAATATCACATGATTGTGCATACAGCCCCATGATCAAATTTAGGATATTTTCATTACTCCAGAAAAGAAATAAAAAAGAAATCCCTAATCCTCCCATACTCCTTATCCCCACATATTATTGACCCATAGTGTTGGTGTGGTACATTTGTCACTGTTGATGAAAGAGTATTAAAATATTACTGTTAACTAAAGCTGCTCTTATGCAAGCTTCACTTAGATAGTGCTAATTGTCATGGTTTGCTAAACCCAATCAACATCACTCCTGTTGACTCTTAAGAACACCTAGGGTAGATGGCAGAATAGGATAGGTGAGTTCGCCCCTGCTCCAAGGAACAGCTAGAGAAGGAGAGAGAAGGCGACTGGGACAGCAATTTCCAGGGTATGGGTGTCCTGGGAGGGTCTTCTATATGACATAGGGAGGGCCTGGTTGCAAAGGCTGAAGAATTGAGGCACAGAGACCATCCAGCTAGTGCAAACAGCCTAAAGCAGAAAATCAATTAATGTACTACACCATATCAACAAATCAAAGCGGAAAAACCACACGATCATCTGGATTGATGCAGAAAAGTCATTTTGACAAAATTCAACATTCTTTTCTATTGAAAACACTTCAAAGAATAGGAATAAAAGGGAATTTACTCAACATGATGAACGGAATATATGAAAAACCCACATCTAACATTATCCTCAATGGGGAAAAACTGAAAACTTTCCCCCTAAGATCAGGAACAAGACAAGGATGTCCACTATCACCATTGTTATTCAGCATTGTGTTGGAGTTCTAGCCAGAGCAATCAGACAAGAAAAGGAAATACAAGGCATCAAAATTGGAAAGGAAGAAGTAAAACTCTCACTGTAGATTATATGATCCTGTATGTCGAAAACTCCCAAAAATCCACAGCAGAAATACTAGAGCTAATAAATGAGTACAGCAAAGTGGCAGGTTATAAGATCAATACTCAAAAATCTGTAGTGTTTCTATACACTAGTAATGAACAATCTGAGGGAGAAATCAAGAAAAAAATTCCATTTACAATTGCAACCAAAATAAAATATTTAGGAATAAATTTAACTAAAGAGACAAAAGACGTATATAAAGAAAACTACAAGAAATTGTTCAAAGAAATCACAGAAGACCTAAATAAATGGAAAGGCATACTGTGTTCATGGATTGGAAGACTAAATATAGTTAAGACATCAATTCTACCTAAATTGATTTACAGATTTAATGCAATACCAATTAAAATCCCAAAAACTTACTTTTCAGAAATAGAAAAACCAATAACCAAATTTATCTGGAAGGGCAGGGCACCCCAAATAGCTAAAAGTATCCTGAGAAAGAAAAATGAAGTTGGAAGTCTCACACTACCTAACTTTAAGGCGTATTACAAAGCTACAGTGGTCAAAACAGCATGGTGCTGGCATAAAGATAGATATACTGACCAATGGAATTGAATAGAGTATACAGATATAGACCTTCTCATCTATGGACAATTGATCTTTGACCTTACACCCAAAGCACAAGCATTGAAGAAAGAAAGAAAGAAATGGGAACTCTTCAAAATTAAACACTTTTGTGCATCAAAGAACTTCGTCAAGAAAGTAAAAAGACAGCCTACACAATGGGAGACAATATTTGGAAACGATGTATCAGATAAAGATCTAGTATCCAGAATATATAAAGAGATTGTTAAACTCAACAACAAAAAGACAATAACCCAATTACAAAATGGGCAAGACTTGAACAGACATTTCTCAGAAGAGGAAATACAAATGGCCAAAAGGCACATGAAAAGATGCTCAACTTCCCTGATTATTAGGGAAATGCAAATCAAAGCCACAATGAGATATCATCTCACACCCACCAGAATGACTATTATCAATAAAACAGAACATGACAAGTGCTGGAGAAGATATGGAGAAAGAGGCACACTTATCCATTGTTGATGGGAATGTCAAATGGTACAACCACTTGTAGAAGGCATTTGGCGGGTCCGCTGGAAGCTAAGTATAGAATTGCCATATGATCCGGCAATACCATTGCTAGGTATCTACTCAGAGGACATGAGGGCAAGGACACAAACGGACAATTGCACACCAAAGTTTATAACAGCATTATTTACAATTGCAAAGAGATGGAAACAGCCAAAATGTCCATCAACAGACGAGTGGCTAAACAAACTGTGGTATGTACATATGATGGACTATTATGCAGCTGTTATGAAGTATGTAACAACATGGATGGACCTTAAGGACATTATGCTGAGTAAGATTAGCCAAAAACAAAAGGACAAATACTGTATGGTCTCATTGATATGAACTAACACTAACGAATGAGCTTGGATAATTTTAGTTAAGAACAGAGGTCATCAGGAGATAGAAACAGGGTAGATATTGGGTAATTGGAACTGAAGGGATACAGATTGTGCAACAGGACTGATTGTAAAAATTCAGAAATGGATAGCACAATACTACCTAACTCTAATACAATAATGTTAGAACACTGAATGAAGCTGAATGTGAGAATGATAGAGTCCTGGGGGCACAAATGAAATTAGAAGGAAAGATATACAATAAAGACTGAGATGGTATAATCTAGGAATGCCGAGAGTGTATAATGATAGTGATTAAATGTACAAATTTTAAAATGTTTTGCATGAGGAAGAACAAAGGAATGTCAATACTGCAGGGTGTTGAAAATAGATTAATATTTAATGTTTTAAAATTTTAATTTATGTGTGAGACTAAAGCAAAAAATGTTTATTTGGTACAAAATTTATATTTTAACTAGTGTAGTTCCTGATATAACTTATGTGGACAGCTTAATTGAACACCACAAGTACATGAAACTTTGGGTAGGGCATGAGATTTTGTAGGTTTGTCCAGAGTGATGCCCTGATAAATCCCAGAGTGATTTGAACAGTAATAAAAAAATATTTGCAAAGTCCCCTTGGGAGAATGGTGAGAAAGGGGAAAATTCAACTTCACCAAGTGGAGAATTCTTGATATTCTCACAAGCAGTGGGGACAACCAAAGCAATAGGCTGAGCCTCCAGTCTTGGGGTTTGTTCATATGAAACTTTAACCCTGCAAAGGATAGGCTAAGCCTACTTAAAATTAGGCCTAATGGTCACCCCCAAGAGAATCTCTTTAGTTGCTCAGATGTGGCCTCTCTCGCTCAGCCAACATGACAAACAAACTCACCACTCTCCCCCTCTCTGCGTGGGACATGACTCCCAGGGGTGTGGACCTTCCTGGCAATGTGGGACAGAAATCCTAGAATGAGCTGGGACTCAGCATCAAGGGATCGAGAAAACCTCAACTGAAAGGAGCCAGAGTGAAATGAGACAAAATAAAGTGTCAATGGCTGAGAGATTCCAAACAGAGTCAAGAGGTTATCCTGGAAGTTATTCTTATGCATTAAATAGATATCACCTATTTACTTAAGGTGTAATGGAGAGGCTGGAGGGAAATGCCTGAAAATGTAGAGCTATGTTCCAGTAGCCATGTTTCTTGAAGATGATTGTATAATGATATCGCTTTTGCAATGTGACTGTGTGGTTGTGAAAACCTTGTGTCTGATGCTCCTTTTATCTACCTTTTTGACAGATGAGTAAAACATACAGATTAAAAAGAAATAATGGGGGAACAAATGTTAAAATAAATTTAGTAGGTTGAAATGCTAGTGATCAATGAAAGGGCGGGGTAAGGGGTATGGTATGTGTTCTAGTTTGCTAGCTTCCGGAATGCAATATACCAGAAACAAAATGACTTTTAAAAAGGGGAATTTAATAAGTTGCTAGTATACAGTTCTAAGGCCGAGAAAATGTCCCAATTAAAACAAGTCTATAGAAATGTCCAATTTAAGGCATCTGGTGAAAGATACCTTGGTTCAAGAAGGCCAACGATGTTCAACGTTTCTCTCTCAGCTGGAAGGGCACACGGCGAACATGGCGAACATGGATGGCAGCGTTTGCTGGCTTTCTCGTGACTCTACCAAAAAAAGGGACTCTCCCCAAAATGTTTCCTCTTTTAAAGGATTCCGGTAAGCAACTCCACCTTCAGTGGGTGGAGACACAGCTCCTTGGAAATCATCTAATAAAAAGTTACCACCGAGCCCTCCTCTTCCTCTTTCTCCGCCGGCGCTCCCGCCGCCATCTAGCCCTCCTCTTCCCCCTTCTCCGCCGCCGCTCCCGCCGCCATCTAGCCCTCCTCTTCCCCCTTCTCCGCCGGCGCTCCCGCCGCCATCTAGCCCTCCTCTTCCTCTTTCTCCGCCGGCGCTCCCGCCACCATCTAGCCCTCCTCTTCCCCCTTCTCCGCCAGCGCTCCCGCCGCCATCTAGCCCTCCTCTTCCCCCTTCTCTGCCGGCAGCTCTCCATCCGCCATTTTATCCTTCCCTTTCTCCTCCTACTCCAGCAGCGCTCCAACCACCACTGTGCCCTCTTCCGCCTTCACTGGCTAATCCGCCACCGTCCTCAACAGCCTTGCCATCCTCACTTTTCCTCCTCCAGAACAGCTACTAGGGGAGTATAAACGATACAGAACAGCTCCCGGAGCCACGACAGAGATCAAAAAGACAGCGTACCCCATCCTGGAATGGCTGACTGGCTGGGAGAACCCGCTCCGGTGAGATTGCCAAGGGGCGCGGGCTTCCCCGGGCGGGGCGGCAAGCGTCTGGAGTCCCTCCCCTCCTCCTTCCCGGGCCGGCTGGCAGAATTGGGCAGGCGGTCCCCTCAAGCCGCGGCGGCTGGCGCCCCCACCACGCGCGGCCCCCCCGGACCAACTGACAGAATTGGATCGGAAATCCCCAGGCCGCAGAGAACTGTGACGGGGGGCGTCCCTTCCAAACACGCGACTCCCCGGTCCGGCTGTGAACGGTGCACTCTTCCGGGCCGCGGCAGCTGGCGCCCTCCCGCCACGCTTGGTGCCCCAGGCCGACTAGGAAATTTGGACGGGCGCTCTCCCAGGCTGCGGTGGCCGGCGACCCTCCCCATGTTCAGACCCCCGGGCCGGCTGGCATTCTTCCAAGCTACTTTGGCTGCGAACCTCCCCCACGGTGAGAATTTTCCAAAGTTAAAGGACCCACAGCACCTTTTACTGGTGGGACCCGCAGACAAATGTGTGCCAAGAGCACCACCTACTGGGCAGGATAAGAAAAACAGAACCCAGAGATTTCACAGAAAAATCTTTCAACCTGTTGGGTCCAACACCCAGGGAAATCTGACTAAATGCCCAGACGCCAGCAGAAGATAACGGATCACGCTCAGAAAATTAAAAATATGGCCCAGTCAAAGGAACAAACCAATAGTTCAAATGAGATACAGGAGCTGAGACAACTAATGCTGAATATACAAACAGAAATGGAAAAACTCTTCAAAAACGAAATCGATAAATTGAGGGAGGACATGAAGAAGACATGGGCTGAACAAAAAGAAGAAATAGAAAAACTGAAAAAACAAATCACAGAACTTATGGAACTGAAGGATAAAGTAGAAAAGATGGAAAAAACAATGGATACCTATAATGATAGATTTAAAGAGGCAGAAGATAGAATTAGTGATTTGGAGGATGGCACATCTGAATTCCAAAAAGAAACAGAAACTATCAGGAAAAGAATGGAAAAATTTGAACAGGGTATCAGGGAACTCAAGGACAATATGAACCGCAAAAATATACGTGTTGTGGGTGTCCCAGAAGGAGAAGAGAAGGGAAAAGGAGGAGAAAACCTAATGGAAGAAATTATCACTGAAAATTTCCCAACTCTTATGAAAGACCTAAAATTACAGATCCAAGAAGTGCAGCGCACCCCAAAGAGATTAGACCCAAATAGGCGTTCTCCAAGACACTTACTAGTTAGAATATCAGAGGTCAAAGAGAAAGAGAGGATCTTGAAAGCAGCAAGAGAAAAACAATCCATCACATACAAGGGAAACCCAATAAGACTATGTGTAGATTTCTCAGCAGAAACCATGGAAGCTAGAAGACAGTGGGATGATATATTTAAATTACTAAAAGAGAAAAACTGCCAACCAAGACTCCTATATCCAGCAAAACTGTCCTTCAAAAATGAGGGAAAAATTAAAACATTCTCAGACAAAAAGTCACTGAGAGAATTTGTGAGCAAGAGACCAGCTCTGCAAGAAATACCAAAGGGAGCACTAGAGTCAGATACGAAAAGACAGAAGAGAGAGGTATGGAGAAGAGTGTAGAAAGAAGGAAAGTCAGATATGATATATATAATACAAAAGGCAAAATGGTAGAGGAAAATATTATCCAAACAGTAATAACACTTAATGTTAATGGACTGAATTCCCCAATCAAAAGACATAGACTGGCAGAATGGATTAAAAAACAGGATCCTTCTATATGCTGTCTACAGGAAACACATCTTAGACCCAAAGATAAACATAGGTTGAAAGTGAAAGGTTGGGAAAAGATATTTCATGCAAATAACAACCAGAAAAGAGCAGGAGTAGCTATACTAATATCCAACAAATTAGACTTCAAATGTAAAACAGTTAAAAGAGACAAAGAGGGCGGGCCGCGGTGGCTCAGCGGGCAAGAGTGCTTGCCTGCCATGCCGGAGGACCCCGGTTCGATTCCCGGCCCCAGCCCATGTAAAAAACAAACAAACAAACAAAAAATAATAAAATAAAAAAAATGCTATGAAAAAAAAAAAAAAAAAAAAGAGAGACAAAGAAGGACACTATCTACTAATAAAAGGAACAATTAAACAAGAAGACATAACAATCATAAATATTTACGCACCGAACCAGAATGCCCCAAAATACGTGAGGAATACACTGCAAACACTGAAAAGGGAAATAGACACATATACCATAATAGTTGGAGACTTCAATTCACCACTCTCATCAATGGACAGAACATCTAGACAGAGGATCAATAAAGAAATAGAGAATCTGAATATTACTATAAACGAGCTAGACTTAACAGACATTTATAGGACATTACATCCCACAACAGCAGGATACACCTTTTTCTCAAGTGCTCATGGATCATTCTCAAAGATAGACCATATGCTGGGTCACAAAGCAAGTCTTAACAAATTTAAAAAGATTGAAATCATACACAACACTTTCTCGGATCATAAAGGAATGAAGTTGGAGATCAATAATAGGCGGAGTGCCAGAAAATTCACAAATACATGGAGGCTCAATAACACACTCTTAAACAACAAGTGGGTCAAAGAAGAAATTGCAAGAGAAATTAGTAAATACCTCGAGTCGAATGAAAATGAAAACACAACATATCAAAACTTATGGGACGCAGCAAAGGCAGTGCTAAGAGGGAAATTTATTGCCCTAAATGCCTATATCAGAAAAGAAGAAAAGGCAAAAATGCAGGAATTAACTGTCCACTTGGAAGAACTGGAGAAAGAACCAAACTAATCCCAAAGCAAGCAAAAGGAAAGAAATAACAAAGATTAGAACAGAAATAAATGAAATTGAAAACATGAAAACAATAAAGAAAATCAATAAGACCAGAAGTTGGTTCTATGAGAAAATCAATAAGATTGATGGACCCTTAGCAAGATTGACAAAAAGAAGAAGAGAGAGGATGCAAATAAATAAGATCAGAAATGGAAGAGGAGACATAACTACTGACCTCACAGAAATAAAGGAGGTAATAACAGGATACTATGAACAACTTTACACTAATAAATAACAACAATTTAGATGAAATGGACGGGTTCCTGGAAAGACATGAACAACCAACTTTGACTCAAGAAGACATAGATGACCTCAACAAAGCAATCACAAGCAAAGAAATTGAATTAGTCATTCAAAAGCTTCCTAAAAAGAAAAGTCCAGGACCAGATGGCTTCACATGTGAATTCTATCAAACATTGCAGAAAGAATTAGTACCAACTTTCCTCAAACTCTTCAAAAAAATTGAAGCGGAGGGAAAACTACCTAATTCATTCTATGAAGACAACATCACCCTCATACCAAAACCAGGCAAAGATATTACAAAAAATGAAAACAACAGACCAATCTCTCTAATGAATATAGATGCAAAAATCCTCAACAAAATTCCAGCAAATCGTATCCAACAACACATTAAAAGAATTATACATCATGACCAAGTAGGATTCATCCCAGGTATGCAAGGATGGTTCAACATAAGAAAATCAATTATTGTAATACACCATATCAACAAATCAAAGCAGAAAAATCACATGATCATCTCAATTGATGCAGAGAAGGCGTTTGACAAGATTCAACATCCTTTCCTGTTGGAAACACTTCAAAAGATAGGAATACAAGGGAACTTCCTTAAAAGGATAGAGGGAATATATGAAAAACCCACAGCTAATATCATCCTCAATGGGGAAAAATTGAAAACTTTCCCCCTAAGATCAGGAACAAGACAAGGATGCCCACTATCACCACTATTATTCAACATTGTGTTGGAGGTTCTAGCCAGAGCAATTAGACAAGAAAAAGAAATACAAGGCATCAAAATTGGAAAGGAAGAAGTAAAACTATCACTGTTTGCAGACGATATGATACTATACGTCGAAAACCCGGAAAAATCCACAACTACTAGAGCTAATAAATGAGTACAGCAAAGTAGCAGGCTATAAGATCAACATTCAAAAATCTGTAGCATTTCTATACACTAGTAATGAACAAGCTGAGGGAGAAATCAAGAAACGAATCCCATTTACAATTGCAACTAAAAGAATAAAATACCTAGGAATAAATTTAACCAAAGAGACAAAAAACCTATATAAAGAAAACTACAAAAAAACTGTTAAAAGAAATCACAGAAGACCTAAATAGATGGAAGGGCATACCGTGTTCATGGATTGGAAGACTAAATATAGTTAAGATGTCAATCCTACCTAAATTGATTTACAGATTCAATGCAATACCAATCAAAATCCCAACAACTTATTTTTCAGAAATAGAAAAACCAATAAGCAAATTTATATGGAAGGGCAGGGTGCCCCAAATTGCTAAAAACATTTTGAGGAAAAAAAACGAAGCTGGAGGTCTCGCGCTGCCTGACTTTAAGACATATTATGAAGCCACAGTGGTCAAAACAGCATGGTATTGGCATAAAGATAGATATATCGACCAATGGAATCGAATAGAGTGCTCAGATATAGACCCTCTCATCTATGGATATATCTTTGATAAGGCAGTCAAGCCAACTCACCTGGGACAGAACAGTCTCTTCAATAAATGGTGCCTAGAGAACTGGATATCCATATGCAAAAGAATGAAAGAAGACCCATATCTCACACCCTATACAAAAGTTAACTCAAAATGGATCAAAGATCTAAACATTAGGTCTAAGACCATAAAACAGTTAGAGGAAAATGTTGGGAGATATCTTATGAAACTTAAAATTGGAGGCGGTTTTATGGACCTTAAACCTAAAGCAAGAGCACTGAAGAAAGAAAGAAAGAAATGGGAGCTCCTCAAAATTAAACACTTTTGTGCATCAAAGAACTTCATCAAGAAAGTAGAAAGACAGCCTACACAATGGGAGACAATATTTGGAAATGACATATCAGATAAAGGTCTAGTATCCAGAATTTATAAAGAGATTGTTCATCTCAACAACAAAAAGACAGCCAACCCAATTACAAAATGGGAAAAAGACTTGAACAGACACCTATCAGAAGAGGAAATACAAATGGCCAAAAGGCACATGAAGAGATGCTCAATATCCCTGGCCATTAGAGAAATGCAAATCAAAACCACAATGAGATATCATCTCACACCCACCAGAATGGCCATTATCAACAAAACAGAAAATGACAAGTGCTGGAGAGGATGCAGAGAAAGAGGCTGTTCTAGTTTGCTAGCTGCCAGAATGCAACACACCAGAGATGGATTGGCTTTTAATAAAAGGGGATTTATTTTGTTGGTTCTTCAGAGGAAAGGCAGCTAACTTTCCACTGAGGTTCTTTCTTACGTGGAAGGCACAGGATGGTCTCTGCTGGTCTTCTCTCCAGGCCCCTGGGTTCCAACAACTTTCCCCGGGGTGATTTCTTTCTCCATCTCCAAGGGCCTGGGCTGAGCTGCAAGTGCTGAGATGAGGAATGCCAAGCTGCTAGGCTGTGCTATGTTGCGATCTCTCATTTAAGCACCAGCCAATTAAGTCAAACGTCACTCATTGCAGCAGACACGCCTCCTAGCCGACTGCAGATGTAATTGGCAACAGATGAGGTTCACGTACGGTTGGCTTATGTCCGCAGCAACAAGATTAGGTATGCTCACCTGGCCAAGTTGACAACTGAATCTAACTAACACAGAGGCACACTTATCCACTGTTTGTGGGAATGTCAAATGGTACAACCACTGTGGAAGGCAGTTTGGCGGTTCCTCAAAAAGCTGAATATAGAATTGCCATACGACCCAGAAATACCATTGCTGGGTATCTACTCAAAGGACTTAAGGGCAAAGACACAAACGGACATTTGCACACCAATGTTTATAGCAGCGTTATTTACAATTGCAAAGAGATGGAAACAGCCAAAATGTCCATCAACAGACGAGTGGCTAAACAAACTGTGGTATATACATACAATGGAATATTATGCAGCTTTAAGACAGGATAAACTTATGAAGCATGTAATAACATGGATGGACCTAGCGAACATTATGCTGAGTGAGTCTAGCCAAAAACTAAAGGACAAATACTGTATGGTCCCACTGATGTGAACCGACATTCGAGAATAAACTTGGAATATGTCATTGGTAACAGAGTCCAGCAGGAGTAAGAAACAGGGTAAGATAATGGGTAATTGAAGCTGAAGGGATACAGACTGTACAACAGGACTAGATACAAAAACTCAAAAATGGACAGCACAATAATACCTAATTGTAAAGTAATCATGTTAAAACACTGAATGAAGCTGCATCTGAGCTATAGGTTTGTTTTTTTTTACTATTATTATTACTTTTATTTTTTTCTCTATATTAACATTCTATATCTTTTTCTGTTGTGTTGCTAGTTCCTCTAAACAGATGCAAATGTACTAAGAAACGATGATCATGCATCTATGTGATGATGTTAAGAATTACTGATTGCATATGTAGAATGGTATGATTTCTAAATGTTGGGTTAATTTCTTTTTTTCCGTCAATTAATAAAAAAAAAAAACAGGACTGCCAATAGAAGTCCCATTTGTAGAAATAAACTTTGAAAAAAAAAAAAAAAAAAAAGTTACCACCCACAATTGGGTGGGTCACATCTTCATGGAAACAATCAAAATGCTCCCACCCAGCAATACTGAATGAGGATCCACGGGCATGGTTTTCTGGGGTCCACCACAGATTCAGACCGGGACAGTATGTATGAATTTTTTCCTGTTTTCTTTTTATTTGCTTTTCTGCATTGATGCAAATGTTCTAAGAAATGATCATAATGATGAATATATAACTATGTGATGATATTGTGAATTACTGATTATATATGTAGAATGGAATAATCATATGGTAAGAATGTGTTTGTGTTATGTTTAAAAATTTTTTTTTATTAATTAAAAAAAAAAAAACAGCCTCAAGCACCCCTTTCCAGACTGAAGCCCGGAGCCCTCAGGAGTGCATGGACAGGGACACAGTAACAAGGAAGTGAGCCTAGCCTGTTCCTAAACACACTACCCTCAAGCATACTTTCCCTGCCCCGCGATTAACCCCACACCCCACGCACCTGAACCCCGTCATCCACATTCCCCACAGCCCTCCAAGTGCTCCTACCCCCGTGCACCCCGCACCACAGCCCCAGCCAGACCCATCTCTCCCGCTCAAGGGCCAGTCTCACCCAGCTCCTCCCAAGACCCGCGCACCCAAGTGTACAGCCCTTCAACCCCCACCTCTCCCTCCCTGCCCCTTGCAGGGTCGCCTGCGCATCCCTGCTGCCAGTGCTCACCTTCATACCCCGACCACATCCACACCAAGCCCATATTGTCACGCAACCCCACTGTGTATCCCCTGAACTCTATGCACATGTACATCAATGTCCGGGAACCCCCAGGTCAGCACACGTTTGTATCCCGGCCACATACACCCCAGCTCCAAGCAAATGCTGACCTGCACATCTGGGCCACACCTGCCCCCAGCCCGTGCAGGCGCAGACCCTGCCTGCTGCCCCTAAGTGATGTGCACACACACCCGAGCCCCACCCCCCAGACCCACGTCCATGCATCCATGTACTGACCTCTTGACCCCTGCACCTCAAACCCCTGCCCTGCACATGTGTACACCCTTGCCCCACCCCACCCCCAGCACAAATGCCCTACTTCCACACCTGGCAGGTGTTCACGGGTGCATCTGTGCTACATAACCCTGCCCTGCACACACAATGCACCCCTGCCACAAACCTCCAGCACCAGCGAGAGGGATCCCACCCACCCGACATCACTAGCCCCTGACCCACATCCCACAACCCCTGCAACCTGTGCCCTGTACCTACACACTTGGGTATCTGCATCCCAGGCCACCTAAACCCCTCCCTCTGCACAAGGACACACCATGCCCTGCCATCCCTGTGCCCCCTACCCCACACCCTGATACCCATGACCCCCACACTCCCACCACATCCTGCCTGCACACCACCTGCTGTGCATCCACACAGCACCCCCATCCACTTCCTGCTGAGCCCTACCTCTGTGTCCCCCATGCCACATCCTGCTCCTGCACTCCAAGGCCTGCCTGAGCTGCACCCATCCCATGCCCCCTCTTCCTCGCACTACTCCTCCACAACCCCATGCTCACGGGCACCAGTGTAGTGACCCCAACCCATGCCTATACTTATGCTGCAACTCGTCACTGCACTTTTGTGCCTTGCCCCATGCACCACATCCTGCTCCATGTCCATCCTGCAATACAAAGCTTTGGACTACTGAACAAAATCAACTTCCAGAGTAACCCTATCAAAATGTTTACATGCTTCGAAGGCAAGAGAAGATCACTAAGCATATCAAGATGCACATTTCAACAATAACCCAGATATAGCCCGGTCTAATGACCAAATTAAAACACCGGAGGAAACACAGATTTTGGAGCAACTAATCAAAGATGTTCATATAACTCTACTAAATAAAATCAATTGGATGGCTAATGACATAAAGGAGATCAGGAAGACACTAGAAGGGCATAAAGAGGAATTTGAAAGAATAAATAGAAAAATAGCAGATATCACAGAGATTAAAGATGCTGTAGACCAAATCACAAATATACTAGACACACAACAGCAGATCTGAACAGGCAGAAGAAAGAATATGCAAATTAGACAACTGATTTCGAAAACACAAAAGAGCAAGATGACAAAAAGGGATGGAAAAATTTGAATTGGATCTCAGGGAAATGATGGACAAAACAAAGCTCACAAATATACAAATCATTGGTGTCCCAGAAGGAGAAGACAAAAGTAAAGGGCTAGGAAGATTAGTTGAGGATATAATGGGGGAAAACTTCCCAACCCTTATATAGGACATAAATATGCAAATCAAAGAAGCCCAATGAACTCCAAATTGAAAAAAATCCAAATAGGCCTTCCCCGAGACATATACTAATCACTCTGTCAAATTTTGAAGAGAAGCAGAAAATTCTCAAAGCAGCAAGAGAAAAACAATCTACTACATACAAGGGAAACCACATAAGACTGAGTTCAGACTACTCAACTGCCACCATGGAGGCAAGAAGGCAGTGGTAGGATAAATTTAAGACCCTGAAAGAGAAAGACTTCCAGCCAAGAATTCTGTACCCAGCCAAAATTAAAATTTTCACAAAAAAATTCACAAAAAAACAAATGCTGAAAAAAACTGTCAACAAGAGACTGGCCGTACAAGAAATACTAAAAGGAGTTTTGCCAGCTGGAAAAAAAAAAAAAAAAAAAAAAAAAAGCAGGAGAGAGAGGCCTAGAGGAAGTCATAGAATTGAAGAGTAAGGGTAACTTAGAGGATGAAAACAGAAAGAGGGACAAGAATATATAGATCTGAAAAATAAAATTCAAAGGATAAGATGGTGGATTCAAGAAATACCTTTACAGTTAATAACTTTGAATGTTAACGGACTAAACTTATCAATTAAAAGGTACAGATTGGCAGAATGGATTAAGAAAGACAATCCAGCTACATGCTGCTTACAAGAGACTCATCTTGGACACAAGGATACAAACAGATTGAAAGTGAAAGGATAGAAAAAGATGTTCCACAGAAGCTGTAAACAAAAGAGAGCAGGAATAGCTATACTAATACCAGACAAAATAGACTTTAAATGTAAAGACATCATATGAGACAAAAAAGGACACTATAAGAGGGACAATTTACCAATAAGAAATAACAATCATATATGTTTATGCTCCCAATCAAGGAGCTCCAAAGTACATGAGACAAACATTGGCAAAACTGAAGGGAGCAACAGACATTTCAACAATAATAGTAGGAGAATTCAAATCACCACTCTCCTCTATAGATAGAACAACCAGATAGAGGATCAGCAAGGAAATAGAGAATTTAAACAATTTGACAAATGAATTAGACCTAACAGGCATATATAGGTCGTTATACCCCAAAACACCAAAATATACATTCTTCTCTAGTGCATGTGGAACAGTCTCTAGGATAGATCATATGTTGGGGCATAAAACAGGTCTTTATAAATTTAAAAAACATTGAAGTTATTCAAAGCACTTTGATCACAATGGAATGAAGCTTGAAATCAATAACCACTAATGAACAAGAACTTTCTCAAATATATGGAGATTAAATAGCAAACTCTTAAACAACCAGTGGGTCAAAGAAGAAATTGCCAGAGAAAATTGGTAGTTATCTGGAGATGAATGAAAATGAAAATACAATATATCAGAACTTATGAGAGGTGGCAAAGGCTGTGCTGAGATGGAAATCTATTGCCCTAAATGCCTATATTTTAAAAAGAAGAAAGAGCAAAAATTAAGGCCTTAACTCCTCACCTAGAGGAACTTGAGAAAGAACAGCAAACTATCCCCAAAGCAAAGAGAAGAAGAGAAACATCAAAGATTAAAACAGAATTAAATGAATAGGAGAACAATAGAAAGAATTAATAAGACCAAAAGTTGGTTATTCGAGAAAATCAGTAAAATCGATAGACTAGCAAGGCTAACAAAGAAAAAAAGAGAGAGGATGCAAATAAACAAAATCAGAAATGAGAGGAGGGTCATTACCACAGACCCTGAAGAAATTTTAAAAAATCATAAGAGGATACTATGAATAACTATACGTCAACAACCTAGATGAAATGGACAAATTCCTGGAAACACGCGCGTAAACTACACTGACTCAAGAAGTAATAGAAGATCTCAACAAACCAATGACAAGTAAAGAGATTCAATTAGTCATCAAAAATCTTTTTACAAAGAAAAGCCAGATGGCTTCACGGGGGAATTTTTTTTTATTTATATATTTTTATTGACAAAACATGATAACATACAAACATGAACATTCTTTTTTTATCACATAGTTATATATTCAACATCATGATCATTTCTTAGAACATTTGCATTAATTCAGAAAAAGAAATAAAAAGAAAACAGAAAAAATATCATACATACCATATCCCTTACTCTTCCCATTCATTGATCACTAGCATTTCAATCTACTAAATTTATTTTAACACTTGTTCCCCTTGTTATTTATTTATTTTTAATCCATATGTTTTACTCATCTGTCCATAAGTTAGATAAAAGAAGCATCAGACACAAGAAAGCTATATATTATACAATCATCTTCAAGAAACATGGCTACTGGAACACAGCTCCACATTTTCAGGCAGTTCCCTCCAGCCTCTCCATTACATCTTGACTAAAAAGGTGACATCTATTTAATGCGTAAGAAAAACTGCCAGGATAACCTCTCAACTCTGGAATCTCTCAGCCATTGACACTTTGGCTCATTTCTCTCTTCCCCCTTTCAGTCGAGAAGGTTTTCTCAATCCTTTGGTGCTGAGTCCCAGCTCATTTCACAGGGGAATTTTATCAAACATTCCAAAAAGAACTAAGTCTGCTCAAACTTTTCCAAAAATTGTGGGAAAAGGAAAACTTCCTAATTCATTTTATGAAAGTAATATCATTTGAATACCAAAATTGGGTAAAGATGCTATAAGAAAGGAAAACTACAAGCCAATCTCCCTAACATAGATGCAAAAATTCTCAACAAAATACTAGCAAATTGAATCCAACAACACCTTAAAAGAATTATACATCACAACCAAGTGGGCTTTACACCAGGAACGCAAGGATTGTTCAACACAAGAAAATCACTTAATGTAATATAGCAGATTAACAAATCAAAAGGAAAAAAATCACATGATCATCTCGGTTGATGCAGAAAAAGCATCAACAAAATTAAACATCTTTTTCTTCAAAAGGTAGGAGTCAGAGGTAACTTCCACAATATAATAAAGAGCATATATGAAAAACCCATAGCCAGCATCATACTCAATGGAGAGAGACTGAAAGCTTTCCACCTAAGATCAGAACAAGACAAGGATGCCCTCTGTCATCACTATTATTCAACATTGTACCAGAAGTTCTAGCTAAAACATTTAGGCAGGGAAATGAAATAAAAGGTATCCAAATTGGAAACAAAGAAGTAAAACTTTCCTTATTTGCAGATGCATAATCCTATACTTGGAAAATCCTGAGAAATCTACAACAAAGTTACGTGAGCTAATAAACAAATTCAGCAAGGTGGCAGGACACAAATTAATGTGCAAAAATCAGTAATATTTCTATGCAGAAGCAATGACCTAACTGAGGAGTCAATTCAGGAAAAAAATTCCATTCAAAATAGCAACTAGAAGAATCAAATATCTAGGAATGAATTTAACTAGGGACATAAGGCACTTGTACACAGAAAACTATATAACATTGCTAAAAGAAATCAAACAAGATCTAAATAGGTGGAAAGACATTCCCTGCTCATGGATAGGAATGTTAAATATAGTTAAGATGTCAATTCTACCCAAATTGATCTACAGATTCTATAGAGTACCAATGAAAGTTCAACAACCTACTTTAAGAACTTGGAAAAGCTAGTTAGCAAATTCATCTGGAAGGAGAAAAGACCTTGATAAGTTAAAAGCATCCTAAAAAAGGAGAACAAAGTGGGAGGATTAACATTTCCTGATTTTAAAACTTATTGTAAAGCCACAGTGGTCGAAACAGCATGTTACCAGCACAAAAATAGAAGTATTGGCTAATGGAATCAAATCGAGAGTACAGAAATAGACCAATAAATCTATGGTCAACTGATATTTGACAAGGTCCTCAAATCCACTGAACTGGGACAAAATAGTCTTTTCAATAAATGGTCATGGGAGGATTGGATATCAATAAGCCAAAAGATTGAAAGAGGATCCTTACCTCACACCCTATATAAAAATTAACTCAAAGTGGATCAAACACCTAAATACAAGAACCAGTGCCATAAAGTTCCTAGAAGAAAATGTCAGAAAACACCTTCAAGACCTACACCTTCAAGACCTACACCTTCAAGACCTAGTAATAGGAAGAAACTATTTGGAAATTACAATATCAGATAAAATTTTGATATCCTATATACATAAAGAAATCATACAACTCAACAAAAGAACAAGAAACCCAGTTATTAAATAGGTTAAAGATATGAATAGGCATTTTTCTGAAGAGAAAATGCAGATGGCTAAAAGTACATGAAGAGATGTTCATTTTCATTAGCTATAAGGGAAATGCAGATCAAGACTGCAATGAGATACCACTTCACACCTATAAGAATGGCTGCTATTAAACAAAGAGGAAACTACAAATGTTGGAGAGGATGTGGAGAAATTGGGACACTTATGCACTGCTGGTGGGAATGTATACAGCCACTGCGGAAGACAGTTTGGCGATACCTTAGGAAACTAAATCTCAGGTTGCACTGTGACCCAGCAATAGCACTACTTGGTATATACCCAGAATAGCTGAAAGCAAGGACACAAACAGACATTTGCACACTGACGTTCAGAGCAGCATTATTCACAATCGCCAAAAGATGGAAACAGTCCAAGTGCCCATCAGCAGATGAGTGGATTAACAAAATGTGGTATATACATATGATGGAATATTATGCAGCAGTAAGATGAAATGACATCCTGATGCACATGACAAGATGGATGAGCCTTGAGGACATAATACTGAGTGAAATAAACCAGACACAAAAGGATAGAGACTGTATGATTCTACTTTTATGATCATGATAAAGGTAAAATCAGAGGCTTATAATACAGAATATAGGGGACCTAGAGACACAGAGAAGCTAGAGATGGGTGAGCAGTGAACTAATGAGGTTGAATTCAAATGTAAGGGAATAGAAGTGAAGGCAGTTCACTAGTCTATAAGTAATATTACCATATCGAAGGTGAACATGACTGAAAGAGGTTGTATAAACTGATGGGTCCCCACTGATTAATACTACAAATATAAATAAATTATTGTTTGAACTATTGCAAAGGTATGAATCTTGTACAAAGTGTGTATAAATTCAATGTATGGGGGAAAACTGCTATTGCATGCTATGGGCTGTGTTTAACAGGAAAACATGAGCAGTAACACAGCAACACAAGGGGTAAATAATGAGGGGAGGGACAAGAGTTAAGGGGAGTTCTAGATTTTCCATTTAGTGAAGGTGTGCTTATTGGTTATCTTTCTCTTGGGGACAATGAAATTATTTAAAATTGAGAGTGTTGATAGACTATTGACTTTGGGCGTTATACATGAGTCCCAGTAGATGGAGGTGGCTTTAAGATGCACTAACTGAGAAGTAGATTGGCCAACAATGTTGTATACATATGATCGAATATTGTGCTGCTACAAAAAGGAACGAAGTTGCAAGGCATGCAACATCATGAATGAACCTGTGGGACATTTGGTGAGGCAGAATAAGCCAGAAACAAAAGAGCAATTATTATATGGCTCATTTAGAAAATACTTATAAGAAAACAGGGGACTAGACTGTAAGCTCTTAAAGCAGTCAGATAAGTGGTACTTATTTCTGGATTTTGAGAGGCTGTTTTATATATGTATACCTGATATTTAGAGATAAGAATGAAGCCTATCAGGTCAGGATTAAGGTAATTCAGAAAACAGGTCAGAAAGACACTCTCTATATTTTAGGACCTCATCTACTCTTTATGACCAGAGAAAGATAGGTTTATTTTGTCCAGAACCTGAATTTTCTGTAGTGCATAATCTAATCAACCTGTCTAGATAGATCATTTAAACAAGGAAGCCCAGACTAAGAATGAGGGCCTTTAATCCTGTATAGTTTAATGTAATGCCTGGATACATCCCAGAGTATATTAAGCAGATAATCGAAAAGTGTGGGCAAATTCCCTTGAGGTATGGGAGAAAAAATATGGAACTATTAAACTTTACCGCCAGGGAAACCCCTAATACTATGGCAAACGTTAGGGACACCCAAATCAATAGGCCAAGCCCTTGATCTTGAGGCTTGCTCTCGTGAAACATTATGTATGGAGAGGAGAAGCTTAGCCTACATATAGGTATGCCTAAGAGTTACTTCTGGAAGACATCTAGTTGCTCAGATGTGGCCTCTCTCTCTAAGCTAAGTCCAACTCTGCAAGTAAAACCATGCTGTCCTCCTACAAGGGAAAGTCTCCCTGGTGGCATGGGAGATGACTCCCAGGGATAAGTCTGGCCCTGGCACCATGGGATCAACAATGCCATCTGATCAAAAGGGGGTAAAGCCCCTTCCAACATGAAAAAGTTAGAACGGTCATCACCCAAATACCCCTAAAGAATGGGAGAAGGATCAAAGGCGGTAGTGGAATTAAACAGAGAAAGTACAATTTAACAAACGAGTATGATTGCTGAATCATTAAATAAGGTATCAGTGCCTGAGAGAGTTCAAATAGAGTCGAGAGGCTACTCTGGAAGTCACTCTTATGCAAGCTTGAGTTAGACATTGCTACCTACCATAACTTGCCAAACCCCAATCAAAAGCATTCCAGCCAATCCTAAAGAACATCTAGAGTACTATATAAGATTCTACAAAGGTTCCATGCACTAGGGTAACTTTCCAGAAACCTACAACCTCCAGATGAGTCCATGAACTAGGTGAGACCTGAAATGCAGAGGGACCAGCCTCTCCAGAACATCAACTGGTTCCATCCCCCTATCCCATATTATCGACAGCCCCTTTCAACATGAAAAAGTTAGAATGGACATAGCCCAGATTCCCTAAAGAGTAGGAGAAAAATCAAAGGTGCTAGTGAAATTAAACAGAGAAAGTACGGTTTACCAAACAAGTATGATTGCTGAATAATTATACTGATATTTCTATTAGTCTCCAGAATCTTAGAGCATCTAGAAGTAAAAACCTAAAGTTGTGGAATTGTTACCCATACCAAACTCTGAAATCTGTCCTACAACTAATTGCTGCGATGTGCTTTGAAACTTACTGCTTTTTTGTATATGTTATTTTTCACAAAAAAAAAGAATTGTGTTTTGGAAGGTGTTGGCTTGAAGATTGATCTCAAGATCTTTTTTGATAATTTAAATAGTAAACTATACAGGAAGTCTTTTTATTAAGGAAAAAGAGAGTACTTTTCCCCCTAAAGTAAGATAACTGTTGCAGAATGAGAAATAAATGTATAGGACAAAATGGATGGATATAGAAAGTTGTATTAGTCTTGTTGGAAGTGAGTTCTATTGACTGTGTTTAAGGTTGGTTATGGTTTTATTGTTTTATAAGATTTTTAATAGTTTTCTTATCAGATGTGTCTTCTGGCAAAACAAGGATTAGGTTTTCACTCTTTTAAAATGACAATGTTTTCTTGGGTTATTTGTTTGCTCTTAGTGAGAAGCTATAAAAGGTTTTTAACCATCTGAGTAATCTGCCTAGATGATAAAGATTCTATATCTTGTCAGACCAATGTACTTATTGATATGCATGTTTAAAAAAAAGACCATTATCTTTTGTCTATGAGTAACTCATGTCTATGAGTAACTACAAATATAAAAAAGTTCTTTCATGAACTAGAGCAGATGTAGGACACTATATGGGAAAAAGGTACCTAATGTAAATGATGAACTATAGTTAACAGTAATATTTTTATTACTAGAAGGAAAAATACTGTAGTATTTACAGCTAGAAAAGGAAAAAAATTACAGCTAGAAGGAAAAATCTGAGAGGATACAATGGTAGCCCATGACAAATTCTAGGCTCTGTTCTGTAACTACTTGTTGAAGTATGGTTTGAAAATTATTGCTTTTTTCTTTCTTTGTTTTGTATATGTTATACCACTAAAAAACACTTAAAATATTACTGGAGTGTACGGGAAGAACTGATAGGAGCCTTGGAAAAGCTGTTGGAAAACTTTAGAAGTCATCTAACACAACAATTTTCCATGCAAAACTCCTCCCCATCCCAGGTGCTCTCCTACTTCTTCAAAACATCAAGATGAAACTGGAAGCATCCATTTTTTTGAGCAATTCTGGTTACAAGATGGCTTTTTCTTGTACTGAACTTTTCCATTATTTCCATTAATTGGTCTTGGTTCTATCTCTTGGGATGCCATAAGACAAACTTTTTATCAAATAATGCTTCACATATTTGAAAACTAAGATTGCTCTGTCCCTCATTCTCCCCATGTTTTAGGATAAGGAAAAATTTTCCAAGCTTTCATTTCAAATGGCATGGTGTTCAGACCTCACACCTTCAGAGTTCCTCACTTCTGGAGGACCACTGGCTTGTGAACACCCCTCTTAACATGTGGCACACAGAAAAGGCCCATCTTGAACATCTGACCAATGCAGAGCAATTGACCTCATTAAGAACAATCTTAGGGAAATGATAACAATGTTTAAGGTTGGCTTCAAAATAACCCAGTGAGAAAAAAGGGCCCCAATCAAGATGGCAGAATGAGATGTTTCAGGGTTCCGTACCTCCACCCTCACCCTACAAAATCTTTGAACAACCAGCAAATTGGCAGAAACATCTTTCTCAAATTCTAGAAAAAAGGGCTGCAGTAACCAGACGAGTGCCAAATTTTAAAAGGCACTTAAAAGCAGTAGGGTCACCTGGAACCCTGGTTGGCCCCTCCCCTACCCCTCACCTCTCTCCTCCTCTCCTAGTATGGATCCCAGGTCCCGGTTCCAGAGGGAGCAGAGTAACCCTAGTGGGAGCATGGCTATCTGGTCCAATCTGTCTGGTGGTGGCCTGAGGGGACCTGCTGTCCCAGAACCTTCCCTATGTATAAAGGGTGACTCACTGAGCTCTCCTTAAGAATGCTCTGGGAGAGCAGTCAAATTATACTACCTGGGGCAACAGACTGTTGGCTGCAGGACATACAGTGCAGAACCTGGTACCATGAAAATACTGTTTCCTAGAGAAGAGGACATATGGAACCTTGTAAATGGGGGAATTCCTAGAGCCCAAGACCAGAGGCACGCACAGAAAGGATCAGGGCAGACTCGTAAGCTTTGGCTTAGAGCTAGTCTCTACACTCATTGTAAGGAAAAACCCTGAAAGAGAGCACTTACCAGGTCAGTCTGCACAGATTAGGAAAGGTGTTTCCTTTCTCCTTTTTTTTTGTTTTTTGTTTTTTGTTTTTTGTTAGCTCCTGCCATTCGAGGAAAATGTTATAATAACACTAGCCATAAGATCTAAATTCCAGCAAAAACACATTAAAATATAAAAATGTCCAGGTTTCAACAAAGGTTACAGAAGAAAGAGATCAGTTAATTTGAAGATGAGACAACTGAAATCATTCAGTCTGAGAAACAGAAAGAAGAAAGAAGAACCTTGGGAACCTGTGGGACACCAACAATATATGCATTGTGGGAGTCCCAGAAGAAAGAAAGAGGCAGACAGATTATTCAGAGAAATAATGGCTGAAACCATCCCAAAATTAATGACAGCTATGAAAACACAAATCCAAGACATGCAACAAACTCCAAACAAGATAAACCCAAACAGATCCACACCTTGGCATATTAAAATCAAACTGTCAAATGCCAAAGATAGAATTCTGAAAGCTGCAATGTATCACATACAAGGGGGCCTCAAGATTAAGTGTCCATTTTTCACTGAAAACCATGGAGGCAAGAAGATAGTGGGATGACATATCTAGTGTTGAAAGCAAAAAAAAAAAAAAAAAAAAAAAAAAAAAAATTGCCATCCAATAATTCTGTATCTGGCAAAACTCTTTCAAAAATGCGGAAAGATTAAGACATCCCCAGATAAACAAAAGCTGAAGGACTTTGCCACCACCAGCCTGGACCTACAGGAGATGCTAACAAGAGTTCAGCAGATTGCAGGAAAGGACAATAGTCAACAGATCCAAACCACAGGAAGAAATAAAAATCTTGGGTGAGGGTAACAACATGCTAAATATAAATGTTACTGCTATTGCATTTTTGGTGTGTAACTCCATTTTTTATTTCCTACAGGATCTAAAATGCAAACACATAAAATGTAATGAGAAATCAGTGCTTTGGACTCATAACATATAAACATCATAAATTGTGACAAGAATTACATAAAGGTGGGGGTGTGGAGGGGTACAGGAACATAGGTTGTGTATACCATTGAAAACATTAACTAGGCATAAAAACAAATGAACTTGTCATAGATTCAGTATGTTAAATTTAAGCACCCCCCTCCACCAAAAAAAAAAAAAGTTTAAGCCCCATGGAAACGACAAAGAACATATAGGTGAATATGCCAGCTCATAGTGACAGAAATTACAATACAGGTTGCCAGGGGCAAGATGGCCCCAGAGACATTATACAGATATCATCAGATCAGGAAGGGAATGGGGAATGCTAGAAAAATTGAACAAGAAGCAAAGTAAAAGTCAGCTAATATCTCCAGGGAAATGGGAAGTCGATGCAAAGTGGTGTAGGGTGTCTGTTTGGGGATATGGTTTACATTTTTTAGTAACAGAAGGTGGCGAGGGTACCACAGTAATGTGGATATGATTAATCCTATTGAATGGTATGCTTGGGAGTGGCTGAGATGAGAAAGTTTATATTGTATATATGTTCCTAAAATTAAAAAGAAAGAAAGAACAACTAAAAAGGCAATAACAACAAAATAAACACGAATACCTAGGGTTGTCAAACCACACCCCAGACAATAAAATCAGAATCACCGGGGGTGGTACGCAATATTCTTTAAAGTTCTCCAAGTTATTCTAATGTGCAGCCAAAGTTGAGAACTATTTTATTCTCTAACCGTTCACCCGTTCCTTTCTTAAGACCCATCTCCTCAAAGAACTTTCCCACCAGAATTCCTATTTGTCATGACACTTACAGGTGGTGATGGTAGCGAAACATTGTGACTGTAATAACTAGTACTGAACTATGTACCTGAAAGTGGTTAAAATAGGAAATTTCAGGTTCTGTATGTTACCACAATAAAAATTTTTAAAAACCAACAACATAAAACTCTACAACACAAAAAGTGGACCCTAATGTCAACTATGAAATATAGTTAATAACATAATTATAATGTTAGTTCATCAAGGTAGTATGCTAATGCAAAGGTTAATAAAAGGGAAAACTCTGAAAAAAAAAAAAAAAGGACAATGACAATTAAATGCAATACATGATTCTGGATGGACTCTAGCCAGGGAAGAGAAAAGGTTATTGGGACATATGAAAAAACTGTACTATAGACTTAAAGCTTTATATCAGTGTTAAATTTCTGGAAATTGATAACCACACTTTAGAAATGTGCACGGCAGTAATAAGTGTTCAGGAGTATGATGTATATAACCTATACTCAAGTGCACAAAATGGACTGATAACTAAACAGAAGAATAGAAAGAAGAAGGCAGATGCAGCAAAATGTTAAAATTGGTAGATGTGAGTGTTACCAGAGCTTTGTTCTCACAGGAGTTCCTCTCCAGATGTGATGTTTCATCGCAAGAAGGAATTCAGGGTTGAGACAAGTATGTTTAAGTGAGAGATAAAGTTTATTGAAGCAAAGAGAGCAAATGCTCTAGAGGTACATGTAGGCATGCTCAAGGGAGAGACACAACACATTATTTGGCACATGGATTTTTATGGACAAGCTGTGAGTAAGGTATGGGGACTGGAATTTTCTATTTTCTCCCCCTTGTTTTACACCATCCTTGTTCGTTTTATCTTAAACAACCGTTTCCAAAAAGTTGTTGTACATGACTTGTGGTTGAGCAATATATCCTGTTTTGCTTAGCCACTCTGGGTTTCAGGAACTTGATTGCTATTTCCAGATTCCTTCACCCTCCATCCAGTACTAAAGTTGACTCAAAGTCTCTTAGGCCTTTTTCTACTTGTAACCTACCTCAACTTCCCTCTGAGAGAGTTGTACACCCTTATTCTTTAGGGGAGCTGAGGGGCAGCGTTCATCTTCTGGAGCTTCTTCCTGCTGATTAGGGGTTGTAGTCCCTGTCTGGCAGGGTGTAGAACTCTCTGGCTACTCTAGATGAGCTAGGGCAGGGAGGCCCTTGTTTGGTGTCAAGGGGGGCAATTAACCCACAAGTCAGCATGAGTTTACTATGAAAGGCTTGTAACCTGGTGGAGACAAATTTGACTAAAAGGTTAAAGATGCGTGTCCAAATAAGAAAAGGGCAAGCAGAGGATTTAGAGGTCCCAGAAGGTGAAGAACCCAAGATAACAGGCTGGGGAGGGCTGTTTCCAATCTGTCTCTGCATTTTCATGGTGACGTTTTGATTGATCTATTAGATCTCTGATGTTTTGCTGGAGTTGTCCTGATTGTTTCACGTAAAAACAGCATTCCTCTTTTAAGAAGAGACAAGTTCCTCCTTGGGCTACTGTGAGCAGATCCAAAGCAGGTCCAAAGCACACCTATTTTGAAGGACTACTAAGGCTAGGGACTCCTCTTGGATTCAGAGGAGACCCAAAGCCTGTGCCATGGATGATAAACTGTGAGACAATTCAAGGAAAAGATTATGATGAAATTGATGGCCAGTGACTAAGCTTCCTGTTCCCAGACCAATTCCTAGCACTGAAGCCCAAAGGGGTATTAAGATGGGGATTGCCCCATCTTAATGCAGGGAGAGGTACTTGGGTGGAACCATCTAGACAGTATAGCTAGGCACTTACATTAGCTAAAGAACAAGCACCTGTCCAGCTGCTGGGAAGAGTTAGGTATGTATTATTTCCACAAAGGAAAAATAACCCCTCTTCTGTTTTGAGGGTAACAGCAAAGAACAAGGTAGCGAGATGTCCACACACTGAGGTGATGCAGCCTCTATTTTGTCTTGAGACTAGTCCACAGGTGTGTGTCTTAGGGTCTGCCTCTGGGGCATGGAGGCGTATTTTGGACAGGCTCATACGAACAGCAATTAAGGGGGACAGAGGGGGTGATGGGGCTTCAGGGTGCTCATGAAAAAGAATGCCAGGTGGCTTCTCACTTTGCCAGGTCATATTGACAAACGGGCCAGTTATGCTCTGGTCTACTTTGCAGCACCCTTCCTGTTGACTAGTACTTTTTAGAAAAAACTTTGGAGTAGGTCTATTTTGACAAAATTGTGTTCCATCCTGGCAATTAATTAAAGATTGATTTAAAAAAATAGCTGCCGCCTCATCCAACTTAGCAGTGAGAAAATAGTTGGGATTTTTACAGAAAGCAGGACTTCCTAACCGGGGGTTTCCTTGAGCTTGGGTTTTAGTGTCTGAGCTTGATACTTCAAGATCCCAGGTACGCCCGTTTGGATAAACGTATATTATGGACTTGCACAGATCAGGTGGTATTTCTCCCAAGTATGGACCATTTGTGGAATTGGACTTGATACAAAAAGGGAAAGTGGAATTGGGGGCTATTATTATTTTGGAGTGCACAGTGCCTGTAATAGGGGGTGTTATGGGTAGATGAACTTTAAGTTGCTCCGAAAGGTAAGAAAGAGCCCCTGGAAAGTTGTTGAGAGGATCCCATGTATAATGGGACCATGGTTCTGTATGCTGCAGAGTTGGGGAAATGGTAAGATTTGCAGTTCCCCAGTAAGTACTGTTAGCGGGCCATGCTAGGGTAGCCATATATTGGGGGGTGCAGTTCCAGCAACTAGACAGGTTTAGTTGTTGGTTAGCATCTTGGACAAGGGTCTTCAAGGGGTTCTCAGAAATAGTTATAGATAGGCTGTTTAGGAGAATGAAAAGAAGCCCTGATTTAGGAAGCATGATGCAAAGAGGTATACTTAACTTTGCTTTTTGAACAAAAACTTCAGTCCTTCTAATGGCTGGCACTTGAAGGACTTCTCCTGCACCGGAGGGTTGAGGAGCTTTTCACAGGCAGCCTTGACCCTAGAGAAATGCACCCAGCTGGAGATTCCACTGACCTTGACTGCTGTAGGATTGACAAGAATTACAGAGTAAGGTCCTTTCCACTTAGGTTTGAGTTGGGAGTCTGGTTTGCTCTCGTGCCAGGCTTTGGTTAGGACAGAGTTCCCAGGTTTTATTTTAGGTAGATGTAGATTAGAACCTGGAGCTGGAAGAAACTGAAATAGGTCCTGAGTAAACTTCCAAATTGTTCCCAGTGAGGTAAAGTATTTGGTTACATGATGGGTTTCTGGATCTAACACTAGATCCTGAGTCAAAAATGGCCTCCCGCATCACATTCAGGGGTGAAAATCTCCCTGACAACTTGGGGCATGGATGCTGGGGATAAGTCTGGCCTTGGCACCACGGGATCGACACCTTCCGGACTAAAAGGGAGGGAAAGAAGTGTAATAAAATAAGACATCACTCACTCTCTATAAGCCCAACTCTGCAAGTGAAAGTATTGCCCTTCTCCCTACATAGACATGACATTCAGGGGTGAAAGTCTCCTGGTGTCATGGGAAATGACTACTGGGGATGAGTCTGGCCCTGGCATCGTGGGATCAATAATGCCATACTGATGAAAAGAGGGAACAAGTGTAACAAGGAATCAGTGGCTGAGAAAGTTCAAATAGAGTCAAGAGGCTACACTGGAGGTTGCCGTTTTGCCAACTTCAGTTAGACACTGCTACCTATCATAACTTGCCAAACCCCAACCAAAACTATTCCTGCCAATCCTGAAGAATACCTAGGACATTATATAAGATTCCACAAGGGTTCCATGCACTAGGGTAACTTTCCAGAAACCTACAACCTCCAGATGGGTCCTGGACCAGATTAGTCCTGAAACCTAGAGGGGCCATCCTCTCCAGAACATCAGCTAGTTCTATAGCCCTACCCCATATTATTGACAGCTCTTTCCAATATGAAAAAAATTAGAATGGCCATAGTCCAAATACCCATAAAAAGTGGGAGAAAGATCAAAGATGATGGTGAACTTATACAGAGAAGGTAGGGTTTAACAAACAAGTATGACTGCTGAATTATACTGATATTTCTTTTAGTCTCCAGTATCTTAGAGCAGCTAGAAGTAAAACATAAAATTGTAAAACCCATACCAAACTCTGAAATCTGTTCTACAACTAATTGTTATGCTGTCTTTTGAAATTTATTGCTTTTTTGTATATATGTTATTTTTCACACACAAAAAAAGTCGATGTGATACTAAAAAATATGTTCTGGAGCAGTTAGAAGGAAAAATCTGAGATGATGGTATGGTATGACTCTGGGATCTGTCCTGTAAATACTTGTTGAAGAGTGCTTTGAAAACGATTGCATTTTTCTTTCTTTGCTTCGTATATATGTTATATTATACACTAAAAAGTTAAAAATAAAAAATAAGGCATCAGTGTCCAAGAGCTATCAAATGGAGTTAAGAGGCTATTCTGGAGGCTACTCTTATGCAAGCTTCAGTTAGATAGTACTAATTGCCATGGTCTGCTAAACCCCAACCAGCTCACTCCTGTTGACTCTTAAGAATACATAGGGCTTGAACTGAGACCCTATAAAGGTTTCATGCAATAGGTTTGCCTTCCTGGAACATGTAATTCCCAAGGGGTTCATGGGTCAGATAAATCCTGAAACATCCCCTTATCCTTTAATGTTGATACCACTTCTCAACACGGAAAAGTCAGAAGGGACATTGCCCAAAGATCCCTACAGATTGGGAGGGATCAAATGAGAAGGAAGAGACATAACAGAAAAAGTAGAATTAGTAAACAAGTATAATTGCTGAATCACTCTATTAATATTCCTTTGAGCTTCCAGTATTTGGAGCAGCTAGAAGGAAAAACATGAGATGGTGGAATGGTAGCTCATGACAAACTCTGGGTTCTGTTTTGTAACTACTTGTTGAAATGTGCTTTGAAAATTATTGATTTTTTTTTTCATTGGTTTTTATACATTTTATATTTTACAATTTTAAAAGTTTTTTTAAAGATGGCTTCCCGTACATCATTTCAAAGGGGTTTAGTTGGAGGGGCTTTTTCGGCGCTAAACACATCCTAAGCAGGGCCCTAGAGAAATTGGGAAGCCAGGATGTACTGGTTTCTTGACATAGCTTAGCTACAGTTTGCTTTAAGGTCCGGTTGGATCTTTCAACTTTCCTGGATGACTGGGGTTTCCATGCGCAATGATGGTGCTATTTTATATCAAGAGCAGTGGCTACTCCTTGGGTAATTTTACGAATGAAGGCTGGTCCATCGTCACTTTGGTTAGATATGAGTAGGCCGAACCTAGGAACGATTTCTTTGAGAAGTCTGGAAACTTTATCAACGGTTTCTTTCTGGGTGGGAAAGGCATCTATCCAGCTGGCAAAGCTGTCTACATAGACTAGGGGATTTGAATGCTTGGTGAGGTGACTTATGGGTAAAATCAACTTGCCAGTCTTCCTTGCCTTTGGACTGGGGGTGTTAAAACTAGAGGTCAGGTAAGGTTTCCCGAATTTGGGTTATTAATGGCACAAAGTACACAGCTTTATGGGACCCTTTTAATGGTTTTAATTAAAGTCTGTCGTCCAAAAGTCCTTTGTGCCAGGATGATTAAGGGCATCCGTGCCCAAGTGGGTAGTTTGATGAAGGCCTGATAGACCTTTCTTTGAAACTCATGAGACAGGAAAATTTTAGTAAACCTTAGTAAACCATACACCTGGCTCTCATATATACCCAGACTTCTTTGCTAGTTCTTCGTCCCCCTCTGTGTACGTAGTGGGTGTAGGAGGGAGAGAAACATTAGGGATTATCGTCATTATGGGGGTTGTACCTTGTGCGGCATCTTTGGCAGCTTGCCTACCCAGGCATTTCCTTTGGCAACAATGGAGTTAGATTTTTGTGACCCTGACAGTGGATTACTGCAACCTCCCGAGGAAGCAACACAGCTTCCAGAAGTTGTAAATTTCTTATTTACGTTTTTTAGGGAACTTATCATTAGTGAGCAGTTGCCTTTCCTTCCAAATGATCAAGTGGGCATGCAACACTAGGAAGGCATATCTGGAGCAGGTTTATAGGTAGACTCTTTTTCCAGCTGCTGGTGTTAATCCACCGGCAAGGGCTACAAGCTTAGTGTCCTGTGCTAAGGTCCTAGAGAGCAAAGGCTTTGCTTCAATAACTTCATGCAAGGATGCTACAGCATATCCTGCCCTCTTGATCCCTTCTTTTACAAAACTGCACCTATCTATAAACCACTCTAACTCTTGGTTGAATAGGTCTGGTCAGCTAGAATAATTTTGAGCTAAAGTTTCTGTATATGAGTGCTGGAGAGGTGTAATTTCTTGGCTTGGGCTTACAGGTAACAGAGTGGCCAGATTTAGTATAGTAAAGACCTCAATTTGGACCTCTGGAGTGTCTAATAGTTGGACTTCATATTTTAGGAATCTACTGTTTGAGAGCCACTGATGTCCACTTACCTCTAAAATGTCTCTGACTTGGTGAGGCGTGTATACCAGTAGGGCCTGTCCCCACATCAGCCTGGTGGCTTGTTCTGTAAGTAGGGTGGTGATACCTATTGCTCAGAGGCAAGGTGGCCACACCTGGGCTGTAGTATCTAGTGATTTTCAAAAATATCCCCTGGTCTAGGGACGTTCCCTAGCTTCTGTTTTAAAACTACTAGTGCTTTTCCTTTTTTCTCAGCAACTATTTTAGTTTGTTAAACCCTACTAGAATGCAGTATACCAGAAATGGGTTGGCTTGTATAAAGAGAATTTATTAAATTACAAGTTTACAGTTGTAAGGCCATAAAAATGTCCAAACCAAGGCATCCAGAAGAAGATACCTTGACTCAAAAAAGGGTCGATGATGTTCGGGGATTCTCTGTCAGCTGGGAAGGGACATGGTGACATCTGCTAGGTTTCTCACCTGGCTTCTCATTTCAAACAGCTTCCTCAAGGGTAGTTTCTTTCTGCATCTCCAAACATCAGTTCTGAAGTTTTTTCCAAAATAGTTCCCTCTTAAAGGCTCCAGTAAACAATGCTACCTTGAATGGGTGGAGACACATCTCCATGGAAAACACCTAATCAAAAGGTCCTACCCACAACTTGGGTGGGTCAAATCTCCATGGAAACAACTTAATCAAAAAGATCCCACCCAACAATACTGAATGAGGATTAAAAAGCATGGCTTTTTGAGGGTACCCAACAGTTTCAAACTGGCACAGTTAACATACAGGTAAAACGGTTTCTCTAGGTTTGGCAGGCCCAAGGTAGGTAGGCAGGTAAGGGCTCTTTTAAGGATGGTAAAGGCAGCAGCTTGGTCTGCTCCCCATCCCAAGGTGGTGCTGTGTAGCCCCCCAGAGGCTTCATATAGAGGCTGTGCTATTTCTCCAGAATGAGGTATCTAGATCCTGTAATATCCTGCCACTCTCAAGAAGTTTCTTATTGTTTTTTGGTCCCAGGGGGAGATTCTGAGAGTATGGCTTGGACCCTCTTGGATGACAAAGGGCACTTCCCTGGGGTAAGGACAACCCCAAGATAAAGAGCCTTTCATTTAAGGCAGTGTGAGCTTTGGTAGTGGAAACTTGATATTCTCGTACAGTCAAAAAATTAAGTGTTGTAATGGTGTCCACTAGTGAGGCTTCTTGAGTGGGACTGTGTATCAGCAAATCATCTACATATGAATAAATGTGCTAGACTTCAAGTGTAAGTGGGTTAAGTCCTGTGCTAAGGCATTTCCAACAAGGTGAGGGCTATCTCTAAATCTCTGAAGTAAAACTGTCCAAGTAAGGTGGGGTGGAGTAGCATACTCTGTCCCCTGCCATTCAAAGGCAAACAAAAATTGGGAGTTTGCCCAGGTTGGCTTCCTGGCGCCTGCCAATGCAAAAAAAAAAAGGGGAAGTTTGTGTGTAGGGATATACAGAAGAAGGCATCTTTCGATTCAAGGACTGAGAACCAGAGGATAGAGCTAGGGATCTTGTTAAAAAGGGAATAAGGGTTGGGAACTGAAGGATGTGGGGAATGACAAAGCTGTTTACAGCCCTAACGTCCTATTCTAACCAGTATGTCCCACTTGGCTACTTTACAGGCAGGACAGGAGTATTACAGGGAGACTGACAAGGAACTAGGAGGCTAGTTTTTAGAACGTTTGGGTAAAGGGTTGGATCCCCATTATATCTTCAGTTTTAAGGAGGCACTGCCTCCTCCTGGGAAAGGGTTGGTTTTGTCTATAACTGATAATGATCAGGGAGATGTGAGGGCCCCTTTAGGGTATTTCTGTTTCCCATACCAATGGATTGACTTGATCAATTATTTCAGGAGGGATGAGCTTTTCTGGGTTTCGACCCCTGCTACAGATCCTTCTGCAAGGTTCTCAGGACCTTGAGGAGACAGGCAGCCTATGAGTTGGATACACGCTTCCAATGCCTGTAGCAAGTCCCTACTAAAAGTGGGGGAGGAAACTCTGGTATCACCACGAACTGGTGGTTCAAAAGCATGCAGCCAGTTCAACAAAGGAGGGGTTGAGTGACGGTCCTGGCTCTAGGCTTCCAGTCTACCCCTACTATGGGACAAGTCTGCAGGGATAACGGGCCCAAGTGACAGGTCAAAACTGCATCAGTGACTCCAGTATTGATTAATAAATCAACTGTCTTCCCTACCACGTCAGAGTTCATCTGGGACTCACTAAAACCGAAGTCCTTCAGCGATGCCCGGGGAGCCACTAATGGCCTCAGCCTCCTCAGTCTTGCTCAGCAGCGGTCATCACGACTATCTGGGGGAGAAGGGAGACGTATGTTGGAGATCTCTGTGTGGGATTTGTATTATTTTTTGTAAGTGTCCTATAAGTTTGGAAGTATTTCAAAATAAAAACTTTGAAAACAGCAGCAGCAGCAGCATCCTGTGGGAAGTGAAAGTGCATGGGGGAATAAATGAATCAAGATTGACAATGTGTTCACTGTTGGCCGGTGGGCACACGGGAGTTCATTACGTCATTCTCTCTACTTTTTTTTTTAATGTCTTTGAAAATATCTGTAACAAATAGTTTCTAATAGTCCTTTAAAATATCAAGGAAAACTATGTCATGTTTCTATAAGTTTAGGCGCATTTATCTAGACAGGGAATTCCGCTTGCAGGCATGTAGCGGTTTCTCAATACGTGAGAATTGCGCAAGACAAGGCAAAAGTAAACTCTATGGAAGACGAGGGTGGGGGAGTAGGGAGGACGTAGAGCTGCTGAGCTGCAAAACACTGAGACTCCGCAGCTTGGAAACGTGCACCTGAGCAAGAGCAGCGCGAGAAAAAGGCAGGAAAAGACTTAAATCCTCCAGCCAAGAGGAGGGCAAACCTCTAAGAACAATGGAGAGCCCGCAAAAGCACGTTGAGCTGGGTCTGCAGGCGAGAACTCAGTCTCTGGCTCCATGTCCGCAAGGTGGCGTGAGCTCTCACGGGGTGACGAGCCTGAGGGTACAAAGGTGAACCCAGCTCGGGAGGCCACGAGGGGGGCTGAAGCCGCGGCGCCGAGCTCCCGCCACTGCCATTCCCGGGGTCGCGGGCGCAACGTGCGAGAACCGCCGAGGACTTCATCTAATCTTACCTGCTCCGGGAAAAAGGGGCGGGGAAACTCCTGCCTGTTCAGCTCCCGGGTGATTCCGCTCCTCCCTGGGCGTACGCACCTCAATCTTCCTGGTACACCCGAGACATCGAGGCGCCGAGAAGACCTCCAAATTTCCTAGAGAGGACGCGGCGTTCGCCTAGGTCCTTTCCGCGGGAGAGCGAGCCAGTGACGCACTTCCGGCTGCGCCGGCCCTGATGCGCATTTCGGAAGTCGCGCTCGGCCAGTAGGGTCCGTGTTCGCGGAGCCGGCTGGAGGAGGGGTGTTGGCTGAAAAATCTGGGTAAGGGAGGAGCGGGGTTAGCAGGTATGGCGTCCGCGGACCCCCTTAGCGGCCCCGGGAGGGCTGTGGAAAGTGCCCCCTTTTCCCTGCCTGGTCTCAGGTGGTGGAGGCGCCTTCTCCCTGGCGAGTCTTTTCTTTCAGGGGTTTGCCAAATGAAACCTTGTCTCGTTCATGTTCCAGAACCGTTTTCCTGTGCTCTTTCTGAGCCCTCGCTCTCCACGGAAGTTCGGACGCGAGGCTTAATTGATGGGAAGGCGTCCGAAGGATTGAGAATCAACTGTGAAAAACGGAACCTTGGTGGAAGTTGTAGGTAAGTTGCGATCCGAGGGGTGTGGGGAAGGGCGGGGGCGGGGAGGGGATCGCTTTGTTCATGTTCGGAAACTACATGTAATAGGAATCTGCTCGAGTCTGGAAACCCATTTTTATAAACACCCATATAAATATCGTCAAGAGAAAGGTGATAAAATGGGTAAGGTACCTGGAAACCCATGTGAGATAAGGAACAGTTGAAAGCTGGATATAAACTGAAGAAGAAAAAAGGTTTTGGAAGCCACTGTGGAGAAAGTATTCATCCAATCAGAATTAGTGAAAGTAGAAGATAAAGCGATTTAGAATTCGTTTGGTTTAACAATTAGAATTGTCCAACAGTGGAATTCTTTGCCTCAAGAATAATCAGACTGCTACCTAGGAGTTTTCAGGTACAGACTGAGTACTTTTAAAGGGATTCTATTCTAGTGTGAGCTGGCAGGGCTCATTAAGTTAAGATAAATGATAACTTGATTTATGTATGCCTCATCTTGTCCAGAATAGATTTGGGATACTTTTATAGTGGCATATAAGCTTTAGGAAATTGACAAAAAAGAAGAAAGATAAAACTGAGAGCAGAGCAAAGGTCTTATTCTTATGATAGACCATGAACTTTTGCTTGAACGTTCTAGATAGTTTTAAAAATTGGACATATTCAACGGGACCAAATGTGAAATTACTGTCTCCTCAGGGGAAAATAGAAAGTCAAGACAGTGCATTATTGGATGCAAGCATTTCATTGAAGCTCTAATTTGCATTTCTTTTATTTTAACTGAGGTTGAGCATCTTTACATACGGATTAATTATTAAACTGAGACTTGAAAGACAAATAGAAGCCTGTCACAAATATTGGGCAGTGATGGAGGCTGAGGAATGAGAGGGGGAGTGATGAGGCTGAATGGAAAGGCCAGATTGTGATTTATTTGCCATACTTCGGTGTTATTAGAGGGTTTTAAGTAGCTGGGTGATATGAGCAGACTTGCAATTTAAACCTCTTCAGGTAGCCATTGAAGTGTGGAGTTGAAATTGCCAAACTGGTAAATGGCCTGTGTGGTTTTACAGAAAGAAGGGATATCGTCATAACACCATCAACTAGTTAAAAACTTAAAGGATTTGATAAAATTAAAGAATAGACTTTGTGTTGTGTTTGAAACAGGTCTCCTAGAAACTTGATTTCATTAGGCCACTATTCCAATGGTTGTTGGCAAAGAATCAGAAATTTACTATTACTGCATCTAGAGAGAGGTCAAGCACCTTATTTTTATTATTTTTTATTTTTTTAACATGTGATCATTCCGTTCTACATATATAATCAGTAATTCACAATATCATCACATAGTTGCATTGTCATCATCATGATCATTTCTTAGAACATTTGCATCAATTCAGAAAAAGAAATAAAGACAACAGAAAAAGAAATAAAATGAAAACAGAAAAAAAAAAATTATACATACCATACCCCTTACCCTTCTCTTTCATTGATCACTAGCATTTCAGTCTAAATTTATTTTAACATTCGTTCCCCCTATTACTTATTTTTATTCCATATGTTCTACTCATCTGTGACAAGTTAGATAAAAGGAGCATCAGACACAAGGTTTTCACAATCACAGAGTCAATTTGTGAATGCTATATCATACAATCATCTTCAAGAAACATGACTACTGGCACACAGCTCTACATTTTCAGGCAGTTCCCTCCAGCCTCTCCATTACATCTTGAATAACAAGGTGGTATGTACTTAATGCATAAGAATAACCTCCAGGATAACCTCTCAGCTCTGTTTGGAATCTTTCAGCCATTGACACTATGTCTCATTTCACTCTTCCCCCTTTTGGTCAAGAAGGTTTTCTCAATCCCTTGATGCTGAGTCTCAGCTCATTCTAAGTTTTTTCTTAGTCCCTTGATGCTGAGTCTCAGCTCATTCTAGGATTTCTGTCCCATGTTGCCAGGAAGGTCCACGCCCCTGGGAGTCATGTCCCATGTAGACAGGGGGAGGGTGGTGAGTTTGCTTGTTGTGTTGGCTGAGAGAGGGAGGCCACATCTGAGCAACAAAAGAGGCTCTCTTGGGGATGACTCTTAGGCCTAATTTTAAGTAGGTTTGACCTATCCTTTGTGGGGTTAAGTTTCATATGATCAAACCCAAGCCTGGGGGCTCAGCCTATAGCTTTGATTGTCCACACTGCTTGTAAGAATATAAAGAATTCAACTTGGGAAAGTTGAATTTCTCCCCGTTCTCACCATTCCCTGAAGGGGACTTTGCAAATACTTTTCCACTCACTGATTGAATCACTCTGGAATTCATCGGGGCATCACTCTGGACAAATCAACAAAATCTCATGTCCTACCCAGGATTCCAAGTACTTATGGTATTTAGTCAAGCTATCTACATAAGTTATATTAGGAAATGCACTAGTAAAAATATAAATTTTGTACCAAATAAACATTTTTTGCCAAGCACCTTTTTTTATAATCGTAAAAGAGAAAGACTTCATAGTTTTTTTTTTAAGTGTCCATTTAACTCCAAGAGTGGTCCGCCTCAACATCATAAGTGTTGAGTTTTCTTTACTCCCTTTCATAGTTGATTAGAGTTCACTCAAGCTGCTTTTTTCCCTAGTCTTCCATATTTTTTTAAATTTAATTTCTTTTATTTTTAGAATGTTACAGATTTATTGAAAGGCCCAAAAATAAATGCACTGAATTCCTCCATACCCTCTTTGTTAACATCTCAGTTCACTGTAGTACATTTGTCACAACTAAGGAGTCAGTGTCAGTACATTACTATTAACTAAACTCCACAGTTTATTTGAATTTCACTACTTTTCCCCTAATGTCCTTCTGTCCCAGGATCCCATCTAGAAGACCATACCGTATTATATTAGTTTCAACATCCCTCCAGTGTCCTCTGGTCTGTGATTAATTTCTTAGACTTACCTTATTTTTTATGACACTGACAATTGTGAGGAGTATTGGTCATGTATTTAGTAGACTGTCCTTCAGTTGACGTCTTTCTAATGTTTTTTCATGGTTAGGCCGGGGTTACGGATTTTGTGGTGGAAAATCACTGAGGTGGAGTGTCCCTCTCTTACATCATATCAGGGAAGCTATCAATATGCCTGACCACAAATGATAGTCACCTGGCCGAGGGAGCGTTTGCCATGTTTCTCCACTGGAGAGTTGACTTTTCCTTGATCCCTTTACATACTCTACTCTTTGTAAGCAAGACAGTTAAATGCAGCCTTTTAATGCCACTGGGTGCTATGTAACTCCTTGTTGAGCAGGTACTCCTAAGTTCTTGCTGAATTTCACAGACTGGACCACAGAAACCGAGCAGCCCAAACAAGTTTCTCAGATGTCTTTACTATTCTTGGGGTGCTCTCTGGATAGTGTGAAATTTTGAAACCTGTTTATGTAAAGTTATCCTTTGTTTCCAAAACATATTTGACCACAGAAACGTTTATTCAGATGACTGATTTTCGTTCCTTAGAACACATTTTGGGAAATACTTTTGTATGCATTTGTCTTTCTATGCCAAACAGTTTCCCTGCTGTATTTCCCTTGCAGTTTCCCTCTCCATGCCTTGGGTTGATTCCTGATGCTTATAATTCTAATGCTGACCATATTTATTTCATGTGGCCCTCCTGTATGGAACTTCTGTAGTCAAATCTATTATCTTGTTTTTCGAAAGACTGCTTATGGGCCCTTTTAAAATACTTTGATTTTCTGATTACTTAAGTAATATTCATTATAGAAAGTTTGAAAAATCCCAAAAAATGAAGAAAGTAGAAATCATCCATAATCTAGAAATAATCACTGTTAATGTTCACTTTTCCCTTTATTATTTATGTACTATGTTTATATGGGTTCATATATATATGATTTTTGATATTTCAAGTGCTGTCAAGCCAGATCCAGAGATTTATGTGTTAGAAATTAACATGTTTAAGTTTTTAAATGCCCTAGATTTTGATTACCCACAACTTCTCTCTTATCTTGAGCTTTTATAAGTCACACATATAGATCTCTCAACTCAATGTTATTATCAATATGTCATATAACAAACATCCATACAGATTTTTATCATTTTGGCTCTTCATTGAGACTGCTGGGGTTTTCCTGCCCTAAATTATTCAAAGCCAGGACGGGAGTAATTATACCACATGAAAGATGCTGCTTAAAATTTTAAAACATGCTCAGGAAGTACTGATGATTCAATGTTACAAGCACCTGAGATTCACTGATTTGTGTATTTTCTTTCAAATGGATGCCAGTAAGGATAGACTGGCTTTTTGTCATTTATACATTTATTCCAGCCCCCACTCTCCCCACTAACTTGAAAGTTCCAGCAGTGTGGTGCTGTTTCATCTTCTACCCCTGCAGCCCTAGCACCAAGCCCTTAGTAGATGTCTAATAAATGTTGATGAATGATTGGACTTCACTTTCTTGGCAATATGAAGAAAATAGAAATAATTATATTTACTTCAGAAATTGCGGGTATTCTAATCAATCAACTGATTGATTACGAATATTTAAAACAAATATTTTTTAAAAGCCCTTTTTTTTCCCCTCTATTATGACTTAGTTTTTCCATCACGTCTCATAAATACATATCTTAGCAAAATAAATACCTCCATAAGATATATGCCACTCTGGGTCTAATCTTTGTCATTCCACTTGCCTTTCTGTGAAAGCTAAAGGTAAAGGGCATTTAAAAACTTGAATATACCCTACTTAACATTGGGCAAGTGGTCAAAATTATGTTAATTATTCTCACTTATATGCAGTTAAATATGCTAGTTAAATCTAATCTTTTAGCATGACACATGGTTATGCTGATAAGCGAGGTCGTTTCACTAAAGTTTTAATGTTCAAGCTAAAATTCTCAGGTTCATAGACTGCATTTGGCCAGTAGATAACAGCATGTTGAAATCTGAGGAACAAAAATACCTGTAGTTGTGAGATTCCAAAATAATTTTCAGAACAAAGTTAATTTTAATTTAATTTTAAAATTACGCCACACTCAAAGCCCCCTGAGGAATGGGAGAAAGAATATGGAACTATTAAACCTTACCATCAGGATATCCCGATACCGTGACAAACTTTAGGGACACCCAAATCTAAAGGCCGTACCCTCGATCATGAGGCTTACTCTTGTGAAGCTTATATAGGTAGCAGAGAAGCTTAAACTACCTATAGGCATGCCTGAGAGTTACTTCTGGAGGACCTCTTTTGTTGCTCAGATGTGGCCTCATTCTCTTTAAGCCCAACTCTGCAAGTGAAATCATTACCCTCCCCCCCACGTGGGACGTGACATCCAGGGGTGAGAGTCTCCCTGGCGACATGGGAGATGACTCCCAGGGATGAATCCAGACCTGGCACCATGAGATCAACAATTCCATCCTGACCAAAAGGGGGAAAAGAAGTGTAATTAATGAAGTATCAGTGGCAGTAGAGTTCAAATAGAGTCCACAGGCTGCTCTGGAGGTTGCTCTTACACAAGCTTCACTTAGACCTTGCTACCTATTATAATCTGCCAACCCCCAACCAGGACCATTCCAGCCAACCCTAAAGAACACCTAGGGCAATATAATATATAGGATTCCATAAAGGTTCCATGCACTAGGGTAACTTTCCAGAAACCTAAAACCTCAAGGTGGGTCCCTAGTCCATGCGCTCCAAAACATTGGATAGTTCCATCTCCCTACCCCATATTAGTGACAGACCCTTCCAATATCAGAAATACAGAATTGTCATAGCCCAAACACCCCTAAAGAGAGGGATGGAAAGATCAAAGGCATTGGAGGAGTTATACAGAGAGGATAGGATTTAACAAATGAATATGAATGCCGAATCATTAAATTGATATGTTTTAGTCTCCAGTATTTTAGAGCAGCTAGAAGTAAAACCTAAAATTGTGAAATTATAGCCCATGTCAAAGTCTGAAATATGTTCTACAACTCGTTGTGGTGCTGTGCTTTGAAATTTATAGATTTTTTGTATATATGTTATTTTTCATTAAAAGTGAAGGAAAAAATGTCGATTGTGATAAAAAAAATACTTAAGCCCTCTAGCCACCTATATTCTGGAGCAGCTAGAAGGAAAAATGGGAGAGGATAATATGGTAGCCCATGACAAACTCCGGGATCTGTTCTGTAACTACTTGTTGAAGAGTGGTTTGAAAACTATTGTTTTTTTATTTCTTTGCTTTGTATATATGCTATACTATAGAATAAAAAAAGTTAAAAAAAAAAAATTATGCCACACTGTACTTTCTAGGAGAGTGGAGGAACAGTAAAACCAAAGTAAGATATTCTGAGCTAACTCCAGAAAGATTTTGAACAACAGTAATTTTTATATGGTAATTTTATGGAAACCATATTTTCTTAGGTTTAACGTGTGGCCTTTAAGAATCAGAAATCCCAAGGACCCAATATTCGTGTTCCTTGGAACGCCATCTTTTGTGAGGCTGTTTCCTGAATCTGCGATGACCAAGGTTGTGGGCATGGCCACAGGTCTGGGCCCTCGGCCTCCCCGAGAGCAGGAGGGGCCCATGATTGTGAAAATTGAGGAGGAGGAAGAGAAGCACCTTCCTGGCCTGGAGATATTCCGCCAGCGCTTCAGGCAGTTCGGGTACCATGACACACCTGGACCCCGTGAGGCCCTCAGCCAACTCCGTGTGCTCTGCTGTGAGTGGCTGAGGCCCGAGCTGCACACCAAGGAGCAGATCCTGGAGCTGCTGGTGCTGGAGCAGTTCCTGACCATCCTGCCCAAGGAGCTTCTGGCTTGGGTTCAGGAGCACTGCCCACAGAGTGCTGAAGAGGCTGTTAGTCTCCTGGAAGACCTGGAGCGAGAACTGGATGAACCAGGACAACAGGTAGGAAGGGGCAGATCTTTTTTATTCTAGGAAACTGGGAGCATAGAATTCCAAGCAGGAGCAAGGGTTTGTCTATACAGTAAGGAGAGTTGAATGGAAGCTCCTATTGGCCTTTAGCCTGGGGAATTGGGGTGGATGTTTTTCTTTCCTTTTTCTTAGATGTTCTCCCTAGCTCTCCTGAAATTTCTGTTCTAGTTCTTAAAGTGAGTTGTGCACAGACCCAGCTATTCCTGATTACCTCTAGGTCTCAAGTCCGGATGAACAGAGGCATCTCTGGGAGGACATGTCCTCTTCAGGCATGGCAGAGGGATCCCTGAGCGACATGCAACTCCAGCCTGTGGGGACCAGGACCAGATGTGAATCATGGGAGCCCCTCCACATCCAAGAGACTGGCAAGAGACAGGATTTCACCCAGGACTTGAGAAAGAGTCAAGGTAGGCACCATCTGTCAGGTCAGTCTCTTGGTGCCCCAGGCCTATTAGTTGAAAAAGAGAAAAATTCCCCATTACTGGTTGTGAGGTGACCACCTGGATGGACTCACTTGCCTAACTGATGAGGTAGAGGTGGCCCCCTCTCTTCTCTGAGGTTTGTTAGCTCATTTGGGGTCTGAGTATAAAAACACTTTTAAGGGGGCAACTGAAGAGACAGTTTTCAGAGGTATAGCCAGTTAAGTGAACCAGTAAAGGACAATGCTACACACAGACAGTAGTGAAACGCTGTCACTATCCAGGAACCTAAAGGGGAACATGGGAGCCTGTTAGTAGAAACAGGCAAGAGCTCTAGCCATGGGAAGAAGGGAGTCACTAGGTAGGAGCTGGAGCTATGGACTTCGTGGTTGGTGGGGGGAGCAGAGGGAATAAATACCCAGCTTTGTTTGCCTCCAGGCCTCAGATCTTCAGTTGGCATTTCCCATTGGCAAACCCAACTGGAAGCCAGATGGCAAGAGAAATTTGGCCATGCAGCCCTCTGGGTCAGCTTTATAGGGCACAGAGAGGGCAGGGGATGGATCTGGAAGGGCATGTAAAGAATGATCGGGCAATCCTTTCTGAAGCAGTGGAAGGAAGAGGGCATCTTTCCACCAAAGTCAAGAGTATATTAAGGTAACTCCCCAGCTCAGAGGTCCCCAAATCTTAGTTTACAGAACAATCTCAGAAGCTATAGAGGTTATCCCCTTTGTTATTTTGTACTTGTGATTTCTAATCTTACACCTCTATTTACCTGAACATTTATAACTAAATTCTTGGGGAAAAGTTAATATTGAGTTAATATTAAATGTTTGTGAAAATAAGATACATTCTTCCAAATCCTAATAGTTTAAAGCCAGGACTTTGCTTAAGTTTGGGTGGAGGAGACCACTATGCTGTGTACACTTAGTATCCATGGCCCTCAAAAAAATCTCTCCTTCCACATGATAGTATATCTTAAACATGAGAAATCCCATCTTTGAAACAGAGTTTTGAGGCCTGTTAAAAAATTACATTCTTCTGCAAGATGTAAAATGTTCAGCTGTGAGCTAAATTCTTTGCTTTTGGGGGTGGTTAATACCACATTCCCCCTCCAGTTAGTTGTCTTCCTGGAGTTGCCAGAGAAATTAAAGACAATCAGAAGCATACTTGGTTAACTTTATTTTCCAATTTCCCTTGGCAGAGCTACATGGTATGTGGGGGCTAGGGGTGGGGGTGGCGAAGGGTTATGAGAGTCAAGAACAGAGGCTTGGGTTTTAATAGCCAGACTGGGACAAGAGGTAAGGTTTTTGGGCCCTTCTGCGGAATAGGGAGCCAACACGGAACGCTTTGGATATTCAAAAAAAATTGGGCCTTGGTAGCATTTGAGATCTGCCTGTGTTGTCTACACAGTCCAAGAGCCTACAAGCCAAAAAACTAACACATTAGTCATAGCAGAAGCAAATGCAAAACCATGGACAGAATATTCCAGGAAATTACAAAGACCATAAGGAATCACGTACTTGTTGGGGGGATGGGGCAGAGGAGGAAGCCTTTCTAGAGAATAAAAACTATAAAATACCCAAGAAGAGCATCTCCCATGAGCTACAGACACAACAAACGGAAAATTAAAGGTGAAATAATCTGCAGTAATAGAATATCAATGTAAGGTTTTACAAAATAAATGGTTTAAGTTTTTGAAGGTATTAAGTAAATAACAGCAATCTTAAGAATAAGAAATCATTAAAAAAAAGAACAGGTAGATTTGATAAAGACCAAATAGAGCTTCTAAAAGTGAAAACTATTGTCATTAAAATTAACACAATGACTGTTATGAACAGTTAAAGAAACAATTAGTGAATTGGAAAGTAGAGCTCAGGAAATAATCTGAAATGTTCCTTCCAAAGATCTGGATGAAAGGCGTTATTGGTTGGTGCAGGATTGGATGAGAATGTCCAACTATGTGTACCAGCAATTCCAAAGGAAAATAATAGAAAGAATCAGAGATAATATTCAAGAAGAAAATGACTGAGAATTGTTCAGAATTTAGGAACATGAAACTTTGTATTCAGGAAACAGCAAATCTCAAGTAGAGTAAATATGGTAAAATCTATAATGCCTAGATATATCATAGTGAAGCTGCGAAATCCAAAATTTATAGAATGTCTTAAAAGTGACAGAAATGTAAAAGACATTCCTCCTAGAGGAATGACAAGCTAAAACACAAACTTCTGAATTGAGACTAGAAGACAATGAACTAATATTTCCGAAACTATATGTCAATATGAAATTCTGCTTCTAAGTAAAACTTATTCAAAAATGAAGGTATTTAGGTCTTTTTTTTTTTTTTAAAGCTAGTCAGTTTCCCTCTTAGGGAGGTCTTTCTGCCATTCCCCTCTAAAGGGTGCCAGGTACCTTGGAGGAGTGTCTTGAGTCTAGGGCTGGGCAGGAGGAGTACAGGCACGTAGAGAACACCTTTATGTCAGAAAATAAAGAAATGCTTTTAAGATGATGGGGGAGTAAACAAAAGATGCAGGAGCCTGGCTGAAGGGGCTCCTGATGGCCAAATCTGTGACATTTCAGAATCAAATAGTCGCAGAAATAGATTACAACTCTTAAATAAGAGTCCGTGAGTCCTTACCAATAATAAATAAGTAGGGAGAAAAGAAATTGCTTCTCTCAAGTAAAATGCCAAGTGATAAATGTTGAAGCAGTGATGGAGTTAGAAAATCATAATTTTGTAACCCGTCATATTAGTAATTACTTCATGTGAGAACCATGAAAGTATTGCTGAACTTAATGGGTGCATGTTTTATGAAGAACAAGATATTTTATATAGTTTAAAAGAATCTCTTTCAAATTCTGTATTAGTAAGAGGAAAAAAATTAGAGGAGAGAAATATGGCAGAATCATCACTGATAATGGAACAAATTGACACAGTCGCAAGGACTCCACATTGTTTTTGTAGTATGCCTGTCAAAAATGTATGAAACTGACTTCCGGAGAAGATGACGGCTTAGTAAGATGCGCGGGTCTTAGTTCCTCCTCCAGAACAGCTACTAGGGGAGTAGAAACGATACAGAACAGCTCCCAGAGCCACAACAGAGATCAAGAAGACAGCGTACCCCATTCTGGAACGGCTGACTGGCTAGGAGAACCCGCTCCGGTGCGATCGCCGAGGGGCGTGGGCTTCCCCGGGCCGGGGCGGCAAGCAGCCGGAGTTCCTCCCTTCCTCCTTCCCGGGCCAGCTGGGAGAATTGGACAGGCGGTCCCCTCAAGCTGCGGCGGTTGGCACCCCCCCCCACACACGTGGCTCCCCAGACCAACTGGGAGAATTGGATCGGAGATCCCCAGGCTGCGGAGAACGGTGACTGGGGTCCCTTCCAAACACGTGGCTTCCCGATCCAGCTGGGAACGGTGTACTCTCCTGGGCCACGGCGGCTGGCGCCCTCCCGCCACGCTTGGCGCCCCGGGCCATCTAGGAGATTCAGCCGGGCACTCTCCCGGGCTGCGGTGGCCGGCGACCCTCCCTGCGTTCGGATCCCTGGGCTGGCTGGCACTCTTCCAAGCCACTTCGGCTGGCGAACCTCCCCCACGGCCAGAGTTTTCCAAAGTTAAAGGACCCACAGCACCTTTTACTGGTGGGACCCGCAGACAAACAAGTGCCACGAGCGCCACCTACTGGGCAGGATAAGAAAAACAGAACCCAGAGATTTCACAGAAAAATCTCTCAACCTGTTGGATCCAACACCCAGGGAAATCTGACTAAATGCCCAGACGCCAGCAGAAGATAATGGATCACGCTCAGAAAATTGAAAATATGGCCCAGTCAAAGGAACAAACCAGTAGTTCAAATGAGATACAGGAGCTGAGACAACTAATGCTGAATATACGAACAGAAATGGAAAACCTCTTCAAAAAGGAAGTCGATAAATTGAGGGAGGACATGAAGAAGACATGAGCTGAACAAAAAGAAGAAATAGAAAAACTGAAAAAACAAATCACAGAACTTATGGAAGTGAAGGATAAAGTAGAAAAGATGGAAAAAACAATGGATACCTACAATGATAGATTCAAAGAGACAGAAGACAGAATTAGTGATTTGGAGGATGGAATATCTGAATTCCAAAAAGAAACAGAAACTATAGGGAAAAGAGTGGAAAAATTTGAACAGGGGATCAGGGAACTGAAGGACAATATGAAGCGCACAAGTATACGTGTTGTGGGTGTCCCAGAAGGAGAAGAGAGGGGAAAAGGAGGAGAAAAACTAATGGAAGAAATTATCACTGAAAATTTCCCAACTCTTATGAAAGACCTAAAATTACAGATCCAAGAAGTGCAGCGCACCCCAAAGAGATTAGACCCAAATAGGCGTTCTCCAAGACACTTACTAGTTAGAATGTCAGAGGTCAAAGAGAAAGAGAGGATCTTGAAAGCAGCAAGAGAAAAACAATCCATCACATACAAGGGAAACCCAATAAGACTATGTGTAGATTTCTCAGCAGAAACCATGGAAGCTAGAAGACAGAGGGATGATATATTTAAATTACTAAAAGAGAAAAACTGCCAACCAAGACTTCTATATCCAGCAAAATTGTCCTTCAAAAATGAGGGAGAAATTAAAACATTCTCAGACAAAAAATCACTGAGAGAATTTGTGATCAAGAGACCAGCTCTGCAAGAAATACTAAAGGGAACACTGGAGTCAGATACGAAAAGACAGAAGAGAGAGGTATGGAGAAGAGTGTAGAAAGAAGGAAAATCAGATATGATGTACATAATACAAAAGACAAAATGGTAGAGGAAAGTATTATCCAAACAGTAATAACACTAAATGTTAATGGACTGAATTCCCCAATCAAAAGACATAGAATGGCAGAATGGATTAAAAAACAGGATCCTTCTATATGCTGTCTACAGGAACCACATCTTAGACCCAAAGATAAACATAGGTTGAAAGTAAAAGGTTGGGAAAAGATATTTCATGCAAATAACAACCAGAAAAGAGCAGGATTGGCTATACTAATATCCAACAAATTAGACTTCAAATGTAAAACAGTTAAAAGAGACAAAGAAGGACACTATCTACTAATAAAAGGAACAATTAAACAAGGAGACATAACAATCATAAATATTTATGCACCGAACCGGAGTGCCCCTAAATACGTAAGGAATACACTGCAAACACTGAAAAGGGAAATAGACTCATATACCATAATAGTTGGAGACTTCAATTCACCACACTCATCAATGGACAGAACATCTAGACAGAGGATCAATAAAGAAATAGAGAATCTGAATATTACTATAAATCAGCTAGACTTAACAGACATTTATAGGACATTACATCCCACAACAGCAGGATACACCTTTTTCTCAAGTGCTCATGGATCATTCTCAAAGATAGACCATATGCTGGGTCACAAAGCAAGTCTTAACAAATTTAAAAAGATTGAAATCATACACAACACTTTCTCGGATCATAAAGGAATGAAGTTGGAAATCAATAATAGGCAGAGTGCCAGAAAATTCACAAATACGTGGAGGCTCAACAACACACTCTTAAACAATGAGTCGGTCAAAGAAGAAATTGCAAGAGAAATTAGTAAATACTTCGAGGCGAATGAAAACGAAAACACAACATATCAAAACTTATGGGACGCAGCAAAGGCAGTGCTAAGAGGGAAATTTATTGCCCTAAATGCCTATATCAGAAAAGAAGAAAAGGCAAAAATGCAGGAATTAACTGTCCACTTGGAAGAACTGGAGAAAGAACAGCAAACTAATCCCAAAGCAAGCAAAAGTAAAGAAATAACAAAGATTAGAGCAGAAATAAATGAAATTGAAAACATGAAAACAATAGAGAAAATCAATAAGACCAGAAGTTGGTTCTATGAGAAAATCAATAAGATTGATGGGCCCTTAGCAAGATTGACAAAAAGAAGAAAAGAGGATGCAAATAAATAAGATCAGAAATGGAAGAGGAGACATAACTACTGACCTCACAGAAATAAAGGAGGTAATAACAGGATACTATGAACAACTTTACACTAATAAATACAACAATTTAGATGAAATGGATGGGTTCCTGGAAAGACATGAACAACCAACTTTGACTCAAGAAGAAATAGATGACCTCAACAAACCAATCACAAGCAAAGAAATTGAATTAGTCATTCAAAAGCTTCCCAAAAAGAAAAGTCCAGGACCAGACGGCCTCACATGTGAATTCTATCAAACATTCCAGAAAGAATTAGTACCAACTCTCCTCAAACTTGTCAAAAAAATCGAAGCGGAGGGAAAACTACCTAATTCATTCTATGAAGCCAACATCACCCTCATACCAAAATCAGGCAAAGATATTACAAAAAAAGAAAACTACAGACCAATCTCTCTAATGAATATAGATGCAAAAATCCTCAATAAAATTCTAGCAAATCGTATCCAACAACACATTAAAAGAATTATACATCATGACCAAGTAGGATTCATCCCAGGTATGCAAGAATGGTTCAACATAAAAAAATCAATTAATGTAATACACCATATCAACAAATCAAAGCAGAAAAATCACATGATCATCTCAATTGATGCAGAGAAGGCATTTGACAAGATTCAACATCCTTTCCTGTTGAAAACACTTCAAAAGATAGGAATACAAGGGAACTTCCTTAAAATGATAGAGGGAATATATGAAAAACCCACAGCTAATATCATCCTCAATGGAGAAAAATTGAAAACTTTCCCCCTAAGATCAGGAACAAGACAAGGATGTCCATTATCACCACTATTATTCAACATTGTGTTGGAGGTTCTAGCCAGAGCAATTAGACAAGAAAAAGAAATAGAAGGCATCAAAATTGGAAAGGAAGAAATAAAACTATCACTGTTTGCAGACGACATGATACTATACGTCGAAAACCCGGAAAAATCCACAACAAAATTACTCGAGCTAATAAATGAGTACAGCAAAGTAGCAGGTTACAAGATCAACATTCAAAAATCTGTAGCATTTCTATACACTAGTAATGAACAGGCGGAGGGGGAAATCAAGAAACGAATCCCATTTACAATTGCAACTAAAAGAATAAAATACCTAGGAATAAATTTAACTAAAGAGACAAAAAACCTATATAAAGAAAACTACAAAAAAATGTTAAAAGAAATCACAGAAGACCTAAATAGATGGAAGGGCATACCGTGTTCATGGATTGGAAGACTAAATATAGTTAAGATGTCAATCCTACCTAAATTGATTCACAGATTCAATGCAATACCAATCAAAATCCCAACAACTTATTTTTCAGAAATAGAAAAACCAATAAGCAAATTTATCTGGAAGGGTAGGGTGCCCCGAATTGCTAAAAACACCTTGAGGAAAAAAAACAAAGCTGGAGGTCTCGCGCTGCCTGACTTTAAGGCATATTATGAAGCCACAGTGGTCGAAACAACATGGTACTGGCATAAAGATAGATATATCGACCAATGGAATCGAATAGAGTGCTCAGATATAGACCCTCTCATCTATGGACATTTGATCTTTGATAAGGCAGTCAAGCCAACTCACCTGGGACAGAACAGTCTCTTCAATAAATGGTGCCTAGAGAACTGGATATCCATATGCAAAAGAATGAAAGAAGACCCATATCTCACACCCTATACAAAAGTTAACTCAAAATGGATCAAAGATCTAAACATTAGGTCTAAGACCATAAAACAGTTAGAGGAACATGTTGGGAGATACCTTATGAAACTTACAATTGGAGGCGGTTTTATGGACCTTAAACCTAAAGCAAGAGCACTGAAGAAAGAAAGAAAGAAATGGGAGCTCCTCAAAATTAAACACTTTTGTGCATCAAAGAACTTCATCAAGAAAGTAGAAAGACAGCCTACACAATGGGAGACAATATTTGGAAATGACATATCAGATAAAGGTCTAGTATCCAGAATTTATAAAGAGATTGTCCAACTCAACAACAAAAAGACAGCCAACCCAATTACAAAATGGGAAAAAGACTTGAACAGACACCTATCAGAAGAGGAAATACAAATGGCCAAAAGGCACATGAAGAGATGCTCAATGTCCCTGGCCATTAGAGAAATGCAAATCAAAACCACGATGAGATATCATCTCACACCCACCAGAATGACCATTATCAACAAAACAGAAAATGACAAGTGCTGGAGAGGATGCGGAGAAAGAGGCACACTTATCCACTGTTGGTGGGAATGTCAAATGGTGCAACCACTGTGGAAGGCAGTTTGGCGGTTCCTCAAAAAGCTGAATATAGAATTGCCATACGACCCAGCAATACCATTGCTAGGTATCTACTCAAAGGACTTAAGGGCAAAGACACAAACGGACATTTGCACACCAATGTTTATAGCAGCGTTATTTACAATTGCAAAGAGATGGAAACAGCCAAAATGTCCATCAACAGACGAGTGGCTAAACAAACTGTGGTATATACATACGATGTAATATTATGCAGCTTTAAGACAAAATAAACTTATGAAGCATGTAATAACATGGATGGACCTAGAGAACATTATGCTGAGTGAGTCTAGCCAAAAACTAAAGGACAAATACTGTATGGTCCCACTGATGTGAACCGACATTCGAGAATAAACTTGGAATATGTCATTGGTAACAAAGTCCAGCAGGAGTTAGAAACAGGGTAAGATAATGGGTAATTGGAGCTGAAGGGATACAGACTGTGCAACAGGACTAGATACAAAAACTCAAAAATGGACAGCACAATAATACCTAATTGTAAAGTAATCATGTTAAAACACTGAATGAAGCTGCATCTGAGCTATAGGTTTTTTTTTTTTGTCTGTCTGTTTGTTTGTCTTTTTTTTTTCTTTTACTATTATTATTTTTATTTTTTTCTCTATATTAACATTCTATATCTTTTTCTGTTGTTTTGCTAGTTCTTTTCCTAAATCGATGCAAATGTACTAAGAAATGATGATCATGCATCTATGTGATGATGTTAAGAATTACTGATTGCATATGTAGAATGGAATGATTTCTAAATGTTGGGTTAATTTCTTTGTTTTTCTTTAATTAAAAAAAAAAAAAGATGTCTGAAGAATGGACCATGTAAATTCAGGCACTTCCAAATAAAAAATATCAAAATATATTGCAATTACCAAAAAAAAAAAAAAAATGTATGAAACTCTCCCAAACACAAAGTGAGAGGAAGTCTATAAAAGAATTTACCTGTACTATCACAGAATGCCCATATCATAAGAGCCAAGACAAAAAAAGACTGAATGAGGAACTGTTCCAGATCAAAGGAGTCCAAAGAGACATGTAAATTAATGCAGACCCTGGATTGGATCCTGGCCCTGGAAAAAACAATTACTGTAAAGGACGTTATTGGGACAGTTGGTGAAATTTGAATATGGACTATAGATTAGATATATAGTATTATGTAAGTGTTCTATTTCTTGATTATAGTAATAGTACTGTGGTTATATAACATAAAGTCTTTGTTCTTTGGAAGTACTTGATGTAGTATTTAGAGTAAAAGAGCATATTATCTGTAACTTAATCCCAAATAGTTCAGGGAAAAAAGTGCACATGTGTGTATTTCTTTAGGTATAAATATATGTGTATGTATATGTGTGAATAGAAAGAGAGTGTAGGAATGGAAGTAAGAGAGATAAAGAAAATGTGGTAAAATGTTAAGAATTAGTGAATTTGGGTGAAAATATATGGGAGTCTTTGTTCTATTCTTAAAATTGTCCTGAAAGTTTGAAATTATTTTAAAGTAGAAAGTTAAAAAGAGAGTAATTTTAAAAACAGCCCCCAGTTCTGAGAAACAAAAAATTGTTAAGAAAAGTTGCTGGTGAAAGCAAAGCAGCCTTTCAGCTGATTCTGAACCCTTGCTGTGATGACTCAGGTAAACACTTACCTTACAGGATTCACCATGTCACTTCTCCTTTTGTCACCTCCTAAGGTAATTATCCAAGGAGAAAGGAGTAAACTGATATTTAATACCTTCCTTTTTTAAATAATATATAAAACATTTCAGTGTCATTTAAATTTTTATACTAATGCTCATTTTTTTTATGAGGATATCAAGGATGAGAAATATTAAGTAACTTTACAGTTATATATTCAGGTATTTAGTGAGTACCTGCTCCTGGACACAATGCTGTCTTCAGATCGTTACCCTTTCTCAGACGATAACTGGTATAAAAATTTAAAGTGTGATAGTTACTCAAAGTGATTTAAGTGTACCTGGAGGAAGTCCTCTGAAAGCATATATTCATAACAACCCCACAAACTCAAGATTTTCCGTTCCCACGGTCTAAAGCAGGATTAGACTCCAGAGACCATTTATCCTACCTCTTTCTGCTTGTCACCCACCCATAATACTCACCAGGATTAATGGAGAGATTGGCATGCTGCTTTTAACAGTGTTGGGAAACGAAGTCAGGTTTCAGAAATCAGTTAAGCTCAATAGACAATCACTTCCAAGTCATGTCAGAAATAAGACTGTAGGTTGCCCCTTTCACAATAATGGGTGTCGTTCTGCACTTAGTGTCTTCCAGGCATTTCATACTGGTCAGAGGCCATAGTGCTTGGTTATTTGTTAGTGATCCAGTAATTTGTCAACCTGTCTTAGTCAGCTGTGTGTTGTGCAGAATTATTCCTGGCTTTATTGCTCAGATGTGGCCTCTCTCTCTAAGCCCAACTGTGCAAGGAGAATCATCGCCCTCCCCCTACATAGTACAAGCCATTCAAGGGTGAAAATCTCCCTGACAATGTGGGGGATGATTCTGGCCTTGAAACCTTGAGATGCACAACACCTTCACAACCACAAGAGGGAAAAGAAGTGTAATATGATAAGGTGCCAGTGGCCAAAAGAGATCAAATGGGGTCAAGAGGCTATTCTAGAGGCTACCCTTACACAAGCTTCAGTTGGATAGTGCTAATTACCATGGCTTGCTAAACCCCAACCAACATCACTCCTGTTGACTCCTAGGGCTTGAACTGAGACTCTATAAAGATTTCATGCACTAGGTTTGCCTTCCTGGAACATTTAATTCCCAGAGGGTTATTCAGTCAGATAAATCCTGAAACTCAAAGGAACCAGCCTCTCCAGGGTTATCAGTTAATTGCATCCCCCTATCCTTTAGTGTGGACACTCCTTCTCAACATGAAAAGTCCCAACAGGCATTGCCTAAAGATCCTATAGATTGGAAAAGGTAGGAGGTATAACAGAGAAAGTGGTATTTAACAAATGAGTATGGCTGCTGAATCACTGTATTAATATTCCTTTTAGCCTCCAGTGTTTTGGAGCAGCTAGAAAGAAAAATCTGAGATGATGTAATGGTAGCTCATGACAAACTTTGGGATCTGTTCTGTAACTACTTGTTGAAGTGGGCTTTGAATATTATTGCTTTTTTCTTTCTGTGCTTTGTATATGTTATTTTTTACAAGAAAAAATATTTAAAATAAATTTAAAAAAAATTATCCCTGGAAAATTCCTTTTTCAAGTTCTGCCTCATTAATTAGGATCTTTCAACATTTTTAACTTGTCAAGTTGTTTTCCATACATATAGTTCATAGCCTAGTCCAGGTTACTCCCTAAGGGCCATCTGTATGTGTAGCCAAGGGAGTGTGAAAGATTGTAGCTCCTGTGGCTGTGGTCGCTGGTGGGCAGGGAATAGTCAGGAAGCCTGTGAGCAGAGTGGTTACTGTTGGCAGAGGAAGGAAGTAAAGAGGTGGTGGATGGGGAGGTCCTGGATAGCTTGGAAGCACTGATGTATCCATCAACTGTTTATTTGAAGTTTGCTATATTTAATGTAGAGGGACAAGGATGTTTCTTGGGAAAGGGAGAAATGGCTGAGAAGGAAAGGCAGCTGTTGGTGTGGGCTTCTGTGTTCCTGGAGAAGGGTGACAGTTCTCAGAAGGAGCCCATTTTTCATAGTGAATTTCTCTTATTCCCCTTTTCCTCTGCATGTGGACAGGTAAATGAATTCTCAAGAGGTGTGAGTACCTAGTAGAATGTACTAAAAAAAAAGATTTAATCTTTTTAAAGATTATCTGATTTCAACAGCTTTGTTTATGATGAAAAGAATTATAAGAATAGCCAATGCAATTTAGACGATGAGAGTTAAACCCTGATGTGCGTTAAGTGCTATCCTTCAAACTCATAAGGATCTGGGACTAGAACACGGGGGGACTGAGTATTCTCTTACTCCTTTTATGTTCCGCTTCCGTGTGCATTTGGATTTTGTGAAAGAGTTTTCCACTCAGTCTTTTCTCCTTTAATTACCCTTTTCATTTTCCTTAGTCAACTTTGATGCTCTAGCAGTCATTCTTGTTTCTTTCTGCCTGAGAATCAGCCACTTCCTTTGTTGCTGTCGTATCTTGCTTCTTTATCTTATTGCCCTCTACCTATGAAGATCTTTTCCCAGCAGAAAAAGTCATGTACTCATCATACCCTAACAGCTTTTGGTAGGGATGCCTGTGTGAGAGCCCAGTATAGTAAACTAGATTTTTTTGATGGTTTACTTGTGTTGCCTGTGATATTTTGGCCTCTCACAGAGCTATACTGAGTCAGAATCCATCCGTCTCTCCTCATGATCCTTTTTCTCATTTGAAAGTTCTTTTCCTCAGAACAGGAAACAATTGACATATCATTATCCTATTTATTGTTTTCAGATTATAAATCAAACAACCGGAAGGAAGAATCGAGAGATAAGCAGAAAAGTTCTGAAGAAGAATCTCATGCAGAAGAATTCAAAAGGGATGTTATTCCCGTGATTACTGCCAGTAAATGTAAAGTCAGATTAAATAGGCAGCGGGTAAACATTGAAAGGGAAAGAGGAACAAAACCCTCCCCCCAAGATGTAGGTTTCAAGGAAGACGCAGAATTAATTCCTGCTAAACCTACCACAGGAGAGAAACGTTATATATGTGCTGAGTGTGGGAAAGCGTTTAGTAATAGCTCCAATCTTACTAAACACCGGAGAACACACACTGGGGAGAAACCTTATATATGCACCAAGTGTGGGAAAGCCTTTAGCCACAGTTCAAACCTTACCTTGCATTACAGAACACACATGGTAGACCGTCCCTATGACTGTGGCAAGTGTGGGAAGGCATTCAGCCAGAGCTCTGACCTCCTTAAGCATCAAAGAATCCACACAGGCGAGGCCCCGTTTCAGTGTAAAGACTGTGGGAAATCTTTCAGTGGCAAGGCCAGCCTCATTCGACACTATCGAACACACACTGGGGAGAAACCATATCAGTGTAATGAATGTGGGAAGAGCTTTAGTCAGCATGCAGGGCTTAGTTCACATCAGAGACTTCACACTGGAGAGAAGCCATACAAATGTAAGGAATGTGGCAAAGCCTTCAACCATAGCTCCAATTTTAATAAGCATCATAGAATCCATACTGGGGAAAAGCCCTATTGGTGTAAGAATTGTGGAAAGAACTTCTGTAGTAAATCATATCTTTCCAAGCATCAGAGAGTCCACACTGGAGAGGGAGAGGTCTGCTAACTGTCACACGCCCTCTTTTTTTTTTTACTATAGAATGTTAGGGAGAAACCCAGTAATTACAGTGTAGATTCTAGTAATAAATTTTGTTTCAACATCAAGAAATGCTTAAAGGGCTGAGTGCTCAAGCAGTGGAATAGTAGGGGATCCTTCAGAGAGTGTCACCTCTCCCGGAGGAGGGGTGGGCAGGGACAGTGCCTTGACCATACTTCCCTTCCCAGGAAGCCATGCCGGCACTGCCTTTTGTATACTTAAACTGATGTGTATCCAGTATAATTAATAGAGGAAACATTTTGACTAATTAAATAAACTGTTCGACTGTTTTTACATCTGATCATGATTATAAACGTTAAAGAATAGAGCCACATTAAACACAATTTAATCCAACTCAGAATAAACTGATAGCATCTGGTAATGCTTCAGGACTATTATAGTAAATAACTTGTTGGTTATTAAACAGTATTGTTGAGAGTAAAAAATTCATACCTGTTTTGCTTTTGAAAAATTAGGGGCAAATTGAGCTTTTAAGTACTTGAGGATGTGTGTATGAGAAAGTTGAGGTAGAATGTGTAGTAGATGCGTCTTGGGCCATAATTGTGCTTTTTTTTCTCTTTTCTACGTAATGAGCACAGTTCTTTACTGGAAACATTTTGTCAGCCTCATGCATTTTGATTGTTTATTTTCTATGTCATGTCTAGGAAAATCTGACTTTCCTTGAGAAGCTTCCTCCTGAAATTCCAGAATTCAGTAATACATGATATGATTACCCTGAATCCACCTTATCTTTTCATTCTGCCTGCAGTCCCTTTGCCCTTTTAGGATAATTTTCTCTTCACTCTCTACCTTATATTGTTTTTTTGGCCAGTAGGTCCCTGTGTTACCTAGAAACCAACTACATCACTCCTTTCTTCTATCTTTTGTTCATCTTCATGTTATGATAGTTGTTTTACTTCTGATTAGTAGTGCTGAGATGTCTTTTTGCCTAGTGCAGTCATAAAGGTAGGGCAAGCCTTCTATATTAGGGGTTCTCTAGAGAAACAAAATCAGCAGTAGATATCTGTAAATATAAAATTTTTTAAAGTATTTCACGTAAACATGGAGATGCAGAGTCCAAGGTCTGCAGGGCAGGCTTGAGCTGGCAGCACCAATGAAGGTCCTCAACGAACTCTCAGGAGAGGCTGGCTGGCTGAAGCAGAAAGAGTGTGCCTCTTGTGAATCCTTAAAAGCCTTCTGGTGATTAGATTACGCGGCACTCTTTGCAGAAGGCACTCCCCTTAGCTGATTACAAGTGCAATCAGCTGTGGATGCAGCCAACATGATCATGGTTTAAGTCTATAAAATGTCCTCAAAGCAACAGGCCAGCGCTTGCCCAACCAGACGACCAGGCACCACTACCACTTGGCCAAGTTGACACGTGAACCTGACCATGACACCTCCCATTACAGGGTTAGAGATGGCAAGAATGTTTCATATTTAGTGCCAGTTCCCATCTCTGCAAACTGATGAAGCTACAGGTAATAAGTCTTTATGTATCAGCCAAATATATTAAGGTAGGGGGTTATAACTGAAGAAGAACCAGTAGTTCCTGAAAACTGAAATTTTCTATTTTCCAGTTCACTGAACATCTTCTGGAGAGCAGCACCTTAAACTCAGGACTTTAAATGATGAGCTCTCTTGTTTATCTGTTAGTCATGGTAAGGCCTGTAGCGTTTACTAATTAGGCAGCATCTGATTATCTGTCTGCAGTGTCCCTACCAGAGCTGCACCAGATGACATGGTGAGGGAGAATAAAGGACCCTGCTAAGCCCAAAGACCTGCCTCCCCTCCTACTTTGATGAGGTGAACGGGTCCCAGGTCTGTACTGCCCCTTGTCTTCTGTCTGCTTTCTCTGCAGTGTATTCTTGCTGATGGGAATTGATGTGAGCCAGTGATCCACACACTGGTGTCTACTCCTGTAGGTTCATCCATAGCTCAGATCCCTTCTTCTCCAGACTTTGAACATTATTCCTTCTAGGCCCTTTACATAGGCAAGGTATTTGCCACTGCCCAGGAGTCCATCAAATCTTTGCCCTAGAACACTTCTTCCACACAGTTGATGATCTCAAGGCCCACTGAATTTCTCTTACCCTGGCCTTGAGATAACTACATTTTGGTGCACACCAACAGGGGACTGAGCCCTCTGTAAACCAGACCCTATTTTCTTCCATCAGTGGGTCAAGGGGAACCATCCATGAATCCATAGGTTCATGCAGAGGGAGTGTTATCAGTGCAACAAAGTAGCTGATGTGGGGGTTTGAACCTCCTGCTTACCCTTATTAATTCTGGACCTGCACATGCCTGATCCCAAATGAAACATTTCCTCTGTATAATGGATTGTTGCTCTGACCACCTGACCTGATGACCTGATGGGTCTCATAATACTCAGATCGTGATGAACAGCCCTGACTACATAGTCACTTGTCTCATGGTCAGTAACACACCAGAAGCTGCTTCCCAAACTGGAGAGTTCTCTGCTGCAGAAGCCATGGCCTTACTCTAGAATTCTATTGGCAAGCTCCTCCTGGGGCTTACCAGACTTCTACACATTTTTATCTACCTTAGGCACCTCTAACACCATTTAGGGCTGCAGGTCCTTGGTACTTGAGCTCTATCGCCTGGGCTACACTTGACAACGGTAGTCCTCCACCCCAGAAATGGAAGGGAACAGTGTATTCCTGAGTGTGAGATGTGCTGCTCCAAAATCCAAAGAATTTTGTGTCTCTTTCCTAGTAGTAGTTAATGCAAAATGCCATAATTTTTCCTTTACCATAGATTATCCCAACATGTTTCAGACATTTGGACCCTTGAAAACTTCACTGATATGGAAGACCCTTGGATCTTTGTAGAGCTTTGTGTATGCATGTGTTTTTCTGAGAAGTCCAGGAATACTTGTCACCTCCTGTTCATAATGATAACATGTTATCTGTCATGATGTTATCACCAAAATGGTATTCCATAGAATGTCAGAAAAAGAAAGAAAAAAAACCCAGGGTCCTTATATGAATTATATTGTAAAAGAGCAAGAGGGTCAACATGGCTCTGGGTCAAGACAGTGCATGCCTACTGCTGTCCTTATGGCGAAATGCTTTTTGATCCTCATTACTGATGGGGATTTTTAAAAAAATGCAATTCCCAGATCAGTAGTTTAAGTTATGGCAGACAGCCATCCCATCATTGGCCACAGTTCAACTGTTTTTTTTGCAGGGGCCCCACAGAAGAATTGAGTCTTTGAGAGTGCGCCTAATCATTTAAATTGCATCCAAAATGTAGTATTGGTTCTGATTTACAGTTGTAGCTGAGCAAGGGGATGGGGAGTGGGACTGTTTCAGTGGCTTCCACTGGGCCACTGAGAGGGATTTGGGCCAGGACTCCATTTATCAGCTGACTTCTTGCAGCTTTTGCTCTAACTGGAGGGCAGTGATGGTGTTTTAGTTCCTCTAGATCAGCATCATTTCACCTAAAGTCAATAGCCTCGATAGGTTTGGGCATTCTCTTTTCCTAAGTTCACTATTCACTCAGTACTGTAGCAGCATCTTCTGTTTATTTATTTATGTATATATATATTGAAAAACCTTCACACACACATACTGTATCCACGGTATACAATCAATGGCTCTTACATAGTTGTGTATTCAACACCATGATCATTTTTTTTTTACTTTATTTTTAAAAAATATATAACAACAAACGCAAACATTCTAAACTTTTGATCATTCCATTCTATGTATATAATCAGTAATTCACAATATCATCACATAGTTGCATATTCATCATCATGATCATTTCCCAGAACATCTGCATCCATTCAGAAAAAGAAACAAAAAGAAAACAACAAAATTCACACACCACACACCCTCCCCTCCCCCTCACCAACCACCAGCACCTCAATCTAAATTTAACATTTGTTCCCCCCATTATTCACTCCCATTCCATATGTTCCACTCGTCTGCCAACAAGGCAGACAAAAGGAGCATCAGACAAAAGGTCCCCACAATTACATAGTCACATTGCAAAAGCTGTACCACTACACAATCACCCTCAAGAAACATGGCCACCAGAACACAGCACCATGATCATTTTAGAACATTTGCATCACTCCAGAAAAAGAAAAATCATATATCCCATAACCCTTACCCTTCCCAGCATCTTCTATTAGTCCTAGCCTAAAGGGACAGCCACCAATGAACTCAACAGTGCCACTGCTACTCTCATCTGTGCAGTCCACTCAGTACTTAAATGTAGGGATTTCTAGGATGACAATCGGAGGTTCCCCAGGCTCTTAAACTCAATTTATTTTTCACATGCAGTGAGTATGTTGACCCTTTTCTCAACACCCTGCTAATTAATTTCAGCATCTCTACCTTATTTACAAGAGGCCATCAATCATGGCCAAATATTAATGAGCCCACCCTAAGAGTATATTAGGACTGTGTATTCATTTTCTATTGTTGCTATAACAAATTACGAAAAACTTGGTGGCTGAAAACAATGCAAGTTTACTACCTTACAGTTCTGTAGGTTCGATTTCCAGTAAGGGTCTCGCTGGGCTCAAATCAAGGTAGTGGCAGGGCTGCATTCCTTTTTGGAGGCACTTGGAGAGAATCCCCATTTCCTTGCCTTCTCCAAATTCTAGAGAATGCATTCCTTAGCTCACAGCTCCCTTTCTCCATCTTCCAAGCCAGCAATATTGTATCTTTGTGACCATTCTTTTTTTTTTTTTTACTTTTACATGGGCAGGCACTGGGAATTGAACCCGGGTCCTCTGGCATGGCAGGCGAGCATTCTTGCCTGCTGAGCCACCGAGGCCCGCCCTTTGTGACCATTCTTACATCATATTTTGCTCTGCCTCCCTCTTGTAGGATCCTTGTAATTACATAATACAGGATAATCTGCCTGTTTTAAAATCAGATGATTAGCAACCTCAGTTCCACCTGCAGCCTTAATTCCCTGCTGCCATACAACCCAAGATGGTCACAGTTTCCAGGAATTAGATGTGGACATCTCTGGGGGTCAATAATCTGCCTGCTACAGACTGTCTCTAGGTGTCCTTGCCAGGACATTAGAGCCTGAGGCACAGGAGGATACTGCTATTTCAATGTTCTTTCTCCTCCCAGCTTGATAGCACACCATCACCACTCAAGAGCCACTCCCACACATGTCCTCTAGTTCTGCAGAGGTAATTTTAGCCAGGTTCTGCAACATCTTCAGTGAGTAAACCATTTTCTGTCTCTTTTTTTTAAGCGTTTTTTATTGTGAAATATATATACAAAAAGCAATAAGTTTGCAAGTACATTTTAACAAGTAGTTATAGAACATTTCAAAGTTTGCTGTGGGTTACAGTTCCACAATTTCAGGTTTTTCCTTCTAGCTGCTTCAAGACACTGGAGACTAAAATATCGATATAATGATTCAGCAGTCATACTCATTTGTTAAACCCTATCTTCTCTAACTCCTCCTCCTTTCATCCTTCTCCCAATCTTTAAGGATATTCTAGCTTTTCATGTTGAAAAGGGTGTCAACAATATAGGATGGGGGATGGAACTAGTTGATGATCTTGGAGAGGCTGGCCCCTTTAGGTTTCAGGTCTTACCTGGCCTTGGAACCATCTGAAGGTTTTAGGTTTCTGGAAAGTAACTTAGTACATGAAGCTTTTATAGAATCTCAGATAGAGCCCTGGATGTTCTTTAGGGTTAACAGGGATGATGTTGGGGGGGGGGGGGGGCGGGTAGCAAACCGTGGCAATTAGCAGTATCTAGTTGAAGCTTGCTTAAGAGTAGCCTCCAAAATAGCTTCTCGACTCTATTTGAACTCTCTTAGCTATTGATACCTTGTTTCCCCCCTTTTGGTCAGGAAGGCATTGTTGATCCCATGGTGTCAGGGTAGTGTCATTCCTGGGAGTCATGTCCCACATTGCCAGGGAGACTTACCTCTGGATGTCATGTCCCATGTAGCGGGGAGGGTAATGATTTTCTTTGCAGAGTTGGGCTTAGAGAGAGGCCACATCTGAACAGCAAAAGAGGTTTTCTGAAAGTAACTCTTAGGCGTAATTATAGGTAGGCATAGTTTCTCTGCTACAGAAATAAGTTTCGTAAGACAAGCCTTAAGATCAAGTGCTTGGTCTATTAACTTCGGAATCCCTAAAGTTTGAGAGAGTATCACGGGTTTCCCAGGTGGGAAAGTTTAATTGTTCCGTATTTTTAATCCAGTCCCTCAAGGTATTTGCCTATACTTTTTAATTATCTGTCCAACATACTCTGGGATGTATCTGGCTATTGCATTAAGCCTTACAGAATTACAAGCTGTAATTCCCATTCTGGGCTCCATGTGTTTGGGTTGGTAAACAATTTTCTCTTGCAGCCCTGACTATGTTTTTCCACTAGAGGTGTACCAAGATGTAACCCCAGATATTGGTCTATCTGTGCTGAGGAGATGGAGGGACAGATTTTAAGAAGGACAAGCTTAACTTGAGAAGCATAAGCCTCAGATGAGATATTTGCATGGTCTTCAAGCAAAAAAGGCTCCTCTCCTCTAGCAAAGGGCAGAGGATGCTTTTGCTAAGACCAGAAGGTTCAGGGGAACTTGGGGGTTCAAAGTTCTCAAACACTCCTACCCAGATGTTATCTGGATCCCGTTCTTTCCCCATCAGGGCCAGAATTTTGGCATAAATGACAAGGCTTTGCATTTGGTCACCTTTGCAATTCTGCCATCCTCACTATGATAATCCTAGGTCTTGTTTTCCACCCAGTTTGCTCTCTGGCTGCAGAAGGTGAGGCACTTTTTAAATGCTGTCATGGAGGACTTCTGGCCATCACCACTTGCCCCTGAATTGAGAGTCGGCCGAGCTGAGCCTGTTATTCTCTTACATTAAAGCTTCTCAGAGAAATCAACTCCATTGTCCTTACAATTACCACTGCCCCAATAATGTTCACGTTAAAGAGCTACTGTGTAAGCTGATACCTCCCCTTCTACCTATACCTCATCCCTTGCTAGTACCAGCAAGAATAATCTTTGAAATCCCCATGCTCTAACAAGCCATGGATCATCACAACTGCACTTCCTACTGGGCTCCCTTTTTACCTTCTGACCAGTGAATGACCCAGTTCCAGAAACCGATCCTGAAGGTCCACTTTCTAGAGCCACTTATAATACCACTATCCTAGTTTGGGTTTCCCCTAAAACAGAGCCTGGGACAAGAATTTAGAGGGCAGATAGTTTATTTAGGGAGGTGATACCAGGAAGCAGGAGTGAGGCAGTGGGAAGTGAGAGAAAGCCAGTAAGGGGTGCATTACTGAGCCAGCACTTTCTCTGGGCTATTAGGGCTCATTCTGCTGGGAACATTCAGAGAAAGCATGTGACAAATGGGGGAAGTCTGGTATGTGTGAGCTCTGCTCTAATCTTAGTGTCCACCTTCTACTGCATAGGAGTTCAGTTCTTTAAGGCTCCAGGAGAGCAGATGAGGGCTGTGGAACTGAGAAGAACGCTGCCTCTACAGGGCTTTGAGACAGCTTAGTCTGAAGATCCTGTGAGCACTCCTTTCCCCCATATCACATACAGATACACGTGTTTACACACAAACACAGGTCCACAGACCCACAGGGCCCTGGATAGGGCTGCCAGATTTAACAAATAAAACAGGATACCCAATTTGAATTTCAGATAATAAATTTTTAGCATAAGCATGTTACATGCAATATCTGGGACATACAGTAAAATATTATTCAATGCATATCCAGTGAAATTCAGGTGTAACTAGTTGTCCTATATTTTATCTGGTAATCCTATCCTGGCATGTCTGAGAAGCAGTGCCTTCACCCCATTATCCCCAAAGTTGGCGATCAAACTGGTTGAGGAAACCCAGTGTTCTAGTTTGCTAGCTGCCAGAATGTGATATACCAGAAACGTAACAGCTTTTAAAAAGGGGAATTTATTAAGTTCCTAGTTTACAGTTCTAAGGCCATGAAAATGTCCCAATTAGAGCAAGTCTATAGAAATGTCCAAATTAAGGCACCAACAAGAGGTTACTTCATTCAAGAAAGGCCGATGAAGTTTAGGGTTTCTCTCTTAACTGGAAAGGTACATGGCGAACATGGCAACGTCTGTTAGCTTTCTCTCCAGGCTTCTTGTTTCATGAAGCTCCCTGAGAGGCATTTTCCTTCTTCATCTCCAAAGGCTGCTGGCTGGTGGACTCATAGCTTCATGGCTCTTTCAAAAATGCTTGCTTCTTTTAAAGGATTCCAGCAAACGAATCAAGACCCACCTGGAATGGGTGGAATCACATCTCCTGGCGATAACCTAATCAAGTATCCAACATACAGTACTGAATAGGGTTTAAAAGAGGGCTTGCTCCCATAAGATTAGATTAGGGTTAAAGCATGGCTTTTTCTTTGACCTTGACAAGTACAGTTGCAGTGGAAAAATGCAGGATGCCCAGTTAAATTTGAATTTCTGAATTTAAAAAGCGATTTCTTTTGCATAATTATGTCCCAGAAAATATTTGGGACAGATTAATAGTCCAAAAAAAAAAAAAGTATTCATTGTTTATCTGAAATTGAAATTTAGCTGGGAGTGCTTTGTTCTTTATTTGGTAAATCTGGCAACCCCAAGTGAAGAAGATGGGGGCAGAACAAGATGGGCTGAGATAGGTCCTGAGTGGGAGGCAAAGAAATAAAACTGGTAAATATAAGGGCAATAAATATGTTAACAAACTAGAACCACACGTGACCCTTGTCGTTTCTGATGGGGTTTGAAGACACTGGACGCCAGGAGGAAAATACTGGGAAAATGGGTAGTTGCTGGTATTGGACTGACAAGTCCGTTTTTGGAAAGAGAGGGGCAAGAAGCGCTCAAGGAACACAGGAAAGCACAGAGCCCACAGGTACACCCCGCACACCTGGGGGCTGTGCAGCGCCCCGCAGAGCCTGCAGGTGTCGCGGCTCACCTAGGGGCTGTGCTGAGCCCCGCAGAGCCCGCAGGTCCCCTCCGCTCACCTGGGGGCTGTGCTGAGCCCCGCAGAGCCCGCAGGTCCCCTCCGCTCACCCGGGAGCCATGCTGAACCCACGCAGCTTCCCCAGAGACCTGCTGCCCGCACCTGGCTGCTGCGTAACCCACAGGGTTTCATTTCTTTGAAATTTCTCCTCACGGTCAGAACAGACCTAATTTTGTAGCATTCACTGTACCTAAAATGCCCAATACAAGGTAATTCTGAAGGCGATGTTTTTTATCCCATGGTAAGACAAACATCGCAATTAACCCCAGGTGCTTGAGGGGGACGTGACGCCCTCGGCTCCTGCCACGCGACTCCTGAACGCCGCTGCCCCTCGCCCCTCCCCTCTCCTTCTCTCCCCCCCTCCTCCCGCACCCTTCCTCCCTCTTCCACTCCGGGTTCTGCAAGCCTAGCGCAAGGACCATCGAGTTGACTAAACCTCCGAGGTCCTAGAGGGACCGGTGGCAGCGGAGCTCTGGGTTCTCCCGGGCCGGGTCCTGCCCGAAGCAGGGGGTTCGAGGTCCGCGGCCCCACGGGCGATGAGGTGGTGGGCGGGTTCCCTGGGCGGCCCTGGCGGGCCCGAGAGGCGGCGGCGCGCCGCGGGGGTCCGGGGAGACAGCCAGCTGCGGAAGCGACGGAGAGGCCGGGGAGGTGGCAGGGGGCGCGGGGCCGACCTCCACGAGGGAGGGTGCAGCAAGCTGGACGGAGGAGAAAAACGCACCAGCAGAGTTTGAGTTTTCGCTTGATGAAAGTAAAACTGACGCACCATTTCAGTGATTAAAATTCGGTCACAAGGCCACCTCAGCATAAACCTCAGGAAGAGGGCAAAGAGAGAATACCTGTTTTTCTATTAGGTGTGGTTTTTGTTGTTGTTGTTTTAATCGTTTTCTTATTTTCTAGAAATTTCTAGACATTACAGTTTATGTTAATGGTTTATATTTTATTATTAGTGTTACAAATGTCTTCTACCAGTCTGGTATCTGTCTTTTAATTTTGCTAATAGTGTCATTTGTCTTACAGAAAATGTTAATGTGTATGTGGCTAGTTCTGTTTGTTTCAATGGCTTCTGGATATGACACCTGGCTTAGGAAGGCCTTTCCTGTCCAAGCATTATAAAAATATTCTCAGATATTTTTTTCAATATTGTCTTTTTAGCCTTAAGTTCTTCAGTGCATCTGGGATGTATTTTACATATGATGTGAGGTATAAGTGATCCCCTTTTTCCCCCAACCAGACAGTCAGTGATTTCTACATCGTTTTTTTTTGAAATGCCACATTTATAAAAAAAATTATTTCCTCCAAATGCATGGGTCTGTTTGAAGATAGTCTGTTTTTTCCATTGATAATCTGGCCTATTTGTGCTCTGATCCCACACTTTGAAAAATGTAATAGAGATTATTTGATATTTAGTAGAGCAAATCCTCCACACTTTCATTTTTCAAAAATTTCATATATATATAATATTTTGACCTATTTTGGAGCTTTAGAATTTTCTTAAATTAACTTTTTCTATTAATGTAGATAATTAACTATAAACACTAGTATTTTACCTCTTCAAATACCAGAAAAGACTACACCTTCAAAACACTGTGATTGCACCTTTACTCCTCCTCCCCAGTTGTCTTCCTTATTTTATTCAGATCATCTGGAATTTTAGGTCCATACACTATTTTGCCTATGCCTTTAATTTCTTAGGTTTAATTTAAAGGAATTATAGTATGTTTCCAGATTATTAACACTTATTTTGGAAGACTTCACTATATATTTTACTTGTTTATTGTTCATCATCACTATTATGTATACCATGTCATCTTCTCTCTTGGATTTATATTTTGCTTTGCTTGTGTACATCCTCAAGTAACCCATCATAGGTGATAAATTTTAGAATCACAATTTTTTTTTATTAATTAAAAAAAATTAACACAACATTTAGAAATCATTCCATTCTACATATGCAATCAGTAATTCTTAATATCATCACATAGATGTAGAATCATAATATTTTAAGATGATCTTAATTTTGCTCTTACACTTGAATTATAATTTTAATACCTTTTTGGTAAATTGTTTCTCTTTTTAACATTTCCTGTGGGCATTTTCAAACATATAGACAAAAATAACAAAATGAACCAACAGGTACCCTCACCCTATGTTCTAATTTGCTAGCTGCCGGAATGCAATATACCAGAAACGGAGTGGCTTTTAAAAAGGGGAATTTAATAAGTTGCAGTTTACAGTTCTAAGGCCAAGAAAATGTCACAATTAAAACAAGTCTATAGAAATGTCCAAGCTAAGGCATCCAGGGAAAAAGATACCTTGGTTCAAGAAGGCTGATGAAGTTCAGGGTTTCTCTCTCGAGTGGAAGGGCACATGGTGAACACAGTCACAGTTTCTCTGTCATCTGGAAGGGCACATGGCAAGCGTGGCGTTATACGCTAGCTTCTCCTCCTAGCTTCCTGTTTCATGAAGCTCCCTGGGAGGCATTTTCCTTCTCCAAAGGTTGCTGGCTAGTGGACTGTGCTTCTCGTAACTATGTTGTCCTGCTCTGCTCTCTCTGAATCCCCTTCGTTCTCAAGACCCACCCAAATGGGTGGAGACATGTCGTCACCTAATCCAGTTTAATAACCACTCTTGATTAAATCACATCTCTAGGGAGATGATCTGATTACAGTTTCAAACATACAGTACAGTGTTGAATAGGGATTACTCTGCCTTTATTAAATGGGATTTAGATTAAAACATGGCTTTTCTAGGGGATATACATCCTTTCAAACCAGCACACTTTTGCAATATTCTGCCATTCTTGTTTCATTCATCCCTTCTCACTTTTTGTTTTTAATTGTTGGTATTTGAAAGTTAATTTGTGTAAAATTCTCAATTCAAAATAATTTTTCCTTAGAACTACAAAGATCTGCTTTGTTGCAATCTTGAACCAAGTTTGCAAATGAGAAATATATCAGTTTGATTTCTGATTCTTTGCTGGTAACCATGTTTTTCTTCCTGATACATATTTTTAGGTTTTTAAAAAACTGTACTCTTGGAGATCAGAATTTGTACTATAATATGCCTTGATGTGGGGCTTAAACCACCCTCCCTCTGCCCCCTCCTGGCCCCATTACTCTTGCTCAGTACTTGGTAGGCCCTTTCTATCTAAAGACTAGATCATTCTTCAGTTCTGTGAATTTTCCTTCTGTGTCTTTTATTCTATATGCTCCACCTCCCCCAGCCAGTCTATGGATCTGTTCTCTGTAACTCTATTAAACACATTTGCCAGTATATAGATGTATCTTTCAGAAGTGGATTTACACGTAAGCATAGGAAAACAGGCATAATTCGACACTACTGGTGGGCGTGTTGATTGGTGGACTCATTCATTAACTCAGCAATTCAACCTCCAAGCACTGAGTCTTCAAGACATTTGCAGAAGTGTAAGAGTACAAAGGAATGGCTCTCCATTGCATTTTTGTTTATAGAGGAGAAATCTATGAAGCAATCTAAGTGTCCATCAGTGGGGAATTGGCAAAATTGTGGTAAATTCATATATCAGAATGCTGTGCAGCTATTAAAAGGAGTGCATAGACTGAAGAGTATCGATATACATAAATACCCAAAATATAAGGTGGGAAAAGTTACAGAAGACCATGCATAGTATACTTCTATTTGTACTTAACCCAACCCCCCAGATATATATATTCATAATACGAACACTATATGTTCACACATATGGACATTATAAATGTCTATATGTGTGTTAATACACATATGGAGACTATGTTTGTCTGTGTATTTATCTCCATATTGGTTTGAACCTTAATAATATTGTAGTTGTTTCAGCCATATTTAGTTATCAAAATAGTTTTTAAATAACTTTTTTAGGCTTTTAATAAACTTTCTTAATAGGGAAAATTTCAGAAATACATAAAAGTAGACAAAATAGTTTGATAACCCCCATAGAGCCATCATCCAGCCCCAACAAACATTAATGCTTGGCCAGTCTTTCCCTATCCTCCTTATTTTGAAGCAAATCCAAGACATCATACTTCATCTATAAATATTTCTGTGTGGATCTTTAAAAGATAAGGTCACTGTCTTTTAAACCTAAGCACAATAGTACGTAGGCTTTTGAGATTTAGTCTTAGCTCAAAAATACTTAAACCCAATTTAAGTTCTCCCTCCCCAGCCAGCTTGGAGAACGGAGGCTAGCCGAACTGGAGTTGGGGCAGGGGCTGTTCTCTGACCACCCCCATCCGTCTTCCTCTGCGGTTGGTTTGAAGAGCCAGATGAGAGAAAAAACAAGACACTGCTTTAGGAGACCCCCACGCAACTTTTCAGTTAGCCTTTGCTATGCCTCTCTGTTGTGGGTGGTCGGAGGTCCCCTCGAGCCTATGGATGAGCACCTCCCTCTTGGCCTAAGCCTGAGATACCTGCATGGCTTTGCAAGATCAAGCCACAGCTCGTGAGGTGAAGGTGACTGTACAGCTGAGGTGGCATTGAGGCTGATGGTGAGTGGATGTGAGGATACCTGGGCATCCTTATTAGCTAGCAGGACAGCCTGACACAGGAAGTCTCCATAAAATTTAGCTGTTGTTAGATAATGCTAATTGCCATGGTTTGCTAAGGCCCAGTCACATCACTCTGTTGACTCTTTAGAACACTGAGACTCTATAAAGGTTTCATGCACTAGGTCTGCTTTCCTGAAACAAAATTCCCAGAGGTTCCTAGGTCAGATAAATCCTGAAACTCAGAGGGACCAGCCTCTCCAGGATTATCAATCACATTCCCCTGTCCTTTAGTGTGGACACCCCTTCTCAACATGACAAAGTCAAAACAGGCATTGCCCAAAGATCCCTACAGATTGGGAGAATGATTAAAGAAGAAGGTGGAGGTATAACAGAAAACGGGATTGAACAAACAAGTATGACTGCTGAATCACTATGTTAATATTCTTTCTAGCCTCCAATGTTTTGGAGCAGCTAGAAGGGAGATTGAGATGGTGGAATGGTAACCCATAACAAACTCTGGGATCTGTTCTGTAACTGCTTATTGAAGTGTGCTTTGAAAATTATTGCTTTTTCCTTTCTTTGCTTTGTATATATGTTATATTGTACGATTAAAAAAAAAGTTTTAAAAAAATTAGCTGTTGTTATCTTTCGTTTGAAGGGAGTGTTCATGGCTGCTTTTCTTCCCCCTCAGCTCTGTGTGATCCTTCCCAGTCCCCTGTGAAAGGCCCAGATGCTCAGTAATGGCTGCTGTCCTGTCAGAAAAGCCACAGGTGAGTGTCAGTCCTCTTTGTCCCTTCTAAAGTCCCATCACTACTGGTGGTGTTTCCTCAGCCTCTGGCTTTTTGTCGAATGATCTCCTCCCCAGCCGAGCTAGCAGAGAGATGTCATCCCCTGATGGGTCTTGCCGGTCACCTGAGTCCCACATACACAGAGAGGTCGGGACCAAGAGGCCTCTGTTCTGTCTGGGCCAGCTGACCCTTCCATCCTGGCCCTAAACAGTGGGATTGGTCACTGGAATATAGACATGTATTATTTCAGGATTCATGAGCATTTGAGGAAGTGGCTGTGTATTTCTCCCAGGAGGACATCTATAGAGATGTGATGCTGGAGAAACACAAGATCTAGGTCTCATTGGGTAAGGGCCATTGCTTTCCCTATTTCGCTGCCCCGAACTAAAAATCTGTATCTTGGGTTTCTTTACTTCAACCTATATTACTGAATCTGCCTCAGTTATTCTTTTGGAATGAGACACAACACAGACATTTAAAAATAACAGTAGTTTTGGGGTCTCGATATTTCTTGATAGTTGAGAAAATTCTTGTCCACCAATGTGACATAGGAATAGAGAGACCCTTAAGACACAGAGGCAGGATGCTTTGCTTCCTGGCGACACATTCTTATTTCCGAGTCTCTGTTCTGCTCATTAAAACATGGGGAAGGAAAGGGGGTTGCAGACTGAGCTCAACCACAAGAACACTGATTCTATCAATCATTCTATCAAAACCCCATATAATCTTGGGACACTTGAAATCCCAATGAGCTTCCATGATTGAGAAGATACACAGCTGCTGTGCCAGGAAGGTGACACATTCTGACTCCATGTGGAGAGGACACGGAAACTTGCCTTTGTGACCCTCCCAGACTTCACTCTATGTGTCTCTTTTGACTTCTTATTTGGATCTTTTTACTATAATAAAACTAGAATCAATGACTTTCCTTGACCCCTCAGAAGGGAGAAATATTCCCAACCAAAAGAAAAAAAAAAGCACACTGCTTTGCCCTAGTTCTGGTTTTGTCAGATATAGCTGATTATGTATTGAATTGATGTTTTCTTGGTAATAAAGCCTCAGGGTCCAACTCATGTGCTGCAGCAAGATAAACTGGTGACCATGTGAGTTTATCCAAGGAAAGACCGGTAAAAAGCAGAGACCTTAACCAGAACCATGGTCCATGGATTGGAATTTGGTAACTATTATATCTAGAAGCCAAACCTGGAAATTTCAAGTTTAGGAATTCAGTCTCCATAAAGTTTACTTCAGATACACTGAAATACATGGACCCAACAAGGGCAGCTGGGCTGCAATCTGTCATTTGAAACTAGTTTTATTATTCAAGTTTTTCTAGGAGTTAATCACACTTTTCCAGGCTGAATGATTACATCCATGAAGCAGCACCCAAAAACATTATGAAGTTAAGAGAACCTAAATAAATGAGACATTTAAGAATTATGGCTCTCCAGCCTTGATTTTGAAGAAGCCAATAACATCTAATGGCTCTGAAACAGTAAAGTAGTTTATTCGTAAGAAAATGATAAGCCATGAGAGGTAGGTAGCTCCAGAGTACAGAGTAGGCACCTAGTTAAATTAAAGGATTGATTTGCCAGAAGGCAGACATTTATCTGATAATGGTGTATAGCTCTTGATTCACCCAAGATTTGCATCCAAAGAGGATTGACTCATTCCTATAGCTCCCCAAGATCCCTACATTTAACAAGACTTCTTTATGAAATTGGCTTTCCTGAAGCCCTTTATTCAATCAGTAACCACAGTTGATCCTTGAAACCCCATTCTACTCTTGGACAAACATTCTGCCTCTTATACAAAAACAGAACTTTACAACTGTTAGAAACGGGAAGGATTATTTATTTCAATTCACGCATCCTAACTAATGTTCAAAAAGGGAGCACAATTTTCTCAAACATAGCAAGTAAGTAATCAAATGGGGACCCAGAACCAGTTTCTGGGGTCTCAACCCAGGGTACTTTCCATTCTAGTATCAATTTTGCTGCCTCTATTTGATAAGAAGTCACTTGGACGGAAAAACCAGTTTCTAGTGTTCTTTTTCCCGTCTCCCATTAACTTTCAATTTACCCTTGCACTAATCCCATTTTCCTTTATTAAATGACAACTTAAAACCATGATTGGAACAGTAATTTGAAACAGAAACAAACAAAAACATGGGGCTTCTTTTACTGTCATTGAATACCATCTTTCCAGTTTTTTCCTACTTCCCTTGTGTAACTGCTCTTTTCTTTCAAGCCAGGGATTAATTTCCAGGTCTTCAGTAAAAATTATAGAATTTTCTTTATAACAAGAGAAAGAAAACTAGCTAATTGTCTTTCTGAGGTAAAATGATCTATTTGTTATACATTCACTTTTTGTCTTCAAATTTCCTTTATTTCCACAAGAGAAGTAAATGCTGGAACACCTTTTTGCTGGTCTGAAACTGTTATGTACCCCAGAAAAGCCATGTTCTTCTAATCCAGTCTTCTAGGGGCAATTTAGGGATCTTGAGGAGCTATAGGAATGAGCCAGTCCTCTTTGGATACAAATCTTGGGTGAATCAAGATTTGTCCCATTGGTGGTGGGACCTTTTGATTAGGTTATTTCCATGGAGATGTGACCCCGCCCATTCAAAATGAGTATTAATCCACTTACTTGAGTCCTTTAAGAGAGGGACATTTTAGAGAAGACACAGACGCTTGGAGATGCAGACAAAAGTACCCCAGGAGATGCTAAGCAAAAACCCACAGTAACTGAAGGAGCCAGAACCTAGAGAGAGCAAGGGGAAGCTAAGAGATGAAATCCAAAATTTGCCCCGTAGAAGCTAAGAGAAGACCCACAGACATTAAAGACAGAAAGCCACTGGAATCAGAAGCTGAAAGCAGTGGAACTGGGAGCAAGGACCAGCAGATGCCGGCCATGTGCCTTCCCAGCTGACAGAGGTATTCCAAATGTTGGCAGCCTTTGAATCTTCAGAGTCCAGGTATCATCTTGTTGATGCCTTAATCCAAACATATTCGTGGCCTTAAAACTATAAATTTGTAACCTATTAAATACCTTTTGTAAAAGCCAGTCTATTTCTGGTATATTACATTCAGCAGCATTAGCAAACTGTAACAACTTTGTTTACTAACACAAACTGCTTCCTATTTCCTTACTCCTGAGCAGGGTTTCCAACTGCCAAAACTGCTGTGATCTCTAAATTGGAATGAGGGGAGAAACCCTGGGCTATGCTTCACCCCCACCCCCACTCCCAGAGCTACAAATAAAGAATTTCTGCTAACTACTGAAAAGAGGTGAGTAAGGGAGAGCCAAAGATATGGGGTCAAAAGGTAGTAAGAACTCATCTCAGAAAGAGTTTCTGACTGTTTTGAACTCCTGGTTACAGCTGACTACCACAAGGCTAGGTGGGGGAGCTCTCATCTCTCTGCCCTGTTAGGGTGTCCTGGCACTGATCCTCAGGGCTGACTCCTTCCATTCTTCCCCATTTACCTTCTCCAATATCACATTGTTGTCGCTAACCTCTGCCACTGAATTTCTCATCTGTAAAATGGGAATTATATAACTTAATGAATTTTACCACTAGGCTTGGTGTGGGGATATCAGCTCAAACCCTGCCACCAAGCACCTGGTGTATTTGAGCACGTACTGTGGGTTCAAGTGTGACAGGTGCCCTATAGACCCAGGAGCAAGATGGCAGCACTTCATCTTGAGGAAACTGTGACATAGTTCCATAAATATAAATGATTATAGGTATCCTATTTTTAATGCCAAGTAGCTATTAGAAACTATGAGGTGCTTTTGACATGAATCTTTTCATTTAATCTTCACCACAACTCTGGAAGGCATGCATTTACATTCTTACTTTACAGACAAAGAAACGGAGACCCACAGAGATTAAGTAGTTTGCAGAAAGTTTCAAGATAGGAATATGCTCGGGTTCATATGGCTTGTAACTGGCAACACTGGTATATCCCTTGTCAAAGGGATCTCTGGAAATGACGTAAATAGTGATGAGACAGAGGGAATCTCTTCAAACACTTCAGCAACCTGTATTCTTGGAATACTTCTGTGTTTCCCTTGGTTGAGTAAAGTAAGTCCCAGCCCTACTTCGCCCCAGCTGTAGTTATAGTTTCCTGCTTCTACTCCCTCAGACATGAGGACAACGGGGACTAGAGAATCCTATGGCACAAGAACATTTTGTCTCACACTTAAGAGCCCTCATTTGACAATTGATCCTATAAGGCCTTAATTCAGCCTTGTTCTCCTTTAGAGAGTAATTCACTAGAAATTAAACAAAATTATCTGCAAAAGATCATTTTGAACTGAACTAAAAACAAACAACAGGGCAGGCCATGGTGCCTCAGCAGGCAGAGTTCTCACCTGCCATGCCAGAGACCCGGGTTCAATTCCTGGTGCCTGCCCATGCAAAAAAATTAAAAAACAAACAAAAAATTAGTGGACTATGCTGACTTATCCAAAGAAGCATTTAAAATTGTTCCCAAGTATAAGAGCTACCTAATTACTATAAGTTCTATGGAGTCCAGCAGAAGTTGTTCCAATGGGTGCAAGCACAGGAGACTTGCAGAGCCTCATTTTGCACGTCAAAGGGCTACCTGTAATGCAGGTGCTTGTCTCTCTCACAATATAGCCAACAATATAGCCCTCTGCCCACCCACATTTTACTTTGGGTATATCAGCAGTCTTCACTAGACCCTTTTTTCTGTAAGACAGATATAGTAAATCCTGTTTTGAAAGGTGGAAATTATTTTTAATTCTTTTTATTAGAATGAAAACAGATTGTGACAAAGGTTTAGTTGTTGCACGAAGTAAGAAGCAATCATGTTTTGCTCTAGCTGAATTCCTTTCATGTCACTGCAATGCCAATAAAGGACGTGGACCCCATTCCCGGCCTCTTTCAGAAGTCCGTACATGATCCACTGGGCCTTCCCACCTTCCATGAACACCCCCCTTTATTAAATGATGTAGGAGTGATACCTAAACTCAGTCAAGAGGAAAAATCCTAGGTGTTGGTTCCCCCTTGATTCAGAATAAAAAGAATATAGTACCTTTAATATAATTGGTCAGTACCAACTTCAAAATGATAAGGAAGCAAGTAGCCTATCCAGGAAGCTGCCAATTTTAAATCATGTCAAGGGGACTGATAAACACAGGACCTTTCTTTTATTTCCAAGCCATCCCTCTTTAATCATCATCCCATTTGCCTACAGAATTTGTCTTTACACTCTTGCTAAAATTCCTTGCAAGAGTGTAAAGGAATTTTACATGTAAGGAATTTGTTTTCCTTACATGTAAAAAGGAAGCTGTGGCAGTCAATGGAACGGACTTGGAAAAGGCCTAAAGGGTTGCTGTGAGCGTAGAGGCTTATAACCTGTTCAGTCTTTCCATTCAACCAGAGCATTTCCAGGCCTCGCTCTGTTTGCAGCCCCACCAGTTGGTCCAAAAGGTACAGCAGAAAGAGAGGTAGTCCTTACTACCGGCAGAACATAGACACTGTCATGTCCATGGATATGTGTATTGATATAAATTTTTAGTATCATATAATTTTTTTAATTATATAAGACATTTATGTGCTTGCAAAGTGAAAATTACACAATAGCGTTCTTTCAGAGAAGTTTCACTTCCATTCCTGAGTTTTTCATTCTGTTCCTTTTCTAACTGTTGGCTTTAGATTTATTTTTCTTACAGTTTTTTTAATTAGAAAAGTTATAGATTTTCAGAAAAATCATGCAAAAAGTACAGCGTTCCTATATACCACCCTTCACACGCAATTTTCCCTATTAACACTTTTCATTAGTGTGGTAATTTTGTGACAACTGATGAAACAATATAATTATAATTATACTATTAAATACAGTAAGTTGTTTACATTAGGGTTCACTGTGTGTTGCACAATTCTATGGCTTATAAAAATTTTTATTCTGGTAACATATATAGCAACCTAAAATTTTATTCCCAGAAAATCCCCCACTGGAGAAACAGCCTACAAAAATAAGAAAGTTGACAGAAATGTCAGCATTCTCCCGGAAGAAAAATTGAATTATTCATCCACTGGGAATCATTAGAAAATCCCCCAGAGTAAAGAAACCCTATTTATGTACAGGGAAAACCTGCTGTCGGGAGCCCCATCTTATAATGCACATGAGAAAACATACATGAGAGAAGTCCTTTGTGTGTACTGATTATGGGAAAGTATTTACTGGCAACTCCGCCCTTGAAAGCATTGGGAAATCCTTACAGGGGAGAAGTCGTTTAAGTGTGATGACTGTAGAAAATCCTTCAACCAGAACTCCCACCTTATTTTACATTAGAGAATTCATTCTAGAGAGAAACCATGTAAGTGTTGTGAATGTAGAAGAGCCTTCTGGAATTGCTTACAGCTCTCTCAACATAAGAGGATACACACTGGCGAGAAACCCTGTTCTTGTAATCAGTGTGAGAAATCATCCCTCCTATCACACATCTTACCAAGCTCAGAGAGAAACCTTATAAAATGCAATAACTTTGGGAAAGCATCCTGTCAGAAATCAAATCTTACAAGTCAGAGAATCCACATGGGAGAGAAATCTTACAAATGCAACGGCTGTGGGAAAGCCTTCTGCCAAAGCACAAACCTTATCATGCACCGACATATTCACATGGGAGAGAGGCCCTCTGCACGTTATTGGTGTGAGAAAATCCGTTTTAGTAGGGACCTCACAACCATCAGGCCCTCCACGCTGAGAAAAGCCTTGTCAGTGTAACCACTGTGAGCAAACTTTCGGTCAAAGATAAAATCTTCTCATCCTTCAGAGTATCCATACTGGCGAGAGACCCTGTTACCGTGAGCAGTGTAGAAAAGTATTCCACCTTAGCAGGAATCATACCAGACACCTGAGAGTCCACGCCAAACAGAAACCCCGTAAACGCCAAGTATGTGGGAAAGCCTTCAGCCAGAGCTCAAGCCTTATTCTTTATCAGAGCAAGCATCCATCCTGGAGAGAAGCCCTGTGCATAGGGTTGGTGTGAGAGAAACTTCTGTCTTAGGAGAGATCTTACCAAACACCTCAGAGTTCACTCTAGAAGGAAACCTGACATGTGAAGTGTGTGCAAGACAGCCTTCAATTACAGTTAGAATGACTCAATTACAGTTAAAATTAATATACAGTTAGAGTGAAATGCTGGTGATTGGGGAGGGGGAGGGGTGGGGGGTATGGTATGTATGAATTTTTTTCTGTTTTCCTTTTATTTCTTTTTCTGAATTGATGCAAATATTCCAAGAAATGATCATGATGATGAATATGCAACTACGTGATGAAATTGTGAATTACTGATTATATACGTAGAACGGAATGATCAAAAGTTACGAATGTTTGCGTTTGGTGTTTTTTTTGTATTTTAGAAAAATTTAAAAAATTAATATATAGTATGCATATGAATATTAGATCAGCATAAGAGAAGATCGCCACACTGGAGAGAGGTCCTGAAATTGTTATAAATGGGAGGTACCCTGCATTGGGAACCTAAACTGATAGTTCAGGAAGACCTTGTGAGTATGATGCATCAAAAACTTCAACAAGAAAGACTCCAACAGGCAGCTGAGGTGGTGGCATGGCGCAGGGTAGGCGTGGGGGTTCTTCAACAGCTGTTTGAATCATATTCTTCAACTGTGGCCTTTATTCTTGGAAGACATTTAAACATTCAGTGTATGTTAAAGTCAGAAGATGTTCTAGGGTAGCTCAAAAGCATATCTAAACTAGAAATTCCTTTTATAACAAGTGTGAGAATAGTTTTAAACATTTGTAAAAAGTTATTTAAAAATTATTTGAGGGTTGTCGTTCTGTCTGGAGAAACACCACAGAACCTGGCTGGCAGCTCCCGAGGTCACAAGCTGCCACTCTGGGAGGCCCCTCCAGCTACTGATAACACGCGCTTCCTGAGCTTGTACATGTGTATTCTTTATGGTAAGCACTTGACTGGCATGAACTCATTTCAGCCTCAAAACTCTACCAAGTAACAATTGGTTATTGATAAGAAAATTGAGGCTTACAGAGGGGAGTAATTGGCCAAAGAGTCCCACACAGTAAGTCATGGGGCAAAGCTACGGATATCTGACTTCAGAACTCACTCCATTAGCTCGAGGAGGATATGGACCATATCACTTTAAAAAAAAAAAAGTTTCACTGGCAATGAAGGTGACCATCAAAGAATCCATCTATATTTATGGTAAGATTGCACACTGAATACAGATAATGAAGTCAACAGTAGTAGAGAATGGCTTACTGGTGCTCATCAGGTCAACGGTCTGATTGGATTCATGTTTTTTTTCAATTCCACTAGGTCTGTCTCACACTTTTAGTTCATCATGCTATTCACAACCCTCCCTCCATACACACACACACACAATTTACTGAGTCTCTATTACCGTTCAAGCCACCGCTAAGTAACAGCCCATTTTTAGAGCTCAGCAAAACATAATGCTAGCTGGTAATTTAAGTATTACATTTGTAAATAAAATATTTTTACGCTGCATTTATTGATCTAATAGCTATCTTTATCAGTTCACACGGACCACTTAATACACTTTCCTGAATTCTCTTTTCAGCAGTATAGTACTGATGATAGAAGAGAAAATAGAAAATTCTTTGATATGATCGACTGATTCCTATTGGCATGGGGAATAAGCCAGAAAGTCTTGTGGGCAATCTTCTCTTTTTAACCTCTACATTCTTTTCTCTACCTTGACATAATATCTACCTTGATACCATAATTAGAAGTTGTCAACTGGTCATCTGGTTAAAATGGTAGGGGGAAGAGACTTTTATATTTAATCTACTAGCATGATTTGAAAAGGATAAAAATAGAAAAAGAAAAATTAATCTATGAAACTTAGAAACAAAACCCCAAAACTCAGACAATGAACAATGTTTCCTGGAATAATATAATTTTGATTAAATCCACAGAGAATAGCAAGACCCAAGACACAACTTCTTTACATTTAAAGCACAGTATGGATTTCTCTAGAAGTTAATTTGAGGATCCTGAAAGTCCTACCAATAATTCCTCACATAAAATGACAAAGGTGAAGAGAAAAGACAGACATTGAGAGGAAGGGACATCAGTCTAAGAAACTTTTCTACACTTTAAGAGATTGATTAGCAAGTCTGGTTTCCTAACACAGGAAAAAAAATTCTGCAGGCAATTGGGATAGAGGAAAGAAAGGCCATAATAACTTATTACTGGTTTCATGGCTGAAGTCAGCTTATCAGAAAGAAAGAACATGCACCAAGCAAAGTCCTTTTAAACTATGGGGACCTCATGTCTAGATAGACATTTCAAAAATGATCTGTATTTCATCTGCCTGAGCTGCTTAATTCAAATGGTAGTGGCCTAACAAGGAGGTGTCATTTCAGGACAGGGGACTTATCAAATTTGTTGGAAAGTATTTTGAGACCAACAAATTGATGGTCTAAATTGAACCAAACTCACCTCAGGCAGCTACAAGACAATTTAGAGATTACACATCATCAATATTGTGCCATTAATCAAGTTCAAAGGATAAAATTAAAAGTCTGTAAGTAAACAGGTAAAGTAAGGCAAATGCACCCATGCTGATAATAAATAGTAGTCCTATATAGGAGGGTCCCCTTTCAAAAAGATTATAAACAAATGTTTCAAACAGGACATGCCCTAAAATATTATAAACATAAACCCTAGGTACCCTCTAATCCACAATTAGGTACTTTCTTATAAACCTTCCCACATAATCCTCATAATTGGCTTGAGTCATGGTTATTATCACCTCTGGTTTTACAGATTTTAAGGATATGGAAAATTGAAGTGAAAGCATTCAATCAAGATCATGACACTAGCAAATGGCGGAAGTTGAATTCTATCTGAGAAGACAATGACTTCAGCCTTCACCCAGCACTCCTCCCCACAATATTCCCTTAGCCTGGGGACTGGTGTTCTGAATTCTGCCCCTCTTTCTGGCTTACCATACCACCTCCAACACTGTAGGAAATCTTAATCCCTCCTGGCTTCAGAGACTGAAGAAGGAACATGACAGTGGCCTGCATCTCTAACCCTAACTGCCCATTCTCTGTGGGACCCTAGTTTCACCCCACCTCCTCCTCTGCCCTCCAAAAAGAGTGTCTTGGGTGACTCTGAGGGGGTGTAAGTTGGTGCAAATTTTGAGGTTTCACTTCCTGTCCCTATAGCCTCGTGGCCGTTAGTGTGCAAATGTTCATGTATGTTTGTGCATGTGGGCATGCTTTGTACCACTCCAAGTTTTAGGGGTCAGAAGCAGAAGGTGGGGAGCGCTAAAACAGTAGGAGTGAGGGCACAGAGCAGTGCTGCCTTTAGACCCCTCTTGTGCCTGGCTCCCAACCTCTGTCTTCATAGAAATTCAGGGATGTGGCTTTAGTAATTGTCCCATCTAGATCCAGCACCAATGTTTCCCTCTCAACAGGGTCATTCCTGTCCTCAAACATCCCATTATTTTATCCCTCTAAAAATTTTAAAGCGCACCTCCTTATTGCACCTCCACCTCCAGCTTCCTTCCCATATTTCTGCTCCATTCTCCCACAAAACTCCTTGAAAGAATAGTCTATTTTCTTGGTCTCCGTTTTTCACACCATTCTCTTGAATGGTCTCCGATCTAGACTTCTCCCTGCCTCTCCATCAAGACCGCCGTATGACGTGGTCCAATGGTCAGTTCTCAGTCCTCATCTCACCTGCCCTCAGCAGCACAGGCACAGTTGGGTCTCCCGCCTCCTGGAAACACTTCCTTCACCCTTCCAGTGCAGCCCCTCTTCACGCTTCTTGACCTCATTGGCCACTCTCTGTCTCCCATGCTGGTTCCTCCTCCATCTCCCTAATCTCTGCACTCTGGAAGAAGACCCCAGGGCTCCTTCTTTCAGTTTCTTCTCTCCATCATCTACATCCACTTGCACGCCAGATGGAGCTCCCTTCAAAAGAAGCCATGGTCACTTTGCTATATGACTCTACAGCAACTCCGAGTTCACTCAGGGAATGTACCAGACTCCTTCAGTGACTGACAGGGCCACACCAGTCAGGATTCAGCCAGAGAGCACAGCCAGCGGAAGATGTATATTAAGAGATTTGTTGTAATGAATTGGCTTAGGTGATTGGAGGGGTTGGTTAGGCAAAATCCAGAGGGCAGGCCACCAGGAGGGGCAGGCTGGAACTTTTCGACACACAGCTGATACTGCTATCCACTGGTGAAATTCCTTCTACTGGAAAGGTTCAGCTTTTAAAGCCTTTCAGTTGATTGGATCAGGCACACCCAAGCTATCTAGGATAATCTTCCTCACTTCAAATCAACTGTTTGTGGATTTTAATCACATCTACAAAACATCTTCACAGCAAAGCCTGGGTACTTGGAAACTTGTCAAGTAGACACATCATACTGACTGTCACACACACCCTTTCCTCTTTGGCCTTATTTTGTCCTGCTCTGCGCCACTGCTATTTGCTTATCTGCTTATTGTTTCTGTTTCTACTTGAATATAGACTCCAGGGACTTTGTTTTGTTCCCTGCTGCATCCCCAGTGGCTAGAACTATGCCTAGGCAGGTGTCCAATAAATTTTAACTGAATAAATGAATTAACCAAACGGATAAATTGAGAAATGAATGTTTCACACGATGCCTGAACCTCTGCTATAACACTCAGCCTCTTTCTGAACATTCCCTGATCTCTGGAACCTCTACCCTCAGTGGCTAGGAGTCCTCTCTCTAAAGCCATCCCTTTAATCCCCAGACAAACAGACTCATTAGAGCAAATCTCTCATGCTGCATCTCCCAACATCCTGCGGCCCTGCCCAGCCCTCATCACCTACGCCCCCCTCCCCGCCATAGCCCTTCCCCACCTCTCATGAGAGCTCTCATAACTCTGCTGACCTCTATCTCTAACTCCCTCTTAGGTGGCCACCCAAAGCAAACATGATTTTCCACATGATCCTCACAGGAAGGACAGGCGCTCTCACTTCCCTCCTTCTATTAATGTAGTCTCAGTTCCCAGATGCATTGTTGTCAGGTCACACCAGGCTCCCCAAGACACAGCATCTGGCTCTGAAGAAGCCAACCATGAGATTGGGAGGCTGGGTCTGGAAGGGAAATGGGTGTCACGGGTGGTGGGCAGGGGGTAGCTTCGGCCTCCAGGGCTCCTGGTCTGTGGGTTGAGGGTCCCTCCCCACAGGAAGGCACATAAGATAGTCTGTTTTCTCCCTAGTACCTACAACTGTGTCCTAAACCTTACAGACACTTACAAGTACTTGTTTGAACACACTGGATCCACTTGGATTGAATTCTTGCCCAAATACGGTCCATTCTCCCTGGATCCTTTCCCCAGTTCTTCCCTACCAGGTTCTTTTCAGCACCACATGCCCAGTTAAGACCCCAGAATGAGGGAATCAGTTCTAACCATTTGATGTCTGGAACAGCCTCACCTGCTGATCTTGACACATAAACCCAACTAACGCAGTGGTTCCCGTCACTGCCCACCTCACCCCAGTGAGCCCAAGGATATTCTCTGCTGTAGCTCACAAACCTGTGTGTTTGGTGACCAGGTCCCCCTTGGTTCCAGTCAGAGGAACTGCTTCAGAAACCCTATGCTGGTTTGAAAGGATTTATGTACCCTTGAAAAGCCATCTTTTAATCAAAATCCCATTTTGTAAAAGCAGAATAATCCCTATTCAATACTGTATGTAATTAGATCATCTCCCTGGAGATGTAACCCAATCAAGAGTGGTTGTTAAACTGGGTTAGGGGAGGTGTGTCTCCACCCATTTGGGTGGGTCTTGATTGGTTTACCGGAGTCCTATAAAAGAGGAAACATTTTGGAGAATGAGAGATTCAGAGAGAGCAGAGCAGAAGGACATAGCCACAAGAAGCAGAGTCCACCAGCCAGCGACCTTTGGAGATGAAGAAGGAAAATGCCTCCCGGGGAGGTTCATAAAACAGGGAGCCAGGAGAGAAAGCTAGCAGATGACGCTATGTTTGCCATGTGCCCTTCCAGATGACAGAGAAACTCTGTGTTCGCCATGTGCCCTTCCACTTGAGAGAGAAACCCTGAACATCATCAGTCTTCTTGAATCAAGGTATCTTTCCCTGGATGCCTTAGATTGGACATTTCTATAGACTTGCTTTAACTGGGATATTTTCTCAGCCTTAGACCTGTAAACTAGCAACCTATTAAATTCCCCTTTTTAAAAGCCATCGTGTTTCTGGTATATTGCTTTTCAGCAGCTAGCAAACTAGAACAGACCCAGAACCCCAACACAATTCACCTGCTTTGTCTACACAATTTTTTCCAAACTAAAATTCCCTGTTCCTGGACACACATCTCCCTAGTCCTTCCCGCTGAGCTGTTTCTAATCCTACTCAAAGTTCATTCAATATTCAGCCAATATTTATTAAGTGCTTTCTATATGCAGGCTCTGGGCTAGGTACAGAATATGTAATAGTGAGCAAGATTCAGTTCCTGACTTCAGAGAATTGAAAGTCTCCCATTTTTAAAAGCCTCGGTTTTTTGGTTTGTTTTATTTATTTATTTTTTTAAGTTCTGGATTTCTTTATTCAGTAAAATTCTGATCTTCCCCCAAACTTCTAGGTTGGGCCTGCACCTCTCTCTCTGCATATCCTTATTATACCACCTACCACCACTAAGAAATGGCAGGGCAAAAGACAGATGGAGGTTGGGTCCCTGACACCATACTCATGGCACCAACCCTGGGCCATTCTCCTTGACCAAGATGGCCTTAACTTCCTCTTAAGCTTGACTAAACTTTAGGCAGACTTCTCCTGACTCCAGACCCCTGACCTCCCTCTCACCCTGGGCCTTAACACTATCTGGGCACTAGCAGACTCTGTATTAATCAAGGTTCTCCAAAGAAACAGAACTGACAGATACATGTGTGCGTTTGAGTGTGTGTAAATATTATGAGATTTATTATAGGAATTCACTCATGTGACCATGGGGATTAGCAAATCCAAAATCTATAGGGCAGGCTGCAAGTTGGGAACTCTGATGAAGGTTTCAATAATTTCTCTAGGAGAAGCTGGCTAAAGTAGATAGAAATTCTTTCTGACTGCTGAAATAATAATTTCTCCTTTAAGGCTTTCAACTGATTGGATGAGACTTTTTTCATTGCCGAAGGCAATCTCCTTTTGTTATCTGTAGATGTAATCAGTCATCGATGCAATCAAGTGACTGATTTAAATCCATGAAATACCCTACCAGTAACAATCAGGCCAGTGCTTGCTTGACTAAACAACTAAACACCACAACCCAGCCCAGTTGACACAGGAACTTAACTATCACAGGCACCTAACTAAGGAGTCCCATATCTCCTTCTCCTTTTCCTTCTCCCCTGGCCCTTACAAGATCCAGGCCTAATCACAGCTAAAGAAAATACTCCAAACCAAATGAATGAATGACCCTATCTGCAAACTCAGTAAACCACTCACACAACCCCCTTAACTGCCTCCAGAACTTTTCCACTGGCCCACCTCACTCTTTCAAAACCCTGCTACTCTATGTCTCAGGAGAACTGACTTCTAGCCTCTCTACCCTGGTTAACATTGCCCAGTGTAATTTTTTTTTGTTTTTGACATTTTCTAGACTGAGAAATATACCTGAGATAGAAATACACATCTTTTTTAAAGTTTAAGTCACTACTATTTTGGGTCTTTATTATAGCAGACACATCTATATTCTAACTAAACTAATATGTTCATCAGATGATGAATAATGCCCAAAGCTATATTCCAATTATTATAGCCATCCAAATTAGGGTAGTGATTCTTTGCCTTATTGGATAGAAATTGTGAGAACCTAAGGTAGAAATGGTCCAGAAGGCATGCCAGGCAGTTAACCCTACTTACAATGAAAGTGTCTCTAAATCCTCCTCCATTTGTTGATGCTTCTCTTAATTCAGCTGCAATTTTGGTCCACTGAGGTCTCCTGGATTCATCTCTTCTCCTTCCCACAGCCTTCACCCTTGCCTAGGCCTTATGGCTTCATAACTTGCCCAAGGAGGCTCTCGTGGGCTCTTGCCAAGCATTGGTCTCCTTCGTCACATCTTGGCTCAGCTTTCACCCCAGCCCCAGAAGACACCCTAGCATTCCCTACCCTCCGAGATGTGCCCTTCTTCCCCTCATCTGCCTTTATCAATTGCCAGCCTTTCCTTGACACAAGGCCTGGCATATAATATGTATTTAATAAATATTTCTTTACCTGAGTGAAATGGAATACTTGTTTCTCCATCTGTTTTTTGTCAGAACAGAAGGAAGATTCTCACCCATGACTGTACTTCTTCTATCCATGTTCTCAATTTAGCTTTAATGCTATTTCCTCAGTGAAGCCTCTGGGGTCAACAACGGCCTCGCCCCTCCCTAAGCCGATCCTAAGTGTGCTTTCTGCTCAACCTCCCCAATATTTTACTTGTAGAGAGGCAATACAGTGGTGTCATTAAAAGCCCACACTGAGGAGACAGATTGCCCAAGTTTGAATCCCTGCTCTGCTACCTACTGGCTTTATAATGTTGGGCAAGTTACTTAACGTCCCAGTGCCTCAAGTTTTCTCAGCTGTAAAATAGGAATATCAATACCTTTAACACCACATGTGACTATAGTGAAGATGTGCTGATACGTGTAGTCAAAACCCTGCCTATTACCCAGGTAAGCAGTCTCTCTATATCAGCTATTGTTCTGCTTATTGAACCTCTCCAGCCTAACTGTCTGGTATTATTGATACATGATTGATGGCTCTCATTAGACAAGGACTCCTTCGGTGGAGGAACCAGGGCTCATTCATCTTTGTATCCCCTGCAATACATTTACCTGCTGAACTGATGTTAAAGAACTCCAAGGATCAGAAAGAGGACAGGGGGCCCCTGGAGAGGGGTGGGAGAGTCCCTGATGGTTCGGATGGATGAAGCCTGGGCCACCCTTCACTGTGCGCCCTAGGAACACCCATCCCCTCTCCCTTCCTTCCTCCCTGAACGCAGGTGGGAGCAATGACAGTACTCCCTCACCGCCTGGTTCTGAGGATGAAATGAGTTTCCACACAAAGCACTTAGAACAATGCCTGGTATACAGCAAGTGATCAGTGGGTGTTACTTATTACTCTTACTTCCTCTCTTTCTTAATATTACTTCTTCTGATTATGAAAGCAATGCATAATTTGAGGTGGAAAAGCATGAAAATGTAGGAAAAAAATACAACAGTGAATCAGATGTATAACCAATGCGTAACAGATGGGGTGAATGGCGTAATAAAAGTCTGGACAAGATGCAGAAGTGGAGGGAGGCATATGCAGTGGCCTAGAAAGGCTCCACAGAAAGGTGAAGTTTACGATCAGGTTTTCAAAGATCGGTAGGAGTTTGCTAGGTGGGAAAGCACTTAGGAAAGAACAGCCTGTGCAAAAGCATTAAATAGCATTTGTGTCCATGCTGTCGTTTTGCAAAGCTCCAGTAAGGGGGAGTGGGGTGGAAAAGGGAGTCAGGGTAAGAGAGCTAACAGCTAATCAAGGCAAGTAGGTGGGGCTAGAAAAATGATAAATAATTGGGATTTTGATCTAAGGAATAAAAAACCCCTGAGAGGTTCTGAGAGGTAAGATGCATAAGTCAATTTGTATTTGAGAAAGCGAATTCATGCAGAGGGATGAAGGACAGATTGGAGGGAAAAGAAAGGACAGGTTTGATATTGATGGTCAGCTGTAGGGGTGAGGAAATGAAGAGAAACATTATATTCAGAATAATTCCGGGGTTTCGAGCCTGCTGCCTAGAATACTGGTGATATGGGCAACCACAGTAGGATATGCTCCTCAGAAAACCACTCTGGTGACCTTTGTACACAGAAAATAGTCCAGGTAATTGACTCATTTAAAAATCTTCAGTTCTTCATTACCGATATATTTTAGTAGTACACCAGACTGGACTTTCCTTTAAATTGCAAAGTAGAAAATATTTAAACTCTCTTTATGAAGAAAAAAATATCTTTGGGAAGCCTTTTAAAACCATACATTCACTAAAAAGCAGTTTGTTCTCTACCACCCTAAATGGTTTATACTTTTGTTATTTAGAATATTCAACTAAACTCAAGCATTTTCCTCAGTTGGAAATGTTTCATATAATATTCTTTCTCAGAATTATTTGAATTGGACCTCAAAAAACAGACACTACTTGAGAGCATTAAGAATGAAATTGCTTTCACTATAACTGAAAATGTCCTTGGAAATCTTGTCTATCCCTCTTAAGTTTATAAATAATTACATAGTGGCACTTGAAGCGGCAAAATCAGAGGCTAACTTTGGAACTTTCAAGAAGGCAGAATTCAGCTCAATTTAATATCCAGTTAGAAGGCACAGCAGTGGAATCGCCAGCTTTTGCCCTATGCAACGAGTCTCTCATCCTGAAGATACAATGGATGGCCTCCCTCAGGGATGGTGACATTTCTGTACTGAACGAGGCATTGAACTTGATGTTCCTAAGGTCCTTTTTCACTTTTATTGAGACTCAGATTTTTATAAGTCTAGAGACAAGACGCTGGACAAGATGGGGGAATATTGTGAACAAATTCATAGGCATGAATGCAAGGAGTTATTGGGCATGAATAACATTGGCTTGAAGTGCCAGCAAACATTATTCTCTACTGTATTAAAGTAAGCTTATTTCGGATTGTGAGAGCTGTTTTGGTTTTGATGTATTGCGTTGTGTAATCAGTTATGGCCTACTCATGTTTCTGTAAGCTATTTAGTTTACCAAACCAAAAAATTTTAACATGGCCACTGCTACCTAACAACCATGTGTCTCATCAGGGGTCCCGTGGTCAATACCACCTGCCTAGACTGGTCTTAAGAATTGCACCATACAAAAGCAACAGCTTATGAAAGCATCAGTGTGGGCATCTAAGCAGGAGTGATAGTGTAAATGACTGTAAGAAAGCCTGAGGCAGAATCTAGGGAATATGAGAGTCTCGAGGGAAAGGGAAGTCACATGTTTGGAACTAAAAGAAAAATAGTTGTCTGTAAAAAATTATTTTAAGGTTAACTTTTAGAGAGATTCCATTATAGTCATGAATGTTTCCTGCTTTTACTGATGTAATTTGGCCCCTGCACAAAAATACACTCAATCTCTCCTTCTGAAAAACTATTCTGTTTAATAGTGCACTTCATTTTTACTACAGGATAAACAAGATTGGGAAAACATAATGAAAGACCATCCCTCCGTTGGGGAAACTCTGGGAGTTTCATCCTAATCCGGCAAAGAGCCCTGCCACCAAGCTCAGGCCAGCACCTTCCTTCTCTGGGACGTTGCTCTTTATTTGGATCACTCCTCAGCTGGTAAAGTCAGAGGTGGAGTCAGGACAGGTCCGGCTGCCAGGGCCAGATGTCACAGGTGACAGGAGGCAGGGAAAGCTGGCCGCATGAGCTCCTTAAAAGCATCCTTAGTAATTAGGGGTTTGGATTAAATCCCTTTTCATCACAGGAGTGGTGGGAGGAAAAAGGAAAGAGGAAGAAAGGCAGCAGATGCCAATGCTAAATGCTTTTAATACTCACTCTACCCTCAAGTTAGAATTACTGATTAGATTTCCCAGTCCTATTAGAAGGGGAGGCATAAGGGCTCATCCTACAATACTGCAAGACTGCTCACAGAAACTTAGCCTTGCTGCTCCAAGAGCCCTAAAGCATACAGACATCACAGAAAACCTTTCTTGGGGTCCTTTAACCCCCTCAATAAAACAGCATATCCCTCAGCATCATACTTCCATACTTAGTGGAATTATGGAACTAAAGAGCACGTTCCTTTTGAAAACTTGAAGCCAGATTAGGAGCAGTGGCTTTGAAATACAGCCTCTATTTCCCCCCTTCCAGGCAAACAGGACCTAGAACATTCATTCCACTGCCTTCTGTGCTGACTACACTGATTCCAACTAGAGGAATCCTTGCAATTTTTTTCCTACTGTACTTCTCTCTCCACCTTGGAAAGAAAGGATCCTCAGGAGAAAAATGGCTTAGTGCAATCTCCCTTCCAAAGTGAGTGATCAGTCCCAGAACCTCCTTCTATCCCAGCACTTAATCTGTTGTTGGCCTCATAATTTGTCAAGGCTGCTATCATTCCTGGGGAAATTCACTAGGTCACTGTTACTCTGCCAGGATGATTTGCTCAATATGCCACATTATCTAAAGTGAAAGAATTGCATTGGAAAGGAAACATCCTAAGTTTTTTGTACTTATATAATAAGGCAGGAAATCTTTAGATTCAGGGCAAGTGAGGAAAACAGGTATGAGAATCTTTTTCATGTAGACTCTCTGATATTTAATTCAGCAGTATCTCTGAGAGAATTTTTGCTTATACCCATTACATTCAAAGGCTTCTCTCCAGTGTGAATTCTCTGATGGCGAACAAGAGCTGAGCTATACCTGAAGGCTTTCCCACATTCACTACATTCATAGGGATTCTCCCCCGTGTGGATTCTTTGATGCTGAATAAGGCCTGAACTATAGGTAAACTTTCCTCCACATTCCATACATTCGTAGGGTTTTTCTCCAGTGTGGATTCGCTGGTGCTGATAGAGGTGTGAGCTCTGGCTGAAGGCCTTCCCACATTCATTACATTCATAAGGTTTTTCTCCAGTGTGGATTCTCTGATGATGAATAAGGGTGGAGCTCCTACTGAAGGCCTTCCCACATTCATTACAAGCATAGGGTTTCTCTCCAGTGTGGATTCTCTGATGATGAGTAAGGGTGGAACTCCAGCTAAAGGTTTTCCCACACTCATTACATTCATAAGGTTTCTCCCCAGTGTGGATTCTCCGATGCAGAATAAGAGCAGAGCTACAGCTGAAGGTCTTCCCACAGTCATTACATTCATAAGGTTTCTCACCAGTGTGGATTCTCTGATGCTGAATAAGATGTGAGCTCTGGCTGAAGGCTTTCCCACATTCATTACATTCATAGGGTTTTTCCCCAGTGTGGATTCGCTGATGTTGAATAAGGTCTGAAGTTCGATTAAAGCTCTTGCTACATTCATCACACTTATGGGGTCTGTCTCCTATAGGAAGTCTCTGATGGGAAATAAGACTGGAACTCACAGTGAAGCTATTCCCAAAACCATTATATTTCTCACTTCTCTCTCCCACAGGGGTTAACTTTTCTTCAGCTGTCACTTGATCAAAATCTTGTATCTTCCTATTCAGTCTTTCTCCAGAGGAGTTCCCCAGATGCCTCTTTAGACTGACTTCTTGTTTATAAGCTTCTTCAAACTTAAGACCCTGAGAAATACCCTTTTGGAATCTTCCCAATAGCACCCCATGTGATCCTGTGTCTTCAGAAATTTCTTGATCATTCTCAGTTCTGGTCTCACCATCTGGCATAATAAAAAATGCAAATCGTCACTTGCTCCTTATGGATGGAAGAAAAAAACCAAAGGACAGGATAAATAAGTGACTAATGTTCACAGTGCTTAAAGCGCATGCCTTTCACATGCCTGCAGAGAGGCCCACCTGGCATGTGTGCAGCTAAGGCAAAAATAAGATAAGTGGCCTGAGAAAACAGGGAAGGAGAAAGGGAACAAAATCAGGGATAAAAGAACTAGAAGGAAGCTGAGTAGGTAAGGAGGAGCGGATGGATCAGGAAGAAAGGCAGGGAGCCAAACAGAGAAGAATAAGGACATACTGCTTAATGAACTGAAAAAGTTCAAAGAGAGGTCAGAGACTGTAGATATGATCGGGAGACAAATGCAAGAGCAGTTTAAGAATGACAGGGAGAGCAAACACCAGAAACTAAATCTAGGAGAGTGAGGAAGGAGAAGAGTAGGAAAGAGGTCTGAAGGCAGCAGCAGGGCATGGAAGGAAGCAAGGATAAGGACCCTGGTGACCCCTGCAACCCTCAATGAAAAGCACCTCATAGTTATAGTCATGCCACACATGCCAAATCCATGGAAACAGGTGAAACACAGAGTTCAGTCCATCTCCGAGTCTATCTGCAAGGCGTTGCTCACGTGGCTGAGGACAGCAATCTGTGTTTGAGTTCTCTATTTTCACTACTTTGAAGTTTGAAAAGGGAACTTCAGGCATAGGGGTTAACTGTAAATGTTCTAGGCAGCATTTTTAATTTATCAATATTTTAAAAAGGAAAAGACAGGGCAATAAGTGTTCGGGACAGAAAGAGCCGTTTCTCCCTCACCTGTACAGGTACCTCTCAGGACCTCTCTGTTCTCTGTTCCCTTCAAACCCAGGACCCTCGGCTCTTCCTCTCACTCCAGCTGAGAGATCATGTCAGGATTCAGAAATTGGAATCCTGCTCATGGGAAAGACATGGGACAAGGTTTATGTTGCTCATACTGAGCAGTCCCAGAGCTCAAGCCCAGACCCATGATCTGCAGGGGCACAGAGAAGGAAGGATATACTCAGGGAGGTCTCAAATGTGAGTGAAGAGGACCCCCTGACACCACTCAGGAAAATGTTGTCACTGGAAATAGAGCAAAAAATAAGGAATTGTCTATATCCAAAAGGGTAAATAAGAAACTAATTTCTCCCTAAAAACAAGTTTAAGTTTCTACAAGAGCAACAACTGTAAAAGGTCCCTAGAGGTAATGCAGCAGAGAAGGGGGAGATGTAGATTGAGTCCTAGCACATTCACGTGGGCACAGAGCAGTATCACACACTCAGGCATCTTGATGTGCTAATCCTTTGTAAAAATCTGTGGATTACATACTAAATCCTGAGAATATCATAGAAAAAGTATACTAGATTTAGAGTTAAAAAACTAGCACTCGAGTTCTGCCCCTCACTATCTATATGACCATGTGGAAAGCATTTAAGACCTCTGACTTCACTCTCCTTACCTACAAAATGAGAATAATACCAGCAATTTTCTGAGACTAAGTTAATCCTCAGTTTATTATTTTCAGTGACTGGATTGTTACTAGCAAGCAAGGAAACAAGTAACACCAAGGGATCTTTGCGGAGAAAGCATAACTCCTTACCTAGTGAGAACACATTCCCATAATTCTCCAGCATCACATCCCTGTAGAGGTCCCTCTGAGCAGGTTCCAAACGCTTCCACTCCTTCCGGATGAAATACACAGCTACATCCTCAAATGTCACCAAGTCCTGAAACAACACATACCTACATGCAATTTCAGGTTAAGGGATGGAACAGCACTCCAAATAATAATTCTGGATGGGGATGAATAATGGGTACTTGGGAAGTGGGGGGAAAGAGATTAGGGTAGAGGAGTAAAGACAGAAGAGTCCAAGATACAACATGAAGCTACATTATAGAGAGGGAAAGGACTATGATCCTGAAGGAGGGAATTATGGTTTAGGGCACCAAATGGGATACCAATGTACAAAAAACGTCCACAGAAGGGATAAGAACATAAGAAGGATATAGGAGGCTCACCTGGGACTTGGCCTTCAGAAGTGCAGCTGCCAACATCTCATTCCCGAGGCTGTCCTTGTCAGAAAACACAGGAACTTTTGAGGAAGGAAGAGCTGATGGACAATAAAAGATGCCCATATTAAATTAAAAAATATATATATTGGGTAGATGGAAATACTAGTGGTCAATGAGAGGGAGGAGTAAAGTATATATGAGTTTTTCCTTTTTCTTTTTATTTCTTTTTCTGGTAGTGATGCAAATGTTCTAAAAAATGATCATAGTGATGAATATACAACTATGTGATGATAGCATAAGCCACTGATTGTATACCATGTATGGGATGTTTGTATGTTAAGAATGTATGTGCTTGTATGTTGTTTTATTAATAAAAATTTAAAAAAAAAAAGAATGCAATAAATAAACAAAAGATGCCTGTAAGTGAATATCATCTTTTCTCCAGCCTCCCAACCTGCTGACTCCCCAATCCACAGAAAAGTCATGGGCCCGTTATAAAACCTATTAAGCCATACATTATTTATTGGTTTCTGCCAGCTCTCCCACTGGGCTGTGAACTATAAATGGCAAGGACTGTGTCTTTTTCATCTTTACGGTCTAGGGCCTAACCTGGCACCTAGTGAGTAGGTGAGTAAGAGACTTCAATAAATAATTGCTAAAAGAATGAATAGAAGAATTCCTCACCACTCTCAAGCAGGGCCTGAGGTTCCTGAGATACATGATCAGCCTGAGTTTCCATGGGTAGGGCTAGAAGCTCCAACACTCTGGCACTCTGGTCTCCTATCTGCAGACTCAGCAGGAAGCAGGTTTTGAATGAGAATCAAGGACTGCAGAGGCAAAAGTTCAAGGTTCAAAAATAATATAAAGCATCTCCTAAAACAAACAAACAAACAAAAATCTCCTGAATACAGAAAAAAGGGGGACTAGCATTCAGTCACTGCCTGAGAATAGCAAGAACAGTGAGACTAGCAAGGGATTAGTTTTAGATCCTGGTAATGATATATTCCTACTCTCTGTAATAAGACTACCAGAGGAACCACAAAAAGGTCCCAAGTTCCTCCACAATACCCCACCTTTGGCTCCCCCTGTACCCTCTGAGTGCTATTTATAACAACAAAAAATGGAGGGCACCCGAGCCAAATAATGACATTAACAGAATTAAATACTAAGCAACTACTGAAAATGAAAAATATCAGATGCACTGAAAGGTTTATGTAAAACAAAGTAAAAAGGGTAAATCAGAAAAATGTGCACACACAAATTTTTAAAATGCACATATTTCATATCAACTTTTAAGAATATTTGGGGTACTGGATTAAAGCTAACCATTTACACAGGAGGAAAAGAAACTCATAAACATCAGAATTGGTTGGGAGAAAAACCTTACTTTATGAGGTCTCTAGCTGTTATTTTAGTTTAGATGTTATCCTTAGCAGAAAGGGGCCATGAAATCACACCAAATTAGTAGAGATCAGAGAAAGTTTCCATGAGTTCTCATTTTCCTGTCTCTTCCTATCGGTCTCTCATTTAAAAAACAATGGCTATCTTAAAGCCCTAGGGCAAACAGCTCAAATCTTGTAAAGTAAATTCCTCCTGTCATCCCTTTCTTTCTAAAATAGTTTTCTGCTTCTAGTCTTAGCAATGCTGGGAGATTACTGAGGAACCTGGGACCTTTCTGTGTTCCTCATGGCAGTCTCATTACAGGGACCTGTACATATTCACCAGGGTTAAAAGACTAGTTCCACTTGAAGGGTTCCTTCCCATCGAGAAGGCAGCAGTCTTCTTTTCTCTCCCTTCTCTCACAATACATTTCTTTAGATCCGAATGGGAGTCCTTTAAGCAAGGAACAATCAAAAAATCAAAATAAAAAGATAAGATTCTTTATTGCTCTTTTTATCCCTACTAACTTCCCCCATTTCGCAGTTGCTACAATAATCAAAAGAGATCTATTTTCCCTGGTTTTAGTGGATATAATGTAACATTAACCCTTAGCTTAAGGGTTGGATCTCAAGTAGAAGTTTCCACTTCATGCTTGAATGCTTTGGTAAGAATCAACAGACCTAGAACAGGTGTAACATCCACCAGAGTGACTTTACATTAGGTAAGAGCACAGGAGAAATCCTGGATTTTGTCTATGTCCCTGTTGATTAATTTGGTCCTATAATACACATTTACTGAGTGCCAACTATATCATAAGGCGCACAAAATGAGGAATGCAAAAAATATTGCTTCATCATTATAGACTGTTGCATTTACACAGGGTGTAAAAAGGAGAGGAGCCCTATCTGATTAATCTGTAAGAGTCACTAAAAGTTCAGAGAATTCTATTCTTTAGGCAGCAAGGGGGTATAGAATGTCCAACACCAATACCATCACACAGGTAGAAAGCTCTGAATCATGCATGAACCAGGCACACTGGAAATGGAGGTGACACCCCCTCTGGTCACCATCACCTCCCTGCAGGGCTCCTTCATGTCCGTCCTAGAGCCAGACATCATTTTTTCCCTTGTAATCACCTCTACAATTTCCAGAACAGATACTCCTAACAAATCAACTCTCAGTTCAAACTTGCCTTGGAAAGGAAAATCTGAGGCTCTGAGTCCAGGGGAAAAGAGAACAGTCCCTTCTCACAGCTGGGTTACCCAAAGCTGGGAACTCAAAGGCATATTGTTGAGAACAAGTCTCCAGTGTTTGGATCAGTAAACAATGTTTCTCACAAAAAGGAAACGCTCCACTGCACCCCCATAGATTCAGCTGCAGGATGGGCCTTTCCCCTGCTCTGCTGCCAACCCCACTCCCTGGAACTGCTCCTGCGGACAAAGAAAGCTGACCAGGAAAAGTCATTGAAAGCTTTAACTCTGGATTATTTCCTTCTTTGGAGTTAGTCCCTATCAGGTCAAGATAGTAATTTCTTGGGAATTCAGCAACCTCTGTTCAAGATCCGGGGTATTTTGATCTTAGCCAATGACAAAGCTGCATTAAAAAAAAAAAAGGAATTTAAAATATTCATGTACGTGTCAAATCTAAGCTACATATTTATCAATACGAAAAAAGAGAAAGCGGGCATAAGCTGATGAATACTGATTAATACCACCAAAACTGGTCGCATTTCTGGAGAGAGCTAGTAAGGAACTGAAAATTCTCCATGTCAACCTCTCATAACAGCGTAGGAAATTCAAGACCCTAAAGACAAGTTAGCTCACTTGCTAGATATTCTCAGCTACTTCATTTCAACAGGGAGTCCGTTCCGGTATTGCGCAGCTTAGCCCTTAAAGAAGTCTTCAGATGGTAAAATGAAAATCTGTCCCTCGGACTTTAGCCTCATGGAGGCCTAGTGCCCTACAGGGCTTCGATAATAAAATCTTCTTTTCACAGGACTGTCCATCAAAAACTTGGACTCAATGGTGACCACCCTCCATAGACTTCTAGTTACTGTCATTATATCATAGGTTTCAGGCTCATCATCCTGCTCATCCTCCTATGGCGTTTACACATCTCTCAAAGCATAAACAACCGTCTGTGTTCAATCACTCTTTGGAAGTGGATTGAATTACGGATCGCACACAGTGGAAAACCGGAGTCGGAGACAGCTGCATCAGTCTCCCTCGAAAGACTCGATTGACGGCGGGCTGATTCTCGCAATTTGAGTTTACACCTCCTCCCAGACCTAGTTTTGACTGCGAACGGTTCAAAGACCTCTCAGTTTCCTCCGACTCGGTTAAGCAAAAACGGATCTCCTTTCCTGCCGCGGGTGAATAACTGTGTTAGCATCTGATAAAAGCGCCTCGGAGAGATACGAAGTTATGGTCGCTGTCAGCAGCTGTTTTAGAGCTCTACAGCCACACCGGAACTTTTAAGTGGTCGAAATGGGCACTGCTTAAATCACAAAACCAGAGCTGAAGCACCCTTTCACCCCCTCCCCGCGCAGGTCCCGCGCCGAGATGTCCCTGGGGCAGTGGAGCGCACAAACGCGGAATGGCTGCAGGGGTGGGAGGGGCGCCTCCCGCACCTTTCTCCGGGCGGGCCCCGCGGGCCGCCGCGGCACGGACACCACCCACTTCCCCAGCGACCACAGACTCCGTCTCACCGCGAGCCCCGGGGGCGGCCGGACTCACCCTGGGGGCTGAGACGGGAGACTTGGTGGGCCGGACTCGGACCAGGCCCTCTTGGACCCTGTCACAGACCCACACACCGGGGACAGAACAAAGAACGGAAGTGCCCTCAGTTTCGCTTCCGGGTCGGTCCTTTTCATTATCCTCCCCACTCCTATACACCACCCCCGCCAAAAAAAATACCCACGGGTTCTATCTAGGAAAACGGGAGGTTTTCCCCTCTCGGTGGTTCACTGACTGGGTTCACTGATTGATGGGCAGCAAGGGCGGAGGGCCCGGGCACCCACGCGGCACTCGAGGACCTATCGCCGCCCTTCACACCCCGGGAGCGAAGGTTCGTGGGCGCGGGGCCTCGACGCGCCCCCTGCCGGCGTGGGCGTGGCGAGGCTGACACCGCCCAGGTGCGGGCTCTGCGGACGCGGCCCTCAGGCCTCAGGGCGCATGCTCTGGCGCTTGGCCCGGCCGGCGGGGGACTATGGGGGGGGGGTGGGGGATGGGGGAAGGGAACCGGGAGGCGGGAAGGTCCTTCCCGAGCCACCCTGAGTCCCAACGCCGCAAACAGCACGACTCTTGAAGAACACAGCAAAGTAAAAATTCACACTTATTTGAAGTTTGCTTCCAAGCAACACAAAACATTTTGTTCTATGTAAAAATGCCTCCTTGAATTACCAAAATCTGAAGAAAGCATCCCAGCCCATCGGAGAGTTGTTTTTGTTTATTTGTTCGTTTTTGCGAGGACAAAGCCTGTACAAGTGATGAGAGCAGAAAAGACTAAGAAAGTTAACGGATCAAAAGAAAATGCAGAGGAAATGTCCTGTAAACGTAACGAATATGTGAAATGCTTTAGGAAATGAGCGAGGGGCAAGATTTCCTGGTTCACTCTTTTTTTTCTTTTGCGTGGGCAGGAACCAGGGATCGAACCAGAACTCTACCTGCTGAGCCACCAGGCCTGCGCTGGTTCACTTATTTCTAAGCCATCCCAGGGGGGAATCTCACATTTAATTCCAAATGTTTACTGTGTCCAGTACCTACAGCGCACACACTCAGCTCTGGGAATGCCAGAAACCTGTCTCTCCAGACAGCCCACCTGTTTACTCTGGGGCCACTGAGTTGATTTGCAGTTTCTCATTTCTGTTGGCCCCAGCCGTGTCCCTTAACTCAGCCAGTTCTCAAAAGCCATGCCATTAATGATTATTCTTCTGAATGTGTGGTCTCCATAGAAGAAGATGCTCAGGACAGTCCCCCAGAGTGGAGAAGAAAATATTTAAACATCCATGTAGCTTTTATCTAAAAGGAAGAAAAAAAGTAAGGCTTATCAAGAGTCACTAGAAAAATGGGCACTGGACCTCACCCAGTCCTCCAGTCAGACAGACAGTCAACTTCAGACTTTAGAGTAGGAGGACCCTTGGGGTAGAGGCTGAGGGGGGCGAGACACAAATCTTTCCTAGGAATGTGTGGAGAGTTTTGAGAGGGTCCATTTCCAGATGGTCATTTTCATTTTTTTTTTTTTTAATGGGCAGGCAGCGGGAATCGAACCTGGGTCTCCAGCCTGGCAGGCAAGAACTCTGCCACTGAGCCACCATTGCCCACCCGCAGATGGTCATTTTCTATCTTTACAGTTTTAAAATGGATCTCCTGAAAATATCCCTTTGGTCAAGGTGTCCTCTTTCACAGTTTCCTTCTGCATTTGAGGTAAGAAAATCAGTCAGAATTCTTACCCATTTCCTGAATCTTAGAATGATGCATTGTCCCGAGTTGTCAAACACTCTGTGATATCAAACCAAAGGAATAATACTGCTGTCAATATTGACTAGGTGAATAAATCCTTTGTAAGTCAAGTGGTTTCCTATTATCAAGTTGTCATCTGATAAAGCCATTTTTGCTGGCAGATCACAGTGTGACTTTTGGCATATAGAATTGACATTGCTAATAACCATTGTCCCTTATCCACTCATTTTCACATTTATGTGAGTAGGAATTTTCATGTCTATAAAAATGGAAAGAAGTATTAGAATTGGTTTCATTCTGGTAATAGTAATGCCCATCTATTGAGAAAATCAAGACAGTCCTAGTTCATGAAGAGATAACTTTCTAATAAATATAACTGTATGTGAATTAATCATGCATCTAATTTGTTAGGCCTTTGTATTTTGATCAATTGTGAACTACTACTCATAATGATAACCCAATCCAGGAGAAAATTTTTGACACTTTAATCCTTATGTTCATAGAAAATCTTAAAATTTCAATTAATGTACAGATTTTTTTTTTGTAGAGAATTATGCTGAATTGATCAATTAAAGGATGTTTAAGCCTTAACAAATATCACATTAGGTAAAACCCCATGGGAAGAATGTAATAGATGTGAAGTTAAGAAGAAAAAAGATGCAAAATTCCCATTAATAAATTTTCCATGTATATTTAAAAAAAAATTGTGTGTGGAAAATCATGCACCCATCACCAAGCTTTGACAATTATCAGTAAACTTTGTTTCAGAAACACTTCCACTCATGCTCCTGTTTATTTTGAAGTAAATCCGAGGCATAATATCATTTTGTTTATATATATTTTAAATAAATCTCTATATGGTAGTGATTCTTTAAAAAGTAACTATGATACCATTATCACAACTAAAAATTTTAACAATAATTATTTAATATTAAATATCCAGTCAGTAATCACATTTCCCTGATTGCCTTAGAAATTTCTTTTTTTTTTTTTTTAATTGTCCTTTGTTTAAATTGAGATCCAAATAAGGTCAATATTGAGATTGGTTCATATGCATCTTTTTTTTTTATATGCATCTTAAGTGTTTTTAATCTATTATCTGTTCATCTTATTTTTCTTCTTCATAATTTTTTTTAAGAAAAAAGATACTGTGATTTATCCTGCAGGGTTTCCCACAGTCTGGAGTTTGCCTCTCGCTCCCTGTGCTGTCCTTTAAGATGTTTCTCCGTTCCCTCGACTCCTGTAAATATGTAGTTAGATCTAGACCAACTCCTGAAAAAGATTTAGGTTCTCCCTCCACCTCCACCTTCACTTTTCTTGCAAAACTTCTTTATAGGTAGGGTTGTGTACTTCTCTTAGAAGGCAAATCAAGTCTGAGTGTCTCTTTTTGGGGTGTTATCAATTGACAAATCATTGCTTATATTCATTATGTCATTAGGCTTAAAAAATACATGATATTCTTTTATTACCTGGGATACTTCTTTAAAGAGTAATTTTTCTCACCAACTATTTGGTTTCTTTGAGTTATAGTCCATATAAGGAAAAGCAGGATATAGCTTGGTTCTTCCTTTTGTTTATTAGTTTTTAACATCATAGATTTCAACCATCCTCCAAAAATGATTAAGGATGTTCGTTTTTTTGTTTTTGTTTTGGTATAAAGTGAACTCATGGATTTAAACATATTTATTATGTTTTAATTAATTGCAGTTATTATTGATATTCAAAATTCCCATTTTTTGGCCAGTAAGAGCCTCTTTGAATTGGCCCTGGCTTCTTTTCTTTTTTGCTTTTTCTAAAACTTTTTTTATTGTAAAATATAACATATATATAAAGCAAAGAAAGACAAAAAAAAACAATAATTTTCAAAGGACACTTCAACAAGTAGTTACAGGACAGATCACCAGAGTTTGTCATGGGCTACCATTCCACCATCTCAGATTTTTCCTTCTAACTTCTACAAAACATTGGACACTAGCAGGAATATTAATATAGTGATTTAGCATTTATTAACTATTTTCTCTGTTATACGTCCTTCTTCTCCTATGATCCTTCTCCCAATCTGCAGGGATCTTTGGCCAATGTCTCTTCTGACTTTTTCATGTTGAGAAAGGGTGACCTGACTTCTTTTGACACTCCTCAGTATTCTCTGATACTTTCACTGACCTCTGGCAAGATGTTCCAGGCTCATTTTGTATGTTTCCAGACAGGAATCAGCCTGTTCTCTAAGGAGCGTTCCTTCCTTTAAGTGGGAAATGGTATTTAGAAGCCCAAAATGGGTTATAAAGGTGCTTACGGGGTTGTCATTTTCAGTGGACAAAGCTAGGGAATATTTTTTAAGGTTAAATATGCCATGTCCATACTGACATTTCCCATTCAAATTCAAAACTGCAGAGTTTTTACTTAGGCCTGACTGTCTGGTTTACCATTGGGAAGACTACAGTCAAGCAAATTAAAAGACACCTGCCTTGGGGCTGTGGTCTGTGGACATAAATCTTGGTTGCCGACCTGACAGCTGGGTCACCCACACAGACACCCTCGGTAGGGGCGTGTTCTCTGAGACCAACTGGTATCGGTTGCCGATCAAGCCTGAAGCCACGTTGCAGGGTGTTTCCCCCTCTGCTCCTGGTAAATCAAATATATCTTATCTCTGGCGATCTACGAGGCTACTCTTGGTGCCTTACCTCTGCCCACACTTTTCTAGTTTACAGAATCCCAGTTCCAGTCTGATCAGCTGGCTTAGTCCACATTATCATGGCCCTTGAAACTATCCTGTGTTAGGTTTTAGGCTTTTTTCCTCCCCCATTTTTCCATGCTTCTGCCCGTCTGCTACTCTCTCACCTCCACACAGCGGCAGGAAGGTCCTTTAAAACCTTAAGTTATATCATGCCTCTGTTCCTACACTGCACTGACTTCCTGCTTCACGCAGCCTGAAAGCTAAAGTTTCTATAAGAGGCACCAACACCTCATATGCTCTGCCTTGGCATCCTATCACTCTCTCCTGCATTCACTCAGCTCCACCCATTGACTTTCTTGCTATTTCTGGAACCCACACCAAGCACCCTCCTGCTGCAAGACCCTGTATTGTCCCCTCTGTTTGGAAGCCTCTTTCCCCCAGTCATCTTCATGCCTTCCTTGCTCGATTCAGGTCTCTGTTCAAATCTTACTTGAGAAGTCGCCCGTGTAAATTAGTGCGTGCATGCATGCGCGCACCACACCACTTAATATCTTTTGCATATATGTTTATTGTCTGTTTCCTACCTCCAGAGCATATGTTCCATGAGATCAGGACTTTGTTTCGTCCAGTGCCATATTGCCGGCACTTAGCGTAGTAGGTGTGCTGGTTTGAAATGATGCATGTACCCTAGAAAAGCCATGTTTTAATCCTAATCCCATTTTGTAAAGGCAGCTATTTCTTCTAATCCCTATTCAGCATTGAATGCTTGAAACTGTAATTAGATCATCTCTCTGGGGATGTGATTTAATCAAGAGTGGTTGTTAAACTGGATTAGGTGGAGGCATGTCTCCACCCATCTGAGTGGGTCTTGATTAGTTTCGGAAGTCCTATAAAAGAGGAAACATTTTGGAGAATAAGAGATTCGGAGAGAGCAGAGAATGCTGCAGCACCAGGAAGCAGAAAGTCCACGAGCCAAGGAAAACGCCTCCCGGGGAGTTTCATGAAGCAGGTAGCCAGGAGAGAAAGCTAGCAGATGACGTCGTGTTCACCATGTGCCCTTCCAGCTGACAGAGAAGCCCTTACTGTGTTCACCATGTGCCTTCTCACTTGAGAGAGATACCCTGAACTTCATCGGCCTCCTTGAATCAAGGTATCTTTCCCTGGATGCCTGTGATTGGACATTTCTATAGACTTGTTTAATTGGGACATTTTCTCGGCCTTAGAACTGTAAACTAGCAATTTATTAAATTCCTTTCAAAAGCCCTTCTGTTTCTGGTATATTGCATTCCGGCAGCTAGCAAACTAGAACAGTAGGTGCTTCTAAATATTTGCTAAATAAACAGATGATGGCTGAATGGGTAATCATGGGTCTCAAAAAGGTACAATTTCTTGCCAACTCCACTGGTGACCGGGCTGGCTCTCTGCTAGAGGGTCCTTCCTTCAGTACTCAGTAACTTTTCTTCTCAGACCGTCTGAAGAGCCCCTCTGCTCTATTCCCCACCAACATAAGCCTGTAATAGTTTCCTTCACTACAGTTCAAGGAAAAGTTAACAAAATAACAGAATGATGTATTATATCTAGTTTTGTGTAAGGTAGAAGAGAACAGTGGATGGTGGTCTTAACACCGTAATTTCAACTTGAAGTTTTTGCTTTGTTTTAAACACAATTCACTTTAAACAAATGCTTAGTTAAAAAACAAACAAAAAAAGAAATGCTTAGTAAGCTTTCTTTGGAAGCTTACTCGCCCTGATTCAATTTGAAAGTTATCCTTAAATTTCACATAACTACTGTTTTATGAGTTACATAATTACATGAACTATGTTTCAATAGCTTTTGAAACAACTAAAAGATAAAGGAGTTCTTTAATAAGTGAAATTACAACAGCAAATTACCAACTTTATTAACATTAGAATAATTCTTATTTTCTTTACTTCAGCCTTCAATCTAGCTGACAAGCACTATACTCCTAGAAGTGGCCTACAGTTCTTAAAAGAGAAACATTTTTCTGATCTTGCTTTTTTCTAAGAGAAGTCAGACATATAAGCTTTTCTCTGACAGCCATCTCAACTGGCCCAAATCTAGAGTGGGGTTATTCATTAGGAACTAGAGCGAGGAAAATCTCTTTTCTAAACTTCCCCTTGGCCGGAAGACCCCTGCTTCTGCAGGATTTCCTTTCTTTTGAGAGTTGTTGCCCTTCAACTCCCCCCTTCTGGGCTTCTAAATGGAGAGACTGCCTAATTTGTGCAAGTCACCATTCATTATCATCAGAAAACACCTGCTAATCCTGGAGGTTATAATCTGCAGCGTCACAATAGTTGCACTGAACAGGGTCTCTATCTGCTTTCCAGCTTACATTCCGGGTGGAGGCACAGGCACACTATAAGAGCCAGCCAGACAAACTGTAGGGGCAGCAGGAGAGGATAACAGCAGTGTATGCAACTTGTTTAGGCATAGGACTGGGGAGAGGGCTGGAGTGGGCTAGGTTTGCCAGGGGTGAGTTTTGAACGACTGGAGGAGATGGAGAGTAGAGGAAGGTTGAAGAGGATTGGCAAATGCTGGGGATGTTCTGGTACTGTAAGTGGTACCAATGCTTAGAAGGAAGAATGGTGGGACACTCAGATGAAACCACTAGGGGCAGGCTCCACTCCAAATTATTCATTCATTAAAAAAATATTTAGGTGCCGATGTGTTAGGCACGGTCTAGATCACAGAAAACAGTGATGAACAAGACTGAAGGAACCACAAGGTGATGGGCTGGGCGTGTGAGAGGCCAGCGTGGCTGAAGCACGGGAGCAAGGGATGGAGGGGCACCAGGCGAGGGCAGATTGGACGGCAGGGACCACAGCACGCAGGGCCTTGCGGGCTGCGGTTAGGGGTCTGGTTTTAACCTGGCGGCAGTAACGTGACATTCCGTTCATTCTGCAACAGCTTTACGAACTAGGCATCCTCGTCCCAATTTACTGCCAACAAAACAAAGTCAGCGTGAGCGCGCGCGCGTTGCGGGGGGTGGCTAATTAATCTGCTCAAGGTCACACGCAGGCGAGAGGTAGGGCGAGGGTCCATGAAAACCTGTGGTGCTCCCGAGGATTTGAGGGCCTCGGCTTTCTTCGCCCCAAGGACCGGCCGCGCCGCCCGCAGAGTCCCGGCAGGAGGGCAGCCTCAGGCACTAAAAAAACCGCTCAAGCCGCGCCGCGGCGGGGGCCGCCACCCGGATCCTGAGCATGCGCCGCAGGCCGTACGGAAGCCGGGAGGGAGGGGGCGGGACCGGGGCTGGCGGGCGCGGGGAAAATGGCGGCGGCGGCAGCTGCAGCGAACGGGACCGGAGGGAGCAGCGGGATGGAGGTGGATGCAGCAGGTAATGGGCCGCGTGGGGCGACTTCAGGAGACGCCTTTGGGGTGCATTAAGGCCGTCCTGGACTCCCGGGAGAGGTCAGGAAGGGAACAGCAACATCTCTCCCTGAGATAACTTGCAGGAGCGATGTAAGGGCCCCTATTCTGTGGTGCCCCGCTCCCATCTCCAGGGAAGAACGTGGGGTCGGGACCCTGACCCTCTCTCTTTTCCCTCCGCTCTTAGTAGTCCCCAGCGTGATGGCCTCCGGAGTAACTGGGAGTGTCTCAGTTGCTCTTCATCCCCTTGTCATTCTCAACATCTCAGACCATTGGATCCGCATGCGTTCCCAGGAGGGGCGGCCTATGCAGGGTAAGTGTTGAAAAGAATTCCCCAACACCCTCCCGTCGGCCACCTTCCCCAAATAGTGGTCTTTTCCTGATTACACCCTCTTACTTTGGCCCCCTCTCCGCTCCCTCAAATCACTGTATCCCCACTACTTGGGTCGCACTGACGTGAGATCCCCCCTCCCGCTGTGATTAGATAGAATTTGGGATTTCTTACCCTCACCTTATGCGTGTTATTCTCTCCCCCTCCCCTCCCTTTCCCCTCTCCCAGTGATAGGGGCTCTGATCGGGAAGCAGGAGGGCCGCAATATCGAGGTGATGAACTCATTTGAGCTGCTGTCCCACACCGTGGAAGAGAAGATTATCATTGACAAAGAGTATTATTACACCAAGGAGGAGCAGTGTGAGAGGGGAACGGGAGTGTGGGGAGAGGAATGGGAGGAAGAAGCAAAGGGTGGGGAAGATGAGATGGATAAGGTTGGGAAGAAAAGAAACAGAATAGGAGAAGAAAGGGAAAGATGAGGTAGAATAGCTGAAGAAGTCTCAGAAAAACAAACACAGCTGGGTATTCCCCAAAAAGAAAGTAAACGATGAGAAGGATAGAAAGGATTAATTATTCTAAACTGGACTAGGAATTTGAGAGGGGCAGGGAGAAGCTGGTGAAATTACACCGGGAGCTTCAAATTAAGGAAGGACAGTTTAAAGAAATACTGTGTACTCTGGCCCCTTTCTCTCCAGTTAAACAGGTCTTCAAGGAGCTGGAGTTTTTGGGTTGGTATACCACAGGGGGTCCACCTGACCCCTCCGACATCCATGTCCATAAGCAGGTACACATACTCACCCAGCAGAGAAGCGGATGAGGGGGGACGGGGGGGGGGGGGGGATTGGGCACTAATTTTCTTGTCCCTCTTCCCTTTTTTTCCAGGTGTGTGAGATAATCGAGAGTCCCCTCTTTCTTAAATTGAACCCTATGACCAAACACACAGATGTGAGTAATAACGACCTCATGTCCACCTAAAGGCAGTCTTTGTATGCCTGTCTGTTGTCTCATGCCCTGCTCTTTTACTGCATGTCATTTCTTCTGTACGCTACTGTTTTGCCACTTAGCTTTGTGACTTCTGGGCTAGTCATTTAACCTCTAAACTGTGTTTTCTTTATATGTAAAATGGGGATAATCCCTACTATTAGGGCCCAGCCCAATTCTTGGCACATAACATAGGTTCAGGTACATTTGATAGAGCTATTCTCCATCTCCTTTACAGCTTCCTGTCAGCGTTTTTGAGTCTGTCATCGATATAATCAATGGAGAGGTAATACCCTACCCTTCAACCCTCAGATCCTGCTCTTGGCCTGTTGCCTGCTTTTGATCATCCCTATGTGGGATACCTGCCCTGTAGGCCACCATGCTGTTTGCCGAGCTGACCTACACTCTGGCCACAGAGGAAGCTGAACGCATCGGTGTAGACCATGTGGCCCGAATGACAGCAACTGGCAGTGGAGAGAACTCCACTGGTAATGGGGGCTGGGAGGGACTTTATAGCAAGTGGGGCCGAGAGTGTGGTCACATGCCTTCTCAGCCTTTGCCTCTTCCTCTCCCTGCAGTGGCTGAGCACCTGATAGCACAGCACAGTGCCATAAAGATGCTGCACAGCCGTGTCAAGCTCATTTTGGAGTATGTCAAGGCTTCTGAAGCCGGTACGATGTCTCTGTGGCACTTGTATAGTTCTCCCACTGCCCTGAGGAACTGACAGCTTCCATATTAATGCTGCCTCATTTTGTACCTTTAGGAGAAGTCCCCTTTAACCATGAGATCCTGCGGGAGGCCTATGCTTTGTGCCACTGCCTCCCTGTGCTCAGCACAGACAAGTTTAAGACAGACTTTTATGACGTGAGTGGAGAATCCAAGACAGGGAAGTGGGGCTTATGATGTGATTTTTGCATGCAGGACCTGGGATTCAGTGCTCCCTGGGCAGTGTGAAGGATCCCCTGGGAAACCGGCTCTTTCTGTTTCCTCCCAGCAATGCAATGACGTGGGGCTCATGGCCTACCTCGGCACCATCACCAAAACATGCAACACCATGAACCAGTTTGTGAACAAGTTCAACGTCCTCTATGATCGACAAGGCATCGGCAGACGCATGCGGGGGCTCTTCTTCTAATGAGAGGGTACTAAACCTGTCATTAATAAAAGGGGAGCAGCCCCTCCGCACCCCTTCCAGTGGCTCTGTCCTCTCTGTTAGGCACCATTCTCAGCTTGGATCTTAAATTAGGTCCTGGCATTCTAACCTTGCTCAGAGGCATGAATCCCTTTTAATCACCAGCTCTTGACAACCTCCAGTGTTTGGGGGTTCAGCGCCACTTGAAGAAACCCCACATCCAGTCAGATGGACTGTTTTTATATTGAGCCAAAGGCTGCCTGCTTCCAACCAAGTGATGTTTGTTCTTTCCTTTAATTTACATAGGCCAACCCTATAAACATGGTAAATACTTTTCCAAGCTGATTTATTTTATCCAGTGTTATTAACTCTGTTGGGGACAACTCAAAGCCTTTATATGAAGAGGGAGATATACATTATTGCTAACATTTATTGAATGCCTGCTGATATATGAAGCCCTCTCAGTTATAACTCAACCTAAAAAATTGGGATTGCTAGTGGATAATTAGTAGTGCCATTTCCATAGGCCATCTTCCACTCCCCTAAACAGGACTTTGTGGGAGTTGGGAACTAGGGAGTTGTGGGAAGCATTTCAGTGGAAAGGGAGAAAGTTGGCTATGAGACTATAGCCACAGAACCTGATACAGTGACTGGCATATAGATGTTCAATAAAGATTTGTGACTAAATGGAATAGGAGTAGAAGCAGGAAGGGATCTCAGACAGAGGAATCCAGTCCCAGCATAACCTCTGTACTGCAGGGCCTTATTCCTTGCTGCATTCCGAATGTCTGCTTCAGTGCTTGACACAAAGAGTAGGTACTTTACTCAGTGAATGAACGGAATAGGATAAACATAGAAGGGCATAAGGTATGAACCTAGAGAACCCACAATGCCGTTTTCACAGAAAGCAGCCATCTACAAACACTTTATTAGCAGAAAGAATAAAACAAGTGCAACATCAGGAAAAGAGGAAACACTTTTCTTTTCCACTCAAAGATGTCATTAAACCTTTAAAAGCAGGGGTGGGATCGTGTGGGGTGGGGTAGACCCCGATGTCTCAAGGTTGGAGTCAGACAAAAGTGATACGTGTCCGGGCAGTATTGACCTGCCAAACGTTTAACTCTTCATACTCATCTAGAGCTGCCTGGAACTGGGCAGGTGTGAAACCACGGGATATGCAGCGTTGCTCTGCCTCGGAAAACCGGACGCTTCTGCCCCCTGAGACCAATTCACGGATAGTGGCAAATATCACATCTGCTGGTCTCTGGGTCCTGAAGTGAAAAGCGGTGGGTATGTGAGGTCAGGGTATAGATAACACTCAATGTCGATATGAACAGTGGTCAGTGTCAGCATTTTGAAGCCAACCTCACACACGTGGAAGAAGCCACAAAGACCAGTGGTCTGCTCAAGCAAGTCAACAGAGTCCTGATATTATCCTTCATTAAACCACTCACCTAGCTGTTTGCCCCTTGTCGCCTAAAAGTGAGTCCTTTGACATCTCCATTAACCTTATGGCTTCGTTCACATCTTCCTTCTCCACCATGTCCACCATTCGCAGTCGTGCCTGAGAGGGAAGGTGAGGTAGAGATGGGAACGAGGAGGGGAAGGGAACAGTTAGGGAATCCCCTTGTTCCAGCTTTAAGACAGGCTGGACAAGAACCCGTGTTACTGACTTAACAAAACAAAAGTGGAGACCGCCTCCCTGACCACCCCCAAATATCCGCAGTGTTGGGCCGGCCCTGTCAGACCGAGACAAGTGCAATGCCCAGGGCAGCGTCCAGCAATTGCCCAAGTCTCCGCCTCTCAACACTGGCCAGTCCCGGTGTTCAGCTGTCCTGTGAGGGAGACCAGACCCTTCTGAACTCCACTGGGCTCCCCACCATGACAGATGGAGCTTGGGGAGCTCAGCCAAGAAGGTGACTGGCAGAGGCTGCGTCCCAGGGGCTCGGGAAGTGCTAGCTCAGCAGTAGGTCAGGTAATCACACTACCTGCACGAACAGCACTTTGGAGCCCCCAGGACTAAGATCCAAGAGGTGAGACAAAATTGAAGGCTTGAGAACACAAAAAATTAAATTAACCCCTCACATACCCTTAGCAAGGTTTGAGAAGCAGGCAAAAGGCCTTTCCCTCCATGGATGCTGTGCATGCCCTGCCGGAGCAGCAAGTACCCACAGTGCGGTAGCACGGAGAGGACCACTATCTGCACTGTCAGCACTTTAGCCCCAGCAGGGCCTCCTGTAGGAGGGAGGCGGCAGGTGGGAGGGAGAAGAGTAGAAAGGCAGGCTGCCCAGCACAAGTCACAACTAAGATCAGTCCCCAGTACTGCAGGGGCCAGGTACTCACCAGAGCAGTGGAAAGTCGCAGAATGGCCAGCAGGGTCCGGGCAGAGGTATAGGTGGCATCCTTGCTGGCCCAAGCTTCTCGCCTCATCTCCACATACGCTGCTGTGATATAGTCAGCCAGAGACTCAGGCACGGTGGGCTGTTTCTCACGGCACATAGCTATGTAACGCCTGTGGGGGACAGGGTTTGTGGGAAAGCAGAAGAGGGAGGCCAGGAATGGAGGGTTCCCCATTTAAGAAAACTCCAGAAAATGACAAATTGGTCAACAGCTGAGCAAATAATCATCTGCTATCACTGATAATTTCTCTGAATACGACAGTCATGGTGCATTTCAAATGATTTCCAACTTTAAATGAAGATGACTTTTGCATGAACATGACAAATATGCCTGTCACAGAGATGTTCTATTCCTTCCTCTGAACATAATGACACAACTAAAGGGAAGAGAAACACATTTTATTTACCAAAGAGAACTGGGAGAAGGGAGGTGGAAGGGAGGAAGCCTGAAGGATACTGGAAGTCCACAGACCTGTGGAGTGGACAGTGAAGGTGACATATCCATGGAGCAGGAGCCAGCTTAGCCCCAAGGTGGCAGCTGCCTCACCTCTAAAATGGGGATGGGGTATGTGAAAGGCAGATTCTGACACGTGGAGGACCATATGCGTGTGTAGGTGATCCACCCCCACTGACCATCACCTTCCTTTATGGCCAGACTCAGAACAGTGGGGTGAGGAATAAAGACAGTTCCTCAGGAGACATAGAAATAGTGCCTATACTGAAGCCGAACCAGTCATCATCCAGCTCTCCTACCTCATAAGCTTCATGTCCAAAGGTTCAAACTGTGCAGGGGGCTGCCGGCTGTGCTGGTGCACGTAGGTGATGTGCTGGGCCAACCTGGGAAGAGAGGAGGTAGAAGGAGGAGTAACCCTTTTGGTCTTTGTGCCCCATGCCCTAATACTTAAATATTCTGTCCTCAGCCCTACCACCTCCTGCACGAAAGATTTCTCCAGGGAATCCTCATAAGCATTTCAGCTCTGACCCACCATTTCCTAAGGGTTAGTGCCCTGCTGTAAGAGGAGAGGGCTCTCCTAATTCTAATCCACCCTCACCACCCCCGCCAAGGTGATTAAGGGATGTCACCTAGCACGCCAAGCTGCACTCACCGTAAGTCATTGTCTCGGTCAGGCCGGTCTTGGATGAGCCAGAGAAGGTCAAATCGGGAGAGAAGGGCAGCAGGAAGCTGTATGTTCTGCTCCAGGCTACGGCGAGGGTTGTAGCGCCCATAGGCAGGATTAGCGGCTGCCAGAATGGAGCAGCGGGCATTGAGAGTAGTGAGAATGCCCGCCTTGGCAATGGAGATGGTCTGCTGCTCCATGACTTCATGAATGGCTGTGCGGTCAGCCTCGGCCATCTTGTCAAACTCGTCGATGCAGCAGACACCTTGGTCAGCCAGCACAAGGGCCCCACCTTCTAAGGTCAGTTCCCCACTGACTGAGTCTCTCAGCACAGCTGCTGTAAGCCCCACTCCAGAAGAACCCCGGCCTGTTGTGTACTGGCCTGAATGGGAAATCAGGGAAAAAGGAACATTTAGAAAGAGGGAAGGGATAAGGGAGGAAGGAATAAGACAAAGGATGCAAGAAAGGGAACAGGGAGGTAAAGCCTGTCCTAGAGTCACTCTTTGTCCACCCCAGGCTGACCCAAGGTGGTCTGATAATGTGGGGGTGTTGGCACTGGCAACCCTCCCCAAGACCTCTTCACCCCCAACTCCCATCTTCTGATTCCTCACAGAACAGAACAATACTGTGGCCCTGTCCCCCTACTCACTTCTCCTAGGTCAGATTACTCACTGCGGGGGGCCAGTCGATCGATATAAGACAGGAGCTGAGATTTGGCCACACCAGGATCCCCCATTAGGCAGATGTTGATGTTGCCTGGAGGGGAAGAAGACCCCAAGTGACCTCTCAGAGCAAGTCATCCAACAACAGAGAAAATAAAATCCATGCCCAGAGCCCCGAGAGCCAGCATTGTTTCTTCTAAGCCTATCCTAACCAATAAAGCCAAGACATGCACTGTTTATATGTGGCCTCTAGGCACACCAGCCCATGTCTTCCTTTTTCTCCCCCAACGACTACACTGACCTCAGCCTCTCTCCTACCTCGTCTCTCCTACCTCTGATCTTCATGCCTCGAGGAGACTGGTCCACACCTCCCACCAGTAGGAGCAACAGTGCCTTCTTCACATCTTCATGCCCATATATCTCTGGGGCGATGGAGGCTGCCAGTTTTTCATAGAAATCCTCCTCTATAGGAAAATGAAGATTAGAGAATTCACTGGGAAAGAAAAAGGGCCAGGAAGCTCCAACTCCCAACCTTTCCCCTGGCCCCTCACCTGCAATCTGCCTCAGCTCCTCCCTGCTCAGTTCTCCAGCCCCGGCCTCATCATCATCGTTCTTACTCATCTTCACAATCCGGTGGGCTTCCATGTAAGTCTCTGACAGTAAACCCTTGGGCAAGAAAACACCAGGATATTGGTGACATCCCTTTAACTAACTCATCTACTATTGATTCCCCGAGAATTTCCTGACAGACCTTTTGTACTATTTCATCGGTGTCTGCTGTTGGTAATCTTTTCTGTGGGGGAGGAGTGACTGGGTGAGGGGGCAAAAGCAACATTTCCCCCTTATTCTAAACTTCTTTTCTTACCTGTACTACCTGCCGAAATCCAGTGCGCAAGATTGGCAAGAAGATACCAGTGACACTGACGTGATCTCCAGGCTGGGCAATTCTTGTGTTCTCTCCTTCTACCAACACTGTGATGCTTCGAGGGATATGGCCCACAGGTACTTGGTCACTCTAGGGGAGGGGAAGGATATGGACAGCAAAAAGAAAAGAATGTAAGCCCAGAGAGACCTAACCTTCCTGCCCAGGCATCCTGCTCCTCTACTTCTCTCAACCTACCATCCTGAGAAGGGCCTAGGAGGGAAGCCAAGATCTCCCTTACCTCTATCTAACCCAATCAGAAACTTCCGACTAAAGTTAATTTCCCTACTGCTCTAGCTTTCCTTGTTTTTCTCCTTTCTTTTTACCACTCTAGCATCTGCAGGGTTAGAGTGGACTTTCTCCTCTACCTGCTATAGGCCAAACAACCCAAACTCACATGTTCCTGCATCTTCATCTCTTGGAACTTGATGAATTTGGAGCCACGTGTCTGCAGGTACAGCCGCCCTCCTGAGCGGTTGGTTTGGCACTCCTGGCTTGGGCACATGATCAGAGGCATGAAAGTAGGAGACTGGATCTAGGATTTGAGAAAAAGACCAAAGAAAACCAGAAGATAAAGAGCCCCTTAATCACAGGACTGTTCATACCAGGAAAAGAATGAGAAAAGCAAGCACACAGGTATGTTCTACAATTAGCACAGAGAGGAGGAGACAAAAGCAACCCTTACAAAAACTACGAAGACTTAATTGCCTTCCTATTCCTCACATACCGGCTGGTAGGTCTCTGCCCCACACTGGTCACAAGTATAAGTGGCCACCACCATCCTTGGTTTGACTTCAGAGACACGAGTGACAATTCCACGCACGGTTACCAATTTCCCCACAGAGTCAGCCCGTACTTCCCGGATCACACGAGGTTTGTTGCTGCTTGGACCTTGAAAGTACAGCTCACTAAGTAGGGAAAGCAGTCATTAGTAGGGTCCTGGAGAACAAGTTCTAACACCCAGCCCTAGAGACCACTCACAATCTGCGCATAAGCTCAGGAGGGTACTGGTTCTGGGGACTTCGGGTGGCTCCAGGGTCCCGGCTCCGCTGCTCCATCATCAGCCTGTGCTCAATGTAAACATCTAGGACATCTTTATTTATCACCTAAAGGAAGGAGTAAGACAAAAAATTAGTGGCAAGAAGAGGAAAGACAGGACTATCAAGGACCCCAGGCAGAAGCCAAAGTCTCTCCTTTCTGCCAGCTGAGAACCTTTTTGGCAGAAACATAAGTTCCTTACCCTGCGTTTTTCTCCAACCACTCACCTCCCTCTCCTTATACTGAGGCAACAGCTCTTGTACGGCATCAGCAAAAAGCCTTGCATAGCGCTTGGCATTTTCACAAATTGAGTCCACCAACTCAGGGTCCTCCTCGGCCACATCATCCAGGTCCACGTATAGGGCCACTTGTTCCCGATGAGCCAGTTGGACCTGGGAAGGAAAGGGACAGCAATGCTTTAGAACCTAGTTTACTTTATACACCGTATTCACACGAGGACCCACCACCATGTGCTCAAGGAACAGCTCTGGGCATGCAAAGTGAATAAAGAGCAGCTTTTAAGACAGAGCAATACCCAATTCACTACATCTAATCTTAGACTTACCAACTGGTTCCCATACTTGAACTGTTTCTTGCCAAATTCCTCATCCTGGTAAAACTCTTGTAGAAACTTCTTAGCTTTTTCTGTAATGTAAATGTAAGATCATTAAGAACAACCTTTCTTTCAGGTATCTTAACTACAAAACCCTCTGTTGGGAATCTACCTCACTTTTACTTAAAATGTCCAGTAGTTATTTATATACAATTTTAAGTAAATCTACGTGTTTCTCCCAAACCTGTGCATAATTCCTTTGCATTAGTCTGGTCTTACCTGGTAGAATGAAGGACCTCTGGCAGGTAAGAGTGTTACCCAACACTCTCCGCAAGGGGAATCCCAGTATCTGCTACAATTCGAAACCTTAGTACCCTTTCCAAATTGCCTTCCACGCCCTACCACACACTTGGGTCTCTCGGTTATCGGCTTTTCCTGCACCCATGTGATTCCCACTTTCTCTCGGTCCCCTAAATCTCTGCTCTCACGGGGCTCTCAGCCACTAGGCCCGTCCTCCACCCCACCCCCTCTCCCCGCCACTGCTTCCGCTCTTAGTAAACAAAGAAGCACATGGGCCCCAAATCTAGCCGCCTCACAGCCCAGGATTCCTCCGCCCAAGGCGGGAGGCATGTCTGGCCACTGGCCAGCACATCCAAAGCCCCTTCGTCCCATCCCACTACCTTCTCCTTCGACCTCCCGCTAGGCCCCCTAATTCCAGGCACGCCCCCACCGTAAGTAGCTCTCTCCGAGGCTACCGCGCGGAAGGACACTGTTTACACACGACACGCCCTCCCTCCGCGCCGCGCAACTTCCGTCCCGTCTTCACTTCCGCTCGGAGGCTGGCCCACAGCGGCCAATCCGCGGGCGCAGCGGCCCTACTGTTCCCGCCCCCGGAGCTTCGGCGCGTCTCGGAAGGACGCGGGAACCTGTGAGTGCCCACAGCCGGCGGGAAACGGGTCCGAAGGTCCCGGGCCCCGTGGCTGGAATCGCCCAGGCAGGGCTACCTGACGTTCGGGTCTCACCCGTGCGCCATCCCCACTCTGGATCCCTGAGTTTGCTAACCGCCCCACCCCCACCGCGGCCCCACCAGGGTTACCAGCTCCCTTCGACCCCCGAGGGTCCCTGTGCGCCTCCCCGACAACGCCTGCCTCAGCCCCGCCGCCCTCGGCCCCCCAAGAGCCCAGCTTGCGGCAGCGGGTTTTGGCGGTGAGGATTCTCGTGCAAAACGCCCTTCCAGGGCGATGAACCCTCACCTTTCTCTAGCGCGTAGTCCTTCAGTGCCATCGCTGCCCAGGGCCGCGCGGTAGCAGTTGGCGGGCTCTGAACTTTGGCTCCCGGGACAGCAAAGACCGTCCACACGCTAGACGGCGGCAGAACAACCGAAATTGGCGCGAAACGTCGCGCCCCACGTGATCCGCGCCGCTCTGTGCGGGCCAATCGGAGCCGACGGCCTCCCGCCCCTCTCCCCCGCGGCGGGCCACAGCCTCAGCCAATCACCGGACGAGCCTGTGCAGAGTGGCAGGCGGGCAGTCAGGGACGGGGCGGGGCGGGCTCCGGGTTTCCCGCGGTCGCAGCGGGCGCGGCCCCGGAGCGTCGCTAGTAAAGGGCCAGACCCGGCGCGTCCTTTTGTTTCGTGGCCGAGGGCGGGGCAGGCCCAAGATTCGCTGTCCTCTTGTCTACTTCCCAGATCGGCCATGATTTCCCAGTTCTTCATTCTGTCCTCCAAGGGGGACCCGCTCATCTACAAAGATTGTATCCTTGACCCGCGGGGCGGGACAAGGCAGAAGGGTCGGGGAGGGAGCAGTAGTGCTCCAGGGTCCGCCTGCATCGCCGGCCCCTTAACTCCGCTTCCACCCACTCAGTCCGCGGGGATAGTGGCGGCCGAGATGTGGCCGAGCTCTTCTACCGGAAGCTGACGGGACTGCCTGGAGACGAGTCTCCGGTTGTCATGGTAACCATCCGCGGGCCCCGGCGGGGTGCCGGGTGGGCGTCTCCTCCTTCCTGAATCCAGGGCTGTTTCCCACACCCAAATGGTACTAATGAACGTTGAATGAACGCCAGCAGTGTACCAGGCACAGTTCCTTACATGTCTTTGGTATTAATCCCAATTACACAGGGGAAGCTGCGGCGTGGGGAGGTTTTATGTATTGCCCAAAGTCCCATTGTTAGTAAGTAGGGGAAGCAGGATATGAAGTCAGGGTTGCCGGCTCTTCACCTCCACGATTTTCCTAAAACTCTTTTCCCGCCTCTGTCTCAGCACCACGATGACCGTCATTTTATTCACATCAGACACAGCGGCCTCTATTTGGTAGCCACGACTTCAGAAAACATTTCTCCCTTCAGCCTCCTAGAGCTGCTCTCCCGGTGGGTGTGGTGGGCGGGCCCCGGCGGGGGGGGGGGGATCTGAAAAGAGAGGATGCACACTCCTTTTGTTTCCTCAGGTTAGCCACTCTCCTGGGTGACTACTGTGGCTCTCTCAGTGAAGGGACCATCTCCCGCAACGTGGCTCTTGTCTATGAGCTTCTGGACGAAGTGCTGGTAAGGACAAGGGTTTCCCTCAGTTGGCTGCTGTTTTCCTGAGGATAGATTCACTCTTCTACCCGTGGAAACCTGTTGTTGGGATGCCAAGTCCACTCATTTCTCACCCTTGTCCTCCTGACCACGCACAACTCCTTCCTTCACCAATAGGACTATGGTTATGTACAGACCACCTCAACAGAGATACTGAAGAACTTCATCCAGACAGAAGCTGTGGTCAGCAAGCCTTTCAGCCTATTTGATCTCAGCAGTGTTGGCCTGGTCAGTAGAGGATACACGAGGAAGACAGGGAGAGAGAAGGAGGGCTGGCTAGGAATATCAAACCAAAGGAATAACTGCTTTGGGTGCTTTGCAGTTTGGAGCTGAGACACAACAGAGCAAGGTGGCTCCCAGCAGCGCAGCCAGCCGCCCTGTTCTCACCAGTCGCTCTGACCAGGTGAGGGAGGGCTTGGCAGGGTCAGACCCTTCTTTTATTTTCTGGGGACCAGAGTCCCAGATCCCTACATATCCTTGCACCTCCTCTAGACATCCTGCCCTTCCCTTCCTTCACCCCAAGTCTCCAACCCCAGGCCCTAGCCTCAACTCTCCAGTCCTTCCTGTCTGTCCATCTTGGAACACAGGCTGTTCAGCCTCCAACCACCTAAATCTTCTCTATTCCTCAGAGTCAGAAGAATGAAGTTTTTTTGGATGTGGTGGAGAGACTGTCTGTACTGATAGCATCTAATGTAAGTTTGGACCCCATACTCTGGAACTGAGGACAGATGGCACTCGAGAGACATGTTGGGGAGGTCACAGTTCTGGGCTTTATAATCTCCCTGCCTTGCCTCTCTCAGGGTTCACTGCTGAAGGTGGACGTGCAGGGGGAGATCCGACTCAAGAGCTTCCTTCCTAGCGGCTCTGGTGAGACTCTGCAGATTGGCCCCAGGCCTGGGTGGGACAGGCTCCTTGGTGGCACTTGTGTTTGGTGACTTTCCTAGTATTTTCTCTTCTGACAGAGCTGCGCATCGGATTGACAGAAGAATTTTGTGTGGGGAAATCAGAACTGAGAGGTGAGGAGAATGTGGGTCTTTCTCTGTTAGTATAGGTCACTGCCAAAGATCTCGTAGAAGTTGGATTGGTTTAGATCAGGCCCAGGCAAGGGCATTTGGGTCTGAGAGATGGCCCTTCCCTGTTTTTCTCTCCCAAAGTAGGTTAAGAGAGGGGTCTGTCTTTCCAGGTTACGGGCCAGGAATTCGGGTCGATGAGGTCTCATTTCACAGTTCTGTGCATCTGGATGAGTTTGAATCTCATCGAATCCTGCGCTTGCAGCCACCTCAAGGCGAGGTCAGGATGGGTGGCCCAGCATATTCTGTCCAGTATGGAGAGGCAGTTCAGGTGTGAGGAGACCAAACTGATCTCTGCTCCTCTCTGGTTGCAGCTGACTGTGATGCGATACCAGCTCTCCGATGACCTTCCCACCCCTCTCCCCTTCCGGCTTTTTCCCTCTGTGCAGTGGGATCGAGGCTCAGGCAGGTGAGACTGTTTTCCCTGTTCTAGAACTTCTTTGGGATTCAAGCCCATACTCGTATATCCTCCAGTCTTCTTATGGAGAGATGGTGGTGAGGGAGTGCAGATCAGCAGAGGGCACCCCTCCCAAGTGGACTCAGCCCCACATATGCAAGGCTTATCTAGTGGAATCAGGTTGGGTCCCAGTCAGCATCCCTTCTCCTGGGGCACAGCTCACAATCTACACAGCCATGTGTGGAGGCCCTAGGTAGGGAATGGTGAGGTGCTGGTAGGAAGTGTCCTAAGTAGTGCTGTTTTATTCTTTCACCCAGGCTCCAGGTTTACCTGAAGTTACGGTGTGACCTGCCTGCAAAGAGGTAGGAGTTAGGGCTGACTGGGGCTAGTGCAGCTTTGTGGCATAGGAGCCAGGGCGAAGATACCCATTGCCTCTTCCTTCATCCACCAGCCTCAGAAACCAATTCATTTAGAGGCTCTTTGAGTTTGGGAAGGGGATGGGGTGGCTGATGTCCAGGTGTGACCTTAAAGAAAGATGGGGGTAAGCTGACTCTACCTTCTTGACTTCGTTCATTTCTTTTTTTTTTTTTTGGTGCATGGGCTGGGAATTAAACCAAGTCTCCCACATGTCATTCATTTCTCCTTTGTAGCCAAGCACTCAACGTCAGACTGCACCTTCCCCTGCCGCGAGGGGTGATCAGGTTAGCATGTACACACTACAGGGAGCTGGGTGGACGGCAGGATGTGCTGTAGGAGGAGGGCACAACTTGCCTGCAGCCCCCCTACCCCCATCCCAGGAAAGTGCAGGCTGAGCCCAATCCCTTTCCTTTCCAAATCTCAGCCTTTCTCAGGAGCTGAGCAGCCCGGAACAGAAGGCAGAGCTGGGGGAGGGAGCCCTTCGCTGGGACCTACCTCGTGTTCAAGGAGGCTCTCAGCTCTCAGGCCTTTTCCAGGTATCAGCTCTTGGTTCTTGAACAGCCTCTCCCACAGCCTCCATTTCCAGCCCTGACCATGCCTCCAGAGTTGCTGTTTTGTTCCTCCACTGTGGTTAGTGTGCTCACTTCTTGGCTCTCTGCCAGCTCCCCTCCAACCTTCAGCACTCCTCTCCTGTCTCTCCTCACAGATGGATGTCCCAGGCCTCTCTGGGCCTCCTGGCCATGGGCCCTCCACCCCGAATCCTCCTCTGGGGCTGGGCCCTGCAAGCCTCTCCTTTGAGCTTCCCCGGCACACCTGCTCTGGCCTCCAGGTGCGCTTCCTCAGGCTTTCCTTCAGACCCTGTGGCAACATCAACCCCCACAAGTGGGTGCGGCACCTAAGCCACAGCGATGCCTACGTCATCCGGCTCTGAGGATCCCCAGATGAGGACGCAGGCAGCAAAGTATGGTCCAGGCTCCTGGCCTGTGGTTGTGGATCTGGACTGGGAGAGTCCTGGGACCTGAGAGATCAGGAAGGATTGATGGGTTTGAGGCTTATGTGGTGTCTAACACAGGAAAGACTGAGGTGGATCAGAACTTACCAAACCAAACTTTTATTCTGAGGAACTGGCTGTACAATATCTAAAAAGAAAGGGAAATGAAGGAAGTAGGCTACTACTTCTTTCCACTCAACGTGTGTGTGTGTGTATGTGTGCACGTAGGAATCTGTAGAAGACAGCAGATAAATGACAGCATCAAGGAGCAGGCTGTGGGGAGCCAGATCCAGGGGGCTGGGAGCCATTGGCCTTTGGAGTTCCTGGGGCTGGAGGGGGACTATCCCCAGCTTCCTGCTTCCCCCCACAGAGGGCACTGCTCCCAAGGGGGGAAGGGGATGATGAGGGAGGAGGAACAGGAGAAGGGTGGGAGGTGGGACCTCCTTTGCCCTCCCCTGTTGGGGGAAGAGAGACCACAATGTACTTCTGGACACTGCCTGGTCCAGAGGGAGCAGTGCTGGGTGGTGCAGTGGTGGCCGTGGAGACCAGCTTAACAATGGGCTGGACACTGGGGACTGTGGTGGTGACAGGAGAGGTAGTGGTAGAGCCTGAGCCTGGGGCCGAGGTGCTGAGGGACAGGACCTAGGAGAAGAAAGAAAAGGCAGGGCCTTGAGCCCTCTGACCAGAGGTTCTTTCCCCAGAAGCCAGGGGTCATAGTCCACTTCACAAAGTACTGCCAGCTCAGGGACCATGTCAGGCCAAGCAGTGATGGTTCCACAGCACCCCACAAAGGGCCCCTTTCATCTTCTGTCTTTGGGGCCCTCCAGGGTGCTTTGGGGTGACCCAGACCCCTTGCCCCAACAACCTCCACATACCTGTTGGGTGGATGAGGCACTGGAGGATGATGACATTACAATAAACTTGGTTGGAGGAGGAGAAGGCTGAGGAGGGGCAGCAGCTCGTGCAGACACCAGTGTCTGGACAGGCAGTGCAATAGAGCCAGGGACCTTTAGCAAACCAGGGGTACGAGGGCCAGGCTGAGGTGCCTGGGAGAGGGTCAGCGTGGGCCGGGGCTATAGGAAGAAGAGGCGAGACTATCAAAACCCAAGAGAAAAAAGGCGAGGAAACACCTGGGCTCCTCTTGCTGCTGCTCTGGTTCCCATCTGGGGGCGGGGCATATATACTAAGGAAGCCTGGACTCAGAGTTGGACAGCTCTGGAATTTAAAATTTAAAGTGACTGCTTGTGTCAGAGTGTGTGTGTGAGTCCCAGGCCTGGCAAGGATCACAGCTCTGTCATGCCCCAGCATTTTCTAATTTCCTCTCATCTTCTTTTCCACTTGGTTGCTCCCCCTCCCTCTGGCACTGACCTGGGTGATGGTCAGTGTAGTCCTGTTGACCTGCTGAGCCTGCAGAGCAGCCTGAGCCCGGGCCTTGACCACATGGGAGCAGAGAAGGGGCCCAAGGGACCCAAATTCTGTCCGATAGGCATCCTGGTTGTCAGGCGGAGGGCGCAGCTTTGCCAGAACTGGGGCACAGTGTTTCTGCAGAGAAGCCAAGAAAAGGCATGTAGAGGGAGGGTTGGTGCTCAGAACAGGGATGGGAAAGGGGTGATTTCCCATTATTTCCATATGTTTCTGGTGGAGGCCTGTGTGTGAAAGGAATGCTGTGGCTTTTCTTCAGAAGAATGCTTCAGGCTCCTACCAGTGTGAATGGAGAATTCGCTAAACATGCAGGTGAGCCATCCCTAAGGGGATGGTCAGCCTGTACAGAGTCTGCTCTGCACAAAATGGGCCTAGAGTGATGTGAAAGCATCAGGGGGCAGTGCTGTCTAGAAGCCACCGTTTGAGAGTCCAGATTCTTTATTTCCTACTTAACCCCTCGGTGCCTCTGTTTTCCCATCTGCAAAACAATATTGGCCTTTGAAATGTGCTCTGAATAAATGAGACAAAAGACGGGAGTGTTTGGATAGAATGGTTAAAACACTGAACGTGTGTGTGGAGGGATGGGTTGGACAAAGGGCATGGCAGGGCAGGGGCTCCGGTCACCAGGAGGAGGCTTTGCACGTGATCAGCTCCGATGCGGTCGATGGTGCTCAGCACGGGGCCATCTAGGACGCTGCGGATCCGCTCCCCCTCCTGCTGCAGCCGCGGCAGGAGCAAAGTCTTAATCACCTGTTAGAAAGGAAGGGGGGTGGGGGTGGGGGCTATGCACAGGCAGTTCAGTGGTAGAATTCCTGCCTGCCACGCAAGAGATCTGGGTTCAACTCTTGGCACACACACATACACACACCAAATTTTTTTAAACAGAGCCACAATAATGGGTTATTCACATGGAAGAAGAGTAAAATGTGACCCCCATCACATGGCGTACAAAATTAAAGGAAGGGTGGGGCAGCCCAGGGCCCTGGGGTCACCATAGTATCATGACCCTACAGGAGAGGAGTTGCCCTCTAACTTCATGACTGCCCCCACCCGACCCCAGCCTTTCCCCACTGGGGCCTAACATCGTGTCCCAGCTCTGCCAGGCCTGCAATGGAGCCGTAACGAGTTGTCCATGGAGTCTTCTCATCCACCCAGCTCTGTATGGGGAAGAAAAAATATATTCAGGCAAAGGAGTCTAGAAAAGGCTAGTGGTTAAAGATCCAAGTATCTTCTAAGCACACTTTCCTTATATATCATTAAGATGTTATGGATAAGGCTGCTGTCCTCTAGATCACTCACAATTCCAGTCTTATTCCCTGGGTCCCTTGTTTTCAGTGTCATTTCCCACACCTGACTCCACTGGTTCTGCTGACAACCCTGGGGTAGTGGGGGAGGCTAGTTTAAACTCTGTGCTCCATGTGTTGTGCTCACCTTTGTAAAGGTCTTGGTGATCCGAGACTGGATATTGTTCGTGGTGGTACTGAAATGTTTGCAGATCTGGGCCACCAGGCGGGCAGCAAAGTCCCGGAGTGCCCAGTGATTGTCCACATCTGGTCGCAGGCACAACTGTCTGCTCACGATGCAGGTCATCACAGCTGGAATCAGCTCATGCACCTGAGGGAGAAGTGGCGAGTCAGCTGGTCCTGACAACTGACTTCTTGGTGGTAGCAGGCTGGTCCCCCAGCCCCAGGAAGAGAGGTGGTCAGGCAGGACCACTCACATATTTTTCTAAATACAGCGTTGGGTTATCCATCAGTGCCTTCACCATGCGCATCAGGTAGATGAGCAGGGCCAGGTTGTTCTGTACCACATTCACGCGGACCTGAGGGAGGATGAAGGGACAGTGAGGCCCCTCCAGGGAGTTGCATCCACTGCCGCCTCTTCACTCAGAACCTCATCCTAGGTCCAGGCCTTCCTGAGTCCTCTCACCCCCTCCGAGATGAAGGTGCTGAATCGAGGCAGCATCTGGTAGAGCCCAGGGTCTGTGGCAATGCTCTGCAGAGCTTCCTGTAGGAGGGAAGGAAGCAGGTGAGGCAGGGGCTTGGACTAGAGGGAAGAACTCGTGGGGCCTCAAAGAGGAATCTCAGGGTAACAGGCAGGATGGTGGGGCCCTCACCGCTCTCTTGGCTTCACATGACCCCACGCAGGCTTCTGTGATCTCCTTGTAGTAAAGCTGCTGTTCCACAGACAGCTCGTGGATACTTCGGGGTTTCAGTCGCAAAGGGCCTCCTTCCAGCAAGGGGGGGGCCTTCTTCTCTTTCCCTGTGTGAACCAGGAAGATGGGTCAGGCAAAAAGCTCTGGAAGGGGCCTTGGCACAAACCTTAAGCCTCCACTTCTCCTACCTAAGGAGACCTGGCTTCCCTTTTTTTTTTAACATGGGCAGGCACTGGGAATCGAACCCACATCTCCGGCATGGTAGGTGAGAACTCTGCCTGCCGAGCCACCGTGGCCCACCCTCTGGCTTCCTTTTATACTTCTTGATCCTTTCTTATGCTGTCCTGCCCGAGCTCCCACCCTCTGCCTTTACCTCACCCACTTTACAAATGATCATCTCGCTTTGGGGTGGGAGTCTTGAGAGGCATGGCCTAGCAGTACTGACCTTTGCCATCAGCTGGGGCTGCCCCTTGACCTTTGCCTTTCAGGGGCCCATCTTCCTCCTGGCCTGGCTTTGTTGACTTCAAGGGTTCTGTGGCCTCAGCCTTCTGCTGCTCCTTGGGAGCTGATGGGAAGCAATGCCAGCAGGAGTGATGAGAATGGCAGGAGATGTGAAGGAAGAAGGGTAAGGGAGAGAGGGGTGGATTCTGGGCATGGAGGTTACCTGGGGGGGGATTCTCTGGAATAGCCGGCTGGCAGCCTTCAATGCTCAACCAATGAGCTGCAACAAGGAAGGTGTACAACTGAATTGCTTTTAGAGGGACACCAGTGAGCCATTCCCTCACTGGTCCTGTTCCCCTCTTCTGCTAGTAACTCACCAGGGATCTCACACTTGTGAGTTTCCTCAAACCCATTACATTGCTCCTCCTTTCCCACTTCTCTACCACCCTGTTCTCCCCTTCCCAACCTTTGAGGCAGACATCCAGAGGCACCCGGGGCAGAGGGGTATTGATGATGTCGCTGAGGTCAACCTCCTTTTCCTCGTAGAAGTAAAGCTCCCGGCCCCCGCCGGAGGCGAAACGGAATGGAATGAACTCCTGGGCGTGGAAGCCATATAGTGGCTACATCAGGAGAGAGAGACATGCGATGAGAAGGAAGCCTGTAGAGGCAGGGCTGAGGGCGAAGGCGGTGTCTATGGGCTGGCTCTCACCACCTGCGCCCACCTCAGTCGTCCTGCCCCTTCTTGTGTGTCCCAATCACCTCGACATTCTTTAGCTTCAGCGCATAGTCAACGTCACTGGTGGTGAGCTTCTGCCGCTTCCCCATGTGCATGAACTTCAAGGCATCCTGGAGGTGTGAGAAGAGATGTCAGCCTAAGACCTGCAGGAGGAAGAGGACCTGGGGAACATCGCTGACACAGAGCAGGGCTGGGTAGAGACCAGGTTACCTGTGCAATCTCCTTGATGCGGTAGCTGACCTCGTCTGTCAGCAGCTGGCAGGTCTCCTCCTGAATCTGAGCAATGCCCATTGATTCAGCCACCACTTTCATCGACTCAGAGGGTAACACACTGCTGCTAAGCTTCAGCTTCTTCTCCTCAGCCATTCTGGAACTCCTCCTTCCCTCCCTCTAAGGATGATGTCCCAGAGTGGAAAGATGGAGGACCTGGTAGGGGGATGGGGCAAGTGGAAGAGATAAAAAGAACTATGAGACCCAAAGAAGAAGGACTGTTCAGTCAAGAGAGGCTACCACTGAAGGAGGCCACTGAGAAAGGAGGAGAGAAGGACCTAGGGGGTGTCTTCTGTCTATCCCCATGTGAATCAGGACTGAGTTGCAACAGAAAAGGTAGGATTGGATCCAATCCAGTTGACTGAGCAGTAATTATAAAGCAGGCACTGTACAAATGAGGTAGAGCAGAATGAACACAGATCTGAATTTAAATCCCAGCTCTGCCACTACCTAGCTGTTACTTGGGCAAATTAAATTCTCCCAGCTTGGTTTTTCTTATCTGTAAAGTATGGATGAGGCCTTTCCCCCTAAGGTTGTTAAGTATGTACCTTCATCTCCCCTTCCCATTCTTGACAGACATACAATAGTGGTTAAATACAACTGTCCTCTCTCAGCCTACATGTCTGTACAACTGGACATGATGAGACAACCGTGCTGACCAGTTCTCACTTGAAATTCATGACCATGAGCATCCGATGGACCCATAAGCCTGCTAGACATCTTAAAAAAAATACAAAATCTTTTCTTGAACCTACTTTCTGCACCAGCTATACCCTGCTTTGTTGTTGTTGTTTCTTGTAACAGAACTCCTTCAAAGAGTTCTCTTAACTCTCTGTTTCAAATTCCTCTTCTTTCCTCTTTAAACCTACTCCAAGTGGGCTTTTGCCCCCATTTATGCTCCTAAAACTGCTCATTAAGGTCACCAGTGACTGGACATTGCCAAAAGATCCTCTCCTTGTCATCTTACTTGACCTCTCAGCAGTATTTAACATGAGTGACCACCTTCTCCTCCTGAAACACTTCCTTTATTCAGCTGCTTCACCTTCTCCTGGTTTTCCTCCTACCTCTCTGGCCATATCCTCCGTTTCTCTTACTGTTTTTCCTCTTTTCCCTACCTGCTTAATGTTGGAGTGTCCTGGGCTCAATCCTTGGTTGTCTTCTCTAGCTGTGTTGTCTCCCTTAGTCATCTCAACTACTCCTACAAGGAAGTATTTTTTAAAGGCTGGTGATGGCCAAATTTATATCCCCAGCCTAGATGGCTCTCCCTAATTTCAGACTTGAATATCCAACTGCCGCTCAAAATCACGCTTAAAACTGAACTGTTCATCTCCCTATCTACCTGTTCCAGCCTCAACTTTCCTCATTTTTAAGCAATGCCAACTTTTCTTTATCTGATCCCTCACTTTGAATCCCCCAGATAATCCAAACTGGTTCCTTCACTCCCACCCTTGGATAGCATCAGCAGCCTAACAAGGTCTCCCTGCTTCTACCTTTGCCTCCCTACATTCATTCCTAACATAGCCGCCAAAGGGATTGTTAAAATATAAATAATAAAATGTAAATAAATAACATTATTATGACATAATAATGTAATTATGTCATTTTTCTGCTCAAAACCCTGCCACGGCTCTCCATTTACCTTAGAGAAAGATCCGAAACACTTCTAATAGTCTACAAGGCCCTTGAAGGTTTGTCCCCTCCCCATTACATTTCTGACCTGCTTTCCCCCATGTTGGGGATTGAATCATGTGCCCCACAAAAGGCATTTTCAGGTCCTGACCCCTGACCTGGTGTGAACCCATTTGCAAATAGGACCTTTAAGGATATTAGTTAAGGTATGACCAATCTAATATGGCTGAAATCCTTATAAGCAAAGGAAACTGAACACAGAAGGAAAAGCCACGAGAAACAGCCAGAGGCTGTAAGTCAGTGGCACGGGGATGAGAAAGAAGACACCACCACCATGTGCACTGCCATGTGACAGAAAAGCCAAGGAATCCCAAAGAATGCTGGCCAGCTAGAAGCAACCTACCAGGGGAGGGTGTATGCCTTTTAGCTTCTGAAACCATCAGCCAATAAATTCCTGCTGTTCAGCCAACTCATTATATGGTGTTTGTTTTAGCAGCTAGGAAACTAAGACACCTTCCTTCTTTTATCCTGAGCCAGCCACACTGTTGTCCTTACAGTTCTCTGAAACTGCCAGGTATGTTCTGGCTATTTAAAGCTCTTGCTGTTCTTTCTGCCTGGAATGCTCTTCTCCAGATGTCTGCTTGGCTGTCCTTCCTGACCACCATATTTAATACTGTACCCCACCCTCATTCTGCTCTACTGACCTTTTTTTCCCCCATAGAATCTAAAATCTTCTAATATATTGTATCATTATTATTGTTTATCACCACCATGGTCCCCACCATGAAAGCTCCATGAGAACAGGGATTTTATTATGTTCACTGATGTATTCCAAGAGCCTAGAACAGTGCCGGAGGGGAGAGAAACATTTAGATAATCTCTGAATAAATGAATTGTAAGGCTTAGAGCTATTTGTATATACCATGTCTGTTCAATAAATATCCCTTATTGCTATCACTAAGATGAATAAGACGTAGGCCGAAGCTTGGAATCTATTCTGTGGTCAAAAGTAAGGGGGCATGCTTGGAGATGTGCTTTAGGAAGATAACAGTGTTCAGGTCCGACTGTCCTGGGAAGGAGAGAAAAGGGGCATGCTGTGGAGGGCGGGGAAGATGGAAGCCGCAGGTGAATCTGCTTCTTCTCAAACCATCCCCGGGGTCCTTTCTCACTTGTAAGAAGGAACACATCTATTCAACACATGCACTGTGCCGGCGGCAGGGATACCTGATGCCGTCCTGTGCCAATTCCCTGCCAAACTCCTACTAATCCTTCGACATCCAGCAGTACTCTCTGCCCCCTAGGTAAAGCCTCCCCATTTCCCTACAGAACTAAGCATTCCTCCACCTGTGTCCCCAGGACACAGTCCTTTCCAGAGTTCATCCCACTGGAGGGTGACTATTTACGTTATGTCTTCTTGCTACTCCCGCACTGGGACCCGTAGACAGCAGGTATCTAATAAAGGCTTATAAGACATGTTACAGCTTTGGGGGTCTCTCAGGCCGGTAGAGACAGTTGGAAAGCTTCCCAAGAGAGGGGAAGGTCTTCAAGGTGATTGGTGCAGGAATTTTTTCAACAGAGAAGCCGAGAGAAGCTGCCCAGGCAATGGGAATCGCGCTAATGAAGGCTCAGCGAACTCTCGCTCGCAGCATCCCTCCAATGCAAACGCACGCACCGGAGTCCCCACGCGCACGGACACATCACCAACTGTCCTCTTCCTGATACTCTCCCGATAGCACTCAGACCCACCCCCGTTAGCCAAGCGCCCAGCGCAGGAATTGTCTCTCACCAGTGTCACAGCGCCGCTCATCCGGCGTCCGGCGCCATGTTAGGCCCGCCCCCTCTGAGGAGCAGGACCTGGCAGAGATGGAGAGCAATGCACGACCCTTTTCCAGAGCCGGAATAAGTTCCCTAGGCTCAAAGCCTTAAATAATATTTTAAAAAATAATGCTTCCATATCCATATGTAAGAAGCACGCTCTCCTTTCTCAGTTACTTCAATTGACTTCTTCACTGCTCGGCGGCCAGGACCTTCAGCTGGCGCGACAAACCTGGGGCGGAGAAGGAGGCTGAGGTCCCGCCCCTATGGGATTGGCACGGCGCACGCGCTTCCGGTGCCAGGCTGGATTTCAGGTTGCCGCCCACCACCTCTGAATTTAAAGGGCCCGCTACCCTGCCGGAGTTGGTTTGAGGGTAGGGAGATGGTGATTTGCGGACCGCACTTAGTCATGGGACCTGTGCTGTTGGGAACGTTGCTTTTCATTTTGACCGTGTTCGGGGCTTGGGCTGGGACGCCGAAGGAGGAGGATGAGGACACAGAACGCTTGCCCAGCAAATGCGAAGGTATCTAAAGTCATCAGCCCCTTTCCGTAGCCCCCTGCCCCGCCTGCCCCTGCTGGGGACACGTTTGGGTTGAGGGAGTGAGAATGGAAAGGTTAGAAAGGTTAGGGCAGAGAGGCTTGTAGGCTCCACTAAAATCGACATCTGATTTCTGATCACGGTAAAAGGCCTGCAGAGGTGTTAAACCAAGAACTGACACGACCAAATGGACCGTGATGGGTCTCCTTGAAATTCAGAGGGAGGGTCTCGTGGAATTTGGCAAAATTCGAATGGGGTCAAGGAAGGGATCGCAAAGTGCTGCCCTCAAACTGTGGCACTCCAATTCTCACGAGACAACCGGAAGGAGACCCCTTATCCGGCTGCCATGGGCTCCGATAGTTTGTGGGAATTGTAGTTCAGGAACTTTCTGCCTGGGACTGCCCACTCTACTGAGCATATTCAGTTTGTGTGTGTGTTTCCCCCATGTCATCGGATCTAAGTCTGGAGAACTCAGATCTTGCAGAGCAAGGTGTGTGAGGCTGATACTTTGTGGACATCTTCTACCTCACCCCGGCAGAGACGCTCCTAAATTACAGGCCCATGCCCACCCCTGAGGGAGTTTGGAGGGTAGGAACTCTGCCCTTGAAGCTCATAAACAAGGTAGGAGGATGCTTCACTGCTGAGAAGTTCTCCAACAGTGTGTGCTTTGCCGAGGGCATGTATTGTATGGCTTTTACAGCAAGCAGCAGCTTCTGTGGCTGCATCAGTTTGGACCACGCTGGGCCGGCACACTCCAGTGCTGGAGAATTGAGTGTCTTCCTGGCTTTCATTTCTTCCTGGGATCCCTTTTCTCATACCCCCACTGCATTTAAATATCAATTAAATATCAGTGTCCCTCAGGCCTTGATCCTCAGCTTTTTTCTCATTTACTTCTGACCCCTCCCCTTCGTGTGCTTCTCCCCCCACTTTTCCATCAGTCTTTCTAAACATAGTCCTAATTGACTCAGTCCTTGCTTTGGCATCGCCACAGGCCTCTTACTATGATCAGAAACAGCTAGTTTCTAGCATAGCATATAAATCTCTTTGCTGTTTGCTCCCAACCTTTTTTACCTTTCCATCCTCCCCCCCCCCCCATCGCTAAAGTGCCACATGCATCAGCCATACTGGTCACTGAACCTGCCTCATCCTCTTGTACCTCTGTGCCTCTGCATTTTACTCTTCCCCGTGCCTGGAGTGACCCTCTCATCTGAATCTGGCAAGCTCCTATCTATTCTTTAAGACCCAGTTTAAATGTCACCTCCCCTGGAAGCCTTCTTCTTCATCTGTCATCTCCCACTAGCTCCTTGAGACAGTGGGGGATGGTTTTGTTTCCCCAGGTCCTAGCATGGTGCCTAGTACATTTTGGACATTTTTGTCATTTGCCCCAGTGTATCATTTACTTGTCACTTCTGTCTAGGCCATTCCCTTTCTTGGGACCCACCATGTGCCAGGTAACGTGATAGGTGCTGAAAAGACAGTGGTGGAGCAGACTTCACCCTTAAGCACACTGCAGTCTAATAAGAGGTCAGTAAATGACCATTGAAGGAATTTTGTATTTACTAATGAGAGTCTTGGTCTGAACCCTTAGTGTAGGGTGCCATCATCTGTTCGTCTGTCTTTCCACAACTACCTGGGCAACATCACTTGGATAGGTATTGTGGGTCTTACTGCTCTATTGCTAGTGTGCATACAGAAGGAGCTCAATAAGTAACTGCAGAATAACAGCAGTTATATAATCCTCACCACATCACTATAAAAGAGGTACTTGTATTATCTCTATTTTAGAGATGAAGAAATGGAAGCACAGTGAGATTTTCACACAGCTGCGAAGTGGGAACCAGGATTCCCACCAGTCTGGTTCCAGAGTCTGCACTGTGCTGCCTTTGGTCATTTGCTGATTGAGTTGCTTGTATGTATTTGTCGTTCATGACCCCTTGGACCTCTCTTTCCTCCACCAGTCTGTAAGCTGCTGAGCCTGGAGCTACAGGAGAACCTGAGTCGAACTGGCCAGTCTCGAGAGGTACTGGAGTTGGGACAGGTGCTGGACACAGGCAAGAGGAAAAGACATGTTCCTTACAGCGTTTCGTGAGTCTTTCTTGGTGCTTCTCCACCATCCAAGCCCTGAAAGAGCGCTGGGAACTCCTACAGCATCTAGGAAGTCTTTGTTTCCCCTCTTCCCACAGGGAGACGAGGCTAGAAGAGGCCTTGGAGAATTTATGTGAGCAGATCCTGGATTACAGCGTTCATGCTGACCGCAAGGGCTCCCTGAGATATGCCAAGGTCAGACCCTTTATGGGGCAGCCGTGATGGGAATGCCACTTTTCAGAAACAGTGACCTATATTCCCAGAAGTCCTGGGGAGATGTCTGCCCAACCTCCCCCAGCTCCAGAATATACCTTCCCCTCATCAGCCTTCCACATCTCACCCTCATGGAATGTAGCCCTGAATCTCCAGTAGATGACATCACTGATGTGGTAGGGAAGGGGAAGGGAAAAGCAGGCAGTGGGCTGGGCTAATACCAAATTCCTCATCTCCCAGGGTCAGAGTCAGACCATGGCAACCCTCAAAGGCCTGGTGCAGAAAGGGGTGAAGGTGGATCTGGGGATCCCTCTGGAGCTGTGGGACGAGCCCAGCGTGGAGGTCACGTTCCTTAAGAAGCAGGTATGATGGGATACTACACTGCAAGGGAACCTGAGAGGGAAGCTAGGTCCTAGGATTGACTGGAGGGGATGTCCACCTCTGCCCAGAGAGAAGGGGGAAGAAGTGGCAAGAGTGAAGACTATGCCATCAATTGATGTTGGCCCTGAAGCCTGTCAAGAAGCGGTAACAGAGACTACTAATAACCACTACTGCTTATTGAGCACATGGCATGTGCCTGAGTCAGAACCACAAGACACCCAATGTGGTGGGTACTATAACCATTTTACAGGCAAGAAACTGAGACCCAAAGTTTAATAGGTAACCTACTTGGCACAGAGTAGGTACTAGTAAATGTTTGAATGAAGGAGGATCACACATCTAGCAAACCAGGCTTACCCTCCAGGCTGCCTCCAAGGTCAATCAGCTCAGGTAGGGGAGACAAGGAGTAGAGAGCAGAGAAGAGGGTTTTCAAACCCCAGCACAGCGGACACCTTTCTGGTTCTTTCTTCCTCTTGGTCAGTGTGAGACTATGCTGGAGGAGTTTGAAGATGTCGTGGGAGACTGGTACTTCCACCACCAGGAGCAGCCTCTACAGCACTTTCTCTGTGAAGACCATGTGCTCCCAGCTGCAGAAACGGGTAAATGTGTGGACTGGCCCCTTTCCTACTTACCCAAAACCGCCCCTACTCCCTATATCTATCTAAATTGCCTTCTCTCACTCAATCTAGCATGTCTACAGGAAGCCTGGACAGGGAAGGAGAAGGAGATCACAGATGGGCAAGAAAAGACAGAAGGGGAAGAAGAGGAGCAGGAGGAGGAAGAGATGAATAATATGCCAGGCCACCCCAAGCATGACCCAGAGGACCTTTGAAGCTTGCCTTTGAGCCCTCAGGAGGGACAGGGGTCATGGGGAAGAATCCTCTGACATCTGAACTCTCCCTGCCTCCACAGCTTTAAGAGGGTGTGTTTGTGTGTGAGTGACCCCAGTCCAGAGCCTGTAGCTGTAGTCTTCCATCTGGTCCCAGGCAGTATTCCTGGTGGTGCTGCATGGCATAGCTTCTCACATGGGGAGAAGATGGGAGGAGCAGGTAGAAGACCTGCCTCAACAGACAAGCCCTCTGCCTGCCACCCAGCCCTTTAACTGGCAGATACGGGAAGTGACAGTATGGAAGGCTTTCCCCTTTATCTCTGCTACCTCCAGAGGTCAGCAGTGGCTGCAAGGCTAAGGGCCTTGGGACAGTTACTTTGCCTCTTTAGGTCTTAGTTTTTATACCATTGCAAGAGGCCGGAGCGGATATCCTCTACGACCTATTCACACTATCTGCTTCCAGGAGGTCTGCGTGCCGGCAAATTGAACAAGAAGGGGACAATGGATGGGGGCAGGACGATGCTGATAAATTAGGCAGGATAGATACTTGGACTACTTCATATTAATTTCACCGAGGACACACTATATAATTTCACAGGTGCCAAATTTTCTATAACGCTATTAAACTTAAAAAAAAAAAAATCAGCTGGGCCCAAAGTTTCAAATAATCCCTCAGCTCACTGCTCACCTCACTGTCGAGCACACATTATAGCTGGTCCCTGTGGGGTCTCCCAGAGATAATATGGCCTTTGGCTGCAGTTTTTTTTTCAGGAGCAATTAATCATACTTTATTATTAATTAGCCACACAAAGAGTTCTTTCTCCATCCATGTCACCTAAAGATCATTTCACCCACTGCTCTGTTTTGCTGCCAGCCTCTTGTCTCTCTCTTCAGCAATTGTGAGGCGGATACCTTTTCCTCGTGGAAGAGAAATCCACGGCTTGTTGCCTTTGCCAATAACAAAAATGTTGGAAAGCCGGGTGGCAAAGCTGTTGCCGTTGGCATCTTTCACGTGAACCACATCAAAAGAACCAGGATGTCTCTCTCTGTTGGTGATCACACCAATTCTTCCCAGATTAGCACCTCCAGTAACCATACACAGGTTACCAGTATCAAACTTTATGAAATCGGTAATCTTGCCTGTCTCCAAATCAATTTGAATGGTGTCATTCACCTTGATGTGGGGATCAGGGTAGCGGATGGTACGAGCATCGTGGGTCACCAGATGTGGGATTCCTTTTGTGCCTACAAAGATCTTCCTCACTTTGCACAACTTGTACTTGGCCTCCTCAGGTGTAATACGATGAACAGCAAAACGACCCTTGGTATCATAGATCAGACGGAAATTCTCTCCTGTCTTGTCAATGCTGATGACATCCATAAAGCCAGCAGGATAAGTTATATCAGTTCGGACCTTGCCATCAATCTTTATGAACCGCTGCATACAGATTTTCTTTACTTCATCTCCTGTTAGGGCGTACTTAAGTCTGTTTCTTAAGAAAATGATGAGAGGGAGACACTCTCTCAGTTTATGGGGGCCAGTGGATGGACGAGGAGCAAACACACCCGTCAGTTTGTCCAGCATCCAATGCTTTGGAGCTGCTACACGCTTCAAATGCTTCTTTGGACCACGAGCCATGGCTGCGCTAGGCACGGAAAGAGCTGGCCGCAGTTTTGATAGAAGCTAATGGTGCACTGTAATTACCCATCCCAAAGAGGCCGGCAGGGATCGCGAAAACTCCCTTAGGGTAGGTCTGCGCAGCCCCCGCCACAAGTTTGGGGATGTGCGGGATTGAAGAGTCCACGGACGGCGCTACTTTGGCCAACGTACTTGGTTGTACGGAGGCTCACAGAGGACAACCTGCCCCCACTGCGTTTTTCCGCTGTCTTTCACTCCAGGGGTAAGACCTGATAAAACTCGACCCAAGGTAGAGAGTAGACTGATATTTTTTGGAGAGTGAAGGCTGCGGACCTTCCGCGGGACAGTGGCGGGCCGGGGGCCGAGGTCGCTGACGGAGAGGCGGGAACGTAGGAGGAAGGGACGGTTGGGAAGTACCATCTTCGGGAGGGAGTTGAGGGCGATACCACCTTACGAGTGCCTGGGGGTGAGAACTGGAGATGCCACGTGGTCCGCGGGGAGAGCCGGACGTGTGGTGACGCGGAGACACAGCCTCACTTGCTTCTTCCCCGCCCCAGCCCGACCCTCTGTGGCCATGAGCAGCCTCGTGTGGACCGAGCCGTTGCGCGGCGACCCCCCTCTGCTGGTGCCTGGCGACCCCTACTCCGTGGTGGTTCTGCTGCGGGGCTACGCGGAGCCCGAGGGAGGCAACGGCGCGATGCGCGCGGATGGCTCCGTGACCCTGGTCCTGCCCCAGGCCTGGGGCCCGGCCTCCAGCCACCGAGAGCCCCCGTCCGGGCACGGCGGGGCGATGACCTCCCTGGAGGAGGCGGCCCGTGGCCCCATCCTCGTGGACACTGGGGGCCCCTGGGCTCGGGAGGCGCTGCTGGGGGCCCTGGCGGGGCAGGGCGTGGCCCCGGGGGACGTGACTCTGGTGGTGGGGACCCACGGGCACTCGGATCACATCGGGAACCTGGGGCTCTTCCCGGGAGCGGCTCTGTTGGTCTTGCACGACTTCTGCCTCCCAGGGGGCCTCTACCTTCCCCACGGGCTGGGGGAGGAGTGTCCCCTGCGGCTGGGGCCGGGGCTCGAGGTGTGGGCCACGCCGGGCCATGGAGGCCAGCGGGACGTGAGCTTGGTGGTGGCGGGTACGGCCTTGGGCACCGTGGTGGTGGCGGGCGACGTGTTTGAGCGCGAAGGGGACGAGGACTCCTGGCAGGCGCTGAGCGAGGATCCGGTGGCCCAGGAGCGGAGCCGGAAGAGGGTCCTAGGCGCTGCCGACGTGGTGGTGCCTGGTCACGGGGCCCCTTTTAGGGTGGTCAGGGAAGCCTCGCAGCCAGAGACAAAAGGTCCGGGGAACAGCCGGGAGAATCCCGCTGTCGAAGACTAGGAGGCCGCCCTGCTCCAGATGGTCCTGGGAGGGATTCATGTCAGGAAACCCTCCAAGCTAACTAAGGAGTTGGCGGCCGAAAGTCGAGGGTGGTCGCCTCCAAATCTTTGGAAAGGCGAGTTTTCCATTGCGGCAGAGTGTCCCTTCTGTCTGCCGTTACCAGCGTCACTCTGCCTGTCTCTGCAACTGAAAGAGGACCCGGGGTTGGCTCAGCCCTGTTTGGGACCTCGGGGCCGCATTGGTGAAATGGAAAGAATGTTCCTGTGAGGGTCGGCCAAAATAAAAACAGGAAATCGCGTTGAAAATCATACTGCCCCAATGTAAATGCGAAACATTAATAGTGATAGCCATGCAAATGTGACCCTCAGCAACTGCAGCTGAATGAGCTAGCTGGACTGGTCTAGCATCTGGTGCCTCTGCTGGGACGGCTGGGATGGCTGGAGCCTCTGTCCACCTGGCTTCCCAGTCTCCAGTTGGCTAGCCCCGGCTTGTTCACATGGAGGCAGAAATGTTCCTACCACTAGAACAGAAGCTGCAGGCCACTTGAGGCCTACGCTCAGAACATGCCCTATGTCACTGATACCACATTCTATTGGTCGTAGCGAGTGAGTCTGGCTAGCCCAGGTTCACGGGATCTGTGAACGGAAGGAGCTGCAAGGAATCTGGACTTTTTTTTTTTTTTTTTTTTGGTGGTTGTTTCTATCTATCTTAGAATGTGCATGAATTGGTGATGCTAAAAGTTTATCTTCATTCTAACTAGGTCTCAAATGCTGCTGGACAAGTCTTTTATGCATTTCCAGCAGCCCAAGCAGCTCTTGTCAATCAGACCACACCACTCCCAGCGCTTTCCCAGAAGGGGGCAGCACTTCTCTGTTGGAGAAGTAAACGCTTTTCTTCCCAGCTATCTCCAATTCAAGCCACTTTTTCAGTAAATGTGGGTCAGCACCTGCACCCCGTTTTACCATCAGAAAAAGAGCAGCCCCTCCCCCATACTTTCTTGTCCACCTATGAATCCTTTGTGTCACTTCTATCATTTCCTTTGTCTTTACGTCATCCTTTTCCACTAGTTCTTAGAATTTAAAGATTCTCAAGTTTATTTGTTTTTTATAAGTATTATTTTATTTTTTAACTTTTTAAATTGTATAGTATAACCTATATACAAAGCAAAGAAAGAAAAAAGCAATAGTTTTCAAAGCACTCTTCAACAAGTAGTTACAGGACAGATCCTAGAGTTTGTCATGGGCTACCATACCGTCCTCTCAAATTTTTTCTTCTAGCTGCTCCAGAACATTGGAGGCTAGAAGGAATATATATATATATATATTTTCTTTTTTCCTAATTGTATTTTGAAAACAGACATATGAAGTTATCACTAATGATTGGGAAAAAGCTGCTCTTTCCATTTCAATCACAAGAATCTTTGATTCCTTGACATTATAAGAAATAGTAGGCACCAGTCAGCACAATACAGGGGAGGGATAATAACATAGGCAGTACTATATGTACTGTTTTCAGGTAGAAAGAAAAAAAGGTGATAGAGACTGTTGAGCAGATTAACTTTACACAAACGAACTGAAATTTAAAGTTTCACAGCACTTCTTCATTTAAAAGGTGAAGCCAAATCTACATATAGAAGACAGTTCATGGAAAATTTTTAGCCATCACACATTCTTATTTCAGCTGATTCAGGGAAAATATTTTTAACACCAGTACAAGGCAAATTGTCATTTTCAGTAATTTCTCATGTTGAAAATAAAATAAGCAAAAGTATATTAAAAATATCTTTAAAAAGTGCAATTCTATGATATATTTGTTGTGTTGGCTTATTCACCCTTGCTTATTCTTTAACAAACAAAAAGTAGGATCTTTTATTTTTGATTTTGATGCTTTGGTAACTTTTCGGTAGAAGGAATATACTTTTTTTATCATCACTTTTTTTTCTTTTTTGTGAAAATATGCGAAAATGTAATAAATTTCAAAGCACGGCACAACAATTAAGTTGTAGAATAGATTTCAGAATTTGGTACGGGTACCAATTTCACCATTTTATGTTTTACTTCTAGCTGCTCTAAGATACTGAAGAGGAAAAGAAATATCAATATAGTTCAGCAATCATGTTTGTTAAACCCTACCTTCTCTGTGTAACTCCACCATCACCTTTAATCTTTCACCCATTCTTTAGGGTTATTTGGGCTATGCCCATTCTAACTTTTTCATGTTGAAAGAGCTGTTAATAATAAGGGGTAGGAAGATAGAACTATCTGATGTTCTGGGAAGGCTGGCCTGTCTCTGTAGCAAGGCTTACCTGGTCCAGGGACCCATCTGGAGATTGTAAGTTTCTGGAAAGTTACTCTAGTGCATGGGACATCTGTAGAATCTTTTTCTTTAATTATTTTTTATTAAACCAAAACAACATACAAACATGAACATTCTTAACAAACGTTCCGTGCATGGTGTAAAATCAGTGACTCACGATATCATCACATAATAGTATATTCATCACCATGATAATTTTTTTAGAACATCTGCATCACTCCAGAAAAAGAGATAAAAAGAAAAAAACTTATACATACCATACCCCTTATCCCTCCCTCTCATTGATCACTAGTATGCAATATATTTTAACCTCTGTTCCCCTACTTTTTTTCTATACCCCTTTCATTGTTCATTGGTATTTCAATCTACTCTATTTAACAATCTGTTCCCCCTTTTATTTATTTATTTATTTTACATGGGCAGACATCAGGAACTGAACCCAGGTCTCTGACATGGTAGGCGAGAACTCTGCCTGCTGAGCCACCGTGGCCCGCCCTATTTACTTATTTTAAATCCTTTTTTTTTTTTTTATCATTTCTCCATACCATAGATAAAATGAACATCAGACCCTCTTCCCTCTATCATTCTCACATTCGGCTTCATTGAGTTTACTAGCATTATTGTGCTACAATTATGTAGTATTGTGCCATCCATTTCTGAATTTTTACAATCAGTCCTGTTGCACAATCTATATCCCTTCAGTTCCACTTACCCAAAATCCCCTTTGTGTGTATTATATAGTGCCCTAGGTGTCTTTTTTTTAAGGACTCCCCTCAACTATTTTGTCTCTGATTACCACTATACCAGATTTTTCCTTTATATCCATACTGGTTCCTCTCCATCATTTTCCGTGAGCTGGGGGCAGTGGGGAGGTGGGTACGACTGTTCAGTGGGTATGGGATTTATGTTTGGGGTAATTAAAATGTTTGGGAACTGGATAGAGGTGATAGCAGCATAGCACTGAAGCTCACTTCAATTTTTAAAAGGTCTATTAAATTTTTTAAAATTATTTATTAATTTAAAAAATTAACAACAAACAAAAATTTTAACATATCATTCCATTCTACATATACAATCAGTAATTCTCAATATCATCACATAGTTGCATATTCATTTCTTAGAACATTTGCATCGATTTAGAAAAAGAAAACAAAAAGAAATAAAACGATAGCAGAAAAAAAAAGATTATACGTACCATACCCCTTACCCCTCGCTTTCATTTATCACTAGCATTTCAAACTAAATTTATTTTAACATTTGTTCCGCCTATTATTTATTTTTATTCCATATGTTCTACTCATCTGTTGATATGGTAGATAAAAGGAGTATCAGACACCAGGTTTTCACAATCACAGAGTCTCATTGTGAAAGCTATATCATTGTTCAATCATCACCAAGAAACATGGCTACTGGAACACAGCTCTACATTTTCAGGCAGTTACCTGCAGCCTCTCCACTACATCTTGATAAATTTTTTTTAATGCCCATTGAAGGAATGGTATTGAGCCCAAGACCTTGGTGCTCTAACCAACTGAGCAACCGGCACATATGGGAACTCTATTTTCTGCATAATCTTTCTGTAAACCTATGAATTTTCTAATTAAAAAATTAATTAAAATGTAACCAGAAAAGGTAAAAAAAAAAATCTCAATTCTTTGGTAAGAAATTTGAAACTTGGATGAAATATCCAGATTTCCAGAAAAATATAACTTAACAAAAGTAACTCAAGAAGAAAAAAAGAACTTAGTATAATTTTTAAAAACATTGAAGCAGACCCAAATTTTTCAGAACTTTCAAGGAACTTTCATTCCAGTCTTATCCGAACTCTGGAAGAGAATAGGAAAAAAGGGAGGGAGTATCCTCAGAAAAAACAGTTCTATGAGGCCAAACCAATTCTATGAAGCCCAAACCTTGCCACCAAAACTAGTCAAGGACAGTGTGAGAACAGGAAATTACTAGGCCATTTTTCTGTATAAATGTTAAAATCACAAAAGACCAAATTGAACCCAAATGTGTATAAAATATCAAACTCTGTGACTTAAGTTTAGAAAATATTTAAATGTTGAAATATTAGGATATAAGAAAATGTATCTTGGATGCAGAAAAATTAGCAATATTCAACCTTAATTTCTTATAAAAACGCGTAGTAAATAGGAATAGAAGGGAACTTCTCTATGGAAGGTATTTATGAAACATTTTCTACAAACATCATCTTAAATATAGTTTCAATAGAGGTTTCCTTTTAAATTTAGAGGCAAGATACTGTCCATGTTTACTCCTTTTATTGGCCATAAACAAAAGAAACAAGTAAATTAAATGACTTGGAAAATTAGCCATTTGGCAAACTGGTTTTCATCAGATCAGCTTTCAAAGAAGAAAAACACATGTTTTTCTTTGAATTGGCAATCATTTTTCGGCAATTTGGTCTGCTTGCTACGACTTCTAATTCGATCGTGCAATTAAAGTCCCATCCGGTGTGGTTTGTATTGAATGGAAAATTTACTGGAACCAAACAAAACAACTCAGAGCAGTAACGGATCAATTCTTATACAAGCCACAAACAGAAAAATGTAATTTTAGAAAAATATCTTTTAATAATAGTAACAAAAACTCCCACTGGCAGTGAAAGGTAGTTTCCATTTCCACACATCTTTAAAATGCAGTTAGAACTGTTTTTTCTGTGTCGCAGGCTTTCTATTTACGTGGGCTTCTCGAGAGCCCTGTGTCCCCTCGAGGTCACCACAGAGCAGCAGTAGTCCTCAAACAGATCTCTTTGACAAGGATAAAGGATTGTTAATCCACCAATGTGTTTCAACCAGAAAGTTCAGCTTCACTGGATAAATTTTGGCTGGACTCAGCATTCGGGTGGAGGAAAGTATTTTCCTGGTGTTGGGAACTGGTAGAAAATGTAGAGTGAAAGGAGAGGAGGGAGAAAAAAAGGTGAAACTAAACGCGTGTGGATCCAAATTCCAGCTTGGGTGAGAGACTTGGTAGACCTGGGAAGTAGGCGATTCAGAGAGCAAGTTAAGCGACTGGCTGTGAAGGAGGATTGAGAACTACTGAGTTCAAAGTTTTGGACGTCACAGAGCACCGATTCCAGTGGTGGCTTAGTAACCCACCAGCGGGGTGGCACAGGCACATAAGAGTTGGTTGACCTTCCATTTCTTCTATACTTCTTGCCCTTCTTACCACTTTAGGCTCATTTTGGAGCTAAAATGCTGAAATGTAGGTAAAAGTGATTATTTTATTTTATTTTTACCCCAAAGCACTATCCAATGGTGAGTTAAACTCTGCTTAAGGGAGGCATTGACATTGTGTAGCAAGGAAAAGTTTCAGCAATTCTCTCTATCTAGGCTTCGGTTATAATTAGTAACAGCTGACTTGACCTATAAGTTCCCCTCCAGCAGCACCTCTACCCAGCAAGCCTAGTTCTGTCACCCCCAACCCGCACACTTTCGGGGTATGAGCTAAGATTTGTTCTTACTGTTGCCATTCTTTTCTATTTGTCAGTTTCCACAACGTCCTGCCAGCCTGATTCTCAGGAAGGTCATCCAAATGTTAAATGTTCCCCAGCTTAAAAGCCTAAGAGAGGTACAGAATTTGCTGGAAGACAAAAAGCAAAGGAAAGGATACTGCATTCTGGCTGGAAGCATGGAGAGGGGGAGAATGTTGTAGAATCAAGTTTTCCCACCTCGAACCCAGAAAAGACCACTGTTGGAAGCAAAACCATCAATACCCCTAAGATCTGAGTACGAGCGTCAATTTCCTTGCTTAAAACTCTTCAGTGGTGTCTTACTACATGAAAGGCCACCTCTTTAAAACCAAGGTCTCCAATGCCATGCTTGTTTGACCTCGCCTGACGTTTCTCTTCATCCTTCCACCCTTCCCCTTTTTGCACAACTCCCCACCGCAAGGCACTTGTATGCTGTGTACGTTACCCGAAATTCTCCTCCCTGATCCTAACTCTTCTTCCCAATTAACTCCTGTGGTCTCTTCGGACCTGAACACAAGCATTGCTTCCTCAGAGGAGTTTTTCCCTGATCCCCCAAACCAGGGCATTGTAACTTGTGAGGCACCTTCAGAGTGCCTGGTGCTGTTTCTTCCTAACATTCATCACAATTTGCCATTTATGTTTATTTGAATGTATACTCGGTTCACTCTTTGTTTGTTTGTTTACTTTTTATTTTTTATTAATTAAAAAAATTAACAACAAACAAAAACATTAACATATCATTCCATTCTACATATATAATCAGTAATTCTTAATATCATCACATAGTTGCATATTGATCATTTCTTAGAGCATTTGCATCGATTTAGAAAAAGAAATAAAAAGACAACAGAAAAAGAAATAAAACGATAACAGAAAGAAAAAAAGATTATACATACCATACCCCTTACCCCTCGCTTTCATTTATCACTAGCATTTCAAACTAAATTTATTTTAACATTTGTTCACCCTATTATTTATTTTTATTCCATATGTTCTACTCATCTGTTGACAAGGTAGATAAAAGGAGCATCAGACACAAGGTTTTCACAATCACACAGTCACATTGTGAAAGCTATACCATTATACAATCATCATCTAGAAACATGGCTTCTGGGACACAGCTCTACATTTTCAGGCAGTTCCCTCCAGCCTCTCTACTACATCTTGAACAACAAGGTGATATCTACTTAATGTATAAGAATAACCTCCAGGATAACCTCTCGACTCTGTCTGGAATCTCTCAGCCTTTGACACTAGGTCTTATTTCACTCTTCCCCCTTTTGGTCAAGAAGATTTTCTCAATCCCTTGATGCTGAGTCTCAGCTCATTCTAGGGGTTTTCTCAATCCCTTGATGCTGAGTCTCAGCTCATTCTAGGATTTCTGTCCCACGTTGCCAGGAAGGTCCACACCCCTGGGAGTCATGTCCCACATAGACAGGGGGAGGGTGGTGAGTTTGCTTTTTGTGTTGGCTGGAGAGAGAGGCCACATCTGAGCAACAAAAGAGGCTCTCTTGGGGGTGACTCTTAGGCCTAAATTTTAAGTAGACTTGACCTATCCTTTGCGGGGTTAAGTTTCATATGAACAGACCCCAAGACTGGAGGCTCAGCCTACAGCTTTGGTTGTCCACACTGCTTGTGAAAATATCAAGAATTCAACTTGGGGAGGTTGAATTTTCCCCCATTCTCACCATTCCCCGAAGGGGACTTTGCAAATACTTTTCCACTCACTGACTGAATCACTCTGGGATTCATCGGGGCACCACTCTGGACAAACCAGCAAAATCTCATGTCCTACCCAAGGTTCCATGTACTTATGTTGTTCAACCAACTATCTACATAAATTATATTAGGAGATGCAATAGTCAAAATGTAAGTTTTGTACCAAATAGACATTTTTTGCTTTAGTCTCACACACAAGATGAAATTTTAAAATATTAATTACCGTCTATTTCCAGCACCCTGCAGTGATGACATTTCTTTGTTCTTCCTCATGCAAAAACATTTTTTGAATTTGTACATTTAGTCACTATCATTATACACTCTAGGCATTCCTAGATTATACCATCTTTCTTTCTGATTTCATTTGTGCCCCCCAGCCCTTCTCCCTCTATCATTCTCACATTCAGCTTCATTCAGTGTTTGAACATAATTGTATGACAGTTAGGTAGTATTGTGCTGTCCATTTCTGAGTTTTTATATTCAGTCCTGTTGCACAATCTGTATCTCTTCAGCTCCAATTACCCAATATCTTACCCTATTTCTATCTTCTGATGGTCCCCGCTACCAACAAAATATTCCAAGTTTATTCAACAATGTCAGTTCACACCAGTGAGACCATACAGTATTTGTTCTTCTGTTTCTGGCCAATCTCACTCAGCATAATGTCCTCAAGGTCCACCCATGTTGTTACATACTTCATAACTTTATTCTGTCTTACAGCTGCATAATATTCCATCGTATGTCTATAACACAATTTATTTAGCCACCTATCTGTTGATGGACATTTTAGCTGTTTCTATCTCTTGGTAATTGTAAATAATGCTGCTATAAACATTGGTGTGCAAATGTCCATTTGTGTCCTTGGCTTCATGTCCTTTGAGTAAAGACAGCATATAGATGGGTTCTGTTTTTTAATCCATTCTGCCAGTCTATGTCTTTTGATTGGGGAGTTTAATCCATTAACATTTAGTGTTATTACTGCATGGGTAGTACTTTCTTCTACTATTTTGCCTTTTGGATTTTATATGTCTAATCTAATTTTCCTTATTTTTACCTTTACTCATAGTCTTCCTTTCTACACTCTTCTCCACACCTCTCTCTTCTGTCTTTTCGTATCTGTCTCTAGTGCTCCCTTTAGTATTTCTTGCAGAGCTGGTCTCTTGGTCACAAATTCTCTCAGTGATTTTTTTGCCTGAAAATATTTTAATTTCTGCCTCATTTTTTGAAGGACAATTTTGCTGGATATAGAATTCTTGGTTGGCAGTTTTTCTCATTTAGTAATTTAAATATATCATCCCACTGTCTTCTCACCTCCATGGTTTCTGCTGAGAAATTTACACATAGTCTTATTGGGCTTCCCTTGTATGTGATGGATTGCTTTTCTCTTGCTGCTTTCAAGATTCTCTCTTTCTCTTTGACCTCTGACATTCTGATTAGTAAATGTCTTAGAGTACGTCTATTTGGATCTATTCTCTTTGGGGTACACTGCACTTCTTGGATCTGTAATTTTAAGTCTTTCATAAGAGTTGGGAAATTTTCAGTGATAATCTCCTCCATTAGTTTTTCTCCTCCTTTTCCCTTCTCTTCTCCTTTTGGGACACCCACAACATGTATATTCATGCACTGCATATTGTCATTTGGTTCCCTGAGTCCCTGCTCATATTTTTCCATTTTTTCCCTATATTTTCTTTTGCTTGTCGGATTTCAGATGTTCTGTCCTCCAGTTCACTAATCCTATGTTCTGCCTCTTGAAATCTACCATTGTAAGTTTCCATTGTTTTTTTGTCTCTTCTACCATGCCTTTCATTCCCATAAGTTCTGTGATTTGTTTTTTCAGACTTTCAATTTCTTCTTTTTGTTCATTCTTTGCTTTCTTTATATCCTCCCTCAGTTCATTGATTTGGTTTTTGATGAGGTTTTCCATGTCTGTTCATATATTCTGAATTAATTGTTTCAGCTCCTATATCTCATTTGAATTGTTGGTTTGTTCCTTTGACTGGGCCATATCTTCACTTTTCCTAGTGTGATATATTATTTTTTGCTGGTGTCTAGGCATTTAATTACCTTAATTAGTTTATTATGGAGATTGCTTTCACTTCTTTTATCTAGGGTTTTCTTGCTGGATGAATTTGTTGTCTATCTGTTCTTTAACATTCAGTTCAGCTTTATCTGAACCTCTAGCTTAGGTTTTATTTAACAGAGGAGAATTTTTCAGTTCTTGTTTTCTTGTTTCTTGCCCTGCTTGTATGGTGCTTTTCCCTCCACACCCTTAGGAGGGTCTACTTGGGTATTATAGACCCCAGCTGGATTTTCCCAGACCAAACTGGCCTCCTATCAGGAGGAAAGAGTCACCTGCATCAGTTTTCCCTGAGGGTGAGACCCAACAGGTTGAAAGACTTTCCTGTGAAGTCTCTGGGCTCTGGTTTTCTTATCCTGCCCAGTATGTGGCGCTTGTCTGCCTGCAAGTCCCACCAGCATAAGATGATGTGGTACCTTTAATTTTGGTGGACTCCCCCAGCTGGGAACGTGGTGGAGACAGAGGAGAGGTTGTAGGCTGGTTTTAATGGCTTCAAATTACCAAGGCCTGCTGTCTGAATTCCTTGAGGGAGGGATTCCACCTGAGTTGGGCTTCACCCCTCCCCTGGGGAAGGCACAGGCTCCAGACAAGCCCTCAAATGAGCTTGTTTCTGCCTATGCTTGGGGCAGTTGCAGCCTGAGAAGCCCTGCCACTGTATCCAAAGGCAGTCAAGCCTTTGTAGAAACACAGCCACAAAAACCTGTGTTTCCTTTTTTTTTTTTTTTTCTTTTTCTTTTTCCGTCAGCCCTGCTGCCTTGGCGCCAGTGCAAAAATGAGAGACCTCTGCTTTGACCAGGTTCACCTGAGCTGGGGGCCCTCTTTTAGTAGTCAGAATTTGTTAAATAATTCCACAATTGGCGTTTGGTTGGGCTCAACCTCTGCTGCTGGTAAAGTCTCTTTCCTTTCCCCTCTGGGAAGAAGCCTGTGGGGGAGGCCACCCGCGGCTTGAGGAACTCATGGTTCTGGGGGGGCTCGCAGCTGGTCCAGACTGGGGTACGCTGTGTCCGGGCACTGACATGGCCCCAGGAGCTGTTCTGTACTGTTTCTGTTTATTTAGTAGTTGTTCTGGAGGACGAACTAAAATGCACACATTGCTAAGCCGCCATCTTGGCTCGGAAGTCCAGATTGGCTGTTTTTATTTGAGGGGTCCGTTAGTCTTTACTGACTTTTCTGTAGCTCTGTTGACAGTTCTCAAAGCCTTTCTGGCAGCTCTAGGTAAAGCTGGTGGAGCATCAAATACTTCGCCAGCACATGGTATTCAAACCTGAGCTCTCTCATCAAGGGCTCTCACCCAAGGCCCAGGCCCCAGCTTCAGCCCATCCTTAGGAGCCACGTGGGTGCCTGGTTCTCCATTTTCCTTATCAACAAAGATTAGAGTAGCCATTCTGGATTACTCCAAAGTTCCACCGCCCACGGCTGCACAGGGCTCCCATTTAGTAATGTTTCCATTTTTTTTTTCTGTGGAAGTTCTTGGGCTTATTCCTAGGTAGTTGATATTTTTTGATATATCATAAATAAAATTTATTTTTGTGTATTTACTTTGTATCCAGTAACTTTGCTGGATTCATTTATTAATTTTAATAGTTTACCGAGTCTTCTGTCGATTCTTTAAAATCCAGAAAGTTTAAGGTTTATGTATCCATTGTGTTGCTTACAAATAAGAACAATTTCATTCCCTTCTTTCCTGTCCTTATCCATTTCACTTCTTTTTCTTATTTTAGGGTTTTTGCTAGTACCTCCAGTACAATGATGAATGTAAATGGTGATAACAGGCATCTATGTGTTGTTCCCAGTCTCAGACTGAAAGTTTTCGATGTATTTCCATGAAGCAACCTATCAATTGTAGATTTTTATCAAGTTTTAAAGTTCTTTTCTATTCCTAGCTAGTTAAAACTTTTCATTTATTATTCATATTTGTTCAGTTTTACCACATACTTTTCCTCAGTCTATTGAGATGATCATAAGGTTTTTTTGAATGTTTTTATCGTGATAATATTGATAGACAATAAACTGCACATACATAAAGTACAACCTGATAAGTTTTGACCTGTGTCTCTTTCTGTTCTTCCTCCTCCTTCTCCTTCTCTCCTTCCTCTTGTTCTTCCTCCTCATCCTTCTCCTTACTTGGAATCAGGATCTTTGCTCTTGAGGCTTCCAGCTGATTGGATGAGACACACCCATATCCTTGAGGTAATTTCCTTTACAAAGTCAACCGACTGTAGATACTAATCACATCTACAAAATACCTGTATCGCAACATCTAGGCTAGTGTTTGACCAACCAGCTGGGCACCATAATCTATCCGAGTTGATGCATAAAATTAACCATCACAGCACCTGCCCAGCAGTAAAATTTAGGCTGGAGTTATCGATTTGGATATTAACAGCAAAGAGATGGTAAGTCTAGCATGCAGGTTTGGAAGGATGTATGTCCCCTAGAAAAGCCATGTTTTAATCCTAATCCCATTTTGTAAAGGCAGACGCTTCTTCTAATCCCTATTCAGTATTGTTTGTGTGTTTGGAAATGTAACCAGATCATCTCCCTGGAGATGTGATGTAATCAAGAGTGGTTGTTAAAATGGATTAGGTGACGCCATGTCTCCACCCATTCGGGTGGGTCTTGAGAAGTTTCTGGAGTCCTATAAAAGAAGAAACATTTTGGAGAATGGGAGATTTGGAGACAACAGAAAATGCTGCAGCACTACAAAGCAGAGAGTCCACTAGTCAGTGACTTTTGGAGATGAAGAAGGAAAATGTCTCCCCGGGAGCTTCATGAAACCGGAAGCCAGGAGAGAAAGTAGCAGATGACGCCTTGCTGGCCATGTGCCCTTCCAGTTGAGAGAGAAGCCCTGACTTTGTTCGCCATGTGCCTTCTCACATGAGAGAGAAACCCTGAACTTTGTTGGCCTTCTTGAACCGAGGTATCTTTCCCTGAGTGCCTTAGATTGGACATTCCTTTAGACTTGTTTTAATTGGGACATTTTCTCGGCCTTAGAACTGTAAACTAGCAACTTATTAAATTCCCCTTTTTAAAAGCCATTCTGTTTCTGGTATATTGCATTCCAGTGGCTAGCAAACTAGAACAGCTAGGGAGGGTGTTTGCAGAAAGAAGATAACCTCAAACAGCTCTCTTGCTCATTAATTTCCTTTTTGTTTTGATCTTAGAGAAAGGAGGTATAAGGGACCTCTTTTCAGCTGAAAGGGAGTGCTCATGCTTTTTTAGGGGGGGATGGGCTCAGCTCTTTTTTGTTTGTTTCTCTTTTTTATTAATTTTTTATTTTTGATTTTAAATATAACAACAAACACGAACAAACTTATGATCATTCCCTTCTACATATATGATCAGTAATTCACAATATCATCACATAGTTGCATAATCATCATGATCATGTCAGAGCATTTGTGTCAATTCAGAAAAAGAAATAAAAAGACAACAGAAAATAATTCATACATACCATACCCCTTACCCCTCCCTTTCATTGATCACTAACATTTCAATCTAAATTTATTTTAACATTTGTTCCCCCTATTATTTATTTTTATTCTGTATGTTTTACTCGTCTGTTGATAAGGTAGATAAAAGGAGCATCAGACACGAGGTTTTCACAATCACACAGTCACATTGTGAAAGCTGTATCATTATACAATCATCTTCAAGAAACATGGCTACTGGAACACAGGTCTACATTTTCAGGCAGTTCCCTCCAGCCTCTCCATTACATCTTGACTAACGAGGTGATATCTATTTAATGCATAAAAATAGCTTCCAGAATAACCTCTCGACTCTGTTTGGAATCTCTCAGTCATTGACACTTTATTTTGTCTCATTTCACTCTTCCCTCTTTTTGATCATAAGATTTTGTTCCTTTGTTCTAATAATGTGTGAATTAGGCTGATTTTCAAATGTTAATTCAATCTTGCATTCTGAAACTAACCTACCTTAGTTATGAGGTATCATCCTTTATGTGCATGGCTAGATTCAATTTTCACATTTTTTCAGAATTTTGTATCTAAATTCATAAGGGAGCTGGGCTACAATTTTCCTTTCTTGCAATGCATTTCCGGGTTTTGGAATCAAGCTGACCTTATAAAATGCGTTGGGGAGTGTCTCTTTTTAACTCTCTCAAATTATTTATTTCAGATTGATGTTATTGTGAAGGGTTGAGAAATTTTTCCATTGCTGAAAACTTAGCTAAAATCAGGGTGACAAAACCCAGCATGGTGCGCCCCACAACATTATTTCTTCTTAAGAGCTGGAAGAATTCACCATTAAAGCCATCTGGGTCTGGGAGTTTTCTTTGTGGGAAGGGTTTTAAATAAATACTCAAATTTTTACTAGATATAGAACTTTCAAATTTTCTCTTTCTTGTTTCATTTTGGGAAGTTGTACTTTTCTGGGAATATGTCAATTTTATCCAGATTTTAAAATTTAGTGGCATACAAAGAATGAAAGAGGACCCGTACTCAGTTTTGATCATTTTGATAAAAGTGGATCAATGACCTAAATATAAGAGCCAGTACCATAAAACCCCTAAAAGACAATATAGGAAAACATCTTCAAGGTCTAGTAATAGGAGGTAGCTTCTTAAACTACCCCCAAGCACAAGCAACAAAAGAAAAAAATAGATAAATGGGAACACCTCAAAATCAAATGCTTCTGTGCCTCAAAGAACTTTGTCAAAAAGTTGAAGAGGCAGCCAACTCAATGGGAGAAAATATTTGGAAACCACATATCAGATAAAGGTTTGTTATCCTGTATACATAAATAAATCATGCAAATTCTAAAATGAGTAAAAGATATGGATAGACATTTTTTTGAAGAGCAATTACAAATGGCTAAGAAGCATATGAAGAGCTGCTCATCTTTATCATCTACAAGAGAAATGCAAATAAAGACCACAGTGAGATAAGAATCTGTAAGAATGACTGCTATTAAACAAACAAGAAACTACAAATATTGGAAAGGATGTGGAAAAATTTAAACACTTATTCACTGCTTTTGGGAATGCATAATGGTACAGCTGCTGTGGAACACAGTTTTGGGGGTTCCTTAGAAAACGAAATATCTAGTTGCCCTGTGACTCGGCAATAGCACTATTCAGTGTGAACAAGAAGAGCTGAAAGCAGTGACACGACAGACATTTGCACACCAATGTTCATAGTGGCATTATTCACAGTTGCCAAAGAATGGAAGCAATTCAAGTCTCCATCAGGAGACGAGTATATAAATAAAATGTAGCATATACATATGGTGGAATATTATGCAGCAAAGACAAAATGAGGTCCAGAAGCATATGACAATATGGATGAAACTTGAAGACACAATGCTGAGTGAAATAATCCAGACATAAAAGGATAGATACTGTATGATTTCAATAGATACTGTATGATGGTCAAAAGTAAACTCAGAGGCTTATAATGTGGGATCCAGGGGACCTAGAGATACACAAAAACTAGAGATAGGTAAACAGTTACCTGATGAGGTTGAACTTAAATGTAAGGGAATAGATAGACGTGATGGTAGTTCATTAGTGGGGTTATAAGTAATATTGCCATATTGAAGGGGAATATGGCGAAAGGGGTTGTATAGAGCCATGCATTCCAGCAATTAACCCTACAAGCATAAATAAGTTCTTGCATGAACTACTCCAAAGGCATGAATCTTGTGCAAAGAGTCAATAATGGAGGAGTACAGGGAGAAAACTACTATTGCATGCTGTGGTCTGCAGTTAACAGGGAGACATTAGCAATACCGCAGCAATACCAGGGGGTAATGGTGGGGGGGAAGAGCTAAGGGGAGGTTTAGATTTTCTTTTTGGTGAGGGTATGTTTATCTGTTATTTTTCTCTTTAGAGCAGTGAAAATTGTGTAAAATTGAGAATGTTGATGATTGCACAGATAAGTGAGGATTCTGTGAGACATGGATTGTTTATTTTGGATATTATCCATCATGTCCAATGGATAGAGGTAGCCAAAGGATACATTCACTGAGAAGCAGAAAGGTGATATATATGATAGGTTAGTGTGCAGCCACAGAAAAGAACTACAGAAATGAGGCATGTATTGGGGTAAATGAGCCTTGGGGGCATTATGTTGTGCCAAATAAGTAAAAAACAAAAGAACAAATATTGTATGGTTTCCTTTATTTTTACTTCTTTTTTTTGGGGGGGGGGCGGTGTTGATTGTTTATTTCTTCCTTCCTATAACCAGTAAAAAAAAAAAAAAAAGCAACACAAGTACAGGAATTCCATTTTAAAAAATCATCAGAGTGCAGAGATGGCCCCAGCACCTGCCAGTGTTATGTTCAACTTACATATTTACAGTGTGTTGTTAGGGCATGGTTACAGAGGCCTGTTTAAAATATAACAAAAGATATGAGCATGGTCTTTTCCTTCTTTGCTTTTCTTACATAGAAGAACCCCAACCCATTTCCAAAGAAAGAACTTGCTATAAACATAAATTGTACTGGCTATTAACTATGTTATGAAAAGTGCTACACAGGTGCACGGCTATAAAAATAGTATATAAATGGTTATATTTGGGAACTGCTGTCTACACAGGGAAAGGTTAGAGGAGTGTTCTGTTTGATATCCCAACCTGTTAAAACGGTGGATAAGCTAGGATGGGAGAGGACAGGGTCTTGGAGCATAGCTGCAAAAATTCCTCTTTCCCAGACAGTTGAAGTTCACTCACAGATGAGAAATGGGACTGCAGGAGGTCAGGAGATGTGGAGGAAAGAATACAACACGGGGCTCTAGAAGGCAGCGGGGACAAGAACGATGAGTCCCTTGGGCCCACTGACACAGGAGGGCGTCACCACTCCCTGACAATCACAGTTCTGTGGTTAGTTCAGATGTGCCCCGATCTCCGCCGTCTTGAGTCAAGTTCAGAGCTTGTGAGTCTGCAGAAACAGCGGGAATCAAAGTTTATCTATGAGGAAATGGGGGAAAGTTTGGAAAGATGTTCTAGCTTAGATTATGATATATGCATATATGGATGGAGGGAGGGAGGGAAGGAAGGATGGACGGATGGAAGCTGACCACTAAAAGTGGGATCAGAAAGTCACCTTTAGGTGCGCAGAGTGAGAAGGAGGCAGAAATGCAGAACAATTCTATGCTCTGATGCTCTCTGGAAGTCAAGGTGACAGCAGTGGAGGGAAAGGACTTAGAGAGCCTGCTTATCTTCTTCCACTTGACCCAACATTCTATAGTGGACAGTGCTTGGTTTTAACTGTATCTCACAGATGGTTTCTAAATTAGCCAAATTAAGAACTTGAGGTTGTTTTGGCAGATAAATCATCTCCCTCAAATATTAATTATTCCCTAGCCCTTGTCCTCCATCTGCCAACCTTGGGAATAGGACACACCTGCTCTCCTTATTTTGAGTAGCCTGGAGCACCAGGCAGGCGAGACAAAGCACATCCTGAACTTCTCTTTGTGCCTTAGACAGGGCTCCCACTCCAGAAACTTTCTAGCCCCAGCAGAGCCTAAGCTGCTTCACCCTTGTCAGATAAAAACAAATGGAATAGTCATTGTTCGGGTGTTGAGAACAGCAGGTGAGCCTCCTGGAGCAGCCCCACCTGCTGAAGTAATTTGGGGAGCAATGGTAAACTGGAAAGACCCAAAATGTAGACTCCTCTAAGTATCTTTGAGCTACAAATATTTATACTGTTTCCAGAGATTGGGCTGGTCTGGACAAGGGTGTCTGGGAGCAGCTGCCCTTGTCCTGCCTCTTGATTGAAGCCAGTCTTTGACAGTTATGTTTGAGCTTTATCACAATAAAAGAAAGTATAAATAACTCTGTACATGTCTGAATAAATACAGCATTTACACATGTGCCCTTAAGAACCTTCCATAAATTCCCCTCTGGGCCCTTTAGTTCTGAAGAGAATGGTTTGAGTCTGAAGCCAGGTTCTATCAACCAACCCAGCCTGTGTGCAGGAGAGGGCATGATCACTTACATAGCCAGGTTTCATTGTCAAATTCTCTTTCAGTGTTGTCCTGCATCGTCCTGGGAGAGGAGGACCAGGGGAGCAGGGCCTGCAAAAGATGACCCTGCAGGCAGACGTGCTGGACTCAGGGGAACCCGAGTTAGGACTGATGTCAACATCATTTCTTCATGGGTCACAGATCCCTAAAATGTATTGTAAGGCATGCAGAACCTAGAAGGACCTAAGTAGTAGGACTGGGGGTCCCCTTCTCCCACCTCTGGGTAGCCTCCTAAAAGGCTGTAGAACTGGAGATGGACTTTGCACCCATGGTATCGTCTTGAGACTTGACCCCATCCTGAGCCTCTGTGTTCAAGGCCATGTCATTGAAGGCCTCTAGGGCCTTGATAGGGATATCCTTAGAGGGCTCCTGCATTTCCTCAGGTCTTCGCAGCGCTTGCTGCAGCAGCAGCGACTGGGGCAGCTGCACAGCATACAGCACATACGAGAGCAGCAGCAGGAGCACCTCTTGCAGCAGCTGGTGAACAGGGAGATGAGGCTGTCCCAGGGCTTCAGCAAGTGCATCCACAAGGGCAGGATGTTCCAGTTTTCGAGCTTCCTGGCCAGGACACACAGGCAGCAGGACTGCGGGATCCTCAGGGGCACCACCAGGAGGAGCAGGAAGATGATGGGCACCCCCACAACCACCAGCACGGGCCAGCCACTCAGCGAGAGCCCAAACACTGCCAGTGGGATCAGGAAGAAGAAGAAGATCAGGTAGAAAGCAACCAGCCAGGGGTACTTTGCTGAGATGCTGCCCAGCCCCTTGGCCAGCAGATGGGCAGGTGGATGAACGGGATCGGGTACCAAGGGAAGATGCCTGAGATGTTGAAGAAGAAGCGGCACACAGCGATCTGGAGGGAGCTCCTTAATGTGTTGCCTGGACTGGTCAAGGCGGATAGGATGGCAGTGGTGGTGGTGCCGATGTTGGAGGCCTCTTGGTGGTTATCACACTTAGGTCAATCGGTGGGGTCAAGGCAGGCATGAACACGGAACTGCTTTGTATGATGAAGATCATGTCTGCCCCCACAAGGATGGCCAGGTAGCCAGTGACGCAAACAGAGGGAAAGGGTGTGTCAGTATTGAGGTTCTTTTTGATGACAATTGTGACTTGTCCCCTGAACACAGAGTTCAGGAGCTTGACAGTCATGTACAGGCAGCCACAGAGGGCAAGCAGGGAGAATGCCAGCATGATACCTATGACCAGATCTGGGAGGTTGACATTGACAAAGATGTGCCGACATTTGGCAATATTTTCCTTCTGGGTCACATTCTTGAGGGTCCAGCCCTGAAAATGATCCATCCAACAGAGGGAAGGGGAGGTGTAGTTCTTGGATGAGGGGACAGTGACGTTCATCTCACCCACCTCGCTCACCAGGTGGTACCAAATCTCGATGAGACTCTTGTCTTTGGCTGCTTCATCTTTCAGTTCGATTTGGTTGACACCCTTTTTATCCAGCGGGACAATGAGTTGCATGAAAGGATCCGTGATGACTTTCAGAAGTTCTGGGGCGTCTTCTCCATTTCTCAGGTAGAAGGTCTCCACCCCAAGATTGGTTAGGATCTCCAGGTGGTGGGTGGCCGCCTCCAGGAGCAAAAGCATAAACACAGAGAGCCAGTTGAAGAAGTTGTGGACCGTGGCACCTGGAAAGGCCCTTCTGAACTCATTTCTGTCTCCTGCCTGCGTGAGCACCATGATGGGGTTGGTGATTGAGGTCCCGATGTTGGCACCTATGATAACGGGGATGGCAGCCAGCATGGTCAACAGTGAGGAGGCCACCATGCTGACAATGATGGACGTGGATGTGCTGGAACTTTGAATCAGGATGGTCACCAACATCTGAATCACCAGCCCTGCCACAAGGTTGGACATTATAGAGTTGTTGCTGAAGAACTTCCCAGCCACCTTTCCTTCAACCAGCTGGAAGACGTTGCCGAGGACATCCAAGAAGCGCATGAACAGGTAGAGAAATCCCAGAAGGAGGATGAATTTTTCAATCCCTTACAAGATACATAGAATCTTCCCTTTGGTGCCTCTCTCTGACCATTTGATCCCTTTGTCCTGAAACTCAGGCTGGTTCCAGGTATTTTCCATCTCTGCAGGCTCCTCTATCAGAGCCATGGTAGAATATTTGGCAGAAGTTTGATTTGGTTACAGGGGACCCAGAGGCATATTTGGTGGTCTCTTTACCTTTTGCAGACATGGACTGCTGACCAGTGGTCCCTTCAATGTATTTATTGGGCATTTTCCACCTCAAGCCAAGACACCCTGGTCGTTCTGAACACAAATTTGAAAGCCATCCAGGCCTGAGTCTCCCTTCTGTCTCTGCTGAGTCTAGGCCCACCAGGCTATTTTGAGGCTAAAAGGAAATAAAAATCAATGCATCATCAAGGCAGTGCTTTCTTTCTGAAGACTGTGGTATCCTGGGGCTGGCTGCTGGCTATCTTTCATCCACAAGGCACATGGAATCTCCTGGTCTCTCCTTTCACTTCCAGTTTCTGTTGATGTTTAGCTTCTGGCTACTCCATCTTTGGTTTTTCTATATGGTCTTCTTTTTTTTTACATGGGCAGGCACTGGGAATCGAACCCGGGTCTTCTGGCGTGGCAGGCGCGCATTCTTGCCTGCTGAGCCGCCGTGGCCCGCCCTATGTGGTCTTCTTTAGAAAATACTTGTAAGAAAATTGGGGCTTAGATTGTAAGCTTTTATAGCAATTACATTTAGTCTGGAGTTGTGATATTTCCAGATTCTGAGATGCTGTGCTATATGTGTATAACCTGGTATTTCCCTGGAACTCTGGATTCCTGTGTGACGCCTAAGACTCTGAGTTGGAGTTCAGCAGCTCTGAAAGTCAGCATTGCTGCATACAACTGTTAAGGGCTTCAATTAAGAACGAAGCTGATCTGGTTGGGACGAAGGTAATCAGAATACAGGGCCAAGGAAGATAGTGTCTGTATTTTAGAGCTTCACCTACTATATGAGACCAAAGGAAGAGAGGTTTATTTTGTTCAAAACCTCAATTTTCTAGAGTGTCAATGACTGAGAGATTCCAAACAGAGTCCAGAGGTTATCCTGGAGGTTATTTTTACACATTAAATAGATATCATCTTGTTAGTCAAGATGTAATGGAGAGGCTGGAGGGAACTGCCTGGAAATGTAGAGTTGTGTTCCAGTAGCCATGTATCTTGAGGATGATTAAATAATGATATAGCTTTTACAATGTGACTGTGTGACTGTGAAAACCTTGTGTCTGATGCTCCTTTTATCTACCTTGTCAACAGATGAGTAGAACATATGGAATAAAAATAAATAATAGGGGGAACAAATGTAAAATAAATTTAGTAGATTAAAATGCTGGTGATCAATGAAGGAGAGAGGTAAGGGGTAGGTATGTATGAATTTTTTTTCTGTTTTCTTTTTATTTCTTTTTCTGAATTGATGCAAATTTTCTAAGAAATCGTGATGATGAATACACACACACACAAAAAAAACAACCCTCAATTTTCTGTAGCACACAATATAACTCAATATGCCTGGATAGCTCATTTAAGCAAACCGAGCATTTGGAGCCCAGAGTGGGAACAAGTCTTTGTAATTCTGTATAGCTTAATGTAATACCTGGATATGTCCCAAAGTGTTGGGTAGATAAATAAAAAGTATTGGTGAAGTCTCTTAAGGGACAGGAGAAGAAATGTGGAACTATTAAACTTTCTCACCTGGGACACCCCTGATACTTTCTCAAACATTAGGGACTCCTAAGTCAATAGGCCAAGCTCTTGATCTTGAGGCTTACTCTTATGACATCTTTTTCTGTAGTGGAAAAACTAAGCCTGCCTATGATTATGCCTAAGAGTTAGGTCCAAAAAACCCTTTTTATTGCTCAGATATAAATTCTCTCTCCCTAAGCCCAACTCGATAAGGAAAATCACTACGCCCCCTCCCCCTACATGGGACATGGTATCCAGGAATGAAAGTCTTCCTGGAAATGTGGGGCATGACTCCCAGGGATGAGCTTAGTCCTGACATCATGAGATCAACAACACCTTCCTGACCAAAAAGGGGAAAAGAAAAGTAACAAAATAAGGTATCAGTGGGTAAGAGAGTTCAATTAGAGTCAAGAGGCTATTCTGGAGGCTACTCTTATGCAAGTTTCAGCTAGATAGTGCTGATTGCTGTGGTTTGTCAAACCCCAACCGGTATCATTCCTGTTAACCCCAAAGAACACCCAGGGCTCTATCTGGGATCCTCCAAATGTTTCACGCACCAAGTTTACTTTCCAGAAACCTATAACCTCTAGATGGTAATAGGGCAGGTAAGTCCTGAAAACCAGAGGGGCCAGCCTCTGAAAGACATCACCTAGTTCCATCCCTATCGAATACCGTCAAGATCCCTTTCCCACATGAAGACGTTAGAATGAGCATAGCCCAAATATCCTTAAAGACTGGGAGGAGGATCAAAGGAGAAGGAGTTAGAACAGAGAAGACAAGATTTAAGGAACGAGTATGACTGCTGAATCATTATATTGATATTTCTTTTAGTCTCCAGTGTCTTGGAGCAGCTAGAAGGAAAAGCCTGAGACTGTGGAACTATAACCCATACCAAACTTTGGAATGTGTTCTGTAACAACTGTTTAAAATATACTTTGAAATTTATTGCTTTTTGTGTTTATGTTATATTTCACAATAAAAAATGTTAAGAATTCATGCTGCATAAAAACCATCTGAAGTAGGCAATGACTAGTTCACAACATCAACCATAGTGCGCATACAGCCCCATGATCAAATTTAGAACATTTTCATTACTCAAGAAAAGAAGCAAAAATTAAAAAGAAAACCCTAATCCTCTCTTACTTCTTATCCTCCCATATTATTGTTCCAGAGATTGGTGTGGTACATTTGTTACTGTTGATGAAAGAGTACGAAGATATTATTGTTGACTATAGTCCATAGTTTTTTGTTAATTAAAAAAATATATATATATATATGTGGATCTTCCTGGCAACGTGGGACAGAAATCCCAGAATGAGCTGAGACCCAGCATCAAGGGATTGAGAAAACCTTCTCGACCAAAAGGGGGAAGAGTGAAATGAGACGAAGTGTCAATGGCTGAGAGATTCCAAACAGAGTCGAGAGGTCATCCTGGAGGTTATTCTTACGCATTAAGTAGATATCATCTTGTTATCCAAGATGTAATGGAAAGGCTGGAGGGAACTGCCTGAAAATGTAGAGCTGTGTTCCAGTAGCCATGTTTCGTGATGATGCTTGAATAATGATATAGCTTTCACAGTGTGGCTGTGTGATTGTGAAAACCTTGTGTCTCATGCTCCTTTTATCTACCTTGTCAACAGATGAGTAGAACATACAGAATAAAAATAAATAATAGGGGGAACAAATGTTAAAATAAATTTAGTTTGAAATGCTAGTGATCAATGAAAGGGAGGGGTGAGGGGTATGGCATGTAAAATTTTTTTTTTCTGCTTTCCTTTTCTTTTTCTGTTGTCTTTTTATTTCTTTTTCTGAATTGATGCAAATGTTCTAAGAAATGATCATGATGATGAATATGCAACTATGTGATGATATTGTGAATTACTGATTATGTATGTAAAACGGAATGAGCATATATTAAGAATGTTTGTGTTTCTTTCTTGTAATTTTTTTAAATTAAAAAATATATATGTGTAACAAACGCAAACATTCTTAACTTTTGATCATTCCATTCTACATATATAATCAGTAATTCACAATATTATCACATAGTTGCATATTCATCATCATGATCATTTCAGTACATAGTTTTTGATAGGTACATTTTCCCCTCTACTGTTAACTCCTCATAACGGTGTCCTACATCTCCTCTAGTTCATGAAAGAACTTTTTAATGTTTGTACAGTTACGCACAGTCACCGGCCACCACAAGATTCACTGTTCCACATTCCCACGTCTTAACCTCCACTTCCCTTCTGGTGACATACGTGACCCTAACTTCCCCTTCTCACCACACTCACACACCTGTTAATTAGCCTCACAATAACACGCTGCCGTCACCTCTGTCCATTTGCACACTTTTAAATTCACCCTAGTTAAACATTCTGCACATAGTAAGCAACCACAGAGATGCCAATTTTTGCTATGTTGATACCCCTGATTGCCCTTTTTTTTTTTTTTATGGAGAAGTTGAATGTTTTATTGTTATTAAAGGGTTTCTGCTTTGGCTGTAAGGATGTTGCTTCGCTGTATGAAACCAGCACCAGCAGACGTGGTAGAGCACTGCTCCTCACCTAACCGCCTACAACCAACACAAACGTATCTCCACTCCCAGTTATTCCCCATGAAAATATGCAAGTATTTTCACCCAAATCCAGGATTGAGGTAAACAAGTTACCATATCATGTAAGGCTTAAGATAACAATGTTACCCGAGCATTGTATAATTTTTACAAGTAGTTTTTACCTCAGATAATTTCATGAATCTTGAATACAATAACTAGAACCTGGTCTAAATCATTGGGTGGTGAGAAAAAGATGCAAATTGTGTTTATCTGCTATCATTAGAAAATTAAAGAGTATTTTCCTTTCAATAGTGTAGTTGGAGTAAGTTCTGTTTGCCTATCAGTATTGCTAGAAGTTGCTATTATAAATTTCGGTCCACCAGTAATTTAAAATATTGCTGAATTAAGTTGTTTCAGACTAGTTTATTTAGGGCTTCCATTTTCACTCTTCAATAGATTTTATGTATTTCTCACAGGCTTCTTCACTCATTAGTTCATCAAGTTCTGAAGGATTACTCAGTGTCACCTTGATCAGTCAACCATCTTTGTAACAAGATTTGTTGACCAAAAAAAAAAAAAAGAACTTCATTAATTTCTGTTACTTCTCCTGATAGAGGAGAATAAAGTTCACTAGCAGCTTTCACACTTTCCGTTTTGCTTAATTTTGTCCCAACCTGGGAAGACTACAGTGAACGACAGCTCCCAAAGCTTCCTGTGCAAAGTTGCTGGTTCCCACTGTTCCAGGACCCTTTTCTGGCGTTACCGGTTCACGCTGGTCTGTGAGTTTCTGCAGCGACAGCAGGGGAGCGGGTGCGCAGCGGCCGCCTCCAGCCCCCAGCAGGGGGCAGGTGGGCGCAGAGGTCGAGGGCGAAGTCAGGTTCGCAGGAGTGCTGCGTTTTGGGGTGGGGGTGGCGCATGGTCCGGGAATCGAACTGGGTCTCCCTCGTGGAAGGCGAGCATTCTACCACTGAACCACCCGTGCACCCTTGCCTTTATTATTTTTAGAATTTCTTTAATTTCTGTTTGCTTGCTCTATTCTGCCTTCTCGGTATATAACTTGCTAAACTTTTATTTATTAATTGTTTTCTTTTTTTTTTTTTTTCACATGGGCAGGCACTGGGAATCGAACCCGGGTCCTCTGGCATGGCAGGCAAGCATTCTTGCCTGCTGAGCCACCATGGCCTGCCCTATTTTTTTATTCTTGACATGACTAGCTAGGTAATTCATTTTCAGCCTTTCTTGACATCTTATAAAAGCATTCAGGAAAAAAAAACAATCACCTTTCGAATGTGATTGTGACCAAATCCCACAAGTTTTGATTTGTTGTATTTTATTATTGCTCAGTTCAGAGTAATTTTCTAATTTTCATTACAATTTCTTCTTTGACCTGTGTGTTCAGAAATGTATTGCTTAATTTCCAAAAATTGGGGCGTTTCTATTTTATTATTTAGCTATAGATTTCCACCTCAATTGTACTGTGGGCAGAGATCGTGCACTGTGTGATTTCAGTCGTTCGCAATTTGTTGGGATATCCTTTATGGTCTTGAATATGGGCTATTTTGCTAAACGTCCCATCTGCACTTGAAAATAATGTATATTCTACAACTGTTGGGTCCAGTTTTCTGCATATATCAACTTGCTCAAGCTCGTTAATTGTATTATTAAAATATTTTATATTAGAACTGATATCTTTTGGTCTTTTTGTACCATCTGTTTCTGAGAGAAGTATGTTAAAATCTGCCTGTATGATTATAGAAATTTATTTATGGTATGATTTATTTATTTACTGTGTGATGTATTTATTTCTCCTGGTAGTCTTGTCAATGTTTGGCTTATATATTGAGGTAATATTATTAAATGTATATAAATTTAGAATAGTTATATCTTCCTGGTAGGCCGACGCTTTTATAATAAAATGTCCTTTATGTTTAGTAATAGTTTTTGCCTCAAAGTGTTCTGTGTCTGATAGTCATATAGTCACTTCAGTTCTTGTTCAGTAAGTGTTTACATAGCATTCTTTTCCCCCTTCTTTTATTTCAGCCTTTCTATAGTCTTATGTTTAGGATACGTCTCTTGTAAAGTAGCACTGTCTTTTACTAGGATAATTTAACTGGTCCATCTTTAATGTAATTACTGATATATTTGTTTTAAAACTATTTATTTTCTGTTTTTCCACCTGAGCTGTGTTCCTTTTCTCCTCTTTTCTTGCCTTGTTTTGCATTAAGTATTTTTAAATATTCAATTTTCCTCTATCAGCTTCTTATACCTTATTTTATTGTTATTTTAATGTCTAACCTAGAGGTTATAACATTTATCCTTGAATTATTAAAATCTAATATAAATTAATCCTTTCACCAAAACAAGAGATGGATGGACACTTCAACTCTATTTGCTCTCCTCTTGCATTTTGTATTATGGCATGTATTAGCTAGAGTTCTCTAGAGAAACAGAATCAGTAGGAGATACCTGTAAATAAAAAATTTATAAAAGCATCTCATGTAACCATGGGGATGTAGAGTCCAAAGTCCACCAACGTGGTCATGATTTAAGTCCATGACCTTATAGCAACAGACAGGCCAGCGCTTGCCTGACCAGACGACCGGGCACCACCACCTGGCCGAGTTGACACATGAACCTGACCATGACATGGTGTTTGTGAATTTTTTTTTCTTTTTTTTCTTTTTTTTGCTCTGTTTTTCTTATCCTGCCCAGTATGTGGGGGTGTTTGTGAATTTTATTTCCATATTTACTTTAAACCCCATGCATTTTGAATATTTTTGAGATAATAAATAAATTCATATTTGCCACAAATATATTATTTTGGTTGCTAATTATTCCTTCCTGTGTCTCTGAGCCTCCTTCTGGTATCATTTTTCTTTCTGCCCTTAGTGTTTTTTTTCAAGTGTACATTCTACTGGTAAAGAAATCTCTGGGTTTGTTTGCCTGAAAATGTTTTTATTTCACTTTTATTCTTGAATGATATAGTCACTGGGTATAGAATTCTAGGATGACAGTTTATTCTTTCATCACTTTGCATAATTCTGTATTCTGATTTGTCCTTTTGTGACTCCTTTGAAAATAAATAGTCTTTTTACCCACCTCTGGTTTGGTATCAGTAGCCTTCCTGTGATGTACCTCCGTGTGGTTTTCTTTGTATTTACCCTGCTTGGGTTTTGTAGCACTTCTTGAACCAGTGGCCTGATTTCTTTAATAAATTTTGGAAAGTCCTGGGTTCTCATCTCTTCATATGTTACTTTTTCCCTCTTCTGTTGGGGCTTCAATAATGTATTTGTTAGACTTTTTTTTTACTAGATCCCACGTTTTATATTCTTTTTTGTAGCTTACCATCCTTTTATCTTTCTATGCTCTGATTTGGATATTTTCTTATGGTCTACTTTCTGATTTGCTAATTCCCTCTTGAACTGTGTAACCTGCTGGTAAACATCTCTATTGAATTATTCATTTTAATAATAATTTTTATGCGTTTTTCAGAACCAGAAATTATTTTTCAGAACCAGAAATTATTTTTGATCCTTAGTTTTCCATTTTTTGCTGCATCTCTCTATCTTGCCATTTAATTCCTAGAACATATTAATGATAGTTATTTTTTCCTAAAACATATTAATGATAGTTATTTTAAAGTTCATTTCTAATAACTCCAATGTTTGGATCTCCTTTGGGTCTGTTTCTTTTTCTTTTCTTTTTTTTTTCTGTTAATTCTTCTCTGTTTGCATGCCTGGTTAGTTTTGATTGAACTCTAGACAGGGTGGCAGGTAGCCTAGATTCTCTTTCTTGATCCAGGTGTGGATGTGAGGATGTTTGCCTCATGATGAGTTACTGAGCCATATATTTTCTTTTTTGCATGGACAGGTACTGGGAATCAAACCCAGGTCTCCAGCTTGGCAGGCAAGAATTCTGCCACTGAGCCACCATCATACTGCCCCATATATTAATTTTACAATAGTCTTATGCAACTTTTTGTATTTGTGCTATGTTTTACAATGTAAACCTGGGGGGGGGGGGAGAAGTAATTGGGTGAAGAACATCTAGGCTAGCTCAGAACTCCAATTCTTGTCTCCCACCCCCATAAAACTTACCTTGCTGCTAATGCTCTCGTCACATTTTTGAAAAAAAGTCAATGGGCCCAGTAACAATTGCCGTAGTGGATAAAGACACAATCTTTATGTTACTTATAAGAGACACACCTAAAATACTGGAAAAGAGAAAGATTGAAAGTAAAAGGATGGAAAAAGATATGCCATGTCAACATCAAATGAAAGAAAAGAGGCTGGGCTATTATTAATGCCAAAGTAGACTTTGAAGGGAACAAAACATTACTAGACCTAAAGTGGGACATTTCACAACGAAAAAGGATTAAGGCATCAGGAAGATACAATTCTAAATTTGTATTTACCCAATAATACAGCCTCAATGTCTATAAAGAAAACATTGATAGAATTATGAGTAGAAATAGATACTCAAGCATCGTGCGAGAGAATTTAACATACCTCTCCCAGTAACAGAGGGGCAGTGGTGTTATAAATCCCGCATCAGCAAACTGTGGCCCTTAAATAATAATAATAATAAAGGTTTGTTGGAATACAGTCATACCCATTCATTTACAAATTGCTAGGAGCTGCTTTAGTGCTGCAATGGTCGAGTTCGATAATTGCTCAGAGACTGTGTGACCCACAAAGCCTGAAATATTTGTTATATGACCCTTTACAGAAAAAGTGTGCTGGCACCTGATTTAAAAGATTCTGCACAACACGCCTTATAAACGTCACCTGAATGTCACACACAGCAGCCTGTCTGCAGTCTCTGTCAGCTTTCTTAGACGTGGTATTCTCCACGATAAGATCCTAGAGAGAAGGAAACCCCGAGAGGTGAGCTGGGGCTTTTCCTGGAGGCATTTGTGCCCGCTTGGCTGACTGGAGAGCAGTTGCTGAGAAATCAAGCAGAGCTTTGGGCAGTTTTATGGGGGTGGGAGACAAGAATTGGAGTTCTGAGCTAGCCTAGAAAAGGTCAGGGGTAGTGGTTCATATTTTCTGGGTTCCCCAAAAGAGTGGCAGTGAACTGAAACCAGAATAAAATCAAAACCAGCTTCTAACTGTGGAGCCTGGCTCTTGGCCAAAACCCTACCTGTGATCGTTCATGCCTGATGGGGAAAGCTGCCCTTCCCGTGTGGACTCGCTGGGTGCCAGCCCCCGGCAGGGCATCGGGCAGCCCAGGCTGCCACCACAGCCCCCTCTGGACCTGTTTGTGGTGCCGTGAAGAGGCCCAGCCTCCGTGCTTCTGGAACCAGCAGCGCTAAGGGTCACAGGGCAGGAAGCAAACATTTTACAAACAGCTTGTGACTTTTGGTGCACTCACAAATGGTGTCACCACAACTTCCATCTCTTAGTTTCAGGACCACTGTTTCCTTCCTCTTGGATTCATTTATTAGCTTTAGTGATTTTTTTTAAGGCTCTAACTCATTCATTTCTGTATTTTATCTTTTTAAACAGCTTTATTAAGGTATGATTGACATGCCATAAATTATCCATTTTGAGTGTACAATTCAATGATTTATTTTTTTTGGTCAGTTTACAGGGTTGTGTAACCATCACCACAATCCAATTTTAGAACATTCCCGTAACCCCAGGAAAGATCCCGCGTGCCCGTTTGTAGTCACTCATGTTTTCTTTGTTAATTTCTTCTTTCTGCTTTCCGTAAGTTTCAGTTTGTTGTTCCTTCTCACCAAGATTTGTCGAGGTGATGGCTAAGGGTGAGAGGAAAGGGCGGAGGATGAGAATTAGTTGCAGCCCCAAGACCGACTGCTGCAGTTGGGCTGCGGGTGATGCCACTAACCCCCTCCTCTGAGTGTTGTCTCAGGGGCAGGGGACCCCTCTGGGTCCACAGAGGAGCAGCGCCCTGAACCTGCATGGAAAAGTAGACCAGTGCAGTGCAAAGTGCAGCGTGGAGGCCGTGAGAATGTGTTTTGCAGATCTCCAGCTATAGGGATTGTCATTGACCAGTGGTCCCAGCTGCTGCACGCTGAAATCCGTCACAACGAGCCCACTCTCCCCTTGGAGTGGGACCAAACCCACGGGAATATTAGGGCTGGCCCTTTCCCAGGAGGCACAGGACTCCTCTGTTTGCCATCTTTGACTTGAGGACTTTCCAACTGTCTTGTCGAACTTTCCTTAGATTGCACAGTAGCCTGGACGCGCCCACAACCTTCCATCCCTGTCTCATTTCCTTGGGGTCATCCTTGCATCGCAGTCTGATGACTCTCCTGGCTCTACCTGGCTGCCTCCCCATTTTCTCCCAGAGGTGTGTCCTCTAATACAGTCTTTGCACTTTTAATCCTATCTTGGCTTCTGCTTCTTGGAGGACTGGACTGAGGCAGAGGCATACCAAAATCCTCTTTAATTTCCGTTAAGACCTCTGATTCATCCCTTGATGATATCTCAGCTGTAAAAGGGGGAAGGGGATAGGAAGAAAACTTAACACATAGAAAAATTGGGGGAATATACATACTTGAACTGTGATTGTCACCCAGTCATGGGATTTTAGGTGACTTTTTTTTTGTTGTTAATGGTTTTCCAAATTTTCTATAAAACCATGCATTACTTCTACCAATTAGGAGAAATTTATTATTTTACAAATAAATACATACAAGCCTTTATATTTACACTCAGGCTTTCCTGTCAAGTGATACTTTGCAAGGCTCATTGACACTGGAAATGGAAACGCCAACACATGAGAGGACAGTTCTCCTAGGTACTGCTGTAATGGGTGTCCCTGCTTCTGTCTCTTCCCCACCCCCTCGGCTCTGGGTTTCCATGAGGGAGCTAATCCTCCAAGGACACATGAACCCCTGCCAGGCTCCCCAGCCCTCCCCTCTCCTACCCCTCAATCCCTAAGAAGCCACCACCCACATCCCAATTCTTGCTGGCTGATTTTTTTTTTTTTTACTTTTTCTATTGTATAATATAACCTATATACAAAGCAAAGAAAGTAAAAAGCAATAGTTTTCAAAGCACTCTTCAACAAGTAGTTACTTGACAGCTCTCAGAGTTCATCATGGGCTCCCATACCATCCTCCCAGAATTTGTCATCGAGCTGCTCCTGAATATAGGAGGTTAGAAGGCATAAATATATATTTTTTTTATTAATTTTAAAAAAACAACAAACGAACAAAAACATTCTTGACTTATGATCATTCCATTCTACATATATAATCAGTAATTCACAATATCATCACATAGTTGCATACTCATCATCATGATCATTTCTTAGAACATTTGCATCAATTCAGAAAAGAAAGACAACAGAAAAAGAAATAAAATGAAAACAGAAAAAAAAAAAGATTATACATATCATACCCCTTACCCCTCCCTTTCATTGATCACTAGCATTTCGAACTAAATTTATTTTAACATTTGTTCCCCCTATTATTTATTTTTATTCCATATGTTCCTCTCATCTGTTGACAAGGTAGATAAAAGGAGCATCAGACACAAGGTTTTCACAATCACACAGTCACATTGTGAAAGCTTTATCATTATTCAATTATCCTCAAGAAACATGGCTACTGGAACACAGCTCTACATTTTCAGGCAGTTCGCTCCAGCCTCTCCATTACATCTTGAATAACAAGGTGATATCTACTTAATGCGTAAGAATAACCTCCAGGATAACCTCTTGACTGCTTGGAATCTCTCAGCCATTGACACTTTGTCTCATTTCACTCTAGAAGGCATAAATATTTTTTTATCATCACAATAGATTTTTTTTCTTTTTTATGAAAAACAAAATATATACAAAAAAGCAATAATTTCAAAGTACAGCACAACAATTAGTTGTAGAACATATTACAGAGTTTGACATGGGTCACAATTCCACAATTTTAGGTTTTTACTTCTAGCTGCTCTAAGATACTGGAGACTAAAATAAATATCAATTTAATGATTCAGCAATCACATTCTTTTGTTAAACCCTGCTTTCTCTGTATAACTCCACTATCACCTTTGATCTCTCTCCAACTCTTTAGGGGTATTTGGGCTGTGCCCATTCTAAATTTTTCACGTTGGAAGGGGCTGTCAATAATATGGGGTAGGGAGATGGAATTGGCTGATGTTCTGGAAAGGCTGGCCCCTCTAGGTGTCAGGACTTATCTGGTCCAGAGACCCATCTGGAGGTTGTAGTTTTCTGGAATGTTACTCTAGCTCATGGAACCTTTGTAGAATCTTTTAAATTGCCCTAGGTGTTTTTTAGGATTGGCTGGAATGAATTTGATTGGGTTTGACAAGTTAGGGTAGGTAGCAACATCTAACTCAAGTTTGTGTAAGAGTGACCTCCAGAGTAGCCTCTTGACTCCATGTGAACTCTCTCAACCACTGATACTTTATCAGTTACACTTCTTTCCCCCCTTTTGGTCAGGATCGAATTGTTGGTCCCACGATGCCAGGGCCGGACTCATCCCTGGGAGTCATCTCTCCCACTCCACCTGGGAGACTTTCACCCCTGTTGCCGGCTGATTTGATGGCCTGTGCATTATTGGGCAGAAGGGGGAGAGGAGGTATGGATGGCCAAGGGACAAGGCTTCCAGGTTTGATGCTCATACCAGCGCCCCCCAACCCCCCCAACCATACCCCCACCCCTAGCCCCCGGCCCCCGCACAGCCTCGGGACCCGCCGAAGCCCTCAGGCGGGGCAGACGAAGGAGAGGAGCATGTCCACCTCGTTGCGGACGATGAGCCGCCCTGGGTGGATGCTGTCCGGCAGGGCCAGGCTGGACGTCATTTCCCAGGCGTCCACCCAGGCCACGGGGAGGTCGGCGAAGGCGGCGCGCAGGAGCCGGTTGAGCTGGAGGGTGAACCAGTCGCTGCCGTACGCAGACTTGTAGCCCGTGTTGGCCAGTTTGACGACCACGAGCGTGCGGGGCGCGCGGGCCAGCAGCGCAGCCACGGCCGCCCGGATCCCCGCCAGCCGCCGGGCGAAGACGGACGGAGGGAACGTGGTGAAGTGGGCGCCCAGGCCCAGCACCACCACGGTGTGGGGGCCCCCGGCCAGGCCCCCCAGCTCCCGGGTCACGGAGTGCAGGGAGGCCACGGGCGTGCGCAGGGAGCGCAGGGGCCAGCCGTGGGCCCTCCAGTGCAGCACGATGCCCCGGGAGGTGTCCACCGCCATCAGGGGCCCGGTCTGATAAGTGACATGTAGATCCACCGGTTTCAGGGCTGTGGGGGGGGGGGGGGGGGGCGAGAGGGGAGGTTAGTAATGGGCTGTGCATCCTCACTGAATACCAAAGCTCTACCGTGCCTTGCCTTTTTGGGCACTTTTATGACCCAGATCATTTGATTTGTCTCCACCCAGTATGGCCAGTGACTTCCTAATTCCCAAACCTGAAGCATTACTCTCAGTCTTCATTCTCTTTGGCCCCTCTTGCAGCATTTTGCCTCATCGGGTTTTCCTAACCTTTTATCCTGAGCTGCCATCTATCCTTGAAAACATCTCTGGCTTGAGGAACTCATCCACTCTACCATGCGCGGAGCACAGTTATCCCAAAGCTCACGGCCGTTGCCTGATCACTGATTTAGCTGGTTCCTGAGCTCTTCTTTCTCCCAGAGGCGGGCACTGCAGCCAGGCTCCAGCTCCAGTGAGGCTAGGGGCCTGGATCCTTCCAGAAGGAGAGTACATGGCATTCCAAAGGCCTCTCCGGGTGGGGGGCAACTGGTGTTTTCAGATAACCCCTGTAAACAAATGGTAGCCCAAATCCAGACTGTTTCATGGGATTTCCTTCACCCTTGTAGGTAAGAAGGGAATGCGGTGGGAGGAGCAGAGTTTCCCACAGAGACCAGCACCCGCCCCCACCCCCACCCCAGCACTGTCTATGGTGTGATGGGGGGAGGGGTTGCTCATGTTCTTTCTTCTCTCCTGCGTCCTTGGATCATTTGTTTCCCCTTTCTCCCAGAAAGTATACTCCTTAATCCATGCTTTGTTGTATTGTAGAATTTGTTCTAAATCCTGGTGCATGAAAGACTCAGACGGGACTCCGTCATATGACAATCTTCCCTCTTTGATTAACTTTCATCCTTAGACAATACCTACCAAAATTTTGTTTTCAGTTCTTACCCATGAAGGGTTTTAAAATAAATATTATACCATCTTCCTCCATCCTCCCCTGCCACTACATCCTGTCACTCACCCTAGTACTTTCCATTTCATGTTCCTTTCCTCAGGTATCCAGTCATCCTCCTTCATTCTTGAACCATGATACTATTTCTTTACCAATTTATCCTCTCATTACCTCACTTGTTGACTCTACAGTTGTCTCATAACTGGATTTTGATCTTGCTTTTCACTCCAATCCACCCTACAAACTCAAGACTCTGCTCAAAAACACTCTGGGTCACCTAATGGCCGCAAGATAACCCCTAAACCCTGATTTCCCTACAATTCCTTTCTGAAATTCCAACTCTATTGCTTCACTCCCCCCAAACAAATCGTCACTTCCATTCAAGCTTATTGATTCATTGTTCTCCAAACACACCTGCTCTCCTGTGAGAGCTGTTGATATCCTACTAGATTGTGGTGATTATGCACAATCCCTAGCACAATGGATTCATCCGGCAGCCTGTTCCTCAGCCCTCCCCCTGACCCAAACCTAGGGGTCCCTCCCGCTCTTCCACGTCACTCTCCTGAAGTCCAGGCCTTGTGCCCCATTGACAAGGGACATGTTTTCTGCCTTCTCAAAGCCCTGCTTCTCTTCTTCTATTAGTAATCCAAAGCCCCCCGCCTGCCCCCGCGGCCACTCACAGGGCACAGTGTCACGCAGGAACTCCCACCACTGCCGCAGCGTGGAGTCCCCCATCATGTGGACCACGCGGCCAGCCAGGCAGCCCAGGATGCTGTCGGCCGTGGGGAAGGAGCGGCTGGAGCAGGACAGCGAGTGCCACATGGCTTGGTGGTAGAAGCCGGAGGGCTTTGAGGCCGGGAGCCCAGGGTGGCACGGGGGCCGCGGGGACAGGGCTGTAAGCAGTGGGGACAGAAGAGCCTAATGGGATAATTGCTGCTTTTTGAAAAAGCTTTTATTATTTTTTATTGTAAAACTTCATTTTGAAATAATTTCAAACCTAGAGGACAGTTGCAAAAATAATATAAAACTTAGGCAGGGAACTCCAACATGCCTCCCTCCCCCACCCCAGATACCCAGATCCACCAACTTTTAACATTTTGCCACATTTGCCATATCATTCCATCCATCCATCTATCTATCTGTCTATCTATCTATCTATCTGTCTGTCCATCTATCTATCTGTCTATCTATCTATCTGTCTGTCTGTCTACCTACCTGTCTGTCTGTCTACTTAACATTTGATAGTAGGTTGTATACATCATGCTCCTTGAACACTCAATACTTCTATATATATTTCCTAAGAACAAGGATTTTTCATTTAGGAATTAACCACCTTAAGTACAGTTGTCAAACTCAAGAGACTTAACACTGATATAAAGCTTACAGTGTATATTCCAGCCTTTCATATGCTCCAATAATGTCTTCTTGGGCATTTTCTACTCCATGAATAGATCCAGTCCAGGGTCATGGGTTGTATTTAATTGTCATTGTCTCTTTAATCACTCTCTCTCTCTTTTAATTGTGCAAACATTTATTTTCCACACTTTTTGAAAAATTTTCAACAATTTTCCCATCTGTACCACTCCCAAGCCTATCACTCAGTACATGAAGCCGTCTCTGCAAGCCCCAGCACCACTTACCCAGATCCCTGCCGCTCTCCTTGGCCACCCAGATTGGAATAAGTCCCTGAGCGAGGATCTTGTCTGTCACATTCCTGCAAAGAAACAATGGACAAGAAGGGGGTCCTCAATGAACGTGGATGAGGGGAAGGAATCCTGGGTTAAGATGAAACGGAGGTTCTTGAGGGAGAAGAGGTTCTCAAAAGCCAAGGGTTTCTGCTCCAGCATCAGCCTTCCCGGAAGACAGTGAGGGATTGGGTGGGGGTGGGGGTGGGGGTGGGGGTGGGGGTGGGGAGGGTGGAGGCAGAAAAGGGGTTGGAAGATGGAGTTCAGTCCAGGTTCTTCCTAGTTCCTTCCTTCAGGATTTCCTCAGCTCAGAAAGCAGAAGGTGTCAGGAGCTTTTTGTAAAACATCTTATCTCTTCTGTCTGTCTCACTGAGCCCAGTCCAGCTGGGCTCTCACTCCCTCCACTCCAGTGAAATGACTAAATCCAACGTCAGTTCCCATTTCTTGCCTTCCCTCATCATCATCAGCCTCTGGCCTGGCTGATCGTTCCCTGAGATACACTCTTCACCTGGCTTCCACGAAGCCACACAGACGCAGAGCCCCTCCTCCTTCCCTGGTGCTCCTTCTGTCTCCTTTTGCGACTCCTCTCCTTCCCTCTAACCTCTCTATCAGACTTTACCCCTTTTTGCTGTTTACACCCACTCTCTTGGTGATTTCACTCAGCCTCCTGGCTTTAACTTCCACATTTATATCTCCAGCCCAGAATTCTCTGCAAAATTCCGAATTTGTATAGCTAATTCCATACTCAATATCACCATTTGATGTCTAATATGCATTTGCAAACCTGGATTCCTAATTTCCACCCCCAGTTGCCTTACCTCTAATGTTCCCCATTTCAGTTGATGGCAACTCCATCCTTCAGCTGAAGACCCCAAACCCTGCAGCCATCCATGGTTTCTCTCCTTTTGTCACATTCTGCATTCAGTCTATCAGGAAATCCTATGGACTTTGCCTTCAGGATGTGCCCAGAACTGTATCACTTTAAACCACCTCCCCTGCTATATGATATACCATCATTTCTGTCCTGATTACTGGAAAACCTATCTACCATAACTCTGCTTTTCCCTTAACCTTCTGCAGCTCATTCTCAGCACAGCAGCCTGAGTGGCCTTTTAGAATGTAAAAAATCACGTCATACCCCTCTTCTGCTCAGAATCCTGCTGTGGCTTCCTTTGCACTGAGAGGAAAAGCCAAAGTACTTACAAAGCCCTTCCTGGTAGCTCCATGCCCTCCCCTTGATGTCACTGATCCTCCCTCCGTCTTCTCTCCATCATAACCATTTATCTTCCTTGCTATGCCTCATAAGCAAAAGGTAGGTTGGGGAGACTCATACTTTTATAGCTTTGCCATCACTGTTCTCTCTGCTCCAAAAGTCCTTGCTTCCTCCATACTTTTCTCAACTCCTAGCTCTCCTTCAAGCTTCAGTTCAGTTGCCACCTGACACAGATGGGTTAGGGAGCCCTTTCTCTGTGTCCTCAAGCCACTCAATTTCTACCGTTGTTAAGCACTTATCAAATTGCATGTTTTAAAAAGTCATGTGCCCCCAACTTAACTATAATAGAGAAGACTGATTGGACTTTCTGGGGATGTGGTACCCCAGATATGTTTTCAGGGGTGGAGATGGAGATGGAGAGAGTGCGAGCAAGAGAATATACCAGCAATCTGGGAAGATGCCCAAGGGGAGTGGGGGCTGCCCTGGGAGTATCCAGGCCCACGCCCCCATAGAGAATCAACTATAGGATGATTCCAGCTATTATATATGAATTGTGCCTCCCCCAAAGAAAAGTTTAAGTCTCCTCCTCCTTCTGTGAATGTGACCTTATTAGGAAATAGGGTCATTGCAGATAAGTTAAATTAAAATGAAGTCACATTGGATTAGGGTGGACCCTTGATCCAATATGACTAGTGTCCTTATAAGAAGAAGAGAAGAGAAACAGACAAAATACACACAGAGACAAGAAGGCCATGTGATGAGGAGGCAGAGATTGGAGTGATGCATCTGCAAGCTGAGGTACACCAAAGATTGTTGGCAACCTCCAGAAACTAGAAGAGGCAAGGACAGGTTCTCTCCCAGAGCCTTCAGAGGAGCACAGCCCTCCCCACACCTTGATTTCAGACTTCTCGCCTCCACAATTGTAAGATCATAAATTTCTGCTGTTTTAAGCTACCCAGTTTGTGGCACATTTTTTTATGGCAACCCCAGAAAACGAAGACACCAGGGAAACTGGACCCAGGTGGAGATTCCTGAACACCCCACAGTGGCCACACAGGCTTGGAGAAGGGGGCCCTTTGGGGTGACCAGTGTAGCGAGGACTAAAGGAGACCCCTGATGGACAAGGTGTCAGTTCCTTTGCAGGGCCCGAGGTGAAAGGAACCCTCCACCCAACACCAGAAAGCAGAGGACCTCAGGATTAGATTAAAGTTGACGTAAAGAAAACACTTGACTTTGGCATTGCAAAATTCATTTCCATCGCAATTGGCCACATGTCTAATCATTTGTTTAATGTCTACCCACAGACTGTTAATTCCCACAGGATAAAGCCACTTCTGCTCTCCCCTCCCCATATGCCCAAGACTGGCAGGACCTTGGACAGTGCCAGAATTGTCCCAGACACCTGCGATGACTGTGTACTAGCGCAGTCAGAGCCTGTGGTGCACTGGCCCTGCTGGAAGCACATTAACTACCACAACTCTGTGCGGTGGGTCTTGTTACTATCCCTATTTCACAAATGAGAAAACTGAGGCCGCAGAAGGTCAGTATCGTGTCAGAGACCAAATAAACAGTAACTCTGATCTTGGTTGCCTTTCTGGTAGGACACCTGCTTCGAATCATTCAATTTATTCCCGATCCACTGGTGCAAAGGGGACATGTAGTTCTCATTTTCTGACCTGAGGGGGCATAAAAATCTTGTCTGTAAAGACCAAGGTTTCCTGGTGCAAAATTCTCAGATCAGGAAATGGATGTTATTGGGCAACCCCTCCCAGGCACAAAGGGCTGTGGAGAACCCCCAAAGATGGGCGTCTAGCATGAGATGGGGCCACGAGTGTCTCCAGCTCTGCATGCCTCAGTGCTATGGGCCCACTCCAGCTAGATCGCTCCGTTCCTCATAGCAGCAAGTGATAAACCTGTATGCTTTTTGGAGTTCACTTCTTCCCAGTGTCCCTTCCCTTGTCCTCTTCCCACTTCACAGGTCACAGAGCAGTGACCATCTCACCTGCCAGCCCTCTCACCTGCACCCCACTGCCTCTCTGACAGTCCCTGCTCCCCAATTTCACCTTGGAGGGTATGGTCCTTTACTTCTGCTCTGCCCCCTCCCGGCCATGCCCTGTGGACCTGTTTTTGCCTCTTTCCCCTTTGCCTTTAACAGGAGACCACATACCTTGGTGTATTAGTCAGGGTTCTCTAGGGAAACAACCAACTGGAGATATCTGCAAATATGAGATTTTATATATGTGTCTCAAGCGACTGTAGGGATGCATGAGTCCAAGTTCCATAGAGCAGGCCACGAGCTGACAGGTCTGATAAAGCTCTTCAATGAATCACCCAGGAGGGGCTGGCTGCCTGAAGCCGAGAGTGAGAGTCTCTCTTCTGATTTCTCCTTTAAAGCCTTCCGCTGATTAGATTAAACATCGCTAATTGCGAAAGGCTTGGCCGGCCGCAGATGTGATCCACCACGGATGCAAGCCATATGCTGCTGATTTAATAAACCAGCCTTCCGGTTTTAACCAGCCGCAAAAGGTGCTTGCAGTAACGATTAGGCCCGTGCTTGCTTGACAATACAGCTGGGTGCCCTCTGGCCAAGTTGACACATAAACCTAACCAACACACTGGTTTTCCCATCTTAAAAAAATGCCTCCCTCGTCTTCAGGGTCAACTCCAGCCCTGGTCCGGCTCCCCTTCCAGTCTGTGATCAGCCTCTGCTCCCTTGCCCTACTTCTGACCATCTGGGGAGATGGACTTCACTGAGACTGGACTCGTCGCAGCCCTTATTTTGCCCGACTTCCAGTCTGCAGTCTCTGCTCCCCACATGGGGTCACACCGAGCCTTCCCTACTCCCTAACCGCCTCCGTGCAGACTATTGGCAAATCAGCATCTCTCCTTGCAGGGGCCATTAGAAGTTCAGGGAGGATTGAGACCCTTGTCTTCTTCCAGAGGCCAGTAATGTAACAATGGAAGCTGACAGGCAATTGTCTGCACCATTCCAAGTACTTTGTCTGTGCTAACATATTTCTTTCTCACAATGAACCTATAAGGTGGACTTTATTTTTAATCCGCATTTTACAGATGAAGGCACTGAGGCTCAGAGCAGAAAATGAATTTGCCCAAACACAGAGCCGGTGGAAGCAGGACTGGAGAGAGCAGAGTGTGTCCCAGACGCTGGGTACAGGTGTCAGTGATTGGAGAACAACTGTGCAAGTGGGAGCACCTAGGTCTCCACTAGACTAAACTTGGTCTCCTTAGAGAAACCTTAAAAGGCAGCAGAACAGGGTGTCAGGCCCAGAAGGAAAAACACGGTGGTATATCTTAAATGTTTGTATCTAAGATACAGACACTTTTAACACACCAATATTTAATGCACCGACATTACGACTCTATGTTTAAAGTCTTTAAGGAATTCTGCCATAAGTCCTAATATGAGGCCTGAGAAAGAGAGGCCAGGCCAAGGGTTCTCCTGCCCCCCCACTCCTAGGCTGATGCTGGGATTCAAATCTTTCCTGTTAGGGTCCTTTTGTTCTCTGAGGCAGCAGAGCAGGGTGACTCTGAAGTCAGACTTGGCTTTAAATCTTACTAGCTCCATGACCCCAAAGAAACCACTTAACCCTTCAGAACTTGAGACTTTTCGTTGATGAAACAGAGATGACCATAACCATCTGCAGCATCGTCGTCAGCCCTCAGCGATATGCCATCTCTCCAGTTCCGCCCAGTGTCCCACCTTCATAGCAAAAGGTCCCAAACAGCAACCATCCTCAATGGCTCCTATGGTTGCCAACATCACCTCCTGTGGCCAAAGCCAGGGTTATCCTTGATTCTTCTTTCCTCCCTGGTCCCCCAGAGTCTACCAGTCACCAAGCGCTACTTGGTCTTCTCCCTTCACCTTTCATGAATCTTGCCCCTTTACTGTCTATCCATTGCCACCAGCCGAGCCCAAGTCTCCAGAATGGGCTCTTCACCAGCCGCCCTGCCTCCACTCGGATCCTGCCCAGTCCATTCTCCACATTGCAGCCAGAGCGAGCTGTCAGAAATGCCAACCTGGTCTTAACACTTAAGACTCTCTCATGGCTTTCAGTTGCTTTCAGATCAGCACCTTAACTCCTTAGCATGTGGTACAGGGTTCCCCAATATCTGAGCCCTGCCTACACTTCAAGCCTCATCACTTGCACAATTGTTCTCCAGTCTCTGACACCTGTACCCAGCATCTGGGACACACTCTGCTCCCTCATACTTCCATAGCTTTGCCCTTTACCATTCCATCTATTCCCAAAGTCCTCACCTCCCAGCTACACCCCTCAACTCCTAGCGCTCCCTCCAGCTTCAGTTCAGTTGCCACGTGCCCTGACCATCATAGGCAGGTCGGGGAGCCCTTTCTCTGCATCCTCAAGTCACTCAGTACCTACTACAGCTAGGCACTCATCACACTGCATGTTTTAAAAAGCCGTGTGGGGAGCATAAGGGTAGTTCAGTGGTAGAATTCTCGCCTGCCATGCGAGAGACCTGCGTTCGATTCCTGGTCCATCCACTTCCCCCCAAAACAAACAAGCAAGCAAAACAGACGATCAAAAAATAAGCAAACATTCGGCATTCCAGTGCCTGCCCAAGCAAAAATAAAGAAAGAAATAAGCAAACAAAAATTCAACAAATGGTGCTGCAATAACGGGACACTTACATGGAAAAATAATGAAATGTGACCCCGCCATAGAGCATGCAAAAAAAAAAAAAATAGTCGTATGCCCCCAACTTATCTATAAACAGCATTTAGCATGAGGCCCGGCATAGAGCAATTGTTCTCTAGAATAGAAGTGTTCACTCATAGAAGGGAAGAAATGAATGATGAGAGGAGAGGTTCAGGCGGGACAGCCACAGGACCAGGATTCAGGGGTTAGGGTGTGCGTCCCAGTTGAAAGCTGGGCTTCTTACCAAGCCATCAGGGCCTCGTCAGAGGATGTGATCACTTTCCAGTAACTTCCACCTGAGTGCTCGACCAGCGAGTTGCAGGGCAGGGTAGGGGGCCTGGCACAGAACCAGAGCTCACCTGAATCTTCATCCCTGTAGTGACAGGTAGACGCTTCCTTCCCGATCAGCAAGGGGTTAACATTGCAAATTGCACTTTCTTCATATCCTGTGGGTCCCCGGAAATACCCCTTAAAATCAACGGTGGCTCCTCTCTCTCTCCAGATTCTCCGCAGAACCCCGACTGCCTCGCTGGAGTGAACCAGCCGCACTTGCACCCGGGCCTGCCCAGCCCAGAGCAGGGCAAAGGACAGCAGGTATGTGCCATTCTCCAGATCCTGGATATCCCCGGGGACCCCTGTCTTCCGGCCAGGACCCAGCAGCTGCGCCCGAAACAGATCCCCACCGTGGGTCTTGGGCCTGCCCCGGTGGTCTCTGGCCACCAGCACGGCCTCCAGGTAGCCCCCCAGGGCATAGCTGTCCTGGGCAGGTCCCCTGAGGTGGTAGGTGGAGGTCTGGGGGCTGGTGGAGGCCAGAAAGTCTCCCCTGTCGCCCGGGGTCGGAGGCCAGTACAGCAGGTGGGTCAGGTTGAAGAGCCCCTGGGGGAGGGAGCTGGGGGACTGGTAGGCGGGGCGGGGCCTTGGAGGCAGAGGGATGCTGCTGTCAGGCCAGGAAATCTTGAAACAGAAGACCTGCAGATAGAGAAAGAGGTGTCCTTTATTTTCCTTCTATTCACCAAACTTGGTCCTTCTCTGCCCGGGGAGTCTCAGGCAGGAGGCCAACCCTTGTGCTAGCATCTGAGTCGCCACCATGCCCATCTTCAGGGACCATGCCTTGCTTAGAATTGTATAGCTGGACACTGTGCTAGGACCAAGAAACTAAAGCACATCTGTTTCTTGGTCCCTGTCAGCTTTTGTCCCACCCGGATGCCAAATGTCCCATCCTGAGAGTGAGACCCCCCAATGCCACCAGAGTGGAGTCTAGGTTTGGACTCAACCTTCCAGTCTCTCTTTCTTTCCCCACCCTTACAAGTCCTGCTTCTCTCTCTGGATGCCAAAACCCTGAGTAAATCTTTCCACCCCTCCTATCTCCTTCAACCCACCTCCACCCTTTCTCTTCTGGATTTAGAATGAGGAGATCCTTTACACACAAGAAAAAGGAGCTAGCTTCACAAAAGAGTGAAACTGGTCATCTGCTATCTGGAGGATTCCCTGCACCACAGGCAAAAAAGAAAGAGTGTGTGGGAAGACACACAACCCCCAAAAGGAAAGGCTGTATAAATGCACAGATCTAAGGAAGAGTCAGCAAGGGAACGGGCTGTGGCACTTGCTCTAAGCCACCAACCAAAACACAAGTCTCAGGTTAGCACAAGCCCTAAGTTGGCCTTGCCTCATGGGAACGATGCCCATATAGCTCAAAATCACAACACACGCGCTCAGCAGTTCCTTCCAGGGAAGGAAGCTGTCTTGTCCCAGGCTTGCGTGCATGGCCTTATGAATTCCCCAACCCCTATTCACACAGATGCCATGTGAAAACTCAGTCTTTCCCCCTGGTCTCAGGCACCATATTGTGTGTCTTAATCCTTTGCCACAAGCAGGCTGCGCTTGGATTGTTTTTCTGCAATATTCTAGCTGCCCTGTGAGCCATTTCTACTTCTAGAGGAAATTCTGGGACCAGCGATAGAAGGACAAGCAGCCTGGTTCAGTCCTTCAGGCTGCCCCCAGATGGACCGATGCAGACAGATGTGCACCCAATATGCAAATAACGGCATTCTGCTCCCTCCAGAACTGGGACTGGAGATCTCCATTGGGAGCATGGGCTAGCTCCACCCCGAGCTGGGGAAGGGGCCAGGGAAGAGCCTGCAAAGGTGCCATGGGTTTTTTCTGCTGTTTTTAAGTTGCCTTTTTCTTTGATTTGGTGCTCGCCCAGTTGCTGCAACCATTAATTGTTTTCTGGAGCTCTGCAAAAGATCATTTTGCTAGTTTGGGCTTGTTGTTCAAAAATTCTGTGGGTAAACAGAACCCTGCCGTCTTGCTGATGTCATCACCCTAATATCTTTTTTTTTACTGAATCTTTCAGGAATGAAGGAAAAACGCTTCTTTCCTAGTACTTAAAGGGATCCTGCTCGTAACTCTGGAGGTGTGTTACATTGTTAATGTATCCATATAGTATATATATTGTAAATGTATCTATATAGTGCATTTCCCTAATGTTAACCACTCATAAAATATTAAAATTCCAGACAACTAGGTGAATTGAAGGGGTATCTCAGGATTAAAAGTAAGAAGTTATTTCTATACTCACCTGCAGATTCAAGCTTGAGAGAGGAAAATCATGTATGGAAATCCCCTCATACACAGTAGATCTTAGACAAATGTTAATTCCCTTCTTAGCCACACCTAACATCTACTGAGGCCCTACTATGTGCTGAGAATTGGTGATACAAAGATGAATGGGAAATGGCTCAACCAAAGGTAACAGGCAGGAAATCTGTGCTTACAGTGTAAGATGATGAGAGAAGCAATGAGGGTGTGAGGCAAAGAGTCTGTAAGGATGACAGCATTCTCACTGAGCTGGGAGAGAGAGACAGAAGATTTGCCGAGAGGTAGATATCAGCAGCCAAAACTCGGGCAAGTTCTGGATGCTGACATAAGACAGTAGATGAGGAAGATGAATTTCATGTTAAGATGAAACACCTGGTCGATGGGATGTAAAGGAAAAGGTCAGAAACAGAGGGATGCAGGAGGAGAGCACAGCTTTGGGGTGCTATTATCTTCCTACAGGGCTCAGATCCCCAAGAAATACAACTTTGGGGCAAACGTACACTCCATTCTGAAGTAACGCTTCTTGACCGAATACCCACCTTCCATTCTCTGATAGAGACCTTAGTTGGACTAGAAAACAAGAAAGGGTTTTTGGGAAAAGACTTTTAGTTTCACCAGAAATAGTCACAGCTGCCCCATAAACTGACCTCAGGTTAAACACTGAGAACTTTGAACTAACACCCGGAAGAAGGAGCTGTGGGGGCCATTCTGTTTGCCTCCACTTGCTATTTATCTTAACATATTCGTCCTCTTGAAATGCATAGATTACTATCTTTGAGGTTTCTGTTACTCTGTTTCCCTATTGTATTCCTGTTAAAGCCCCATTTTGAAGAATTACAATTTTTGTGTGTGTGGCAGAACCAAGGGGAATAGGAAATTTCCACATTTGCATAGAGATAAGGTATCGAGGCAATGGTGCCTTCTTAGTTTAAAAACTGGAAAAGAGCCAGCTGAGCTGGAGCAGAAATATAACAGCTTGGGGGAAGAGAAAACATGGACAGCTTTGACTTTCTAATACCTTCCTCTCAGACAAACTCTTCTGGGCTTGTGCGTTGGACTCCCTTTCGGATGTGCTCATTCTTTTGCTAACTTCTTGTCCCACCCTGACAAGTAATTCCTGAATTAGAAGCAGGAAATTCGGATGAGGAGACACATTCCCTCCACCTCCTTCTCTCAGATTAAACCAAGCAGAGTAACCAACCCAAACCCTGCGGGTGGACAGAGATGGAAAGAAAGAGTAGCGCTCACCCAAATTGCCACAGCCAACACTGCAGCCACAATCTTGCACCATTTGATCTGGCTGTTGACCAGCTGTGTAGAAGCCTGGGGTTGTTGATTAGACATCTGGCATGAATGAGGACTCTAGATAGAGAGATTTTTAAGCCCAAGAATCAATAAGAAACTGTCCACGTTGAATTTATACATCGATAATGGCAGTTTCTGAAATGTCCTGTTGCATGAAGAAATATTTAAAAGCTATACTCAGCAGTGTGGCCCATGTCTGACTGACCCCATTATATCCAGTTCCTGCACCACCCTCTTGGAGCCCCAACCCCTTGGAAAGCTTCATAACTGAACTCTGAGCTACTCTGATACATTTCTGAGTATCTTCAAGGACTCAGTGTTATAAAAATGCTGATCTTCCCCAAATTACTCCATAGATTCAATACAATTGAATATTATTATAAAATGTATATGGACATGCAAAGGGGACAATAATAGCCAAAACAATCTTGAAAAAGACAAAAAAATGGTAGGACCCACACAACGGGATATCAAGACCTGTCATAAAACTACTGTAATTAAGAAAGTGTATTAGTGGCTTAAGGAAAGTCATATAGGTTGATAGAGTGGAGCAGAGTTCAATCATTACAAAAGAAAGATTGTGAAGTGAGCAAATTGTCTCCAATGTGTTTGTGTGAGGATTGCATATGTTGTGTAAGTGCAGTGATAATTAGGAGACCCCATAAAAGTATATAGCACCTGGATGCGTCACTCCTACCTCCTTGTACCTAAAATGTTGGACGGACTTCTTCAGGATCCCAGGTCCTCCGACACTGCTCTGCTGAATCCAGCCACCCTCCGCCATCAGGCATCTGCCTCCAGCATTACTGTCACCACATCATGTATATTCAACGTCTTATCAAACCCGAAGTCAGTCTCTTCAGCTTGAGACAGGGCCAGAAAAGAGGACAAATTGATCTCTTCTTTGGCTTTTAAAGCAGCCGATGCCCACTTTCTAATTCCTACCCCCTCCAGTGCTTCCTTTAATAGGGAGCTTCTGTCCTTCCTTTAATAGGGAGCTTCTGTCCTTCCTTTGATAAGGAGCTTCTGTCCTTCCTTTAATAGGGAGCTTCTTGTCTCAGGGCTACTGGAAGGCCCAGGAATCCAGACCCTTAGAAACTCCAAACATCTTACCTTTCATGATTCTTTTTATTCCTGCGACTAGGTTGAAGGCTCCATATTCTCTCCCACGCAGCCCTAGGACCTAGGCATATGCATTCAGCTACAGCAGACCAAGAAGAGGAATGAATCTACCTAATTATAAATGAGCCCAGGTCAGAGTCAAGTTGGCTTCACAACCTAAACCCAAAGAGGAGCTTGTTTGGCCAATGGATGAACAAGTCACTGCTATACTTAGACCTGAACTTACTGTTGGTCTTTTTTTAAAAAAACTGTTGTTTATTTATTTATTTATTAAACATAACAACATACAAGCACCAGCATTCTTGCCATATAATTCCACCCTTGATATAAAATCAATAACTCACAATATCATCACGTAGTTGTATATTCATCATCATGATCATTTCTTAGAATGTTTGCATCAATTCAGAACGTTTGCATCGATTCAGAAAAAGAAATGAAAATAAAACAGAAAAAAATTCATGCATACCACACCCCCCTACCCCTCCTGTTTATTGATCACTAGCATTTCAATCTACTAAATTTATTTTAACATTTGTTCCCCCATTATTTATTTATTTTTAATCCATATGTTTTACTTGTCTGTCAATGAGGTAGATAAAAGGAGCATCAAACACAAGGTTTTCACAATCACACAGTAACATTGTGAAAGCTGTATCATTATACAATCATCTTCAAGAAACATGGCTACTGGAACACAGTTCTACATTTTCAGGCAGTTCCCTCCAGCCTCTCCATTACACCTTAACTAAATAGGTGATCTCTATTTAATGCATAAGAATAACCTCCAGGATAACCTCTCCACTCTGTTTGGAATCTCTCAGCCTTTGACACTTTATTTTGTCTCATTTCTCTCTTCCCCCTTTTGGTCAAGAAGGTTTTCTCAATCCCTTGATGCTGAGTCCCAGCTCATTCCAGGATTTCTGTCCCATGTTGCCAGGAAGGTCCACACCCCTGGGAGTCATGTCCCACATAGAGAGGGGGCAGGCAGTGAGTTTGCTTGTGGTGTTGGCTGAAAGAGAGGCCACATCTGAGCAACAAAAGAGGTTCTCTCAGGGGTGACTCTTAAGCCTAATTTTAAGTAAGCTTAGTCTATCTTTTGCAGGATTAAGTTTCATACGTACAAACCCCAAGATTAGGGGCTCAGCCTATAGCTTTGGTTGTCCCCACTGCTTGTGAGAATATCAAGAATTCTCCACTTGGGGAAGTTGAATTTCCCCCCTTTCTCCCCATTCCCTCAAGGGGACTTTACTTTGGTCTTTAGGTGATACCTAACATGGACAATAGAGGCAAAAGTAAAATGGGAACCATAGTGACTGAGCTCCTTGCCATTGCCCAAAGCCATCCCCTTTCTCGTCTGGCCCAGCTCGTGGTCCACAGAGTACAGGGGTGGGCAACAGAACCACAGGGCCAGCTCTGGGTCTATTGTTGTAGCACCACACCCCGACACCTCAGCCACCATCTCTGACTCTGCCTAGTTAGACACTGGTTACTGGCTTCTGGGTTGGTCACTCAACATCCTATCCTAGAGATACTCTGCATCCTCTAGCAAAACAAAAGATCTGGCCCACCCAGCACCCACCTACCCCCACCCCAATCATGAATCTACTCCCTGCTCTCCTCAAGGTTGCCAATTCTAATTGTCATCTCCCAGGGCTTTTAATTGTTTATCTTTCTTAAGTTGTCAGCAGTGTTTTAAACATTGATCATGTTCTTTCCTAAGCCCTTTCTCATTCTTATTTTTATGACTACCTGACTCACCCATCTTCCTGACCACCCAGACTCAGATTCATGCCTCCATCTGTGAGCATTACCCAGAGTTCTATTTTTTTAAGCCCTGCATGAATCACTCTCAAAAGCAGGCACTGTACCTTGTACTCTTCTTTATATTCCATAGAGTATTAAAGACAGTAATTTGCCCAGATTGTGTGATATGTAGATGTAAGGGTCCTGTTTCCTAAACTTGAGTCTGCCCAGGTGTCTGTGTCCTATGCTTACATTTCCCTACTGAAGCCTAAGTCCTTCTGCGCCATCATGGGGTGCCTCTGAAATCTTGTCCTTTCTCCCCACCTCTATAAAGTTAAAAGGATCTAGTTTTCTTGGATCATAGCAACTCACAAGGCAATGTCTCCAGTGCTTCAACTACTGCCAAAGTATGGCATCTCCAAATACCTGGATGTTGTGGCCAGTCGGACACCCAGGATGAGGTCAAATGTGGAGAAAGGGCTGATGCTGTAGGAGAGAGAACTCTGCTTCCTAGCAGAATCAGCTTAGAGACTGGGACTGCAACAGCAAAGAAGAACTGTGGGAATAAATCGACAAGCAAGAGGAGCTTAATTACTGGAGAACGTTATGGTCCAAACTCCCAGGCAAGGAATAATAGCCTCCTTCTTCCACCCACCAGCAAAGCTCTTTCTATTGGATGTTTGAGGAATGAAGCAATGCCTTGAGGGCAGTTCTTATTTCTGGAAAGAAATTAGACTTGAAGTCAATACCTGGCTTATGAGGGAGATGAGCAGGGCATGCTTTATTGCATTCTTGTTTGAGAGACTGCATGCTTTTTTCAGCTTGGGTTTTCATTGCCTTCTATGTAGCATTCAAAGGAGAAGGGAGGCTCAAGCTGGGGGTGGGTGGGGAGAAGGCGGGTAGGAAAAGGATTCCAAATGCCATGGCTTTAAGCAATGAGCAAGAGTCCGGGAAGAAAAAGAAACTTTGAAATCCAGAGTTTACATAGGAAACCATTATTTTTACTCTACCTAATTCCAAAATAAATTATACAAAGTAATTGATTGGACAAGGCAGTGAAGAACGATTTGCAAAAAAAAAGAAAACTCAAAAAGAAGAGAGGGCTGTGTGTCAATCAGGGTCCAGTCAGGAGACCAAAATCACACCAGAGGAAATTTAATATAAAGAATAGTTATCTGGGCCTACAGGGCTGTTAATAGGTAACGGAAAAAGTAGGAAGAGAAACCTAAGGCATCATGAAGGTAGCATCTGCAGGAAATGACTACTGCCCCTGGGGCTGAGGAGATAAAGGGAAGATGTTAGAATTATTAACACTTTGAAACTCACAGGAGAGGTTCCATGGAGCTAAAACCCAGACCCCTGTGGAGGCTGCAGCTCAGCTGGTTCTGCAAGTGTTGGAAAAAACACAAACTGAATTCAGCTTCTGCTCCTGGAAGGAGCAGCTGCTGTGCGTGTAAAGACTGCTGGGGTGATGCTCACAGAAACGGGACACAGGCAGGAATCCCAAAGGAAGCAGACAGGAAAGAGCAAGCCCCTTTCTAGTTCCTTCAGCCTTGCAGTCTTCTTCCAGCATCCCCAGTTGGAAGAGCCTAGTACAGAACCAACTGGTAGAGCAGAAAGTCACATTGCAAGTCCCAGAGTCCCAGCCCCAGCATCACAAAATAGGGCTTAAAGGGTGGATTTGGAGCTGAGAGACAATATCTTAGTTACTGGGAGAGGAAGTTCTACTAGCATTTGAACTGGGATCTTAGAAGACCATACTTGCTTGCAATTAGCAGTAAGGCTCAAGTAAAAGGACATAAAATATTTTCTTTTCCAGTACAAGTGTGTCTGGAGAAAAACTCCCAGTTAACTAGATTGTGGAAGACACAAGGAAGGAAGGAGGATGGTTTGGGAAGAACTCAAGACAATAAGAGACTTGAGGGGAATGTTGTTTGGCTGAGCAGGGTCCTGGATTCCTGGACTGAGGAAGGAGAATTGTGCTCAGGGGGTTGCAAAGGGGAGTCCCAGCACGCTGGTTTCTTTCCAGGTCAGTCGATCTCACTGTGGACTCGGTCTCCTTCAGCTAGCGTGTTCAGGCCGATCTGGGAACCGAACATAAAAACAAGACCTCACCTGAAGCCGTAGCCAGGTCGTGTCCTCAGGGTCCACATGGCTTTGGTCATGCTACTAATCCAAGAAACAACTTTACACAAATTAGAAAAAGCTACTCCTTCCTCCAGGCACTTTATTTCCGTTTGCCAAGAGATCACCTTGAAAACGAACAAGGCTTTTTAGAGAATCAAGCCTGAACTCCAGGTGAGAAGCTAAGGGACCCGGACCTGGCAGCCGCCCCACTGCTGTGGCTGCCCGGAAGTGGGCCTGGCAATGACAACAGCAACGATGACACTGAAGATGCTTCGGTGTTTGATGCCGAAGAGGAGACTACAAATAGGCAAAAAAAGAAAAAAAAGAAAGAAAATCAGACACCCAGTGGCATAATTTCTCCATCTATTCTTCTGAGTCAGTGCAAGGATAGGCTGTCTCCTCTGGGAATCATTCAGCAGGAGCTTGATTGCCTGTATGGTGACAGTTATCTTTGTTGCTGTCATATGGCTTTTGGGCAGTGAAGAGCATCACAGGAGGCTAATGGTTGGCCTTCGGTGGTGGAATCATCACGATGAAGACAGAGAGAGCCGTTGGGGCTCTGAGTCCAGGACGGCGTCCCCTCCAGGGAATGCAGCTGTTTTGGAGGCTGAATCAAGAATCTTTGGGTTAGGATTTATTAGCTGTCCGGGGCTGTGGGTGATCTCGTCCTTCAGCGCTCTCTTCTCCTTCCGAGTGAAGTGGTGGGTAATGGGTAGTGTTGTCATTAGCCTGGTGCTCCGAGGTGCCAACCTGTGTCTCTGTGGCTGCATCAGGGGTAAAGTGGGGAGCAGAAAAAACTTGACCAGCATGGCACCGTTTGTTGAATTTTTTTTTTTTTTCTGGGAAGTTTACGGGCCGGGAATCGAACCCGGGCCTCCTGCAATGCAGGTGAGAATTCTACCACTGAACGATCCTTGCACCTGCGGGAAAACAGTTTTTAAGACAAAACGTGGAAAATTATCAGACTATCTGCAGAGAGACAAAGTTTATGTATTTTATTACAGTGGGGAACAATTGAAAAGATTCTCGACTCTGAACCATTTAGAGCTCAGCACATGTTGCAAAGAGAAGGGCTGGGTGTTTCTCTGTTTTAAAAGCTGTTTTTTTTAAAGGAGGAAAATAGTTTTTGTATTGTTTGTTGTTTTTCTTTCTAGCTTGGAGTTATGGCATCGCTAGAGATATTGCCATAATTTATTTCCTGATGTACTTAGGGAGGCACAGAGTCTTGTAACCTCCATATGTCTCAAATTAATGAAAGTGTCTGTTTGCATTCATACGCGTGGGTAATGGAGAACTTTGCATTTTGATCTGAGTTATTCATAGATGTTCTTCACCTACCTTAAAACGATGTTTTTACATATTATTTCTGTAGATAATTTTCAGAAGAAAGTTTTCTTGCCATGGCTCATGTTTAACTTAGAATTAATTATTAATTTTACAACCGACTATGTACTTCATGGTGAAACATCTTATCCTAGACGTACACAAGACAGTAAAATTCCCAAATCTTATGATTTGGGAATGAATATACACATCCAAGTCACTCAAAAAACTCCAAATAGGTGTGACTATATAATATATATCAATAAAAAGTTTTAAAAAATTAAGTAGAAAAAAGGCTTAAAGAAAAAAAAAAACTCCAAATAGGACAAACAGAAATAGACCCATGCTATAGCATACTATGATAAAACTGTCAAATGCCAAAGATAAAAAGAGAATTATGAAAGCCAAACAATACGTCATGTAAAAGGGAGCCTCAGTGAGATTAAGTGCCAATTTCTCATTGGAAACCATGGAGGGAAAGGCCTTGGGAAGAGATATTTAAAGTACTGAAAGCAAAAATAAATCACCTACAAATAATTTTATATTTGGCAAAGCTGTCTTTAAAAAATGAGGGTGAGATTAAGACATTCCCAGGTAAACAAAAGCTGAGGAACTTCATCACTCCCAGTGCAGCCTTACAAGAGATGCTAAAAATATTTCTGCAGTTTGAAAGGAAAGGACAATAGACAATAAATCAAAGTTGCAAGAAGAAATAAAGACCTCTGTTGAGTTTAATGATATGGATAAATATAAATGCCAGTACTAGTGTGTTTTTTATTTGTAACGCCACTTTTTACTTCCTACAGTATCTAAAAGGCAAAGTCGTAAAATGTAATGAGATGTCAATGGTTTTGGTCTCATAATGTATAAACATGTAACAGGGTCAAGAACTACATAATGGTGGGGGGACAGAGGGGTAGAGGGACATAGTTTGTGTATATTACTGAAGTTGTTAAATTTGTGTCAAAGCAAATGAGATGATTCATAGATTTAGAATGCTAAATTTAAACCCCATAGTAATTACAAAGAAGATATCAGAGAATTTGCAAGCTCATAGAGACAGAAATTAGAATACATGTTCCCAGGGGTGCAGGGAAAAGGGAAGTTAATGCCTAATGGGTGTAGGGTTTCTGTTTGGAGAGATGGGAAAGTTTTAGTAATGGAAGATGATGAGGGTATCACAATATTGTGAAATGATTAACCCCATTGAGTAGTATGCTTGGGAATGGTTGCGATGGGAAAGTTTATGTTGTATATATTTTTCCTCAATCTTTTTTTTTAAAAAAGAGCACTTTAAGTGACAATGACAATTAAGTGCAATACACCAACCTGGATGGGGTCCAGCAAGGAAGGAGAAAAAGCTCTAATGGGTGTTATTGGGAAACATGAAAAAACTGGAACATAGTTTTTTATCAATGTTAAATTTATTAAGCTTAACTGCTTTTAAGGTGGTTACTTAAGTGAATATCCTTGTTCTTAGGAAATATACATGATAGTATTAAGTGTTCAAGGAACATGATGTGTACAACTTAAGTTCAAGTGTTGAGAAAATGGATTGATAGACAGACTGGATGAATGGATGGATGGATGAATGGATGGATGGATGAATGGATGGATGGATGAATGGATGGATAGGCAGAAGGGTAGACTGGTATGGAAAATGTGACAAATATCATAATTAATGAATCTGGGTATTTGGGCAGGTGTGTCAGTGTATGTTTGACTTCTCATATGGAGTTTGTATTATTTTTTTTCATTTTTAAACATTTTTTATTCTGAAGTATAACATATATACAAAAAACCCCAATAATTTTTAAAGTACATTTTAACAAGTAGTTACAGAACAGATTTCAAAGTTTGGTATGAGTTACCATTCCACATTTTCAAATTTTTCCTTCTAGCCGCTCCAAAACACTGTAAGCTAAAAGTAATAGCATTATAGTGATTCAACAGTTGGCTAAATCTTATCTTCTCTGTCATAACTCCTCCTTTTTTACATTTTTAACTTTTTTATTGTATAATATGACATATCTATATAAAGCAAACAAATTAAAAAGCAATAGTTTTCAAAGCACTCTTCAACAAGTAGTTACAGGACAGATCCCAGAGTTTGTCATGGGCTACCATATGATCTTCATATTTTTCCTTCTAGCTGCTCCAGAATATAGGAGGCTAGAGGGTTAAAAAAAAATTTTTATCATCACAATCGACATTTTTCCTTCTTTTTTTGTGAAACATAACATATATACAAAAAAGCTATAAATTTCAAAGCACAGCACCACAATTAGTTGTAGAACATATTTTAGAGTTTGGCATGGGTTGCAATTCCAGAATTTAGGTTTTTACTTCAAAGTAGGTTGTTGGAATTTTGATTGGTACTGTGTTGAATCTGTATATCAATTTGGGGAGAATTGACATCGTAACTATATTTAGCCTTCCTATCCATGAGCAGGGAATGTCTTTCCACCTATTTAGATCTCCTTTGATTTCTTTTAGCAATGTTATGTCTTTTGCTGTGTACAATTCTTTTATGTCCCTAGTTAAGCTTATTTCCAAGTATCTGATTCTTTTAGTTGCTATTTTGAATGAAATTTTTTCCTTAACTGTCTCCTCAGCTAGGTCATTGCTTGTGTATAGAAATGTTACTGATTTTTGCACATTAATTTTATATCCCACCACCTTGCTGAATTTATTAGCTGAAATAACTTTGCTGTAGGTTTCTCAGGATCTTTCATATCATCTGCAAATAATGAGAGTTTGACTTCTTCCTTTCCAATTTGGATGCCTTTTATTTCTTTGTCCTGCCTGATTGCTCTAGCTAGAACTTCTAGCACAATGTTGAATAATAGTAGTGACAGTGGGCATCCTTGTTGTGTTCCTGATCTTAGGGGAAAGCTTTCAGGCTCTCTTCATTGAGTATGATGCTGGCTATTGGTTTTTCTCTCAATCCCTTGATGCTGAGTCTCAGCTCATTCCAGGATCTCTGTCCCACATTGCCAGGAAGGTCCACACCCCTGGGAGTCATGTGCCACGCAGAGAGGGGGAGGGTGGTGAGACTGCTCATCGTGTTGACTGGAGAGAGAGGCCACATCTGAGCAACAAAAGAGGCTCTCTTAGGGGTGACTCTTAGGCCTAAATTTTAAGTAGACTTGACCTATCCTTTGTGGTGTTAAGTTTCATATGAACAAACCCCAAGACTGGGGGCTCTGCCTATAGCTTTGGTTGTCCACACTGCTTGTGAGAATATCAAGAATTCAATTTCTCCCCATTCTCACCATTCCCCAAAGGGGGCTTTGCAAATACTTTTCCATTCACTGATCGAATCACTCTGGGATTCATTGGGGTATCACTCTGGACAAACCAACGAAATCTCATGCCCTACCTGAGATTCCAAGTACTTAAACTACTTGAACTGGCATTCACTCAAACTATCTACATAAGTTGTATTTGGAAATGCACTAGTCAAAATATAAATTTTGTAACAAATAAACATTTTTTGCCTTAGTCTCACACATAAGGTGACATTTTAAAATATTAATTACCATCTATTTTCAGCACCCTGCAATAATGACATTCCTTTGTTCTTCCTCATGCAAAAACATTTTTAAAATTTGTACATTGTGCATTTCACTATTATTATACACTCTAGGCATTCCTAGATTATACCATCTCAATCTTTACTGGCTATTGGTTTTTCATATATTCCCTTTATCATATTGAGGTAGTTATCTTTGATTCCTATCCTTTAGAGTGTTTTTATCAGAAAAGGATGCCAAATTTTGTCGAATGCTTTTTCAGCATCAATCGAGATGATCATGTGGCTTTTCCCTTTCAATTTGTTAATGTGCTGTATTACATTAATTGATTTTCTTGTGTTGAACCATCCCTGCATTCCTGGCATAAACCCCATTTGGTCATGGTGTATAATTCTTTTAATGTGTTGTTGGATTTGATTTGCTAATATTTATTGAGAATTTTTGCATCAATGTTCATTAGGGAGATTGGCCTGTAGTTTTCCTTTCTTGTCACATCTTTACCCAGTTTTGTATTAAAATTACATTAGTGTCATAAAATTAGTTAGGTAGAGTTCCTTTTTCCTCAATTTTTTGGAAGAGTTTGAGCAGGATTGCTGTTAGTTCTTTTTGGAATGTTTGATAAAATTCCCCTGTGAAGCCATCTGGCCCTGGGCTTTTCTTTGTAGGAAAATTTTTGATGACGATTGAATCTCTTTACTTATAATTGGTTTGTTGAGATCTTCTATTCTTCCTGAGTCAGTGTAGCTTGTTTGTGTGTTTCCAGGAATTAGTACATTTCATCTAATTTTGTCTAGTTTGTTGGCACATAGTTGTTCATAGTATCCTATTATGACTTTTAAAAATTTCTTCAGGGTCTGTGGTAATGACCCTCCTCTCATTTCTGATTTTGTTTGTTTGTATCCTCTCTCTTTTTTTCTTTGTCAGTCTTGCTAGTGGCCCATCAATTTTATTGATTTTCTCAAAGAACCAACTTTTGGTTTTATTGATTATTTCTACTGTTCTTTTGTTCTCCCATTCATTTATCTCTGCTTTAATCTTTGTTATTTGTCTTCTTCTATTTGCTTTGGGGTTAGTTTGCTGGTCTTTTTCAAGTTCCTTCAGGTATGTTGTTAAGTCCTCAATTTTTGCTCTTTCTGGTTTTTTAGTATAGCATAGGGCAATAAATTTCCCTCTCAGCACAGCCTTTGCCACATCCCATAAGTTCTGATAAGTTGTATTCTCAGTTTCATTCATCTCCAGACAGCTACTGATTTCTCTAGTAATTTCTTCTTTGACCGACTGGTTGTTTAAGAGTATGTTATTTAACCATATATTTGTGAATGTTCTCGTTCTTTGGTGGTCATTGAGATCCAGCTTCATCCCATTGTGATTAGAGAAAGTGTTTTCAAATTTATAAAGACCTGTTTTGTGTCCCAGTATATGATCTATCCTGGAGAATGTTCCATGAGCACTAAAGAAGAATGTATATCCTTGTGCTTTGGGGTGCAGTGATCTACATATGTCTGTTAGGTCTAATTCATTTATCAAATTATTTAACTTCTCTATTTCCTTGCTGCTCTTTTGTCTGGTTGTTCTATCTATAGAGGTGTGCTGGTTTGGAAGGTGATGACATGTTTCCACCCATTTGGGTGGGTCTTGATAAGTTTCTGGAGTCCTATAAAAGAGGAAACATTTTGGAGAATGAAAGCGATTCATAGAGAGCAGAGCAGATGGACATAGCCACAAGAAGCAGAGTCCACCAACCAGTGGCCTTTGGAGATGAGGAAGGAAATGCTTCCTGGGGAGCTTCATGAAACAGGAAGCCATGAGAAGAAGCTAGCAGATGACACCATGCTCGCCATGTGCCCTTCCAGATGAGAGAGGAACCCTGACTGTGTTCACCATGAGCCTTACCAGATGAGAGAGAAACTGTGACTGTGTTCATCATGTGCCCTTCCACTTGAGAGAGAAACCCTGAACTTTATCAGCCTCCTTGAACCAAGGTATCTTTCCCTGGATTCTAAGATTGGACATTTCTATAGACTTGCTTTAATTGGGACATTTTCTCAGCCTTAGAACTATAAACTAGCAACTTATTAAATTCCCCCTTTAAAAGTCATTCCGTTTCCGGAACATGGCATTCTGGCAGCTAGCAAATTAGAACAAGAGGAGAGTGTTGTATTGAAGTCTCCTACTATTATTGTTGAAACATCTGTCGTTCCCTTCAGTTTTGCCAATGTCTGTCTCATGTACTTTGGATTTCCTTGATTGGAAGCATAAACATTATGGTTGTTATATCTTCTTGGTGAATTGACCCTTAGTATATAGTGTTCTTCTTCATCTCTTATCATATCTTTACATTTAAAGTCTATTTTGTCCGATATTTAGTATAGCTGCTCCTGCTTTCTTTTGGTTACAACTTGCATGGAAATTCTTTTTCTATCCTTCCATCACTCCAGAAAAAGAAATTAAAAAAAAAAAAGGAAAAATCCATGCGTCCCATACCCCTTACCCCTCCCTCTCATTGATCACTAGTATTTCAATCTACCTAATTTTATTTTACTCCTCATTCCCCCCTATTATTTATCTGTTTATTTTTCCTTATTTTTTTTACTCATCTGCCCATATTCTGGATAAAAGGAGCATCAGACACAAAGTTTTCACAAACACATGATCACACTGTAAAAGTTATATAGTTATACAGCTTCTTCAAGAATCAAGACTACTGGTACACAGTTCGACAGCTTCAGGTTCCTCCGTCACCCACTCCAGTAAACCATAAACCAAAAAAGGGGGTATCTATACAACGCATAAGACTAACCTCCAGGATAACCTTTCAACTCTGTTTTGGAATCTCTCAGCCATGAACTCCATTTTGTCTCATTTCTCTCCTCCCCCTTTTGGTCGAGAAGGTTTTCTCAATCCCTTGATGCCGAGTCCCAGCTCATCCCAGGATCTCTGTCCCACATTGCCAGGGAGATTTACATCCTTGGGAGTCATGTCTCGTAGAGAGGAGGGCAGTGAGTTCACCTGTCAAGTTGGCTTAGAGAGTGGCCACATCTCCAGCAGACTTTTTAGCAGACATGGAAAAGCTGGTTTTCAAATTCATATGGAATGAGAAGGACCCCAAATAGCCAAATTACTATTTAAAAAGAACAACAATGGAGATCTCATGCTTCTCAATTTCAAAATTTACTACAAAGCCACAATAATCAAAACAGTGTGGTACTAGCATAAAAATAGGTATATAGACCAATGGAATGGAATTATATGTCCAGAAAGGAACTCATACATCTGTGGCCAACAGATTGCCAGCAAGGGCATTAAAATGAGGGAAGGAATAGTTTCATCAACAAATAGTTTCAGGAAAACTGGCTGTCCACATACAAAAAAAAAAAATAAAAATGAAGTTGGATCCTTACCTCACACCACATACAAAAATGAACTCTAAATGGATCAAGGACCTAAATATAAGAGCTAAAACCATGTTATTCTTAGACAATAACACTGAGGAAATCTTTCATAACCTTGGATTTGGCAGTGATTTCTTAGTCATGACACCAAAAGCACAAGCAACAAAAGAAAAATGGAAAAACTGGACTTCAACAAAATAAAAAACTTTTGTATATCAAAGGATACTCTCAAGAAAGTGGAAAAATAGGGCCATGGTGGCTCAGTGGCAGAGTTCTCGCCTGCCATGCTGGAGATCCGGGTTCGATTCCCTGTGCCTGCCCATGGGAAAAAGACTTGAATAAACCTTTCTTCAAAAAAGATATACAAATGGCCAATAAACACAAGAAAATACGCTCAACATCATTGGCCATCAGAGAAATACAAATCAAAACCACAGTGAGATATCACTTCACACTCATTGGGATGGCTATTATTTTCCTAAAATCAGAAAATAGCAAGTGTTGGCAAGTATGCAGGAAGTTGGAACCCTTATACATTGTTGGTGGGATGGTAAAAAGGTGCAGCCACTGTAGAAATCAATTTGGCAACTTTCCTTGGAAAGTCGAACACAGAATTACCGTATGACCCAACAATCCTGTTTCTAGGATTGAATTAACAAAGAATAGAGGGCAGTGCAATGGTGGCTCAATGGCAGAATTCTCGCCTGCCATGCTGGAGACCCGGGTTCGATTTCCCGTGTCTGCCTATGGGGGGAAAAAAAGAATAGAAAGCAAATATCTGAACAGATAATTGTACGGCAATACCCATCCGCAATAGCCAAAAAGTAGAAATAATCCAAGTGTCCATCAACAGAATAATGGTTAACCAAAATGTGATATATACAGGCAATGGAATATTCAGTTGCAGAATGGAATGAAATTCCAATACATGCTACAACTTGGTTGAACCTCCTAGATATCACATTCAGTGAAATAAGTCAGACACAAAAGGACAAATATTACATGATCTCACTTATATGAAATACCAAGAGTAAGCAAATTCACAGAGACAGAAAATAGAGCACAGGTTACCGGGGGTTGGCTGGGGGAAGGGAAATGGAGAGTTATTGTTTAATGGGTGCAGAGTTTTCTGTTTGAGATGATTACAAGGCATTGGTAATGGATGTTTGTAATGGTAATGTAGCGCGAAAACCAGGATTGAGGCCGCAGGCCTCCAGGACCATTCCGAGAAATTAGAGCAGGCTGAGACCAAGGGTCTGCAGTTTCAGGAAGCAAGTGATTTTTAGCTCGTGCGCACGGGGCTCAGCTGAGTCACCTCGAAAAGTCTGAGCCCTGAACAAAAGGCAACACCGGTTTTTATAGACACTATTACATGCTACAGATAGGGCAAGCCTAATACAGTAAATAGCAATATTAAAGGAAAGATAATTGGTCGGTTTAAGGCACAAAGCAAATTGCAGAAGCAAATGAGCTGTTAGGGGAGGGTCCCCATCCCAGGTGTCTTATCTCATTTGCCTGCAGTTTTACCCAGTCCTGAAGGTCAGGAGAGGGGGTTTGGGGATTTTTACAGAAAGGCAGCTCAATTAAGGGAGAGAAAGGGGGGCCTGCTTGCTACAGTTCTCCCCTTTGATGCTGTGCTGGTTGGAAAGGAAGCGTGCCCCCTCAGAAAAGCCATGTTTTAATCAAAATATCATTTCGTAAAGGTAGAATAATCTCTATTCAATACTGTATGTTTGGAACTGTAATGAGATCATCTCCCTGGATGATGTGATTTAGTCAAGAGTGGTTGTTAAACTGGATTAGGGGACGACATGTCTCCACCCATTTGGGTGGGTCTTGATTGGTTTATTGGAGTCCTAGAAAAGAGGAAATATTTTGGAGAATGAGAGATTCAGATAGAGTAGAGCAGAGTGAGAAGCCACTAGAAGCAGAGAATCCACCAGTCAGCGACTTTTGGGGATGAAGAAGGAAAACGTCTCCAGGGGAGCTTCATGAAACAGGAAGCCAGGAGAAGAAGCTAGCAGATGACGCCGTGTTCACCATGTGCCCTTCCAGCTGAGAGAGAAACCATGACTGTGTTCACCATGTGCCTTCTCAGATGAGAGAGAGAGACCCTGAACTTCATCAGCCTTCTGGAACCAAGGTATCTTTCCCTGGATGCCTTAGATTGGACATTTCTATAGATTGCTTTAACTGGGACATTTTCTCAGCCTTAGAACTGTAAACTAGCAACTCATTAAATTCCCCTGTTTAAAAGCCATTCCGTTTCTGGTATATTGCATTCTAGCAGCTAGCAAACTAGAACAGATGCTTACCCTGACTTAATAGGGAGGGGTTATAGCATCACCTTAAATTTGATGGTTTGTACCTTCTCATTAGGGGGATTCGTGCTGTGACTCGCTGGGCTACAGCATTTTCAATGAATTTGATGAGGGCTCTGATTGCACAGGGACCTTTGGTGATTAATATGGTAAATAGGGGACCGGCTAGCGGATCCAGTTAGTCCAGTTTTTTTGTTTGTTTGTTTGTTTTATGTCCCGGTTTCGTACCCACTTTCTCTGTTCCTGAATTTTAGCAGCACTTATGCCAGACTGGTTTACAAAGAAACAGCACTTTTTCCCTACAAAGATACATATCCCTTTATAACAGTTGCTGCCGGTGGGAGGCTACCGCTGCTCATAAACCTTAGAAGGGCACACAGGATAAGATACAGATGCATCCTACACAACACAAGTATGTTAGAGCAAGCAGGACCTTTTCCAGCAAATTCCAGTCTGGGGGAGCTACTGCTGCTAACCCAATACTAAATAATAGAGCGAGGAGCCCAATTGAGAGCAGGAGCCAACAATTCATCTAGCCTTATAAAGAATACTGGGGGCTGTGGCTAGGGAAGCACAGGGGAGTTTAGGGAGTGTGCTGAAAGTTCAGGGGTACTTATGAGGGGAGGGAGGGGATACTCAGGCTGGTTTGCAGCTCCTCAAGCTTCGGCCATGCATAGATCAGTCAGCTTCCGGGGGTGACTGAGGCAGGGCTTGACTATCTCCTCAAGCCTCTGCCGTGCATGGGTCAGCAGATTGCAGTTGGGCAGGAGGGGGACGCGGTGGCTTTCGGAGAATGATGCGGGTCGGGATGGCTTTCGGAGAATGATGCGGGTCGGGTGTCCAGGGACAGGGGTATACTCCCAGGGCTCGTCTGCTGTGGCTCTCTTCACCCAGGAGTGGTGGATCCATGGAATGATCTCTGCGACTTTGACAGCTGTAGGGGTAGCTAAGACAACACAATAAGGGCCTCTCCATTGAGGCTGGGGGGAGCCTTTTTTCCAGTCCTTGACCCACACTAAATCCCCCGGCTCAAATTCACAAACGGGAGGGTAGATGCTGAGAGGTTCGGACACTGCCTCCAATGCTTTCCCTTTTAACTCATTCAAGACCCGTCCCAGCTGCACTAGGTGTTGATTCAGACTTAGATTTCCAATTTCTCTGAGGTTTCCCTGTAGAACCCGAGTAAGGGGTGGCAGCCTTCCATATATTAATTCAAAGGGAGAGAATCCTGTTTTTTTAATTGGGGCAGATCTGATTCTAAATAAAGCTATAGGGAGTGCCTGTACCCAGGTCAGTTTCGCCTCCTGGCAGATCTTCCTTAATTGTCCCTTTAGAGTTTGATTCATCCGCTCCACTTTCCCACTGCTTTGTGGTCGGTAAGCAGTGTGGAGTTTCCAAGTTATTTGTAAAGCTTTTGCCAGCTTTTGAAGGGCTTCAGCCACAAAAGCAGGGCTGTTGTCAGAGCCAATGGTAAGTGGCATCCCATACCGAGGAATGATGTCCTTCAGGAGGGCTCATGTCACTTCCTGTGTAGTCTCTGAACGTGTGGGATATGCTTCTACCCATCCCGAGTAGGTGCAGACAAATTCCAGAAGGTATTGATATCCCTGGGCCGGCAGCAGCTCTGTGGAGTCCACCTGTAGATTTTCAAATGGGCTGAGGCCAGCCAGCTGGTTGTTCAGACTCCCCAGTTTTGCGCTGGGCTGCTTGGCATTCTTCTTTTGACAGGTAATGCATCTCTTGCATGCTAGTTTCACCCAGGAGGGAAGCCTAGGTATGTAGAGGTGGGCGCTCAGGCTGGCAGTAAGAGCTTTTTCCCCGAAGTGAGTCTGGTGATGGACATGGTGTACGAAACGCCATGCTAAGTTTCCAGGAATTACAATGCATCCATCGTGTAATATCCACCATCCCTCATGATTTATTTTTCTCTCCTTGCATAACCAGTTGCTTTCCAGCTTTGAGTACGTTGGTGTTTTCTTCCACCACTGTAATGGATGGGGGATGAGAGGGGCGACAAGAAGCTTGTCTTTTGCGGGAAGCGTTAGGTGCCCTAGTGCGGCCTGCTTGGCAGCTGAATCTGCTTTTCAGTTGCCTCTCGCCTTAAAGGAGTTGCCTTTTTGATGACCGCGGCAATGAATAACCACCACAGCGGTGGGGGCCCATACAGCTTCCAACAGAGTTAGAATTTCTGGTCCATATTTAACATGCTTTCCCCCGGCTGTCATTAGTCCCCGCTCTTTGTATAATGCCCCGTGTACATGTAGGGTTGTGAACGCATACTTTGAGTCAGTATAAATATTAGCCTCCTGTCCTGCTGCCAATTGTAGACCCCGAGTGAGCGCTATGAGCTCAGCTTTCTGGGCTGATGTTCCCGCAGGCAGGGCTTCTGCCTCTAAAATGTCTGCTAAAGTAACGATGGCATATCCTGCATAGCGCACTCCATCTTTTATTATACTGCTCCCATCAGTGAACAGTTCGACGTCAGGACATTTTAATGGTTGGTTTTTAAGGTCAGGTCGGCTGGAGCAGACTTGACTACAGTTTCCACGCAGTCGTGTTCTGGGGCTCCTGGCCCCACAGGCAGCAGGGTGGCCGGTCTATGGGTCTGACAGACTCCAAGCTGTAAGTTTGGGGTTTCACATAAAGTAGCCTGATACTTGGTGAGTCTTGCATTTGATAGCCAGAGATGCCCTTTTTGTTCCATGAGGCTGGTGACTGAATGGGGGGCCAGCACAGTTAGCTTCTGCCCGAATGTAAGCTTCCCGGCTTCGTGGACCAGGAGGGCAGTGGCTGCAACAGCTCTCAGGCAAGACGGCCACCCCAGTGCTATACTGTCTAGCTGTCCGGAGAGATAGTCGACAGGCCTTTTCCATGATCCAAGCGTTTGGGTTAAAACCCCAATGGCCGTTCCGTCCCGCTCATGGACAAACAAGGTAAAAGGTTTTTCTAAGTCTGGGAGGCCTAAACTTGGGGCTTGCATGAGCAATGTTTTTAGACGTTGGAAAGCATGCTCCTGCTCAGTTCCCCATTGGAATGGGTCCTGATCGCCCCCTTTAGTGGTTTCATAGAGGGGCTTGGCTAAGAGCACATAGTTCGGAATCCAGACTCTGCAGAACCCAATGGCTCCTAAAAATTCTCCAATTTGTTTTCGGGAGGTTGGTGTGGGGATTGTACAAATTACTTGCTTGCGCTCTGGCCCCAGGCTTCGGGTTCCTTGTTGCAAGTAAAAACCTAGGTATTTAACCTGCTGTTGGCAGAGTTGGACCTTTTTACGAGACACACAGTAAACCACCTGATCTAGGTGGCAGAGGAGAGGCTCTGTCCCTAGCTTAAAGTCATTGAGAGACTCGGCACCAGGAGGTCATCTACATACTGCAGGACACTACAATTATAATTTCTGGTTTGGAATGATTGTAAGTCTTTCCCCAGTGCTTGTCCAAAAATAGTGGGAGAATTCTTAAACCCTTGAGGCAGCCAGGTCCAGGTGTATTGCCTTTTGTTTCCCTCAGAGGGCCTTTCCCATTCAAAGGCAAATATCTCCTGACTCACAGGGGCTATTCGTATGCAGAAGACATCTTTTAAGTCCAAACAAAAGAACCGATTAGCTTTCCCTGGGACCAGGCTGAGGAGGGTGTATGGATTTGGAATCACAGGACGGATGGTCTCTGCGGCTGCATTAGCTGCTCGCAGGTCCTGGAAGAGTCGGAATTCCCCAGTTTGAGCTTTTTTCACAGGCAGCAGTGGAGTGTTCCATGGAGAGTTGCACGGTCGGATGATTCGGTGTGCTTCTAACTGCGCCAAGTGGCTTTGAATCCCTTTGAGAGCCTTTTGAGGGATCGGATACTGTCGCACTGCCATGGGGTGAGTCATGGGCTTCAAAGCAATTACTACCGGAGGGCAGTTTTTTTTTTTTTTTTTTTTTATTAATTAAAAAAAATTAACATAACATTTAGAAATCATTCCATTCTACATATGCAATCAGTAATTTTTTTTTTTTTGGCTTTTAAAAAGGGGGATTTAATAAGTTATAGTTTACAGTTTCAAGGCTGTGAAAATGTCTCAATTAAAACAAGTCTATAGAAATATCCAATCTAAGGCATCCAGGGAGAGGTACCTTGGTTCAAGAAGTCTGAGGAAGTTCATGGTTTCTCTCTCAAGTGAGAAGGCACATGGTGAACACAGTCAGAGTTTCTCTCTCATCTGGAAAGGCACATCATGAGCACAGCATCATCTGTTAGCTTCTCCTGGCTTCCTGTTTCATGAAGCTCCCCAGGAGACATTTTCCTTCTTCATCTCCAAAGGTCGCTGGCTGGTGGACTCTGCTTCTCATGACTATGCCATTCTGCTCTGCTCTCTCTGAATTTGCTTTCATTCTCCAAAATATTTCCTCCTTTATAGGACTACAGAAACTTATCAATATCCACCCAAATGCGTGGAGACATGTCATCATCTAATCCAGTTTAGCAACCACTCTTGACAAAATCACCTCTCCAGGGAGAAGATCCGATTAATTTCAAACATACAGTATTGAATAGAGATTATTCTGCCTTTATGAAATAGGATTTGGATTAAAACATGGCTTTCCTAGGGGACATACATCCTTTCAAACCACCACAATTGAGTTGTTTGTTTTGTTGAATTGTATGATTTCTTTATGTATGCAGGATATCAAACCATTACAGAATTCATGATTTCCAAATATTTTATCCCATGGTGTTGGCAGCCTCTTGACCTTTTTTTTTAAAAAAATTTTTTTTATTAATTAAAAAAAAGATTACCTAACACAACATTTAGAAATCATTCCATTCTACATATGCAATCAGTAATTCTTAATATCATCACATAGATGTATGATCATCATTTCTTAGTACATTTGCATTGATTTAGAAAAAGAAATAGCAAGACAACAGAAAAAGAAATAAAATGATAATATAGAAAAAAAATAAAAATACAAAATACAAAAAATATATATAAAACAAACAAACAAACAAACAAAAACTATAGCTCAGATGCAGCTTCATTCAGTGTTTTAACATAATTACATTACAATTAGGTAGTATTGTGCTGTCCATTTTTTAGTTTTTGTATCTAGTCCTGTTGCACAGTCTGTATCCCTTCAGCTCCAATTACCCATTATCTTACCCTGTTTCTAACTCCTGATGGTCTCTGTTACCAATGACATATTCCAAGTTTATTCTTTAATGTCGGTTCACATCAGTGGGACCATACAGCATTTGTCCTTTTGTTTTTGGCTAGTCTCACTCAGCATAATGTTCTCTAGGTCCATCCATGTTATTACATGCTTCATAAGTTTATTCTGTCTTAAAGCTGCATAATATTACATCATATGTATACACCACAGTTTGTTTAGCCACTCGTCTGTTGATGGACATTTTGGCTGTTTCCATCTCTTTGCAATTGTAAATAATGCTGCTATAAACATTGGTGTACAAATGTCCGTTTCTGTCTTTGCCCTTAAGTCCTTTGAGTAGATACCTAGCAATGGTATTGCTGGGTCGTATGGCAATTCTATATTCAGTTTTTTGAGGAACCGCCAAACTGCCTTCCACAGTGGTTGCACCATTTGACATTCCCACCAACAGTGGATAAGTGTGCCTCTTTCTCCGCATCCTCTCCAGCACTTGTCATTTTCTGTTTTGTTGATAATGGCCATTCTGGTGGGTGTGAGATGATATCTCATTGTGGTTTTGATTTGCATTTCTCTAATGGCCAGGGACATTGAGCATCTCTTCATGTGCCTTTTGGCCATTTGTATTTCCTCTTCTGAGAGGTGTCTGTTCAAGTCTTTTTCCCATTTTGTAATTGGGTTGGCTGTCTTTTTGTTGTTGAGTTGAACAATCTCTTTATAAATTCTGGATACTAGACCTTTATCTGATATGTCGTTTCAAAATATTATCTCCCATTGTGTAGGCTGTCTTTCTACTTTCTTGATGAAGTTCTTTGATGCACAAAAGTGTTTAATTTTGAGGAGCTCCCATTTCTTTCTTTCTTTCTTTCTTCAGTGCTCTTGCTTTAGGTTTAAGGTCCATAAAACTGCCTCCAATTGTAAGTTTCATAAGATATCTCCCTACATTTTCCTCTAACTGTTTTATGGTCTTAGACCTAATGTTTAGATCTTTGATCCATTTTGAGTTAACTGTTGTATAGGGTGTGAGATACGGGTCCTCTTTCATTCTTTTGCATATGGTTAGCCAGTTCTCTAGGCACCATTTATTGAAGAGACTGTTCTGTCCCAGGTGAATTGGCTTGACTGCCTTATCAAAGATCAAACGTCCATAGATGAGAGGGTCTATATCTGAGCACTCTATTCCATTCCATTGATCGATATATCTATCTTTATGCCAATACCATGCTGTTTTGACCACTGTGGCTTCATAATATGCCTTAAAGTCCGGCAGCATGAGACCTCCAGCTTCGTTTTTTTTCCTCAAGATACTTTTAGCAATTCGGGGCACCCTGCCCTTCCAGATAAATTTGCTTATTGGTTTTTCTATTTCTGAAAAATAAGTTGTTGGGATTTTGATTGGTATTGCATTGAATCTGTAAATCAATTTAGGTAGGATTGACATTTTAACTATATTTAGTCTTCCAATCCATGAACACGGTATGCCCTTCCATCTATTTAGGTCTTCTGTGATTTCTTTTAACAGTTTTTTGCAATTTTCTTTGTATAGGTCTTTTGTCTCTTTAGTTAAATTTATTCCTAAGTATTTTATTCTTTTAGTTGCAATTGTAAATGGAATTCGTTTCTTGATTTCCCCCTCAGCTTGTTCATTGCTAGTGTATAGAAACGCTACAGATTTTTGAATGTTGATCTTGTAACCTGCTACTTTGCTGTACTCATTTATTAGCTCTAGTAGTTTTGTTGTGGATTTTTCTGGGTTTTTGACGTATAGTATCATATCGTCTGCACACAGTGATAGTTTTACTTCTTCCTTTCCAATTTTGATGCCTTCTATTTCTTTTTCTTGTCTAATTGCTCTGGCTAGAACCTCCAACACAATGTTGAATAATAGTGGTGATAATGGACATCCTTGTCTTGTTCCTGATCTTAGGGGGAAAGTTTTCAATTTTTCCCCATTGAGGATGATATTAGCTGTGGGTTTTTCATATATTCCCTCTATCATTTTAAGGAAGTTCCCTTGTATTCCTATCTTTTGAAGTGTTTTCAACAGGAAAGGATGTTGAATCTTGTCAAATACCTTCTCTGTATCAATTGAGATGATCATGTGATTTTTCTGCTTTGATTTGTTGATATGGTGTATTACATTAATTGATTTTCTTATGTTGAACCATCCTTGCATACCTGGGATGAATCCTACTTGGTCATGATGTATAATTCTTTTAATGAGTTGCTGGATTCGATTTGCTAGAATTTTGTTGAGCATTTTTGCATCTATATTCATTAGAGAGATTGGTCTGTAGTTTTCTTTTTTTGTAATATCTTTGCCTGGTTTTGGTATGAGGGTGATGTTGGCTTCATAGAATGAATTAGGTAGCTTTCCCTCCACTTCGAATTTTTTGAAGAGTTTGAGCAGAGTTGGTACTAATTCTTTCTGGAATGTTTGGTAGAATTCACATGTGAAGCCGTCTGGTCCTGGACTTTTCTTTTTGGGAAGCTTTTGAATGACTGATTCAATTTCTTTACTTGTGATTGGTTTGTTGAGGTCGTCTATTTCTTCTTGAGTCAAAGTTGGTTGTTCATGCCTTTCTAGGAACTTGTCCATTTCATCTACATTGTTATATTTATTAGCATAAAGTTGTTCATAGTATCCTGTTATTACCTCCTTTATTTCTGTGAGGTCAGTAGTTATGTCTCCTCTTCCATTTCTGATCTTATTTATTTGCGTCCTCTCTCTTCTTCTTTTTGTCAATCTTGCTAAGGGCCCATCAATTTTATTGATTTTCTCATAGAACCAACTTCTGGTCTTATTGATTTTCTCTATTGTTTTCATGTTCTCAATTTCATTTATTTCTGCTCTAATCTTTGTTATTTCTTTCCTTTTGCTTGCTTTGGGGTTAGTTTGCTGTTCTTTCTCCAGTTCTTCCAAGTGGACAGTTAATTCCTGTATTTTTGCCCTTTCTTCTTTTTTGATATAGGCATTTAGGGCAATAAATTTCCCTCTTAGCACTGCCTTTGCTGCGTCCCATAGGTTTTGATATGTTGTGTTTTCATTTTTATTCACCTTGAGATATTTACTAATTTCTCTTGTAATTTCTTCCTTGACCCACTCATTGTTTAAGAGTGTGTTGTTGAGCCTCCACGTATTTGTGAATTTTCTGGCACTCTGCCTATAATTGATTTCCAACTTCATTCCTTTATGATCCGAGAAAGTGTTGTGTATGATTTCAATCTTTTTAAATTTGTTGAGACTTGCTTTGTGACCCAGCATATGGTCTATCTTTGAGAATGATCCATGAGCACTTGAGAAAAAGGTGTATCCTGCTGTTGTGGGGTGTAATGTCCTATAAATGTCTGTTAAGTCTAGCTGATTTATTGTAATATTCAAATTCTCAGTTTCTTTATTGATCCTCTGTCTAGATGTTCTGTCCATTGATGAGAGTGGGGAATTGAAGTCTCCAACTATTATGGTAGATGTGTGTATTTCTCTTTTCAGTGATTGCAGTGTATTCCTCATGTATTTTGGGACATTCTGATTCGGTGCATAAATATTTATGATTGTTATGTCTTCTTGTTTAATTGTTCCTTTTATTAGTAGATAGTATCCTTCTTTGTCTCTTTAACTGTTTTACATTTGAAGTCTAATTTGTTGGATATTAGTATAGCTACTCCTGCTCTTTTCTGGTTGTTATTTGCATGAAATATCTTTTCCCAACTTTTCACTTTCAACCTAGGCTTATCTTTGGGTCTAAGATGTGTTTCCTGTAGACAGCATATAGAAGGATCCTGTTTTTTAATCCATTCTGCCAGTCTATGTCTTTTGATTGGGGAATTCAGGCCATTAACATTTAGTGTTATTACTCTTTGGGTAGTACTTTCCTCTACCATTTTGCCTTTTGTATTATATATATCATATCTGACTTTCCTTCTTTCTACACTCTTCTCCATACCTCTCTCTTCTGTCTTTTTGTATCTGACTCTAGTGCTCCCTTTAGTATTTCTTGCAGAGCTGGTCTCTTGGTCACAAATTCTCTCAGTGACTTTTTGTCTGAAAATGTTTTAATTTCTCCCTCATTTTTGAAGGACAATTTTGCTGGATATAGAAGTCTTGGTTGGCAGTTTTTCTCTTTTAGTAATTTAAATATATCATCCCACTGTCTTCTAGCTTCCATGGTTTCTGCTGAGAAATCTACACATAGTCTTTTTGGGTTTCCCTTGTATGTGATGGATTGTTTTTCTCTTGCTGCTTTCAAGATCCTCTCTTTCTCTTTGACCTCTGACATTCTAACTAGTAAGTGTCTTGGAGAACGCCTATTTGGATCTATTCTCTTTGAGGTGTGCTGCACTTCTTGGATCTGTAATTTTAGGTTCATAAGAGTTGGGAAATTTTCAGTGATAATTTCTTCCATTAGTTTTTCTCCTCCTTTTTCCTTCTCTTCTCCTTCTGGGACACCCACAACGCATATATTTGTGCGCTTCATATTATCATTCAATTCCCTGAGCCCCTGCTCAAATTTTTCCATTCTTTTCCTGATAGTTTCTGTTTCTTTTTGGATTTCAGATGTTCTATCCTCCAGTTCACTAATTCTAGCCTCTGTCTCTTTAAATCTACCATTGTAGGTTTCCATTGTTTTTTTCATCTCTTCTACTGTGTCTTTCAATCCCATAAGTTCCGTGATTTGTTTTTTCAGACTTTCCATTTCTTCTTTTTGTTCATCCCATGTCTTCTTCATGTCCTCCCTCAATTTATTGATTTCGTTTTTGAAGTGGTGTATTAGTTAGGGTTCTCTAGAGAAACAGAACCAACAGGGAACACTTGCAAATATAAAATTTATGAAAGTGTCTCACGTGACCGTAGGAATGCAGAGTCCAAAATCCACAGGGCAGGCTGTGAAGCCGATGACTCCAATGGATGGCCTGGACGAACTCCACAGGAGAGGCTCACCAGTCAAAGCAGGAATGCAACCTGTCTTCTCTGAGTCCTCCTTAAAAGGCTTCCCATGATTGAATTTAGCATCACTAATTGCAGAAGACACTCCCTTTTGGCTGATTACAAATGGAATCAGCTGTGGATGTAGCTGACGTGATCATGACCTAATCCTATGAAATGTCCTCATTGCAACAGACAGGGCAGAGCTTGCCCAATCAGATGAACAGGTACCACAACTTGGCCAAGTTGACACCTGTCCCTAACCATGACAGTCCACCCCTTGTCAACTTGGCACATATATATATATATATATATATATATGATATATATATATATATATATATATATATGATATATATATATATATCACCTTAAACCATACTTAATTTCCAAATGAAAACAAATAAGCACACATTTTTTCTTTTACCTGACAATACTCAACTGTCCTGCATATAACTGGAAACACATTAAATCTCTCCAGAATAGCGTGCAAATCCTTGGGCAACATTCATTCTTAAACTTGATATCTTACAACTTAAATAGTATAACACAAACAAAACAGCATTACAGTCCTCGTTTCTGTAACTGATCACGTGGTCGAAGTTCATATTTATCACTACCTTCTTCCACTACCCATTCCATGTTCCCTTTCCCCTCAGCAAGCACTTCAGCTGGCCATGGTTCTTTGCCTGGTGGTGTGACCCAAACCTTCATTCCTGAAGTCTCAGAGCCATTAGTGGTCCTGCCTGGATTGTGTTGTTGCAGTTTTCCATTGATTTTAATCACAGGGCATGGTAATACTAATAGACGCCCCAGGGGATCTCCTATATTCCAAGAAAACTCTTCTTTACCTCCATTATGTAGTTGCAGTCCCACTTCCTTCTGATAGTCAGGGTCAATTACCCCAGACAATAATGTAATCCCCTTCTTGGTGTGTTGATCCAGAGGCATAAGTAGCCCAAAGTGGCCAGGTGGCAATCTTAACTTCCAGTTCAGTGGTATCACTGTTGTTTCTCTTGGAGAAAGCACACCCCATTTTGGAACTAAAACCTGTAGACCAGCAGAACTCAGGGTAGCAGGGACAGGAAGCAAAAATTTTCCTAGTGGATCACTAGGAGTAATAGTGAGTGGCACCACACCCATTTCCACCCCTTGGTTCCTGGACCCATGGATCCTGGCTATGGGAGAAACAGCACCATACAGTGGACGCTGATTCAGAGCATACACAGCTTCCTGGAGAACATTACCCCAGCCTTTCAAGTTTTTGCCACCTAGTTGGCACCATAATTGAGTTTTCAAAAGGCCATTCCACTGTTCTATCAATCCAACTGCTTCTGGATGATGGGGAACATGGTAAGACCAGAGAATTCCATGAGCATGTGCCCATTCCTGCACTTCATTTGCTGTGAAGTGTGTTCCTTGATCCGAAGCAATGCTCTGTGGAATACCATGACGATGGATAAGGCATTCTGTAAGCCCATGGATAGTAGTTTTGGCAGAAGCATTGCGTGCAGGGAAAGCAAACCCATATCCAGAGTATGTGTCTATTCCAGTTAGAACAAATCGCTGCCCCTTCCATGAAGGGAGTGGTCCAATGTAATCAACCTGCCACCATGTAGCTGGCTGGTCACCTCGGGGAATGGTGCCATATCGGGGGCTGAGTGTGGGTCTCTGCTGCTGGCAGATTGGGCACTCAGCAGTGGCTGTAGCCAGGTCAGCCTTGATGAGTGGAAGTCCATGTTGCTGAGCCCATGCATAACCTCCATCCCTACCACCATGACCACTTTGTTCATGAGCCCATTGGGCAATAACAGGAGTTGCTGGGGAAACAGGCTGACTGGTATCCATAGAACGGGTCATCTTATCCACTTGATTATTAAAATCTTCCTCTGCTGAAGTCACCCTCTGGTGTGCATTCACATGGGACACAAATATCTTCATGTTTTTAGCCCACTCAGAAAGGTCTATCCACATACTTCTTCCCCAGACCTCTTTGTCACCAAGTTTCCAATTATGGTCTTTCCAAGTCCCTGACCATCCAGCCAAACCATTAGCAACAGCCCATGAGTCAGTATACAAACGCACCTCTGGCCAGTTTTCCTTCCAAGCAAAATGAACAACCAGGTGCACTGCTCGAAGTTCTGCCCACTGGGAGGATTTCCCCTCACCACTGTCCTTCAAGGACACCCCAGAAAGGGGTTGTAATGCTGCAGCTGTCCACTTTTGGGTGGTACCTGCATATCGTGCTGAACCATCTGTAAACCAGGCCCGAGTTTTCTCTTCCTCAGTCAATTCACTGTAAGGAACTCCCCAAGAGGCCATAGCTCTGGTCTGGGAAAGAGAAGGTAATGTGGCAGCAGGAGTGGAAACCATGGGAATTTGGGCCACTTCTTCATATAACTTACTTGTGCCTTCAGGACCTGCTCTGGCTCTATCTCGTATATACCATTTCCGCTTTACAATAGAGTGCTGCTGTGCACGCCCAACTTTATGGCTTGGTGGGTCAGACAACACCCAACTCATGATAGGCAACTCAGGTCTCATGGTAACTTGGTGGCCCATGGTTAAGCGTTCAGTCTCTACTAAGGCCCAGTAGCAGGCCAAAAGCTGTTTCTCAAAAGGAGAGTAGTTATCTGCAGCAGATGGTAAGGCTTTGCTCCAAAATCCTAAGGGTCTGCGTTGTGATTCTCCTATAGGGGCCTGCCAAAGGCTCCAGACAGCATCTCTATTTGCCACTGACACTTCCAGCACCATTGGATCTGCTGGATCATATGGCCCAAGTGGCAGAGCAGCTTGCACAGCAGCCTGGACCTGTCGCAGAGCCTCCTCTTGTTCAGGTCCCCACTCAAAATGAGCAGCTTTTCTGGTCACTCGATAAATGGGCCGGAGTAGCACACCCAAATGAGGAATATGTTGTCGCCAAAATCCAAAAAGACCCACTAGGCGTTGTGCCTCTTTTTCGGTTGTGGGAGGGGCCAGATGCAGCAATTTATCTTTCACCTTAGAAGGGATATCTCGACATGCCCCACACCACTGGACACCTAGAAATTTTACTGAGGTGGAAGGCCCCTGTATTTTTGTTGGATTTATCTCCCATCCTCTGGCACGCAAATGCCTTACCAGTAAATCTAGAGTAGTTGCTACTTCTTGCTCACTAGGTCCAATCAACATGATATCATCAATATAATGGACCAGTGTGATGTCTTGTGGGAGGGAGAAACTATCAAGTTCTCTGTGAACAAGATTATGACATAGGGTTGGAGAGTTGATATACCCCTGAGGTAGGACAGTGAAAGTATATTGCTGACCTTGCCAGCTGAAAGCAAACTGTTTCTGGTGGTCCTTACTAATAGCTATTGAGAAAAAAAGCATTTGCCAGATCAATAGCTGCATACCAGGTACCAGGGGATGTATTGATTTGCTCAAGCAATGATACTACATCTGGAACAGCAGCTGCAATTGGAGTTACCACCTGGTTGAGTTTACGATAATCCACTGTCATTCTCCAAGACCCATCTGCTTTCTGCACAGGCCAAATAGGAGAGTTGAATGGGGATGTGGTGGGAATCACCACCCCTGCATCTTTCAAGTCCTTAAGAGTGGCAGTAATCTCTGCAATCCCTCCAGGAATACGGTATTGCTTTTGATTTACTATTTTGCTTGGTAGGGGCAGTTCTAGTGGCTTCCACTTGGCCTTTCCCACCATAATAGCCCTCACTGCACGAGTTAGAGAACCAACGTGGGGATTCTGCCAGTTGCTCAGTATGTCTATGCCAATTATACATTCCGGAACTGGGGAAATAACTACAGGATGGGTCCGGGGGCCCACTGGACCCACTGTGAGACGGACCTGAGCTAAAATTCCATTGATCACCTGGCCTCCATAAGCCCCCACTCTGACTGGTGGTCCAGAGTGACGTGTTGGGTCCCCTGGAATTAATGTCACTTTTGAACCAGTGTCTAATAATCCCCGAAATATCTGATCATTTCCTTTTCCCCAATGCACAGTTACCCTGGTAAAAGGCCATCGGTCTCCTTGGGGAAGACTTAGAGGAAGGTTAACAGTATAAATTTGTGGCAGTGTAACAGGTTTCTTCCCCATAGGGACCTGGCCTCCCCTTCATTCAAGGGGCTCAGGGTCTGTAAACTGTTTCAAGTCTGGAAATTGGTTAAGGGGCCGTGACTCTGTGTTTTTGTAATTCAGGTTAGACTTCTGTTCCCTTGACCTAGAACTCTTTTGTTTATACAGCTCCAACAAGAATTTAGTAGGCTGCCCTCCTATTGTATTTCTAGGCACCCCATGATTTACTAGCCAATGCCACAAATCTCTGCGTGTCATATAATTTTGATGCCTCCTTTGAGTTTGTTGTCTATTATAATACCCACGTGTACCCTGTCTTTGGTGATTAAGTGCTGCCACCTGGCTTCTGCCAACTCGGGATCCTGTCATCCCCATTGTGTTTAAGGATTCCAGCTCAGTGACAGCAGTTCCTACAGTAATATCTGACCTACAGAGAAGTGCAACCACAGAGCTCTTGAGGGATGATGGTGCTAGTCTCACAAATTTATTTCTCACTGTTCTGGTAAAAGGTGCATCCGTTGGACATTCCTGGGGTGTAAGAGCAGGCTTTGCATGATAAATCCACTCTAACATCCCAATCTCTCTAAGCCTCTGGATCCCCTCATCTACATTATACCAGGGCAGTTCTGGCATTTCAACCTCAGGTAATGTTGGCCACCTTTTGATCCATGTTTCAACCAACCACCCAAACAAGCTGTTAACACCTTTTCTAACTGCTCGAGCTATAACGTTGAATGCAGAATCTCTGCTTAGTGGGCCCATATCAATAAATTCAGCCTGATCCAGCCTTATATTCCTCCCACCATTATCCCACACTCTTAAAATCCATTGCCACACATATTCCCCTGATTTCTGTCTATATAAATTGGAAAACTCACACAGTTCTTTTGGAGTATAATGTACCTCCTCATGTGTGATACTTTGTACCTCACCTTTAGGGGCCTGTTGGGACTTTAGTCTAGTTATAGGTCTAGAAGAAATGAGGGGTGGTGGGGGTGGGTCATGAAAAGAATTAGAAATATCTTCCAAGCCATTTGCTTCAGGGCTTTCATTTGCAGTTTCATCTGGTGAAACAGGATTAATAACTCTAGGGCTAATCCCTTCAGGAGGAGGTTGGGTAGCCAATTCCTCAAGGCAGGCTGGAGGTGGGGCGGCTACGTCCTCAGGCCAGACTATTACAGGGTTATCTAAAGAAGGCTCAGCATGGTCTAGGGTTTCAACCTCACCCCCAACATCATTATCAATCCATATGTCACCATCCCATTTTTCAGGGTCCCACTCCTTTCCAATCAATGCCCTCACTTTAACGGCAGACACCATGCAAGACTGAGATTTCAGTTTACGTTGTAAAGTTGCTACTCTAACAATAAGATTCTGAGTCTGATTTTCAGAGATCTCAAGTCTACGGCTACAGGAAATAAAATTTTCCTTCAGGATACTCATAGAAACCTCTACATCTTTCAGAAGGCACTTAAGCTTCTTGTTTGAAGCCTTAAGCCCATCCCTTTCACCCTTTAATGTAGACAGTGTATCTAACAACAACCAACCAACATCTCTATAACTCTTATTCCTACAAAACTCTGTAAAGGTGTCAAAAACATTATCCCCCAGAGTCTGGCTTCGTACAAGCGAAGCATTAGGAGAATCGAATGATGATATTTTGACTATCTCCTTTGCCAGCTCAGTCCATGGATTGGGAGTGTCATTCTGATTACGGGAATCAGAGTCCTTAGTGTCTCTGAGCCCAGTCAGAGTAGAAAACCATTCATAAAAACCCATTTTTAAGATTCTGTTCCTTAAGAACCACTCCTGGTACCAAGATGTATTAGTTAGGGTTCTCTAGAGAAACAGAACCAACAGGGAACACTTGCAAATATAAAATTTATGAAAGTGTCTCACGTGACTGTAGGAACGCAGAGTCCAAAATCCACAGGGCAGGCTGTGAAGCCGATGACTCCAATGGATGGCCTGGATGAACTCCACAGGAGAGGCTCACCAGCCAAAGCAGGAATGCAACCTGTCTTCTCTGAGTCCTCCTTAAAAGGCTTCCCATGATTGGATTTAGCATCACTAATTGCAGAAGACACTCCCCTTTGGCTGATTACAAATGGAATCAGCTGTGGATGTAGCTGACGTGATCATGACCTAATCCTATGAAATGTCCTCATTGCAACAGACAGGGCAGAGCTTGCCCAATCAGATGAACAGGCACCACAGCTTGGCCAAGTTGACACCTGTCCCTAACCATGACAAGTGGTTTTCCATTTCTGTTCGTATATTCAGAATTAGTTGTCTCAGCTCCTGTATCTCATTTGAGCTATTGGTTTGTTCCTTTGACTGGACCATATCTTCAATTTTCCTGGTGTGATTTGTTATTTTTTGCTGGCGTCTGGGCATTTAATCAGATTTCCCTGAGTGTGGGACCCAGCAGGTTGAAAGACTTTCCTGTGAAGTCTCTGGGCTCTGTTTTTCTTATCCTGCCCAGTATGTGGTGCTTGTCTATCTGCGGGTCCCACCAGCAAAAGATGTTGTGGCTCCTTTAACTTTGGAAGACTCTCGCTGCTGGGTGTGTGGTGGAGACAGAGGAAAGGTTGTAGGTTGGTTTTAATGGCTTCAAATTGTGAAGTCCTGGGATCTGAATTCCTTGAGAGAGGGATTCCACCTGAGTTGCGTTTCACCCCTCCCGCGGGGAAGGTTCAGGTGATAGAGAGCTTTGAAAGTAGCCTGTTTCTGCATTTGGGGCAGTTGCAACCTGTGTAATCCCAGCGCTGAGCCCAGAGGTAACGAAGCCTCCACAGAAACAGCCGCAGAAGGCTCTGTTTTGCCCCCTTTCCTCTTTTTCAGTTAGCCCAATCGGTGACTTCCGCCTTGATCAGTTTCGCCTGAGCTGAGGGCCTATTTTTAGTAGTCAGAAGTTGTTCATTAATGCCACTATTGGTGTTAGGTTGGGCTCAGTCTCTACTACTGTTGGAGACTCTTTCCTTTCCCTCCGGGAATTCGCCTGTGGGGGAGGGTCGCCAGCCGACGCGGCTTGGGAAACCGCTGTTCTGAGGCTCCCAGCCGGCCCGGGAAGCCGCGTGTGAGAGGGCCGCCGCGGATTGGGGAACCGCCGATCCGAGGTTCCCAGCCGGCCTGGGAAGCCGCGTGTGTGGAAGGGGCTCTGGTCGCCGGCCACCGCGACTTGGGGAACCACCGATCCGAGGCTCCCAGCTGGTCCGGGAAGCCACGCGTGGGGGAGGGCGGAGGGCAGTTTTTTGCTAAACCTGGTGGGCTATGCTTTGCCCAGACACTTGGTATGTCTGGGAATGGTAGTTTAGGGGAAATTTCCCCTCTCTTTTCGGGCTTCTCATGCAGTCACCACTCTTTTCGTGTAGGTGTAGTTAAAGACAGGATTTTCCGTGGGCCGTTAATTTTCAGTGAGGCTTTTCCTCCAGGGCCAAAGTTAATCTGGGCATGCAGCTTCTTGAGGAGGTCTCGCTCCAACAGTGGCAGTGGGCGTTCAGGCATATACAGAAACTGGTGGGACACAGAGTGGCCCCCAATGCTGCACACTCTGGCTTTCAGGAATGGCCTTCTTCGTATTATACCTGTGGCACCCACAACATCTCTCATTCGGCCAGAAGATGGGCAAGTATTCCCGCGGGGCTGAGTCACTACAGAGTGCTCAGCACCAGTATCCACCATGAAGTTCATTGTTTGGTCCCCTAATTTCACTTCAACCATGGGTTCCCAGGGACCTAAAGATATGGAACCTGCTCTGTCCTAGTCGGAGAGTTCATCAGCAACCACGGCAATGGTGTCGGGGTCCAGACGAGGTCTGGGGCTAATGTTCTGCCTCCTTGTACCTGCTAGTGAGGCAGTTTTATTGGGACACTCGTTCTTCCAGTGCCCCTCTTCTTTGCAATAAGCACACTGACTCTGACCTAAGGGTGCTCGGGCTTGCTGCATTTTTCTCGATCAGGGCCCTTGATCCCGCTTCTCAAAGGCAGCAGCAATTATTTGAGCTTTCTCTCTGAATTCTTGCTTCCTTTCTTTAGCTTCTACCTGGTCTCAATTGACAAATACTTTTGTGGCCACCTCTATCAGTTGACTTGTGTTCATACCTGCAAACCCATCCAGATTTCGGAGCTTACGCCAAATGTCAGGGTCTGCCTGCCCTACAAAAGCAGCATTGATTAGCATTTGGCTGTCTGGGGTTTCAGGGTCAAATGGTGTGTATTGGCGGAAGGATTCCATCAGGCGCTCAAGAAATTCGCTCAGAGGTTCATCCGGCTTCTGCAAGACCTCTTTGATCTTGGTCATGTTGGTGGCTTTTCGGCTGCCCTTCCAGAGGCCCTGGATTAGGGCTTCGCGGAACCTTTGGAGGGACTGCAACCCCGCATCAGTGTTTGGGTCCCACTCTGGGTCCTCTCCTGGAAAACTGCGGGCGGCCTATTGGGCTGTGTCTAGGGTGCCATCAGGAGCATTCTCCTCCAGGTATTTCCGTGCCACCACTACCACACGCCGACGCTCCGCAGCGCTGAGAAGAGTTACAAGTAGCTGATTGCAGTCAGGCCAAGTGGGCTGGTGGGTCTGGATAATGGACTGGAACAGGTCAGTCATCGTCTGGGGCCTCCCGGTGTAGGATGGGGTGTGATTCTTCCTGTTTAGCAAGTCAGTCGAAGCGAAGGGGATATATACGAAGTTTCTTCTCTCTTCCTGAAAGCCTCCCTGGACATCGACATAGGGAGGGCCTCGGGTCTCTCTCAGAGGCATTAAGGGTGTGGCTGTGGGTGGAGCAGCTACAGCCGGCGGGTTGGGGGGGCGTCCAGGGGTGGCTGGGTCCAGCAGAGCCTCAGGAGATGCCTCTGGGCTGCTGGGGGGGTCGGGGGCTGGGCGGTGTCGGTGGTACAAAGTAAAGCGGGGGTTTTTCTTCTTCTTCCGGTGGTCTGGATAAAGCTGGAACCTTGGACTTGTTGCGTCGCTTCTTGTGGGATCCTCCAATGCCTGGGCGAGAAGCACCTGGCAGTGTCCATCAAAGCAAGTCTTTATCCACTCTGGCTTTTTCTTTGCGCTCTCCATCCAGGTGGCGATGTAGGGAAACTGATCTGGGTGTCCAGGCATCCCTGACACTATCTTATAAACTGCTTGTACTTTGTCTAAGTCAAAAGTTCCCTCAGGTGGCCAACCTACCCCAAGAATGGGCCATTCTAGCCTACAGAATTTCCTGAGTTGACCAGGGGTCAGTTTGACTCCCCTATCACTAGTAAAAGCCTCCTTAAAGTTGGACATCAAGCACCGCAAGGGTTATCTTACTAGATTCCCCCCTCCATATCGGCAGAGCCAACAGATAGGGGGAAGGGTGTACAGACAAACAACAAAGGGATTTTAGACGACTTAGCACTTCGTTCGGCCTGGCCGCTCCCCTAGCGGGGACGTTGGGCGCCTCTTGGCTTTGGTGGCCTGGTATAAACCCCCAGCTGGCTCCCCTTTCAGGGTTGCCCACCCTTAACTGTATGAGGATCGCCACGGACTCGCAGAATCCGAACTCACTTGCGGCCTGGTGCTCGGCTCCTGGGACCCAGGACTTCCATTCACTCACTCAGTCACGCACATTCAATCAACACTCCTCCCGCACCGCCCTTCCCGAAACCAAATCTGAAGACTTCCGTTTCCCTTGGTTCTCCAGATGGAGACCAGTACTCGGAGAGTCTTGGGGGTTGATCAGGCCCCCTTCCACTCAGGCTCTGGCCTTCTGTGAGTGGGCTGATAACCTGATGCACTCAAGTGCTTACCAGTCAGACGGGGCGGTGCTCCTGATGCTTGGTTCCCGAAACTGTCCCTGGGGAGCGGCGACGATGCCCTTGCCGGGGAGGTCAGGAGTCCAAGATGGGAAAATCCCGGTGCCGGCACTGGATTCTGTTGGGTCTCGGGTCTGGGCGACGCGGCCGCGGGCGAGGAAGGCAAGAACGTCGCCCCCTCTTAGATCCTGGAAGAGCCCCCAGAAGTGTAGCGCGAAAACCAGGATCGCGGCCGCAGGCCTCCAGGACCGTTCCGAGAAATTAGAGCAGGCTGAGACCAAGGGCCCGCAGTTTCGGGAAGCAAGTGATTTATTAGCTCGTACGCACCGGGCTTATCCAAGTCACCTCGAAAGCCTGAGCCCCCCCCCCAAAAAGGCAACACCGGTTTTTATAGACACTATTACATGCTACAGATAGGGCAAGCCTAATACAGTAAATAGCAATATTAAAGGAAAGATAATTGGTCAGTTCAAGTCACAAAGCAAATTGCAGAAGCAGATAAGCTGTTAGGGGAGGGTCCCCATCCCAGGTGTCTTATCTCACTTACCTGCAGTTTTACCCAGTCCTGAAGGTCAGGAGAGGGGGTTTGGGGATTTTTACAGAAAGGCAGCTCAATTAAGGGAGAGAAAGGGGGGCCTGCTTGCTACAGTGGCATAATATTGTGAATGCAATTAATACAACTAATTTGTTCACTTGAAAGCGGTTAAAAAAGGGAAGTTTTGGGTTAACCATATCTTATTACCAAAAAAAAAAACGTTTTAAAAAAATCTACCCATTTGATTTTAGATTATAATTGAAATGATTTTCATTTCGGGAGTTCTGTTTTGCTCTTTTAAAAAAATTCTTGCTCTTTATTCATATTTTAAAGCCTCTTTCTTGTTAAGACATGTTAATAATAGTTTATATTTTTTCTAGTTATTCCAATATCTGAAGTTTTTTTTTTTGGTGTAACTCTCCTGACTGTGGTTTCTGCTGTTGAGAAACAGAAAAAAAAAAAAAAAAAATAGAGAACTGATGCCTTGTTTCTGGTGTTTCCTGTCATTTGGTAATGTGAGCAGTTCCTCTTCTTTGTAGTTTTCTGTGGAAAATTCTTTGAGAGCTGGTATAAATGTGGATTTATCCAGAGATTGCATGTATTTACTTCTGTCAGGTGTCTGGTGATATCAGTTACATTAAATTTTAACTAGAAATTTTTTGAGCCACCCAAGTGGTGTCAGATCAGGTGCAAACTGGCATAAGGGCTGACTTAGGGCTGTGAAGTTTTATGGATTCTTTCCCTCATTCTACATGCTAAGTTTCCCAACAGGTAGATTTCCTTGTGTTCCCCTAGGTGAGGAGGTGGATTTCTGGAACACCCTTAGCCTGAGTGTATGGGCTTTTGAGAGTCCAACTTAAGCTAGGGCTCTCCTCTTTTTTTTTTTAATTAATTAAAAAATTTTTTTTAAATACCAAAAAAAAAAAAAACCACAAACACAAACATTGGCTTGATCATTCTGTTCTACATATATAATCAGTAATTCACAATATCATCACATAGTTGCATATTCATCATCATGATCATTTCTTAGAACATTTGCATCTATTCAGAAAAAGAAATAAAAGGAAAACAGAAAAAAATTCATACATACCATACCCCCCACCCCTCCCCCTCACCGATCACCAGCATTTCACTCTAAATAATTTTAACATTTGTTTAGAACTCTCCTCTTAGACGTCCCACATTGGATAATCCCCTGGGCTTGGTTTCTTTCCTCTGCAAGGCTACAAAACAGATGCTAAAGAATTAAACCTAAACATAAACACATGGTAAAATTATGTAAAACTAAACACACACACACAAATGAGTAAAAGTAAAATGGAGAAAGCTGAATACGATTGGTGGATCGTACACAGGTTGTGATAGTGTATGTGTTGGTTTGAAAGAATTATAGGCCCTAGGAAAACCGTATTTTAATACTGATCCAATTTGTGGGAGCAACCATTTCTTTTAATCCCCATTCAACAAGGCAGGCTGGAATCTTTTGACGAGATTATCTCCACAGAGATGTGGTCGCCCAACTGTGGGTATTATCCTTTGGTTAGATGGAGATGTGACTCCACCCATTCCAGGTGGGTGCTGATTAGGTTACTGGAATTCTCTAAAAAGAGGAAACATTTTCGGAGAAAGCTTTAGAGCTAGGAGAGAAGACAGCCATGAGAACCACAAGAGCCATTGCAGCCAGAGACCTCTGGAGAGGAAGAAGGAATACGCCCCCCAGGGAGCGTCATGAAACAAGGAGCCTGGAGAGAAAGCCTGCAGACTTGCCATGTTCACCATGTGCCTTTCCAGTTGAGAGAGAAACCCTGAACCTCATGAGCCTTTCTTGAGTGAAGGTGACCTCTTGTTGGTGCCTTAATGTGGCCATTTTTCAAGACTTGCTTTAATTGGGACATTTCACTGCCTTAGGAACTGTAAACTTGCACGTTAAAAAGTCCCCCTTTTAAAAGCCTTTCTGTTTCTGGTATATTGCATTCCAGCAGCTGACAAACTAGAGCATTCTAGAATAGTTAGCCAAGATGTCACCACTGGGAGACACTGGGTACAACAACATACCGGATCTCTCTGTATTATTTCTTGCAACCACATGTGAATCGACAATGATCTTAACACAGATTTCAATTTAAACAGAATGAAGAAGAAGGCTCGTGAAATTATACATGTATGTGTTGTGTTGTGGACAGGCATATGAAAGAATGGTTGCCAAAATGTTATCCGTGGTTAACCTAGGAGGTTAGATTTGGGGCAATAACTCTTTTCTGAATCATTGGTAGTTCAAGGTCCCATCATGACTGCGGTTCTCTTGACAACCATGGCCAGGCCCCACCCCCCCAGGCCTGGGACCCGCCGAAGCCCTCAGGCGGGGCAGACGAAGGAGAGGAGCACGTCCACCTCGTTGCGGACGATGAGCCGCCCTGGGTGGATGCTGTCCGGCAGGGCCAGGCTGGACGTCATTTCCCAGGCGTCCACCCAGGCCACGGGGAGGTCGGCGAAGGCGGCGCGCAGGAGCCGGTTGAGCTGGAGGGTGAACCAGTCGCTGCCGTACGCAGACTTGTAGCCCGTGTTGGCCAGTTTGACGACCACGAGCGTGCGGGGCGCGCGGGCCAGCAGCGCAGCCACGGCCGCCCGGATCCCCGCCAGCCGCCGGGCGAAGACGGACGGAGGGAACGTGGTGAAGTGGGCGCCCAGGCCCAGCACCACCACGGTGTGGGGGCCCCCGGCCAGGCCCCCCAGCTCCCGGGCCACGGAGTGCAGGGAGGCCACGGGCGTGCGCAGGGAGCGCAGGGGCCAGCCGTGGGCCCTCCAGTGCAGCACGATGCCCCGGGAGGTGTCCACCGCCATCAGGGGCCCGGTCTGATAAGTGACATGTAGATCCACCGGTTTCAGGGCTGGGGGGGGGTGGGGAAGGCTAGGGTTAATCTCCAGCTGCATACCATCCTTTTGCACAAATTAAGATTCCAGCCCCCACTAACTTCCCAGGACATAGCCATTCTTTTCCTGAACCCTAGCCATTCTTTTCCTGAACCCTAATGCTGCTCCCCCAGGTTTTAAGATTGCCAAAGACCTCACTATTTTCAATCCAAACCCTTTATTGTTCACTTTTCCCTCTCTGTTGCATTTGACTTCCCTGCACTGCTTAAACCTATCCTTGAAATCTTCTTTTCTTGACTTCTGTAACACTACGTTATTCTATCTTTTTCTCCTTTTCCGATCATTGCTCAATTATTCGCTCTATACTTTCCTGGCACACTGCAAATTAAGGTAATCCCTAAAATTCTATCACTAGCATCTACTTTCTTAACTATCTCCCCCATGGGGAAGCTGTATTTACTTTTACTTCTTGGATTTTTGTTTAAGATGACTTCCAAATCTCTCCTGCTAGCCATGATTTCTTATCTCAATTTCAATCCCATACTTCCATGTACCCAATCAACGTTTTCTCTTAGATGTTGCACCATTGCCTTGAACTCAATATGTAGGAAATGAATCTATCATCTCCACATAAATCTTGCTCTGTACTTCCTAAACTTTCCCTACCGCCCCATCCATCAGCTATCACTGTTGATGACCATACAACATTTTATCCTTTTCAATCACCTCTCCATAATTAGTAATTATGGAGTAATTATGGAGTAATTATGGATTACTAAGAGCCCTTAGTAATCTCTGATGTCTCTCTGTCTTAATCTAGAGGGAAGCCATTCACAAAATCCTATCCATTCTTCATTTTTAAGTGTCCTAAGTCCAACTCTTGCCTCCAACTTTTAAAAAACTTTTTTATCATATACTATAATATATATAATGCAAAGAAAGAAAAAAGCAAGTTTTTGAAGCACTCTTCAAAAAGGTACAGGACAGATCTCAGAGATTGTCATGGGCTACCATACCGTCATCTCAGATTTTTCCTTCTAGCTGCTCCAGAACATTGGAGGTTAGAAGGAATATATGTATTTTTATTATCACTTTTTTTCTTTTTTTGTGAAAAATAAAATATATACAAAAAAGCAATAAATTTCAAAGCACAGCTCAACAGATATCAGAATTTAGTATGGGTTACGATTCTACAATTTTAGGTTTTTGCTCTTAGCTGCTCTAAGATACTGGGGAACAAAAGAAATATCAATATAATGATTCAGAAATCATACTTCTTGCATCCAACTTTTAGTCTAGGGTCTTAATACCTCTCAGCTACATTCATCTAACTATATTTCACAAATACAAATTGAGGTGCCATCTATATCTCACAGGCACTGTGCTTAATACTTTTGTATATGATGGTGAAAAGAATATGTCAATACTTGCTTTCACAAAGCTTATAGATTCTTAGGAGAGAAAGATATATCCTCAGATATATTTCCTGAGAAAAAAGATGTTGGAAATATTGTGGAAGTGACAAAAAGTTGGTGTTCCTTGAGCATTTTGAATGGCGTGAGATGAGGTTAGCTATGTAGGCAGGATTGGGCCGTGTAGTTCCTTGTACATCACGTGAATAATTTTGGGTTTTGTCCTAAGGAAAATGGCCCAATTTGCATTTTAAAAACTCATGCTTGGGTGGGCCACGGTGGCTCAGCAGGCAGAGTTCTCACCCGACATGCCGGAGACCCGGGTTCGATTCCCAGTGCCTGCCCAAGTTAAAAAAAAAAAAAGAAAGAAAGAAAAAAAAGCACACAAACGGACATTTGCACACCAATGTTTATAGCAGCGTTATTTACAATTGCAAAGAGATGGAAACAGCCAAAATCTCCATCAACAGAAGAGTGGCTAAACAAACTGTGGTATATACATACGATGGAATATTATGCAGCTTTAAGACAAGATAAACTTATGAACCATGTAATAACATGGATGGACCTAGAGAATATTATGCTGAGTGAATCCAGCCAAAAACTAAAGGACAAATACTGTATGGTCCCACTGATGTGAACGGACATTCGAGAATAAACTTGAAATATGTCATTGGTAACAGAGTTCAGCAGGAGTTAGAAACAGGGTAAGACAATGGGTAATTGAAGCTGAAGGGATACAGACTGTGCAACAGGACTAGATACAAAAACTCAAAAATGGACAGCACAATAATACCTAATTGTAAAGTAATCATGTTAAAACACTGAATGAAGCTGCATCTGAGCTATAGGGTTTTTTTTGTTTTTGTTTGCTTGTTGGTTTGTTTGTTGTTGTTGTTTTTTACTATTATTACTACTTTTATTTCTTTTCTTTATATTAACATTTTATATCTTTTTCTGTTGTGTTGCTAGTTCCTCTAAACCGATGCAAATGTACTAAGAAACAATGATCATGCATCTATGTGATGATGTTAAGAATTACTGAGTGCATATGTAGAACGGTATGATTTCTAAATGTTGTGTTAATTTCTATTTTTTTTTCTTTCCGTTAATAAAAAAATAAAAAATAAAAAATAAAAAAAATAAAATAAATAAAAAAAAAAAGCAATGCTCATGCTTTGTGAAAACCTGGGATGAAGAAGTAAAATGAGAAGCCCGGTGTAAAGGACTTTACAATAGATTTGACAATGGTTATGGATGGAAAGAAACGGAGATAAAGAGAAGAGAGTGAGTTCCAGGTATTTCTGAAGTAGAGCGGGCAGGACTGGATGATTAATTGGATTCTGGTACCAAAGAAGAGGATGTACTAATGAGTTCCAGATTTCTGATTTAAGCAGTTGGGAGATAACCATACTTACTATACTTTAGGAAATCTGGATTGTGTTTCAGTGTTGGGGAAGGAGGAGGGCCATCCAAAGATCAGTGCTATATTGAATTTTTGGATCCTTGAAAGGCATCTACATGGCGATATCAAGTTAGCAACTGGAGTTCAGAAGAGAGGCCCAGGCCAGGAAGATAAATTTGGGATTCATTATTATTCTGGATAGTATCAGAGCTATAGACATGGGAAAGATCCTTCAGGAATAGGATGAGGAAGGAGAAGAGAAGAGGGCCCAAGAATGACTTTGAAGAACTTCATTATTCAGAGGTTGGAGACTACAGGAGGAGGGGACTAAGAAGGAAGACCGAAAAAAAAAAAAAAAAAAAGAGGAAACCAGGTGCAAGTGATGATATGAAAGTCAATAAAAGAAAGTGTTTATATTTTAATGAGTTGGATTTCTCACCTATTCATTTGAGAGAAAAATAAAAGTTTTCAGTAATAGTCTGTTGAAGCTGTTGAGGAAACAGAAATTTTCATTCATTGCTGTGGTAAGTGTAAAATGGGAGAATTTTGGCAATGTAAAGTGAATTTACATTTACATTTTTTTTTTTTACATGGGCAGGCACCAGGAATCAAACCTGGGTCCTCGGGCATGGCAGGCAAGCATTCTTACCTGCTGAGCCACCGTGGCCCGCTCTACATTTACATTTTTTATTTGACACCTACAACTGCTAGAACTTTATATTACAGGATCATTGAAAACATACCAAGTGCTACATTCACTGTGGCATTGTTTGTAAGAGCAAAAATTTGAAAAAGGCCCGGTGTCCAGAAAGAAAGGATATCCCTATGAGTCTTGTACAGCTTTACAAAAGAATGATGATGACCTCCGTATACTGATCAAGAGACATCTCAGATGGTTCTAGCAAGTGAGAAAAAGGTACCTAACAGTCTATGTAGTATGTTACCTTCTAATCATGATAGACCATGAGATTTAACCCAACTACTTGATGAAGACTATCATAAATGGTAAAAAAAAAAAAAAAAAATCAAGTACCAAAGACATTATATGATAGTGGAGAATTATCAGGTTAGAACCAAAGCGTTAGAGCTCAAAGAGACAGATTACAGTTGCTTCTGAGCTGGAAATGTTTGTGAGTAAAGTCAACAGAGATCTGCTTTGCCACTCTCAAGAGGTAAAGGGAACTGGGCCAACATCTTTTGGCAACCAAAAGACTTTAGTGAAACACATTCTGCTCTTGCCTGGGACTCTTGAGATTGACTTAGGATAATTTACCAATCCATACGCGTTCATTGGAAGGCAGTATGTATTTTTGGTGGCTTCATGAGCAGCCCTTGATGATTATTGTCTAGATCTATTAATTCACTAGGGGTTGCAAAATGGTGACATTCTAATGTGATCATTCTTTCTTAGCTGGAAGCTATTTTTTTTTTTTTCAGCTGGAATCTTTTTATAAAGAGAAATTTCCCCTGACCAACCATTTGTTGCGCAGGAAACGCAGGATACAGATTTGCTTCTTTCCCTTTACTTACCAGTTTTTAAAATAATAGGTTGGCTGCCTAAAATTCTCCAAAACGTCATCATTATAAACTCATGTATTTAAATGTATCTGTTGCGCTTTAATCCATAACTTATCATCACTGTACACTGTAAATGTGCAGCTTATTGCTGTCATACCTAATTAGACAGTTTAAAATAAAGGGGGGAGGGGGTGTGAGGGTAGTTCAGTGGTAGAATTCTCACCTGCCATAAGGGAGACCCGAGTTCGATTCCAGGTCCATGCACTTCCCCAAAAAACAAACAAACAAGCAAAACAAACAAAAACCAACCAACCAAACAATTCAACAAATGGTGCTGCAACAAGGGGCTACTCACATGGAAAAATAACGAAATGTGACTCCACCATACAGCATACAAAAAAAATAAATGAATAAAATCAAGGTGGGGGGACATCGAATTAGGTCTAATGACTAAGAGTGACAACACTTATTTCTAAGCTTTGTACAAAGACAGGAACGTTTCTGAGTTTCCGATCTGAGATTGGAGGTAATATGCTTAGGTGGACTTCTCCCAGGAACAGGGTAAGCGAGTGTTACATTAAACTTTGATATTTTTATAGTTGAGCTTACATTCAGAGGTCATGGCTCCTGAACAGTCGACCCAGTCTGGCGAGCATTCTGTCTTGCTTTTCTTTTTCTACTTTCCTACTCCTTCGTTATCTCCAGGACCCAGTGAAGTCTTTGTACTAGATAACTGCTGCTTAGAATATCATTTTGCTTAAAATAGCTGTCATAGACGCGAAGGGCTCACTTTTGTTTTCCAAATGGAGGATTACCCGCCAGCCCTGCGATGGTTTTATGTTTTCTGCTCATACTGATTGATTAGAAAAATGATACACGTGGAAAATGTAATTTTGGAAGAAAAGACACACATTCAACAGAAGTCACTCAGGTCTTAGCCTATAAGGAAACCCTCTGCCCTCCAAGCTGCTGATCAAGACCCAGTGGCAAGTCCTATGAAATTAAGATGGGGTGGGGATGGCACAACAGTTTGAACTTTATTTCCTTTGCATTTGGATTCTATTTAAGAAGAAACTTATTTTATTTTATTGCTGTATGGCAGGGTCACATTTCATTATTTTTCCACTTGTGTATCCTGTTATTGCAGCGCCATTTGTTGAATTTTTGTTTGTTTGTTTGGTTTTGGGGGAAGTGCATGGACCGGGAATCGAACCCGGGTCTCCCACATGGCAGGTGAGGATTCTACCACTGAACTACCCATGCAGCCCCTAAGAGGAGATTTTATTTGGAGACTAACCAGGGATATTATTTTTAGAGTGTCAAAAAATCATATTATTTGCAAAGACTTGTGTTGTCACTTGAGCTCATTCCACAACTTCTGGCTCACCGAACCGGAAAGGCAGCTGGATGGCATTGTTGACATTTACCCCAGGTCCGGCTTTTCTGCCCACTTGCCCTGCCCAAAGCATCAGCACCTGCGCTGGACAGTCTCCACCGCAAATGTCCAAGTCTCATCCTTCAAAGGCCTTCCTTGTCACCTCTTCATTTCTGAGGCTCTAGGAGCATTACACACATCGCCCCCCCCCCCCGCGGCCACTCACAGGGCACAGTGTCACGCAGGAACTCCCACCACTGCCGCAGCGTGGAGTCCCCCATCATGTGGACCACGCGGCCAGCCAGGCAGCCCAGGATGCTGTCGGCCGTGGGGAAGGAGCGGCTGGAGCAGGACAGCGAGTGCCACACGTCTTGGTGGTAGAAGCCGGAGGGCTTTGAGGCCGGGAGCCCAGGGTGGCACGGGGGCCGAGGGGACAGGGCTAGTGGAAAGACAAACACAGAACAGGCCAAATCATGGAAAGAGCTAGCACCAGGTCACTTAACAATATGCTAGGCACTCTTCTATGAGTTGACACGTATTGTTTCATTGACTCCTTTGCAAAAACCCAAGCAGTGCAATGATCGTCTCCATTTGACAAGTGGGAACACCGAGGCACTGAGAACTTTAATTACCCACAGTCAAGTCCAGTGACTGGCACAGGGTGTGTTTGAACCCCAGGCAGTCTGGTTTCACTGCCCACACTTGGAACCACCACTGCGATTAACTGCCCTACCAGAGAGGCCAAACTCCCAGGCAAGGATGGAAACCCTGCCAAGTCTGTTACCCCTGGCAGGCATATCCCAGCCCCACTCACCCAGACTGCTGTTCCCTGCCGCTGCCGTTCTGATCTGGATTGCAGAAATGCCCTGGGGCAGCACCTTGTCTGTGACCTTCCTGCCAACATACCAGGCGACAATGTAAGGATTTGAGGGAAGGTGACGAGGTGAGTCCAGCATGGGCATTTGATGATTGACTTGTAACCTCTACTCTGCTTAGGGCTTGAGGCAGTCACAATACAATCAGAGCATTTATAATTTGGGGGTAATTATAATCAAGTGTGAGAGAAATGGTGCAAGGAAGAGAATCTTATCCGGAGGCTGGGGGAGGGACTGTGCAAATTAACCATGCATTTGTGCGCAGCTCAAGGTCCAAAAAGGACAGCCAGGCTGGACCGGGTAGTTCCCCTTTTCTGATAAAAGGAAGCACACCAGCATGCCTAGCAGAGACACACTTTTCTTGGCACTAAATTCTGGAAGGAACACGGAGGAGAATAATTTTCTGTTACATAAAAATGCAGACGATGAGAAGCAAAATTCCCCACTCCTTGAATGTGGGTAGCACTCGGTGACTTGCTTCCAAGGAGGACAGCTTGGAAAGGGAAGAGGGTAACCTTACGTTGGGGAAACCTGACAAACACCACTTCAGCCAGGAGGTCAAGGTCAACTTCAGCAGTCCTTTGTCCTGCTCGTAGCATGTACTCTTGAGAGTATGTGATGAAGATGAAATTTCACCCCTATGGTCTTTCACCTCTAAACCATAACCCCAGTCTAACCATGAGAGGAAACATCAGACTATTTCTGGTTTGGTGGTGGTGGTGATGGCGGGGGTGTCTTACAATATATCTGACCACAACTGCTTAAAACTGTCAAGGTCATCAAAATCAAAGGAAGTCTGAGAAACTGTCACAGCCCAGAGTTGCCTAAGAAGGCCTGACAATTGTAATGCGGTGTCCTGGATAGGAGTCTAGAACAGAAAAGGGCATTAGGTGAAAATGAAGGAAATCTGAGTAAACTATGGGCTTTAGTTAATAATAACGTACCAATGTTGGTTCATGAATTATACCTAATTACTGTAAGAATAGGGGAAACTGGCCGTGGCAGGGGAATGAAGAGAGAAACTCTGTGCTAACTGCCCAATTTCTCTGCAAATCTAAAACTGTTATAAAAATAAATATTTAGAATAAATACATATTTATTAATACATATTAATATATATATTTTAACCTAACAGCTCCACACACAGATGTTTACCCGAGGGAAATGAAAATATTTGTCTACAAAAGTCTTCTACACCGGCGTGCACAGCAGCTTGCCAAAACCTGGAAACAAATCAAAAGTTCATCAAAAGGCAGAGTGCGGAATGTCATTCAATTATTCAGCAATAATAAAAAAGGAAAAACTACTGGTACACATATCAGTAAAGAAGAATCTCAAAAACATGTAACTGGAGTAAAAGAAGCCAATATCAGCGTGCATACTGTATGATTTCATTTTTCTGAAATACTAATTGCACAAACTGATATATACTGTCAGAAAGCACATTGGTGTTTTTCTAAGGCTGTTTTGGGTGGGCTCGGGTGCTGGGGAATGTGGGAAGGGACACGGGGACCTCTAGGGGTGGTGAAATTCTCTACATCTTGGTTGTGGTGGCAGCTCCATTCATGTTTACATTTTTCAAAACTCATTGACCTGTACATTTGAAATAGGTCCGTTTCACTGTGTGTCAGTTATATTACATTACATTTATATGATATAATATATATAACTATGCTATATTATATATTAATTATAAAGTTGATTTAAACAAAATTTAAATCAAAACATAAAACCTCAGGCAATATGATTACGAGCTGCTGAGGAACGCCAGAATTGAACAAAATAGCTAATAAATGACCTAATAAATATTTTTTACATGAATATATGAACCATTGTCTCCAAAATTTGTGGGTTCCAATTCTAAGGAGGCTGGAAATGCTGGAATCTTCTGTGTGTTTCCAGTTAGATATCTCTCCTACTCCTGAAAGCTATGTTTGGTAGCTTGTCTCATTTTTCTCTCTTCACTCCTGGGGATGGGGGAGAGAGGGGCAGGGCAATGCCTTTTACTTTACAGATAAGCTATCTCATCATTAAATCCCCTTACCAGAAAAATATATCTACCTCTGTACCTACCCTCACTTCTTTGCACCACTCAAGAGAAGAGGTGACACTGTACCTGTGCCCTAATGTTGCCTCCTTCTGTACCTTTTAGATTGTGTCCCATTCATTTCTTTCACCACCTGCGGTAGATTAGGGTTAGATACCCCAGTTTAGAGGTGTTCTTAATCTTAATCCTCATTCCTGTGCGTGTGAACCCATTGCAAATAGAAGCTCTGGAAGATACTACTTCTATCTAAGCTGTGGCCCAGCTGAATGAGGGTGCGTGTTGATTTGGATCACTGGAGGCCATAGAAAGAGAAAGCTACAGGGAAGGTACCAGAAGCAGGAAGTCAGTGGGAACCCAGAAAAGAAAGGGAAGAACACGACCATGTGACAGGAAAGCCAAGGAACCCCAAGGATCGCCCGCAGCCAGCACCAGAACACGACAGCCTTCTGGGAGAAAACAAGCCTTGCCAATATCTAGACTTTGGACTTGTCCTAGCCTTACGATGATGAGCCAATAAATTCCCATTGTTTAAAACCACCTATAATATGGTGTTTGTGATAGTAGCTTAGGCAAACTAAGACACCTTATTCGTCCATTGAGTCCTTTTTATTTTTTCAGAATATATCACATCTGCTCCATTAAATAAAGCCCTTCTTCCATTACTAGTCTTCCATTATTTCTATCTTCTTTTCTCATTTCCTAGTCACACTTTTTAAAGTTATTTTACTTTACCTGTTGGGACAGTATTACCCACATCCTTATCAGACCGTAATACTTTGCCAGATTTGAATCAGATCTTTCTTTATAAACAAATAGATAGAAGGCTAAAATTAAAAAGAGCATTTTTTTTTAAAAAGAGCATTAAAGGCGGGCCGCGGTGGCTCAGCGGGCAAGAGTGCTTGCCTGCCATGCCGGAGGACCCCGGTTCGGTTCCCGGCCCCAGCCCATGTAAAAAACAAACAAACAAACAAAATATAATAAAACAAGAAAATGTTTAAAGATGTTTCCCTTTCTTCCTCCCTTCCATCCTTCCTTCCTTCTCTCTGTCTTTCCTTCCCTTCCTCCCTCTCTCTTTAAAAAAAAAAAAAAAAAAAAAAGAGCATTAAAAAAAACATCCTCCAGTGCTGGGGAGGATGCAAAGAAACTGGATTGCTCATACATTGCCAGCGGGAATGTAAAAATGGTACAGCCACTTGAAACTAGTTTGGCACTTTCTTATAAAGCAGGACATTCACTTATCACATGATGTTGCAATCACACTCGTGGGCATTGAGTCCCAAGAGATGAAAGCTTACATTCACATACACACACACACACACACACACACACACACACACAACTGTGTGTATGAATATTCATAGCACCTTTACTCATAATAGCCCCAAACCTAGGACCAATCCAAATGCCCTTCAACCAGTGAATGGTTAAACAAACTCTGTTTAAGTCCATGCAATGGAAAAAAGGAATAAACTATTGATACGTGCAATACCTTGGATGGATCTGAAGGGCATTATATTTAGTGCAAAAGGCCAATTTCAGATGGTTATATTCTTTATGATTCCATTTAAATAATGTGACATTCTCAAAATGACAAAACTATAGAGATGGATAATGGTTGCCAGGGGAGGTAGTCAGTGGTAGAATGCTCGCCTTCCATGTGGGAGACTCAGGTTCAATTCGCAGACCATGCACCCCCCACCCCTCCAAAAAGAAACAAGGTTGCCAGGTGCCAGGGATGGGGGAACAACCATAAAGGAGTAGCAAGAGGAGTTCCTTTATGGTGATGGAGCATTTCTGTATCTTGGTTGCCGTGGTGATTAATCAAATCTATAAATGGGATGTAACCACGCAGATGCACGTGTGGGCACACAAGGAATTCGTGTAAAAGTGAAAACTGAGTAAAGTTTGTAATCTAGTGAAGAGTATTGTATCAGAGTCAATTTTCTTGATTTGATATTGTGTTATAGATAGATGACATGCTGCCATTGGGGGAAACTGGGTGAAGAGTTCACATGACTCTGTGTACTATTATTGCTACTTCTACGAGTCTATAATTATTTCACAACAAAATATACATTAAAAAAGGAAAGAAATAGACCACTACAGGTGTCACAGATGCATTCTCTGTGTATCGCATTCTGCTTCCTCCAAGGATGGAGTCACTGTCATGAATTCAGTGTTTATGATTCTCATCCGTGTTTCACACATTTGATATATATTTCTGTAACTAAATATTATGTTACTTGTCAGGTAGTTTCTAATATTTTGCTCTTACAGATAATGCCTGAAATAAACATTCTTGTACACTTCCCTTGGAGCACATGGGAGAAAGTTTCTCTACAGTTTAAAACTAGAATGAAAATCTCTGGCTTGTAGGTTTTATGCATCTTCAACAATGCTAAGCATCATTGAATTAATCTCCAAAGTCATTATACCAACTTACACTCCCACCAGCAGTATATGAGATTTTCCATGTCTACAATCTTCATTACACGTGTTTTCATCATATTAAAAAGTTTAAATATTGGGGCGGGCCATGGTGGGTCAGCAGGCAGAGTTCTCACCTGCCATACCAGAGACCTGGGTTTGTTTCCCGGGGACTGCCCAGGGGAAAAAAAAAAGTTTAAATATGGAAATTATTAAAAGATATAATATTGTGATGTTGAGTATATTTTCCTATTTGTATTCACCATAGAAGTTTTTTCTTCTGTGATTTCCGGTTTATACCTCTGGCCTATTTTCCTATTGGGGTGTATGATTTTTCTTATTGTTTTGTAGAATGTCTTCATCTGTTCTGAACCCAGCAATGTCTGTCATCTGGTAGAACAGGCATGTGCTGAATGAGGGCAGATGTAAAGGAATGGTGTAGACTGGACAGGGCCATTGGGTCACAGGGTCAGGCTTTAGCAGGAAGGATGTGGCTGAGTGTTGGGGCAGGAATCCCAGCTGCGGGGTTTCTTACCATGCCAGCAGAGTTTCATCGTGCAGTGTGGTCACATTCAGGTAACGTCCACTTGAGTGCCCAACTAGAGCGTCACAGGGCAGGGTAGGGGGGCGAGCACAGTACCAGAGCTCACCTGACTCCACATCTCTGTACTGGCAGATGGGCCCTTTTGCTCCAGTCCACTGGGGCTCAACATTGCACACCACAGTCTCTTCAGCTTTGGTTTTCCCATGGAAATACCCCTTAAAATCAACGGTGGCTCCTCTCTCTCTCCAGATTCTCCGCAGAACCCCGACTGCCTCGCTGGAGTGAATCAGCCGTACTTGCACCCGGGCCTGCCCAGCCCAGAGCAGGGCGAAGGACAGCAGGTATGTGCCATTCTCCAGATCCTGGATATCCCCGGGGACCCCTGTCTTCTGGCCAGGACCCAGCAGCTGCGCCCGAAACAGATCCCCACCGTGGGTCTTGGGCCTGCCCCGGTGGTCTCTGGCCACCAGCACGGCCTCCAGGTAGCTCCCCAGGGCATAGCTGTCCTGGGCAGGTCCCCTGAGGTGGTAGGTGGAGGTCTGGGGGCTGGTGGAGGCCAGAAAGTCTCCCCCGTCGCCCGGGGTCGGAGGCCAGTACAGCAGGTGGGTCAGGTTGAAAAGCCCCTGGGGGAGAGAGCTGGGGGACTGGTAGGTGGGGCGGGGCCTTGGGGGCAGAGGGATGCTGCTGTCAGGCCAGGAAATCTTGAAACAGAAGACCTGCAGGTAGAGAAAGAAGAACCCATCAGTGGTTTGTGTTTCCCTCATTTTCTTCTGGGAAGGTTTCCATTCACCAAAACTAGCTCCCTCTTCCAAGTAGGGTTCGGGTGTCTCCATCCTGCCTGCATTCCACTGCCTCCAAACCCCAATCCCGGGTGCTGAGCTGCCACCACATTTATCTGGAAGGAATATTTCATGTTGGAAAGGTGAATTTGGCTTAGCTCAACTGTCTTCTTATCTCAGTTTCTCATTCCCTCTACCTTGCCCCCCAAACACATATGCAGTGAGTTATGGGAAGACCTGGACCCAGTCATCACATCTCCAGCTTTTCTTATCCTTGAAAATCCTGTTTCCCTCCAAGAGCCTGGAATTCTGAGCAAGTTTCCCTTTTTTCTCCCCCTATTCCCTCTCTTTACAATTCCATCCCCATAGTCTCCACCACAGATGTCCAATGTCCAATTTACTCTTTGGTGTTAAGAGTTATAGAAAAGTAGATAAGAACATTCCTCAGTGAGCTCCCTCTCTAATTGGGCTCAGTTGGAGGGAAGAAGAGTCTAACCCTAGAATGCAAGGAAAAGTTAAAAGCTGTAGAAAGGCAGTGTTTTAGCTTGCTAAAGCTGCCTGAATGCAGTACACCAGAAATGGATTGGCTTTTATAAAGGGAACTTAAAATTTAGTGACAAATTTACAGTTCCTTGGAGGAAAGGCAGCTGACTTTCTTCTGGGTTCCTCTGTCACATGCGAAGGCACACAGTGTCATCTGCTGGTCTTCTCTCCTGGTTTCTGTTTTCAAATAGCTTTCCCCAGGGCACCTTCTCTCTGCATCTTCAAACGTCTGGGTCTGTGTCGGCTCTGAGCTCCCACTCTTCTGATTTCTCCTTTTACACCTCCAGCTGATTAGATTACATGTCACTTATTGGGGGGGGCACTCCCCTTAATTGACTGTAGATGTAATCAGCCATAGATTAAATCAGTGTGCTGATGATTTAGGTCCACAGCAACAGAACAATTGGGCACCGTCACCTGGCCAAGTTGACATCTGAATCTAACTATCACATGCAGACACAGGTGTGGGATGGAAAGGATTTGGCAGATTCTTTTCTAGGAAGATACGGCATCTGCTATGGAAAAGAATCCCCGCAGGAGCCCAGATAAATTTGGTCTCAGATCCTGAGAAATACCTGGTCACAAATACAGAACAGGGGAATGTAAGCATCCCAACAGAAAGGAAGAGGCTGTGTTTCCTGTGATAGCTGAGGTCAGGGGTGGGGACAGAGTGGTAAATGGGGGAAGGGAATTAATGTCTAACAGATAGACACCTGCACCCATCAATAGTGCCTTCTACTCAGACAACTGTGATTCAGAAATAAAGCATTCCACTAATACATCACAAATTCTGATCTGTGGGATGACTGCCAACATCCATGATGTGAATTTATACTGAAATTAGAAATGTGAGCTTTAGAGACATCATCTTGTATTGAAGAAGCCATTAGTTCAAACTAGTTAAACATTCAGTACATATTAAGCAATTGTTCTCCATTCTTTAGCCTCATTCTATATCCTGGTATAACCTATATTCTATATTTTATGTCTATGGGCCTACATATTATAATTAGTTCATGTCAGTGAGATCATACAACATTTGTCCTCCTGTGACTGATTCATTTCAGTTAACATAATGTCCTCAAGGTTCATGTTGTTGCGACATACTTCAAAACTTTATTCCTTCTTACTGCTGAATAATATGCCATCACATGCATATACCACATTTTGTTTATCCATTCATCTGTTGATGGACACTTGGGTTGTTTCCATCTTTTGGCAATTGTGAATTATGCCACTATGAATATCATTGTGCAAATGTCTGTTCTCATCCCTGCTTTCAGATCTTCTGGGTATATCCTGAGTAGTGGGATTGATGGGTTGTAAGGCAAGTCTATACTTACTTTCCTAAGGAACCACCAAAGCATCCTCCTACAGCAGCCGTGCCATTTTACATTTCCACCAACAGTGAATAAGTGTTCCAATTTCTCCATATCCTCGCCAACACTTGTAGTTCCCTGTTTGTTTAACAGCAGCCATTCTAGTAGGTGGGACATGATATCTCATTGTGGTTTTGATTTGCATTTCCCTAATAGCTAATAAAGAAGAGCATCTGTTCATGTGCTTTTTAGCTCCGTGTATTTCCTCTTTGGAAAAAATGTCTATTCATGTCCTTTAACCCTTTCTTAGTTGGATTGTTCATCTCTTTATTTTTTAGTTGTAGAATTTCTTTATATATAGTCTGGATATCACACCCTTATCAGATATATGGTTTCCAAATGTGTTCTCCCATTGAGTCAGTTGCCTTTTCATTCTTTTGACAAAGTCCTTTGAAACACTGAATTATCTCCTCTTTTGAGGAGATCCCATTTATCCATTTTTTTTTCTTTTGCTGCTTGTGCTTTGGGTGTAAAGTCTAAGAAACTACCACCTATCACAGGTCTTGAGATGTTTCCCTATGAAATGCATCACATTTTGCTTCATATATTTTGGGGCTCTGTTGTTCAGTGCTTATATGTGTATAATTTTTAATTTTTTTTTTTTTTTTTTTTTTTTGCTCGGGCAGGCACCAGGAATTGAATCCAGGTCTCCCGCATGACAGGTGAGTATGCTATACATTCTTGATGAATTGACTCTTTTATCAATATATAACATCCTTCTTTGTCTCTCATAACAGTTTTTGACTTAAAGTCTATTTTGCTTGATTTTAGTATAGCCATCCCAATTCTCTTTTGATTTCTATTTACATGAAATATTTTTCCATCCTTTCACTTCAACCTATTTGTGTCATTGAATCTAAGGCGGAATATCTGAGGGGCCAAGATGGCGGCTTAGCAATGTGCGCATTTTAGTTCGTCCTCCAGAACAACTACTAAATAACCAGAAACAGTACAGAACAGCTCCCGGAGCCACGGTAGTGACTGGACACACAGCGTACCCCAGTCGGGACCAGCTGGACCAGCTGCAAGCCTCCCCAGAACCGTGAGTTCCCCAAGCTGCGACGGTCGGCGCCTGGCACCCCTCCCCCACAGGCGGCTTCCCAGAGGGAAGGGAAAGAGCCTCTAAACCTGGTCAAGGCAGAGGTCACTCATTGGGCTCACAGAAAAAGAGGAAAGGGGAGGAAACGGAGGTTTTAGTGGCTGTGTTTCTATGGAGACTTGGCAGCCTATGGATTCAGCAACAGGACTTCTCGGGCTTCAGCTGCCCCAAGCATAGGCAGAAACAGGCTGCTTTCAGGGCTGTCTCCCACCTGTGCCTTCCCCAGGGGAGGGGTGAAGCCCAACTCAGGTGGAATCCCTCCCTCAAGGAATTCAGACCCCAGGGTTTGGCAATTTGAAGCCATTAAAACCAGCCTACAACCTCTCTTTTGTCTCCACCAAGCCCCCAGCAGGGAGAGCCTTCCACAGTTAAAGGAGCCATTACATCTTTTGCTGGTGCGACCTGCAGGCAGACAAGCACCACATAGTGGGCAGGATAAGAAAAACAGAGCCCGGAGACTGCACAGAAAAGTATTTTAACTTGCTGGGTCTCACCCTCAGGGAAAACTGATGCAGGTGACTCCTTCCCCCTGACAGGAGGCCAGTTTAGTCTGGGAAAACCCGGCTGGAGTCTATAATATCTACGTAGACCCTCCTAAGTGTGGGGAGGGAAAAGGCACCATACAATCAGGAAACAAGAAAACAAGAACTGAAAAATTATCCTCTGTTGAACAAAACCTAAGCTAGAGGTCCAGAAAAAGCTGAATTGAAGGTCAAAGAACAGATAGACAACAAACTCATCTAGCAAGAAAACTCTAGGTAAGAGAAGTGAAAGCAATCTCCAGAATAAACTAATTAAGGTAATTAAATGTCTAGACACCAGCAAAAAACAACAAATCACACCAGGAAAATTGAAGATATGGCCCAGTCAAAGGAACAAACCAATAGCTCAAATGAGATACAGGAGCTGAAACAATTACTTCAGAATATATGAACAGACATGGAAAACCTCATCAAAAACCAAATCAATGAATTGAGGGAGGATATGAAGAAGGCAAGGAATGAACAAAAAGAAGAAATGGAAAGTCTGAAAAAACAAATCATGGAACTTATGGGAATGAAAGGTACAGTAGAAGAGATGAAAAAAACAGTGGAAACCTACAATGGTAGATTTCAAGAGACAGAGGTTAGGATTAGTGAACTGAAGAACGGAACATCTGAAATCTGACAAGAAACAGAAACTATAGGGAAAAAAATGAAAAAATATGAGCAGGGACTCGGGGAACTGAATGATAATATGAAACGCACAAATATACGTGTTGTGGGTGTCCCGGAAGGAGAAGAGAAGGGAAAAGGAGGAGAAAAACCAATGGAAGAAATTATCACTGAAAATTTCCCAACCCTTATGAAAGACCTAAATTTGCAGATCCAAGAAGTGCAGCGCACCCCAAAGAGAATAGACCCAAATAGGCGTTCTCCAAGACACTTACCAGTCAGAATGTCAGAGGTCAAAGAGAAAGAGAGAATCTTGAAAGCAGCAAGAGAAAAGCAATCCATCACATACAAGGGAAACCCAATAAGACTATATGTAGATTTCTCAGCAGAAACCATGGAAGCGAGAAGACAGTGGGATGATATATTTAAATTGCTAAAAGAGAAAAACTGCCAACCAAGAATTCTATATCCAGCAAAATTGTCCTTCAAAAATAAGGGAGAAATTAAAACATTTTCAGACAAAAAATCACTGAGAGAATTTGTGACCAAGAGACCAGCTCTGCAAGAAGTACTAAAGGGAGCACTAGAGACAGATACGAAAAGACAGAAGAGAGAGGTGTGGAGAAGAGTGTAGAAAGAAGGAAAAATTAGATATGACATATAAAATAAAAAAGGCAAAATGGTAGAGGAAAGTACTACCCAAACAGTAATAACACTAAATATTAATGGATTGAACTCCCCAATCAAAAGACATAGACTGGCAGAATGGATTAAAAAACAGGACCCTTCTATATGCTGTCTACAGGAAACACAACTTAGACCCAAAGATAAACATAGGTTGAAAGTGAAAGGTTGGGAAAAGATATTTCATGCAAATAACAACCAGAAAAGAGCAGGAATAGCCATACTAATATCCAATAAATTAGACTTCAAATGTAAAACAGTTAAAAGAGACAAAGCAGGACACTATGTGCTAATAAAAAGAACAATTCAACATGAAGACATAACAATCATAAATATTTATGCACCGAACCAGAATGCCCCAAAATACATGAGGCAAACACTGCAAACACTGAAAAGAGAAATAGACACATCTACCATAATAGTTGGAGAATCTAAGGCAAGTCTCTTGCAGATAGCGTACACTTAATGTTGTTTTATCCATTTTCCCAATCTCTACCTTTATATGGGAGAGTTTAATCCATTTACATTTAAAGCAATTACTGATGAGGAAGAACTTACTTCTGCCATTGTGCTATTTGTTTTTGGTATGTCATGTTTTTCAAGTACCTCATTTCTTCCATTACTGCCTTCTTTTTCATTAATTTTTTTTTTTGTAGAAATTGTTTTGATTCTTTTTTCCTTTCCTTTTGTGTATTTATTTTAAAGATATTTTCTTAATGGTTTCAGTGGGATTACAATTAAAATTTTTAATTTATAACAATTTGGCTTGAACTAATAGCTATATAATGTCAATAGCATACAAGAACTCTGATCCTATACAGTGCTGCAATTCCCCCATATATTGTTATTGTCACAAATTATATATTTATACAATGTGTGCCTGTTAACATAGATACATAATTTTATGCATTTGCTTTTAAGATCACGTAGAAAACAAAAAGTGAAGTTCTAAACCAAAAATATAATGATACTGGCTTTTATGTTTACCTATATGGTTATCTTTTCAGAGATCTTTATTTCTTTGTAGGGTTTCAAGTCACTGTCTAGTGTCCTTTCATTTCATCCTGAAGGACTCTCTTTAGTATTTCTTAAAGGACAAGTCTTCTGGTAATAAATTCCTTCAGCTTTTGTTTATATGGGAATATTTTAACTTCCTCTTCATTCTTGGAGGATAGTTTTGCCAGATATAGAATCTTGGTTGACAGGTTTCTCTTTCAGCACTTTAAGTATACACATCTTACTGCCTTCTGCCCTTCATGGTTTCAGATGAGAAGTTGGCTGTTAATCTTATTGGGAATCCCTTGTATATGATGAGTCACTTCTCTCTTGCTGCCTTCAAGATTCTCTGTCCTAGAAATCCTGGAATGAGCTGAGAATTAACATCAAGGGATTGAGAGAACCTTCTCGACCAAAGGGGGAAGAGTGAAATGAGACTAAGTGTCAATGGCTGAGAGATTCCAAACAGAGTTGAGAGGTTATCCTGGAGGTTATTCTTATGCATTAAGTAGATATCACCTTGTCGTTCAAGATGTAGTGGAGAGGCTGGAGGGAACTGCCTGAAAATGTAGAGCTGTGTTCCAGTAGCCATGTTTCTTGATGATGATTGAACAATGATATAGCTTTCACAATGAGACTCTGTGAATGTGAAAACCTTGTGTCTGATGCTCCTTTTAGCTACTATATCAACAGAAGAGTAGAACATATGGAATAAAAATAAATAATAGGGGGGAACAAATGTTAAAATAAATTTAGTTTGAAATGCTAGTGGTAAATGAAAGTGAGGGGTAAGGGGTATGGTATGTATAATCTTTTTTTTCTCTATTATCGTTTTATTTCTTTTTCTGTTGTCTTTTTATTTCTTTTTCTAAATCGATGCAAATGTTCTAAGAAATGATGAATATGCAACTATGTGATGATATTAAGAATTACTGATTTATATGTAGAATGGAATGATATCTTAATGTTTTGTTTGTTAATTTTTTAATTAATAAAAAAAAGTTTTAAAAAAAGATTCTCTGTCTTTGTTTCTCAACAGTCTGATTATAATGCATTTTAGTGTGGATTCTGAGTTTATCCTACTTGGAGTTCATTGAGCTTTTTATATATGTAGGTTCATGTTTTTCTTCAAATTTGAAAACTTTGACTATTGTTTCTTCAAACATCTTTTCTGCCCCTTTCCTTCTTTTTTCTCCATTTGGACTTTTATAATGCGCATGTTGGCATGCTTGATGGTGTACCACAGGTCCCTTAGGTCCTTTCTTCATTCTTTTTTTTTTCTGCTCCTCAAAGAAGATAATTTCAATCATCCAGTCTTCAAATTTGCTGATTCTATCAGATTTCTGTTCAAATCTGCTGCTGAAACCCTCCAAGGAATTTTTTATGTAGTTATTTTACTTTTTTACTTTCCAGTGAAGTTAAATTCAGTAATTTCAGTAAAAAATAGAACTCCTATTTGGCTCCTTTTTATAATTACTCTCTCTTTATTGATCTTACCAATTTATCCATACATTGCATTCCTGGTTTCCTTTAGTTCTTTGTCCATGGTTTCCTTTAGCAACTTGGATATATTCAAGACAGTTGATTTAAAATTTTCATGTAGTAAGTCCATTGTCCAGATTTCCAGGAGACAGTAAAGAGCCATATAAGAATCCATTGTAATCGTGCATACCAGCAGCAAAGAATTAGAAAATGAAAATTTCAATTTCATTTAAAAATAGAATTAAAAACATGAAATACGTAGGAATAAACCCAATAAAAGATTTGCAAATATGTAAATTCTTCTCAAATTGATCTGTATGTTCAATACAATTTCAATATATATCACACAAAAAAACAAGTTTTTCAGCATGTAAAAAATGACAATCTGATTCTAAGATTTATAAGGAAATGCAAAGCTTTAACAATAGCCAGGACAGTCTTAAAGAACATGATGGAAGGACTTATGAAGACCTTTTATAAAGCTATAATTAGTAAGATGGTAGTGTGTTGGTATAAGAACAGACAAATAGATCTATGAAACAGCATAAAGTACATAGAAAAAGATTCACACTATATGGACACTTGATTTATGACAAAGATGGCTTGCAAAGTCATGGCTTGCAAGGAAAAGTTGTTTTTTTTTCAATAAGTGATGTTAGGACAATTGTATATCCTTATTAAAAAAAAAAAAGGCAACTTGATTCCTGCTTCATTCCACAAACTAAAATCAGTTCCAGACGTATTGTGGATATAAAGCTTTTAGAAGATAACAAAGAAAAATAGGTTCTTGGCTTTGGAGTAGAGAAGATTTCTTAAACAAAATACAAAAGTACTAACATAAGGAAAACATGATAAATTGTTATACATTAAAGAGGATGCAAGGATAGTTCAGTGGTAAAATTCTCACCTGTCAAGTGGGACACCCTGGTTTGATTCCCAGCCCATGCATTTCCCAAAAACAAAAGCAAAGAAACAAAAACCAAACAAACAAACATAAAAAAAAAATTCAACAAATGGTGCTGAAATAACAGGATACTCACATGGAAAAGAAAGGTGACCCCCGCCACACAGTTTATAAATATATATATGTATAAGTTATACATTAAAATTAATATGTCTGAGCATAAAGAGGAATTAGAAAGAATAAATAGAAAAATAGTAGATATCACAGAGATTAAAGACTCTGTTGACCAAATTAAAAAAAATTAATGTCTTATCATAAAAATACACTATTAAGAGAGTGAAAGGGCAAGCCACAGAGCTGGAGAAGTTATTTTGTAGCATACACAACAAATGAAGGGGCTTGTATCCAGAATCAATAAATATTCCTACAAATTATTAAGAAAAATACAGACAGCACAATTCAAAGTGGGCAAGATATATTTTAACAGGCATTTCAGAATAGAAGGAATTCAGATGACCAATGAATATGAATGGATCTCAGTTTACTTAACAGAAAGGAGAAACTAAAATTAAAATCGCAATGAAATATCTGTACATATTAAAGAAAGCCTAAAATTAAAAGTCTGGGGATGCCAACGTCAGTGAGATGAGAAGCCACTAAACTTCTCATATTCTGCTGGATAGAGTATAAATGGGGGAAGTGACTTTAGAAAACTTTAACCATATCTACTAAACTCTAACGTATGCATACCTTATGACCAAGTGATTTAGCTCTTAGATATATACCCAACAGAAAGGTGTACACACGTGCACCAAGAAACATGGACAAAGAGGTCCCTTGTAGCAGTATTTAAAATAAGCGAAAACTGAACATATCCCAAATTCCACCAATAGTAGAACGGATAAATAAAGTGTGGTATATTCACATGCTGGAATACTATAATGAAACGAAGATTAACAGCTAACAGGCTCATACGATAACAGGGGTGAGTCTTACAAAAATATTGAGTGGAAGAAGACACACACAAAAGTGAACATAGCATATGATTAATTCATATAAAATACAAAATCAAACAAAAATAAATTGCAGTAAGAAAGAGGATGGTGGTACCAGGAAAGGAGGCATGAGGAGGACTTCTGGGAAAACTGGCAGTTTCTATTTCTTAACATGGGTGATTACATTGGTGTGTTGTCCTTGATTTTTATTGAGCACTTAGGATTTGTGTACTTTTATGAACATTATATGGTTAAACTTTTTCAGAAGGTGGAAAGGTTTGGCTGCTGCACTCAGAAGTCCCACCCATTCTCAGAGAAAAAGGCTGTCTGGAATGAAATCAGTAACACCTTATTTTGAAATGATTAAGGAAAACCGGTTTCCCTGTCAACCCCCTTCGTTGCTCTTAGAATAAAGACCACTTTGTGAACTCTTAGCGCCAGATCATCCACTTGTAAAAGGAGCCAGAAATCCATATTTTCATGTTAAATCTCCTATTAACTCAAAATCAACAACCTTTCAACCATTTTAGACATAAATTTAAGCCAACCAAATAAAATTCATCTGTAGCTACATTCAACCCCAAAAGGCCAGTTTTGACCTATGGACAAACAAGGAAATGTCTTCTCCCGGAGATACTCCTGGCTTCTGGCTGTCCCCAAGTTCTCAGAGGAAGTAACAAAGGGGCCACTCCAACCAAATGTCCACCCTCTTTCAAGACAGGGATTTTTTCTTCTGAATTCCTGGCTCTTTCCCCCTCTGTTAAAAAGCATAGCTGGATGCCAAAGACTTTGTCTTTTTCTCTCACTGGGGGACAGAAAGGAAAACACCTGTAAAGGGCAAGACATCTAAGAACACTGTGAGCTTATTTTTTCCTCCATTGGGATTTCCCTGGAACAATCCATTCTGGGATTGTGTTTCAGATTCCCTATAGACACCTACACCCAAACGGCTCACCCTTCCCATTAAGGACCCTGAGGTCGCACAGGGAGGGGAGCAAAGGGCCAAGGATAAGAGGGTCTGGAGGCTAGGGTAGTACTTACCCAAACCAGGAGGACCAGCCCCCCAGTCAGAATCTTGTAGCTCATGAATTGCTCCATGAATGACTATATGGTAGCCTAGACTGTTTGCCTGAGTCATCTGGTATGAGCTCTGGATCCAGGTGGAGCATAAAGCAGTAAAATTGTGATATGCCCTTCCAGTATAAAAGAGTGAGTTAACCATGGCAACTTGCCTTAAGAGGGCGTGGACATTGTCATATGGCATTATGCATACTCCATTTTATATTATGCAACTGTTCTAGCTGCAGTCTCTGGGATCTTCAAAATTCACTCTGCCAAGTTCCTGTTTTCTCCTAGGATCTTGTAGTATCCCTTTCTGGCATTTGGAACCAATGCGGCTTCCTGCAAGCAGGCAGATCCCATCCTGAAGTACAGTGGAGTCCCCAGGGTTTTTGCGGTAAGCCTGGTTTACACACCTGAGGAACAGCCTCTTCCACGACTGTTTTACAAGTTGCAGACTCAGGTCGAGGGGATATTTCACTGTATCCAAAAAGCATTAGTGAGAGAACTTAGGTTTTGCTGTTCACCTGTAAATTTTCATAGAATGCATTTGTCGTTGATTGTAGTTGCTTTGTTGATATATTGTGACTTGAGAATGGGAGGGTTTGGGCAGGACACATCCCCATTGTGGTGGGAGGGCAACGACCCATGGGAGTCAGCGTGGATTTTCCCAGAGGGTGATAGAAAAGTGCCTGAGGACTGCAAGAGCCAGAGTGGGTGTCAGGTGGCATGGATCCCTATTACCCTAAAATTCGGGCGGTGAAATAATAATGTAAGGTAGGAAAGAGAGCTGGAATAGCAAATCTAAGTAAAAATAATACAAAGATGTCAAAATAATTATCAATGTTGTTCCTGGTGACTGAGCTTCAAATTTGGCTCTGAGACTCTGAATCAGCTGGGACCGTGCAAAAAAGGGACCGTGCAAACCACATCAATATTTCCACCCTCTGTTCATTCACGAGGAATTTTGTCACCAGGATGAAGTGTGACCCAGAACGTTGCTCATAAAAAAAATAATCTCTGTGTTTGCTTGAGTTGTGCTTATTTCCAGAAAAACGCCACTGCAGACACCTGCCTGCAAAGAAGCTGAGCTGCCAAACCTCTAACTCCTGCAGTCATCACCCATCACACCCCATCCCAAAACATACACACCTTGAGGTGAACCATAAAATCCCCACCCAACGAAGAAGGAAGAGCCCTTTTCAAGGCTAATGCCAAGCTCCTGCTTCTCCAGAGCCAGGAAAATCCCCTTCCTGGAGCACTAAGCCCCCTGCTCTGCCCCTACTCCACCTTGGCTCATTTTAAGAGTAAATTCTCCACCTTGGGCGGGATTTGGATGCTATATTTTGAATAGGTGATACGTGTAGAAGCATATTCTAGCATGACCAGGGACGGTGCATGCTCAAAACCAATTCTTTGAGATGCCCCCACCTTTGAATTCTTTGAAAATCTCCTTGCCCACTTGTCCTGACCACCTGCCCGAACATTCCCTGATCCCCTGTAAAAGAATCCCACTCACCTCCCTTCCAGGAGATGGTGTCTTTTGGCCACGAGTCCACCCTTCTCCATTCTTTGGCCAAGGAATAACGTGCTGCTTTGCTTTGAGGACCCTGGTTTCCTTCCGTGGGTGTGAGCGGCAGGGGCAGGAGAGCCACTTTGGAGGGTGGGGCTCATAGAAGATTGGTGACAGCCTCACAGGATTTTGTCATTTTTTTTTTACATAATATTTTTCCGTAAATTTACTCATAAAACTCAAATGTATTCACTTTGAAACAGGAAAGTAACAATATCTACGAAACCAAAAGTTCAGCTGACAATTATTTTTATGAACATTTCAAGCATACAGATAAATATAAGAAAATAATGACTAAACATCAGCAAATCTCCCATCTCGCAGTTTGCCATACACATTGTTGATTTGTGTAAAGAAATAACATACGTCCGTTGTAGCTTCTCCCCACCCCCCGCCCCTCCCACATAATCACTGTCGTAAAATTGAGGTGTGGTAGTTAGATTCAGTTGTCAACTTGGCCAGGTGAAGGTACCAAGTTCTGTTGCTCTGGACATGAGCCAATGGCAAGTGAATGTCATCTGTTGCTGATTACCTCTGCAGTCAGCTAGGAGGCGGGCCTGCTGCAATGAATGATGTTCACTTTAATTAGCTGGTGCTTCAATTAGAGAGTTCAATGGAGCACAGCCCAAGCAGCTCAGCATTCCTCATCTCAGCACTTGCAGCTCAGCCCAGGCCTTTGGAGATGCAGAAAGAAATCACTCTGGGGGAAGTTGTTGGAACCCAGAGGTCTGGAGAGAAGGCCAGCAGAGACCATCATGTGCCTTCCCACATAAGAAAGAACCTCAGTGGAAAGTTAGCTGCCTTTCTTCTGAAGAACTAACAAAATAAATCCCCTTTTATTAAAAGCCAATCTGTCTCTGGTGTGTTGCATTCTGGCAGCGAGCAAACTAGAACATGATGTTTACAATTCCTATACAAATTTTAAATCGTTCCTAAAAATGTATCCATAAGATATACACCCACAGCATTGTCCTTGCAGGATTTCAACCGCAAATTTAAGCAGTATCATGTATTTCCATCCTTCTGCTTTTGTTCCCAACATGTTTTTGAGATCTAACCATGTTACTTGTAGCTCTGTTTTATGTATTTAACATGCTAAATAGTATCCCATTCTTTGAATATGCCAAAATTCACATCTCCTTTCTCTTGTTCATAGATATTCATATTATTTCCTATTTTTATTTCTAGAAAAAATGTCGGAGCTTGCATCCATATATCCGTCTTGTGTTTGGGTGTGATGATTGCTCTAGAGCAAAAAACTATCTGTGCTGAAGGACCAGGTTATTTTTTTCCAATCTGTCATTTATCATATCTCCTGTCATTTATCATATCACGATACAATAAAATAAATTGCTAGAAAAAGGAAATTAAAAAAAACATACATGCCAACAGAAACCCTGATTCTTTTATTATTATATTCAGTAGATTTAAGATTACATTTCAGTAAATATAATCAGAACAAAAATAACGTAGGGGGAAAGAAAATAGTTACCAAAAAATGGGCACATTGGTCATTGAAAATTCTTGTATGGATAATCAATATAGAGAATCATTTTTGCACTCATGATTTTTTATTTTTCTGCAATGGTAACTTGGCTGAAAAAAGTTACATGTGAAATAGCAAACCCCACATTATATGTCTAAGCAACACTTTGAACAAATGTGAGGTATATAGATATTTAGTGTTTAGTGTGACGAATAACCTGGCTTCTGACATGCCAATTTATCTAAATCTAAGTGGTATTGATGGTGGCACTCCAGGGATATTGTATGCATAAAGTACCTTTTGTGATAGAGAAATCACTCTCAGAGGGGCTTGGTGGTGGAAACAGAAGTTATTTTAAAGCTCTTCAATAGATGCAAATAGTAATTTTTTACTTTTACACAAAATGAGGCATGTTTTCAGAATTCACCTCCAACCTTTCTCTAGTAGCCTGCTCCAAACACAGACCTTGCATGTTGTAGTTAAATCTAAATTAGGTTTTTGTTTTTTTTTAATTAAGTTTTGATGAAAGAAATAGATTCTGTTTTCCTGCGTTTCTTTTGTAGTTAAAGCCCTTTGATATCATGTGCCATTGAAAAATATATTGCGTTCCTAATTTGCATGAGATTATTAATGTAATTTAAAATACCAAAAAAAAAATCAAGCAAATAAGCAAGTCTGGTAATGAAGTTCATATCTCTAAATGGTATCGAACTTATTTCTTATTTTGCAGAAACACTAAGAATTTTTTCTGTATTTCAGACATCCTTGGCATGAACTTTTCCCTCAGTAATCATCCTAATATGTAATAACACATGTTTATGACCAGCTTCAATATTATAACAAAATAAAGAAAATAATATCAAATTTAGCACATGTTGGGAACTGAATCATGTTGCCCACAAAAGGCATGTTCAAGGCTTAACTCATTTGTAAATAAGATTTTTGAAGATGCTGTTATTAGTTAAGATGTGAATTTATTTTAGGATAATAATTTAAGTATGAGATGATTTCTTTGTTTTGTAAGTAAATCCCACTTACATTTTTAAAATTTTTTATTAATTAAAAAAATTACAAGAAAGAAATACAAACATTCCCAACACATGCTCATTCCACTCTACACATACACTCAGCAATTCACAATATCATCACATAGTTGCATATTCATCATCATGATCATTTCCCAGAACATTTGCATCAATTCAGAAAAAGAAATAAAAAGACAACAGAAAAATAAAATGAAAACAGAAAAAAAAATTTTACATACCATACCCCTTACCCCTCCCTTTCATTGATCACTAGCATTTCAAACTAAATTTATTTTAACATTTGTTCCCCCTATTATTTATTTTTATTCCGTATGTTCTACTCGTCTGTTGACAAGGTAGATAAAAGGAGCATCAGACACAAGGTTTTCACAATCACACAGTCACATTGTGAAAGCTATATCATTATACAGTCATCATCAAGAAACATGGCTACTGGAACCCAGCTCTACATTTTCAGGCAGTTACCTCCAGCCTCTCCACTACATCTTGGATAACAAGGTGATATCTACTTAATGCATAAGAATAACCTCCAGGATAACCTCTCGACTCTGGAATCTCTCAGCCATTGACACTTTGTCTCATTTCACTCTTCCCCCTTTTGGTCGAGAAGGTTTTCTCAACCCCTTGATGCCGGGTCTCAGCTCATTCTAGAGTTTTTCTCAATCCCTTTATGCTGAATCTCAGCTCATTCTGGGATTTCTGTCCCATGTTGCCAGGAAGATCCACACCCTTGAGAGTCATGTCCCACGTAGCCCACTTATATTTTCATAAATTCTTTGCTCCATGAACGAGTATATTTCCACAAATAATACAGTATGGCCATAGTGGTTCACCATCCATTATAGTTCCAGAAACAAGTTCAATATATGAGATATCACACTTCCAAGAAAATTGAATATGAACTTGTGGATTTCATTTATTTGGAAAAATTCTACCACCATTCTTTTGTTTATCGATACTGTAGCATTCAGAAAAAGGTGACTTTTCTTTTACCTTTTTATTATGAAATATTTCACAAATATACAAAAGTAGAAACACTAGTATAATGAACTTATGTACCCACCATCCAGTTTCAACCATTATCAATACACAATCAATTTTCTTTCATTTCTTCCCCCACCTACACCCTCTAACCCCCACCAATTATACTGTAGTATATCTCAGACATAATAAAATTCCACCTTTAAATATTTCAGTATTTATCATTAGTTTTTAAAACATGACTATAATACCATGCTCTTTTACCAATGTTCTATAGGTTTGTTTATTCTTTTCTCATGAATGCATAGGAATATTTTTTAGATTCTGGATATGAGCTTTCTCAGAAAATTTTCCCTTATTTTCAAGTTTTGAAAGAAATTTCTTACATATGTTTTTATTCGTAGAATTCATTGTCGAGTTGTTTGTAATGAGAAGAAAATAAAAAACATAAATGCCAAATCATTTGCAGAGTTTTATGGAATACACAATACAGTATAATGAGATTTTTTATTGATATAGAAAGACTTTCAAGATAAATGGTTAATTAAAAAAAAGATGCGATATTCAGAACAGGTCTATTTGGGTAAGATTGACACAGGTAGTGCTGTTTTTTTCTGCCTGGCACACGTGCGTTCTCCATTATTTTAGGGTTCACATCCCAATTTTGGGGAGAGGAACTGTTCCTCTGCTCTAGTTTGGAGTTCTGGTATACCACCAGTCAAGGTGTTCTGCATTTTGCTTGTATAAACACAAGCTATATCACTCAGCGTCTTCTCTCCGAGCTTTTAATATTATACAGAATGATAGCAGGACTGAAAATAGTCAGAGCCAAGCCATGCCAGCTGCAGCGTCCCTGCACACTGCCCTTTAAATCTTACCATCTGGATCTTCAGAGCTTTTCTTTTAACTCTGTGAGCCACTCTACATCCATCCAACAAATTACTCTTTTCTTCAGTTAACCTGTCAGTTTCTATGGCTTAAACAAAAGAAGCCTATCTGCGCTGGTTTGAAAATATTACGTACCCCACAAAAGCCATGTTTTGATCGTGATTCGATCTTGTGGATGCAGCTGTTTCTTTTAATCCTGATCCAATAATGCAGGCTGAAATTTTTTTATTAGATTATCTCCATGGAGATGTGGCATGCCCGATTGTGGGTGTGAACTTTTGATCAGATGGAGATGTGACTCCACCCATTCCAAAGGGGTCTTGATTAGTTTACTGGAATCCTTTAAAAGAGGAAACGTTTTGGAGAGAGTCAGAAAGGACAGAAGCCTCAGAGCCGACAGAAACTTCACAGCAGAGCCGTCACAGATGTGGACACGTGGAGAACAGAGACATGGATGTTTGGAGATGCTTGGAGCCCCAACAGACGTTGCCATGAGATGTTAAGCAAGCCAGAACCTGGAGAGAGCCAAGGGAAGCCAAGTGATGAAAGCTAGCCCTGGAGAAGCAAGGTGAGGGACCTCCACAGGAACAGAGGCTGAAAGCAAAAGAGCCCAGGAGGAAGGGACCAGCAGATGCCAGCCATGTGATTACCAGCCGGCGGAGGTATTCCTGACCCGTCGGCCTTTTTAGAGTGAAGGTAACCTCTTGTTGGTGCCTTAATTTGAACACTTTCACTTCCTTAGAACTATAATTTTGTAACTTATTAAATCCCCCTTTATAAAAGCTATTCACTTCTGATATACTATATTCCAGCAGCTTTCAAACCAAAACACTATCTTGAGACATAAATTGGGATCAGGAATGGTATCCCTCTCTGGTTTTAATTGGGCATTTTATATGATTCCTTTCTCTCTTTTGTTAGCATATCAATTACATTTCTTTCTAAAAAAATTTAGTGGTTGCTCTAGAGTGTGCAATATACATTTACAAGGAATCCATGTCTGCTTCACGGATAGTGCACATGCCATACACAGAGTATTCCCAATTCCCTCATCTCTTCCCTTACACAGTGCCCCATTCGTTCATTTCACTTATTCATATGCTATGGAATTATCCAATATGTTGTTGTCATAATTATTTTAAACAAACTGTTAACTGTTAGATCAATTTAAGAATGAGAAAAAAGTAAAGATTCTGTTTTACCTTCATTTACTCCTTTTCTGATATTCTTCCTCTCCTTATATAGAACTGAGTTTCTAACCTATATTTTCCTCCCCCGTGAAGAACTTCTTTTAACATTTTTTGCAAAGCAGGTCTGCTGGCAAGAGATCCCCTCAATTTCTGTTTGTCTGGCAAAGTCTTTATTTCTCCTTCACTTTTGAAGGATCATTTCATTGGATACAGAATTCTAGGTTGGTGGGCTTTTTTCCCAACACTTTAAATAGTTCACTTTTCTTACTTGCATAATTTCTGAAGAGAAGTTCAATGTAATATTTATCCTTGTTTCTCTATAGGTAGGGTGGTTTTTGGCTCTGGCTTCATTCAAGATTTTCTTTTTGCTTTTGATTTTTTGCCAGTTGAATACGATATGCCCAAACGTAGATTTTTTTGGTATTCATCCTGCTTGGTGTTCTCCGAGCTTCCTGGCTCTGTGGTTTGCTTTCTGCCATTAATTTCAGAAAATTCTCAGCCATTATTAGCTCAAATATTTCTTCTGTTCCTTTCTCTCTTCCTTGTCCTTCTAGTATTCCTATTATGTGTATGTCACACCATTTAAATTATTCTGCAGTTCTTGGATGCTCTGTTCTGTTTTTTCATTCTTTTTTCTCTTTGCTTTTCAGATTGGGAAGTTTCTTTTGATATATCTTCACATTTCAGTGAGTCTTTCCTCGGCCATGTCCAGACTACGGATGAGTCCGTCAATGGCATTCTTCAGTTTTATTCCAGCATTCGATTCTAGAATTTCCTTTTGATTAGTTTTTAGATTTGCCATTTCTCTTGAATCTCTTCCATCTGTTCTCACATATTGTCCACTTTTTCCATTACAGTCTTTAACATATTGAGCATACTATTTTACTTTTTTATTTTTAAAATATTTTTAATGATAAAACAACATACAAACACAAGCATTCTTAAGATATAAATATTCCATACATGTGTACAGTCAGTGGCTTACAGTATCATCATGTACTTGTGCATTCATCACCATGACCATTTTTTAGAACATTTGCATCACTGCAGAAAAAGAGATAAAAAGAAAATAGCAAAAAACTCATATATACCATACCTCCAACCCCTCCTCTCATTGACCACTAGTATTTCTATCTACCCAATATATTGTTCCCCCTATTATTTGTCTATTTTTATCCCTATTTTTTATTCATCTTTCCATTCTCTAGATAAAGGGAGCATCAGACAAGTTTTTCAGAATCACACAGTCACATTGTCAAAATTATATCTCTGTTCAATTATGTTCAAGAAACAAGACTACAGAACACAGCTTTACAACTTCAGATACTTTCCTTTAGTCACTCAAATACCATAAACTGAAAAGGGATATCTATGTAATGCATAAGAATAACCTCCAGGATAACCTCTTGACTCTATTTGAAATCTCTGAGCCACTGACACTTAATTTTTTCTCTTTCTCTCTTCCCCTTTTTGGTCAAGAAGTTTTTCTCAGTCCCTACATGCTGGATCCCAGCTCATCCTGGGATTTCTTTCCCTCTTTGCAGGGAGATTTACACCCCTGGGAGTCATGTCCTATGTGGTGGGGGGGAGGGCAATTGTTTCACTTGCCTTGTTGGCTTAGAGAGAGAGGCCACATCTGATCATGCCTAATTTTTGAATGATAGTTTTATAGGATAAATAAGGGTTTTTTTGTTTGTTTGTTTGTTTGTTTGTTTTTACATGGGCAGGCACCGGGAATCAAATCCGGGTCCTCTGGCATCACAGGCAAGTATTCCTGCCTGCTGAGCCAGCATGACCCACCCAGGATAAATAAGTTTTACTGAAAGATTTTATCTTTCAACGTCCCTTAAATATATCTTACCACTCTATAGTTTCTGAGGAGAAATTGGTACTTAGACTTATTAAGGATCCTTTATATGAGATGCATTGATTTTCTCCTGCTGCTTTCAGAATCCTCTATTTATCTTTGTCATTTGATATACTGATTAGTATGTCTCTTAGAGATACTCTCAGATTTTATTCTGACTGGAGAACCTTGTGGTTCTTGGGCATGTATATTTATGTCTTTCATAAAAGTTGGGACATATTTACCCATTTTTTTCCTCAAATATTTGCTCTGCCTTTTTCTCCTTCTCTTATCCTTCTGGGACACCCATGGTGAATGTAATATATATTATAATTCATGCTGTCACTTATGTCCTTAAGATAAAGTTTGTTGTCTATTCCTTTTTCTGTCTGTTCTGAATGCATGATTTTGATTGTCTTGTCTTTTCTTTTGTTAATTTTTTCTTCTGCCTGTTCAAATCTGCTATTGTTTGCTTCTAATGTATTTTAATCTCCATGGTAATTCCTTTTTTCCCTATAATTTCTGTTAAACTTTCTTTTAAACATTTGAATTCTTCTTTATGCTCATAAATTGTCGTCTTACATTCCTTTAGCTCTATATCACAATTAATTTATATCTGTTTATATTTTCCAACATTACCTTGAAGTGACTTAGGAGATTTGGTTTAATTCCCTTGCTTAGTTAGTGGAAATTCTGTGTCTCCTCTGAACTTTTAATTTTTCCATTGACTGAACCAAATCTTCCTATTTCTTAGCAAGGCTTCTCATTGTCTGGGCATCTCACATTTTGAGATATTAATTCTGAAGGTCAATTTCTACCTATTGTTTATGATTTATTGTCAATTGGTTTTGTGTTAAGTAGCCCATTTTTAACTATTCTTATTTCATCAACTCTCCTGCGCCTGATTTTTACCCTGGATTGCAATAGAATTTAAGATTGCCCTTATTGTGCGAATTGTTTCACCTCCAGAGGGACGTTTCCTTTCATTTGTCCTTTCTCTGGGAATCTTGTTTTGTTCTGTTTGTTTTTGTCTACAACTTTCTCCCCAATTCTGACAAATTGCTTAAATTCTCTTCTTCTCTCAGTGTTTCCTTTTTATAGTACTTTTCAGTTCTAGGATCTGTCCTGTCTTACAATAGTTCAGTCTCCTCCTCCATTTTTCCCATGAGGTCTTCTACCACAGGTTATCCCATGTCATTGTATCCTGCTTTTATATCCATTCAGGGTCCATCAGAAAGGTCTGTTTTGCATTCACGTTATGCAGTAAAAATCCCACCAATTTATCTTGTGGTTATTGACAAACTGATTTTTATCCTATGATTGTGCAGAAATTGCTTAAGAGAAACATTGATGAAGAATTCGCATTTCATGTTTCCTATACTTAATAAAAGTTTTATTAAGAGTGTGTGTAGCCCTTGCCAATAATTCTGTCATGGTTTTTTTTTTTTTTAACTTGGGTGCAATTTTGTATGTGGCACTCTTCAAGAGCTTGTGTTTAAACTTCACATCTGTGGAGTTGTGTCCTTTTGTCTGGATATATTTGGGGTTCTAATTTGCTGCTGTGAGTGGCTCTATTATCTGCATCTATTCCAGGAAGGATCCAGGCTGTGATGACTCTGAGCAACAGCTGTCCTGTGTGGGACAGAGTGAAGGGGAGGTGTCCAACTTGATTGCCCAGGATGTAAATATTCTACCTTATTCTGGTGTTTGTCTTTCTTTATCTACCATCAAGCATTTACAGAATCCTTCTCTAAACTCTAGCATACTTCAGAGATCCAAGCAAGTGGAATTTGTTGTTTTACTAGTTGGGTGGGCTTTTCCAGAAGACGTCTTACATTGCCTTGTTCATAAACTTTACTTTCTATAAGAAAATAAAGAAGAAATTAAATGGGAGTAGGGAAGAAAATGAAAGGTTCTGTGCCCCCTGTCTACGAATAATCACCTTAGAAAAATGGCAGCAAATCCACAGCTCAGCACTGGGGCCAAGAACAGGAAGATTTTACTCACTATGTATACTGATCAAGTTGTCTCAGAGCCACAGACACTCCCAAATCAATCCCATGGTATGAAGATCTGGCTTCAGTGTGGGCACAATACCACAGATAGTGGGGCCCAATTGGGTGGCCTTTGAAACACGGGCAGAAGCTCATTCAATATGACTCAAGTCCTCTTCTGTCAGCTAGACACACGTCCCTCTAACGGAGGCTTTTCCTTGGTTCCTTGATATTGTCCTGGAGTCTTCTTCTTCTTTGAGCCCCACGTTGGGTGCCAGATGTTGCTTCCTATGAAACGGAGCTCAAGGGATATTAAGGAATGACGAGAAAGACAGAGACAGATGGGATCAGGGGGTCTGAAGATCAACCATAACAGACAACAGACCAGTATTTTACTTTTAATGCAATTTTATTAAGGCACATTTACATACCACACAAACCATCCCAAGTATACAATCACTGGCTCACAGTCTCATTTCATAGTTGTGCATACATCCCCATGGTCAATTTTAGAACGTTTTCATTACTCCAGTAAAGAAAAATGAAAGCCCAAGTCCTCCCATATCCCGTGTTCCCCCTTGTCTTGTATTTTTATTGAGAAATCTTCACGTACATACAGTCCCTCCATAGTATGGAATCATGGCTCACGATGTCATAATATAGTTGTATATTCATCACCATGATCATTTTTAGAACATTCTCATCTCTCCAGAAAAAAGAAACAAAAAGAAAAAATAAAACCTCATCTATCCCATACTCCTTACCCCTACCTCTCATTGATCACTAATATTTTAATCTACACAATTTTTTACCCCCTGTCCCTATTATTTATTTCTTTTTAAACTTTTTTTTTAAACTCACCTTCCATAGCCTGGATAAAAGGAGCATCAGGCACAAGGTTTTCATAATCACATAGTCACACTAAAAGCTATATACTTATACAATCATCTTCAAGAATCAAGGCTACTGGAACACAATTCAGCATTTTCAGGTACTTCCCTCCAGCCACTCTAATACACCATAAACTAAAAAGGGATATCTATATAATGCATAAGCATAACCTCCAGGATAACCTTTCGACTCTGTTTGGAATATCTCAGTCACTGAAATTTTATTTTGTCTCATTTCTCTCTTCCCCTTTTGGTCAAGAAGGCCTTCTCAATCCCAAATCATAGTGTTTTAAATTATCAGTCTGATAGTTCCAAAAATTTGAATCTGGTTCTGATGCTAGCTCTGTCTCCTCAAAATGATTTTTGAGGGTGGGCCACGGTGGCTCAGCAGGCGAGAATGCTTGCCTGCCATGCCACAGGACCCAGGTTTGATTCCCAGTGCCTGCCCATGTAAAATAAAAAAAAATAAAATAAATTAAAAAATGATTTTTGATTGTTGTTATTCTTTTCTTCATTTTAGAATCCCTTGCAATTCTTCGTGGGGAGCCAGACATGATGTATTGGGTAAAAGCAGCCGAGGCAAATAGGCCTTTAGTGTGAAGATTTATATTTTTCTGGGTAGGAGTTCAGCTTTGCTGAAGCTGTGGTGTCAGAGGCTAAAATCCCCTCTAGTGTCTGTAAAAAGGAATTTTTATAAAGCTTAACAGTAGCTAATTTTTCCTGCTTAATTTAGCTATTTACATATATTTTAGCTTCTGAAATATCCAGCAAAAGCATTTGTGTCATTTTATATTCACGGCTATGCATTTGGTATGAATTAAGAATTGTAAAGAAAAAAATTATGGGCCCCATCAGGCTGAAGATAAACAATCCGGGACTTTCCCAGGGCAGTTATCTGCTTCTCGCCACCCCCATGACTCCTTGCACCACAATTACTTGTTGTAAAACTGCGGCTATCTGCTTCATGCAAAAAGCAACTCCCATGACTCATGCTCAAGAAATGCTTGTTATAAAACTGTTCGTTATCTGCTTTTTGCAAAACAGCACCTGTGACCCATGCTCGACCCCCCACCCCCCTCATCTTACCCCTTATAAGCTTTTCCAAACTCAGGCTCGGGCTCTCTGTTCCTGCGTGTTCAGTGAGCCCCACGCATGTGTGGAAAATAAACCCCTTGCGTGTTGCATGAAAGAACGTCTCTTGGAGTCTTCCTTTCCGTGGCAAAACTCCCAATTCTTACAGTGTCCTTGTTTTGGTCTCCCCTTTTGTCTTGGGTCTGCCTAGAGACTTCTTTTTTTTTTTTTAGGGAATTAAAAAAAAATTTATTTATTAATTTAAAAAATTTAACAAACTAACTAAAACATTAACATATATAATCAGTACTTCACAATATCATCACTTAGTTGCATGTTTATTGTTTTTAGAACATTTGCATCAATTCAGAAAAAGAAATAAAAAGACAACAGAAAAAGAAATCAAACGAAAACAGGAAAAAAAAAGATTATACATACCATACCACTTCCCCTCACGTTCATTAGCATTTCAAACTAAATTTATTTTAACATCTGTTCCCCCTATTATTTATTTTTATTCCATATGTTCTACTCGTCTATTGACAAGGTAGATAAAAGGAGCATCACGCACAATGTTTTCACAACCACACAGTCACATTGTGAAAGCTGTATCATTATACAATCATCATCAAGAAACATGGCTACTGGAACACAGCTCTACATTTTCAGGCAGTTCCCTCCAGCCTCTCCATTACATCTTGAATAACAAGATATCTACTTAATGCAAAAGAATAACCTCCAGGATAACCTCTCAACTCTGGAATCTCTCAGCCATTGCCACTTTGTCTCCTTTTACTCTTCCCCCTTTGGTCGAGAAGATTTTCTCAATCCCTTGATGCTGAGTCTCAGCTCATTCCAGGATCTCTGTACCACATTGCCAGGAAGGTCCACACCCCTGGGAGTCATGTCCCATGTAGACAGGGGGAGGGTGGTGAGTTTGCCTGCTGTGTTGGCTGGAGAGAGAGGCCACATCTGAGCAACAAAAGAGGCTCTCTTGGGGGTGACTATTAGGCCTAAATATTAAGTAGGCTTGACCTATCCTTTGTGGGGTTAAGTTTCATATGAACGAACTCCAAGACTGGGGGCTCAGCCTATAGCTTTGGTTGTCCACACTGCTTGTGGGAATATCAAGAATTCAACTTGGAGAAGTTGAATTTCTCCCCGTTCTCACCATTCCCCAAAGGGGACTCTGCAAATACTGTTCCACTCACTGATCGAATCACTCTAGGATTCATCGGGGCATCACTCTGGACAAGCCAACAAAATCTCGTGTCCTACCTGAGATTCCAAGTACTTATGCTGTTCAATCAAACTATCTACATAAGTTATATTAGGAAATGCACTAGGCGAAATATAAATTTTGTGCCAAATAAACATTTTTTGCTTTAGTCTCACACATAAAGTGAAATTTTAAAATATTAATTACCATCTATTTTCAGCACCCTGAGTAATGCCATTCCTTTGTTCTTCCTCATGCACAAACATTTTAAAAATTTGTACATTTAGTCACTATTATTATACACTCTAGGCATTCCTAGATTATACCATCTCAATCTTTAACATCTATCTTTCTTTCTGATTTCATTTATGCCCCCAGCCCTCCTCCCTCTGTCATTCTCACATGCAGCTTCATTCAGTGTTTTAACATAATTGTATTACAGTTAGGTAGTATTGTGCTGTCCATTTCTGAGTTTTTATATTCAGTCCTGGTGCACAATCTGTACCCCTTCAGCTCCAATTACCCAATACCTTACCCTATTTCTATCTCCTGGTGGTTTCTGTTACCAACAAAATATTCCAAGTTTATTCACTAATGTCAGTTCATATCAGTGAGACCATACAGTACTTGTCCTTTTGTGTTTGGCTAATCTCACTCAGCATAATGTCCTCAAGGTCCATCCATGTTGTTACATACTTCATAACTTTATTCTGTCTTAAAGCTGCATAATATTCCATCGTATGTATATACCACAATTTGTTTAGCCACTCACCTGTGGATGGACATTTTGGCTGTTTCCATCTCTTGGTAATTGTAAATAATGCTGCTATAAACATCGGAGTGCAAATATCTGTTTGTGTCTTTGCCCTTATGTCCTTTGAATAGATACCTAGCAATGGTATTGCCGGGTCATATGGAAATTCTATATTCAGCTTTTTGAGGAACCACCAAACTGTTGCCTTCCACAGCGGTTGTACCATTTGACATTCCCACCAACAGTGAGTAAGTGTGCCTCTTTCTCCACGCCCTCTCCAACACTTGTCATTTTCTGCTTTGTTGATAATGGCCATTCTGGGTGGTGTGAGATGATATCTCATTACGGTTTTTGTTTGCATTTCTCTGATGGCCAGGGAAGTTGAGCATCTCTTCATGTGCATTTTGGCCATTTGTATTTCCTCTTCTGAGAAGCGTCTGTTCAAGTCTTTTTCCCATTCTGTAATTGGATTGGCTGTCCTTTTGTTGTTGAGTTGAAGTCTCTTTATAAATTCTGGATACTAGACCTTTATCTGATATGTCGTTTCCAAATATTGTCTCCCATTGTGTAGGCTGTCTTTTTACTCTCTTGGTGAAGTTCTTTGATGTGCAAAAGTGTTTAATTTTGAGGAGTTCCCATTTATTTATTTATTTCTTCAGTGCTCTTGCTTTGGGTGTAAGGTCTATAAAACCACCTCCAAGTATAAGATTTATAAGATATTTCCCTACATTTTCTTCTAACTGTTTTATGGTCTTAGACTAGTGTTTAGGTCTTTGACCCATTTTGAGTTAACTTTTGTATAGGGTGTGAGATGTGGGTCCTCTTTCATTCTTTTGCATATGGTTAGCCAGTTCTCTAGGCACCATTTATTGAAGAGACTGTTCTGTCCCAGGTGAGTTGGTTTGACTGCCTTATCAAAGATCAATTGTCCATAGATGAGAGGGTCTATATCTGAACACTTTATTCAATTCCATTGGTCAATATATCTATCTTTATGCCAGTACCATGCTGTTTTTTCCACTGTAGCTTCATAATATGCCTTTAAATCAGGCAGCTTGAGACCTCCAACTTCAGTTTTTTTCCTCAGGATACTTTTAGCTATTCAGGGCACCCTGCCCTTCCGGATAAATTTGCTTATTGGTTTTTCTATTTTTGAAAAGTAAGTTGTTGGGATTTTGATTGGTATTGCATTGAATCTGTAAATCAATTTAGATAGAATTGGCATCTTAACTATATTCAGTCTTCCAATCCATGAACATGGTATGCCCTTCCATCTATTGAGGTCTTCTGTGATTTCTTTTAACAGTTTCTTGCAGTTTTCTTTGTATAGGTCTTTTGTTTCTTTAGTTAAATTTATTCCTAAGTATTTTATTCTTTTAGTTGCAATTGTAAATGGAATTCGTTTCTTGATTTTCCCCTCAGATTGTTCATTACTAGTGTATAGAAACACTACAGATTTTTGAGCGTTGATCTTGTAACCTGCCACTTTGCTGTACTTGTTTATTAGCTCTAGTAGTTTTGCTGTGGATTTTGGGGGGGTTTCGACATATAGTATCATATCATCTGCAAACAGTGAGAGTTTTACTTCCTCCTTTCCAATTTTGATGCCTTGTATTTCTTTTTCTTGTCTAATTGCTCTGGCTAGAACTTCCAAAACAATGTTGAATAACAGTGGTGATAGTGGACATCCTTGTCTTGTTCCTGGTCTTAGGGGGAAAGTTTTCAGTTTTTCCCTATTGAGGATGATATTAGCTGTGGGTTTTTCATATATCCCCTTTATTGTTTTAAGAAAGCTCCCTTCTATTCCTATCCTTTGAAGTGTTTTCAACAGGAAAGGATGTTGAATCTTGTCAAATGCCTTCTCTGCATCAATTGAGATGATCATGTGGTTTTTCTGCTTTGATTTGTTATATGGTGTATTACATTAATTGATTTTCTTATGTTGAACCATCCTTGCACACCTGGGATGAATCCTACTTGGTCATGATGTATAATTCTTTTAATGTGCTGCTGGATTCGATTTGCTAGAATTTTGTTGAGGATTTTTGCATCTATATTCATTAGAGAAATTGGTCTGTAATTTTCTTTTTTTGTAATATCTTTGTCTGGCTTTGGTATGAGGGTGATGTTGGCTTCATAGAATGAATTACATAGCTTTCCCTCCTCTTCAATTTTTTTGAAGAGTTTGAGCAGGATTGGTACTAATTCTTTCTGGAATGTTTGGTAGAATTCACATGTGAAGCCATCTGGTCCTGGACTTTTCTTTTTGAAGAGCTTCTTAATGACTGATTCAATTTCTTTACTTGTGATTGGTTTGTTGAGGTCGTCTATTTCTCCTCGAGTCAAAGTTGGTTGTTCATGCCTTTCTAGGAAGTTGTCCATTTCATTTACATTGTTGTATTTATTAGCATAAAGTTGTTCATAGTATCCTGTCATTACTTCCTTTATTTCTGTTGGGTCAGTGGTTATGTCTCCTCTTCCATTTCTGATCTTATTTATTTGCATCCTCTCTCTTCTTCTTTTTGTCAGTTTTGCTAAGGGTCCATCAATTTTATTGATTTTCTCATAGAACCAGCTTCTGGTTTTATTGATTTTCTCAATTGTTTTCATGTTCTCCATTGCATTTATTTCTGCTCTAATCTTTGTTATTTCTTTCCTTTTGCTTGCTTTGGGATTAGTTTGCTGTTCTTTCTCTAGTTCTTCCAAGCAGACAGTTAATTCCTTGATTTTTGCCTTTTCTTCTTTTTTGATATAGGCATTTAGGGCAATAAATTTCCCTCTTAGCACTGCCTTTGCTGCGTCCCATAAGTTTTAATATGTTGTGTTTTCATTTTCATTTGCCTCAAGATATTTACTGATTTCTCTTGTAATTTCTTCCTTGACTCACTGGTTGTTTAAGAGTGTCTTGCTGAGCCTCCACATATTTGTGAATTTTCTGGCACTCTGTCTATATTGGTTTCTATGTTCATTCCTTTATGATATGAGAAAGTGTTTTGTATGATTTCAATCTTTTTAAATTTATTGAGACTTGCTTTTTGACCCAGCATATGGTCTATCCTCAAGAATGATCTATGAGCACTTGAGAAAAAGGTGTATCCTGCTGTTGTGGGGTGTAATGTTCTATAAATGTCTGTTAAGTCTAGCTCATTTATTGTATTTATTCAAATTCTCTATTTCTTTATTGATCCTCTGTCTAGATGTTCTGTCCATTGATGAGAATGGGGAATTGAAGTCTCCAACTATTATGATAGATGTGTCTATTTCTCTTTTCATTGTTTGCCACATGTATTTTGGAGCATTCTGGTTCGGTGCATAAATATTTATGATTGTTATGTCTTCTTGTTGAATTGTTCCTTTTATTAGTACATAGTATTCTTCTTTGTCTCTTTTAACTGTTTTACATTTGAAGTCTAATTTGTTGGATATTAGTATAGTTACTCCTGCTCTTTTCTGATTGTTATTTGCATGAAATATCTTTTTACAACCTTTCACTTTCAACCTATGTTTATTCTTGGGTCTAAGATGTGTTTCCTGTAGACAGCATATAGATGGGTCTGTTTTTTAATCCATTCTGCCAGTCTATGTCTTTTGATTGGGGAGTTCAATCCATTAACATTTAGTGTTATTACTGTATGGGTAGTACTTTCTTCTACCATTTTGCTTTTTGGATTTTATATGTCATATCTAATTTTCCTTCTTTTTACCTTTACTCACAGTCTTCCTATCTACACTCTTCTCCACACCTCTCTCTTCTGTCTTTTCATATCTGTCTCTAGTGCTCCCTTTGGTATTTCTTGCAGAGCTTGTCTCTTGGTCACAAATTCTCTCAGTGATTTTTTGTCTGAGAATGTTTTAATTTCTCCCTCATTTTTGAAGGACAGTTTTGTTGGATATAGAATTCTTGGTTGGCAGTTTTTCTCTTTTAGTAATTTAAATATATCATCCCACTGTCTTCTCAACTCCATGGTTTCTGCTGAGAAATCTACGCATAGTCTTATTGGGTTTCCCTTGCATGTGATGGATTGCTTTTCTCTTGCTGCTCTCTTTCTCTTGGACCTCTGACATTCTGATTAGTAAGTGTCTTGGAGTACATCTATTTGGATCTATTCTCTTTGGGGTACACTGCACTTCTTGGATCTGTAATTTTAAGTCTTTCAATGGAGGAAATTTTCAGTGATAATTTCCTCCATTAGTTTTTCTCCTCCTTTTCCCTTCTCTTCTCCTTATGGGACACCCACAACACATATATTTGTGCACTTCATATTGTCATTCAATTCCCTGAGTCCCTGCTCATATTTTTCCATTTTTTTCCCTATAATTTCTGTTTCTTGCTGGATTTCAGATGTTCCATCCTCCAGTTCACTAATTCTTTCTTCAGCCTCTCAAAATCTAACATTGTAGGTTTCCATTGTTTTTTTATTTCTTCTACTGTGCCTTTCATGCCCATAAGTTCTGTGATTTGTTTTTTCAGACATTCCATTTCTTCTTTTTGTTCATTCCTTGCCTTTATTTATATCCTCCCTCAATTCATTGATTTAGTTTTTGATGAGGTTTTCCATGTCTGTTCATATATTCTGAATTGATTGTTTCAGCTCCTGTAACTCATTTGAATTGTTGGTTTGTTCCTTTGATTGGGCCATATCTTTGGTTTTCCTGGTGTGATTTGTTATTTTTTGCTGGTTTCTAGACATTTAACTACCTTAACTAGTTTATTCTGGAGATTGCTTTCACTTTCTTTACCTAGGGTTTTCTTGCCAGATGAATTTGTTGTCAATCTGTTCTTTTGACATTCAGTTCAGCTTATTCTGGACCTCTAGCTTAGGTTTTGTTTAACAGAGGAGAATTTTTCAGTTCCTGTTTTCTTGCTTCTTGCCCTGCTTATATGGTGCCTTCCCACCCCCACCCCCCACACACACCCTTAGGACGGTCTGCTTAGGTATTATAGACCCCAGCTGGATTTTCCCAGACCAAACTGGCCTCCTATCAGGAGAAAAGAGTCACCAGCATCGGTTTTCCCTGAGGGTGGGACCCAGCAGGTTGAAAGACTTTCCTGTGAAGTCTCTGGGCTCTGTTTTTCTTATCCTGCACAGTATATGGTGCTTATCTGCCTGCGGTTCCCATCAGCATAAGATGGTGCGGTACTTTTAACTTTGGCAGCCTCTCCCTGCTGGGGTTGTGGTGGAGAGAGAGGAGAGGTTGTAGGCTGGTTTTAATGGCTTCAAATTACCAAGCCCTGGTGTCTGAGTTCCTTAAGAGAGGGATTCCACCTGAGTTGGGCTTCACCCTTCCCCTAGGGAAGGCTCAGGCTCCAGACAAGTTCTCAAACAAGCTTCTTTCTGCCTATGCCTGAGGCAGTTGCAGCCTGAGAAGTCCTGCCGCTGCATCCAAAGGTAGCCAAGCCTTTGTAGAAATACAACCACAAAAAACTCTGTTTTCTCTTTTTTTTTCCTTTTTCCGTCAGTGCTGCCCCCTTGGCGCTGGGGCAAAAATGAGTGACCTCTGCTTTGACCAGGTTCACCTGAGTTGAGGGCCTATTTTTAGTAGTCAGAGTTTGTTTATTAATTCCACAATTGGTGTTTGGTCGGGCTCAGCCTCTGCTGCTGGTAAAGTCTGTTTCCTTTCCCTTCTGGGAAGCAGCCTGTGGGGGAGGGGCGCTGGCCACGGTGGCTTGGGGAACTCACAGTTCTGGGGGGGCTTGCAGCTGGTCGAGCTGGTCCATACTGGGGTACGCTGTGTGTCTGGTCACTGACGTGGCCCCAGGAGCTGTTCTGTACTGTTTCTGGTTATTTAGTAGTTGTTCTGGAGGACGAACTAAAACATGCACATTGCTAAGCCGCCATCTTGGCCGGGAACCTAGAGACTTCTTTTTAAGGCTTGCCATTCTTCAAGCTGTAATCTCCTGTTATTCCACAGGTGCCCTGTTGACGTGGTAGTAAGGTATGTGGGGGAAATGTTAGGAGTCAGTCTCTTGGTAAGCCTGTTTCCCAGGGCTGTGACCATCACAGGTGCTTGTCAGGTGCACCTTATCCCCCGCCCCCCACCAGTTTACATGAGACAGGAAGACTCACAGAGGCTGGAGTTGGGAATTTATCTTCCCCAGGGCTGTTGAAGCTCTGGTAAAATAGTTCCCCTTGTGAGCAAGATGTTATAAAGGAGAACAAAAGGGTCTGGGCTAATTTCAAAATATTACTTTTCCCCTCCCCAACCAGAAGCACAAAGGGGGTTTTCTCTGCTCTCCTCTGAGAACTTGGTAGGGCTACTGGAGGTAATATTCATCAAAATGGGGACCGAGTCCCCAGGAAACTTTCTCTCTCAAGCTAGCCTGCACTCAGTCTCCAACAAATTGGTCCATTACCCTTTACATGTCCCTTATAGGCTCCAGCCCCAGCTTCTGCTCCTGGTAACTCATGACTCCCTGAATTCACCTGTCTCCCCAATTATCAGTGCGACGACTTTCCCTGTGATCTCAGTTCTCTGATGGATCTAAGAAGAGTTGTTGGCTTTGGGTTTGTTTGGCTTTTTTCTTGTCCTGAAGACAAGAGTGATAACTTACAGGCTCATTACACGTAGGATCAGAAGCTGGAAGTCTGCTTATTCTTTTTTTTTTTTTTTTAAGTAAAACAAATTAAACCTGAAGAAGGTAGAGTAAATAAAGATAAGATAAAAATTATATAAATATAAAACCACTGTACAATAGGGAGGGGTGACAAGGTGAGTGTTGATTCTCTGAAAAGATGAATAAAATTAATATATCACTAGGGAAACTTTTTGAGAGAAAAAAAAGGCATGAATAATTAATATCTGGAATGGAAAAGGGCACATTAGTAAAGATACCATGAACATTAAATGAAGAGTAAGTACATTGATAGCATAGATTTTGAAAATTTTGTGCCGATAAAATTTTAAAATCTTGATAAAATGGACACATTCTTTGAAAAACCCATCTTACAAAAAATTGACAAAGTAAGAAATTTAATGTGTAAATAGTATTATATCTATTAAAGCAGTTGAGTCCTTAATGAAAAATCTTCCCACAAGTAAAACTCTACACTCAGATGGCTTTAACCGTGAATACTTCCCACACTAAGGGAGAAACACAACCAATCTTACAAAACTCCAACAGAGGTCAGAAAAAGGGACATTCCAGTTCATTTTTTGAGGCTAGAATAACCCTCGCTACTAAAACTGGTGTTTCAGCCCAGCCCTGAGACCAATGAACATTCCAGACTTTTTGCATGGGCAGGCACCGGGAATCAAACCTGGGTCTCCGGCATGGCAGGTGAGAACCCTGCCACTGTCACACCGGCCTTGCTCATGCATTTGAATTAGGGATTTACAACCAGAAGAAAATTCTGCCCAATGGCAGCTGGTTGGGGGGTGAACCAACCAGCGCTCCACCCAAGCTAGAGAGAGTGCCAAGGCGGGAGGGACTTAGAAGGTTCAGATTACAATGAACTCTTGCTCAGTTTGGAGTCTCAGCAGAATCCTGCAAGAGTGGATTAGGGGAGGGGAGTTTTATATTCTTTGACCTTTAACCTCTGTCCCAGTCCTGTAGGAGGCTGCACACAGTGACTTGCTCTCAAATGGAGGAGACAGGACCTTGGCCCTGAGTCTTTAAAGTCCACCCCTGCATGGCAGATTACACTGACCACAGGACAGACATTGCATTTGTTCACAGTATAAAAGGCAACAGGATGTTAGGAGCCCCACAAAGTGACGCTGCCAGGGCGAAGAAAGGAAATTCGACCATTCTTCTGATCATTGATAACACCTGTGCTTTCAGGCCTAAATGAGAAGATTCTTTTCCAGATTTTTTGATGTGCCAAATGCTGCCAGGTCAGCAGCTTGTTCCTGGGGCCCAATTCACAGGGGTCACAGCTCAAGGTGGGTTGGCGGCACCGGACACGGGCAGAGAAGTATTTGCTATGACGCTACAGGCAAAAAAGAAATCTTGATGTACTAGAATACAAGCTAAATTTCCATTAGTAGACTGAAGTGTTCCTGGAGAAGGGTTGCTATGAGGGGTATTTTAGATTTCACACCTTCCCCCCCACCCCCCACCGTGTGTTAGTTTGCTAGCTGCAGGAATGCGATATACCAGAACTGAAATAGCTTTTTAAAAAGGGGAATTCAATAAGATACAAGTTTACAGTTCTAAGGAAGTGAAAATGTCCAAAATAAGGCACCCACAGGAGGTTACTTTCACTCAAGAAAGGTCTCTATCAGCTGTGGAGTCACGCGGCTGGCATCTGTTGGTCTCTTTCTCCTGGGCTCCGTTGCTCTCAATCTATGTCCATATGGGGGTACCTCACTTTGCTTCTCTGGGACTGGCTTTCATCTCTTGGCTTCCCTTGGCTCTTTTCAGGTTCTGGCTTGCTTAACATCTCAAGGTAACATCTGCTGGACTCCAAGCATCTGCAAACATCCGGGTCAGAAATAATAAAGCATAGTGAGAGATGTGACTAGATAAAAGACGTAAGTTTGATCATGTACTTGTCACAATAAAATATGAGTTTTCCCCCAATGTACACATAGTCCTACTGTCACAAGAGAGATATTAACAGTGTACAGTAGCCGGATTGGTTGAGAAGTTTATTTTCCAAATCATCGAGTGCTCGTTCCTTTTCCCCTAACAATTCATTTCTCAGTTCATCTCTCTCCTCTCACATTTTACCATAAGCAGCAAAGAGAAACCAGATCACATTGTCCACACTTTGCAGGGAAATCTCAGCTAAATATCTGAGCTGATCTCTTCCAAGTTCTACTTTTCATCCAATGGTGAAAACACCATTCAGCCAAGTTCTCTGCCACTTTCTAACAGGAACTGCCTTCCCTCCAGTGTTCAAAACACATTCCTCACTGGAAGCACCTTTCATGCCCATTTTTCTACCAACAGACTCTTTAAGAGATCTAGGCTTTTTTCTCTCAAGTGCCTCAAAATTTTTCCTATCCCAAAGCCACTTGCACATTTTTAGGTGTTTGCCACGGCGGCACACGGCTTCCGGTACCAAAATTGGTATAGTTTCCTAGGGCTTCTGTAACAAATTACCACAACTTTCGTGGCTTCTACAACAGAATTTTGTTCTCCCACAACTCTGGAGGCTGAAAGTCTGAAATAAAGGTCATGTACCTCCCCCCTTCCTTTCTTACCCCTGATTAAACCATGAATATAATACATCACCCCCACCCCCCACCCCCAAGAAAAATCCCTGATTCTGGTCCTATTTAATGTTATTATCTCGCTACCGACTCTTTATCTTGCATAACTTGCTTAACCTGTTCATTTTTTTCTGTCATTACATTTATCATACCTGCTTTGTCCACTTTAAAAGGTTTTGTATTGATAAAATAGAACCTGTGAATCCTCTGAAGAAATAAAATGCACTTAACAAATGTTGTATGACATTGGTTTTTTTTTCCTTTCTTGCTCTCTCTTCTCCTACTTTTACCTTCTAAGGCCTTTAACTACTCTAGATTTTCTTCCTTTTATTTTTTGCCCTTTCTCCTTTCAAATTTTCTCCCTCTTCACCTATCTCTTTTCATTCATTCGATCTGCAAACATGTAGCAACAAGTCTGCCCGTGACCCTGCTAGACAAGTGGCTGTGATACGACGTAGTAAGTACTAGAACAGCTCAAAGGACCTGCGGTTAAATCTGGGCACAGGAAAAAGTCCATGAGAAAGTGGTGGTTTGAGAAAAGCCTTGAAGGATGAAAATAGTTCACAGGTAGAGGAGGAAGGGAAGGGAAACCAGGTAGAAGCATCATGAGCAGAGAGAAAGATAATCCATGGGATAGAAGGAAGAGGCTGGAGATGCGGTTAGAATGGAAAGTGACAGCCAGATCATGAAGGGGGTTGGTTTGCTTGTTTGTTTTTAACCTGATAGAGTCTCGACTTAAAACCCATAGCAAGGTTTCCAGGTTTTCTTTTTGTGAGGTCATAGGAGAGGGAGGGAGTGGGAGGGTCAGTGAAAGGTCTTCCCCAGCCTTGGTGGCAGGGGTTCATGCTGCACCATTTGCATGGGGAGGTCAGCATCTTCTCTTCCCAGGCATGTCCCACCCCCTCCCTGCCCTTTACTTCTCTCTTTTTCTCCCTCCCCCTCTACCATCTTTTTACCTTTACTCTCCTTTCCCTTCTGCCTCTCCTCAGCAGGAACTTGCTAAAAGGTCCAATGAGTAGCACTGAAATTCTGCACAAGTAGTGGGGACCAGCTCGGAAAGAGTGAAGCCCTCAGGACTTTTCCGTAACTAGTAGTTGCTCACACTGGGTCATGGGGGGAACGAAATAAAGCACAACAAAGCAAAAAATGAGAGCAATGGCCCAGGACTTCTGGGCACCATTAAAGGAAGGACCTTTTCCATCCTAAGAGGCAAGAGAGGATCTATGTTTAAGTTGTTTTAGATTTTCAAAATGCAGGTAAGCAGAATGGCTCTAAACCACGGAATGCGAGAAAATGAAGTTTTCTTCCCCTCTTCTGAGGTCCTGAGCAGCCTCAGCATGACTCTCAGCCATTTTCCATCCCCCACGTTATCTCACAGCCATGGCCGGAAACCACTACTAATTTGCAGGGCCCCGTGCAAAGAGAAATGGTGTAATGAAGGGGCGCGCCATGGTGGCTCAGCAGGCAGAGTGCTCGCCTGCCATGTCAGAGGACCTGGGTTCGATTCCTGGTGCCTGCCCATGTTAAAAAAAAAAAAAAAAAGGGTGTAATGAAAAATGAAAAAGAAAGCATTTCAAGATGGTGGCAGCAAAACCTTAAACCTAGCATGGACCTTTCTAATGCTCCGACCTGGCATAGGTCATTGAAACCACGAAGTCAGCCCTGAGAAGAGGCAAATATGGACAGGCCACACACGATACATAGAACTGCCCAGAGAGGGCTGCAAAAGAAATGGGCCATCTAAGGGTCCCTCGCTCAGTGGGGTCTGTGACAATCTGTGAACTAGTGTCAGTATTTCCAGAGCCTTAGTAGAAATGCCCTCTGGGAATAATGTGTTTTAATATACTCGAAAAGCGAAAAAATGGGAGAAAGGTTATATCACAAATGCAACTTTGTAAAAATCTCTCAAAGCTCTGTATAGAGGCAGGGGGACTTGAGAGAAAGAGGAGAGAATAAAAAGAGGGGTTGCTGGTGATGAAAAGGTTAGGAGTCTTGAACTAAAATTTAACTCATCATTCTATAATCTAGTCAATGAGGGAGGAGTTTTGAAAGGGAAAGCCAAGATCAGAGGGGACTCCCTCCTCTTTCCAACCAAGGAAAGACCCCCGCTGTGTGCCCTAACCCCTCACTCCCTCTGAGATGATTTGGAGCTCCCACTGGAACCCCTTACTCCAACATACAGTCTTTAGGGTTCACATTTCCACCCCAGCCCCATCTTCTCACCCCTTCCTCATACTCCATACTTCCTCTCAGACTCCATCCTTCCTCTCTCTGCTGGTTTGAAAGGATTTATGTATACCCTAGAAAAGCCATGTTTTAATCCTAATCAATCTTGCTGGACCAATGGTTTCTCCTAATCCCTATTCAGTACTATAGGTTGGAAACTTGATTAGGTTATCTCCATGGAGATGTGACTCAATCAATTATAGGTATTAAACTTGATTAGATGGAGACATGACTCTGCCCATTCTATGTGGGTCTTGATTAGTTTACCAGAATCCTATAAAAGAAGAGACATTTTGGAGAGAGTGCCTTTTGAGAAAGAGGAGAGAGCCGCAGAACCACGATGGAAGGATGAGAGAACCAGAGTCCACCAGCCGGTGACCTTTGGAGATGAAGAAGGAAAACACCTCCCAGGGAGCTTCATGAAGCAAGAGGCCTGGAGAGAAAGCTAGCAGATGCTACCGTGTTCGCACTTGCCCGTCCAGCTGAGAGAGAAACCCTGAACTTCATCGGCCTACTTGAACCAAGGTATCTTTATCTGAATACCTTAGATTGGACATTTCTATAGACTTGTTTTAATTGGGACATTTTCTCGGCCTTAGAACTGTAATCTAGCAACTTATTAAATTCCCCTTTTCAAAAGTCATTCCGTTTCTGGTATATTGCATCCTAGCAGCTAGCAAACGAGAACACTGTCCTTTCAGTCTTTGCCAAGGCATTGTCCCAGGACCTACTTCCTCTTTCAGCAATGGCCAAGTTGTCCCTTCTTTGAGGAAAGCAAAAGGGCACCGAATTTGGCTGCATTACCTCTTCTGGTAACTTTTATGGAAATGGGGATGAGGATGAAGGATGGGTTAACTGGGAAAGGGGGAGATGGAAATTAGGTTTGTGGGTCGGTATTTTGTTTTATTTGGGTTTTTTTGGTCTGATTTTGAGACAATATGGTCCCAGAGGCTGCTGAACCCCAAGCACCGAAATGTCACCTTCCTTTGTAGTTCACCAAGGTTTCCCCCAAGAAATGTACTTACAAAGCACATACCTTCCCCTCGGTCCAGTTATCCCACAATACCACAATTCTGCAAAAAATACAATACGGGAGGGTGGAAAAGAGAGAGTAAGTGGGAAGGGGACCTTAGAGTTCAGACTTGGAATGAACGCCACAGAGACGGCGGTAGATTGAATCAGGTCAGGTCCTCCAACAAAAGATACACTCTTAATCTTCATCCATGTGTGTGGGCACGAACTTCTTTGTAAATAGGAATTTTTGGAGATAGCATTTGTTCAGGTGTAGCCGATTTGAATCAAGGTGGGTCTAACTGTACGACTGAAGGCCTTATAAAGAGAGGAAATTCGGACATGATCAGGGAAGTCATAAGGAAAGTAGGAGGTCAGAGAAAGCCACAGGAGGAGACCAGGGACACCGTGGTGTGACAGTAGCAGAAAAGCAGGTTAAAGAAGATTGAGGATTGTAGCAAGCCAGCACCACAACCCTCCAGACTCCGGGGACAAAGCAGGCCTTGCAGAGGCCTTGATTTGGACTTGTGGCCTCTGAAACCACGAGACAATACATTCCTGCTTTTAAGCCATCCCACTCCGTGGTACTTGTCAAAGCAGCTCTGGCAAACTGAGACAGAGAGCATCACAGCCCTGGGTGGGGGGATTGTGATCAGCGCAGAGCTTGTTTCCACTGAATATCCAGGGAGACTGCTGCCTCTCTTGGCACTCTTTTTTGCAGTCCAGATTTTTTTTTTCTTTTGTGCTTTGAAACTAGACCAATGAATACCCCATTGAACAACAGTCAACCAACTTCTTTTTTTTTTTTTTTTTTTTTGCATGGGCAGGCACCGGGAATCGAACCCGGGTCTCCAGCATGGCAGGCGAGAACTCTGCCCACTGAGCCACCGTGGCCCACCCAGTCAACCAACTTCTTAACCCCAACACTGCCTCTCCTCATTCGCTTAACCCTGACATGTTCATTCCACCAGCAGTCATTGCAGATGCCTGGGTAACAGCAGTGTGCTTTGAGAATAAACTGTCCAAGGCATCAAAGCCCGGAACCACGAGCTGCTCAGCTTTTAGGCGAGATATGCAGGTGAGCGAAAAGCCACTAGGGGCTGCAGTAGAGATACTTGTTCCTCATGGAACAACTGGGGGTGGGGGTGGGGGGCGGTGTGAGGAGGGGGTAAATGGGCAGATGTGTGGCTTCCAGTCAAGCTGCACTTCTGGGTATCGGCTGAGAGAGGGAATGTTGGAATCATCTGGAAAGGGCTTGGACAGGAACGAGAAGCCCAGCTCTCCTTCTGGGATGGACTGAAGTTAATTCACCTGTCAGGATTTGCCTCCTCCCTTGCAAAAGAGGGAAGCATGGTGGAAGGGCAAAGAAAGGAGTTAGAGACCAGAGACCAAAGAAAAACATCTCTGAAAATCAGGAGGAAATCCTGGGAGAGACTGGGAGTACAAAATCAGGGAAGGCAAAAAAAAATCGAACTGTAGGTTAGCAGCATGCAAGCTCCGGAGGTAGAAGCTGCAATTTCAAAGGTAAAGCAGGTCCTTGTCTTCATGGACCTCATTGTCCAAGACAAAACAAGCACTGGACAATGAGCATTCCCAAGAGTGAATGTTCTTGCCCCAGAGAAGTAGATGCCTGCCTGGCTGGCTGGCTCCCTCGGCTCTCTGCTCAGCCTCACACCCATCCCCACCCAGCTTTTCACCCACTCTTCCTCCACTCTGTTTCTTTAGCTCTTTATTAAAGTATAATTCATGCATACAGGAAAAGTTCACGTCACAGGTGTGCAGCCCACTAGATAGATGTTCACTAACCGAACACACACACACAACAGCATTCACCGAACAACCAAGAGGGCCTCCTCTCATCTGCCTCCTTCCGGTCTCAACCCTTCCCCCAGAGATACCCTCTCACCTCATTCTTAACAGGGTGCATTAGTTGGGCCTGCTTTTTGTGCTTTATATAAAAGGAATCACACGGAATGCTCTCTTTTGTGATGGTTTCTTTCCCTCAACGCCAAGTTTGTGAGGCTCATTCCTGTCACCGTGTCATTGTGTGTGGTTTTAGCTCATTCATTCTCATAGCTCTAGCGCATTCCGTGGTGTGAACGCGACCTGATTCATCGCATTTCTGCTGGGTTTGTAACTTGGGGTGACGCTAGTTCACAGGACCTATTTTATTGTTTCGAAGGTTTTTAAAAACTATTAAAACGTTCACATATTAAATAGAGGAAGACAGAGAGAGTGTGTGTGTATAGAAAAGAGACTTAGAACTTCAGAAACAGAAGATTACCGGTATTTTTGAAGCCCTTTGTCCCTCTTCCTGATTCCCTTCCCTTCTCTGCCCCGGGGATGTAACCATTATTCTAAATTTTGTGCTTATCATTCCCTGGATCTTCTTTACCATTTTGCCACACGAACATATAGCCTTAAACCATACATTATTTCATTTTGCACGTTTTCAAACTTGATTTAAGTGGAACTCTGCTTTGTTTTTCCTTGTAGTACTTCTTACTATTTAACACATTTATTTTCTTATTTTGTTATATGGCTCACCTTCACAGCTCCTTGAGAACAATAAATAACATGTTTTTATTCACCCTGTACCCTCAATTCCAGAATGAAATCTTCTGGATTTCATTCCAAGAAGAGTGCCTGGGACACAGAAGGTGTGACATAAGCATTCACTGAATAAAGGAATGAACAATTTTGCTCTCCGCTTGAGTAGCATGATTTGAGCTGTTCGTGAAAATGAAGATGCTGCTGATGGTGACAAGTACTATCCTGCTATGGCTTCCTCTGGGTTAAGAAATAGGAAAGCAGGAAGTTCGGAGGTAAAATTAGTCTAAAAAATTAATTACAAATAGTTGGCCCATGGAGCGATTGAAAAAGCACAGGCCTGAACATCAGAAAACGCCGGCTAGAGTCTGGCTTTGCCACCCGTCAGCTGTGTGCTCTCTTCACCTGCAAAAGGGAGGTGATATTACAGGGTGATATTACCTATAGTTAGGGAGGGAGGGAGGGGAGAATGAAGCCACTGTGAACTGCTAAGCACAGAGAAAATGGTACCAGAAAATGCCATCAACGTCTAAAGCGAGGGGAGGGCTTGCAAATTAAGCATGTCCACAGAACCTTCTCTCTTTACATTCTCTTCTAATTTAATTTTTATATTATAACTTTAAATATGTACCATAACTCTTTTTTTTTTTTGTATGCTGTATGGCGGGGTCACATTTCATTATTTTTCCATATGAGCATCCCATTATTGCAGCACCATTTGTTGAATTTTTCTTTGCTTGATTTTTGTTCTGGGGGATGCGCGTGGACCAGGGATCGAATCCATGTCTCCCGCAGAGCAGGCGACAGCATAACTCATTTTTAAAAAAGCATTTGCCTTCTTACATTAGCTTTTCCCCTCAAGGAGCAGTACATATATTTTTTATCCAGATATAACTCATATACCATAAACTTCACCCTTTCCAAGTGAACATTCAGTGGCTTGTAGTATATTTATAAAGGTCTGTAACTGTCACCACGAATTCCAGAACATTTTCATCACTCCACAAAGAAATTCCCATTCTCCTCTTTCCCCCAGCCCCTGGCAACCACTGATCTTTCTGTCTCTATGGATCTGCCTGCTCTGGACACTTCATATACATGTGTCATACACTATTTTTCCTTTTGTGTCTGGCTTCTTTCCCTTGGCATAAAGTGTTTTCAAGGTTCATCCATGTCCTGCCGTCGATCAGAACTTTATTACTTTTTTCGGGTGAATACTTTTCCAGTATACGGCCAAAGCACAATTTCTGTATTAATCATTAGTGCTGTTTCCAAGTTTGGCTACAACCAATAATGCTGCTACGGGCAGTATTTGTGTGATCGTGTTTTCGATTCTCTTATACTCGAGTGGAACTGCCCGGTCACATGGTATTTCTACGTTTAACTTTCCGAAGAGCCAGGGAACTGTTTCCCACGGCGGCTTCACCATTTTACGATCCCATCAGCAACGCAAGAGGGTTCCAGCTTCTCCACATCCTCGCCAACAAGAAATTGTTTTATTTCTAGAATCACCTTTCATTTTACCTCACCAAGAAGGCCTTAGCTACAGCACTATGGTAGCAGGTCCGGAAACTGTCCAATCAAGTTAAAACACGCATCCCCCCTGTTTACACACACGTAGTGATGGTGCAACATACAAAAGTGACTGCAAGGCACGGGCTCTCACTTTTCCCGGCAGAGAAGAACCAGCACCGCAGGCGCGTCGGGCGGCCCGGGACTCAACCCGCCATCCCAGGCTCCGCACCAAAACCGCGGGGCCAAGGACCCGGGGACCATGTGCCGGCAGCAGGCATAAGAGTAACATCTGAACAGCTTTCACGTGCGGGATTTCATTCTGGTCGCTCGTTTTCTAGGGAACAGGTCTGAAACCGTGAAAAGGACTCGCCTGAGGCCCCACTCGCGCCCAGCCTACGGCGAGGAGAGCCTCGGGCGCGGCTAGTGCGCACGAACACACCACCCCATCCCGCCCCGCCCCGCCGCCCCGCCCCGCCCCGCCCCGCCGCCCCGCCCCGCCCCGCCGCCCCGCCCCGCCCCGCCCCGCCGCCCCGCCCCGCCCCGCCCCGCCGCCCCGCGCCGCCCCGCCCCACCGCCCCACCGCCCCCTTCTCCTCCCGCTCATGCGCTTCGGGGCGGGGAGCTAGGTGCTAAAAGGGGCCTTTGACCAATCGGCGCGCGCCCTCGGGAGGCGGTGATTCGCACTGGCAGATCCGGCGTGATGACGTAGCCCAGGCCCCAATCCGCATGCTAGGGCGGGGCTTCAGCCCGGCGGCCGGGGCAGAGGACACCGCCCACTGGTTGCACGTGACCTGGGTCCGGAGCCGGAAGCTACCTCTCAGGCCGCGAGCGCCCCCGGTACCTAAGGCCTGCGATGGTGAGTGAGGACGCATGCGCGGGAGGACACGCCGGGGGGCTTCGGGTCCCCGTCCCCCAGCTTCCTTGGTCACCCCCAGACCGCCCTGGCCGGGAGGGAATGGAGACAGGAGGGGTGGCGACGTGGAGGCCTGCAGAGGGACCTGGGGGAGGGTGTACGGTGGCTGGGGAGGGGTCTGCTAGACCGGGGCACGAGGGCGTTGGAGAGGGGTCTGAGTGAGGGGCTAGTGGGGCTGCGAAGGGCTTCCTGGGGGCTGTCAGGGTGGGAACCTGGAAGGCCACGGGAGCCCCGGGGCGGGGAGACTGTGAAGACAGACGAAGGCTCAGCAAGTCAAAGCACAGAGCAGTGGGGAAGACCGCGTGGAGGGAAGAGGGTCTCCAAGGGTCCCGGCTGGGAAAAAAAAGCCTGCGGGACCGCCGGGAGAAGTTGTTTGGGGTCAGTAGGTGAAGGGGACGGAGAGCCATCTTCCTGTCGTGCTTCTCACCGGTTGCATCTTCATCCACTAGACTTCTGCACTGACCCAGGGGCTGGAGCGAATCCCAGACCAGCTCGGCTACCTGGTGCTGAGTGAAGGTGCAGTGCTGGCGGTGCGTTCTGGGAACCTAAATGGGGTCCTCTAATATACGTGGCCCGGTAATCCCTTCAGCATTGCCACTAGGAGCCTCATTTGTCTGTTGGCATTCATTCCCTAGTATCGTGGCCGTCATATAGGAAGCTTTCAGTAGTTAATTAAATCTCTAGAATCTTAGTCGCTAGTTTTTCTGAGGTATAAGACTTGACCAGAGTCACACAACTAGTTACAGGCTTGTTGATAACTGACACGAGCTGGGTTGTTTTTGAGAATGTCTTCATTTGTATTTATTGATGAAGGTTTGTATTTTGTTGCACACCACAGTAGAGTGTGAGCTTTCTAGACATTTCATCTAAAGAGACAAGGCTTAGAAGCTATGTCAAAAATTGAAAGCAAAGTGAGTAGTAAGGGCTACTGAAGGAGTCCAGAGAATGAAGGAACCAGCCCTCTGTGTTACTTTGTATGTTGTGTTTTGGTAAGGAAACTTTCTTAGAGGAGGTAAGAATTCAGCTGAGCTTTAAAGGATGGATGGTTATGGACAAACAGAAGGGAAGGAGAGTATTTGGGGTTGGAAATTGGACGTATTTGCAGGAGTGTGACACCAACCTATTTGAACTGGTTTTATGTACAAATGATTTGGAGTAAACAGAGGATACTGTAATGGAAAAGTTGATTGTGAAGGACTTTTAGGGCCAGCTTCACATGTTTGGACTGAATCTTGAGAACAAGGAGCTGTTGAAGGTTTTGAACATAAACTTGACCTGATGAAATGGCTTAGTGGTATGAAGGTGAACTGGAAGTGGCAAAGTTTAGAAGGCCAGAGGTTGTGCAGTAATCCAGCGGTGAGACTGGGCTGGTGGCAAGGAGAAGGAGAAAGGAGAGAAGAGATTTTACAGGAGGAATCAGTATCTTGGTAATGACTGGATATAGGGAATGGAGGAGATACTTCACCGGTAAGATTTTGAACTCAGAATCCCTGAAGAATGAGTGTGCCTTAAGAAACAGGAAATCGAGAAAGGCAGTTGTCTGGGGAGGATGAGGATAAGGGAAATTTTGATGGCTTGACTTCAGGCATTGAGTCTGAAGTAGAATTACAGTAAATTAAATTATTTTTCACCAGGAGCTGTTCTAAGCATCTTGCCAATCTTACGTTTATTCCTTACAAGCGTGTAAGGCATGTACTCTATGTCCCCAGTTTACAGATGAGGAAACTGAGGTACAGGATGTCCGAGAAAGCAAAGGACAGTGAACTTAACCTAGTGGGAGGCCCATATTGATATGGTGGGAAAAGGAAGTTGAGACAGGCATAGAAAAGAGGAAGCCCAAGCCACTGGCAGGCACATCACTGACCCAGTTGTGGGGGAGGAGGTAGAAGTTCAAGGACAAAGAGGATGATTGTGTTTTACACTCCATAGACAGGGGACAAATGGAAGACCAAGAAAGAGGAGGAGTTTTTAGCAAGTCAGTGGTCATTTTGAGGGACAGGTATTGATTTTTGAGAATGTGGAAAGAAATTATATTTCAAGGGACTAGGAGAGAGTGGTCAGTAAAGAAATGGATGAGAGTCGCTGCTCTTCAGTGAAACCCAGTAATATAAGGATGAGAAATAGGATGACACCAAAAGGAGGCTGTCACATCAAAGGAAGGTCTTAGGTTTGTTTTCCAAAATGGGCATGTTGCAGATGCTAGAGCCAAAGTGAGTGGAATTCCTTCCCAACTCTCTTCGCTAATTTCTCCCATCCTCCCCTGTCTGCACGCAGTCATCTGGGGATCTAGAGAATGACGAGCAGGCAGCCAGCGCCATCTCTGAGTTGGTCAGCACGGCCTGCGGGTTCCGGCTTCACCACGGCATGAACATACCCTTCAAGCGCCTGTCTGGTGAGCTGTAGCACCTCTCGTGGGGTGGAGGGTCGGGGGGGGGGGGGGGGTCGCTCCCAAAGGCTGCTTCTCTCCTTTTCAGGGGGTGAAAAATCTTTCTCCTTACAACCTTCCACATCTCCTGGGGTCCCTGACTCTGGCTCCTCTTCCCTTAGGGGTTCTCCCGTGCATCAGAGTTGAGTATGAGAACGCAGGGGATTTCATGAAAGCCTCTCATCTTCAAGTCTCTGAGCCTTGAACCATAGAATTTCTTGGGCTTTTGATCCCAGCCAGTTTGAGTGACCACTGGAGGTCATTGCACCCCACTAATTCTGTGCTCCCTTCCCTCTCCGGGGTGGGGGAAGGTGTGTCTCTCCTCCAGTGGTCTTTGGAGAACACACACTGCTGGTGACCGTGTCAGGACAGAGGGTGTTTGTCGTGAAGAGGCAAAACCGAAGCCGGGAGCCCATTGACGTCTGAGCCTGCAGAGGGCAAGGGTTGGAGAAGGCCAGCTGGGTCCATGAGCCTCTTGTGATGAGGAAGACGCATATGTCCTCCACCTCTTTTTCGGCTTGCTGCTAGAACTAGGCCCTCTGCTCCCCCACTTCTCCACCCCTATCTGGGAGGGCAAAGGCTTGGGAACTGCACTCAGTGTCAAGGGCCAGGTGTTCTCCCCTTTCCAGCTCTCCCTCCTAATAAACATGAATCTGATGTTCCCAGATCCAGCGGGGGTGTGTGTATGTCAGGGGTGGGGGTAGGGTGCTTCACCCCCCACGTCTGTCTTCCACCTTCTAGGGAGAGTTGTATGCCCCACGTGGGCAGGGCCATCTCTAGGCATGGCATCACTGGAAGTCAGGAACAGGTGGATGGGAGGGGAGCTGAGGGCAGCCCCTTGGCCTACATGCTAAAGGAGTTGTTTAGAGTCTCTGTCCACTCTGGTCTCTGCTCCCTCCACCAACACACAAACAGCAGTCATTCTTCTCCCTCCTGGGCAGGCATTTAATAGTCTTATCTCAGTTGGAAACAGTAGTGGGAAAATAAGTTACAGGAACAGACAAAAAAAAGAAAAAACTTAAAGTGCTTCAGGCTGCAAACGTAAACAGAGGGGTGAGAGGAGGCCACGTAGTTGTCCCCTGACCCCTGAGACAGGAGTGTCATTGCTTAGGGCCCTTTACTACTTCCACCCTCTAATCTCAGCCCTGCCAGTGGGTGGGAAATGTCAGAGGTGGGAAAGGCAACTTAATAGGAATGAGAACACTTTGTAAACTTAGAACCAGGTAAAGGGTGGGACAAGGGGGCTCTTGGAGCCCAGGCCCTGACCTGGGGTGGGGCCAGCCCCCCCCCCACAGCAACTCGGAGGAATACTGTTGGCTTCGTACTACAGCCATGCCCACCCACTTCACAGCTTCTTCCCTCATCCCTCATCAGCAGACACAGACAGGCGGCTCCGTCAGGCCTCTGCGCCCGTGGTGGGAGGCATCCCTGGGGAGGCAGTGGCAGCCTGGGAGCGAGGATCTCCTTCAGAGGTTTCTAGTTTCTGGGAGTGTAAGAGGGAGGAGAGCTGGTCTGGTGCTACTTAACGGGCTCCACCACCAGGACTTTGCACTCACGCTTGGCAATCTTGTCCAGAGAGAGCACAGCCTTGTCTGGGGGCAGGTAGAGGGGGCGGCCAACAGGAGAGGCCACAGGGGGTGTGATGGCCCTGCGTTCCATCACGCTGCCCGATCTGGGAGAAGGCAGAGGGGGTGAGCTTGGTCAGACATCAAGGCACCCTTCCCTGCTCCCGCGCTGATTCCAGCCTCTACCAAGGCCCCGTGCCACCCCTCCATGTGGGCCTGTACCTCATGAGGTGGCTGCGGGAGGGCTGCTGATGGGAGAAGGATTGAGAGCGGCCCAGGCTAGCCTGGTGCCTCTCCACCAAGTCCCGCACAGCAGGGCTGCTGGGGCTGCTCTTTCGAGAGAGGGGCCGGGCATCAGGCGGAGGGTGAGACACACTGGCAGTGAACTGCAACTTCAGCTTCATGTGCTGACTCAGCTGGGGTGGGCAGACACACATCAGCAACCCAGCTCGGCATCTGGGGCCCAGACTCCCTTTCAAATCATACCCCCGCCCTTCGATGGGCCTGTCCTGAATCTAAATTCCACCTTTCCTCTGCCCAGCTTTTGAGTATCACCCATCACACTTCATCCACAGATGCTAAGGTCCCTGACTCCTCACACCCCTACATTCTGTATCACACACCACACAGCCCCGACCCTCCCCAGCCCACCTCAAAAAGCCCCGTCCTTAGAGCCTGGAAGGCTACACTGAAGGTGAGTGCGCTGCCCTTCCGGGAAAAGCCGAGGTTGTTGAGAGGTGTGTGACAGACAACGGAGTCCAGGGCAGCCTGCATGGCCCGGCGTTCCTCCTCACACAGCTGCTTTCCTGGGGGACAGAAACAGGGACCAGGACACACATTGTACAATATCCCCCAGTTCAAAGTTCTTAATAAGCACAGTAGCATTTATCCTCAAAACCATTCTGTGGAATAAACTTAGTAAATGTTATCTTTTGCAACGTTTTACAGATAACAAATAGCTAATACTTACTGGGTGCTGAGGTCTGTTCTAGCCATGTCATATTTATTAACTCATTTAATCTTCATTACAATCCTATGAGATATCATTTTCCCCATTTTAGAGATGAGGAGTCAGGTCCAGAGAAGTTAAGTAACTTACCCAGGGTCACACAGCTAGGAAATGGGAGAAGGAGAAATCAAACATACAGGGGAGCCCAGCTTCAGTGTCTATGCCCTTAAAATCCCTCTGCCCCAGTGCCTCTCTAACTTCACTGTGATGCTGAGAGACCCCTAGGTGCAGAGCTGACTTAGCCTGCCATAAGTCCCACACCTGTGGGAGGGCTGGAGCCACCTCCATGACTTCTTCCTTTCCCCTCTCCACCCTCTGGATTTAAGGTCCCAACCTGGGTGCTGACCCACCAGCCTGTGCATGCTCTGGGGTCCACACGAGCCTCACAGCAAGGAAGTCTTGGAGGTTGTTGAGCAGCGTGTAGGTGACAGTGAAACGCTCATAGGTCCGAACAGGAGACTCACAAGAGGCAGTCATCACAAAGCATGGGCGGTCCAAGCGGATGCTGGGCAGGCTAGAAGCAGGGAGAAAGGAAAGCAGGATGTGTGTGTCAGGCAACACAGGTGAATGGGATGGTACCTGGGGTGAGTGGGTGGGGACCCCACATACTTACCGGTAGTGGGTGTAAATGCTCTGGGTGAAGGGCAGCTTTGGGGTGGACCACTGAACCACAGCAATCAGGGGAACTTCAAGGCCCTGCAAGAGGGACAAAGGGATACATTGCAAGTATCAGAGTCCCCTCCCATCATTAGTCCTCAGCCTGCTGGGCTTTCCCTCCCACTGCTTTCTCTTATCCTTTCTCCTTGAACACACCAGCCCCTTATCCTCACCTCCTTAGCCCCTGGAGGGGGCTGCTCACTGCCTCTCAGCTGAAACAGGAAGTTGTGTTCCTCCAGGGCACTAAGCGGGCAGGGGAAGCAGCCAGAGGTCCCAGGGAGCCGGCAGAAGGAGCCCATGGAGACCTCCCCAGATTGGTGACTAATTCAGAAGAGGGGGACAAAGCATGATCTCTCCATGCCGGAGCTCTCATCCCCTGCTCCATCCCTGCCGCTTCACGGTCCAGCTCCTCCCCAGGACCTCACCAGACATTGTCCACCAGCAGCACAGAGCCATCGGGCATAACAGGCAGATAACTCGCATTGAAGTTTGGGAGGATGCGGATATCCCAGATGGAGATTTCCTCCTGAGAGGAGCTGTTCAGCACTGTCAGAGGAAACAGGCTCAGCTCAGGGACCCCTAAGGCCCTGCCTTTACTCCCCAAGAGGGACCTATCCCCACCAGCCTGCCCAAAGTCACTGCCACCCAATCAGTTCCCTTGCTGCCATCCCCAAATTGCACTGGCTGATCTGCTCACCCTTGAGGACAGTCAAGTGTTTTCCAGCCACAGTGAATTGACGGCATTTCAGAACCGGAGGGGGCAGGAGGGTCAGCAGGGTGCTCACTGCAGGAGGGCAGAGGGCAGAATGATGACCTGGGCACACCACCTCCCCACCCTTCCACCCCCTCTCGCTGATCCTTCTCCCCAGATCAGGTCCTTTCCAGTGTCACCCTTCCACTCTGTCCCCTGAATTCCAGACTCTAGCCTTTCCCTCCTCTATTCTAACCCCACCTTGGGCCTTGAAAGCACTCTGCTCGCCCCGGAAGGTCTCCCCAGGAGATCGGGTCTGCAGCAAGCGCAGGTATCCTTGATCTCTGACCTCTGGTGCCTCAACCTCCCGCTTCCACACGGTCACTACAATCTGGGCACGGGACACAGGACCACAGGAGGAGAGAAAGCCAGTCATCCTTAGACAGGATGAATGAATGAAGGTGACAGCTCCACCCCTTGCCAGTCTTACCTTGGCCTTAGGTGTCCCTGGGGGCAGTCTATCCAGTGAAACGGTGAGTGGGAAGATGACCTCATCTGTGGACACGATTGGTTCCTCCACAGGCAGCTGGGAAAGGGGTGAAGAGGTCAAGAAAGGGTCACAGGAGCAGGCTACCTCAGCTCCCTTGCAGATCTGCTGTGTCCGCTTCTTCCTGCTCTCCCCTCTCCTCACCCATCACCTGCTCATCTACCCCCCGCCCCCCGCCTCGGTCCCCCAGAGTTCATCTCCCTCTGTCCTTGGAGCCCAGCATCCCGCCCCTCCCCCCTGTGCATCACCCCAAGGTCCTCACCATGGTCGTTCCCCCTGAGGTAGCGGGGCCCGGGCCGTGGGTGAGGAGGGGGCTGCAGCCTCGGAACAACCCCCCACCCCCAGGATCTCCGCCCCCTGGGGGTTCGAGATCCAGGTCGCTGGTGCCACCGCCCCCGGCCGCCCCGCCCCCGGCGCTGACCGAGGCCAGGGCGGCTAGGGCGGTTGCCAGTTCTGCCCAGGCCCCTCGAGAGCCCAAGCCCGGGCCAGGCCCCGCGCCGCCCCGGCAGCGCAGCACCAGCAGGAAGCGGACCGTTTCCCCCAGGTACAGATGGTTCCGCCGGGGCAGCGCCCGGTACCGGCCCGGGTCCCCCGCCAGCTCCGCGCGCGGCGGCAGCGGCACGGCCGGGAAGTACATCGAGTAGTCGCACTGGGACTCCATGGGGCGGCGCGGGCCGGGCACCGGGTGGGGGGCAAGGTGGGCCGGGACCGGAGACCAGTGCCGGCGGCGCCCGCGGAGGACCAGGGGGGCCGCTCGGGTGGGCCCAGGGAGCCCCGACACCCGCGCGGTGCTGCGCGCAGCCGGGGTGGCCCAGGAGCCCAGCCGGGGCCGGGAACCAGGGCAACAAACCCGGAACCGAGACCCAGCGGGGCCGGAACCCGGGCGCGGGGCTGGCTGACTGGCAGGAGGCCGGAAGCGGAAGGGGCGTGGCCTCGGAGGCCCTGGCATTTGGGTGACCCGAGCGTGGGGCAGACCTGCGGGCGCCGGCTACGCTGGGACGGCAGGACGGAGTTCGGGCAGGCTGCAGACAGACTTCTTAGGGCTGGAAGGTGGCTCAGTGTTGAGGAAGCCTCTTTAACCCTGCTTCCCCCAACCCCTCCCACTTCCATTCTACGTAAATCAAGTCGAGATTTCAAGTTATTTATTCATTCAACAACCATTTCATAGTGAAATGAACGTAGCCCAGGAACAAATATTTCATAGAGAAGTGGACGTATTCCACTCACCACGCTCCAAATTCCCTCATTTGCCCCTCCAGGGGGGCTTTTGAGAATGCTACAGAGACCTGCCATGGGAGCTGGATACTGGAGGGGGCAACGTGGGGAGGGGCACGTTGCTGGTAGCTGAACAGCTGGAATTCCGAGGCCAAGGCTGGAAGATTTGGGATCTGCATCAGGGCAAATTCCAGACATCCCTTCTGAAGGAAACAGAAATCACACTTGGCTGCCTCAGACTCACATTTGTGCCTTCTCCTAACTTAGCTAGCTGCTCTTTACCCTGAATCTGCAGTCTGAAGCCTATGGGGAAAGCAGTCTTTGAGTCTTGAGGGGCAGCGAGACTGTGGGGGGGAACTGCTTAGCATCCAGCTTGTCCTTGTACTGTAGCTCAGGAGTAGCCAGGCGCTCACACTCCTCCTGGTCTTCGGGGCTCAATCCACTCCGAAGTATATAGCCCAAAACCTTTGTTGAACCAAACTGGAAGGGGCGGAGCCGGCGGTCAGTGATATATTTGGGGTCTAAAGCCTCACCCCCTGCCAGACAGTGCTTAGCCAGGGTCTCTCTGCGAGCCCGGAGCTCCGCCACTGCACTCTCCAGCCTGCTCTGGCCGAATCGCTCTATCCGTGCCCACAGACTGCGGTTGAAGTGAACATAGAGAGCCCAGTCCAGGTTGTTCCAGGCTCGGGCTCGAGCAGTCAGCTGCCGAGCCTCATCAGCCAGCTCAGGGCGCCCGACGGCGTGGCTGCCCGGCTCACCTCCAGCCTGGGCGTTGTGCCTGAAGCCCACCACGTCATCCAGACCCCAGCACAGCGCATCTGCCAGCAGAACCAACGACTCATCAAAGTACTCAGCCACCAAGACCAGGTCAAAGACGGAGTCTAGCCAGGCCAGACCCCACTGGATGAAGGACGATGACCCCAGATCTAAAGAGGCAGGGCTGGGCATATGGCGCTGACCTTTAGCAACAGTGAGAGCAGGACGATCAAGGGCTTTGGGCTCCGGCGCTTGAGCTAGAGGATCAGCAGCTGAAGGCAAGACACGCACGTGTGGGGGGGTGGGGTCTTTGGGGGGATGAGGATTCTCTCTCTTGGTCCTCATATCCGGGGGGAAGGGGAGTCCAAAATCAAACCATAACAGATTGCGGGCGTAGTGGTCCCCATGAGCCCCCGGCCGGTAGAAGGCTCGAGGATTGGCCAGGAAGGCACCCAAGGAGGGGGCCCTGCGGAAGGCTGAGGAGGTGGATTTATAGTAGGAGAAGGCAGAGCGGGCCAGAGCCGCCGGGTCTCGGACTATGGAAAAAAAGAAGCTGTCAGAGGGCATGACCTGAAGTACCTGCAGAAGAGAGAAAATAGACATGGGGAGAATTAGACCAGGGAGCAACTGAGCATGAGCCAAGCACTCCCTGATCCCCTCACTTCCTCAAACCTGGGAGCTCTGCCAGGCCCCCCAGCTGCCTCTCCCTGGCTGTGTGATCCTGGGTGAGTCGTTATCTCAGGCTCAACATGCTCATCTGCAGAATGAACACCTTCCTTCCCAGGTGCTTATGAAGGTTCCACAGGATAAAGGAGGGGCTGCAGCAGGGGAAACTCCTGAGGAATGTTCACTTCCTCGGGCCCCACCATCCGCCTTGGACAATAAAACCTCTAGGGACCAAATTTCATATTTACTCTCCCAACAATGACTTCGTAAGTGCCTCCTCCAGGACTCTGGGTCACACCTCCAAGAAAGGAACTAGCCTCAGGCCTCCTCGGTGTGTCAGTGGTAGCAAAGAGGGAGGAGAAGGGGGCACTCACACTGTCTTGGGTATAGGCTTTGGGTGGGCAAGCCAAAGAACTGGGCACTTCTGGGGCTTTTGAGTATCTTAGAGAGCAAAAGGCACTCCAAACTTGGGCACTGGGGGTCCCTGGCCACTTAGTAGGGCGCTGCCATGAAGGCTGTGACAGGTGATTCCACTTCTCCGCAGGAAGGAGGATGGGAATCGGGCTGTCGCACCCTGCAGACAGGTCACATCAGAACTCCCTCCTGGGCATCCTGGTGGGGAGGGAGTTCTGCCCCTGAAAATACATCTGTTATTGAACGTGACCTCCCCCTTTCATTATACTAGCTGTTCTGCTTCACTAGCACAGGTACTTCTGCAGGGCAGAGCTTGAAAACTCTTCATCTCTTTGAGGGCAGAGGGGAACAGCACACAGAACAGTCCTTAGTGTTAGACGGACCTGGAATAAAATCCCAACCCTTCCACTTAACCGTTGTGTAACTTGGGGCGGATGATTAAATTCAGAGCCTTCGTTCTGCATCCAGAAATCTAAGTTAACACTCACCTGAGAGCATGTGAAAGTACATGGAATGTGGTAGGTATTCAATGAATCATGGTGAGGGAGAAGGCCAGCATGCTAATCTCCGGAAAAACCTGCCTCAAAGGTCATTTTCATCATCTCCCATCCAACAGCAGCCCCTCTTGGAAGCTGTTGCTTTCTCCAGCTCCAGCTTCAATGAAGGTGTCTTTGTAGCCCCTGCTGAGCTCGTTCTACCACCTGCACTCACACCCTACACACAGACACACACTGCCTTGTCCTTGTTGACGCTCTGCTCCCTCTATTTGCCCCTTATTGCAAAGGTATGTCCACCCTTTCCTTTAAAATCCACTTCTCCAGAAAACCCCAACCTCTTTTGCTTGAATGCTGCTGCCCCCCTCCCAATACACACACTCACACCCACCTCCCCCCCACACACACACACATGCCTGGTACCTTATTATGTAACGGAAGGAGATGTGTTTGGGGTAGACGGCCCTGGGTTCAAATAAATTCTTGCCCTGCCACTTTTTATCTGTTAACTGAGTCAAATCACTAAACCTCTCTGGGACTCGTTCTCCTCATCTGTATAACAGAGACACTTAAAACACCCTCTGCCCAGGTGACGGTGAGATGAGTACCCGGCCTGCTGTAAGTATTCAGTAAAGGTTCGTTCCTTCCCTGTGGTTTCATTTGCACATTGAATTTCTTCATGACAGGTGTCCCAGGTTCCTGCGCGCGTGTTCTGGCACACGAGGGTGAGGGCGTACGCGCGTCTGCCCCATTAGAATCGAGGTTCTGGGAGGGTCAAGTCTGCACCTCCACCCTGTATTTTGCTGGGCTCTGCCTAGGGCTTGGCATTTAAGTGATCCTTAAAATGTGGCCGACATGGTGAAGGGGATGAAAGGAAGAAGGAGGCAGAGGTGAGCAGGGGGAGGAAACAAGAAAGGCAAGGGGCACCTGGAGGAAAGGTTGAGGGCTCAGGGTTGGCGGAGCTCTGACAGCAGGGGATAAATCAGTCAGTCGGGGAAGGAGCCTGGAGTGAGCTCCAGACGGGAGAGAACAGGACCTGGCTCCCTGAAACCATCAGGAAAAGGACACCTGGGGGGTGGGGTGGGGACAGGAAATCCACATTTGGTGGTCTTGTCTTACGTGGGCCTGGGCACATCTCTTTCCAGCCCCGCCCACCCCCACCACACCCCTCACCTCTTTCAGGTTGAACCTCATGTGGTGACAGAGGATGTGGAAGGGGGGCTGGGTGCCCCCACCCTCGGGGCGGTAACCTTTGACCCGAGAGGCCTGGAAAAGCTTTGGGTAGCCGAACTGGTAGCGGACGGGGAGGGCAAAGCGCAGCCCATGCCGGTCACCATAACGATGAAGCAGGCTCAGCACGGAGCTGCTCCCAGATTTATGCGTCTTCAGGAACACGAGCCGCTGGCGGGACGGACAGGACCGAGTAGTGGGGCCCGGGGATGGGGCTCGGGATGGTCGGAGCTGTAGCCCGGGATGCCTGGGGAGAAAGGACACAGGCGGGCACGTGGCCTGTCCTGCAGCAGCAAATGGAAGGGCTTCTCGAGGAGAAAGGACAGAGGGCAGGAAGCCTCTAACTGTCCTGCCTCTCGGAGTCCCCGAGAGTCACAGCCCCAGGTGGGATGGGGAGGAGCAAGCGGGGGGAGGGGGGTGGGAACTCACCTCCTATGGAAGGGCCCCCCCCAGAGCTGGAGGGCAAATCCGATGGTCATGAAGACCCCCAGAGCCACCCCCAGGCTCCGAGGCCCCCAAAGCCAGAGCCAGAGCCGCATGGCCCTTTTCAGAGACAGAGTGCCCATGGAACACAGGGAAGGGGTGGCAGGAGCGAGGGACAGAGGCACACACGGTCTGGGACAGCTGTGCAGCCGCTGAAGGCACTGTTTCGAGATCGGGGGTCATTCCCCAGGCCTGCTTGCTGCCCTGGTTGCGTCTGCCCCCTGAGTTAGCAGAATTTTGCCTCTGTCAGCATCTACAAAGGAAATGAGAGGGAAGGAGGGCTGTCTACGGAGAGGGGGAGAGTTACCTCCAGTTCCGCCCTGAGCCTCGGGCATTTAGTAGGAAAGGGGAAAAAGGCAGAGGCCCCCCCCCCTACCCCCGATCATGGATGAAGCAGCCAGTGAGAAGGTCAGACCAAGACAGGTCAGCAGGACACAGGGCAGGCAGCGATCAGAGCAAACCCCGGCTTCCTCCGGAGCCCCTCTGGGTGAGAAATGGGGGTGAAGCACCCCTTCCTGAGGCTGGGGGCAGAAGCCCAGGAGTGAACGAGGTTCGACAGGACCCAGGGTTGGGGGGTAGAGGTGACACTAGAGGGATAACTTCCTGATGAGGAAGGAGAGTCAACCTTGTCTTGTGAACTCGGTATCTCTTTCCCCTTCTGAGGCACAGGGAAGCCCCCACCCAGGTGGGAGAGAGGCTGGGGGAGACGTGGGGTCGTTTATGCAGCCCAGATGCCCTGGACCCCCTTCCATCCCACTTTCCAACCCTATCAGTGCATCCGGAGGCGACTGGGAAAGTGGGGTTGTTGAAAGAGAGAGGGAGAGGGAGAGCAGCGAAGCTCTGCAGGGTAAAGATAGCAAGAAAGAAGAAAACACCGAGCCTTGGCATTCCTTCCCAGGCTCGATTCCCAATCAACGGGGAGGCCGGCTCCACCTCTTCAGACTGCAGCCCACAGCTCACAGCCCTTCCACGGAGCCCCAACAGCCTCCTCCCGGCTGAGCCAGGGGCGACCAGGGAACAGCCAACCCCCACTTGCCACCTGGAGACCTGCCCCCTCTGACCTCGCCCCCCACCCCTGGTATCCCCCCCTACCACAGTCCCTGGGCTCCAGCTCCCCCCACCAGACCGGGGGCCCAGATTTCTTCTCCTATCCAGCTCTATCTCCTCCCACCCCTCCACCCCCCCATCCCAGCCCCCTCTCCCCTCCAGCTTTGGTGACCGCTCGGACAGTCGCCAGCCTTTTGTCAGCCCCCCTCTGGGGCCCTCTCTATGAACCCCAAGTCTCCTCCCATACATTCTAGGGTCCCTCTGCCAGCCCCAGCCTCAGCTTCGCTTGCCCACTCACCAGGCCACATGGGGAGCCGTGGGGAAATCGGGGTCGGACCCTCCGCCAGCCGGGCCGCTGCCGGGCTCCTCCTCCTCCTCCTCAGCTCTGCATAACTTTCCCCACAAACTTTCTCAGCGGCCCAGGCTCCTCCCCTCCCCCTCCCTTTGTCCTCCCAGTCCCCGCAGCTACCGCTGCTCGCGGCTCTCGGGCTCTCCCTCTGGGTACCTTCCCCTCTCCCGCGGGCACCACGCCCTCGGGAGACACCATGTCCAGCCTCCTTTCGCGCCAGGGACTTATATATTATACCTTTTTTCCCTTAGTTTTCTATGGAACAAAAGACTCATTCGGGTGACAAAAAGAAGGGAGAAAGCTGGCAGATAAGTGATGAAAGCCATGTGACAAGGTAGCCGAGAGGGTGTGGGCCCACCACTTGGAGGGGGTGCAGCTGATAACACCCCCAGTTCCGAGGGACTCTGGCGGGGGAAAAGGCGCTCCTTCCCCCGGTTCCCATTTTACAGAGGGTCATGCAGAACCTATTCAGTCTCCCCGTTTTTCAGAGGAAGACACTCAGGCCCCAAGAGCGGGGCCCCAGCCCAAACCCGATGCCCCGAGGCAGCTCCCCAGAGAGGCCAGGAGCAGGAGCCCAAGCAGGTCACAGAGGCTGGGCCACAGGACAGAAGACAGGACGCAGGGAGCCAGGCAGGGACCGAGACATTAACCTTTTATTTGCTAAGTGAACACCGAGTGGAACGCCGAGGCTGGAGTTGGGGAGGCTCGTGGAGGATGAGGATGGCAGAGGCCCCAGGATAGGCCTTGTGTGCGTGTGTGTATTTTCATTTAAGAAATGAATACTGAAAAAGTCCACAGAAGCCCAGTCCCTAGATCCTGGCATCTCCTCACAGCCCCCCCCAGGCCCCTCCCCTGCACCCTTCAGCACCCAGCTCTTGTCCACTGGTGAGCCCAGGCCCCCCACCCCACCTCATTTGAGTTCCACCCCTCCCCACTTCCAACTTGGTCCTTCAACCTCCCCCCCCCCCATTTCAACTCTGAAAATCCCCTTTCTCCCCTGTGGGGGCTGACCACCAGCCCCAGGCTTGAGGGGGTGTGGAGACCACACCTCCCTTCCTAAATAAATACCCCAGCAATGCCCCCCCAACGCTTGTTATACAAATGAAAAAATAAATATTGGGAACACCCACCCCCAACCCGTCAATGGATCTGGGGCCCCAGCCGTTCACCTGCAAAGTCCCTTCTCCACCCTCTCTGCAGCCTCCGTCCACTCCTCCCCAGACCCAGCTAGGGCCGGGGAAGGAGAAAAGGCCATGAACCCTTCTGATGCCAGGGCACCCCTCCCCTGTCATCGAGGCCCAAGCAGGGCCAGAGTGGAGAGGAAGAGGATGAGGACAGGGTGGGTGTGAAAACCGACAGGCGACCCCCCAGCCCTGCTCCTGCCCTGGTTGTGGCGGGCACCCCCACCTCCCTTGCCCCCGGGACTGTCCCTTCGAGGAGGGCGAGGAGGCCGAGCTGGGGGGGCCACGGCCGCTGCCCCGGCCATCCAGTCATCGGCGTAGTGCTGTCCCCCTCCAGAGCCGCTGGCGTCCTCATCTGTGGGGTGGGCGGGGGGGGGGGGCAGAGAGGCAGAGATGGGGCGGGAAGGAGAGGGGAGGGGAGACAGAGGGAGACCCAGACACAGCAGGGAAGGGAAAGCGAGATAAAGACAGAGGAAGAAAGAGAAGAAGAGGGACAAGGCACAGAGACATCAGGTAGGTACACGGAGGGGGGAGTGAGAAAGGCGATGGGAATCAGGAAAAGAGACGGTGAGACAGAGACAGAAAAGAGACAGGCAGATGGGAAAAGGATAAACAGAAGAGAGGTAATAGAGATAGAAGGAAGCAGAAAGCAGACAGGAGGGGGTGCCGGGAGACAAAGAGAGACAGACAGAGATGCAGGGAGAGAGAGGGGCTGAAAATGAGTGTCCTTGCCTTGCTTCCCTGTCTGACAAACTCTTCCTTGGGGAGTCAACCCAGTGTCAACCCCCCACCCCTCAACCCAGGGTTCCCCCCTCCCCATTCTCCCCCAGGCCCTTATCCCTTATAAGGGGCTCCCCACTATTTTGTAAGGATGTTTTCCTGTCTTCCCCATGGGACATGAACTTGAGGGTCGAGATCCTCTCACTGGGGCTTTAGCCCCCTACCTTTGGGGTAAGCGCTCAAGAGATGCTTGTGTAAGTGCAAGCAGGAGAGCACGAGTGAATGAATGAGCCAGAACCCAGATCAGGCTTGCAGCTCTGGGAACTGCGGGCGAGGGCAGGCGGCGCGGGGCTTCGAGGGCTGGGTGGGGGTTGGGAGGAGGGGGAGGGGAGGTCCCCGGGAGCCTCGGGTCTCACCCGCGTCCTGCAGATCCAGGTCGTGTCCCAGGGCGGCCGCCCTCATCCTGGCCGTGGCCGCCCGGAGCTGCAGCCGCCGCCGCCGCGTCGGGAGGTCGGGGCCCGAGACGTCCACCTCCAGCTCGGGGTTGTGGAGCTGCTCGGCCAGGGAGCCCCCGACCACAGGCGGCAGGTACCTGCGGGCAGAGCAGGCCCCGAGGCTCCCGCCCCGCCCGGCGCCCCCGCGCCCGCCCCGCCGCGCGCCCGCCCGCCCGCCCCGTCTCACCGGCCCCGCCCGGCTCCGGTCCAGCAAGGAGCCGCCTCCTGCGAGGTGTCCGCCGCCATGCGCGGGTCCCCGCACACCGTCAGTGACAGCCCGGCCCAGAAGCCCCTCACCCGGCCCAGCCGCTCGCGCAGCTCCCACACCTGGACGGGCGACAGGCCGACGGGGCGGGCGATGGAGCGCGCCCCCACCCCCCAGCCCGCCACCGGCCGCCCCCCCACCCCGCGTTCCCAACCCCACCCCGCGCCCCCCTCACCAGCCGGGGCAGGTTGGTGCCCGCCGCCGTGGTGGGCCGCTCCTCCTCAGCCGCGGACGTCCAGAGCCGGCCCGCCTCCTCCCGGGGCGCCGGGGCTCGGCGGGTGCGGGCCGGCGCCGGGTGCGGACCCCCACACTCCTGAAACACCTGCGGCACCGGAAAGACAGGGCGCAGCTCGTGGCTGACCTCTGCCCCGTCGGCCCCTCCCCCTCGGGCTGACACCACACAGTTCCCCCTACCCTATGGTGAACACCCTGTGGCCCCACCCCAATGCCCCAGTCTCCCCTACACCCCACAACCTCCTCTGGAAGCCCACGGTCTCCCCAGATACCTACATTATCTCCCTGACACCCTACATTGTCCCCCCACAGGCTGACACCCCCACCCTCTCCCCCTATACCTGGGCTGACACCCCCACCCTCTCCCCCTATACCTGGGCTGACACCCCCACCCTCTTCCCCTATACCTGGGCTGACACCCCCACCCTCTCCCCCTATACCTGGGCTGACACCCCCACACTGTTGTCCTGCAGATACATCAAACCCTCTGAGATCTTCACCCCAATGGACTCCGCTGCCAGCTCAAAGGAAAAGGGACCCTGGAGCCTCTCGGCCAGGAGCAGGAGAGCATCTGGAAGGAGGGGGATAAGGGAAAGGGTGAAACAGCAGCCAGGTAAAAATACTCAGTGACAGGCTTTTTCCATAACTCCTCTCTCCAGAACTGCAAGGTGCTGGGTGAGGGAGTCTTAACAAGCCCCTCCTGTTCCCCCTCCATCTGGCCTTAGATCCCTTCCCCAGCCCCCCAGCCCCACCAGACAGCCCCAGCCTTGCCCTCCTCCATCCCTGGCCCTCCTGGACTGCCTCACCCAGATAGCCCCCCCAGTCCGGCTCCAGGGTCCCGCCGCTGAGACAACCACGGGCCACATTGAGGCAGAAGCCCCGGCAGGGTGGAAGAGAAGGCACCCCCCGGCAGAGGGGACAGCCGGTCAGACGCATCACAGCACGGCTGCAGCCTTCAGACACCGACACCTGGGGACAGCGAGCTCGGCTGTGCCATCGGCAAACACCACAGCTGCCCTCGGCCCAGCTTGGTGCTGGGCACAGAGAGAGGTCAGACATCCCTCCCCCCAACATACACACCTTCCCTGGGCTACGGTTAGTGACCCCGTGTGGCAGCAGGTGTGCCCGCCAGGCTGCCCCAGCTTGGCAGAGGGAGGTTCCCAGGGGGAGGCTGCAAGGGGTGGGGGGTCTGAGAAGAGGTTCAAGGACAAGAGCAAGCCCAATATGGCTGGGGAGTAGGGAGGCAGTGAGGAGGCCTGGCTGGAGGGCAGGGAAAGCTTAAATGGGAAGTAAGAGGAGGGAGGTCAGGGACAGGACGGCAGTGCAGGGAGGAGAGCCTTGAAGGCCAAGCAAGCAATCTAGCCTTGGGCAGCAGGAAAGAGGGAGTCCTTTAGGGGTCCTGGGAGATGTTAAGGGGGGCCAGGACTCCATTCTCAGGCTGCTATGGAGATGAGCATGTCCTCGGAGGCCGGCAGGGGGCAGGAAAAGGTCAGAGGGGGTGGGGGGTCACTCCAGCTCCACTTCTTGGGATGCCAGCTGCCTCCTGTCTCATTTCTCGTGGGGCCACTCCCTCCGGGGACCCTGCCTACACTTTGCGCCCCCTAACCTTCAGCGCTGGGCTGACCACATCTCTTCCAGTCGCCAGGCCCTGGACGAGGGCCCGGGCAGCCACCAGAGCACGGGTTATCTGGGGGAAGGGAAAGAAGGTGAGAAAAGCCACAGGCGAGCCGTGGGCCAGGAGACAGCACCAAGGACCGAGCAGTGGGGGTTTGGATTGTGGGGTTACGTATTTTGGGGTGCCCATGAGTGCTGAAAAAATTCCAGTCTAGAAGGATCAAGGGGAACCGGGCTTGGAAAAGATGGAGGGGTGGTGCGCCGGGACAACACCGAACCTGAAGCCAGAAGGCCTGGGTGCAAGGCAGAGCTCGACCACTCACTGGTCGTGAGGACTTAACCTCTAGGACCCTCAGTTTTCTCCTCTGTAAATTAGGGATACTACTAAAGAGAAATACGAAGACAATTAAATGATAATATAAACAAAAACACCTAATTCCTGTTTTGTTCATCTAGAGGAAATGAGGATGTTAGGGTTAGGGAGGAGTTGAAGGTAGGTGGTTGGGGGCTGAGGGCATGTGAGTGGGCCAGGGATTTGTGTATTGGGGCACGGAATGGGTGTGGGGGTCCCAAGTAAAGGAGACCAAGGAACACTGGGTCAGGCAGGGGTGACTAGGGCCCAAGAGGTGGGTCACTGGGTTGGAGAAAAGTGTGCACAGTTCAGAGGTCACCAGGTCAGAGGTGGCTGAGCTTAGGCCTCAGGGCCTCTCACCTGCAGGCGGAGGCGGCGGGGCGAGTCCCCAAAGGGCTGCAGAGAGCCATCGGCAGCGGAGGCCAGGCGTGTGAGGCAGAGCAGGTAGTCAGGGGGGAAGCTGTACTGGGGGTGCAGCAGGGGGAACGCTCTCTCCAGGAGCTGCGCCCAGAAGTCAGCCAAGGTGTCATCTAGCCCCCCACTGGCCCCCCCATAGTGGCCCCGCAGCCGGGAGAAGAGGCCACTGAAAATGGGGGCGTGCTGGGCATACAGGCGGCCGTAGGAACGGGAGAAGAGCTGGGCCAGGGAGCGCTCGGATGCGGAGAGCAGCTCCCGAAAAAACTCTGTGGCAAATGCAGGGCAGGGGCGTGAGATGGGAAGAGGCCAGAGAAGGAGGGAAAAGTGAAAGGGCAGAGAAAGGAGGGGATGGGGGTGGTAGGGAGAGAAGAGAAAAGACAAGTGAATTAGAATCGGAGCATCTCTCAGAGACCTGGCCAGATGGAGGGGCAAAGGAGAAGGAGGGGATGCAGCCCTGAAGAGAGCCTGGGGTGGGGACCGAATGGGGCTGAGCCGGGCTGGGGAGGGGCTGGGGTGCCTTAGGGACGGAGTAGGGAGTGGATGCCTGCTCGGGTCATGAGCACAGACAGGAGGTGTGAGGCCAGCTGTGAGGGCCCCAGGTCCTCACCGTCGAACTTTCTGTGCCGGGCAGCCAGTGTGTGAACCAGGAAGGAGCCGCTCTCCTCTACCAGGCGGCGGAAGGTGTCCTCGGTCTCCCGGGCCAGCCTCTGCTCTGTCTCACTGGAACAGCAGGTGTACTCCTGGGGACAGACCCGCAGGTGCTCACCTGGGCAGAGAAGACACAGGAATGAGGGGTGGGGGGAAGCAACAGTGCAGAATTCCTTCCTTCTCTCGCCTACCTCTGGGGACTCCCCCTTCGCTCCCATCCAGCTGGTCTCTTTGCTATTGTCTGCAGTTCGTCCCCACCTAACCCTATCCCTCTTCATTGTCCCCTTGCCAATCCCCAGTCCACTGCCACTAGCCGTGAGGTCATCTATTTGACAACTGCCCTGAGAGTCAGATTAGTGATCAGAGGGTCCTCAGGTGACCCTCCCCGACACTGAACACCTAGGCTTCCAGGGACTTATAGGACCGCTGCTATGGGATGAAGAACGGGGATTGGAGTTGGGGGGAGGTTACTTAACCAGAAAGCAAGTATGAGCACGGAGGGACTCATGGAAATAGGGAGGAGAGCATATTGGGCAGTGGGGAAAGAAACACGGGGGTGGACTGCTAATTGCAAGAAGGGGGCTCCTGAAGTGGGGGTGCCGGGAGTAGGAGAGCTATTATGCGAACGGGGAGAGGGCGGTATTGTGATCCAGGTAAGGAAGTTACAGGCGAGAAGGGACACCACTATGGGCTGAGATTATTATAATGGCTACTGTGAAAGGGGAGAGGATTGTGAGACCCGGAGGACCCGCTCCCGCCCCCCCCCGCCCCCAATTCTCTACTCTTCCTCTTTCTTCTCACCTGAGATTAGGGCTGGAGGGAGGAGGTTTAAGCTATATCCCCGGGCCCCCAGCACCTGCCGGGTCTCAGCGCAACTCCGGGTGACCTTTGCCTCGCTCCCGCGTCCAAGACCAGGACCGGGACACAGAGGAAGCAGCAGAAGCAGGAGAGGTCGCAGCGCGGACATAGCCGCAGCCACCCGGGGACCGGAAAGTGGGTCCTAAAGAAGAAAGAAGAGTCGCCCGAATTCGGGACTCCGGCTCTCGGCCGCTGGGCCGCTGCGCCGGCCAGAGAAAGAGCGCGACCCCCCGAAACTGAACACGGAGCACGATAGCTGGACCAGGCGGCATCTGCCGAGACAATGGGAGCCCGGAGCCGGACAGGGGGCGGGGCCCTAGGCGGGGCCCCGCCAATGATGGCGAGGAACCGACCTGAGGGGCGGGGCCGAGGGAAAAATTAAGCCAATGTTGTGAGGAAGCTCGGCAGGGGGCGGGACCCAGCAGAATCAAGGAGGTAGGCGAGGTAGGGGCGTGTTCTCCTTCAGGGGCGTGGCGATCGGGCTCGAAAGGCGGGGCCTGGGTGGACCCCAGCCTATGAGCGTAGAGAAGCCAGAGCCAAGGGGCTACCACTAGTCCCGTTCGAAGCCCGAGCCCGCGGAGGGGGAGTTTGCGCCAGGTGGGCGGGGCCGGGGTGGTAGGGGCTAAAGCGGCGCGGTTCGCGCGGACGAGCCCACGTGACGGGGCGGCACGCTCGAGAGCTCGTGGCTGCACGAGGCTGACTAGCGGCGCGGGACGGGAACGTGGTGAGCACGTTCCCAGCCCAGGGCCGAGCCGTTGGGTGTGCGCCTGCGCAGAGCGCGCCTCGTGCCTTCCCGCGTTTCTCTGGGCTCTTCAGCCACCTGAAGGGGAGCCTCTGCTGAAGGTTGGGTGACGCCAAGACCTGAGAAACCCGAGGCGGTGATTTTCCTCAACCCTGCTTAGATATAAGTCCATCTTCTGGGCTCAGGCACTGAGGGCTCCTCTTTGACCCAATAATACGCCCCTCCCCCCCCACACCCCCGTCCCTGAGAATTAGAATGCCTGAGGGACTCCCTCCACAGAGGTCGTAGGTCCTACCCCCAGCCCGCCTGAGGCCGACAGTCGAGCGGTTAGAAGGCTCCTCGGCCCAAAGAACTTGCCGCGGGTCAGTCAGAGCGTTCCCCTTCCACTCTCGGCGTTTTCGGCCGTATTCTAATGGCGCCCCCGCCAGCCCCAAATCATTGTTAAGGGCGTCCCGTTCTATTCTTTACGGAACCACCTAGTATCTTCTAGAACCCTTCTAGAACCTAAAGGCCGTGGGGCCCAAGTTCGCTGGCACGGGGCAGCCTGCCCTTGTGAGGCCCCGGGGAGGGGCTCTGTTTGAGGCCGCCGCGGCCTGGGCCTGCCTCCGTTCTTGGCGAACTGCACCAAACCCGACGGTCAGTTTCCCGGGGCTGTGTTTACCACCCGGGAGACCCCGGGGCAGCCCTGCCGCGTTTTGCTTTTTGTGGAGGTCCCAGCCTCGGGGCCCCAGTCCCGGAGCAGGTCCTCTGGAAAGGGCAGGGCAGGGCTGGGGCTGGGGCTGGGGCGTGGGCGGCCTCATGGCAGCCCTGCTCTCTCCTCCCGCAGCTGCCCCCCATGCCGACCCTGCGCTCCTCCTCGCGGCTCCCCAGCCCCTCCTCCCCGAGCAGCGTGTCCTCCCCGCTGCAACAACGGGTCGCAGGTGGGCCGAGGGCCTTGTCCGCCTCCTCTAGTTCCTCCGGCCATGTGCCTTACGATGACAGGGACTCGGACCTGGCTTCAGAGGGGTGAGTGGAGGCTGCCGCATTGGCTTACTGCCTCGGTGGGAATGTGCCTGTTTTCGGATAAGAACCTAAGAATGCTAGGACTGGTGCCCCGCAGGGATCGCTTCCTTATCCAACTTGTCGAAACCTTTCCTGGAGCACGTTGGTAGGTTCGGCCCACCTCTAGGGCTTGGGAGTGGGAGAGAAAGATTTATTTGTTGCTTAGCAAATGGTATAGACTAGTTGATGCCCCATAGCTCTCTTATTTGCAGACTTCGTAAAGAGGTCTGTCTCTCCGTAACCATTTTCGTTTAGGAGTTGGTGCTGTCAAGGTTATGATAGTGTGTCTTCCCTTAGTTTTTATCTTCTTACCGGAAAAAAAAAGAAGATCTGCTTTATCTCCTGGTCATTTTAATTGACCTTCTCGAAATCTGTTTCTGTCAGTGCTGGTGTTGGGAACCAGATTATATCAATGTTATCACTTTGGCTCCAGTCAGTAAGACGTGGTTATATTTCAAGGGATGAAATTTAACTCCAGCTACATATTAACCTATTTATTTGAGTTCCTGTGCCATGCTGAATTTTCTCCACACAGAAGGGATCCTTCTGCTTATCTAAGTGAGTAGCATTGGATTCTCCTGTTCAGAGAGACTGTTAGGAAAAGGTTCCATCACCTACCTTAATTCCTCATTCTTTATCTCCATCCCTTTATACAAGGAACTGTTTTCATATAAGACTATCACCCGACTTTCTGGTAAAAGTAAGCTCAACTCTTAAGGAAAATATGCAAGTATGTTTCTCTCATAGAGGGGGTTGCAGTTAGAGACAGAGAAATTGTACTTCACTAACCCTTGTAAAAAGAGAGAATGAAGTTGCAGTTAAAGAGAACCATACTTCCTCACAGGGATAATGACTCTTTGTCCACTGGTGAAGGCAGTGACTTTGAAGACAGCCTGAGACGCAGTGTGAAGAAGAGAGCAGCAAAACGACTCAGAATAGCTCCAGTGCGTACATCGGTTTTGTTTTGTTTTTAACCCAGGTGTGGGAAGTGGCAAAAGATAACTTAGAAGAGAGTCAGGGGATGTGGTTGATGAAAGTATGACACTTAAAAGGTGCTAAGGGTTAAAAGTGGGAAGAAGAAAAATTTTGAAGAGAAAGAATAGGAGTGAGGGTATTAGGATGTAAAGGAATGGGGCTTTAAAAGGAGAAATAGGAATGTTAAAGGTCACAACAATATAAATTATTTCAGATCTGAGTTAGTAGTGGAATTGGTAGCTTAAGCCTATGTATCCAATAATGATGGAACCAAATGTTAATGTCACTTTTACTTTTTTCATATTCCTGTTCTCTTTATGCTTACTAGGTGGCAAAACATCCAAAGAAGGGCTCTTTAAAGGTTCGTGATCGTGGCCGGAAAGAGTCAGAGCCACCAGCCAATGATCTCTTTGATGCTGTGAAAGCTGCCAAGAGTGACATGCAGGTAAAGCAGAGTGTCTCACCTCTGCTTCTTGATGCCATCTCATTTTTGTACCATGAGAAGATAAGGAAAGGTTCTGCAAACCTGATTTGATGTGGACATTTTAGTGAACATGACCTGTAGCAGGAAAGAGAGAGATGTCTGTGGAGGGAATTTTTTCTTTCTGAAGGGTATCAGGATAGATTCTGACTTCAAAGATTGATGGATGAATTAAGGAAGAGATTGGATGATCTAAGTAGGAAATCTGGATAGAGGTGGTAACTGTTGTATAAAGCTCCCTTGCCACCTTTTAGCTCCAAATTGACAATTTTATCTTTTTTCCCTCCCCACATTTTAAAGTAATTTTACTGCAATTCAGTATCATCCAGAAGTGTATAAAGCTTATATATAATTTAAAAAAAAATAAAAATAAAAGTATCACTCCAGCTCACAAATGAAACATTTAATAGCACTGTAGAGGCTCCTTGTTTATCTTCCTCTCCACCTTGCCTGTCACAGTCCCTTTACCACCCAACGATCACCACCAGACTGATGATCTTTGTGTTAATTCCCTTGTCTTTTAGTATTGTTTTACCATCAATGAATCTGTCCTTTAACTTATATAAATGAATCATTCTAAGTCTTCTTTGACTTTATTTCATTTAACATTGTTTGAGATTTATCCATGTTGATGTGTAATGAACATTTTTATAGTTTTAGGATAGTGTTGTAAATTTTCAATTCTTTGGAGCTTTGTTACATTATTGTCCTTGATCTCTAACTTTACTGACTTGTAGAGAATTCAATCGTTGAAATTTATGGAGACTAGCTTTATGACTTAAAATTTAGTCAATTTTCAGAACTGTTGCACGCTGTGTGAAAAAAATGTGTGTTCTCCACACTTTGGGTACAGTGTTCTCTTTGGGTGAGATAAAGAATGTTAAATGTGATACTACTTTGATATTTCTATTGCATTGTTTTTTTTCTGTATGTGTGATTTGTTCAGTTAGTTGGTTGATTTTTTTGGACTGTTTGATAATTACAGAAAGAGGTGTGTTTAAATCCATGAAGGTGACTTTTTCAGTTACTCTTTTTGTACTCAAGCCCATTTTTGCCTTACATTTTTGAAGATTTGTTATTTGTATATAAGTTTAGAATTGCTTTATCTTCCTGGTAAATTGAATCTTTTATGTTTATTGACACGCCATTATTTTAGACTTTAAGACAAAATTGTTTTGTTTGATATTAATATATCTACACTAGATTTATTTGGGGTTAGTATCATCTTCCATCCTTCTTTCATTCTTTCTATGTGTCTGAGGTCTATCTTCAGCTTACAGCATAGTTCTGAATTATGTTCTTTAATCCATTCTGCCAATCTGTCCTTTTGCTAGAGAGTTTTAATCCATTTACATTTATTGTCGCTACTGATATATTTGCATTTATTTCTACCACCTTACATGCTTTCACTTTGTCTTGCTTTTTCTGTTTTTCCTCTACTTGCTTTCTTGGAGATTTCTACCCTCTACAAGGACCAAGCATGTTTAATTCCAGTTGGCTCTTTCAGAATACATGCTGCTTATTGTCCAGTGTTTTAGTTCTATGCATTCCTCCTCCCACAACATACTGCTTTATACTGTCAAATTTGTTTGCCTTTGTTTACATTTTACCATTCCTTCTCGAATTTCACATCTTCTACAAAGCTTATCTTTAAAATTTTCCTTTAGAGAGGATTTATTGATAAACTCTGTAAAAATTCCTTTCACCCTTGTTCTTGAAAGATTTCTTGCTTGATATAGAATCCTAAGATGACCTTCTTTTCTCAGAACATTAAAGAGAGTATTCCACTGCCTTTTAGCTCCTGTTTTTGCTATTGAAAGTTAGCTATCAGTTTAATTTGGCAGTGTCCAATAGAACATTCTGTTACGATGGGAATGTTCGATATCAGCATTTTCCACCACAGTAGTCACTAACCACATGCTTCTTTTTAGTGCTTGAAATGTGACAAGTATGACTAAGGAATAATTTCTAATCTGTATTTAACTTAAATAGCTATATATTACTAGGGAGTTAATGTATTAGCAGTGCAGAGCGTAGCAGTTTATAAGTATTACCTGCTGACGTTTCTAAGTCTTGTTTTACTTCGGTTGTTTTTGAGATTCTTGCTGTTTTTATGTTCTGATATTTTTATAGTTTGTTTATAGATATGAATTTTTTTTGTTTGTTTGTCCTGCTTGAGATTCTTTAGCTTCCTGGCTCTGAGGATTGATGTCTTTCAACAACTATGGAAAATTCTTTTCAAATATCGCATCTTCCTCATTCTATTATCATCTTTTGGGATTCACTTGGGCATGTATTAGACCATCTCATTCTGTTCTCCATGTCTTTTAATATCCATTTATTCCCATCTATTCATGTCACTGGTCTGTGTTTTGGATAGTTTCTTTTTATCAGTATTCTAGTATCAGTATCACTCATCTTCTGTTCTGCTTGTGTCCAGTCTGCTTTTTAATCCAGCCATTGAAGTTTTAGATTTTATTATACTTTTCATTTTTGCCAATTTTGTTTAGCCCTCTTCCAAAATTGATTGTTCTTTGCTTCTATTTTCAGACTTCTTGGCTGTTTCTTTAAGCATATTAAACATTGTAATTTTATAATTTGTGATAGTTTCAATGTCCAAAATCTCTGTGGATATAATTCTGCTGTCTGTTTTTTCTGTTCTTATTCTCTCAGTGTCTTGTTTCCTTATATGTTTTACTAGTTGCTAATTTTCCTTGGAACTCTATATGTTGGAATTCTTTGAGACCAGGGTTGAAGGTGGGATATTAAGAAAGCTACCTGCATTTGTTTCTGCAAGTTACCTGGGGACACTACAGGATCATTTTTTAAAAATACAGATTCCTCAATATTTTTATTGAGAAATCTTCACACAAATATGGTGTGTATATAGTATACAATCAGTGGCTCACAATATCATCATATAGTTGTGCATTCATCACCATGATCATTTTTAAAACATTTGCATCACTCCAGAAAAAGAAAAAAGAAAAAATTCATACATCCCATACTCCTTACCCATCCTTCTCATTGACACTAGTATTTCAATCTACCCAATTTTTTAACCTTTATCCCCCCTATTTATTTATTATTATTTTTTAACTCATCTCTATATAGCCTGGATAAAAAGGAGCATCAGGCATAAGGTTTTCACAATTACACAGTTATATTGTAAATGCAATATAATTATACAATCATCTTCAAGAAACAAGGCTACTAGAACACCATTCAACAGTTTCAGGTCCTTCCCTCCAGCCACTCCAATTCACCATAAACTAAAAAGGGCTATGTATATAATGCATAAGAATAACCTCCAGAATAACCTCTCAACTCTGAAATCTCTGAGCCACTAAAACTTTATTTTGTCTCATTTCTCTCTTCCCCTTTTGGTCAAGCAAAATGATGCTGGGTCCTGGCTCATCCCAGGAGTCCTGTCCCATGAGGCCAAGGAGAATTTACACCCCTGGGAGTCATGTCCCACATAGGGGAAAGGGCAGTGAGTTTACTTGCCAAGTGGCTTAGATAGAGAGGCCACATATGAGCAACAAAAGAGGTTCTCTAGGGGTGCTCTTGGGCATAATTATAAGTAGGCTTACCTTCTCCTTTGTAGGAATAAGTTTAATAGGGGTGAACCCCAAGGTTAAGGGCTCACCCTATTGAATGGATTGTTACCACTGCTTGTGAAAATATCTGATATTTCCCAGATGGGGAAGTTGAATATTTCCTCCTTTCTTCCAAGTCTCCGAAGGGGACTTTGCAAATACTTTTTTATTCTTTGTCCATATTGCTCTAGATTACCCTGGGATATATCAGGGCATCACGTGAACCTATACAAACTAATACAGTCTTCTGCCTTATTCAAGATTCCATGTAATTAATGGTGTTCAAATAAATTGACCATACAAATTAAATTAGATAATACACTACCCAAGATATAAATTTTTGCACCAAATAAACATCCCTTCTTTAGTCACACACATGAGTTGAAATTTTAAAATACGGACCATATCATCCTTTACCTGTGTTCGGATTTGCTTTAGTCTTATCCAAATTAGCATCATTAATATCTCTAGTCAAAGTCTGAACCCTTTTCACCGTTTTAAACACTTGCTATATGGGGTCGTGGTACCTTTCATAGCTTCAGTGCTCTCAGTCAGAATCTTATGTGTCACATACGTACCCGAAGTTTCAGGAAATGACCAGGTAACTCAGCTCAGTAACTCACAATTGAGAAATAACAGTTACATCTCCTGAATAGATGTGACTGCTGTAAGAGCTTGTAACCTGGGACCCTTCACAATAGTTCCCAACCTGATAACCCATGTTCTCGACTTCAAGTCTCTGAGTTTGTTCATTGTAATTAGTCCATATGAGTGAGGCATAATAATGTTTGTCTTTTTATTTTCACCATTTCATTCAGCACTCTGTCCTTATGGTTCATTCACCTAGTTGCATGCTTCACAACTTCATTCCTTCTTGCAGCCACTCAGTAGTCTGTTACGTTTATACACCACAGTTCCCCCTTCCTTCCTTCACTTCCATCCAAAGCGAATCGTGAACACTGCCGCCATAAATACCAGTGTGCAAATGTCCATTCGTGTCCACTCTCAGTTCCTGTAGATATATACCTAGCAATGGGGTTGCAGGATCGTCCTCACCCCTACCTTTTGTGGCGCCATCATGCTGCCCACCGGAGGGGCTGCACCTCTCAGCTTCCTTACCAGCAGTGATTAGGTGCATCTCTTTCTCCACATTTTCTCTTGCACTTGTTTCTCTCTGTTATATTTTTAAATGGTTTTATTCACACATCATACAATCCAACCTAAGCAAATAGGCATGCCTCTGCCACCATAATCTATATGAAGACATTTTACAGGATCACTTCTAATTAAATTCTCTGATTAAGATTATTCTGACCTTATAGATAATGGTGAGTCTGGACTGCAGATCCACTTGAAGTCTGGCTTATGGCTATAAATGATCAAGGGGAAATTTCTTCCCCCTCCACTCTACACTAGGGTTTTAACAGCTAGTTTCCTTGCTATCCCTTTGTGCCCCATAGGTTTATTTCTCACTCTTGCTGTCATAAGGATGTGACTATTTGTAAGGCCCAGCTTTATGTAGGAGTCTCCTTTTGGACTCCCCTTCTTGGAAAGCTTTAGGCTCTATCTCTTATGCTTTGAACCCTGTGTACTCACCTCAACAGAAAGTCAAGGTCTCCAAGGTTTGATAGAAATCCTCAGGAAAAGATTGACTTTGGTGCTTGCTTACCTCCCAGAGTTCCTACTTCCACTCTGTTTTTGGCTTATGTGGAATTCTAACTTTCATTCCCAGTTCAATATATTTTAAAAGATGTGAAATTCTCTCTTCCATTCCAGCTCAGCAGTACTGAAAAACTGTTTTTCATATTTTAATCAGAAGTTTAGATGTTTCCATAGGGAAGATCATACAGAAGATCTCATCTGTCATATTGGCAGAAATAAGTCATCCATGTTTTTTTCCTAGTCTTTGGTAGACGAGTGGCTGGATAGCTATAAGCAAGACCAGGAGGCAGGATTCCTGGAGCTCATTAACTTTTTTATCCGCTCTTGTGGATGTAAAGGTGAGAAGATCCCTATCCCTCTTTATCCCTTCCCCCACCTTCTTCTCCTATGTTATGAAACTGTTCCTCCATTTAGATGAGTAGGATTAGGTATCCTCTAAACAGAGGGAGAATGTAAAACATAAGTAAATTTTCACTTATTTAATTATGTTTTTGATTGCTAAATAAGGAAAGTGATCAAGTTGAAATGATATTGGTTTAGGAGCAGGGCTCTTTGGGATAAACTAACATTGCTGATGTGACAGATAATGAATGATGCTCATAAATTTGAAAATGGACCATCAGATACCCTTCAGTTTTCCTCTGTTTAGATGAAATCAACTTCTGTTATTCCTTATTTCTCAGCTACTTCATTCCATATTTTACCTCTGAAGCTGTGGAAGCCCCAGATCCTCAGAGGCCATGACTTAATTTCTTGGGACAGAGAATTGCAAGCAGGCCATATTATAAGAATCTAGCATCTGGCCTCATTTGATTACTTTTTGTTTATTTTCTTGTTCTTTTTTTTTTTTTAGCAGTAGTTTTTCATTGCTTGTTTCCTTTTGGGTTTTCTAGAGAGGTTTCCTCCTATTCCTATGGTGGCAAAATTATGACTAGAACTCAGGTCTTCTGACTCCCTGCCTAAGCTCTTTTCATTATATTTCCTGGTTCATCTTGAGATGTGTCTGTAAATAGTCATGGTATCCTGCTATTTTCCTTATAAGTACCTTATCTTCTCCATTCCTCAGGCACTGTGACCCCCGAGATGTTCAAGAAGATGTCCAACTCTGAGATCATCCGGCACCTAACAGAACAGTTTAATGAGGTGGAAGAAGACAACTAGGATCCTCTTGTCCCTCTTTATTTCAGAACTCAAGGCCCATTATCTTCTTCTTTTTGATTCTGGGAAATAGGATGGCTTTTTGAAGGTGTTGTCCAATGTCTTCGGTTAAAAGGGGCCCATAGATATTATCCAAATATGCCTCTAGCGTTGGAAAGAAGAAATGAGATATAATAGAGATACATTTTTAATTGCACAATTGGATTTTGACACCCAAAGTCTTTATGGCTTCATGGACCTGGTAATAACTTTTTCATCCTTGCTATTAACCCTTTTGTAGGACTCAGGGGACTATCCCTTGACAGCTCCAGGTCCATCCTGGAAGAAGTTTCAGGACAGCTTCTGTGAGTTTGTGAGGACATTGGTTTATCAGTGCCAGTACAGCTTGCTCTATGATGGCTTCCCAATGGACAACCTCATCTCCCTGCTCACTGGCCTCTCAGACTCCCAGGTCCGTGCTTTCCGTCACACTAGCACCCTGGCTGGTAAGTATTCATCCTTACTTTACACATGTTCTTCTACACTGTTCTCAGTCCTGGATCTTCTCTCCTGCCCCTCATCTTAACTCTTAATTCAAGGCCATGTTTCTTTTATCCCAAACTTCACCCCAGTTTCTCACTAATAGAATTGTAAAAATGGATGGACCATGGTGACAATTTCTAGCTTTAACCACTATTTCATAGCTCATCTTTGGGAAATGCTGAGGATTAAAAGAAAGCCAAAAGAGTTAAAAAAGAAAAGAAAAGAAAAGAAAGAGTCCACTTAAGACTTTAGGGTCACCCTGCTCTAGCTTTTCATTTTCACTATCCCCTTTTCCAAATCCATCCACCCTTCTCTGAGCTAAGTAATGGATTCCTTGTTTCTCCTGACTCAAAGCCATGAAGCTGATGACTTCCCTGGTAAGAGTTGCCCTCCAACTGAGTCTGCACAAAGACAACAACCAGCGTCAGTATGAGGCTGAACGTAGTAAGGGGCCAGGGCAGAGAGCACCAGAGCGGCTGGAGAGCTTGTTGGAGAAACGCAAAGAGGTGAGGAGTGTGTCCTGCATCTTCTCTCCTTCCATATGCTGCTGCAGCAGACCACCTTATCTGCCCCATGTGCTTCTCTTGGTAAGGAAAAGGACCCCAAGGAGCCTTCAAGATAAGGAATAATGGACTCTAGCAATAGTTGAATAGACCTATCCAATCAGAGGCCATTGCATGCATGCTCATCTTATTTCTGGGGTGTGGGCTCAATAAATCCTTTCTAATTTAGAATGAATTTAGAGTTCTCTGTAATTCCACTTTTGCTCAGTTTCCATCATTGATACTCATTATCAGAAATGTCTAAGTGCCCTACGTACGTGTTGTACAGAGTTAAGTTTTTACTTTCTTGTCAAGTGTACAGTATGCAAGTTACCAGAGAAGTAATGGAGGCCAGCCATGATGAGGGAGGCCAAGGTTGTTTGTTTGTTTATTTGCTTGGTTTTTTATTTATTCATTTAGTTAGTTAGTTTTTCTTGAGGCCAAGTTTTCAAGTCATTCCTGTGTTTGAATTCTGTTCCAATTAACTTATAAGTTTCATAGCCTTAAATAACCTCTAACTTTCAATTTCCTCTTCTTTAAGAAGTGGATAATGATCTCCTCCTTCTGTGAAGATTAAATGTGATGACGAGTAAATTGCCTAACGTGGCACACAGTAGTTACTTGCTTTGTTTGATTTTTCACTGGACTCCTGCTGGAGGACGTGAGCCCCCTAGCAAAACCTTTTATGATAATAAACCTTCAAACAGCTGTGTCTCTAGAGACTAATGCTCTTTTATTTATTTATTTATTACTTTTTATTTTGAAATGATTTAAAACTTAGAGGATAGTTAGAAAAATAATACAAACCCCATACAGAGAATGCCAACATATCCTTACCCCCCACCAGATAATCAAATCCACTGGTTTTAACATTTTGCCATGTTTGCCATATTATCCTACCTATCCACCTCTGTCTATCAATCAGTCCATTTTTGAATACTTGAGGATAGGTTATGTAGTTCATACTCCTGAACACTTAATACTGCCATGTACATTTCCAAAGAGCAAGGATGTTCATTTATGTAACAACATCAGTGCAGTTATCTCTCTGAACATAGTTAGAACCACTTTTTTTTTTTTTTTTTTTTTAGTCTTTTGCTATTATGTCATAGATCTAATCCTCCTCATTGATGGCTTGAAATGCTTCATTGTTCTTCTTTGCTTGGGCCATCATTTCCTGTTTTTTGTTTTTGGAGGGGTATATTTTGTTATCTTTTGTTGAAAACTGGACATTTTGATATTTAATGTGTTATAGCTGGAATTTAAACTCTGAGCTACCTCTTCCTTAAGCCTGTATTCAGCTAGTGTTTTGATAGAGCTGTCTTTGAATGCCAGGAGCTAAAATTTAAAAAAAAAAAAAAAAAAAAGGGAAGAGGGAGGAAAAAAACGAAAATACCTTTTCTGGTCTTTGCAGGTTGACCTATACAAGTGCTCTCCTCCTTTAGGTCTCATTCATAGAATGAATTCAGAGAATGGCTCCAGGCCAAAGCATAGTGACCTCCCTGATCCTTTCTGTGCATGTGTCTTGTTTTGGGCATTCGTGTGCAGCCCTAGGAATTCCCCTATTTATTTATTTGGTTTCAAATGTCCCTTCTTCCCTAGGAAACTATTTCCTCGTGGTCCAGGGCACTGCATATGCCTTGTAATCAGTAATCCCTTGTCCCATGTAGCACAATTTGACTGCTCTCCCGTAGTGTTCTATAGGAGAACTCTGTGAACTGCCTTCTTCATGCAGGGCATGTTTTAGAATGGCAGTTTCCTTAGGCCACGACCAGATAGATGTGCCAGTCATACATGTTTGTAGTATGTACATGGAACCAGGATCAGGGACCCACACTGGTGATATGGGCTGGAGAGGGGGCCAGCCGGGGTAGCAGGAGATTCTACTGCTTTGAAGTAACCTTATTCTTGATTTGCTGTTTGCCCTTTAAATGTTTTCTAAGTTATTTGCGTGTTATTTGAGAAAGATATTTCTGCCCATTCTCGCTGGTTGGTTCAAAGCTCCTATGGAGAGATGGTGCCCTTAACCATCTTATTCTACCATCTTGATCACAGTGGGCCTGATTTTTTTTCTCTCTCTCAAAATCTGAGACTGCCCCAGGACCCATAGTTTCTGATTGTACCAACTGACTGTTTTCCTACCCTTCACACAAGGTGTCTTCCATGCCACGTCATCAGAGAAGAAAACTTTTTACTTCCCTCTTTCTCTTTTGTCATTCTTTACTGACAGGATGATCTTAAAAGCTTACCTACATAGTAAATCTGTCTTGGATCTTAAAAATACGTATACCAGTGTGAATCTTTTTTTTGCCTTCTCTTGCCTCTTGCTCTGTTAATGATTACTTCTTCTTTTGATCATTAATCTTTCCTTTTTCAGTGTTTTCTTTTCCCCATTTATTATTTATATAGACCCTCAAATCTTTCCTTAATTCTGTTCTTCTGTGAGCTTCTCTTTCTGTCCTCTGTTTTGGGGTATTCCCTTTATTTCCTTAATATCCAGCTGAATCCTTTTGCTATCTAGCTTCTATGCCCATTTTTCTTCTGAAACTATTTTCTCCAAACCAATGACTTCCTAATCCCTATAACCAATGGCCTTTTACAAATCTCTATAGAATTTCATATTGATAACCTGCCTTTCCATTTCCCTCCCTCCCCCTCTCTCCTTCTTTTTTCTTTCTCGCCCTCTCTCTTTCCCTCCTTTTTCCTTCCCGCTCTCTCTCCCTCTTTTCCTTCCTTTTTCTTTAAATGTGATATTTTTTCAAAGATTCAGAAGGGTACAGACACTGTTAAAATGAACACCATATATACTTCTAGTTTAATACTTAATATGTCACTGTATTTACCTTATCTGTTTTTTTCTACTTTGAAATAAATTATAAATATGTTGAGATTTTAGCCTTAGACATCTCTAAAAAAACCATGTTCCTCCATAATCTAAATACCATTGTCACGTACAACAAAATTAATGATTCCCTAATATTTTCTAATCCTAGCTCATATTTAAATTTCCCCATTTATCCCCAAAATGTATCTTGTTAATTCCAATCAGGCTGTAATTAAAGGGCAGTGTGTTTCATTTGGTTGTTGTGTTTTTCAAACCTCTTAATCTTAGAATTCATACCTTCCCCCATTTTTTCTCAATATATAGGTTTATTTAAGAGGTTGAAATGGTTGTAATAAAGGATTTTGTCTTTCTGCTTATAATTTTGCTTCTTTGATGTCTATTATCTAATGCAGGGTTTCTCAAGAATGGTACTATTGATGGTATGGCTTGTGCTGTGCACTGTAGGATGTTTAGTTACATTCCTGGTGTTTTAGTTTGCTAATGATGCTGGAATGCAAAATACCAGAAATGAATTGGCTTTTATAAAGGGGATTTATTAAGTTACAAGTTTAGAGTTCTGAGGCCATAAAAATGTCCACCCTAAGGCATCCAGAAAAAGATACCTTGACTCTGAAGAAAGGCCGAATGGTGTCCAGGTTTCCTCTGTCATATGGAAAGGCACATGGCCAGCATCTGCTGGTCTTTTTTTAGCTTCTCTGGGGCAACTCTGGCTTTCTTCTCTTAGCTTCCCTTGGTTTTCTCCAGTTTCTGACTTGCTTAGCATCTCCTGGAAAGGCATATGGTGGTGTCTGCTGGGCTCTGGTTCCTGTCTAGCCTGTCAGCTCTCCAATCAATTGGCATCTCCTGAGGCTTATGCCTTTCCAGACGTCTGTGTTTCTGTTGGCTCTGACCTGTCTCTCCATGAGCTCTTTTAAGGCCTCTGATAAACTAAGCAAGACCCACTTTGAATGGGAGGAGTCACATCTCTGTCTGATCAAAAGGACGCACCCATAATTGGGTGTGTCACATCTTCGCGGAAACAGTCTAATCACAGGCTCCACCCTAAACAATAGATCTGCCCTCACAAGATTGGATTAGGAAAAAGAACATGGCTTTTCTGGAGTATATAGCAGTTTTAAACCAGCATACCTGGCTGTACCCAGGATGCCAGTAGCACCTCCTTCTCCTTTGTGACAACCAAAAGTGTCTTCAGACATTGCCAAATGTCCCATTGGGGGTAAAATCATCCCCAGATGAGAACCACTGAGCTAATATTTCTTATCTTTTTTACTTTTATCAAACTATATTTATCAAAAATTTATTTTCCCATAATCATTAATCAAAGATACATATAACTACCAAAGATGTATGTAACTGTGCTTCTGAATAGCCAAAGATAGCCAGAGTAATGATACACAGAGGGGATATTATTTTCCCAAGCACAAAGAAAAATCAGAGATAGTGACTGCATAGCGTTTTCCAGAAGTTTATAAGGGAATATAAGATACTGGAGGTTCATACTGTGTCCATATTGAATAGGAAGTAGATTGAAGTCATACTTTGCGGCCCTGTGTTGTTGGGTGCAAGATACATTGACCTATTTCTGTCTGTCCTTCAGCTCCAAGAGCATCAAGAGGAGATTGAGGGAATGATGAATGCCCTCTTCAGGGGTGTCTTTGTACATCGGTACAGGTGAGTTAATGGGTGTCTCTTAGTTGAAGCAGCTGATCCTTTGTTATGCTGTCTGTGAGGTTCACTTACTAACTCTGAATTATGTGATTAGTTCCAAAATGTATGGACAATAAGTTTGGCAAGAAGGTGACATGCATTAATTTACCTGTTTGTTTCTAGAGATGTCCTTCCTGAGATCCGTGCTATCTGCATCGAGGAGATTGGCTCTTGGATGCTAAGTTACAGTACCTCTTTCCTCACTGATAGCTACTTAAAATACATTGGCTGGACCCTGCATGATAAGGGGAGTTGAGTCAGTCTCTGTTTACCCTATTCCCCTTACCCTCTTCCCTGCCCTAGGACATTCTGGCTTTTCCTGGTCCTTTCCCTTCTGAATTTCACCTTGTGAGCATTGTCAGTCCATCAAGGCGTCAAAGCTCAAAAAGAAAGAAAGACAACCCAGTGTTGTGGAGGAGAGGGATAAGGTAGAAAAGCCATGTCCAGGAGCCTCAAAACCTGGGGTAGAGGTGAAAAAAGACTTCTCCTATGAAAAAGTAAGAAAGTTATTGCTTGATATGTAATACAAGTATTAGGGTGGTACCCAAAGAATCTTCATGTGCATGGTTGCTGCATAATTGCTAAATTCAGCTGTGATCCTCCTCCTCTTTTTTCTTTCCTTCAAAATAAGAAGACAGTTGTTCGTTGTTTCTGAGACATCTCAGCATCCTCAGTGTAGAGGACACCTAACCCCAGGATGAGTAACCTAAGGTTGGATTATGGAGATCCAGTGGAGGTGAGTAGAGAAGAGTCAGTCACATTTCTGTTCTTTTTTTCCCCTCAATAGCATCGAGAGGTCCGTCTGAAGTGTCTGAAGGCTCTGAAAGGGCTCTATAGCAACCAGGACTTGGTCGCACGTCTGGAGCTCTTCACCAGTCGCTTCAAGGTAAAATTGGGAATGTACTCCTTTCTCTTTCTTGTAGTTGCCTTTTCGCTGCCTTGTATCTTTCCACTTCTATTGCTTTTACATATCTTAAGTATCCCAGCACCTGTTTCTACACCTTCTCTTTATGGATCTCTAAAATTCTAAAAGAACGTGATGTTTTGGGATGGGGAGAATGAGACACTGAGCGCTGTTCTCCTTCCTGCAGGACCGGATGGTTTCCATGGTAATGGACAGAGAATATGATGTGGCAGTGGAGGCTGTCAGGTTACTCATACTTCTCCTTAAGTGAGTCCTGGAAGGTGGAGAGACAGGCATCTAGGGCATTTCCTATTCTAGCACCAAGCAGGTGCCTCCAAAGCCATATACCTCTACCTCACACAGGTTGATTCTTCTTTATGTACGGGTTGAAAGCAAGTCATTCCTGATTTGTACTATCTCTAGGGGGAAAAATTCCTGTCCTAACTCGCCATGCTCCTCAATCTTCCAGTTTTCATTTTAAAATTCTTTGGGAGTTATGTCCACATTGTTTTTGCCTCTTTTTGTTGCTAGGCCAAGTTGTGCTGGAAGACAGTTCTCCACTCTTGCATGCTCCTTTTTCCTTTTTTCTCGTCAGGAACATGGAAGGGGTGCTGACCAATAGTGATTGTGAGAGCATCTACCCTGTTGTATATGCCTCCAATCGAGCGCTGGCCTCCGCTGCAGGAGAGTTTCTGTACTGGAAGTAAGTGGGGTTTTGGGGTTCTTTTCATTCCATTCTCTTCACATCATTCTCACATCATTGTTTTCCCCCCATTATCTGCTGCTTCTCCTTCTCAGGACTCCCCATACCTTGTAGAGTCTCTCTTGGTATCTCCTTTTCTCTCTTGGTTTCTTGGGGTTTTCCTCAGCTCTACACCTCACTTTCCTTCACACCTCTCCTTAGGCCATTTCTTCCTCCGTGGTGATTATTCTGCTTCTTCTTCCTCCCATGCAGTATCCTTTCTCTGTGTTGATTCCATCAGATTCTTCTACCCTGAATGTGAGACAAGAATGGTGGGTGGAAGAGAGCGACGCCGGAGTCCACGCTCCCAGAGGATTTTCTTTCAACTCCTCCTGTCCTTCTTTGTGGAGAGTGAGGTGATGTGTGGAGAGGAGTTTGTTTGGGTGTTGTGCGTAAAACCTGCAGGTAAAGGAGGATAGGGCATTGGCATTCTAGGTAGGAGAGAAATGTTTTAGTAATGTTAAATAACCACTGCGTGGAGTTTTTCAGTGTGACATCAGTAACTTACCATGTACCCTCCTACACAGCTCCATGACCATGCTGCTTACCTAGTAGACAGCCTGTGGGACTGTGCCAGTTCTCAGCTGAAGGACTGGGAGAGTTTGACAAGCCTGCTGCTGGAGAAGGATCAGAGTGCGTGCCCCATAGAACATGGGGAAGGGGACTTTTTCGCCTTCTAGTGTAAAACCAGGAGAGATTTCTTTCGTGGCTTGTAAAAAAGCAGCATCAGTGGCATAGAGGTGGGGAAACTTGGGGATAGAGGGTGGCTAATCTGTGATTCTGTTTTTTATCCTCTTGCCAACCCAGATCTGGGCGATGTGCAAGAGAACACACTGATAGAAATCCTTGTGTCCAGTGTCCGGCAAGCATCAGAGGGTCACCCGCCTGTGGGGCGGGTCACTGGAAGGAAGGTATGGCACAAGAGTGTGGTTGTCTAGGTTTGCAATAATACATCCCAAAGGGTTTTAGCCACCCCCATAAGTCTTGGGTTGGGGTGCTTTTTCCTCTGCTTCTCAAAGAATTCCATTTTCAGGAGAGAGAAAGCTGAAGGTAGCTGCTGGATACTTCTTTCCTTCCTGGGCAGATAAGATCATGGGGAGGAGGAACACACACATAATCCTGACCCAGTGTTTCTCCAGACCGTTCTCCCACTTCTACATAACTCTAATTCCAGGGCTTAACCTCTAAAGAGCGTAAGATCCAGGCCGATGACAAGGTGAAGCTGACTGAGCACCTCATCCCCCTGCTCCCCCAGCTCCTGGCCAAGGTAGAGCTACCCCACCCTTCAGCATCATGGAATGAGTGGGTGAAAAGAAATAGCTTCCAGTGAGGAATGGCAGTAGCAGTTAGCCATCCAATAAAGTAGGTCTCATTTTCCAATCAATACAGTTCTCAGCTGATGCCGAGAAGGTTGCTCCCCTGCTCCAGCTCCTCAACTACTTTGACCTCAACATCTACTGCACCAGGCGCTTAGAGAAGGTGAGAAGGGAGGAAGATATATTTCCTATACCTTGCTGCTCCTCTTCTAGTATCAAGTATCTGGTCTTAAGATCCTGTGTTCCAGAAAAATCAATAAACCTTTTTTTTTTTTTTAGCTGTCTTATCCTTGGAGTTTAATGCTTTCAACCTTGCTCTTATCTTCTTCAGCTTCTCATCCCCTCTGAAAGACTTGCCCTCCCTACCCCACTATAACACCATCTTTTCCTACCTTGTTTTCTCCTAGCACCTGGAGCTATTCTTGCAACAACTCCAGGAGGTGGTGGTGAAGCATGCTGAGCCAGCGGTGCTTGAGGCTGGAGCTCATGCCCTCTACCTGCTCTGTAATCCCGAGTTTACTTTCTTCGGCCGAGTGGACTTTGCCCGCAGCCAGCTGGTGGATCTGCTGACTGATCGCTTCCAGCAGGAACTTGAAGAGCTGCTGCAGGTGGGAGCAGGGGCTAAATGACAGGGTACCCCAAACTAGGTGGGCGAGAGCTACAAGAAGGAGAATACAGGTTTGTGAGTTCTTGAAAAATGTGATTGTATACCTTCTTTCTTCCTCAGTCCTCCTTCCTAGATGAGGATGAGGTGTATAGTCTGGCAGCTACTCTGAAGCGCCTCTCTGCCTTCTACAAGTGAGCAACTCCCCTTCCCTTTCTCTCTCTCATCTTTCTACTGGAAGTCTGTGGAGTTGGTGTCTCACATTCTCTTCCAGTGTAACATTTATCCATCTCCCACCAAAGTGCTCATGACCTAACTCGCTGGGAACTCTATGAGCCGTGCTACCGACTCCTCCAGAAGGCTGTGGATACAGGAGAGGTTCCTCGTCAGGCAAGTAGGCGAGTTGGAGGGTGGAGGCAAGAGAGGAGTTTTTAAGGATTCTATCCTAGGTGGCCAACTCCCCCTGCCCTCGGGAGTAGAGTGGATGCAAAAGAGGAAGATCACGAGTGTGTTGTTCCTTCTATTCCAGTCTTGGAAGTCAAGGATAATATTGAAGATTCTAGGAGACTTACATAAATTAGGGAGAGGTAGCATTTCTACCCAGAGTAGAATTCTCTGAAGACTGTCAAGAATGTTGGTTCTTGTCCACCAGAAAAGGAACCAAATCTTCCCTAATCTCATTTTCTCTCTTCTTCACTGCTTCCATCTCCTTCACTGCTTTTGTGTGTGTGCATCCATCTGTCTCTCCTTCCCCTCACCCCTTGTTTTTCTAACTTTTTTCCTTCTGGACTTTTGATTGTTACAGGTAATCCTCCCAGCCTTGACTCTCGTCTATTTTTCCATTCTCTGGACACTAACCCACGTTTCTGGATCAGATGCTTCTCAGGTGAATATGGGTCTGAGAAGAGGGAAAGGGAATGGAGGAACCTGTGTCATATCCTTCCCTCTCAAGCCACTGTGTCCACAGAAACAACTGTTGAGTTTGAAGGGCAGAATGGTGGCCTTCAGCGAACTCTGCCAGAGCTGCCTCTCAGATGTGGATCCTGAGATCCAGGAGCAGGTGAGGGTTGGCTCAAGTAGGACTTTGAGGCAAGAACCCACCCCATAATCTGAGTTTGGAAAATGAGCTATTTAATTTCTATCTTGGTGAATATTCTACCTTTTTTTAAGCATCCATTTTTCCTCCCTACAGGCTTTTGTCTTGTTAAGTGATCTACTTCTCATCTTCAGCCCTCAGATGATTGTAGGGGGACGTGAATTCCTTAGGCCCCTTGTCTTTTTTCCTGAAGCCACTCTCCAGTCTGAGCTAGCCAGCTTCCTCATGGACCACGTCTTCATCCAGCCCGGAGAACTGGGTAGTGGTACAGGGACTCTTTCGGGTCTTAGGAAGGGCCTGGGGCTTGGATGTGGTTCAAGGTTATTGGAGATGAGGCCTAAGTCTATGACCCTCAACTTTCTGTTCTGCATTTGATGGCTCAGGGGCAGGTGATTCACTGGAGGATCATTTACAAATAGAGCAACTTCACCAGCGTCGCCGCCTCCTGGCTGGGTTCTGCAAGCTGTTGCTGTATGGGGTATTGGAGATGGAAGCAGCCTCGGATGTTTTCAAACATTACAATAAGGTACAGTGGGCCCTGCAAAAGTACGGGAAAGAAACCAAGTTGGGCCCAGCTGTGACTTCAGACTTTGTAGCACTACAGAAAGGAGGGTGGGAAAATGATGGCATCAGGCTTAAAGGAGAAATAGAAGGGAAAAGGCAATAGGAGTTTGGAATGAAGGGACAGAAAGAAGAGACATAGTAGTAAATAATTACGGAGAAAGGGCTGCAGCATAAGAGAAGGAAGTTCAGTGGTGGGAAAATACCTTATTCTCCCAACCTAGTCTATGGAATGGGATGACTTACGGAAGAATGAAAGAGGGATCAGTCCTTGCAAGATGCCTAGATATGTACCTTGGTTTCTTTGACTTGCCATTGTATTTCTCCTTATTGAGCACCTACTATATGCCAAATACCTTCTAGGTGCTAAGTGCAACAGCAGCAGACAAAAATTCCTGCCTCCTGGAGCTTTCATTCTAAAAGGGGCGGGAGATGACTCGAGGAGTGCAGACTTCAGTGCTAGATGGTGTGGATACTGACAGGCTGGCTGCTTATCTTCTCCAGGGAATGGGATCAGGGCAGAGCTTCTTCTCTTATTTGTCTGAACAGATTTCTTTTGGGCTTTGCACATATGAGCTAAAGACAAGGTCTAGTCTGTTATTTATTTATTTTTTTTAGCATATTTTAAAAGTTTTTTACCTTAATTTCCAAATTTTATGGAATAGACATGCATTTTTTTTTCAATCTACTAAATTTATTTATTTTTTTATGGTTAGGTGTTTTTTTTTTTAGCTTTTTTATTATTAAAAAAATTAAAACATTGATATCATTCCATTCTACATATACAATCAGTAATTCTTAATATCATCACATAGTTGCATATTCATCATTTCTTAGAACATTTGCATCAATTTAGAAAAAGAAATAAAAAGACAACTGAAAAAGAAATAAAACGATAACAGAGAAAAAAAAAGAATATACATACCATACCCCTTACCCCTCGCTTTCATTTACCACTAGCATTTCAAACTAAATTTATTTTAACATTTGTTCCCCCTATTATTTATTTTTATTCCATATGTTCTACTCTTCTGTTGATATAGTAGCTAAAAGGAGCATCAGACACAAGGTTTTCACATTTCACAGAGTCTCATTGTGAAAGCTCTATCATTGTTCAATCATCATCAAGAAACATGGCTATTGGAACACAGCTCTACATTTTCAGGCAGTTCCCTCCAGCCTCTCTGCTACATCTTGAACAACAAGGTGATATCTACTTAATGCATAAGAATAACCTCCAGGATAACCTCTCAACTCTGTTTGGAATCTCTCAGCCATTGACACTTAGTCTCATTTCACTCTTCCCCCTTTGGTCGAGAAGGTTCTCTTAATCCCTTGATGCTAAGTCTCAGCTCATTCTAGGGTTTTTCTCAGTCCCTTGATGCTGAGCCTCAGCTCATTCCAGGATCTCTGTCCCACGTTGCCAGGAAGGTCCACACCCCTGAGAGTCGTGTCCCACGCAGAGAGGGGGAGGGTGGTGAGACTGTTCGTCATGTTGGCTGGAGAGAGAGGCCACATCTGAGCAACAAGAGAGGCTCTCTTGGGGGTGACTCTTAGGCCTAAATTTTAAGTAGACTTGACCTATCCTTTGTGGGGTTAAGTTTCATATGAACAAACCCCAAGACTGGGGGCTCAGCCTATAACTTTGGTTGTCCACACTGGTTGTGAGAATATCAAGAATTCAACTTGTGGAAGTTGAGTTTCTCCCCATTCTCCCCATTCCCGGAAGGGGACTTGCAAATACTTTTCCAGTCACTGATCAAATCTGGGATTCATCAGGGCATCACTCTGGACAAACCAACAAAATCTCGTGTCCTACCTGAGATTCCAAGTACTTATGACATTCAATCAAACTATCTACATGAGTTATATTAAGAATGCTCTAGTCAAAATATAAATTTTGTAACAAACATTTTTTACTTTAGTCTCACACATAAGGTGACATTTTAAAGTATTAATTATCATCTATTTTCAGCACTCTGCAATAATGACATTCCTTTGTTCTTCCTCATGCAAAAACATTTTTAAAATTTGTACATTGTACATTTCACTATTATTATACACTCTAGGCATTCCTAGATTATACCATCTCGATCTTTACCATCTATCTTTCTTTCTGATTTCATTTATGTCCCCAGCTAGTCTGTTATTTTATGCTTAGATTTGTTTTTCATTGTTAAGGCACTTTGGAAGGGGATGTAATTAGGTATGTGAAGGAGGAAACGAAACAGAAGTGGCTTTGCCTCTGGTTACTCATTGCCCCTCCACATTTCCTCCCCTCAGTTCTACACTGACTATGGGGATATCATCAAGGAGACATTAACCAGAGCAAGACAGATTGACCGCAGTCATTGCTCCCGAATCCTGTTGCTGAGCCTCAAGCAGGTATTCCCTTCTGCCTAGTGGGCCTCAAGCCTAAGACTGTCCTCTCTCTGGTCCACAGACTGTCCTTTCTACCCTCGGCCATTTAGGATGTAAACCTCTGAACAGCAGAAACTTTCTAATTTATTTGGATTCTTTTACTTTACAAGACAGGCTCCTTCATATCTGGTAGAGATTTGGAAAGTATTTTTTAACTAAATGGGCAGTTTCAACCCCAACCTCATGGAAATTAATAATTAAATATTATTGGTGAGAGCATCAACTATAAAGTGATAGGAAATTCCTAATTTTTGTTTAGTCCTATTTTCTCTCATGCTCCTTCACAGCTACTATAAGCATTTTTATTTGTTACAGAGTAAGGGTGAAGGCTTTCTCTGCTACAGGGGTTTGAGAATGAGGCAGTATTCTAGAAGAAAAGAAGAGTTAAAAGTAGAAGATGGCCTCCCAGGCGTTTTACAGTTTTCAGGCAGAGAAGAGTATACTGTACTTCTCTGTTTCCACCCTTTCTTCCCTTTCCCTAATGTACTGTATCCTTGGTTGCAGTTGTACACGGAACTGCTGCAGGAACAGGGGCCTGAGGGCCTGAATGAGCTTACAGCCTTCATTGAGATCAGGGACCTGGCCCGGAGGTTTGCCTTGAGTTTTGGACCCCAGCAGCTACAGAACCGTGACCTTTTGGTCACACTACACAAGTAAGGATTGTTGAAAGTCAGGGTTCTTGGATTCTCTCTTAAACGGGCTGAACCAGAGGTGCAAGGAGAGCTGGGAAGGAGGAAGAGCATGCTGAGAAGTAGATGACCAGGTTGGTGGGTGGGTTTGCTCTGGGAAAAGAGCTGAGCACAGGGGGGAGGGCACACATGGACAAGATTCCTGAACTTTGGGAGGGATGTGTGAAGGGTCTATCTTCCTAAAAGAATACTTGCCCCATCAAGGGAAGGCATCAAGTTCTCCTTGTCTGAGCTTCCTACAGCTGGCTCCTCTGGGCAGCCCCCAAATCTGGCATTCCTGGAGCTCCTTTCAGAGTTCTCCCCCCGACTCTTCCATCAGGACAAGCAGCTACTGTAAGTTAGAGTCAGTGCTGGAGTGAGTTGGGGCTTAGGGACGTTGGGGCTTAGGGAAGAAAGGCATGGTGAGGGCCCAGTGACTGCTTTAGCCTCTCTATCCCACCCTTTCCTTAGCCTCTCCTACCTGGAAAAGTGTCTACAGCGTGTCTCCCAGGCACCTGGCCGACAGTGGGCCCCGGTCACCAACTACAGGCACTCCCTAAGCCCTCTAGATAATGCAGTGGAGGCCAGCCCTCAGGGCCACTCTCGCTCCAAGAGGAGGCGTATTGAAGGTAAAGCACTGCCTGTATATGTTGTAAGTACACGTGTGATGATACTAGTGTACTCAGCGCTACTTCCTTTATTACCGCTATTTATGTAAGCAGCTTATGGTTTCTTGCCTCCTTCAAACTTCTGCCTCTGAGCAAGTTTAAAAAATACGTATCTGAGCATCTCCTGTCCTATTAGTGGTACTCATTTTCTTCACCATTCACCTTGAAGTATATCAAGCTGAACAAAACCAGCAAAGCTTTGTGAAAAACAAACAAAAACTGATGATAAAACCAAAAAATGAACTAAGAAATTTATACTTTTAAGGTGTCCCTGTTTGACATCCTTTATTTTATTATTGTCCAAATTTTGGAGATTTTTGTATAACCATCGTAATTGTTGCTTTCAGATTACCACCTATTTTACTATTTATGTTAGGTTTTTCCTTCAAACTAATCTGCTTTATTTTCATGGTCTCATCTTAAGTGATGACATCCTAGAAATCACAAGTTTGATGTGTCTAGTATATGTTTCCTATTGTACATTTAAAAATGACTTTTTAATATAACAGTGTTATGGAAATATAATATGCATACTATAAAATTCATCCTTTTAAACTGAATGACTCAGTGATTTTTAGTATATTCAGAGTTGTACAGCCATCACCACGAATTTTAGAACATTTTCATCTCCTTCAAAAGGCACTTCACACTCATTAGTGGTCACTCACCATTTTCCCCTTCTCCTTAGCCCTACGCAGTCTTGAATGTTCCTTATATCTTTATGGATTTTCCTACTCTTGCCACTTCATATAAATGGAACCATAAAATAAGTGGCATCGTGTGTTTCTCTTCTTTCACTTGGTCCTAATGTTTTCAAGGTTCATCTATATTTTAACATATATTAGTACTTCATTACATGTTATGACCAAATAATATGGTATCTGTATACCAGATTTCCTTTATCCCATTCATCAGTTGATAGATATTTGGGTGATTTTCACTTTTTGACTATCATGAAAAATGTTATGTACATTTATGTACAGGTTTTTGGATGGACATGTTTTCAGTTCTTTTAGGACATATCTAGAAGTGGAATTGCTGAATCATACGATGATTCCATATTTGACATTTTGAGGAATGGCCAAACTTTCCAAAGTGGCTGAACAGTTTCACCATCTCACCAGCAATTTATGCAGGCGCTGGTTTTTGTCCACATATCCACCAACACTTGTTATTATCTGTTATTTTTCATTTTATCTATCATAGTAGCAGTGAAGTGGTATATCATGGTGGTTTTGATTTGCATTTCTTTAATGACTAATGATGTTGAGCGTCTTTTCATATGCTTCTTAGCTGTTTGCAAATTTTCTTTGGAGAAATGTCTATTCACATCTTTTGCTTATTTTTAAATTAGGCAGTTTTTCTTTTTATTGTTGAGTTGTAAGAGTTGTTTATATAGTCTAGATACAAATCACATATCAGATAGATGATTTGCAAAAATTTTCTCCCATTCTGTGCATTATCTTTTCACTTTCTTGATGGTGCCCTGTGAAGCACAGTTTTTTAATTTTGATGAAATCCCATTTATCTAATTTTTCTTTTGGTTGCTTATGCTTTTGGTGTCATATTTTAAGAAAATACTACCTAATGTAAGGTTTTGAGGTAAATGGGAAACCATTGGAGATTTTGAGCAAAGAAATGATAGGATCTGCCTTATATATATATTTTTAAATTTATTTATTAATTTAAAAAATTAAGAACAAAAAAACAACATTAACATGTAATTCTGTTCTACATATATATTCAGTAGTTCTCAATATCATCACATAGTTGCATATTCATCATTTCTTAGAACATTTGCAACAATTCAGAAAAAGAAATAAAAAGACAACAGAAAAAGAAGTAAAACAGTAACAGAAAAAAAAAGATTATACATACCATACCCCTTACCCCTCGCTTTCATTGATCACTAGCATTTCAAACTAAATTTATTTTAACATTTGTTCCCCCATTATTTATTTTTATTCCATATGTTCTACTCATTTGTTGACAAGGTAGATAAAAGGAGCATCAGACACAAGGTTTTCACAATCACACAGTCACATTGTGAAAGCTATATCATTATACAATCATCATCAAGAAACATGGCTACTGGAACCCAGCTCTACATTTTCAGGGCTGCCTTATATTTTAAAAGGATTCCTCTTGCTGCTATGTTGAAAATTGACTGTTGAAGAGCAAGAGTTAGAAGAAAGAAACCAGTGAGGAAGATGTTTTAGGATCCAGATCCAAAGATGAGAGTGGTCTAGCCTGGGATGGGAGGGGTAGAGGTGGTGAGAGGTGGCCAGATTCTGAATATATTTTCAAGGTATTGCTTATAGGATTTCCTGGCAGACTGGATGTGGGATTTAAGGCAGATAGAGGCTGACTGTGTGGATATTGAACTGACACTTGAAAGGATGGAGTTGACATCCACTGAGATGGAAAAGGCAGTGAGTGAAGTAGATTGTGGAGAAGGTTAGGGGTTTGGTTTTAGCCATGTTATTACAAGTGGAGTTGTTGAGATGGTTGAGTATATGAACCTGGAGTGCAGGGGAGAGGGAAAGGCTTGGGAGTTGGCAGAGTATAGGTAGTATATAAAGGTGTAAACCTTAATGACTAAGGAGCAAGTGAAGATGGAGGAGAGGAGAGGCCCAAGGACTGAGCCCTTCGGCATTACAGCCTTAATAGGTTGGGGAGATTAGGGGGTCCATCATTGTACTCTGAGAAGGAATGGCCAGGGAGGTAGAAGGAAACTAAGGAAACATGGTGTCCTAGAAGCCAAGCCAAGAAAGTATTTCAAGGAGAAAGGGAGTGATCAATTTATTTATTTTGAACCTTACTCTATATAGAGAATGATCAGTCACTAAATGTAAGAGCTAAAATATTAAAATTTTAGTAGACTTTTTTCCCCAAAGAATCACTAATAAGCCCAGGGAAAGATTTTTCTTTAATTTTAATTTATTTATTAATTAAAACAATTTAACAACAAACGAACTAAAACATTAACATGTGATCATTTCGTTCTCCATATATAATCAGTAATTCACAATATCATCACTTAGTTGCATATTCATAATTTCTTAGAACATCTGTATCAATTCAGAAAAAGAAAAAGACAACAGAAAAAGAAAACAAAAACAGGAAAAAAAAAGATTATACATACTATACCCCTTACCCCTCGCTTTCATTGATCACTAGCATTTCAAACTAAATTTATTTTAACATTTGTTCCCCCTATTATTTATTTTTATTCCATATGTTCTACTCGTCTGTTGACAATATAGATAAAAGGAGCATCAGACACAAGGTTTTCACAATCACACAGTCACATTGTGAAAGCTATATCATTATTCAATCATCATCAGTAAACATGGCTATTGGAACACAGCTCTACATTTTCAGGCAGTTCCCTCCAGCCTCTCCATTACATCTTGAATAATAAGGTGATATCTACTTAATGAATAAGAATAACCTCCAGGATAACCTGTCGACTCTGTTTGGAATCTCTCAGCCATTGACACTTTGTCTCATTTCACTCTTCCCCCTTTTGGTTTGGTTGAGAAGGTTTTCTCAATCCCTTGATGCTGAGTCTCAATTCATTTTAGGGTTTTTCTCAATCCCTTGATACTGAGTCTCAGCTCATTCTAGGATTTCTGTCCCACGTTGCCAGGAAGGTCCACACCCCTGGGCATCATGTCCTACATAGAGAGGGATGAGTTTACTTGTTGTGTTGGCTGGAGAGAGAGGCCACATCTGAGCAACAAAAGAGGCTCTCTTGGGGGTGACTCTTAGGCCTAAATTTTAAGTAGGCTTGACCTATCCTTTGTGGGGTTAAGTTTCATATGAACAAACCCCAAGCCTTGGGGCTCAGCCTACAGCTTTGGTTGTCCACACTGCTTGTGAGAATATCAAGAGTTCAACTTGGAGAAGTTGAATTTCTCCCCGTTCTCACCATTCGCCAAAGGGGACTCTGCAAATACTGTTCCACTCACTGATTGAATCACTCTGGGATTCATTGGGGCATCACTCTGGACAAACCAACAAAATCTCATGTCCTACCTGAGATTCCAAGTACTTATGGTGTTCAATCAAGCTATCTACGTAAGTTATATTAGGAAATGCACTAGGCGAAATATAAATTTTGTGCCAAATAAACATTTTTTGCTTTAGTCTCACACATAAAGTGAAAATTTAAAATATTAGTTACCATCTATTTTCAACACCCTGCAGTAATGCCATTCGTTTGTTCTTCCTCATGCACATTTTTAAAATTTGTACATTTAGTCACTATTATTATACACTCTAGGCATTCCTAGATTATACCATCTCAATCTTTAACATCTATTTTTCTTTCTGATTTCATTTATGCCCCCAGCCCTCCTTCCTCTATCATTCTCACATGCAGCTTCATTCAGTGTTTTAACGTAATTGTATTACAGTTAGGTAGTATTGTGCTGTCCATTTCTGAGTTTTTATATTCAGTCCTGTTGCACAGTCTGTGTCCCTTCAGTTCCAGTTACCCAGTATCTTACCCTATTTCTATCTCCTGATGCTCTCTGTTACCAACAAAATATTCCAAGTTTATTCACTAATGTCAGTTCATATCAGTGAGACCATACAGTATCTGTCCTTTTGTTTTTGGCTAATCTCGCTCAGCATAATGTCCTCAAGGTCCATCCATGTTGTTACATACGTCATAATTTTATTCTGTCTTAAAGCTGCATAATATTCCATTGTATGTATATGCCATTGTTTGTTTAGCCACTCATCTGTTGATGGACATTTTGGCTGTTTCCGTCTCTTGGTAATTGTAAATAATGCTGCTATAAACATTGGTGTGCAAATGTCCGTTTGTGTTTTTACCCTTATGTCCTTTGAGTAGATACCTAGCAATGGTATTGCCGTGTCATATGGCAATTCTATATTCAGTTTTTTGAGGAACCGCCAAACTGCCTTCCACAGTGGTTGCACCATTTGACATTCCCACCAATAGTGAATAAATGTGCCTCTTTCTCCACATCCTCTCCAACACTTGTCATTTTCTGTTCTGTTGGTAATGGCCATTCTGGGTGGTGTGAGATGATATCTCATTGTGGCTTTGATTTGCATTTCTCTAATGGCCAGGGAAGTTGAACATCTCTTCATGTGCCTTTTGGCCATTTGTATTTCCTCTTCTGAGAAGTCTGTTCAAGTCTTTTTCCCATTTTGTAATTGGATTGGCTGTCTTTTTGCTGTTGAGTTGAACAGTCTCTTTATAAATTCTGGATACTAGACCTTTATCTGATATGTCATTTCCAAATATTGTCTCCCATTGTGTAGGCTGTCTTTTTATTTTCTTGATGAAGTTCTTTGATGTGCAAAAGTGTTCAATTTTGAGGAGTTCCCATTTATTTATTTATTTCTTCAGTGCTCTTGCTTTGGGTGTAAGGTCTATAAAACTGCCTCCAAGTATAAGATTTGTAAGATATTTCCCTACATTTTCTTCTAACTGTTTTATGGTCTTAGACCTAATGTTTAGGTCTTTGATCCATTTTGAGTTAACTTTTGTATAGGGTGTGAGATATGGGTCCTCTTTCATTCTTTTGCATATGGATAGCCAGTTCTCTAGGCACCATTTATTGAAGAGACTGTTCTGTCCCAGGTGAGTTGGCTTGACTGCCTTATCAAAGATCAATTGTCCATAGATGAAAGGGTCTATATCTGAACACTCTGTTCAATTCCATTGGTCAATATATCCATCTTTATGCCAGAAACATGCTGTTTTTTCCACTGTAGCTTCATAATATGCCTTAAAGTCAGGCAGCGTGAGACCTCCGACTTCATTTTTTAGGAAAAGATTTTTTGAACAAGGAATTTTACAGTGAAAACAGTGTTTTAATATTTATTTGTTATCAGTATGAAAAATCGAAGAGAGAAAAGGCAATAAAAAAAGTAGAAATATGAACTAAGAAACTGTCACAGTAGTGTCACAGTAGTGACATGAACAGTAGTTCGTGTGTATAGTAATATATGATAATGAATGCCTCCAATAGGATGGAGAGGAAGGGCTGGTCATGTCTGCCCTTGAGAAAAGTAACACAGTGACTAATCAAAGTCCAGTAGAGTGGGAAGAAGGGACTCTGAAATTGAATCTGAAAAGCGAATGAAGAATGGAGATAGTTTGGGAGGGAAGCCAGTTTTGGGAAGATAAATCAGGCTTGAACCAGTGAATCCCAAATGACAGAAGTATATCCCAGTGGAAATGACAAACAGGCAGCTAGTGCTATAGTTCCGTAGCACAGATGCAGCTGGCCATGGTTATTATTGTTTAGTTCACGTAGAAGGGAGAGTGGAGGTGATGGTGAAACAAATCCTTCTACATTTTGTCCCGTTTCAGCCCAGAGTCAGTGTTGCCACCTTCCGAGAGCTCAAGGTTTCCTCTAGGGATACAATTGGGTGGGGGCTGCATGGTTCCCTCCTGTTTTCTGTACCTCTCTTTGCTTGAACCAGTAGCAGCTTACATTCAGGTTATTGTTTTTAGGATACAGAAATGGCTGTGGTAGACGTTAATTTCAATTTGACTTCTGATTTAAAATGGTATTACCTGGATTTTCTCAGGCGTCTAAATTCTTAATCCTTTTCTACCTTCTTAGACTCCTGGAGGAGTGAGGTCCTTTATACTTTGAGTGCCAGGTCCTCCACTTATCCTTCATATCAAAATCACAGTGACATTGCAACCATCTCATTTTTTTCTGGCCCTTAGGAAATTCTGTCTTCAGTTTTTTGTTCTCTAGCTTTCATGCTTCCACCCTAGCTTCTGGTCACAAACTCTGTTGACATTTTAAGCTCTTTCTCACTAGAGATATCTTGAATGGGTAGGATTTCAGATGTCTACACTGATTAACCCAGACCAACTTCCTTCCCATCTCTCAGCCTTTGGGAATCCAGCTTTTTTTCACATTTGAGTTTATATGTTTTATCTGTGAAATATGTATTTATATCTCTTTCCATCTTTTTAAATTAGCAGCCTTGTAATTTTTCTTGAACAAGGCCTACTTTTTAGAACATACAGCTATGCATTAGCTTCCTGCTCATTCTTGAGTCACAACAGAATGAGGTCATACAAGTTTTCTATTCTCTTCTTTCTTAACTTTAATTTCATAAATCATGGGCAGGTCTTGAAAAAGTAAAAACGTCTGCAGATGGTACCTGGTCTGTGGATGATATGTCCATCTGCTTCTCTGCAGGCCCCTCCAGGCAGAACGAAGAGGACATCTCTCCACCCCAGGAAGAAAGTCTACAGCTGAGCAGCAGCCCACCTGTACCCACCCTCACCTCTACAGCTGTGAAGAGTAGGCAGCCCCTAGAGGCATTAGAAGAGATGGAAGAAGAAGGTGGCTCAGAATCAGAGATTCCTCAAAGGTGAGGATCATATTGAGAATCTGGGTCTCTGGCTTCCCAGTTTGGTGTCCTGCCATCTCCATCGTGCTGTTTCTGTTCTGTTGTTCCTGGCTTCAGCACTGTCTCCCTCTCTGATTCTTCTCCAGTCCTTTTTCTGTGTTTCTATCTTTAAATTTCTCTTCATCCTTACATTCTGAGCTTTTTCCCTTTAACACTGACCACCTTACCTCCTCTTTTTAGCCTTTACCCTTGCCCCCTGACACTGATCCTCTTACATTCCCAACAGCCAGCATCTTCCAGGCCCCCAGAGGTCAAGGAACTCAGGTCCACAGCATTTCCATACTTTGCACCCCCCTTCAACTCCTCATCTGGGCAATCGACTGACACGGTGAGCTTTTCTTGTCATCTTTGATCTTCACCCCACTGTGGAAGCATCTCCTCTCTTCTAGTGTTTCTATGCCAGTGATTTTCAGACTTGTCTTAATCATGAAACACTTTATTCCAGTATAGTCTGGAGCCCTAGTATGTAAAATTGATATAGTCAAGCTTCTGTGATTGAAGCAGGAGATGTCCTAGAAACCTGCTCTCCGTACTGCCCACTGTTCTTCTCTGAAAGGGCTTGAGAAACTCCCAGGCATCCTTCAAGAAAAACATGTTGAAAACCTCTGCTCTGCCCCATCAGGCTCAGCCTTATGGAAGAGGAGGAGGAAGAAGAGTTAGCAATTCAAAATGAATCAGGTGAAGAATGGCAAGAGACATATAAGGTGAGTGGACCCAGTAACTTCCCTCTTCCTCTCGAATTAGAGGTAGGTAAGAGAAAGAGAAATTAGAATGATTTTCCTGTGTCAATCCTGATGATGCCCTTTTCTTGAAAACTGCTTAGAAGTTTTTGAAAGAATCATAGAGTAAAGAAGGGAGGTTTGTAAGATGCCTTGGACTGCTATTTACTTTTGTTTGTGATATAAGAAAGGATATTAAAAATCCAAAAAGAGCTGGAAGAGCAACACACACACACCCCAACTCCCAAGAAAGTATTGTTAACTCTAAACTGCTGAGAATCTCCTAAGAATTGGAAGGGATTCTAGAGCTATATATAGAAAATCATCCAGCCCAATCTTGCATCCCATTCACTAAGTCTCTTCACCATATACCTCCCTTCCTTCCTCTCTCCTTTATAGGCCTGGCCCATTCTGTGTCAGTCTGTTCTCTCTCTTTTCTATCCTAGCCTTTCTGCTTCCCCAGAAGGTAGTATTAGCCATGGAGTAGTAAAAGCATAGAATTCGGAGTTAGGTGACATGAATTTTAATTCTTATTTCCACTGGTTGCTAATCTTTATCAAATTAGCTCCTTACCCTGAAATAACTTCCATTTCCTTACCTACAAAATGGAACATTTACATAAAATCGCATTAATGAAGGCACCTAATAAACTGAAAAGGGCTGTGTTCTGTCAGGAGTAGCTGCTCTCGTTCTTCCTTAGACCCCAGTCTTCCAGTGGGGAGAAAGGACCACACAGGACAGAGGAATAGAGGTCTTGGACTCAAATGAAAAACCAGTGACATCTTCAATCAGAGACTAGAAGCAAGGTCTCTGTTAAAAAATTCTTTTCTACAGGTCTCTCAGAAAAATTCCATTCTCTAGTTCTAAAACTGAACTAATTTAAAAGTCTATGTCTGGGCAGGCCAGGAGAGAAGTCATTTCTCTGAGGACTCCCTGCAGTCTGTTGCTCATCATCCATCTCCCCTGCCTTTGATAATATTCCCTCTCTGACTGTGTCAGGGGATCTGTTGTGCCCCTTTGCACTTATTAGGAGACTGGAAAAGGAACTTAGTTAATGTTTGGGGTGTGCTGGGAGTTGGGGCGAGACCTTTCTGACTTTGGCCCCATTCTCTTTAGCAACAAAGTAGCCACTCTTCCCCTGGCGAGCACTGGCTGGACCTCTTAGATTCTACAGAGCTGAACATTGAGGTGCGTGCCCCCAAATAGACTGTAGAAGGTAGGTTAAGAGGGATCATGTATCCTTGGAAAATATTGGCAGGTAACCTGTGTTTCCCTGTCAAACAGGTAGAAAGGCCAAAGCCCATGGGTATCTCTCAGGTATCTCTGGAACTTTTGCAAAGAATAGGGGCAGGAAGGTAGATTTGAAATCTGGAGGACCAGGCAGTCATGTGTTTGCCTTTTGAGCTATTGATTATGTCTTTGTGTTTTCCCTTCATCTTTCTGATTATAGGATTTCTGACATGCATCTGTGCCCCTCCCCATCTCCACTCCCCACCTCAAGGACATGTCCGCTTGGAAAGGATGAACAAGAAAAAGAACAAAATGAACCATCACTTCCAGGCCCCTTCCCTTGGTCTCTGAGGGGAGGTGGGGAGGTGGGGGGTGTTGCCTTGCTAACCTAACTGTTCTCTCGAATGATTTTGTGTTGGGATGAAGAAGCCTCAACTTCACTTTCCTTCCTAACGCACCACAGCTCTGTCCCTCTGTGTGTGAGCACAGTGCCTCTTTCCTGCCGTGTTTGGAGAATGGGAGAGGGGAACTTCATCTCAATATTTGAAGAGGAGCACTGCCTCCATGTGTTTAATGGAAAGAGTTCTCCTGTATTTTTGGAATATCATCTGTCCCAGCGTCTTTTGTGCTGTAGTGATAAGCTCAATAAATATGTTTGAATCAGCTGGTTCTCAGTAGCTTAATTTGAGATTGTTAAACTAACAGAGATTAGGTTATTTGCCTGCTGGTATCTGGGGTGGCTCTACCTAGCCACCTGACCCAGTGTGCAGGTACTCAGCAACGCACACATACTTCTTTGTACTTGGGCTCTCAAAGATTGTATTGCTTAGTAATTGAGACTGTGTGGCAGAGGAGTTAGGGAGACATTGGCTGCTTTTGAGTAATTTATTTAAGGTGACAACTTAGGCCTAAAAGAGAGAAGGTACATTTTGGTGGGTGGAAGGTGCAGTGGGGTGCCTTGCAGAACTGTGCCTCTCTCCTGGATTTAGGCCAGGCCAGTCACTAGGGAGTCTTCCTGGCAGCTTTTACCCAGGGGTTCTTTCCAGAGGTAATATAATTCCCTCATCTCTAAGATACCTGTTAGAATTTGGAATTCATAGAACTATAATATCTGAGAGTTGGGAGGAAAAGTAGAAGTTATTCTAAATGCCCAACTCAAGATTTCAAGGTCTCCTTGACCCATCCACCTCCTTCATCCTCACTACCTCCCACCTCATTCTTCACCAAGACCTTCACCAAGTGTACTCAAAAATATATCTCTTATCCCTCCCCTTTTCTCGTTGCCACCATCGTCTCTCACCTAGAATACCTCAAAATAGCTGCCTGAAATCTGCCTTGAAGCTTTGGTGCTTCTTGTTCTGCTTAATCTTAGAGCAAAACAAAATACTTGTTTCCTCTTCTCCTTCTGACAAGTGTTCAAATGTATAAAGAGAGTCATTGTTACTTTCTACTTTGATCATCGTCTTCTACAGTATAAGTAGCTCTTTGACCTTTCCTCTTAGGTATAATTTCCTGTCCTGAGTATCTGCTTTAATGACTGTTTCTCACTACAATGTGATATCAAACTAATAGTCTGCCCAGGAGTCATTACTTCCTAAGTTAAGGTCACTCTGCCATTTGATGGCCAGGTCATATTAATCTACTTTATGGTTAGCTGAAACCATTTCTCCTTCTTTCTCTCCTTCCTCCCTGCTCTCTTCTTTTCTCTCTTCCTCTGTCCTCCTTTCCTTTACCCTCCCCACATTCCTCCCCCAGACAAAAGCTTGAGGAATTTGGATTGGACTTGAGTCTCCTTTTAGGCATGCAGCCCATCAGTGCCCTGGGGGAAGTTAACACAAAGATCTACAGGATGTATTCTGGTGGAACATCTGGGAAAGGAGACTTTTTTGGTTTGTATTTATTTCTTTATTTTGTTTGGGTTTTTAAAATTTTTTTTTTGAGACATGTAGAAAGTACAGGGTTCCCATATGCACCCTCCACACAGAAGTGGTTAAAATAGGAAATTTTAGGTTGCATATGTTACCAGAATAAAAAGTTAAAAAAAAAAATAGTAAAATAGAAACAGTGACCCCTAACATGAGCTGTGAACTATAGGAGCCTTTTTAAAATGAGATTTAGGCATAGATTGGGAAAACTTACATGATATGATAGAAGTCACTAATGGATCCAGATGGGGAAGGATTCCCAAGTTATTTAAATACCAACCAATTAAAGGGACTTCAAGATGAGAAGATAGACTTGGAGGCCTTGTGTAAATGTAGATACCTGCATGCAGCCTGGTGTGGTGGATTGAGCCCCAACCTTAGAATTTGTGGAATTTTTATAATGTCCTCTTCAAATTCTTTGTACTCCTTTTTGAGAGGTTGGGTCTAGGTCCTTTTGAATCTGGGCTTTGTGATTGCTGGACTAATGGAATATGGTAGAATTGATGCTGTGCCAGTTTCTGGGCCCAGTACAAGAAACTGGCAGATTTCACTCTTGGCACCCAGTCACCCTGCTGTGAGGAAGCCCAAGCAGTCCCATGGAGAAACCATGTGTAGCTTCCAGCCCCCAGCCCTAGCTGAGGTCCTAGCCATCATACAACATCAATCTCCAGGCATGTGAATGAATAAAATTATTCCAACCCTCAGCTTTTTGAGTCTTCCCAACTGAGAGCCAGGGGTCAGGGAGCAGAGACCAACCGTCTTCTGCCCTCTCCAGATTCCTGATCCATAGATGCCCCATGGGCTTAATGAAATAGAGACTGTTACTAAGTTTGGGGCAGGTTGTTATGTAACGGTAATAACTGGAACTGGACCTTAAGAGTTCAAGCACACAAGTTTTGGCATCTTTATCAGTTAAAAAATTTAGTTACATAGACATTTACCACGTATTTATATATTATGACACATATATTAAAGCATAATGGGTCAGTTAATGATGAAATAATCATTTTAGATATGAACAGAAAATGCCCCTTTCTCTAAAATAGTATTTTAGAGTAAAAAGAAACTTTTTAAAATTAGGGTTTAACATTTTGTGAAGTTCTGGTTGAGAGTTCAGTTTAAACTGAGTTTCAATGATGTTCATAACTGAAAAACAAAGTACCTCTCAAAATAGATGAAACCAAATGTAAAAAGTACCTCTTTGGCTACCATAACTGCTTTTCAAATAGAGGAATTCAGAACCTACTGAAACTCTTCCAAGTGCAAATAAGAGTGTTCTTGTGGGGAAATACACATTGTTTGGAACCACAAAACCACTCCATTCTGTAGCGTAGAAATTGTGTTCTGTGGTCCTAAGCTTTGCGGCAGCTCTCTTCCTCAGACAGCTTACCATATTAGAAGCCAACTGTGGCATTTGGACCCCAGTGAGGGCACAATTGTCCATCTGTACATCAATATTAATAAAACTTAATTCCCTTCTATTTTCATCTTTAAAAATTAAGCATGGGAATAATTTCTCAAGCATGACATCTGTGGATATTTTGTGTATTACCTGAGGTGCACACACCCCGCTTGGAAAACCACTGCTCTTAAGGACACTGTGCTGTGAACCCTTTGCCAGCCAAGGGCTGGTCTGTGGGCTTCATGGGCCGCAACCCCAATTGGCCAGGCCCAGGCCCGGCTGGAACCAGAGCTGCAGCTGGCTGGGGCATAAGAGCAGAGGCTCTGCACGGGCTGGGCCTTACCCAGGGCAGAGTGATACTGAGCAACACTTTCATGGGCTTGCACTGCCATACCTGGCTGTCAGCATAATATTGAATTGCTTTGAAATCGTTTTAAAATAATTTTCAGTAAGACATTTTTTAAACCCAAATTGTTGCCATGAAAGTCTTCCAGAAAGTGAATTATGGGTGTTATCACCTGAATTATGAACTGAAGAGATTTTTTGCCAGGTTCCTGAAAAGAATCTTCATCTAATAGGTAAGTCCCGTGTACTTTGAACTCCAGGCAACACTGACCCTGAGGTTATAAGATGAAAGAAGAAATCGTGCTTGGATGACCTGAGGGGATGCATAGAGAAACGGGGGAAAGGCTGCTTTTCATGCTCAGACATTTGAAGTTTTTTTTGAGTTCCTTACTTTTAGTTCCTTCCCTGGGGATAAAATGAGATGTTGAGATCCTAGAAAGGATTCACAAAACAAGTCACTGTTTAGTGGAGGTTAACTGAAAGCCCCTAAGTGGTTTGCGCTGGAGTAGCTTGGGTAAACAGACACTTAGAGGGCTGCGATCAGGAAGAAGCCGAGAAATAATGAGAACAGTGGGAAACTCACCAAATAGAACCAGGAAGGTTAGAGAAGACCTCTCCTGAGCAAAGGAGGCCAGAATCCTGGGGACACTTACGAGGAAAACATAATTAATTTTATTGAGTAGTTGGAGAACCAAGGGCAGGATAGTGCGGTGCAGGTGGGCAGAAGCAGGAGGGAGTCTTTGTGGTTGCAGTATCCTCTCCTGAAGCCACATCAGAGGATGACAAGAGGCATCCTTGCCTAGTCATTGAGCACGTGGGCTCCCGGGGGTGAGGTGGACCCAGGAATAAACCCTTGGCTCTTCACTGTGGGGTCTGAGGACTGCTTTTTATTTTATTTTTTTTTACATAAACCTTGTAGCTCAACTTTAATGTCTTTGAAACTGTGTGCAGGAGAGGCATTTCAGCACAGGTGTTAGGAGTGTGGGTTCTGCAGCTGCAGTAATCTGAGTTCCAACCCTGACTCCACCGCTTACCTTATGTTTGCCTTGAGACCCCAAGTGAGTTGCTCTCCTCATGAAGGTGAGTCCTTTGCAAATAAAGCAGGACAGATGGAACATGAAGTATATGCTCACATACTACCTCTAACTTACATTACTTTGATAAAAAGTAAAATGTAATGGCTCGAGTAGTAGAATAAAAGTCACCTTTACCACAACACTTAAAATATATGCAAAAATAAAATAAATGTAGCAGTTACGAGATTCACTCTACAGACTTGGATGAGCAGAGACTTAACTTTATTTTCCTCTACAATTTAATTTTTATTTCAAGCTCTTTTCCTGCCTGGCTGCCAGGAAAATTTAACCCCTTACTCTTCCAACTTCCATTCTTTTTGCTAGGGTTGTGTCAAGTGCCAAGACACTGGGGTGGCAGGCGCTATATCCCTCTGCCCACACAGCAGATCCCTCTCCACTGCTTCTGTGCCAGATGTGGCCACAGGCATCACTTCAAGTCTTGCCATGGGCCTGTGTACCGAAACTCACTACACAGCCACCCCACACTGGGGTCTTGCCGCCCCTCAGAGATCTGCTTCTCTGCTTTGAATTCAGAGCATCTCCGTCTCACTTTCTCTTTCTGCCTCACAAGCTGGAGCTTCTTTCTGGCTCGTGAGATAAGTTCTCCTTTCTTCCCTGGTTTCTCTCTAAACTTTACCTGAGCCACAAGTTTTCCAAGATTCTTGAAGGAGTTGGACTTTTGAGACCATAAGCTAGATAGACTGGCAAAAAACTTCTGCTTCACTCCCACCCTATGTCACCCCTCTCTCTGAAGCAGTGAACTTAATGACAACACTGCTTGAAAGGAAGGGAAAAGGGAATACTAGGGAAGACAAATTTGGTTGTCTCAAAAACACTATCCTGCTATGAAACTGGATTTTCATGGCCATTTCACTTCCTCAGTGTGGTGAGATAAGGCCCTATAATAGGACCCTGTATTTCAGTCTTAGGAACTGAGGCATGTCCTGAGCAGCTGCCCAGGTTTCTTTCTACATTGGGTCTGACCAACCTATAGGAAGAACAGGACTGCTCATGGAACAATGGGTTGTTTCCCAGAAAGGAGGCTATAGTAAGGAGACCACACTGGGGACAGCCCTTTACCTTGTTGGGAGAGGCACAAAAAGCTTCATCGAGTCCTGTGTTATCACATCATCTTCCACACACAGCACAAAGAAAGGGGTGTCTTGTAGGAAAGGATGGCTGCCAGCACGCATGCAGGGCCTGAGCCAGGCATGAGCAGGGTACTGTGCCTGCCTAACTTAGTTAAGGGACTCAGTGACCCTAGAACACACAGAGCAGTCTTGGTGTCGTGTTATTGCGTCTTTGGGAGGTTGTCACTTTGTCTAAGCTTGCACAACTATCAAATTGTGGCGCCAGTTCCAACTCTCACTGGTGTAATTCTGGAGACCACAAGGGCTTTACACTGCAGCGGGATGTGGGCTGTGCCTGCAGGGATTTCATGAGAAATGTCCAAGCCATGAAGGTGCCCTACCAGTCCTGTGACATTTTAGCCTGTACCTCCAGGACAAAGTGGAAAGAGGCCAGCAAGGCAGTGTTTACAGTGCTAGGTTTAATGAACTTTTATGTCTCTGGAGTTCAAAATTCTGGAGACTGTTCAGAAATAGCTGAGCGAGTTCTGCAAAAGGACAAAGGAAGACTTGCCCTCAAACACAGATCCAAACATAAAGGTATTCTAGTTAGAACTATGTGGTATTGAAACAGGAGTAATCAAATCAATGGGTAGATCAGAAGAGAAAATCTAGAAGCAGACCTGTTAATTGCAGAAATTAAATTTATGATCAAGGTGGTCTTTCGAAACAGGACAGAAGCAGACTGTTCAATCAGTGGCTTGAGGACATTTAGTGCTCCACTTAAAATGTCACACTGCTATTTTACACTATCCCCAAAACATAATTCTTCACAAACTAAGAATAAATCCTTCTAGAGATAAGCATAAAAACAAAACTATAAAAATATTTCTATACAGCCTTCCCAAGCAATATGCAAAATCGAGAAAGGACAAAGCAAAAGACCGACAATTTTAACATCAAGAAAATTAAAGTGGGGAGGGATGGGAACATGCAAGCTGGTGAAAGAGGACTTTTGCTTGAATTCAGTAAATTTGCATGCTGGTGAGGCAGGAGAGCCAAATCATCAGGATTTAGGAGCATTGCTCAGAGTAAGCTGGGTGGTGTGCAGAGGCATGGAGAGCTGTCCAACACTACACTGAAGGCTATATGGAAAATTGACTGTAGAAAGGCAGAGGTAGAGGCAGGGAGACCAGTTAGAAGACAAATTCACTAATTCAGGCAAGAGAAGATGGTGGCTTGGCTCAGGAGGTGGCAGTGGGGGGTGGTAAGCAGTTGTCAGTGTGAGGGGGAAAGCGAAGAGGATTTACTGAAGGGTTGGGTGGGAGCAAGATGTCAAGGATGACGAAGTTGCCATCAGTGTGGTGGGAAAGGCTGCAGAGGGAGCACAGTTGTGTTTCGGACTTGCTGAGTTTGCCAGTTAGACATCCAAAAGAAGATGTGAAGTAGGCAGCTCTGGATACAGGAGGCTGGATGAAGTTCAGGAGAGATGTCTGGGCTGGGATTCAGACACAGGCCTCGGTGGTACCAGAAGTGTTTAAAGGCCCGTACAGGTGGCCCTGATGAACAAGGAGGGGCAGGGGGCTCTGAGGTTGGCTCTCACCCAGCCTCCTGCTTTCCTGCTCCTTCTCCCCCAATTCCTTCACATCCCCTGCTCCTTGACTGGGAGAAGGGCAGAGGTCAGAGGACAGAGACTTGTTTCTCTTGAGAAACCAGTACTCCTCCCTGCAGCATCTGTGCCTCCCTCACCACTCACCCTTCCCCAGGCTTGTGAGGGAACCCTGTCCTACTCCCACAGAAGCGCAGCCTCTGGGGACAGGGAAAACCTGGTCACCTTCCCTGTAAGGCTCCTGGCAGAGGGGAGTCAATAATCCTCTTGTTTTTCACCTCCTCTGTGGTAGAACTGAGTAAAGGAAGTGGGGCAGGGCTGTGGGGAGCCCGTGTGCACGGCTGCTTCCCCTGGCCTGCTCACAATGTGAGGACTTCCTGTGATGAAGATGAAAACCAGGTGCCATCCCTTACAGCCCCCAGAGCTGGCTGAAGGGAGCATGGATGGGCCGCAGCCCCTGGGCCCACTCCTGGTGCTGCTGAGCCTTTGCATCACTGCAGGTGAGGGAGGGTGGGGGGAGGCGATAATCAGGGCCTAGCCAGAAAGAAAGTGGGGGGGGGGGGGGACAGAGCCCTCAGACTTTCCATCCCTGTACTCTGCAGGGACCCCTGAGGTGTGGGTACAAGTTCAGAGAGAGGCCACCAAGGTTGCGTCCTTCACTGTCCGCTGTGGATTCCTGGGCTCTGGCTCTATCTCCCTGGTAACTGTGAGCTGGGGGGGGCCCCGATGGGGCCGGAGGAGTCAGGCTGGCTGTGCTGCACCCAGAATTCGGCACCCAGCATTGGGCCCCTGCCCGCCAAGTCCATTGGGAAACCACAACCAGCCTCTCCCTCACCCTGGAAGGGGCTGAGGGGAGGAGCCCCAGTCCCAACACCACCTTCTGCTGCAAGTTTGCATCCTTCCCTGAGGGCTCCCAGGAGGCCTGTGGGAACCTTCTCAGCACAGACCAAGGTGGGCATGACGAGGAGCGGGGCCCAGGGAGGGACAGGGGGCACTGGCCCCATCTGGCCCGTCTTTCTCTGTGCACAGGGATCCCTGTCCCCACTTCAACTCCCTTTCTGCGGGCCGACCTGGCTGGGATCTTGGGGGTGTCAGGGGTCCTCCTCTTTGGCTGCTGCTTCCTCCTGCACCTCCTGCTTCGACAGAGGCTTTGGTAAGACCCAGCCCGCACCCAGGCCTGATCTGAAGCCCCACACCAATGGGCTAGCTATAGTCCATGCCTCTGACTCCTCCTACCTCTCTCCCTAGGACTGTCCCTAAGCTTCAGCCACCCCTCGCCAGCTCTCAGACACAGGTGCGAGCTCAGGTGAGGACTGGGGCTTGGTGTCTGGAGCAGGGAGCTGAGTGGGTCACAAGGTGGAGTCTCCCTTGACCTTCCTTCCCTGTTGCTCCTGCAGGCGGCCGGCCGAGCCTCCCTGGCACTGCACATCCCTTACAACACCATCCACACCAGTTACCTCCACCCAGCAGCCCTGGACGTGGCCCACCGCCACCAGCGGCTCTCCCCCAGGGTGCCCCTGCCCACCTCTGCCCGTGGCAGTTTCATCTCCGTAGAGAATGGACTCTATGCCCAGACAGGAGGGGAGCCTCGCCACACCGGTCCCACCCTCATCCCTTTCCCTGACCCCCTGGAGCCCAGATCTGTGGAGGGGCGCTTGGGAGGAGTTCGATGAGAGACACCCCACGTGCACCTGGCCTCCCTCCCCTCCAGGCTCTGGGACTCACTCGCCTCCTGCGGGGCATCTGCATTCCGGGTCCCTCCGCCTTCGCACATCTTGTTTCATTCTCAGGGCTCCACTAAATGTCTCCGCACACACGGGGCCAGCTGGAGCCCGCTTGCTGCGGATGTGGGCAGCGTGTGTGCATGTGTGGGAGCTTCTGGGTGTGTGCCCCTGTACGTGAGGTGCCAAAACCCCATCCAGGTGGTTTCCTGTTTGAGTACTACCCCAGTTCACTGTCGATAAATAAGTCAGCAAAATGGTTTGTCTGACGTGGGTCTGGGCTGCCTTTTGTTATTGCATGGGCAAAGGGGTTAGAGACAGGTGCAGTCTCTGGAAGGCAGGGCCAGGTGAGAGCCAGATGTGGAAGGGGACTCGTCCAGGCATGGGGTTGGCCCAGGGGTGGATGTGGGGCAGGCGGAGTGGACTGGGCTCAGTGGTCTCCCCCTTCCCTGGGGGTGGGTTTCTCCCTGGACCTTTGGGCTGCAATGCTGGGCCCCATGCTGGCTGCCACACCTGGGGCTGGACAGCCAGGGGTGAGGTTTGTTGGCCTTCAGGTGGGATGGGCCCCACTCAAATCCCACCGTGTTCCAGGACAGCCGCAAAGGCTTCTGGGTCAGGATGCAACCGAGGCAGGAGCTTCAGCCTGAGAAGGACCCGTGGTCTCACCTGACGTCCCTGTGATGGGCTCCCTGAGATGGCCTGGGACTGGGGGGCTGGGACCCTCCTTCCACAGAGCTGACCTAGTGGGGGCCCCACCACAAAGCTGCCTGCCGTGACTTCCTCCAGCTCCTCTCCTGTACGGGGGCACCAGGCACTACTCCTCCCGCAGGGTTGAACATATGCTCCCCTGCCCACTGCTTTTCCCATTCCAGCCAGCGGCTCCTGGAGACAGGCCCCGCAACCTGGGCCCCTCCCCCAAGAAGCCCTCAGCACTGGCCTAGCCTGCTCCGTGGTACCTGCAGGGCTGGGGGCTTAAAACAGAAGGGAGGGGGCTGCAGAGGTCCCCGAGGAGGTCAAGGAGGCAGGGTCAGTGAGGGAGGGGGGGTCATGGCCCAGCAGCCTCTGGATGGTGTCAGGACGAGGGACAGGGGCCTGGGAGAGATGGGGCTTGCAGGGGTCTCAGAGGAAGCCAGGTCCAGGTGGGGGCGGGGGGGCCTCCCCGAGAAGCTTAGTTTCTCTAGGAAAGGAATGGTCATGGGATAAGGGGGGAGTTCTGAGGGACACCCGCCCCCGGGGCCCCCAACCAGGGCCACTTGCCCATAAGCTCAGGAGATCACAGCCCAATCTGACCCTGTGGTACCCGAAGCCAAAAAGCTTGGGCCAGGAAGTCTCCCCACTGCCCAGGCCCACATGCCAGGTCCACCACATGTCTGGTGACAGACCCCGAGACACCTGAACTGAGGAGATGGGCCGTGAGGACCCCCCCTGGACCCCAGACCCGGAGCTGCCTCCCCCACAGTCTCTAGGCCCCTTTCCCAGGCAGTCTTGGAGATCATTCTCTGCTACCTGTTCATTCGAGGGGAAGGAGGGGCCAGCAGAGAGGCAGAACTGAGTGAGCCAGGCACCACTCCACCGCGCGTCCTACTGCCCCCACCTCCGCCCACCCCCTCCAGTCCTGATCCAAGATGAGGCGGGCGCTTTCCCCAGACCTGGCTTTGCATCCCAGGGGCGCGCTCCCCTGCTGGTGGCCCCGAGGGGCCTCAGGAGCACGTCCCTCACTCAAGGGCGAGCCCGCTGAGGGAGACTGTAAACCAGGGGGCCTGAGGGGAAGGCACTGCTAGGGGCCCCTTGGGCAGCTGCGGAGCCTGCGGGGCAGCGCGGCCTAGCGCCAGGCCCGGGAGCGCCTGGGTGGAGTTGCCGGCGGGGCCTCCGGGCGCGCCTGGCCGGGCGGGAGCGCCCCCCAGCGGCCGCAGCTCGGTCTGCGCGGGGCGGGCACAGAGCGGTGCCTCCCCGGGCCGGCAGCCTCCCCGGCCGCCGCCGCCGCCCCGGAGCCCCCGAGCCAAGCTCGCCGCGCCCTAGACCACCCTGGGGACCCCGCCAGCCTCCCCCCAGTCTCTGCGCGCCACCCCGGCTGGTCCAGCAGCCCGTCCCCGGAGCCCGCCCAGCAGGCTCCGTCCCCAGGCCAGCGCCCATCAGCCCGCCGCTCGCCCTCCTCCCTCCCCTCCGCCGATCCCCGGCCCTCCGGGTCGCCCATCGGCCGGCCACCCTGGGCTCCGGGCCCGAAGGAGATGCTGAGGGAGCGGCCCGAAAGCGCCGCGCGCCGAGACCGGGGACCACGGCCGTTCGCCGGCTGCGGAGCCCGGGTCAGGACAGGGCGCCCCCTGCGCTCACTTGCGGATGGCGGACGGCGGGGGCGGGACGCCTACGGGGAAGAAGTCAGGGCCCAGCCAGCAGGACGCAGGGAGGCTGAGCCCAGGGTGGGATGGAGGCTGACGGGGGCCCTGCGTGGAGCTGGGACGGCCTCCTCCTCCCTCCCGCGTTCTCCGGGTTTCCCCCAGGTCCATTTGGGGAATAATTCCCGGGAGACAAACCACAAGCTGGATCCCATCCTCAACACACGGACACATCCAAATGCACAGCGACAAGCACACCTCACAAAAGCGCACAGGACGCCAAGTCTGTGGCGCAGCCACGTGGGGGTGAGGGTGGGGATCATGTGGGGCATGGGAGAGGTAGGGGCTAGGGGGAGCCTGTCCAACCTCATGTTCTAAAGCCCTACTTGGCTCTGTCCATGGCCACCCAGAGTTTCCATGCTGGGCTCTCAAACGGCTTCATTTCAACATCGATAGAATAGGGTCAACTCACCTAGAAAGGTGGATGTTGGAGAAAAGTCGGAGATGCCGTGCTTGTTAAGTGACAGCTCTCTATAGGGGAGGGCTGGGGGTAGCCGATGAGGCCAGAATTGCCCTGTGCTCCGAATAAAATTGAATCACATTCACCACCATAATAAAAAATGGGGGGTGAGGGAGATTGTGGGTGCCTGGCATCCTCGGCACTGCCAGTGTCCCCCACCCTCCCACGCCCTTGCCCCATCTTTCCACACCACCTCTTTCCGGAGTGCCCAGCTGTGTTCTGGACGTGAGTGTCCAGAGCTGGTGCTGGTGGCTTTGTCTCCTCTGTGACTGTGAAACAGCAGAAGCAGCAGGACTGGGAGACCTACCGGCAAAGAGGAGCTGCAGCTGGGACCTGCTTGCCCAGGATGTGGGTGCATGGGGAGAGAGGAAGGTGGGGCAGAAAGAGACTTCCAGCCTGCTTGCCTGTGCCCTGTGGAGGGCTGGCCGCAAGCCCTCTGCACAAAGATGCTGTGAGGGACTGAATCCTTTCCCCCACAAAGACCTGACCCAGCCATAATGAGGACCCTTGAAGATGTTGTCACCAGTTTCGGTGTGGACTCATCTGTGAAGAGAATCAAAGACCTTATTTAGATGAGGTCAAATTGAACTAGGATGGGCTTTAATCCATATGGATGGCTTTAGTCCTTATAAACAAAGGAAATTAGATGTGGAACTAGGAGCCAGAAGTCAGTGGAAATCAAAGGAGCAGACACAAGAAGAGAGATCCTTATAATACAGAGGATGGCTACAGGCTCCGGGAGAAATCAAGCCCTACTGTTTTAGTTTCCTGGCTGCTAAAACAAATACCAGACAGTGGGGTGGATTAAACAAAAGGAAGTTATTGGTTCATGGTTTTAAAGCTTAGAAGAAGTCCAGAATCAAGGATTCAGCAGAGCAGTGCATTCTCCACTAGGCCTGCCCTACAAGAGATGCTCAAGAGAGTTCTGCGGGTTGAAAGAGTGGAAGATGAATGAATAAATAAAGAACTCTGGTGACGATGCTGACATGGGTAAACAGAAATGCCAGTACTACTGTAGTTTTGGTTTGTAACTCCACTTTTTACTTCCTGTAGGATCTAAAAGGCAAGTGCATAGATGTAATGACAATTCCGTGGTTTTTTTACTCATAATCTATAAACATGTAATTTGTGACAACAACTACATAAAAGTGGGTGATGGAAGAGCATAGGAGCATAGTTTCTGTATACTACTGAAGTTAACTTGGCTTCAAAGCAAATGAGATTGTTATAAATTTGTAATGTTAAATTTAAGCTCCATGGTATCCACATGAAAATATTGGAGAATATGCAAGCTCACAGAGCTCTAAATTAGAGGCAGAGGGAATGATGAGTCTTTTTTTTATTTTTGAGATCTGGGAAGGTTTTAGTAATGAAAGGTGGTGAAAGTGAATGTGATTCATCCCATTGAATGGTGTGCTTGGGAGTGGTTGAGATGGGAAATTTATGTTGTGTATATTCCCACAATTAAAAAAAAAGAAAGAAAGAACAAGTAAAAAAGCAATAACAATTAAATTCAATACATGATCCTGGATGGGACTTAGCAAGAAAGGAGAAAAGGCTCAAAGGGACATTATGAGTACATATGTCAAAAATTGGAATATAGCCTGTGAGCATGATATTAATGTTCAATTTCTTGAACTTGACAGCTGCACTTAAGGTAGGTACGTAAGTGAATATTCTTGTTCGTAAAAAATGTACATGACTGTATTAGGTGGTCAAAGCGCATGATGTGTGCATCTACGCTCAAGTGTTCAGAAAATGGAAGGATAAATAGATAGATAGGCAGACAGGCAGGTAGATTAGATAGATAGATGATAGATAGATAGATAGATAGATAGATAGATAGATAGATAGATAGATAGATAGATAGATAGATAGATAGATGATAGATAGATAGAGATAGAAAGAATGATATGGCAATGATGCAAAATGTTAAAATTGGTTGATCTGAGTATCTGGTGGGTGAGTAGGGGTATGTTGGAGTTCTCAGTATGAGGTTTATATGATTTTTGTAACTGCTCGGTTAGTTTGAAAGTATTTCAAAATAAGAAGTTGTTTTAAATCAATAGATAAAGTAATGAAATTTGAAAACATTCAAATAATCCAAAAGAAGGCAGGAAATGGGAAACAGTGAACAAACATAATGTAAATATCAAAATGGAGGACCTCAATCCATACATATCAGTAATTAAATTAAATGTAAATGTGTATACAGATCAAATAAAGAAGGATAGATAAAAACAAAAAGAGATCATTGCCCACATCCTCCACCAAAAGAGAGAGAGACTATAGGCTACCTACTAGAAACACACTTTAAATATTATGATACAGACAGGTTAAAAAAATGGAAAAAGATGTACCATGAAAACAATAAGCAAAAGAAAGCTTCAGTGGCTGTATTAACATCAGGCAAAGTAGACTTCAGAACTAAGAAAAACCACCAGGGATAAAGAGAGACATTAAATAATGATACAAGGGTCAATTTTCCAAGTATGCATAACAGTGCTAAACATGTGTGCACCTGACACAGAGCTTCCAAATACATGAAGCAAGAACCAATAGGACTGACAGTAGAAATAAGCAAATCTTACAACTGGTGTTGGAAACTCCATTACTCCTCTCAGCAATCATAAAACTAGTAGGGAAAAAACCAGCAATGATATAGAAGTCCTGAACACCACCTGTGCTTATTTGAAAGGAAGTATGCCCCCTAAGAAATCCATGTTTTAATATAAATCCCATTTCTTAAAGGTAGAATCATCCCTATTCAATACTGTATGTTTGAAACTGTAATGAGATCATCTCCCTGGTTGATGTGATTTAGTTAAGAATGGTTGTTAAACTGGATTAGGGGATGGCATGTCTCCACCCATTTGAGTGGGTCTTGATTAGTTTCTGAAGTCCTATAACAGAGGAAACATTTTGGAGAATGAGAGATTCAGAAAGATTCAGAGAGAGCAGAGAATGCTGCAGCACCACGAAGCAGAGAGTCCACCAGCCAGCGACCTTTGGAGATGAAGAAGGAAAACGCCTCCCGGGGAGCTTCATGAAACAGGAAGCCAGGAGACAAAGCTAGCAGATGACACCGCATTCGCCATGTGCCCTTCCAGCCGAGAGAGAAGCCCTGACTGTGTTCGCCATGTGCCATCTCACTTGAGAGAGAGACCTTGAACTTCATCGGCCTTCTTGAACCAAGGTATCTTTTCCCTGGATGCCTTTGATTGGACATTTCTATAGGCTTGTTTTAATTGGGACATTTTCTCGGCCTTAGAACTGTAAACTAGCAACTCATTAAATTCCCCTTGTTAAAAGCCATTCCGTTTCTGGTACATTGCATTCCAGCAGCTAGCAAACTAGAACACCACCATTGTATTAGTTTGCAAGCTGCTGGAATATGATATCCCAGAACTTTTTAAAAGCTTTTAAAAAAGGGAATTTATTAAGTTGCAAGTTTACAGTTCTAAGGCCACGAAAATGTCCAAAGTAAGGCATCCAGGAAAAGATACCTTGGTTCAACAAGGCTAATGTTGTTCGGAGTTTCTCTCAGCTGGAAAGGCACATGGCGACGACTGCTTACTTTCTCTTCGAGAATCTTCACCAGCTTCCCTAGGGCTCTGTCCATTCTCTTGGCTCTGTCAGTTCTGGTGACTCCAAAGCTGTGTCCAAAATGGCTCCCTTTTAAAGGGCTCCAGTAAGCAACTCCACCGTGAATGGGTACAGATGCAATTCCACGGAAACCATCTAATCAAAAGTTACCACTCATGACTGGGTGGGCCGCATCTGCATGGAAATAATCAAAAAAATCCTACACAGCAATATTGAATGAGGATTAAAGGACCTGGCTTTTCTGGGGTCCGCAACAGATTCACCAACTGGCATGACCATTAGCCAATTTGACTTAGTTGTCGTTTACAGAACACTTCACTGCCACCAGCAGGACACTCATCATTTTAAAGCACACATAGAACATTCACCAGGTTAGACCATATCCTAGGCTATCAAATGAACATGAACAATTTTTAAGGAATTTGAGCCTGTTCTCTGCCCATATGGAATTAAACTAGAAATCAATAACAGAAAATCCCCCCAAATTTGGAAATTGAACAATACAGTTCTAAACAATCCATTGGTCGAGGAGAAAGTCTTGAGGGAACTTGAAATATCAAGGAGACTAAAATATTAGTGTCCCTCCACCACCACCCCAAAAGAACATATGTTCTACTCGTCTGTTGACAAGGTAGATAAAGGGAGCATCAGACACAAGGTTTTCACAATCACGCAGTCACATTGTGAAAGCTGTATCATTATACAATCATCCTCAAGAAACATGGCTACTGGAACACAGCTCTACATTTTCAGGCAGTAGAACATATCGAGGAGGGTGGGTGGAATCCAGGCTTTGCTGGTAAAGCCCTAATGTTGCCTCCAGGTCCCAAGACCAGGGCTGCCACACAGGGAGAAGGGAGCTGGGGCAGGGGGGCCATGTGTCTCCCAGAGAGGAGCACCCTTGTGTTGGGAAGGAGGGAAGAAAGGAGGGAAGTACAAGTTGAATTCTTGATATTCTCACAAGCAGTGTGGACAACCAAAGCTAGAGGCTGAGCCCCCAGTCTTGGGGTTTGTTCATATGAAACTTAACCCCACAAAGGATAGGTGAAGCCTACTTAAAATTAGGCCTAAGGGCGGGCCGCGGTGGCTCAGCGGGCAAAGTGCTTGCCTGCTATGCCGGAGGACCTCGGTTCGATTCCCGGCCCCAGCCCATGTAACAAAAACGGAGAAACAGAATACAATAAAACAAGAAAATGTTTAAAAATGTTTCCCTTTCTTCCTTCCTTCCTTCCTTCTATCCTTCCTTCCTTCTCTCTGTCTTTCCTTTAAAAAAAAAAAAAAAAAAAAAAAAAAAATTAGGCCTAAGAGTCATCCCCAAGAGAGCCTCTTTTGTTGCTCAGATGTGGCCTCTCTCTCCAGCCAACACAACAAGCAAACTCACCACCCTCCCCCTGTCTACGTGGGACATGACTCCCAGGGGTGTGGACCTTCCTGGCAACGTGGGACAGAAATCCTGGAATGAGCTGAGACTCAGCATCAAGGGATTGAGAAAACCTTCTTGACCAAAAGGGGGAAGAGTGAAATGAGACAAAATAAGTGTCAATGGCTGAGAGATTCCAAAGAGAGTCAACAGGTTATCCTGGAGGTTATTCTTATGCATTAAATAGAGATCACCTTTTTAGTTAAGGTGTAATGGAGAGGCTGGAGGGAACTGCCTGAAAATGTAGAGCTGTGTTCCAGTAGCCATGTTTCTTGAGGATGATTGTATAATGATATAGCTTTCACAATGTGACTGTGTGATTGTGAAAACCTTGTGTCTGGTGCTCCTTTTATCTACCTTGTCAACAGACGAGTAGAACATACAGAATAAAAGTAAATAATAGGGGGAACAAATGTTAAAATAAATTTAGTTTGAAATGCTAGTGAACAATGAAAGGGAGGGGTAAGAGGTATGGTATGTATACATTTTTTTCTGTTTTCATTTTATTTCTTTTTCTGAGTAAATGCAAATGTTCCAAGAAATGATCATGATGATGAATATGCAAATATGTGATGATATTGTGAATTACTAATTATATATGTAGATCGGAATGATCAAAATAAGAATGCTTACGTTTGTTTGCTGTTTTTTGGTATTTAAAAAAAAATTTTTTAATTAAAAAAAAAGAAAAAAAAGGAGGGAAGTAGCAGAAGGGAAACTTTAACACAGAACAAGCTACGAAGTTTTTTTAAGTATCCAAACAGTTCGCTCTGTCCCCTTGGCCCCTGGCCTCCTCATCTTGGGGCATCACTGGAGCTTTTTAGAAAGTCCACCTCTCTCATCTGGAAGGAGACGCCGGGAGCCAGGGAAGAACCCCAGAGGCGTCCAAGTCCACTCACAATAGGAAGCGGGGCCAGGACGAGGAGTCAATCCCCATGGCCAGGGCTCTTCCCTCCAAACCTTTCTGATTTTAACCAGCGTCAAGGAGACGTGAGGTTTCGTTGAACAAAAAGCTTTTCCATGAGGTGGGAGGATCTCGTTCTCAGGATTTATTCTTCAGCTGGGAAGCGTCCTGGCCATGTGAGACTGAGAATCAGAGTTGGGATCAGGGGTACAGTGTCCAGGACAGCAGTAAAGCGGGGTGAGGACCACAGGGGGGTGAGGCCAAAGGGGACCTGGTCCCTGACCCTGCTCAGCCTGACGTCAGGCTGCCCCAGAGCCCTGCTCCCTGCCTCCAAGACCCCGGCCTGGAAGCTGGGGTTGGTGGAGCCTCTGCTGTCACCACACCCCAGGGGTTCCCCCCAAACTCCTGTGTCCCTTTGGGGTCCTCAATACCCACCTTCTCGGGTCTTTCGCTTGGACTTTGGCATAGAAGGAGAGTCCCTGTGAGTGAGCCTGCCTGGCCACTCCCAGCACTCCATGAAGCCCAGATCCCATCAGGAATCAGCTCCCATCCTTCCTCAAGGGGCTGCTGGTCCCCAGTCCCCTCTGCTGTCTTGGGAGCCTGGAAAGGACCCCTATCCCTACCCCACCCACCCTGCTCCCTCCGAGCTTTGGGGAGTGATCAGCATGGGGGACAAAGAGCCTGCTTTCTGCTTAGACTCAGACCCATCCAAGCCTGGGTTCCCGGGGCCTGATCTCCACATTCTCAGGCTTGGATTCTGGAGGCTGATCCTCCCTCTCTCTGGTCCTGCCTCTTCCCTGGACCATGAGCTGCAGTCAACACTCGGCCGCCTCCCCTTCTCGATAACTCCACAGGGCTTTGTGCCAACCCAGCTCTTGATGGGCTTGGGTCGGGGCAGCCCGAAAACCAAAGGACACGTCAGGCACAGAATTAGACATGGCTTTTATTAGGACATACAAGCAGGAGAAGATCGTCCACGGTGGTGGCGGCCATGGACAATGAAGGTTAGTGCTCTGCAGAGATGGCAGGGGCATGCAAGGGCTCAGAAGGGATGAAGGCAAGGGTGTGAGAACTGAGTTCCAGTAGGGTCTCGTGGCAGGGGTTTGGAGGTTTGTCATCAGCAGTGATCAAGGGAGGGAAGTTTTAATGCATTGTTTACGATACCATCTGTACATTCTCCCCCCACCCCTGAGGAGAAGGAATGACCTTTAACTTCTGTCCCAGTCATCGTAGGTGGCTATGTGCAGCCTTATACTCAATATGAAAGGGGGGCCAAGGCCCTGGGTCTCCACAGGCATCTGTGCCACACTTTTACACACCTGTTGGTGAATTAGCACGCACTTCCACCCTCCCAAGCACAGGGAGAAGGAAGGAGAAAAATGGAGTGAAGGTATAAGGGCAAGGTGGACTGACATCAAGTGTCATAGAAAGTCAGAGAGGGACGTGAGGCTCAGAGAGGTGAAATAACCTCCCCAAGGCCACACAGCAAGTTGTGGATCCAGGAGAATGACCCAGGAGTGTGTGCAAGTGCCTGCTCCTGCATATGTGAGTGCATCCATGTAAATGCCTGGGGCTGTTTCACACCCATTTGCAAAGCTTCAGAATCAGAAGCCCTCTGGAGGTGGGGCTGGACACAGAAAATGCATCCAAGACACTGTAACCAAAGGAGTTAAGAATTAACAAATAATTATGATTAATGAGTCATTATATAGATGTTTTTCTTCTTTCTCTATTATAGAATGGCCAAAAGTTAATACCTAAAATTACTGGAACTCAACCAGTCTCACCCTTGTTTATACTTACTATCTCAATGGTTATTCTAGCCTAGCTGGGTGAGTGGGCCATCAAGGTAAAAGTGGACTGGGAAGTTAGTCCAGTGGCTCAAGTCCCCTAAGCTTTGGCTTGAAGGCTTTGCTTCCAGAACAATCCCCCTTGCTCTGACGTCTAAACCTTTCTGTTTTCTGGGTACCATCCTATGCAGGGTTAGAGCCACTGACCTGAACTTTTCTGTTGAGTATATTCTTGGGAAATAAGTAATCCAACAATTAGTTGGTGGTCCTACACTCTTCTTTTAATTAATTTGAATTATTAGATCTATTTCACTAAATCTGTGACCCGGACAATTGGAGAAGGTCTTTATCTTTTCTCTGAGGCAGCTCTCGGGGAGTTTAGGAAAATTCCAGGGACGGGTTCTCTCTAATATTCAGGTTTCTTTACAGTAATTACAAAGCTAAAGCTTGAACGCTGCTGCCCGGAGGGTTTTGGGTTTTTCTTTTCTTTCTTTCTTTCGTTTTTCTTTTTTAATTTCAGAAGTACTAATTTATATATTTACATAAAAATACCTATTTATTTTTAAGCAATTTGAATGGAGCTCTTTAAGAATTTTTTGTTAATTTGCTATTATCATCCGGAGGTATGAGAATATACATTGAACGGGTAGACAGACACAAATGAAAAGTTATTCACATAGAAACACAGAAATACTTTTGAGAGTGACAAATAAAGGATTGAATATGCATCATTTCATGTCATTTCTATCCTTTTGCAAAACAATTTTAGAGCCATTCTCAGGCGATTTTCCCCTGCTTTTAAATTATATTGAGACCAGACTGTGTTACACTAATAAACCTTTTACTCATAGGCACATAACTGAAGTCTTTCCAGTTTTTCAACACAGCCCAAAGGTTCCCATTTTAAAGAATTTCTGTAATCAATTTCCAATTAGGAACCTGTTAGGTCTCAGAAAGAAAATTCTAAGAGCAAATGGAAGTCTTGATGCAGAGGCTCCCTCAGCCCCCTCCTCAGCATCCTAGGCAGGTTCAAGGATCCAGATATAACCCTGTTACAAACCCGCCACCTGGTGGGCCCCCTCCCCTCTCGGCATCACTGTCCCGTTAAAACACAGCTCCCAGAACAAGGAGCCAGAGTCATTTTCTCTTTCTTCCTGCTGGTTCCCCAGGTGGGAGCCAATTTCAGGCTCCTACTTGCTTTTTGCCTTTCACTCTCCCACCTGCTTTCACCCTGCTTTATCTCATCAATAAATCTTTTAACCTTTGACTCGCTGTCTCCGGTGGAATCCTTAAGGACCCTGTGCCTGAGAGAACCCTTGCCACGAATGCAGTAAGACACCAACTAACAAATTTAAAACTTAACACTTACTATACTTTTAAGTAACACACCAATTAATAACGAGACCAAACACACTGATTAATAATTAAACAGGCATTCTTATGTCTAAGTAACACACTGATTAACAATTAAACACTCACAGCACCTAGGTAACACATCGGTTAACAGTTAAACAGACATACCTAATTTCATTGAACACCAGTTAATTGTTGGATGACCTATTTTACAGGATGGATGACTTATTTTACAAACTCAGGTCAGGGCCTCAAACCCTGTACAGAATGCAACCCAGAAAACAGAAAGGTATAGAGCCAGGGGGATCATGCTGGACGCGAGACCAAGGCCTAAAACTTTTAAATCCAAGTTCAGCAGGCCGGGCCTCATTCCTTCTGTCTCGTCTGTCCCTGCCCCCAGGGCCTAACCAGCTGAGGCGGCTGGAGGGAGGGACAGGGAGCAGAAAGATGGGGGCACAGGGTGCGGGAGAGTTGGTTAGCATTCTTTTTACTGGTCCTGGAGATCAGAAATTGTAGGCATGGTAAAAAAATGCTTCAGAATAGGCCATGTTTGTTAAATTTTTTTTTTCCAATAATAGCTTTGCCACGTCATTATAGTGATCAGAGCACTATTAAAATATGAATAGCCTTGGGTGAAAACCCTGTGTCTGATGCTCCTTTTATCTACCTTGTCAACAGACGAGTAGGACATATGGAATAAAAACAAATAATGGGGGAACAAATGTTAAAATAAATTTAGTTTGAAATGCTAGTGATCAGTGAAAGGGAGGGGTAAGGGGTATGGTATGTATACATTTTTTTTTCCATTTTTGTTTTATTTCTTTTTCTGAATAGATGCAAATGTTCCAAGAAATGATCATGATGATGAATATGCAACTATATGATGATATTGTGAATTATTGATTCTATATGTAGAACGGAATGATCAAAATAGGAATGTTTGCGTTTGTTATGTGTTTTTTGGTATTTAAAAAAATAAAATTCAATTAAAATTTAAAAAAATGAATAGCCTTGGGATAGGAGTAACTGAATATGCTCTAATTGTCAAATTTCAGTAAATAAAATGAAAGGTCTTTGAGAGATACGGAAAAGTTTTCTTAGATTTAGGCTAGAACAAATTAAACAATTGCAGTATATATTTCCAGAGCTTGATAGTCAATGTACTTTTAAGGTTGTTCGTAATTATAAGATATTATGAAAGCAAATAATTTTTTTACCTTCAGTAGAAGGAATAAAAAAGCAAAAACAGCTGCAAAAAATTGCAGTGACAAAGTCCAGTCTGATTCCTATAGTGATGATGTTTTTTAATAAATACAATTTTATTCTGCATTAGTAGAAATATAAATGAGATTATTATCATCTTGATCACTTGGATTTTAAAGAATCTGGCTTTTTACATACTTTGCCATTTGTTACTTCAGTATGTGGAAGATTATGAATTTGTAGTGGTTTTGTTAATGCTAGTCAGTACATTTTTGTTAGTAAGTACTGGCCTGAGTTGGGAAGACATAATTCTTAGCTTCAAAGAGTTTAAATTCTAGTTAGAATATACTTGTACGAGGGCTTATATGAGACAATAGTAATAAAAGAACAAAATGCTGGAAGAATTTTAAAAAGTAGATAGATTAAGAATGTCCTAAGAAGATCTCATAAAAAGATGACATTTGTAAGACCTTTACATTAGAAAGTAGCATTTGAATAAATAGAGCTCAAAAGTAGCTGTTGTTTTTTTTGTTATTAAAACAACTTTATTTGAAGAGCTACAAAGCTGCTTCCTAAGGAGGAACTCTGTCTTTTCCTAAAAGAGCTTCTGTCGTTTATCACTGCATATGTGGAGGTGGTTTTCAACAAGACAAGACTAATCAGGCTTAAATGTTTAAAATGAAACTTTTCCTAGTATGTAGAACATGGATTTTTGCTTTGTGAGGAATATAGAATGCCCACACAAATGGTATTTTGAAGCAACCCCAGTCTTAAAATTTGTATTGCCCAGTTACTTTTAAGTGTCCAATGAAGAGAGATTATGTTTTAGAAAGAGTCATCCCAAAGGTCATGTTAACCACCCGTTTTTCTAGGATAGACTCATTTTATGTGAAATTAGAGTGGTAGACTAAGTAATACAGCTTTCAGAGATGCAAAACCTAGTTTTTTTAAAGCTGCAATTTAATTTTGTGAACTAACAGTCTTGGTATTGTTTAGTACTTGGGCATACTGCTGGAAAAAAATTTGAATCTTTTCTAGATAGAAATCCTTTAATTATTGGTGAGCTGATTTATATTTCAAACTTCTGACCTTTGAAACTAGTGCTGGATTAGACTGAGATTTTAGGCATATCATAAAGCAATCATTTGTGTGTTGTGAGTATAAGGTATGTAAATACCTGACTGTGCTCTAAACCCAAGAATGCATTTCTTCCTTCTCCATTATTTTGTAGTATCTCTATCTCTTCTACCCTTCATGAATAACTATTATCAGAAGGTAGTATGCATGTTTAAAGAGCTTTGTGAAGTTGTTATCAAATTTATTTCTAATTGTATGCAGGTCTGGATAAATAAAAACTATAAGTGGGACAGATCGTATTCTCCCAATGGAAATGATCATATTTTCCTGATTAAAGAAAATCTTGTTTGTTGCGATCTTTGCAAGCCCTGAATGAATATGTAAAGTAGTAGAAGGTTGATAGAAGTGAATTCTGTCTGCTAGAGTCCATGATGACCAAAATGTGATAAGCCTGTTCATAATATTTCTTTTTTTAAAAGAGAGCTCTTGTGTCAATCCGTGTATTCATAAAAAACTAAAGTTTAGTTAGCTTTCTGTTAAAATAATGTGAGTAGTTAGTCTGCTCTTAATGAAAATGTATAAAAAGCACTTCTTAACCTTGTGAATACTCTGCCTAGAAGATAAAGATATTATATAATAATGTCCTTGTTAAAGTTTATGTTGACCATATCGTCCTTTATTTTAGCACACAAGCCTTCTCACTTTTAAAGGAAAACTGTTACAAAGGCTTTGATCTTTTTCACCTTATAAAAGTGAGGCACTAAAATAGTTTAACTTTTACATAGGAAGTGTTACAATGGTTAAAGGGGATTTTCTCTCCTTTTGTTAGCTAGATATCTATAGGCAAAATGTTATTCATATATTTAGAGATTGTATAAAATTCCTAAAAACTTGACAATATTCTCACTGTCCATATTATATCCTGATACTGATCTGTATAATGCTAGACAACGGTGTGATGTTGTTAGCCATGGTTTTAGTTATTTTGGAAAAAACCCATGGATCAAAGAAACAGCCAAATTTACTTGTAGTTGCACTGCTTTGCTCTACTGCTTCTCAAAAACTATATGTGGTCAGCTTTAGGTCAGAGCTTCATCTGCTATATGGACAAACTTAAAAAGAAAGGCAGGATACATACATATATATATATTATATATATATATATATAAATGTTTTACCTGTTAATTAGCATAACTGTGGTAAATGTGTAAAGGTGAAACAGCTCAAAACCTCTTGTGCTGGTTTGAAAGGAAGCATTCCCCCTAAGAAAAGCCATGTTTTAATATAAGTCCCATTTCATAAAGGTAGAATAATCTCTGTTCAATACTATATGTTTGAAACTGTAATGAGATCATCTCCTGGGATGATGTGATTTAGTCAAGAATGGTTGTTAAACTGGATTAGGGGATGACATGTCTCCACCCATTTGGATGGGTCTTGATTGGTTTATTGGAGTCCTATAAAAGAGGAAATATTTTGGAGAATAAGAGTTTCAGAGATAGTAGAACGATGTAGCCATGAGATGTAGAGAGTCCACTAGCCAGCAACCTTTGGAGATGAAGAAGGAAAACCCCTCCTGGGGAGCTTCATGAAACCAGAAGCCAGGAGAGAAAACTAGCAGATGACGATGCCATGTTTGCCATGTGCCCTTCCAGCTGAGAGAGAAGCCCTGACTGTGTTCACCATGTGCCTTCTCACTTGAGAGAGAAACCCTGAACTTCATCGGCCTTCTTGAACCAAAGATCTTTCCCTGGATGCCTGTGACTGGGAATTTCTATAGACTTGTTTTAACTGGGACATTTTCTTGGCCTTAGAACTATAAACTAGCAACTCATTAAATTCCCCTTTTAAAAAGCCATTCTGTTTCTGGCATATTGCATTCTGGCCACTAGCAAACTAGAACACCTCTGTTATGGTTTAACAACATGGAACAATTGCCAAACGTTTTTATTTCTAAAAGTAACTTCATTTAAGATGCTTACAAGAAAATTTGGGCTCAGATTGTATGCTCTTACAGCAGTCACATTTACTCCTTTTGCTGTTGTTGTATTTTTATACTCCCTAGTTTATTTTGAAAACAATTTTTCTGATATATATCCAAATGAATTTGAAACTACAATGATCTCAAAGTACACATAAATAAAACACTGATTAAAGAACACTTACCATATTACTTAAGGACGTCAGCATAATAGGATTCTCTTTTTCCAGCTTTTTAAACTATTTTCCCCATCTAAGCCAATATATAATATTTGACATTTGGGTTATAGGTGCATATAGAGCAGACGTATTTGTCAAAGTGAATGTAAGATGAAACAGCACACAGTGTCCTTTCTGATATAATTAAATTTTCAGAGGAAAAGTGATCCAAATGGGAACAAAAAGTTGACTTCCTCATGAAATAAACTAGATAAAAATTAAGAATAATGCTAAAGATTTATACCATAAATTATTCTCTTTCTTATCTTTTTAAATTACAAGTGTGGACTCTAGGTATGTCTGAATCAAAATACTTCCGTTCAAGATCATAAACTCCTATGACTAGGGGAGTATGTAATTCACTGAAAGACCCTGTGGTAAAAAGAGAGGTAGTACAGGTGAATACAGAACATTTGTCCATCAAGTTATATATATTGGCTTAATAAAGAGGTAGATAATTTAAAAGTCTCAATGGGTTCAGATATTGATCTGGGCCTGAAAGTGATGTTTTAATTATTAATTAAGATAATAACTAAACATAGTAGAAGGCTAGCCATCACTAGATAGTACCTTAAGGTTAAACACTGAAAAGAAATGATTGCTACAAAACATTATATTTTGTGGTTCTTCTATTTTGTTTTTTCCACTATTTTTGTAATTGGGGCAAGGTAGGAGGTCTGATCTGCTTAAGAACATTTAATGTACCCCATAAGCTGTATGAATCAAAGATTTTTATTAATTCTTCTGCCAAACACAACATTGATTTCCATCTATAATTATTTTTAAGATGAGAAACAAATAAGTCAACTGAAAAAAAATTGTAGCCTTGAGCTATGAAACATTACACTTTTAACACACTGGTTGACTAAAAACCCTAGAACATCACTGTAAACGTGTTAATCATTGTTGGTTTTCAGCAATGAATGGGTGCAGATTTACTGCGAATTCCTCCAAAAATGCACCTAACACCCTGCTGGTACACGGTCCCAAGTTGGAGTCATTCCCATAATAGGGATCTTCAATAATAAGCTGGTTTTGTGGATCACAGCTCCCAAATAGTTTAGTTTTTGCTTTGCAGTTTTTAATGTCACTATCTTTTCTATTCAAATCACTCCAATTGCTTTCATCCCTACACAGTATAAAATCAAATGTGGCAAACTCTTCTTTGATAACTCTTGGGCAATGTGATTCTTAGGAATAGATGCTTCTTCAGGCAGTTTTGCCCTTGATAATCAGGAGGGTTTCCTATCTCATAATCAGATGTTACAGCATTGCTTATCTTCCAATTATTTGAAATAGTTTGATCAGTTACAAGTTTTCTGAAAACTGCTTCTGCAATGGGTGACTGACAAAGGTTACCCAGACAGACAAACGGCACCGAGTTAGGTGGCTGTGCTGCCACCTTCTCAGGCACAAACAGAGGCACAGAGTGAGCAGTCACAATCACTCTTGAGCTTTAACTGCTATTTTTAAATTCTGAGATGTTTTGCTCTTTGTATATCTGTTGGTTCCCTGGAACTTTGGGTATCTGTGTGATGCCTGAAATTCAGGGCAATGCAGCTCTGAGAGTCAGCCTTGCTCCATACAGCAACTGTTAAGAGGGCGGAAAAAGAGATCAGACTTATATTAGAGAGGTGAATGAAGCTGCTCTGGTTAGGACTAAGGTAAATCAGAATACAGAGTAAAAGGTAATAATGTGTGTATTTTAAAACTTTAACTTCTATGTGAGACCAAAAGAAGAGATGTTTCTTTTGTCCAAAATTTAAATTTTCTGTAGCACACTATCTAATTTAACCTGTCTGGTTAAACAATCCAATTCAGCTTCATTTAACATGGAACTTATAATAAGAGATAAAATTTTAATATTCTGCACAAGTTAATGTTATATATTGATGCATTTGAGAGTATTTGTGGAGAAAATGAGAAGATATTTACTAAATCCCTTGAGGAAGTAAAGAAAAAGTAGAACTATTAAATTACCCCACCTGTGGAATTCCTGATACTCTCTTAAGTAATAAAGGCTCCCAATTTAATAACCCAAGTTTTTGATCTTGAGTCTTGCCCTTATAAAACTTATTTCTGCGATAGCAAAGCTAAGCCTACTTATAATCAATGCCTAAAATTTCCCCCAGAAAACCTCTTTTGTTGCTCACACGTGGTCACTCTCTCTCTAAGCTAAACTCTGACCTCCCTGCTATGTTGGACACGACATCCAGGGGTGTAAGTCTTCCTAGCAACATGGAACATGACTCCTGGGGATGAACCTGGCCCTGGCATCATAGGATTGGTTGACCAAAACAGGGAAAAGAAATAGAGTTCAATGGCTAAGAGATTTCAAAATCAAGTTGAGAGGTCATTCTGGAGGTTACTATTATGCAACCAGATATTGCAAACTGGCACAGTATGGCAATCTCCCAACCAACAGTGTTCCTGGAAACCCTAAAGGATTCCCTGCTTATTAAGTTTGTTTTTCAAAGACTTAAAGCCTCTAGATTGTTCCTATGCCAGCTAAACCCTGCAACCCAGAAATACTGTTCTCTCCTAAAACAACAGCCAGTTTCATCCGTCTACCCCATGATATGGGCTGCCCTTTTCTAGCTCAAAGACGTCAGAGCGGTCATCATCCAGAAAGCCCTCAAGATTGGAGGTGTATCAAACAACAGGGAGGAATTGTAACCAAGGAGTTAAGAAGTAACAAATGATTATGATTAATGAATCATTACATAGATTTTTTTCTTTCTATGTTATAGAATAGTCAAAAGTTAATAACTGAAATTCAATTAGTCTCACCCTCGTTTACACTTATATTGGTCATTCTAGCTTAGTCTCAGCCTTGTGTACACTTACTATTGAAACGATAACTCTATCTCCTTTCTTTTCTGCTTATACTCGCTATTGAAATTGTAAGGACTTCATCTTTCCTTGTTAGAATCTATAAAAAACTTGAAACCCCTAGACTCAGGGTGTGCTGGTTTGAAAGGATTTACATGCCTGAGAAAAGCCATGTTTGAACCCTAATCCAACTTTGTGGGAGCAATTGTTTTTTTTAAAGCCTCTTCAGTACTGTATGTTGGAAACATCATAGCTTATCTCCATGGAGATGTGACTCATCCAATTGTGGGTATTAACTTTTTCCTTTTTTGCATGGGCATGCACCAGGAATCAAACCCAGGTCTCTGGGATGGTAGGTGAGAACTCTGCCTGTTGAGCCACCATCGCCCTGGGTATTAACTTTTGAATCGAGGGAGATGTGACTCCACCCATTCCATTACTTCACTGGAATCCTTTAAAAGAGGAAGCATTTTGGAAAAGGCTTGAGATCTGACAGAGCCGCCAGAATGATGAGAGAACCAGAGTCCACCAGCCAGCGACCTTTAGAGATGAAGAAGGAGAACGCACCCAAGAGACTTCATGTAACAAGAAGCCTGGGGAGAAAGCTAGCAGACGTCGCCATGTTCCCCATGTGCCCTTCCAGTTGAGCGAGAAACCCTGAACGTCACTGGCCTTTCAGGAGAGAAGGCAACCTCATGTTGGTGCCTTAATTTGGAGATTTCTATAGACTTCCTCTAATTGCGACATTTTATCTGGCTTAGAACTGTAATCTTGAAATCTAATAAATTCCCCTTTTTAAAAGCCGTTCCGTTTCTGTTATATTACATTCTAGCAAGTAGCAAACTAGAACATAGGGAGACAGATTTGGGGGGCTAATAGGTCATCTGCTCTCCTGCTTTCCACCTAGCAATAAACTCGTTCTCTCTTTGAAACTCCTGTCTCAGGAATTGGTCATTCGAGTGCACTGGGCAGAGAATTTGTTGCCTTTGTCCGGTATCAAAGCCATCGTGCTGAGCGCCCGTCGTGTGCTCAGTCCCACCACAGCTTATGCGTCAACCCCACTGTCACCTAAACCACGCCTGCTCCTTGGAAGGTGGGGGGATCGCTTTTGCCCCCAAATGTGGTGGTGAGAAGAAAGATGTGGGTATCTCCAGGGTACAACTTGCTTCTTTGTTTGCCATTTGTTCTTTCTGAAAACTAACAAATTAACAAAAGTCACGGACAATGATGAGGGCTAGGGACTGTTTTGATACCCAAGAGGAAATCTGGGCCCTGCTACCCCACGGGAAGGTGGCAGTCCTGGAAAGGTGGCAGGGGTTGCAGACTCAAGCAGAGTAAGGTGCAAAGGGGTCCAGGTGGGTGAGTCTCCTCCATCCTGGGGGACATCCACCCGGGGACATCCCAGAGGCCCAGGGAGGCCGTGACAAGGAGGGAGACTCAAAAAGGGGACAGGTGTTTCATTTGATGAATGGCCCCCGGTTGTATCCCTAGAAGCCTTGAGCTCTGAGCTTCAAGCTCATGCTTCAGTGCATGAACTTTATTTTGGGCTTCCACATTGTTCATTTTTGAAGTTTTGTTGGGGGCCGAGGCCAGGACAGAAACCGGCATTAGAATCAGAGAAGTGCCTCCCCTTACCTGAGGAAACGCATGCCCCAGGGAGCATCCTGGTGCAGCCGATGATAATCCAGGGTGCCACCCTGGAGGACAGCCCGAGAGACACAGGGGTGTGTTTTCCAACCTACTTTGTTCCCCAAAGAAAGAAGGTGCAAAAATGCTTTCTGGATTGAAAGATAAGCCCACTGCTGCATTTCAAGTTTGGTCGGGGATCTCTGAGAGAAAATGCACAGGTAGGGGCCAGAGTGACTGAGTCGGCCTGGAAGAGGAGTCAAGGAAGACTTCTTGGAGGTGGTGACATAAGGCTTTAAACACCCAGCTGGAGGCAGGAGCAAGGCAGAAAGAAGGGGTTGGATTGCTATGGTAGGTAAAAGATGGTTCCCCCGAAATTTTCATAGGTTTCCATCTTAGCTGTTTTGGTTATTTCTAATTCAAATAATTCTGTGTCATATCCTTGGTAATGTGGATATTTCTTTTTTATTACAAAGGAATCCAATTAGACTGAAATACAGTTATCAAAATATTACAAAATAAATGTGCGATACGGTAATATAATGCTTCCCTGTTAAGAGATCAAATAATAAGACCCAGGGACAGATCTAATAACCTCCAGGGTTTTGAAGCAGTGATGAAATAAATAATTGTACAAGGTTTCTACCAGGTCAATGGGATCTGAAAGTGTCTGTGCTTTTAATGGTGACAGCAGATGCTGCTACGCTTGTTGCCTTCACTTATAATCTAAAGAAAGGCTACATTTCAGTTAGAAAATAAAGTCATTTTTCCTCTTCCACATCAGAGTTCTGATTCATATCCCCAGGTTGAGAATCCAAGGATATGTAGCTGGGTGTGGGGAAAGAAGCTAAATAGAGGTCCTTGGGACCCCCAGGGTAGAGGTGTCGGATTGCTGATGAGGTTGCACAGTTTCCTTCCTAGTTATCCAATCACTTATCCAAACCCTCACAATGATCATTTCTTCTGCTCATAACCTAATCCCTTCTAACGCTCAGCCCCTCGACTCCTGGCCTCAGGACATGCTGAGTTATAGGAAACTATAGTGGGGAGGGGCCTGCGGGGAGGGGGAGCTATGTGAGCCCCGAAACCCAGGGATAATCGAGCAGGGCTCTCCCCAGCCACGGCTCCCCCTGCCTCCTCCACTTTTTCAGCTGGAGTGAGCGCTGCTGGTTACATTAGATTTGAAAGAGCTGAGCCGTCCTGTTAAAAAAAAAAAAAAAGATCTTTTAGGTCTTGAAGCATGCGACAACATGGATGAATCTTTGAAACAGAATGCGGAGTGAAATAAGTCAGACACAAAAGGACAGATATTGTATGATTGCACTGATATGAACTAAAAAGAATATATAAACTCAGAGTCTTAAAATGTAGACCATAGAGTACCTAGAAATAGAAACTAGAGAAGTGGGGAGCAGTTACCTAATATGTCCAGAGTGCATAACAAGGTTGAATTTTGAATGTTTTCAAATAGATATGGGGTGAGGGTAGCTTGTTAGTGGAAATATTAGCAATAGTGCTGTATTGTAGGTGATTTGGGTTGAAAGAGTTGTTCAGAGTCATGTATGCCACCAATTAACACTACAAATTCAAATAAGTTCTTGTATGAACTGGTAGAAATGTACTACACTTATATAAACAGTTAATGATAGAGTGGTGTTCTAGTTTGCTAGCTGCTGGAATGCAACACACCAGAGATGGGTTGGCTTTTAATAAAAGGGGATTTATTTTGTTGGTTCTTCAGAGGAAAGGCAGCTAACTTTCCACTGAGGTTCTTTCTTACGTGGAAGGCACAAGATGGTCTCTGCTGGCCTTCTCTCCAGGCCCCTGGGTTCCAACAAGTTTCCCCGGGGTGATTTCTTTCTGCACCTCCAAAGGCCTGGGCTGAGCTGTAAGTGCCAGGATGAGATATGCTGAGCTGCTTGGGCTGTGCTACGTTGAGTTCTCTCATTTAAGCACCAGCCAATTAAGTCAAATGTCCTTCATTGCAGCAGGCACACCTCCTAGCCGACTGCAGATGTAAATCAGCAACAGATGAGGTTCACCTGCCATTGGCTCATGTCCACAGCAACAGAACTAGGCACCTTCACCTGGTCAAGTTGACAACTGAATCTAACTACCACAAGTGGTATGAGGGGTGGACACACCTATTGCAAGCTACAGGCTATAACTAACGTAATTCTTACAATTCTTTCATCAGCAGTAACTGTTGTACCACACCGATACTAGGGATCAATCATAGGGGGAAATAAGGGATATGGAATGTTTGTGGTTTTCTTTTTGTGTGTCTATCTGATCATTGTCTTTTTTGGGGTAATGAAAATGGTCTAAAGTTGAGTGTGATGATGATTACACAACTAAGTGATGAGACCATGATATACCGATTGTATCCTTTGGATGGGATATATGATAAGGGAATATATCTCAATAAAGTCTGCAAAAAAATTTAAAAATTAAAATGAAGACCGCATATTATGTTAAAACCAACCAGTGAAATGTTGACTATAATTTTATGATTCCTGGCGCCTGCCCATGAAAAAAAAAAAAAAAGAACCACATTTTAAAGCGCTAAAGAAAGGTGAAAATTAAAGGACTAGGCAAAGTGAGGTCAGGCAAAACCAAGTAAAAGAAAGCAGGTGTGCATGGCAGAAAAGGATAGGAGGTGTACCCCAATATTCTGTTCTCCTGTTTTGCATGAGAACAGAATTTTTCAGCTGGACACATGGCTGCCCAGGGTAAAAACTACATTACCCAGTGTGCCTTGCAGCTGAATGGAGCCACCTGACTTCATTCCAGCCAATGGGATGTGAGCAGAAGTGCATCGTGGGACTTCCAGGTCTTTGCCTTCCTCTTCCTCTGCCCAGTTTCTTGAGGGATGGAACGTGGACCTGTTGGTGACCGTACAAATGAGGGCAATTCCCTGGGGATGGTGTGACAACAAGATAGAAGGATCCTGGGTCCTTGGCATGAGAGGACACCAGCACATCAGCCCTGAGGTCTCATAGGCAGAACTGCCTGGGCAACTTTTGAGAGCTGGAAAATATGCTTACCTTAGCTGAGCTTAGCTGTCTACTTTTTTTTTACTTAGTTCCCTTAACATTCACCAGACCTGTAAATTTTGCTTAGGAGAGTAAGATAACAGAATAGCCTCTAGCTCACCCTGTGGCCCAGTGAATCAGTGACTTCCTCCTCAAAAGACAAAAGTTTGACATTCCTGAGGATCGGCTAGGAAAAGAGTCATGAAGATTCTCCACATAAGAGCTTGCACACCAATACCTAAATCTAACCACTGAATCTGGAACAAGACGTGCTTGAGACAACACAGGATTGAGAAATTGCTTGTGCCCTCCTCACGAAGATCCACTATCATCACTGACCTAATAAGAATGCATCATGCAGCCATTACTTAGTTTTTGACCCCTACCCCCTTTCCTTTGCCTCTAAACACCTTAACTCACATCCCCATTTCAAACTGGTTTGGGGAATTCCTCCAGTTCATTGCTGTTCACCTGTAATATATCATATTCATGCTGAGAGACATGTTTCTCCTTTGTAACCATGGATCAAGTTAGCTCTTCAATTAGAAAAAGTCTTGCAGTATCACTTTGTTTTGAGAGAAATACATGTCTGTCTTATTATTTTGAGTCTCTGACACATGCAGAGTGACATATCCTGATGCGTGTAACAATTAAAATCAGATAGGGTGAAGTTTAAAGGATAAAATTACCAAACAGGACAAAAAGAATCATTTATGAAGACAGTATGGATTTGCCATAAACCAATGTGAACCAAACAACATAATTGCTAAATAAATAACGCTAGAACTACTAGAAATGCAAGAATTTGAAAAATAATTTAGAGTGAAATTACAATGCACTTCTTCCAGACTAAGATAGAGCTTATAACACACACACACACACATACACACACACATACAATTAGGCAAGGACACAGAGGAATTGAATATAACTTATTAGGTGTATATAGTACTTCACATTCCCCCAAAAGAGATTACTTTTTTTATATGTTCTTAGGACGTTTACAAAAAAATCAATCTTCTACTTGACCACATAGAAATTGTGCCAGTTTGAATTTGTTGTGTACCCCAGAAAAGCCAAGTTCTTTAGTACTCGTTCAGTATTGCTGGGTGAGAGCTTGTTTCCACAGAAATGTGACCCATCCAAATGTGGGTAGTAACTTTTGATTAGATGGTTTCTATGAAGATGTGCCTTCACCCATTCAAGGTGGGGTTGTTTATGGGAGCCCTTTAAGAGGGAACTATTTTGGAAAAAGCTCAGAGCAACCAGAGCCCATGCAGCCAGAGACCTTTGGAGATGAAGAAGAAAAAGGCTTTTTTTCATGAAACAAGAAGACTGGAGACAAATTTAGCAGATGTTGCCACATTTGCCATGTGCCTTTCCAGTTGAGAGAGAGAGACCCTGGACATCATCAGCCTTCTTGAACCAAGTTATCTTTCCCTGGATGCCTTAGATTGAACATTTTCATAGCCTTGCCTTAATTTGGACATTTTTGCAGCCTTAGAACTGCAAACTTAACACTTAATAAATTCCCCTTTTTAAAAGCCATTTCATTTCTGGTATATTGCATTTCAGCAGCATGCAAACTAGGACTGAAACCTTAACAGATTTCTAAAAATAAATATTTTGACCAGCCATACTATCTAATTGAAGCCAGTACATTTAGTAAGACATGATAAAAGTGGGGCCAAAAGATATCTTAACTACGTATATTTGGAAATCAAGAGGGACAATCTTAAATAACTTTGGAGCAAAAAGAAACCAAGAAAGGAAATAACAAAATACTTAGAAATCAGTGAGAAGGAGAACATCATACCAAAACCTTAGAATACAATGAAAGTTGTATGTGGAGAAAATATCCTTTTTTAAATGCCATCATTATTGAAGAAGAAAAATGAAAAGTTAAATAAACGATGAAAAACAAAATGTGGGGAGTTGAAAGAGAAGTGTTCACCAAAACCCAAATCCTTCTCCTATCAGGCACACAAGAATCTGAACCCCTATACATGTTTTATATATTTTTAATGGTTATTCTTTCCTGAACAAATTAAAGTAGATGAAAAAATATATATTGTAAAGTAGACATAGTAAAACTCACAGTATTATTTTAAGTTTAAATACTTTATTTATACAAAAAATTATTATTATTTTACTTTCCTGGCTTTAAGGGAAGCCAACTCATTAATAATGAGTTTCCCCATGTACCCGATGAATGGAGAGGACCCTGAGGCCCTTAGAGAATGGTGAACTGCAAGTTAGAAGAAGTCTGATTCCCTAAATCACTGATTGGAGAACAGACATTCAGGAGAAATTTTGACCAGGAACATCCACACTGGAATGTTCTATAAGCAAGAGTTAGACTTTCATTGTGTGACATTACTGGCATTGGGGGACTGTTTGTTACAGCAGTTGGTATATAGTAACTATATACCTAAAAAATTCAAGAGACTCTGGTAAAAAGAAGAAGGAAGAGTAGGAAGAGAAAGGGAAAGTGAGGAGGAGGTGGAGGAAGAAGAAGAGGAGAAGGAAAAAGGACAAGAGAAAAGAAAGACCAGGAAACACTAGAATGAATAGGGATTCAGGTGAGGTGGCTAGATACCAGATAAATAAAGAAAAATCAATAACTTTTCTTTTTTTTGGCAATGAGCACTTAAAAAAATATATCCATTTCCCATACTAGCAAAATAAATGAAATATTTGGCCTGGGATAACCTGTAATCTGTAAAAAGGCACCTTGCGGCCAGCACCACCCTTCACACCCCAGAGAAGTGCTTCTCCACACAGCCTGCCCCATTGCCCCTGATGCACGCGAGGACTGGACCCACTGCCAAAAAGACCTGTGGGTTGTGTCCTTGCTGACATCGAAGACTGGCTCTGTGTGAAGCCCGTGTGAAGGAATCAAGCAGAGGAATTCAAAGGTAACAGAAACGACAGATTAATCAATGGGTTAAATCCTTTCTCCCAGATAACTTGAATGCGATAGATTTTCGCATAACAGATCATTGTTTCCTAGTCATGTCAAGCATCCACTTTCTTCTCTCCGTGTTTCAATTTATGGTACTCACAAATTACCATGCCATTCATAACAGTTGCACATGGCGGCAGCAGAACTTTTCAACAAATACACACACACACACACACACACACACACACACATACATACATAGGGGTCTGACATATGAACCAAGCAAGCTACCAAGTTGCCTTAAAAGATGGTGACAATTGTGATATAAGTAATAGCAATTGAGATTGCAAAATAAAGACATTTTGTAATATTACCTGCTATTAGAACCTCTTATATATGACTCTACTGCAATACTTGAATATCTTGTGTAAAATGCTGAAGTAATTTCCAAATCTAAGCATTGCTTGAAGAATCATATTGAGTTCCAGGTGTCACTGCTGCAGCAGAGAGAAATTTCTTGAAATGGAAATTAGTGGAGGAAACTACCCAAGAACGATTCAAGAAAGGTTGCCGCATTTGGCATCACTGTCAACAAAAAACAAATTAAGTGAATATATTGATAAAGACAACATATAGAGTGATTCCTCTGAAAGAAGGCAAAAAAAATAAATTTTGCAAAGTAAATATATAATAATTTAAGAATTCTACATGTCATTATGCATTCTCCAAATATCACCAGCCCATTAGCGGAAGATCAAGGCTTATGCAATAATAATCAAGTATGGCTGTCCTTTCTTGCCAGTTTTCTTTCGCAGAAAAACACATATTCTTCAATTTTGCATTAGAAAGGTGTGCCTGTTGAGAGAGAGAGTGACCACATCCTGAACTTGATTTATAAATTTAAAATATTTCAACGCAAGGCATGTAGGCTCCTAGTTTTGCTTTTGCTATGGATCCCACAAAGCGAGCCTGGCTTTCACTTTTGGTCAATGACAGTGCCAGCCTGCAGTGAATCTGCCACCAAACCAGAAGGGGCCCAGGGAAATTCGCAACTCTGACTTCACTTTTCTCCCTTCTCCCATTGGAATCCTGATATTGCTTCCCACGTGTGACTCTAACTGGATATCAGTCCAGAAAGGCTCCAGAGAGCACAGCTCAGGGGAGACAAACATAGGAAATGGATCTGCAAGAGAAAAATCAGAGATGTCTGCCTCATTACATGCTAGAAATGTGGTCTGAGTCCACTAGCAGGAATCGAGCCCCCTGTGCTGCAAGAGAAGCAGGTGCGGGCATCCCACAGTGATTTTGACATCTTCTCCATCTTTAGAAACAAAATGCATCCATTGGTACCGAGGAACACTGTGCCCTGCTTGCACCAAATATTTTACTACAGAGAACACAATTTAATCAAGTTCTGTGACAGGTTATGTAATGGGGACAAGGGTTTTTAGGTCAAGAAGATCCAATTTCAAGTATCACCCTGTACTTCGAAGGAGCCTTTTCTTCCTTGGGGCCATTGCACAAGGTCAGGACATGTGCACACTCACTGGCTGGTCCCAGCAGATACAAATTCACACTCAGTTCCCTCTGGGGTCTCCCTGGCTGTTCTATGGATTGTGTTTTCTGGATTTCGGTGTTACTATATTCCTCCCTATTTTTCTCCTTCCGTGAATCACTTTACAACCATTGATCCTCTCCTGTGGACAAGGAATGCAATGAAGCCCTTGGCTGTAACAGTAAGAAGTAGACGTTGGACCATCCTGGGCCAGTGACATGCAAGGACACAAAACCCTGCAGGCTGTGATGAATGGCACGCTGCTTTCAGAACTCCGGTTGAGCTGGACTTGCCAATTCAGGTTTTGTAAGCACGTGCTCAGGCTTTCAGAGTGACAGGTTACTAAAAACATACTGCAAGCAGGAAGAAGACAAAAGAAAAGGATGGCCATGTCACTGATCGTTAATCGTAAATTCTACTTCTGTGAAATACATACTGATGAAATAATTTCCTGGCTTTTCTTCTAACTCTGCCAAGCCACCTGAGGACCATTTGGGGGACCCCAGAGGCAGAGTGTGCTAGAGCCTATTGTTAAATATTCAGGAATGTTGTGAGCTGGTTGTTAAACACAGCCATTAATAAAAATTAAATACTATAAACTCACAGTTAAATTACATTAAAAGTGAAGATGAGTGTGCAAGGTAGTTCAGTGGTAGAATTCTCGCCTGCTATGCAGGAGACCCGGGTTCGATTCCTGGCCTAGGCACTCCCCCTCCCAAAAAAAAAAAAAAAGATTCAACAATGGTGCTGCAATAATGAGATACTCACATGGAAAAAGAATGAAATGTGACCCCAACACAGAACATACAAAAAAAATACAGGTAAAAATAAAATAAAATACAAAATGCTTTAATGAAGGTAATAAACATTCAAACTCATCACTTCCTAATTATTTGATGATATTTTCCTATTATCTATACTGTACATTATCTCTACAAAGTTATTTACACCATTGCGTCTGTCTGGTAGGAATATATCATGGCATGCTTCTTTGCATCTCTGCCCAGCTCTGCAGCTTCCTGCGTTAGGAGTTACATCAGTTGTTGAGGGAGTATTTACACCTTGGGAACTGGCGGACGCTACCAATTGGCAAGTTGTTGAAACATTTACAAGCATCTACCTGCTCTGGTGAGAAAGGGCACAATTACTTCCCATTTCCACAGCTCCCATCCTGGGAGCGCCACAGGGTCAGGTGTCAGCTCTTTGCTCTCATCTCCTAGAAGCTCAATCAGCACCGCTCAGATTGACCAGGAGTTGTAAGGCAGCCCTGTGGCATGATAAGGAAGCTGACAGATGAGAAAACCACCATCACCCAAAAAATGAAACTGAGGGTTCAACAGAGGCAGAGACCACAGAGGGCAGGCACTGCAATCGGAGCATGGGGCAAATGACTTCCCTTCTTTGAAACTCGGTTTTCTAATCTGTAAAATGGGGATAATAACGGTACCTCCCTTCGAGGGTCCGAGTGAGGCCAGGATGAGTTAACACACAGCAAATACTGCAGAGGGCCTGGAAAGCAACCTCTGTCAACACTACCATCATCTTTTGACGCCCTTCTTTTGCAGATCTCTTCGTTCTTTCCATACACGTGTGGATGGTCCCACACACCACGCTGGGTGACAGGGACCAAAGCTATATGAGCCAGTGCCCTGGAAGGAAGACCACGCAGAAAAGGGAACCAGTGTTTTTTAAGGCAGTTCAAGACACTGTTGACTGTTGTCACTGCTTGAGGAAGTGGTTTGGGAGAACGGGCTCAGCCCCGAGACCGGAGGGCACATTCACTGGCCCAAGGACATTAGGCAAAGTTCGTATCCTCACTAGGGGCCTCACTTTCCTCTTTTGCCAGAAAAGGATTGTAACAGACCGTGCCTACCTGCCGGGGCTGCTGCGAAGACTGCACACAAAGAAGCCAGTGCCTGGTAAGTGGGACATACCTTTCCTACCTTTTCCGACACTAACCTTGGGGGAGCCTGGACCTCTCTCTCAGCTTCCAATGGCAAGTCGTCCTGAAGGGTTCACTCCCCTCCTGCCTTGTGTACCCCAGACCTTGGTGACTTGCTGGCTGAATGACTCACCGCACCGTGAATGTCTCTCTAGGGAGGACTCGGGGATGAGAGGGGAGGGAGGGGAGGTTCAGCTGCTTGGAGAAGGAGACAAGGGGGACTTATCATTTGGGTAAGAACCAAGCCGACAAATCAGACAGACCTGAGCGTGCTCCAAACTCCATCCCTGGCCAGCAAAGGGAGCTGGAGTAAGCAAAGTTGACCTCTCTGAACCTCAGTTTCTTCTTCTGTCAGGTGGGAATTAAATTCCTTGATCTCACGGGACTGTAATAAATGTTGCTTTCCTTCCCCTGGGGCAGTGGTTCTTGAACTTTAGCAGGTCTGGAGTGGGGCCTGAGAATTTGCATTTCTAATAAGTCGCTGGACCATATTTTGACCCTACTCCTGAGGTGGCACTCAGTGCCCTGTTTGAAAAAGCCCACCGGGCGATTCTGTTGCACTGTGAAGGTTGAAAACCACTGTAGTAGGGCAAAGAAACTAACCATCATTGAGTACCTTTACTTTCTACAGCGATCCAGTGAACTTATCAAAACCTCTTTGTAATCCTTCCATCCCCACCCCTCACCCTCAGACAACAACTGGTAGGCTTTCTGTCACTATAGATTAGTTTGCACTTTCTAGAATTTTATATAAATAAAGTCTACAGTATGTGTTCTTCGTCTGGTATAATTATTTTGAGAATCATCCGTGCCGATGTGGGAATCAGTAGTCCTTTCCTTTTCTTGTTGCGTGGTCGTCACATTTATGGACAGACTCCTGTGTCTATCCATTCACTCAGTGATGGACGTTTGACTCTTGTCTTTAGTTTTTATTTCATTTTTTAATTTTTATTTATTTTGGAATGGGCAGACACTGGGAATCAAACCCAGGTCTCCGGCATGGCAGGCGAGAACTCTGCCACTGAGCCACCATGGCACTGCCCTTTAGCTTTATTTACAAATAAAGCTGCTGTCAGCATTCATGTCTTTATATGGACGTACGTTTTCATTCCTCCTGGCAAATACCTGAGAGTAGAATGACTAGGTCCCACAATACATGGTTAACTTTTCAAGGAATGGCCGGAGTGCTTGCACCACATTACATACCCTCCAGCAGTGTGGGAGAATTCCAGTTACTCCACAACCTCACCAATACCAAGCATGACCACTCTTTCTAATTTTCGCCCTTGAATAGGTGTGTAATGGTATCTGTTTTTTGTTTCGTTTGCATTTGCCCAATGATTAATAATGTTAAACACCTTTTCATGTGCTTATTTGTTATCTGTGTATCTTCTTTGATGAAGTATCTGTTCAGATCTTTAGCCCAGTTTTTAAATTGGGATCTTGTTTTCTTACTCAATTTTCAGAGTTCTTTATATAGTCTGGATACAAGCCCTTTTTCAATGATTGATTTGCAAATATTTTCTTCCAGTCTGTAGCTTGTTGGTTCATTTTTTAAAAAGTATCCTTCTAAGAACAGAAGTTATTCGTTTTGCTGAAGTCAAATTTATCCATACTGTCTTTTACAGATCATACTTTTGGTGTGGAATCTAAGAAATCTTGGCCCAAGTCAAGATGACAAAGATTTTCTCCTGTATTTTCTTCTAGAATCTTTATAGCTTTCAGTTTCGCATTGAGGTCTATGGTTTATTTTGAGTACATTTTTGCTTATAATGCAAGTTTGAATCTAAGTTCATTTTTTGCACATGGATGTCAAATTGTTCCAGTACCGTTTGTTTAATGGATTATTCTTTCTTCAACTACCTGTGCACTTCTGTCAGAGGTTAATTGACCATATATGTGTGGGTCTATTTCTATATTCTCTGTTCTGTTCCATTGATCTGTTTGTCTCTCTTGATGCCAACAACTCATTGTCTAGATTACAAAACCTTATTAACAAGTGTTGAAGTTAGCTACTGATAAGTTCTCCAACATTGTTCTTCATTTTCAAAGTTGTTTTGGAAATACTAGGTCCTTAGAATTTCCATATGAATTTTAGAATTGGCTTGTCAAGTTCTACAAAAAAAAAAAATCTTGCTGGGATTTTTGTATGAAGTCTATAGATTAACTTGGGGAAAATTGACATCGTATCAATATTGAGTCTTCTCAGACATGGATCCTCCATTTATTGGTCTTCCTTTATTTCTCTCAGCATTATTTTGTAGTTTTCAGTGTACATATCTTGCACTTCCTTTGTCATATTTATTGCTAAATATTTCACATTTTGATGCTATTGTAAGTGGCATTGTTTTCATTTTGATTTCCAATTCTTCTTTGCTAGTATGTAGAAATGCTTCTGATTTTTTGTATATTTTCTTGTATCCTGCAACTGTGCTTAACTCACTTCTTAATTCTAGTGGGGTTTTGTGGGAGATTTCACTGGATCGTCTACCTGTACAACCAAGTCATTTATGAATAAAGACAATTTTTACTTCTTCCTTTCTGTTCTGGATGTCTTTTATTTATTTTTCTTGCCTTCTTGCATTGGCTATCACCTCCAGTAGAATGAATAGAGGGAGTATGAGTGGACATCCTTGTCTGTTACTGATATTAGGGGAAAGCAGGGGCAAGGGGCTGAGACAGTGATGGGCACAGCCAATGAGGAAGCTAAGGGGGACCTGGGGTAAATCTAAGGCCGTGGTTCTCAAAATGTTGTCCATGGTTTACCCCTCACTCTATCCCTGCTCCTCCTGATCCATCTGCACCTGATCCTCTCTTCATGGCCACTTGCTGGGCTAAAGGACTGCATCTGGACTCTGCTTATCTTTAAATCATAAAACTCCAGACGCTCCTCCTCCCAGAAGCCTCCCCTCTCAATTCCGTGAGTACAATTATGGTTACCAAAACTCAAAGCCAATTCCCAGGCCCTTTCATTCTCCCAGGGGAAGGGGAGATGGCAAACCCAGGAAACCATTCCCTGTCCCTGAGCAGAGATCATGCCACACAAGTCCTCGTCTCATGGGGATTCAACCGGGCCCAGGGGCCTGATGCACAGTGCATGACCTGCATCTACGGAGAGCACCTGTGACAGCAGCAGGGTCTACAGGTACCTGAACAGCATGTAACCTGCAGAAGTCACCCAGAGCCCGTTTTTTCAAAAGTTCTGTGTGGACTGACCGAATGGCCAGTGGTGCCCTCTGGTGGGGTCCAGTTCCCTCTTTGGGCCACCTGGAGAGCATGTGACCTTCCAGCCAGGTCCCATAGCTGGTGGTGCAAGGTGGGAAGAGAACCCAGGTGTCCTCTCAGACAGGGCAGGCCAACCCTCCAGACCCTGCTGAGACAGCCAGTGGGTCCCTTTCCCTCTCTTCTAGCCAAAATCCCAAACATCCTTCACAGCCCATGGGGATACCATGACATTAAGGCTCTGTGCCTCAGTTTCCCTGTGGGTAAAATGGAGAAAATGTCATGTCCACCACAGAATGTCGTGAAGATGATATGAGGCAATGGATGCTTACAGCCTCACTCAGATAAGGGGGTTCCATGATCCCGTGGAACTTCTTTTCTTGGGTCTGTGAGAAGTAAGAAAAGCACATTGCACAGAGAGGGCAGTGGGAGCACTATAAAAGGACACTGTAGGATTACGGAAGAAAGAAAAGAAGGGAAGTCCATCTCTGCTTGCTTCCACTTAAGAAAGCTGATGCCACTTCCTCTGATGAAACCATGGTCTTTTCCCACCCCCACAAGCCACTCAATAAGCACACGCCAAGCCAACCCTTGGAAGCGGGTGGGCAGAGCCTCCTCTGGACAAGTGCTGTGAGTTCTCAAAGCTCCCAGAGTCTCCTCATCGCCAGCCTGCCACAGGCTGGCCAGGCCCTCAGTCAGGGACAAGGCATTGGCCTGTCACCACTGCAGTAAGTTGTGTCACACAAGTGCGTCACTGACCCACTCGAGTCTTCCTTTTCCTCTTCTTCATTTCTTCCTCCTCAGAGGAAGACTCCGAATGAGCCAGGGGCCTCTAACCCAGCTGCGGTCGGAATCACCTCAGGAGCTTTACAAAGGTACAGCTTCCTGGGGCCCGCCCCACAGAGTTTCATCCGGGGAAGGTGAGGCGATAGCGGAGGCCCAGCCCTGCCACCTGCCAGGTACGTGACCCGCAGGGAGCCACTTAGCTGCTCTGAGCCTTGATTTTCCCATCGACAGAATGGCGGGGAGAGGGTTAGGGCGCGACTCGTTAGCCCACCCTCACCTCCCAATACTTCAGGAAGGATGCCACAGGCAAAGCGGGTCCCAGCAGGAAGGGGCCAGGCCTTGGGGCTGCCTGGGGCCTGTGGAGAAGGGATGGGAGGAAACCTGAGGGTGGGGCTGGGAGCACATGGGAGGTCCTTTTGCAATGTGAAGAAAAGAAGCCAGATTGACAAGGGAAGTGCCTGCCTCTGGGGTGGGTGGGCCTGGGGAAGGCTTCCACCCTCCCTGCTGCCTCCCTGTAGGCCCTGGAGGACCCCAGCTCACCCTCCTGGTGGGCTCCACTCGCTTGCCCCAGTCAGGTGCTGAGGCTTCCCCAGGTGTCCCCTGGGAACGCCTGCTTGTCTTCTTGGCAACCCCCAACTATGGGGTTTCCCCAGCTGCTGCTGCTGCTGCCGCTGATGGTAGTGCCACCGGTCGGTGAGTGGCTGGGGGTCCTGGGGTGGGGGGTGAGGTGGGGATCAGCAGGAGAGACTGCGAGGGGCTGCGACCCAGCTCTGGAGAAGGGGGAGTGGGGAGGCCCGGGGGGTGGGGGGGCACAGCCCACGGGGCCTGCCCGCCCCCGTCCTTCCTCCCCCAAGCCCAGAGAGGGGGGACACTGCGGCCAGAGGGCCACCTGCTGCACCTCTGTCCCCCCGATCGCGTTGTCTCCCGCGGGGGCCTCAGCTCCTCCCTCTCGTCTTCCCTCCCCAGCAGCACACGGTGGACACTATGAGGTCAGACAGCCCCCGCAGCTCTCCGGGCCCGAGGGCGGCTCCGTGGACATCCCCTTCTCCTTCAGCCACCCCTGGAAGCTGGCCCCGAGGCCCCAGGTGCGGGTGTTCTGGAGACGGGGCAACTTCCACGGCGAGTTCTTCTACAACCCGAGCACGCAGTTCATCCACAAGGACTACCGGGGGCGGCTCGACCTGAACTGGAGCGAAAGCCAGACCCAGGGCTCGCTGCGGATCCGGGACCTGCGGGGCAAGGACGCCACCAAGTATTTCTGCCGCGTGAGTCTAATCACGGTGCAGAGGGAGGTGCGGAAAGAGGAGCAGTGGCAGTCCATCGAGGGGACCGAACTCACCGTCACCCCCCGTGAGTCCAGCACCCGCAGGCACCCCGCGGCCCTCAAACCCCAGGCCTCGCCCTGCCCCCGCGCCTCCCCGCCTCTCTCTGTTCTCCTCCCGTTTTACCCCTTTCACTTCACCTTGGTCTCCCCCAAAGCCGAGCCGCCTGCCCTGCCCCAACCCCCTTCCCCTCTCAGATGCCCCTGCAACACTGCCCCCTCCGCCCCCCACGCTAGACCTGGGACCTGCCCACTCCCCAGTTATCCCCCTTCTTTCTCCCACCTGGGCCCCCCACCCATGTCCTGCAGGTGACTGGGCGTCCTCGGGGTGCTCCGGCGTGCCCTTGAGTCCCATCAGCCCTCGGGCTGGGCACCTTACTGTGCGTCTCCCCGGACCCCCGAGCGCAGCCCAGAACGCGCAGTAGGGACGCGGGGGGTGGTCCGATAGGCCTGCAGGGCCCCCTCCACCCCCGTCTGCAGTCGCCCCACTTCCTTCTGCTCCTCTGGTCCCTGGGGCACGGCCCTCAGGCTCCCCTCCGTGCACCCCACCGCCCCCCTCCCCTGCCTCCGGCCTCGCCCCTCCAGGCCTCTCCCTCTCCTCCCCTTCTTCCAGTCGCCACCTCTCCCACGCTGCCTTCTCCGAGCCCCTGGCCCTCAAGCCTCCGCGTCCTTTTAGGCCCGGGTCCCATCATCCCCTCCCTTCTGGTGGTCAGTAGGGACCGAGGCAGCCACCGGGGGCGGGGGGGGCAGCTCCGTCCTGGGCGCGTGTGCCTCACCCACTCCAAGCGCTGCCGCAGCCCTTGCGGGAAGAGCGGGTGCTGCTGTGACCTCCGCTTTGCAGGCGGGAAAGCCGAGGCTGGCAGAGACCACGCACCTGCCAGATGTCCAGGCTAGTGGTGCAGATGGGATGTAGCTCCAGAGCCCCCTCTCTCCACCATCCGCGTCCCCTCCCCCACCACTGAGCTAATTTTGATCTCTTTTTTAACCTAATAATTGGATATGCTGCAATAATAGATTTTCCTGTATTACTCAGAACCAAGGGGAGTGGAAGTGTGAGGGTCTGTCCCAGGCCCAGGCAGTAACGGGGTCCATAGTCTGGGGAAAAAAGAAATTTAATTAAAGATAGATTAAAGGTCGGTTTGCTTTCCCTAATCACCTGCCCTGACAATTCTAGACAAAGTTAGGGATAAGTTACTTCTGCGAGGCTCTCACGGCCCCCCAGCCCCCGTTGGAGGCTGGTCTGGTCTTAGCAAATCTGCTGGTTCTAAAGCAAATAGAAAGGGGCCCCACCTATATTTCCTGTGCCTCTGCCTCACATGTTCCCCTTAAATGCCCTTTTGGGGGAGATACCTCTCTTTCTTCTTTAAGTTCTCTCTTGCTGTTCTCAATTCTCTGTTCATCACATTTATTATGAGATTTTTTTCATAAATGAGTTAATCTTTCATTAAATCAAGTAATTCGGTGTGCGTGCTTATTATTAAAAAAATACACAGAAAATACAGAAATCAAAAGTAACGTTTTCAATCCACCTACAGAACAACCACCCAAACACACTGCAAGGTTTTTGATTTTGGTTTTTGGTTGGTTGGTTGTTTTTTAACATGCAGATGATTTATTTTTGTAATCAAATCTAATTGTATGCTTCTTTGTAATTTTTCTCTTTCATTTCTAAGCCCCAAACTCCCACCTCCCACCTCCCACTACTGATAGAGCACATTTACTTAACTTCTTCTAACTTTTGTATGATTTGGTTTGTTCTCACAACATAAGCCTTTGATGTAGTGAGAATTTAACTTGGTTTATGGTATGAGGTAAAGTACTAAATTGAACTTTACATCAAGCAACTAATCAATTGTCCCAACCCTGTTTGTTGAATATTTTTTCTCTTCTGCATTGATTAAGTTAGGTTGATATTTAAATTCTTTTGTAAAATAACATCCATTTCTGACCTGCCCATTCCATTTCAGTGATGTGTCCTTTCTTATATTGGCACCATACTCTTTTCATATTACAACTTTATTATATGTTCAAATGACTGATACAACTATTTCCGTCTCAACCACATTACTCCTTCCTCAAAAATTTCATCTGTGTTGCTGCCTGTTGATTTGCATATATTTTGAATAAGTCTCTTGTGTACTGAGTAAACATTCATTGGGAGTTCTTTAATTGGAATTGCATGAACCCTAAAAAACAATGGAGGGAGACTGAAATCAGGAACAGGCTTTATTTTATGTGCCTCAGTAGAGTTTAGTAGTGTTTTTATAAAGACCATGCAAATGTCTCAAGGATTTTCCTCTATATTTTTGTTATTAATTTTTTATTTATTTCTATGTACAATTTCCTCTGGTTCTCCTCAGGGTAGACTCTTCTCTGTTTGAGGGAGTTTTTCTTTGAAATTTTAATGTTTCAATATATTTCTTCCACTTGATTTCTTCTTATTTTATAAACGAAAATATTAATACTATGATTTAGCCTAGAGTAGAGCTTTAGTCATGTCCCAAGGTTTCTTTTAAATATATTTTATTCAAATGATTTTTTAAAAATAGCATGATATTATATAATTTTCTTTGAGTAAATAATTTGATTTTTTTAAATTCTCAACTGAGGGATGGTATTTACACTTTTATTATTAACTTCTAATAAAAGTGGACAGTGAATTTGGTCCACGCTAATCTGAGGATTTTATTGGAATGGAATTGTGTCCTGTGGGTGAATATTTGTTCAACTGTTAATGGCCCATAAAGCACCTACAAAGAAAGTACAGTCTGTTTAAAACACCTAAAGTTTAATATATATTAATTTAACCTTAGACACATATTTCTGATAGCTACTAGGTGCTTTACAGATACTCTCTCGCTTGTGAAAACAAGCCTGTGATTTAGCCATGCTTATCCCTATTCGTGAATGATGAAATGAGGTTTCGCAGGCCAGGCAGCTGCCGGTGCAGAGTTAGGATTTAAACCAAGCACCCTGGACTCTAAACCTTTGGCATTTCACCTTGTCACCCCGCCTTGGGTTGGGTTGTTTCTAAGAGTCACTCACCGCCCTTCCCCAAACCAGGGAACAAGACCGTGGTTGTGCTGGTTTCACCCAGGTACCTCCCCTCCTCCTGGGGAGAGGATGGGTTTTTTGTTTGTTCGTTTTTTGCATGGGCAGGCCCTGGGAATCGAACCTGGGTTTCCAGCATGGCAGGCGAGAACTCTGCCACTGAGCCTCTGTCGCACCACCCTGAGAAGCTGGTTTTTATTTCTCATCTCTCCCCAGGCCACACAACCGTCAGGACCACCAGCACCAGGACCACCAGCACCGCCACCACGGCTGGCCTCGGGGGCTCGGAGAGTGAGAAGATCCCGGCCTCTCAGCCCCTGAGTCTGGGGGCTGCAGTTGGAGTGGCCCTGGGCATCCTTGTGCTCGTATCCGCGGTTTTGGGGCTCATAGTATTCGTCAGGCAGAAGAGAAGGAAAGGTAAGAGGGCCAGGCTGCCCGCGCATTCCCTGGCTTCCCACCTGGGGTACCTGGAACCCACTGGCAGCGGAATCACCGCTGGTGCCTGGGAAACACGCAGATGGCTGCTGGGCTCCCAGCAAATCCAGAGTCAGACTCAGAGTCAGACTCAGGCCTGTGCTTGGGAGTCTACCCCTCGGAGTGACTCTTTGTGCATCCTAATATCTGAGAACCGCTGCTCCAGACCAGGGCCTCTCCACACCATTTGATCATTTCAGCTTCAATTATTTCTCATCAATCTGCCCCTTTTGGGTCATGGGGAAGGGAGAGAATTGGTTCAGCTCAGAGAGCAGTGGTTGAGGGCCCGCGTTCCAGGCCCTGGCTTGTAATTGGAGATCCAAGAGTAAGTCAGTAAAGCCTAGTCTCTGCCCTCAATGGACTCTCAGGCGGTGGGGGTGGGGCAGGGGAATGCAGATGGGGAATGGATGATCAGGACAGGGCTTTTTGACATGCATGGAAAGAGTCATGAGAACACTTAAGGCTGGGAGAAAGGAGAGGTAGTCAGAGAGGGAATCCCAGAGCAAGGGACACCTTCAAAAAGGCTGAAAGCCACAGATGATTAGATAAACAAAATGTGGTCTATACATGCAATGGAATATTATTCAGCCTTAAAAAAGGATTGAGGTTCTGGTACAGGCAACAGCATGGATGAAACTTGAAGACATTGTGTTGCGTGAAGTAACTCAGACACAAAAGAGCAAATATTGTTTGATTCCACTTATATGAACACAAATGCACAAATCCATGGAGACAGAAAGTAGAATACAGGTTACCAGGGACATGGGACATTAATGCTTTAATGGGGACAGGGTTTCTCTTTGGGGTGATGGAAGAGTTTTGGTCATGGTTGTTGGTGATGGCAGCCAACAATGGAAATGTGATGAATGCCACCGAATTGTTTGCTGGGGAGTGGTTGAGCTGGGAAATTTCAGTTGTATATATGTTACCACAATTTTAAAAAGAGAGAGCGAACTAAAGAGATGACAAGTAAATGTAATACATGATCCTGGGCTGGATCAAATAATGGGGGGGGTGTCCAAAATAACAATTGGGACCATTGAAAACATCTGGAATAGAGACTATAAGCTTTATATCAATGTTAAATTTCTTGAATTTGATAACGACACTTAACGTGACTACATAAGTGAGTTATCCTTGTTCTTGGAAATAAACATGAAGTCTTAGGTATTCAAGGAGCATGATGCATGCAACCTTCTCTCAGATGTTTAGGAAATAGATGATTAGATAGATAGATGATGCAATGATATAGTATATGTGGCAAAATATTAGAAGTTAGTAAGTTTGGGTATCTAGGTAGGCAGGTCTACAGGACTTCTCTGTATTGATTGTGTATTATTTTTCAACTTTTTTGTAAGCTTGAAATTATTTCAGTTGGGACTGAGGGAAGCTCAGTAGTGGTGGAGAAGGCAGGAGATAAGAGATAAGGCCCTCACAGAAGAGGACCTTGTAAGTCACAGCCAAGAGCCTCTGCTCCGAGAGACAATGTGAAGCAGAGAACTGATGATCCCTGAGTTTTGTGTTGTAGTTGCAGCCCTCTGGTGCAGGAGTAGGAGGTGGGTAAGACGGAAAAATCTAATGCAATGGCAGTGCAGATGGAGGGAAATATTTAGGAGATGAACCAGTAAAATGTGGTGATTGGATTAGCATAGAGGTGAGGTAGAGGAAATAGCCCCATGTTTCCAATTGGGGTGATTAAGCATATGGTGGAACCACTAAGTAAAATGCGGAACATAGGAGGAATTCCATGTTTAGGGGGAAAGATGATTAGTTTAGTTTGGGACATGTTATGTTTGAGATACCTCTGGCCCCTGGGTAGATACATCCAGCCAAAAATTTGGATGTATGCATTTAGAGTTCAAAAGAGAGGACAGGACTAGAGGCAGTAAGTATTTATACCCCAACATCCTACAAAATTGATTTGAAATTTCTTTTAAACATATTTGCAATGAGAAGAAATTAGCCCTACCAGACATTAAAGCACAAAGATGAGAAGCTGGACTCTGGATTCTGGATACCTGCATTCAAATCCGGGTCCCACATTCTAGCTATGTACATTTTGGCTCATTACTACAGCTCTGTGCCTCAACTTCCTCAGTAATATGGGGATAATAATTGTAGTGAGGATTAAATATGATGAGTTTAGAATATATTTTGGCACATAGTAAGCGCTTAACAAAAATGAGCACTTGTAATTATTAGCCAAAAATAATTAAAGCAACAGGATACTGGCATAAGAACATTCAGATAAACCAATGGAAGAAAAGAGAAAAACCCAAATTTGTGCAGGATGAAAATAGACCCAACTGTATGCAGGAATTTAGTAGACTAAAAGGTAGCATTTCTAATGGATGGGGAAAGATCAGTCATGCAACAAATGGTGCAATTGCATAGCCATCTGAGAAAATAAAGTTGTCCCCCAACCTCAAAATTTACACCAAAATATATACCACAGAGATCAGAGATTTAAATGGTGGGAGATGGGGGAGGCTCGAGTATCTCTAAATATGACACAAAACCCAAACATGATGAAAAAATATCAATACATTCAACTACATAAAAATTAAAATTAAAAAAATTTGCCTGGCAAAAACCACAGTGGCTGTCTGCTGAGAGGAAGAGAGTTGAAGACTTAAAGGGAAAGTTTGACATAGTCACTGAGGAAATGGGAGATGGTATTTGAGGGATCAACGCAGACGAGAAAGCATAGGTCTGCAAAAGCATCATTGTACATGATTGTGTTTTTCTCCAACAGTGTTCAACCATTCAGATTTAAAGCTAGTATTTTATGAGTTGTGTTAGGAACTGTATTTTGCTACTAGCACTAAAGATGAGAAGTAACAGTGGCTTGAGTGAGAGAGGGTATTTTTTTTCCTCATGTAAAAGGATCTAGAAGTGGACAGCCAAGGCCACCAGTCTTAGACTTCCAGGCTCTTTTTACTTTTCTTTTCCACTATCTTTGTACTGGCTTCCATCCTCAAGGCTGCCTCATGGCCCAAGTTGGCTGCCAGAACTCCAGCCATTATTTCTGGGTTCCAGGCAAGAAATAGGATGAAGAAGAAAAAGACAAAGAAAATCATACCCTAGCTGTCTGTCTCTACTTTTTGTTTTCACATGGGCAGGTACCGGGAATCAATCAAACCCGGTCTCCTGCATGGCAGGCAAGAACTCTGCCACTGAGCCACTGTGGCCTGTCCTGTCTCTCTTTTAAAGAGTCTTCCTGAAAGTCTGATATAATTTCAACTTATATCTTATTGGCTAGTATATAGTCATATGTCCCACATTTATCTGTAGGGGAGGTTGGAAATGTAGTTTTAGAGTTGAGCACACCCCCACTCCAAGTAAAATCAAGGTTCTGTGATCAAGTAAGAAGTGAATAAATATTTGGTGAGCAAATAGCATCCCTTGCCATGGGACACATCCAGGAGTGGAGATTTGCTAGCCACATGTGACAGAAGAGCAGGGCAAATAGGAAGTCAAGGAGCTGGTGAAAGGGCATGATTGGAGAGTAGAGGGGACAACAGTAGGCTTGGATTATCTGAAATAAAATGGATTATCAAGGGACAAGAGTTCAGTGAGGCCAAAGAACAGGTATAGTGTGATAACAACAAAAGAGAACTGAAAGGAAAGAAAGTTCTAGTATGGAAACAAGATGGGTAGAGGTGGAGGTGACTGAAAATGAGGGGGAGCTGTGAGTCCAGCAGGATGAAAGCATTGTCCTTGTGGATGGCGAAACCTCCCTGGTGATGTCAGATGGAGAAGAAGTCTGTGGACCAGGGACCAAAACCTTTGGACAATGATACAGACACTTAGACAGCAGATGTGGAGGAGTTCAGGGAGTAGAGACAAATGGCCGAGGCTTCAGGGGAAGAAGTCTGGACCAGCAGTGGGTGGAAGATTTGTCCAGCTGAGGCAACAGAAATTAAAAAAAAAAAACTGCACACACTGATTCCTAGCCACAAGGTTCATGAAGTGGGCGAGCAAAACCAGCTGCCCTTCAGAAGGAATGCAAAAGAAACTGGTCCTGATTTTGTTAGGGTGAGGAGAGAGTGATGGAGGCTTGGAAAGGACTGATGGGGAGATTGGGTTGGGGACGGGGTGAGTAGAGAGTTCAAGGCAGGGAGAAAGAATCAAAGGAGATGAGGTCAGAAGAGAGGATGGAATGGGGTGGGGGGACAGAAAAGAGCCTGTCTTATTGTCAGTTGTTGAAGACAGTAGGAGGGATAGATAGGAAGGCCTCGGGGGTGGCAAGCTTGGGGACAGCTCTCTGAGCTCTAAGTCCCTCCAGGCTGTTTGCCTGGCAGAGCATGAAGTTGCAGAGAAAGGCAAGTTGAGAAGTGCCTGTCTCCACAGGTGTCCGGCCACACCCACACTCATTCTGTCCTCTTACAGGTCCGCAGACTAAAGCCCAAACCCCAGCCAGGTGAGTGCCTGTCTTCCCTGGGGTGAGGGGTTGGGGATAGAGGGTACCACTGGTTTGGGAAACAGGAAGTTTCCTTATAAGGACAGCACAATGGAAGCCACTCGCTGCCCCTCTCTCATCCTGCTGATTTCCCAATCTGTGTCATCACATGCCCTCTAATGGGCCCGGCTCAGCCTCCTGAGGCTCCCACTCCTGTTTCTGTAAGAGAAAGGGGAACCCAAGGTTCAGAACTAAATGTTTCCAATACTTTTTTCCAGAATGTCTCCTTGTTTTGTTCTTTCTCTTGTACTCCCTGTTCTCCACCTTTCGCCTCCATATCTAAGCTTTATTCTTCTGTTCATCCTGTTTTCTCTCATCCTCCTTCTTCTTTCTTGCTCTTGATCCAGGCTTTCCTTTTCCCCTGGTGGAGGGCGGGAAGGGCTCACAAGGACTCTTCTGCCTCCAACTCTTCTACCCTTCTAGTGTTTTCTGAGAAGCCACCTCCTACCCTCTGTGCAGGGTCCCCTCCCTCTCATTTTCCTTTCCTCAGAGCACTTTCTCCTGACCCTCCTACTTCCCTTTTCTTCTGTTCTTTCCTTCCCAAGAAGCATTCTCCTTCCGGGGACCAAGGCCTGAATATCTCCCCAGAGGACATGAAACTAGCTTAAGTGGTTTTTGCCCTCCCAGCGTTAGCCAAGGCAGTGCTGGCATAAAGGCAACAGGGGTTGGCCCTTCCTCTTTTCTCCTGAGACCCCCACCAATAAATCAGGTTCCTGAAAATAATCCACCTTGGGCCAGCACTACCACGAATTACTTCTAACTTCCATCCAGACGGCCTCCTTCTGAGAGCCTAAGACCATGAAACGCCTCCTCTGGGTTGTCAAGGCAGGTTGGAGCCCGCCCCACAGAGAGAAGCACCCCCTACGACATGTTTTGAAGTCTTTTCTGCCCAGCCTCTAATATGCTTTCTACCTTCTTATTCCCATTCAGGGGATCCTTCCAAGACACCGAGGAGAGATATGAGAATATCGGGAATAATAAAAGTAAGTCGTCCCCACCATCATTCCCCAGTTTCCACCCCTGGGGCTTCCTCTTCCCCAAGTATCCCCCACATCACATGAGCCCCCCTCTCAAGTTTCCTCTTTACCTTCCCTCACCCCTTCCCTCCCAAGTGACTCTGGCCCTGACCTCACAGATAACCTCACTACCAACACCCACTTCCCATTTCCCTCCCCCCGGCTGCTGCGCCACCTGATGCCAGCCTACCCTGATTTTTTTCCCAGGACAGCAAACAGACCCCAGGCTGGACCACAAGGTAAGCAGCTCAGAGCTCAGCCAAGGGCATGAAGGAATGAAAGGGAGGCGGGGAGAAGGCAGAATGGAAGAATAGATGGAGTATGGTGACAGCAAGGTACTTAGGTTGTGATTTAGATAGGGATGGCTCTCCCTCCACCAACCAACCCTTTTCTCTTTCGTTTCTCACCCAGAAAGATGGCATCATCTATGCCTCCCTTGATCTCTCCAGCCTGAGCTCCCCAGCAGCACCTCCCAGCTGCCCTCCCCAAAGAAGCCCAGAGGCAGAGACCCTGTACTCTGTGTTAAAGACCTAGTGGGACAGCGCTCTCTTTCCTCACCTGAAGGAAGCTACACCTGGAGACTGTGGCTGCCAGTCATGCCCAGATGGCTCACACTGGCAAGCGCAGGCCACTAGGGAACTGACTACGCCAGCGTCCTCTCCAGCTTCCCAATCCTTACCCACAGAAATAAAAGTGCCTTGAGGCTGTGCTTGAATGTCACTAAGGAAGAAGGTGCTATCCTCTGCCATTGAAATGAACTGTAATAACCCACACCCAAGACCCCTCCTCTAGTACTTTTTATTAGTGACCGACGCAGGCCAGGGAACAATACATCTCCAAACACTAATAGCCAGTCCAGAACTCCAAGTCTGTGCCTCTGACCTAACCACTCTGCTTCCCTTACAGTACTAACTAGTATGTATGGAGTTAAATGCTTTACATGCATTACCTAATTTAAAAAGCTCAGCAACCCTTTAAGGTAGATGAGGTACCTGTTTGCCTGAAAACTAAGAGCCAGAAGGTTTAAGGGATTTTCCCTTATCTAGTAACTTGTGAGCCAGGCTGGGAACCCAGATCTGCCCTTCTTCATGTTCTTCCAGAAAACAGGTGTCACCGCCTTCCTTGGATTCTGTCTTCCATCAGAAATGACAATGTGCCATAGGGACCCCGAGGGGAAGGAAAAGAAGCAAAAAGGAAGCATGTGGTTAGACAAACAAAACCAGCAGCCTGTTTTATTCATGCATAATTGCACAACTTTGACTTTAACCAAGTAGCCAACTAACAGCACCAATGCTTATAAATTTCTCGGGGACCCCAAAGAGAGGCTTTTCCTCCTGCACTGCAGAGAAGGGGGGTGAAAGAACGAGAGGAGGGTGTGACCACCCAACTATTCCTCAAACAAGGTCATGGGGGACTCTTCTTCTTCGTCTCTATCCTGTGGCTCCTCTCTCTGCTCAGGCTGTTTTCCAGTATCTTCCATGAGTTGCTCCAGGTCCAGGTAACTGGAGGCTTCATCCTCAGGGCGCACACTTCCAGACTCTGGATTTGGTGATTCCTGGGGCCCAGGTCCTGCGTTCTGCACCACAGGACAAGCCCCATGGGGAGCCAGGGGGGTTGGGCCCTTTGGCATCATTTTAGCTCCTTTTTCCTCATTTAAGCAGGTTACCTGGGTCTTGCTTTGGAGAGCTTTAAATTTCTTCTTAGGGCCTAAATGAAAAGGTGACAAAGCTGAGTCCCATTAGGTCAGTCTATCCTCATCTTTGCACAGGTAAAATTCCAAAATTCCTATTTCCAAGAAATCTCTGGACAAAATGACCTATTTCAGTAGAAGACCTGTCCTGAAGCTATGAATCAGTCATATACAAGACATGGATCTTGAGCTAATTTTAAACCCTTTGAGCCTCACATTCCTTATCTTTAATTGCAAATACTCAAGTCTTAGAGATGTTGAAAAAATTAAAGGAAACGTGCAAGAAGTGTCCACCTAACCCTTGGGAATACTGAATATTAGTTCCCTTCTCCTGAATGTTCTCTTATGCCTGGACTGAATCATATCAGAAACTATTAAGTGTCTACGGTGTATGCTGTATAGCACAGTGAGAAATGCCCTTTTAGCCAAATTTTCATTCTTTCTTTAATGAAAAGCTGTAGAAATGTTAAAAAATAATCTAGACTCTGTATGGTCTCTAGAAGATATCTCAATAAAAATATATTTTTTTAAATAATAATAATTTAGGGACAGAGAAATGTGGACACAGACCTCATTTTCCCCATAGTTCTTCCAGGGTCTTCAGCCTTACCTGGATGTTCAGGATCTGAATTCCCCTGGCCTTCCTTCCTTCCCATTGTGAGTGCAGGAGGTGCTGTGGCGTCTTCTCCCAGAGATCTCTTCATCATCTTCTTTTGAGGGGTCCTATTTCGCCCATTTGCCATGCCTGTTCCCCAACACCACCCCCACAAAAAAAGAAACATGTAAGGAAATTCATTTATTTTCCTCTAAAGACAGCTTGGCAAGGATCCATGAACTCCCCACATTCAGTTTCCACCCTGCCCCATGTCTTCTTCTAATCCCTGGACCTTATCCCTCTCTTCATAGTTCTCAGAGCCTGCCTTCTCCAGGAAGTCATCCTTCTTGGCTAAGAATTTAAAACATTACATCTTTAACCTAAGTGTTTACAACTTAATACCCAAAAGCCAAGAGGCTGCTGATTCCCCAGATGACACCAACTGTTAGCCTTCTTGTCTTCTCAGGTTCTGGAGCTGAGACTGTCAGTAATACCTGCAGACCTATTATACTCTGCTCTGCCCCGCCTCAGCTGTGGGACAGGTCTCACTTCCAGCTAGCTTACTTACCTCTTGGCTTGAGTTTTTTGGTCTGTATTTTAGCTGTCTTGGGACAAGGCAAAGTTGGGTCCTGAGGATGGGAGAGGAAATAAGAAAGAGATCAATTAAGTCACACACTTGCATTTTAATTGAGAGGAGTGCTGCAGATGACGGGGGGACCTGGGGAAGTCACCTAAAGTTCATGAGCCTGAAACTGTTCAAGTCAGCAGGAACAGAGAGAAAAGTGTGTGGTCATCTACCCATCACACTTGGTACTAGTCAGTGCAAGGCTTTATGCACAGGACAAGGAAATACAGCTAGGCCACACACATTAAAAAATGATATATTCCTTATCAACAGACGAGTAAAACATATGGAATAAAAATAAATAATAGGAGGAACAAATGTTAAAATAAATTTAGATTGAAATGGTAGTGATCAATGAAAGGGAGGAGTAAGGGGTACGGTATGTATGAATTTTTTCCTGTTGTCTTTTTATTTCTTTTTCAGAACTGATGCAAATGTGCTAAGAAATGATCATGATGATGAATATCCAACTATGTGATGATATTGTGAATTACTGATTATATATGTAGAATGGAATGATCATAAGTTAAGAATGTTTGTGTTTGTTTATTTTTTTTTAATTTAAAAATTAATTTTAAAAATTAGAAGAAAAAGTGAAAAATCTTTATGCCTCATGTGCCGGCTTGAATCTGTGGTGTCCCCCAGAAAAGCCAAGTTCTTTAATTGTCATCCAATGTTGCTGGGTGGGAGCTTTTTGATTATCCGTGGAGATGTGACCCACCCAATCGTGGTGGTAATTTTTGATTACACAGTTTCCATTGAGATATGTCTCCACCCATTCAAGGTAGGGTTGCTCATTGGAGCCCCTTAAGAGGGAACCATTTTTGGAAAAAGCTGCAGGGCCGAGGGAGCCCATGCAGTCATGGAGATGAAGTCATGGAGATGAAGAAGGAAAATGCTCCCAGGGGAACTTCATGAAACAAGAAGCCTGGAGAGAAAACTAATAGACATCACCATGTTTGCCAAGCGCCTTTCCAGTTGAGAGAAACCCTGAACATCACTAGCCTTCTTGAACCACGATATCTTTCCCTGGATGCTTTAGATTGGGCATTTTCATAGCCTTGCCTTAATTTGGACATTTTCACAGCTTTAAAACTGCAAACTTTAAACTTTAAAAATTCCACTTTTTAAAAGCCGTTCCATTTCTGGTATATTGCGTTTCAGCAGCTTGCAAACTAGAACACCTGGAGAAGTGAGGCTAAGAAGCAAGTGAGTGAAGAGTCTCAATTTCTAAGGGAGAGTGGAGACAAGTAACCTGCTATTCTCTGCAACTGCTCCAATAAGAACCAAAGAAATATAATAGGAACTGAGATTATAATCAAGAAAGAAGTTCTTAGAGATGTAAGAAAGAAAGTAGAGATGTGAGGAAAGAGGAGAGCCATCTTCCCTGGAGAGTTGTAAGAAATAAAGCCAGTCAGTCTGGACTACCCTGAGGCTGGAACAGGATGATTCCTTGGAAAATTTAAATCCATGTTAACTAGGTGTCCTACAGGAATCTCCTAAAAGGAAACCCCAACATCTCTGTTTAAACCAACAGCTAATGCTACTCTTACCTTTTTATCTTCTTCCTCATCCTCCCCGACTTCCACCTCTGACTCCTCCTCCTCTTCCTTATAAAAGCAGTTCTCTGGGCTTCTAGGTCCAGAGAGTATTAAGTCTAGAAGAGAAACAGGAAAGAAAGGTTAATTAATTGGTCCAATAAAATAGTGGTTAATGGAGTTGATCCTAGAGAATAAGTTTTCTAACTCTGCCCTTCATACCCTGGTATTTTCCTCTATAAAACATGATCTTAGATTATCATGGTTTCACCCTTTTCAAAGTCCACCCCATGCAGCATGTACCCCCACCCCAGCCCATCCTTCCTCCATTCCTCTCTCCACCCACCCACCCATCCTGTATACTCAGTCAGTGACATTCACCAAGAACCTCCTGTTATATAATCCAAAACTAGACTGATGACATTGGATATAAAAATAAAGAAGCTTCAGTCGCTGCCCCCATGAAGGGATTGCTCCTCTCCCTCTTCCCCCTCCCCCCCCCCCCCCCCCCCACTTTTCCTACCTTTTCCTTCCCCACTAGTGTTAGATTCGTATCGGCTCTGGAAACCAAACAAGTTAACCCGCTCCTGAGGAACCAAGAAACAAAAGCATCAAGTAGCCTACTACCCTACCGGGGTTATTTTTACCCTCTTTCTTCTAGAGTTTAGTTATGAAAAGATTTGTTTCAATTTTCTACACCATTTGTACCTGGAAGTTTCACATTAAGTTTATCTGGATTTTTATGAAGACTAATGAATTATAATCTCTTTTTCCAGGTTACTTTATTTATAATTCAATAAACAACTGCGAACGGAAAGTTTTCTATTGTCATTCTCCACCCCACCATACTGCTAAAGGTAGACTTTGAGGGTAAGAAGTGGCTCTGCATAAAACAGAGCTTAGGCCTTATATGGAGCTAAATATGGAGATAGGATACAAACTGTGTTCTTCTGGGCTGAGATAGCATCCCACCTGTCCAGGGTAGGGAAAGGAAGGGATGATTTCAGAAGTCAAGGGAATCTAGCCTGGGAAGGAAAGAGCAGTCCTCAGATTAACCGTGGAGTCGGGAAGGACACCTGGTTTTCTGCAGTGTGGGGGGTATAGTTTGCTTTGTGTCACAAGTCCCAGAGAGGAGGGGCACGTAGGTCTGAACAGTCTCCCACCTGAATGCTGATCTGTCCTGCCTCCTGAGCCATAATCAGGGCTACCCCCAGTTTCTGGCTGCAGTCCTTGTTTCTGTATTTTTTCTGAAATGGAAGAAGATTAGAGTCAATGCTAAATAACTATTAGAGAAGTGACCCAACATATTGCACCTGCCATACTTTACCTTTAAGACCTTTAAGTGATATACTTCTATTCTTAAATCTTTGGGCTCAGACATACAGACACACACCACCACCCCCCACTTCCCAACAAACCTCCTAATACCAATTCCTAGCACTATTTCCCACCAATATTTTGGTGTGCGCTCCAAAGTGAATCCCACGGAAATTTGAAAACACAAGATTAAAAGAGTTCAGGTGATTCCACCTTTACGTGTCTCACAAGTTTCTTTCGATTCAGCTATTGACTGAACACCCACTGCCTGACTTCCCAAGGGCCCTGAGCTGCCGAGCCTCTGCCCACTTGTAAGGCTAGGAGAGCCCAAAGTGAACACTGGGGGAAACAAAAGCTACTAACCCACTGCTTCTCAACCAGCGGCAATATTGCTCCCAGGGGACATTTGGCAATGACTGGAGACAATTATTTAAGTTGTCACAACACAGGGGTTGGGTGTTACTGGCATCTAGCAGGTAGAGTCCAGGAATTCTGCTAAACATCCTACAATGCACAGGAAGCCCTTCGCAACAATTATCTGGCCCCAAATGTCAAGAGGGCCAAGAATGAGAAACTATAAGATAACCCGTGCCATCATTTCAGCTAAATTACTTCGGCTAAACTGCAGAACACGAGGGTCTTTCTGGAAGGCCCGCTATCTGCAGGCAGGGAAGGAGACAGAAAAGTCATTACTCTGCTGCAATCCTGGTAGGAAGAAGAATCTCTCATGAATAACCTCACCCTTGACACACTTGTGAGACATGGGACTTTCTCCTGACATAGCTTCCCCTGTTAGAAAACTGGTTGAATGAAGGGAAAATTCAGTTTTCAAGTTGCCTGTATCACAACTACCCCAGAGGTTGCTCACCGCTCCAGCTAGCTCCAGGGACATCTCCTGGAAGTTCTTTAGCATGTTGACTGGAATCCAAGCACGAGAAACGGTTTCTCCAAAAAACGTCACATGATACTTGGACTGAAATAAAAGATGGTCTTGCTAAGTCCTCCTCTTCCTCCCCCTGCTGTGTCCCTCTAGCCAAAAGAGACAGGCAGAGAACCAGGAATTCACAATGAAGGAGATGTCAGGCCTCATCTGCTCCTTTAAGTCTGACTCACCTACCCACCTCATCCCACTATCCTTCCATTCTGACATTAGGAATCCTGCCCATAAAAGTCCTAATGATGGATAAATATTTAATTAGTTACAAGTGTGTTTCTATGTGAATACTTATTTCTGTGTTTCTTATTCCAGTTAAGTGTCTGTTTCTGCTCGTGTCTGCTGGCTATGACTTTGTAAATCTCCACATCTGGCAGAATGGATTTATTCTTTACTTGGACCTGAGAACCTACCTACCCTGAACCTCTTGCTCCATAAGGGAGATGAGCTGTTAGGCAAGGAGAAACTCACCGGCAGGGAATCAAGATGAGAAGCAAAAAGAAAATATTCCCCCAAGTCAGGATCAGATTCTACCATGCCTGGCCACCTGGAGAAGACAGATGGGTGCAGGGGAAGGAAGAGATTAGGTTAGATGAACAGAACAGAGACTCATCAATATTCATGTACAGAAAGGGGCAATAAGTTTTTCAAACCAAGGATTCCAAAGATAGACCTCTGTCAACCCTTTCTAGTGATTGCTTCCAAATGACTGAAATGACGTCGACCGATGTTCAAAGCTCAGAATCTTCCTGATAACAATATCTTTGCCTTTCGTGCTTGCCCACAACTCTGAGAACAAAATCTTCTGGCAAGGGGAATCTCCAAAGAAGAAGTGATCCTATTCTTCCTTGTTCTATTTACTTTGTAGGTTTCTCACGTCTGAATGTATTTTTAAAATGCCTGGGATCCACCCTCCCCTTTCTAAAGGGATAGCATTGTCAGACCAAATCTCTGGAAAACATGCTCTTTCAAAGTTTCTTATCTTCTCTCTCACCCAACGCCCTTTCTAAGGCAGGTATCATTCCCATGATAAATATGTTCCATTTCCTTCCCTCCCTGCTTGAATCTACTACTCCCAAGTTCATGGAGATGCTCTGGCTATCTCAGGTGCCTACCAGGGGTAACCATATTGCTTGGCCCAGATGATGGATCCTGGGATGTAGGAGGCATAGGCCACATCACTCTCTCGCCCTGTCCAGGTCTCCTCGGGAATATCACAGCGATTATACTCCAAGTCTGCCAATAGAGAGAAGGAATACAGATAAGGGAAGAGACTCGTAAAGTGAAAATCTGGATGAAGGACGGGGAGAGAACAAGAAGAAAGCAGCATATACATGTAACAAAGGAGACAAAAAAAGTGTGTCTGGGAGAAGGACACAGAAAAAGGACAATAAAGATCCATGAAGGAAATGCAACCACAGCCAGAAGAAGCAGGCGCGCTCCCTCTTTATGGAAAGAGATCCAAGCACCTGCTTATATCCGCCTTTGGCTCTGCTCCTATATAACAACATGACAGCAACTTCTCTGAGACTGTTTCCTCATCTATAAAACAAAGTGGGCTGGCCTAGATTACCAAAATCCCTTCCAAATTGAAAGTTTCAAAGAGTTCAGGATTCTAAATTAATGTATCTCTTACCTGTTTTTCCCCATATGTATACCATATCCCTCCATATGCACTAACCCAATACAACAATCTAATCAGGATTGACAGGGCCAGACAAATGCTGAAGAATGCAGAATTCACTTAGTTCATTTGTTTCAATTTCATACCTCTCCTTACAACATAACTCTGTGTCTTCTTTCAGGCCATTATGCTCAGTTCATCTTTTTTTTTTACACAATTTTACTGACATATTCACACACCATACAATCCATTCAAAGATATAATGAATGGGCCCAGTTCATCTTGATGTGACAGAAAGAGCCCTTCTTTTCTCCCCAACACTACAAGGACCACATGAGTGGAAGCTATATCCATGTCATATTTAATCTAAAGGTTACCTACAGGAAAATAAAAGACAGTAACAATAAAAATTTAAAAGCAAACAAACCATTTCCATTACCTGTATTCTGGTCACAAGACCAATTATCTGGGAGAACTGAGGGGTCAACGTCCCCACTTAGCCGCCTCCATTTCTCACAGTTTGGGGAAGAACACTGGACCCAGACAAGACATTGACCTGCGACAGGAAAAACTGAAATAAGAGACTCAAAAATATGGTCTTCCTTCATCAATCCAATTAAAATCAATATAAACCACCCCACCCCACCCCCGAATCAAATAGCCATAGAGACTTTAGAGATAACCAGTCCTTAGAAACGCATTCCCTGCCCGGCCCAGTCTGAATTAGGTCTCCATTGTTTCCTCTCGTGACTCTCTGTTCTTTCCCTTCCCTGTATTTCTGTAGTCATTACAAAGTGTAACCATCCATCTATCGGTGTTACTGAACACTCCATTTTCTACTTCCTACTCCAGGAGGACTGGCCCTTCCTTGGCAATTTTAAGAAATAAGAGAAGGAGCTTCTTTATAGCAGGATGGTGTCACACTCTCTACAACCACAGTTCAATGCACAACACTGCCTAGGAGTGAACACCCCATCTCCCAGCCTAAAATCCAGTCCCTGCAGTAATACTGAGACATGGGAGATGGAGCAACATAAATCTATTGACACTGATTTATTTGTACTAACTAAGAATGAGATCTATTGGGCCTGAAGTAACCCAAAAGTTATCAAGAGGCATGCCTGACCTTATATATTCACAGGAAACAAATGACCTTTCATCTCTTTCCTGACTCCACTCAGAACCTCCCTTAGGGTGGTCGGAGCTGCAGACCACCAGACTGCCCAAATTAGACTTATTCTTCTAGCTCCTTTTATTACCACGTCATTATAAATCAAAGAGCAGTTTACTGCCCTGGACTACCTTGTTTGATGCCTGCAGTCTTTCTAGAATTTTCTTCCAAGTGTATGCAAAATATATTATGCTTCTATGATTAAAAGTATATACATACACACATTAAGTATTAGATACTACTTGACTTTTCATTCTACTCTTCCTTATACTTTGGGTTCTGGTTTTTGTTTTTTGCTGTTGTTGTTGTTTTTGGTGGAAGACTGCTTTTTCCCTAGATTGTCAAGACTATTTATTTATTTATTTTTTTCAGTTAAATTTTTTTTTTATTAATTAAAAAAAGAATTAACAAAACAATTAGAAATCATTCCATTCTACATGTACAATCAGTAATTCTTAATAACATCACATAGTTGCATATTCATCATTTCTTAGTACATTTACATCGATTTAGAAAAAGAAATAAAAAGACAACAGAATAAGAATTAAAACATTAATAGAAAGAAAAAAAAAAACCTATACCTCACATGCAGCTTCATTCAGTGTTTTAACATAATTTTTGCATTACAATTGGGTAGTATTGTGCTGTCCATTTCTGAGTTTTTATATCCAGTCCCGTTGTACAGTCTGTATCCCTTCAGCTCCAATTACCCCTTCTCTTTTTTTTTTTTTTTAATTAACGGAAAAAAAGAAATTAACCCAACATTTAGAAATCATACCATTCTACATATGCAATCAGTAACTCTTAACATCATCACATAGATGCATGATCATCATTTCTTAGTACATTTGCATCGGTTTAGAAAAACTAGCAACATAACCGAAAAAGATATAGAATGTTAATATAGAGACAAAAATAAAAGTAATAATAGTAAAGTCAAAACAAAACAAAACAAAACCTATAGCTCAGATGCAGCTTCATTCAGTGTTTTAACAAGATTACTTTACAATTAGGTATTATTGTGTTGTCCATTTTTGAGTTTTTGTATCTAGTCCTGTTGCACAGTCTGTATCCCTTCAACTCCAATTGCCCATTATCTTACCCTGTTTCTACCTCCTGCTGGACTCTGTTACCAATGACATATTCCAAATTTATTCTCGAATGTCTGTTCACATCAGTGGGACCATACAGTATTTGTCCTTTAGTTTTTGGCTAGACTCACTCAGCATAATGTTCTCTAGGTCCATCCATGTTATTACATGCTTCATAAGTTTATCCTGTCTTAAAGCTGCATAGTATTTCATCGTTGTATATACCACAGTTTGTTTAGCCACTCTTCTGTTGATGGAGATTTCGGCTGTTTCCATCTCTTTGCAATTGTAAATAACGCTGCTATAAACATTGGTGTGCAAATGTCTGTTTGTGTCTTTGCCCTTAAGTCCTTTGAGTATATTCCCAGCAATGGTATTGCTGGGTCGTATGGCAATTCTATATTCAGCTTTTTGAGGAACCGCCAAACTGCCTTCCACAGTGGTTGCACCATTTGACATTCCCACCAACAGTGGATAAGTGTGCCTCTTTCTCCGCATCCTCTCCAGCACTTGTCATTTTCTGTTTTGTTGATAATGGCCATTCTGGTGGGTGTGAGATGATATCTCATTGTGGTTTTGATTTGCATTTCTCTAATGGCCAGGGACATTGAGCATCTCTTCATGTGCCTTTTGGCCATTTGTATTTCCTCTTCTGATAGGTGTCTGTTCAAGTCTTTTTCCCATTTTGTAATTGGATTGGCTGTCTTTTTGTTGTTGAGTTGAACAATCTCTTTATAAATTCTGGATACTAGACCTTTATCTGATATATCATTTCCAAATATTGTCTCCCATTGTGTAGGCTGTCTTTCTACTTTCTTGATGAAGTTCTTTGATGCACAAAAGTGTTTAATTTTGAGGAGCTCCCATTTATTTATTTCCTTCTTCAGTGTTCTTGCTTTAGGTTTAAGGTCCATAAAACCGCCTCCAGTTGTAAGATCCATAAGATATCTCCCAACATTTTCCTCTAACTGTTTTATGGTCTTAGACCTAATGTTTAGATCTTTGATCCATTTTGAGTTAACTTTTGTATAGGGTGTGAGACATGGGTCTTCTTTCATTCTTTTGCATATGGATATCCAGTTCTCTAGGCACCATTTATTGAAGAGACTGTTCTGTCCCAGGTGAGTTGGCTTGACTGCCTTATCAAAGATCAAATGTCCATAGATGAGAGGGTCTATATCTGAGCACTCTATTCGATTCCATTGGTCGATATATCTATCTTTATGCCAATACCATGCTGTTTTGACCACTGTGGCTTCATAATATGCCTTAAAGTCTGGCATCGCTAGACCTCCAGCTTCGTTTTTTTTCCTCAAGATGTTTTTAGCAATTTGGGGCACCCTGCCCTTCCAGATAAATTTGCTTATTGGTTTTTCTATTTCTGAAAAATAAGTTGTTGAGATTTTGATTGGTATTGCATTGAATCTGTAAATCAGTTTAGGTAGGATTGACATCTTAACTATATTTAGTCTTCTAATCCATGAACACGGTATGCCCTTCCATCTATTTAGGTCTTCTGTGATTTCTTTTAACAGTTTTTTGTAGTTTTCTTTATATAGGTTTTTTGTCTCTTTAGTTAAATTTATTCCTAGGTATTTTATTCTTTTAGTTGCAATTGTAAATGGGATTCGTTTCTTGATTTCCCCCTCCGCTTGTTCATTGCTAGTGTATAGAAATGCTACAGATTTTTGAATGTTGATCTTGTAACCTGCTACTTTGCTGTACTCATTTATTAGCTCTAGTAGTTTTGTTGTGGATTTTTCCGGGTTTTCGACGTATAGTATCATATCGTCTGCAAACAGTGATAGTTTTACTTCTTCCTTTCCAATTTTGATGCCTTGTATTTCTTTTTCTTGTCTAATTGCTCTGGCTAGAACCTCCAACGCAATGTTGAATAATAGTGGTGATAGTGGACATCCTTGTCTTGTTCCTGATCTTAGGGGGAAAGTTTTCAATTTTTCCCCATTGAGGATGATATTAGCTGTGGGTTTTTCATATATTCCCTCTATCATTTTAATGAAGTTCCCTTGTATTCCTATCTTTTGAAGTGTTTTCAACAGGAAAGGATGTTGAATCTTGTCAAATGCCTTCTCTGCATCAATTGAGATGATCATGTGATTTTTCTGCTTTGATTTGTTGATATGGTGTATTACATTAATTGATTTTCTTATGTTGAACCATCCTTGCATACCTGGGATGAATCCTTCTTGGTCATGATGTATAATTCTTTTAATGTGTTGTTGGATACGATTTGCTAGAATTTTATTGAGGATTTTTGCATCTATATTCATTAGAGAGATTGGTCTGTAGTTTTCTTTTTTTGTAATATCTTTGCCTGGTTTTGGTATGAGGGTGATGTTGGCTTCATAGAATGAATTAGGTAGTTTTCCCTCCACTTCGATTTTTTTGAAGAGTTTGAGGAGAATTGGTACTAATTCTTTCTGGAACGTTTGGTAGAATTCACATGTGAAGCCATCTGGTCCTGGACTTTTCTTTTTAGGAAGCTTTTGAATGACTAATTCAATTTCTTTACTTGTGATTGGTTTGTTGAGGTCATCTATGTCTTCTTGAGTCAAAGTTGGTTGTTCATGTCTTTCCAGGAACCCGTCCATTTCATCTAAATTGCTGTATTTATTAGCGTAAAGTTGTTCATAGTATCCTGTTATTACCTCCTTTATTTCTGTGAGGTCAGTAGTTATGTCTCCTCTTCCATTTCTGATCTTATTTATTTGCATCCTCTCTCTTCTTCTTTTTGTCAATCTTGCTAAGGGCCCATCAATCTTATTGATTTTCTCATAGAACCAACTTCTGGTCTTATTGATTTTCTCTATTGTTTTCATGTTTTCAATTTCATTTATTTCTGCTCTGATCTTTGTTATTTCTTTCCTTTTGCTTGCTTTGGGATTAGTTTGCTGTTCTTTCTCCAGTTCTTCCAAGTGAACAGTTAATTCCTGCATTTTTGCCTTTTCTTCTTTTCTGATATAGGCATTTAGGGCAATAAATTTCCCTCTTAGCACTGCCTTTGCTGCATCCCATAAGTTTTGATATGTTGTGTTTTCATTTTCATTTGCCTCGAGGTATTTACTAATTTCTCTTGCAATTTCTTCTTTGACCCACTCGTTGTTTAAGAGTGTGTTGTTGAGCCTCCACGTATTTGTGAATTTTCTGGCATTCCGCCTATTATTGATTTCCAGCTTCATTCCTTTATGATCCGAGAAAGTGTTGTGTATGATTTCAATCTTTTTAAATTTGTTAAGACTTGCTTTGTGACCCAGCATATGGTCTATCTTTGAGAATGATCCATGAGCACTTGAGAAAAAGGTGTATCCTGCTGTTGTGGGATTTAATGTCCTATAAATGTCTGTTAAGTCTAGCTCCTTTATAGTAATATTCAGATTCTCTATTTCTTTATTGATCCTCTGTCTAGATGTTCTGTCCATTGATGAGAGTGGGGAATTGAAGTCTCCAACTATTATAGTATTTGTGTCTATTTCCTTTTTCAGTGTTTGCAGTGTATTCCTCACGTATTTTGGGGCATTCTGGTTCGGTGCGCAAATATTTATGATTGTTATGTCTTCTTGTTTAATTTTTCCTTTTATTAGTAGATAGTGTCCTTCTTTATCTCTTTTAACTGTTTTACATTTGAAGTCTAACTTGTTGGATATTAGTATAGCCACTCCTGCTCTTTTCTGGTTGTTATTTGCATGAAATATCTTTTCCCAACCTTTCACTTTCAACCTATGTTTAGCTTTGGGTCTAAGATGTGTTTCCTGTAGACAGCATATAGAAGGATCCTGTTTTTTAATCCATTCTGCCATTCTATGTCTTTTGATTGGGAAATTCAGTCCATTAACATTTAGTGTTATTATTGTTTGGATAATATTTTCCTCTACCATTTTGCTTTTTGTATTATATATATCATATCTGACTTTCCTTCTTTCTACACTCTTTTCCATACCTCTCTCTTCTGTCTTTTCGGTTCTGACTCTAGTGCTCCCTTTAGTATTTCTTGCAGAGCTGGTCTCTTGGTCACAAATTCTGTCAGTGACTTTTTGTCTGAGAATGTTTTAATTTCTCCCTCATTTTTGAAGGACAATTTTGCTGGATATAGGAGTCTTGGTTGGCAGTTTTTCTCTTTTAGTAATTTAAATATATCATCCCACTGTCTTCTAGCCTCCATGGTTTCTGCTGAGAAATCTACACATAGTCTTATTGGGTTTCCCTTGTATGTGATGGATTGTTTTTCTCTTGCTGCTTTCAAGATCCTCTCTTTCTCTTTGACCTCTGACATTCTAACTAGTAAGTGTCTTGGAGAACGCCTATTTGGGTCTAATCTCTTTGGGGTGCGCTGCACTTCTTGGATCTGTAATTTTAGGTCTTTCATAAGAGTTGGGAAATTTTCAGTGAAAATTTCTTCCATTGGTTTTTCTCCTCCTTTTCCCTTCTCTTCTCCTTCTGGGACACCCACAACACGTATATTTGTGCGGTTCATATTGTCCTTGAGTTCCCTGATACCCTGTTCAAATTTTTCCATTCTCTTCCCGATAGTTTCTGTTTGTTTTTGGAATTCAGATGTTCCATCCTCCAAATCACTAATTCTATCTTCTGTCTCTTTGAATCTATCATTGTAGGTATCCATTGTTTTTTCTATCTTTTCTACTTTGTCCTTCACTTCCATAAGTTCTGTGATTTGTTTTTTCAGTTTTTCTATTTCTTCTTTATGTTCAGCCCATGTCTTCTTCATGTCCTCCCTCAATTTATCGATTTCGTTTTTGAAGAGGTTTTCCATTTCTGTTCGTATACTCAGCATTAGTTGTCTCAGCTCCTGTATCTCATTTGAACTATTGGTTTGTTCCTTTGACTGGGCCATATTTTCAATTATTTGAGCGTAATCCGTTATCTTCTGTTGGCGTCTGCGCATTGAGACAGATTTCCCTGGGTATTGGATCCAAAAGTTTGGAAGATTTTTCTGTGAAATCTCTGGGTTCTGTTTTTCTTATCCTGCCCAGTAGGTGGCGCTCGTGGCACACGTTTGTCTGCGGGTCCCACCAGTAAAAGGTGCTGTGGGACCTTTAACTTTGGAAAACTCTCGCCGTCCGGGAGGTTCGCTAGCTGAAGTGGCTTGGAAGGGTTCGAGCCGGCCCGGGGTCCGCATGCGGGGAGGGTTGCTGGCCGCCACAGCCCGGGAAAGCGCCCGTCCGAATTCCCTAGTTGCCCGAGCGACAAGCGTGGCGGGAGGGCGCCAGTGGCAGCGGCCCGCCCGGGAGAGTGCACGTTCCCGGGGAGTCACGGGTTTGGAAGGGGCCTCCCCCACCCGTCACCATTCTCCGCGGCCTGGGGATTTCCGATCCAATTCTCTCAGTTGGTCCAGGGGGCCGCGCGTGGTGTGGGCGCCTGCCGCCGCGGTTTCAGGGGACCGCCTCTCCAATTCTCCCAGCCGGCCCAGGAAGGGGGAAGGGAGTGGCTCCGGCCGCTTGCCGCCCCGCCCGGTGAAGCCCGCGTGCCTCGGCGATCTCACCCGAGCAGCTTCTCTCAGCCAGCCAGCCGTTCCAGGATGGGGTACGCTGTCTTTTTTATCTCTGTTGTGGCTTTGGGCGCTGTTCTGTATCGTTTCTACTCCCCTAGTAGCTGTCCTGGAGAAGAAACTAAGATCCGCGCGTCTTACTAAGCCGCCATCTTCTCCGGAAGTCAAGACTATTTATTTTTGAAATTGTGAACTTTCTAATGTATTGCAGGATCTATTTTATTCCTTGTCATAAAACTTCCCAATATTACCTTGGTTATTTCATGTAATAGATTTGTTTATTGACTGTCTAACACACTAAAACTGTAAATTCTCCGAAGGCAAGGGTATCTATTTTGTCCACTTGTATATTTGTAGCACCTGGCACATAATAAAGCACAAATAAATATTGTTAAAAGAATAAATGAATCCATATCCATCCTTACTCTCTTTCCATCCAATCACAAAGGCTGACGTGTCCTACTTTCTAAGAATAAATCCTCTGAATCTCTTCTCATTCCCATCTCTTCAGTCTCTCCCTCTATATAAACAATCTTCCCTCATCATGTATATATGCTCTAGTCTCTTTCTCTTTTAAGAGAAAATAAAAAAGGAAAAACCTTCCCTCAACTCTGCACCCACTCCCCTTTATCCACCATTTTCTCTCTTTTACTTTTCACAACTAAACTAATTGAAACAAGTATTTATTCTTCATTCAACTCTAAGCTGCCATTCACCCTTATCAAGGAGCTCTAACCAAGGACAGTGATGAATTTCTAATTGTGATATTCACTGAGTATTTTCAAATCTTTCTATTCTCTGGCTCTCTACGATAATGTCTGACATGGCTGAAGACTCTCTCTTGAAATTCTCTCCTCTCCCTGATATCTGTGATACCATGTTCTCCTAGTTTTCCTTCTACCTTTCTAACCACTTCTTATTTTTCTTCTTGAGCAGCTCTTCTACACAATCCCTAAACATTAAGTTCCCAGGGTTTTTTATTCAGTGCTCTTCTACTTTCACTCCATACTCTCTTCTTAGAAAACACCATCCATTCCCACTGAGGCAGATGACTCCCAAATCTACATCTCCAACCCACACCTCTTTTCCAAACTCCAAACCTCATCACTACCTGTACATTTCCCAGAACCCCTAACTTGTCCAAAGCTAAATTTGTCATCTTAAATTTGTTTCTTCTTCTATATTCTCTGTCACAGATAATGGTTCTTTTAGCAAATTAGAAAACGATCAGCCTAGATAAGCCTACTTAAAATCAAGCCTAAGAGTCACCCCCAGAGAACCTCTTTTGTTGCTCAGATGTGGCCTCTCTCTCTAAGCAACTCAGCAGGTGAACTCACCACCCTCCTTCCTATGTGGGACATGACTCCCCAGGGTATAAATCTCCCTGGCAACTTGGGACAGAAATCCCGGGGTAAGCCAGGCCCTGGTATCAAGAGATTGAGAAAGCTTCTTGACCAGAAGGGAGAAGAGAGAAATGAGACAAAACAAAGATTCAGTAGCTGAGAGATTTCAGAGTTGAGAGGTTATTCTTATGCATTATACAAATATACCTTTTTAGTTTATGGTGTTTTGGAGTGGCTAGAGGGAACTACCTGAAACCGTTGAGCTGTATTCCAGTAGCCTTGTTTCTTGAAGATGATTGTTTAATGATATAGCTTTTACAATGTGACTGTGTGATTGTGAAAACCTTGTGCCTGATGCTTCTTTTATCTAGGGTACGAACAGATGAGTAAAAAAATATGGATAAAAAATAAAATAATAGAGGGGACAAAGGTTAAAATAAATTGGGTAGATGGAAGTGGTCAATGAGAGGGAGGGGTAAGGATGTGGTATGTTTGAGTTCTTTCTTTGTTCTTTTTCTGGAGTGATGCAAATGTTCAAAAAATGATCATGGTGATGAATACACAACGATGTGATGATATTGTGAGCCACTGATTGTACACCATGTATGGAATGGTTGTATGCTAAGATTTATCAATAAAAATAAAAATTAAATTAAATAAAACGATCAGCCTAGAAGCCTAAATCTTCCTCAACTCTCATATCTTATCTAACTAGCAATCATATCATATTGATCTGGCCTCCTAAAATTTTCTCCAATTTGTCCCTTCCTTGTCACTGCTACCACCCCTATCTTTTCTTGCTTGTATCACCGTTTCTATGGGTCTAGTCTTACTTCCACCAATCTATTTTCCATGCTATTGCCAGAATGATCATTATAACATGAAAATCTTATCAAGAAGTTTTCAATGGTTTCTCCTTACCTTTAAAATAAAATCCAAACCTCTTAGTTTGACATGTAAGCCTCTTTATGATTTGGCCCTTGCACACATCTAGTCTTATCTCCTCCCCCAACCTACCACCCCCACCCCTTGCCACATACCCAAAAGCTACAACCATAAGTCCTTCTCTATAACTCTACCAGTAATTAGTATACTGACCCCCATTCTCACCTCAATTCACCTGATTAAATCATACTGCAAGATCTGACTCAAGCTGTATCTTCTCTTTGAAACCTTTTCAGGTCCACCCCCAAGTTGTAGCTTTTTTATCTGACTTTCTCACAACCTACTTCTTTTGAGTAAGGACTTAAAATAGTTTCCTCTACATTTACTCAGCACCTCCTAAAATGTCTGATACATAGTGGGTACCCAACAACTACAAGTAATGTGAATGAATGACTAAATGAATGAAAGTTTTCCCTCTCTTCCTCAGAAGTGGCACCTCTAACAGACAATTGTGAGAGACAGTCTTTGCAGAGTTTTCTCTAACTTTCTAACCTTTGCTTCTCTCCTCCATTGCCAATTTTTAAGCCCAAGTAGGTTTTCCAAACAATGAACAAACTCACCAAAACTACTTCTTTCTCCTTTTTGCTGGTCACTGGTCTGAAAATGATCCTGAATCGTTTTCTTTAGTTGGTCTTTCTGTCTAAGTTCAGGTCTGCCTTGGATTTCCTCCATTTTTTCATCTTCTAGGAAGACAAAACAAAACACTAGAGGTGGAGGGGGGTGGGGAGGCAAAGAAGATAGTAAAGTCCAGTGAAGAAAGAAAAATCATAGCCTAACAGTTTCAAGCTTTGACCTAAAATTCTCACCCTGTCCATTGTCCCATTTCTCAATTTCCTGGAATAAGGACTGGAGCCAGACATCAAAAGATACCTGACCATACTTACGAGATTCCTTCTTTCTTTTGTTTAAGGAGAATCTATTGAATTTCTTCGCAGAAGGTGCAGGATCTGGCAGGCCTGGTTCAGATGTATTTATCTCAGGGACAGCTCTATCTTCCTGAGAGGCTGAAATCTCTGGAGTTTGAGGTACCATTAGTCTTTCTCTGAAAATGAGATTTTTTTTTAAATGATAATTTAGAGTACAGTAATTTACAGTATTCTTAATTTTCAAAGAAACTACTGGGGTAAGTTAGGATAAAAGAAGAATTCTAGGTGCTCTAAAACCTCTTGAGGTAATTTTATCCATCTTCTTGTCTATTTTTCCCAACTCAAAAAGGTATCTTTCCTGAAAGAAATCTACAAATGGATGATGAATAGATAGATAGATGACAGACAGACAGACAGATAGATAGATGGAACGATAGAGAGCCATTTAGCAAGGTTAAGTGATCAGCTTGCCTCACTAACATAAACTTACCCATCAGCATTATCATTCTCAGCAGTAGCAGTAGAAGCAATTCCTGGTTCCTTGTCTGACTGGGCATATCCCATGGGCTGGGCACAGGAAGTCTTTACAAAACCAAGGCTAGATCCTATCCCTCCCAAAACAAAAATACCATAAGTAGAGAAGCAGTAAAACAAAACAACTATTCCATTATTTCCTAACCATCTCTATCATTAAAATGTCTCTCACATGTTACCTAGAAGAGCATACCTTTGCCTCTGTCATATCATAGAACATCAAACCTTTCAATTTTCAGGAAAAACTGCATTTCTATATCTTTTTTTGCAAGCCTTTCCAGACTGATCTAATTCCAAGATATCCAGACAACATTAATTTTATGTATATAAAATAAATCATTTGTACTGCATTTTTTATCATTTGTTCCTCAAGCTCCCTCAAGGAGGAGAAGTACATCTGAAAATGGTTAAAAATCTCAGACCATTCTCCTTAGCCTCATGACCTCATGGAGAAGGCCTCAGGGCCTACACTGTAGAGTCCTTTACTCTAAATTCCTCAGCACATGCTAAAGCAGTATTGGAAACAGAAAATTACAAGGGTAGATGGAGATTGAGTTATTCAAATATGGGAAAAACAATTTATCCTGTCTATGTAGAAAGTGAACACATAGAAATGAATTTAAATTGCATTTTAAAAATTTAGATGAGACTATTTAAATTCTGAAGTCCATGTGGGCCACTTTTTCTAAAAATCTGTATTCTTTATCTAAGGTGGTTTAGCTAGAGTCCTACTGATAACAGATAAACTATTATAAAAATATTTCAAAGTCTCATATAATATTTCCTCACTTAGGAAGATATAGGGAATAGAGGAAGCTGTCAAACTTGTTCTGCCACTCATATAAAGGTCACTTTACCAAAATGAAACTTTTTCTCTCACCATAAGCCATATCCAAGCATTCCTGTAGGGACTTCCTCAGCACAATCTGGACAATCTCCTCAAATTCTGCATTTGTAAGACTTGCTTTTTCCTGCAGAGACCAGAGTAGGGGAAGAAAATTGCGTATACCATTTTAAGATGAGACAGTAAGTTCACAAGACTAAAAGCATAAGTCAACATATCTAAGAATTCTATATACTCTACCCCTGATTTCCTGGGAATAAAGGAGCCAAAAAAAGGGAAAAAGTTTATAAAGTCTCTGTCTGCTTTTACTCTCAACCTCCATTCCACCTCAAACTCTATCTACCTACTTTTTTCTGTCAAGTGCTTCCATAAAAGCATTTTTAAAAATCTCTTTGAAGAAAATGAAAACTCCAAAAAGGAATTAAAATCTGAACGTACAGGATGAATTTCCCCAATGTAAAGATTCTGTGTGTCTGGCCTAGGTGGAGGGTATATAGAAGAGACCGTCCTAAGTAAAGACAATCAACGTGACTGATACCTTTTCTGCTTTCTTCTCTGCCTGCTTGTTGTCTCCATCCTCTCCTTTCTTTTCTTGGACACTGCCTGGACCATTCTCTGTGTTTACTTTCTTCTCCTTCTTCTCAAATCTGGCATTTGGCAGGCTTGGCCTGGCCCTTGCTGCCGGGCAACTTACCCCTAGGGCTTCTTCTTTGGGTGAGTTAGGGCTAAAGGATATCAGGCTGTGCAATTTTTGTGTAGGCGGAGCAAAGGTTTTCTTTGGTCTCTTCCCACATTCTGAAACAAATTTGATGATCAAATGAAATTTATGAAACACATGGTCTAAGACAGAGATTGCCAATTTCTCTGACCATATCAAAATTATCTGGAAAGTGCTTTTAACAAATCAGATTTCTGCATTTCTCCCCACCTCCCTCCCACAGTCCACAGCCCTGATGAAGTTGTTTAGAGTGAGGCCCAGGAATCTATAATCTTACAAGGCTATCTAGATGAGTCTGATGCACTGCCAGCTTTGGGAACCACCGAGTAATTCAAAGGTGATAAATATCAGCAAGCAGTAAGCTGAATTATTCCAAGGAAAAATGTTTAATTTGCTGATTTTCACTTTAGATAAGGTTTTATGGGCAATTGGAGTAATTAAAAAAAATTAGAGAGGCAGAAGGTTTTTACTTACGACATCCTTTCTTCCTTACCCTTATACCTCTCCCAGTTAAAAACTATAAATTATTCGAGCCGAGCTCTTACGACACCTCATCCGTGAAAACTGTATTAATTCTCCCAGGTATAAATAAACATTTTCTTTTGAGCTTCCATAGTACTTTGTACCTCTCTTGATATTTACCATATTCAACTTCAGCTTATCAGTATTTAAATTATTTTCTTTCCCTACTAGATCATACGTTCTCTGGGCAGAACTGTTTCTAAGCCACATTTATATCATTCAAAGTATCTGGCAGAGGAGAGTAATTTAAACAGAGTAGACACAAAATAAATGTGATCTGAGCTACCCTTTGGTGGGAAGGGTGTCCAGGTGATCAAGGGCTGATAAAGAGAGGGAAATGAGAGAAACACCAAAAGTGAACCTCCCTCACTGTTGACTCACCTTTATTCTCAAGTGTTGTCATTATTCAGCTCAGAAGCTACACGTCCTTTGCCTCTGTTAGAAAAAAGAAATTAACTGCCATGAATTTGCTTAAACATGCCTTTAGACTTTTTGTTCTTCCTGTCTTCTTGGGTTCAGGATCTTCTTGCTTGGGAACCCTGAATTACATTTCTGTTTTTTTTCTTGACTAACTTCTACCTCCTCAGCAGTGACAACCACATATCAGGAGATAAGGAAAACCTACTGTTTTAAAGATCAGCATTGTTGTGATTAGTGTTTTAAATGCCCAGAACTATGGCCAACACAAGGTAGGCGCTCACAAGGAGGTAGAAACGGTAGTGATAGTGATGGAAGAATAGGTAGTTATAGGTGCGTTTGGACAGTCCTGGGAGTTAAAAAGTGCATGTTTTCTTCAGAATAATGAGCTCATTTTAGACAGTCACAAACAATCTGACAACTTTCTGACCTAATTCAGAGGTCTCTCTGCATAGAGAACCTCATTTCTTATATCACTATAATGTATGTTTTACTCTTTACTTAGATCTTCTAGTCCAATAAATCTCCAATCTGGATTCCAGCAATATGTATTTATGGCTCGGAAATATTTGGTAACTGGCAGAGGTTCCCAGAGAAACTAGTTATAAGAACCTAGCTTCTTCACTTTACATTCTTAGTTCATCTGCAGCAATCTACTCATAGATGCTCTATGCTACATAGACATGCTTTGTTATTCTTAGTGAACTGTGATGAATAATAATAGCCAACATGTACTGAGCACTGATTATATCCTTTACCCTTTACATATATCATCTCATTTAATTCTCACAATAAATCTATGAGATAGATACCATTTTGCACTTAGCAAAATTAAGCTTAGAGGGATTTAGAGATAATAACTAATTGATAAGTGGTAAAATCACAATTAAAACCCATCTGGTTTCAAAGTATGTGCTATTAACTGTTCTAAGCTGCATCCCAATAGTCCAATTCAGTATTTCACAACCATTTTCTTATCACAGCACACATAGAAAGGTCATATTGAAAATACACATAAACAATGATATCTGTAGGTACTCCGGGGGTAAAAGGTAAAAGAACCAGGCTACTCACAGTCATAGGCAGCTACGTACAGAGCTTCCAACACCAAAGGCAGAAGAGCTCAATAGCTCCAAACATTCATGACACCTAGAGTGCCAAAATTCATCCTGTGAAGCTCTAGTAATTTACATATTTTTTAAATTTCCACTTATTTCTACCCAGCTGTTAGAAAGTAAATGTTTTTTTGTTTTATCAAACTAAACTTATTATAGCCCTTCTATGTGTTTTTTGCTTTTTTAGACTCAAAGCATTTAAACCGTTCTTATTTTTGAAACAATTAAAACAAGCATAAAAGTTCCACAAGGGCCTTTAGAACTCATAAAGTTCATCTCATCTTTTTACAGATAAAAAATACGCAAAGAGAGGTTAAGAAGTTTCCCCAAAGTCTCAGTGTTAATACATGGTAGAGCCAAGATGAATTCAGGCTTTTTGTCTCTAAATCCTACTAATAACATATCTATATCCTTTTCAGTGAACGCCTTTCTGACTGCTGGTTTTGAGCATTTTGAAAGCACTACACCTGAAACTCACTCTTGTAACTCTCCCCTTATAAAGAGATCCCAAAGCAGCTTAAGATGGATCCTTGTGTTCATATACACTTCCCTTTAAAGGATCTGAGAATTTTAGGACCCTGAAATGGCCGTGCTAGAATGAACACTGGATTGTTCAAGGTGTAGGATTCCTCCCTTTAGATCCCAAGATGAACTCAAAAGGTGTTTTATATAGACTTGACAAAATGTGGCCACAGCATGGCTAAATGCAAAGTATGTCTAAATTAAGCTTTGGCATTTTATGTCTGTTTTCTTACGTCTATAAATGTGAATAATTCAGATGTGCTATTGCATAGCAACTTTTCCTTTACATTAAAGAGCAAATTTTCTCACAATTTCCATCTTAATTCATCACTATCAACCTCCAAAAGTATATGCTCCAGGAAAAAAAGACAAGTGGGAATTTGGGGGAGAAACACTGCAGCAAATTGGTCTCCTTTATTTTAATCCTAAACAAAAGCTAGAAACCAGATAAAGTTAGGCTGCAAAAGGAATATTCATTTGACCACAAATGACAAGCATATCTTCTCCTGGACTCCAGAATTCCAAAAAAGGATCCTAAGAAGCCCCCGTGAAGGAAAACTGAATTATAAGGAGAGCTATTCGAGGCAAAAAAAAAAAAAAAAAAAGTACGAGATAACATTTAATTTTTTAAATGTATTTCTACATAATATGCTTGTATATTCACAAACTATGTCTAGAAAAATACATAAGGACCTGATAAAAGTGCCTCGGAGGAGTGAAACTGGATGATTGAGGGCAGAGGTGAAAGGGAGACTTCCTTTTCAATGTAGTCTTCTGTGCATCTTTGGAATTTTATAACATACATATTACCGCTTAAAATGATTTTTTTTATTTTTAATTCTTTAAATGAGATAAAAAGAGTATTTTCATCAACCTAAAAATGCAAAATTTTCCAATAGTTAAACTTAAATCCTGATCGAAACCTATAAGAGCTATTACAGGCCAAGTGTGTTTTTGGAGCCCCAACCAACTAGATAAAATTGTGGATCACTGGTTGAGTTAATAAGACATAGTAAGTCTATATCTTCCCTATAATGTAGTGTGGGAATATGATGAGGAACATTACTTTTAAAGAAAAGCTCTAACCTGATCAATAGAGAACCGAAAGCCAGAAAATCACTTCCTAACAACTCAAGTCACTCACGACTCCTCTGTTAGAGACGAATTATCTTCTTCCACAAAAATGAATATTGGAAGCTAGTTCTGAGAAAGGGGAAAAAATACCATATATGGTTAATAAATATGTAAAATGCCACCAACTGTCATTTGACCAACTACTAAATGAGTGGGGGGCTGTAGACGCAGGAATAACATTTGAGATTTTAATTTCTTTTCCTACCTTATGAAAAGGAGAGAGAAGGGGAGGGGAAAAAAAAAAAAGTCCAACAGGGTTTAAAGTAAAAAAGTAAAGGAACCAGGATAGGTCAATAAACTCAATCAGACCTACTCAAGATAAGAAAGAAGAGTGAATAAGGAGGAGAAAAGAAAGTACTTAGAAATAATAAAGAGAACCAAGGGAAGGTGAATGAGGCTCTCCAAAAAAAAAAACAGAAAGTTTTCTTTCACTTAGAACACTAAAAATCAACACATTCACTCTGAGGTGAAATCGCCTAGTTTAGTGGTTCTCAAATTGTGGGCCAAAGACCCCTGGAGGTCCCTAAGTCTCTTTCAGTAGATGCACAAGGTCCTCCTTTTTCCAACTACCTATCGGTGTTAGGCTGGATTTTCTTCACATACTTCAACCAAAACAAGATATCACAACAAATTGGATTCAGAAACATGAGAATCCCACTGCCTTCTATTTAGCCAGACATGAAAGAGATTTGCAAAAATTTAAACAATGCTATTCTTCATGCTGTTTTTTTTTGTTTTGGAAAATAAAATTTTCATTTAAAACGTTACTCAGGGGCACAGGGCTGGTTCAGTGGCAGAATGCTCGCCTGCATGTGGGACACCCACGTTCGATTCTCACCCCATGCACCACCACCCCCTCTGCCCCCCAAAATAAAATGAAATGTCACTTAGGAGTAAACATGTAATGGGTTTATTACTGTTATTTCAAAATTAATAAATATTTTAACTTTTTCTGCTTTAATGTCTAATATGTTAACATCAATAGGTATAAATCTCATAAATCTTTGGCGTTCTCGCTAATTTGAAGAATATCAAAGGATTCAGAGATCAAAACGTCTTAGCACTGATCTAACTAAACAACTGCATTCAGTCTTGCCCATATTTCCCTAAAACATTAATCCTTCTGTCTCCTGGTCCCTACCCACCTCCCCAGCCCCCTTTAGAATGTGCTCATGAATTTCTCCCTCCTGATATTATTCCGTGAATCCTTGGTCTAATAGAACAAAAGTCAACCCTTTAGAACTGTCCTCTAACACAGACTCCAAGAGCCTCAAACAACAACTGCATTTAAAATTTCTCTTAAGTCTGATTTCCTTTGGATGCGCATGTCTAACCACAGGTGTACTACTGCTTATTTTCCAGCCACGATGAACAGATACTAGCTTTTCTTTTCTCTTTCTTCTGAGTGTATGTGACTGTGTGCAACATGTGTGTGAATGCGTGGGCTCAGCAAGCACGATTTAAAGTGAACCTTTTAAAAAGAAAGAAGAAAACCCAACGACAAAGATTCCAGCTCACCTTACTGCCCTTATTACCCCACTTCACAAGACATTTACTCTTGGACCTAACAGCCAGTAGCAGCTCCCTGAACTAAACCTAGTTCAGACTCCTAAATAAACGGTGAACTGAAGCTTCTTAATTCAGGGAGTGCAAGGAGGTGCAAAGTTACGGCCATTTATCAAGACACAGAATCTTCTCCTTGGGGCCTGCTGGTCTCCTTCATTTTACCATCCATACCCCAAAAGGCTTCCGGACGTGCCCCGAACTGTTACCGACTCCAAACCAGTATTTTTGTGTCGAACTCCCAGATGCTAACCCACTTTTTCCCTCACGACGTGTGGCACAATAAACACCTAACTCCACCTTTAAAACCAAAGAGAAAAGCTCTGGCGTCCGCATTTTCCCTCTCTCTTCCCTCACCAATTTCTCTAAGGGACCGCACCCAGTCAAATGTCCTTGACCTCCCTCAGAAGCTAATAGTGGCTTTCGAGCCTCTTTTTCCGATCAAGAATCCCACCACGGGAGGTGGCCCCTCAGCTCCCTCCGAGGTATCATCAGCATCCTCATTCCCACTAAGACCGTAGTTTGCCATTATACCGGGTTAATTTTGTTCGTTCGTTCGGGCTGGGTTTGAGGTGAGAGATTCTAAGGAGAAAGGGTAAGAGTTAGTTGTCGCCCTGACGCCCTGAGGAGAAAATTTCTCTTCAGGGAAGAGGTATCAGGATCGGGGGCGCCTAGCAATTTCATCTGCAACCAGAAAAGAGACAGCTACCTTCTGGAACGAGGAGGACCTAAAGGCGAGGAGCAGAGCGGGCAATTGCAGGGATTCTGCAAACCCCTCCAACCTCGATCCAGTTTTCCCGCCACGAAGAAAAGGCGCGAGGACAAGCATAAGCCCCACCCCCAGAGGCGTGAGCACATGGCCGAGGCGCATGCGCTGCTGGAAGCACCTACTGCGCTTGCGCCGTTGAGTTATTGCCACCATTTTCCAACAGAATCCACCACGACCACCAAAACTACAAATCCCATAATCCTCGTTGGCTTCGCCTTTTCCTTGGGCGGCAGGGGTAGCGCCTGATTTTTCCTGACACATCTTTCTTTTACTACCTTGCTTTTCTCTCTGCCTCAGATAGTTTTTTCTTCCCTCGATTCCTAATCGGCCTTTTAGTCTCGTTCACGCCTTTATTTGAGATTATCCTTAGCCCCACTTTCGCCTCTACTGCCCTCTTCTCCACCACAGGACGAGCATCCCCAAGCACTCTTCAGGCAAGGAGAATAGTGGAATAACCTCTTCCCCACTGGCCACAGTAGGGGGATCCCAAAGCCGGCTGAAAGCTCTTCCTCGCCCACATACGTTTTATATAAGCCGGCGCGAAGCCGAGCGTGTGCTTGGGAAGGACTGCGTGCGAGGTGGCGGTGGCGGCCGGGGGCCGAAGTCCGCGGGGTGGTGGGCTCGTGCGCAGGCGTCAAGTGGTGGGCGGAGGCTGGGGTCTCCCGGCCGTGGCTGTGGAGGCGGGGAGGAGGGCGTGGTGTCCCCAGGTGCTCACCATCAGAGAAGGCGGAAGGAACCAGAGACCGGCTTGGCCACTTCGGAAGAAGAGGAAGTTGGAAAACATCGGCTGTTTTAGTGTTGTCGTTTGCTTTTCAGTTCAACAGATTATTTTCGAGGGGGGTGAGTTAAAATGGCCTATTGCATTTTATTGACAACAGCTCGTACAGGAAGACGGTCAGTACGCTCCGCTCCTTCCCTTCCTCTACTTCAAGGCTCACCCCTCCGCCCCTTAGGAAGCCCTTCTAAGTAGGTGGGCAAAGGGGGTGGGAGACCAGGTCATGAATAATTCATGAGCCCGCCCCTTTCCTCAAAAGGCCACGCCTCCCGGATCGTGCTGACGCACGTTGCGCGTACCAAACCTGAGGAAACGACGTAGCAGTTCCCGCCCACAAGACGGAGGGCGGGGCGTCGTCCCTAGCACGTGCTGCATCTACCCGCGCAAGCCCAAAAGGGTGTGCGCAGGCGCTCCCCGCTAGGGGGAGGAAAGAGGCGGGGTAGGGAGGTTGTTGGGATTAGAGCCGGGCGGAGACCGCTGAGACTCATTCCTCAGGAACAAGGGTCGGGTGTCAAGGAGACCTTTTCACACCAGCTCCCCGTCCCACGCCTACGGTGGGTGGGATCGCGTGGCAGAGACAAAGGATATCAGTAGGGACGGACATAGCCGCGAAGGGAAGTAGGGTGTCAGTTTGGGGTGGTGGGCTTTTGGGGGGTTGAGCGGGGGGCTATATTTAAACTCCCCGGAGCCGTTAAGTTGGTTCGTACTCTGATGCGCGCGCAACCAGGGTGGTGGCGTAGTGCGCATGCGTAGCTCCGGGGCGAGAGGAACGCGCTTCGGCCGTGCGCGCTCGCGATCGAGTGGTGGTGGTAGAGGAGAAAGGGGTCGGCGCACGCGCGGTTGATTTCTCGAGTTGTCTGGGTCTCGCGGGCATCTTGTTTTGGTCTCGCGGGCGAGTGGGGCGCGCTTGGGCGCAGGGAAGGGGGGGCGCTTGGGCGCGAGACTAGGCGAGAAGAGCAGAGCTGCGCGCGCACTCGGGAAAGGGGGGAAGGGAGCAGGCTTAGGGAGGGGGGTTAAGCCCCCGGATTCCCCTCGTTACCCTCGACTGGGACGGAATAAGGGGAGGAAATGATCGAGATGGCGGCGGAGAAGGAGCCGTTTTTGGTGCCGGCCCCACCGCCGCCGCTCAAAGATGAGTCGGGCGGAGGGGGCGGCCCCACGGTGCAGCAGCACCGAGAGGCCGCCTCCGGGGAGCTCCGCCGCGGGACGGAGCGTGGGCCGGGACCTCGCGTACACTCGGCGGGGACCCCGGCTTCTGGGGCCAGCAGGGAGAACCCCGGGGCTGCCTCCACTCCTCGAGGCGGCCAGCAACAGCAGCAGCGAGGGGGCGGCCCCCAGGCGCAGCCGCAAGGGGAGGCCCGCTTGTCGGACCCCCACGGGCGAGCCGCTGCCCCGGACGTGGGGGAGGAGCGACGGGGAGGGGGCGGAACAGAACTGGGCCCCCCTGCCCCTCCTCGCCCTCGAAATGGCTACCAGCCCCACCGGCCCCCTGGTGGGGGTGGGGGCAAGAGGAGAAATAGCTGTAATGTAGGGGGAGGTGGTGGGGGCTTCAAACATCCGGCCTTCAAGAGGCGCAGGCGGGTCAATTCGGACTGTGACTCTGTATTGCCCTCCAACTTCCTGCTGGGGGGCAATATCTTTGACCCACTGAACCTGAATAGTCTCCTGGATGAGGAAGTGAGCCGAGAACTCAATGCGGAGACCCCCAAGTCATCCCCACTTCCGGCCAAGGGGCGAGATCCAGTGGAGATCCTCATCCCCAAAGATATTACTGACCCACTCAGTCTCAATACTTGCACTGATGAGGCCCACGTAGTTCTTGCTTCGCCACTCAAGACTGGTCGGAAGCGGCATAGACACCGGGGACAGCACCATCAGCAGCAGCAGCAGGCACCTGGAGGGAACGATAACCACTCGGTGCTGCCCACAGCCCCCCTCACTCCTTCACTTCAGGGGGAGGGCACCACACAGCAGCATAGAGGCCAGAACCGGGACGCCCCCCAACCTTATGAACTCAACACGGCCATCAACTGCAGGGATGAGGTCGTGTCTCCCCTTCCATGTGCCCTACAGGGTCCCACGGGCTCCCTTTCAGCCCCTCCAGCTGCCTCAGTTACCCCTGCACCCCCGTCTTCCTCCTCACGACACCGCAAACGTCGCAGGACTTCCAGCAAGTCGGAGGCAGGGGCCAGGGGTGGAGGCCAGGGTCCCAAGGAAAAGGGCCGAGGGAGTGGGGGAGGCCGCCACCACCACCACCCTCTACCTGCAGCAGGCTTCAAAAAGCAACAGCGCAAGTTCCAGTATGGGAATTATTGCAAGTACTATGGGTACCGCAATCCTTCCTGTGAGGATGGGCGTCTTCGAGTGTTGAAGCCCGAGTGGTTTCGGGGCCGGGACGTCCTCGATCTGGGCTGCAATGTGGGCCATGTGACCCTGAGCATTGCCTGCAAGTGGGGCCCATCCCGCATGGTGGGCCTGGATATCGATGCCCGGCTCATCCACTCTGCCCGCCAGAACATCCGACACTACCTGTCTGAGGAGCTGCGTCTCCCACCCCAGACTTCTGAGGGTGACCCAGAGGCAGAGGGTGGGGAAGGGACCACTACCATCCGAAAGAGGAGCTGCTTCCCGGCCTCGCTGACAGCCAGCCGAGGTCCCATTGCAGCACCCCAGGTGCCACTGGATGGAGCAGACACGTCAGTCTTCCCCAACAACGTTGTCTTCGTCACGGTAAGAGTCCGAAGGCTCTTGGGTTAGGGGCCAGGTACGGAGATGGGATTAAATGAGAATGTGGCAGGGGAAGGTTATGACCCAGAGGGATTTCAGAGCGTTAACTCATCACTAGAAAAACCAGATCCTCAAGAAAAGGGTCTTAACTGGCAAGTGACTGCTGCTGCTGAGTGTCTCAGTCCCCTCGTTAAACTGGGAAAGGTGAGGTCTCTTTGGGGCTTTAACGTGTTTGCAGTCATCTCTTCCCTAAGATAGAGGCAGTCTCCTTCTGCCCTGGTCCCAGCACTAATCCAGACCAGTGAGCACTCCTTGGGGACTGGTGCATCTGTTCACCAGGAGGTTTGGTTAGGATGGACACTGTCCCCAAACCTACTGAAATCGCCTGAAGGGATGGGTGGGGAGGCGGATTAAGATGGACTAAAACAGTTTTTGTCCTTTGATAGGGACCTAGTTTACATCCAGTGGTTTTGTTTCATTAAATATAGTGTTCGTTGAAGAGTGTCATTGAGGAGGAACCCAAGTGGCTTGGCCATAAACCATCTCCACGTTGCCCCTCGATAGTAAGATAGGGAAGAGCCAAAGGTCTTCTCTTCAGGAAAGAGGAGGTCCAGTCTCTTGTAGTCTGACCCCCGATTGCACTTAGCACCCCCGTGCTTCAGCTAGGCTGTCTGCAGGAACAGTTGGCACTGCGTTGGGTTAAGTCTGGAAAAATGGACTTTCCCAAGGGTGGTGATAAGCTTATCACCTAGAAAAGGTTTCCTAAAGGATGTGGCTTTTCATTTCTCTGGAAGAAAGGAAAGGGCAGGCGTAAAACTTTGCCAGCCACAATTACAAGGAAGGAACCTCTGGTCTTATTTTCAAACCTGGGCTACATACCCTTGTATAATATTGAGTCACTCTGGTTAAGGCTTGTGGGGTGGGATAAATACTGAGCAGTCTTGTGAGATCCAGACACACACTGCAGTTTGATCTTAGCTTTGAAGATTTGGTAGCTAACTTAATTTGAAAATTGCTCATGCTCCCTTCTTATGTTTGGTTTACCACCAGGAGAAAGCAGGGCAGGAAAGTATAGAAAGAAAATGAGACTCAGGCCTCCCTTTGGGAGTTACGTGTGCGGGCATGTCAAAGAGGATGGTGGCCACGGGCTGCAGGGATTTCTTAGAGGCTGCAGTGGGGTTGTGTGGGGGCAGTGGTTATTTTTAACACCCCATTGACCTCACCCCCAATTATTGCCTTCAGGGTATGGTCTTTTTAACACCCCGTTGACCTCACCCCCAATTATTGCCCTCAGGGTAACTATGTACTGGATCGAGATGAGCTGGTCGAGGCCCAAACACCCGAGTATGATGTGGTGCTCTGCCTCAGCCTCACCAAGTGGGTGCATCTGAACTGGGGAGATGAGGGGCTGAAGCGCATGTTTCGCCGGATCTACCGACACCTGCGCCCCGGGGGCATCCTGGTCCTGGAGCCCCAACCCTGGTCATCCTACGGCAAGAGGAAGACCCTCACGGTGAGCTGGGTTTTGGTGGAAATGGGAACTAGCCATCCTCTGGTTGGTGTAAGAAGGACTTTTATAGTAAGGAAGCAGAGAGGAGAGAGGTCCAGTCTTTTCCTGAGCTGAACAACAGGATGGAAAGACTCTTCAGGTGGGCGCCATCCTTGGCCAAGGAGGAAGCAGTAAGCTGAAGTGGTCCCCTGCTTTTCTCCCTAGGAAACCATCTGCAAGAACTACTATCGAATCCAGTTGAAGCCAGAGCAGTTCAGTTCCTACCTGACATCCCCAGAGGTGGGCTTCTCCAGCTATGAACTTGTGGCCACACCCCACACTACTTCCAAAGGTAAGGCTGGCTTGGTTTGTTTCAGGTGGGAGAAGGCATCTTGAAAGGGCGGGGAGTCTTGAGAAGCCCCTGCCAACGCCCCTGATTGTGTGCTCTCCCCTCAGGCTTCCAACGTCCTGTGTACCTGTTCCACAAGGCCCGCTCCCCTAGCCACTAAGTGGCCCCCTGAACAAAAAGTGTGAAGAGGCTGCCCGTGCTCCCAAGGACCTGGGGGAAGAGGAAAGTAACCCAAGGTCTTTCCTTTCTGGCTCCAAAAATAGTTTCCTTTCTTCGATCTGCAGAGAAAGCTTTTCCTATGTTGCTGCCCCAGCCTCCTCCCTGTACCTCTGGCACTTAAGCAGCAAGACCAGCTGTGCTGGAGTTACTATCATCTTCCTCTCCCCCAGCCTGCTGGGCTGGATGGCATGGACTGTTTGCTGACCTCTGTTCTCCTAGGGCATAGGAGGTAGGGGGTATCAAATTCTCTGGCCCTCTCCTCTTGTTCTCCCAAGGAGAGATTCCCATTTCTCCCTGGCCCTTGTCCCTAGCTGCATTTCAGCGGACCACAGACAGAGTGGGGGTTAGAAATGGAAGTTTGGCGGGGAGGCACGCAGGTACTGTGAAAATCCTTCCCTATGCTGTCCCCTATTGGGAGAGGGGGTTGGGTTTTGAATGTGAGAACAGCACAATAAACATGATGTATAAGGCAGTGGCCCCCACACTTGTGTCTGTAACTTTCTACTCAATGGGGAAGGGATGGCACCTCCCAGTAGAATGGTTTCTTTCTGCCCATACTAAAGTCTTAAGAAATAGGACAGGGTTTTCAGTGGTTAGGAAGATTATAGAATGGTAGTCAAATCTACACCCATGTATACAGAACCTTAGTCAGAACGGGTGTATTAAAAATTTTAGTATCAAACTTTTGAGTCCATCTCTTCTCCCCAAAAAAACCAATGACAGGTTTTGTGGGAGCTTTGGGCAGAGGGCTAATTTTGGAACAGTTAACATGGGAGTTGGAGTGGAATTAGAAGAATGTACTTTGAATTAGAGCCACCCACCTGCTCTAGGACCACCCCACCACCACCTGCCTTTTTGTGCTGTGAGATAAGATATTTAGGTAATTTATTGTGAAGTTCTCCAGTGGCTTGTCAAGTGTTACTGGTGCTTTGAACATTCACTCAGCAAATATTGAGCGCTCTTGGAGTACTCAATATTTGTAAACACAACTGGAGAGGCCCTTAAAGGTAAAAGCAAGATGATTTCAGTAACTCAGTGCACATAGCTGCCCTGCAGGCTCCTTGAGATAAGTAATCAGGGAAAGCCTCCCTGAAGTGTAATAGGCCAAGAACTAAGGGACCAGAAATAATGGTGCATGGTATCATCAAAAAAACAGGTGCTAGCTGTGATTCAAGTCAGAAGAATAAGTGGGGAGGGTATCTAAACCCTGACTTGGACCGCGTTTTAAACTTGCATCTCCTTTACCAAGTTCTTAAAGAGGGCCAAAAGCCCAACTTATAGGCAGCCTTCAACCTGAGGCCAAGTGGACAAACTCCTGGAGAGTTAGGCCCTTCTTAGGGCTCCCAAGAAGTGTCCATTTCTTACGAAAGCCTCTTTATTCTTAAAAAAAAAAAAAAAATACACAAAAATAACTATAATCCAGGGAGCTTCCAGGTCTAAGCTTCCCATCGCCTCAGGGTCCGATGCATGAGGAAAGTATCCTCTGAAGGGCGGGGCCGGAGTTGAAGCCGGAGAGGGGGCAGGCCGGCCAAGGTTAGGTGTGGAGATTCATAAAACAGTGTTTCTGGGTTACACAGGATAGTCATGTCTGGTCCTGCCCCGGGTGGCTCCTGTTGGAGTCGAAGCCCAAAGCAAGGTTACACCGACGGGCAGGGGCAGCAGCCTCGGGGGAGCACGGGGACGGGGGGACAGAGGAAGCTCGGGCTCAGGTCCCTCACCTTTGGGGGCGGGGCCCGAGCCTGCGGCGGCAGGAGCGCCAACTTCTCCCTCAGCGCGGCGCTGAGTACCTGTTCCTCGGGCACCTGCAGGCTCACCAGGTCCCGGAAGAGCCGCTTGGAGCGCGGCACGTTCAGCCCTGAGACCGCAGAGAGGGGCGAGGGTGAGCGGCGCCCCTCACCCCACTCCCGCGCGGGCCGTCCGCCCGCCTGCCCCCCTCACCCTCAGTCACGCTCTCCTCCAGGCCGCAGCGGGTCTGGAACGACTTTCTCAGCTGTTCCTCCACGGCCTTCGCGGCGTCAAACTGGCCCCCGGCGGCGGCCCGCGCGGCCTGCAGTTCAAGGCCCAAGGCCAAGCTGCTCTGCAGCGCGGGCGCCTCCAACTCCTGCGGCGCCGCGGGCTTTTCGCTCGGGGCTGCAGCCGCTGGCGGCTCGGACCGACCCGGGGAGGTCGGCGCCAAGCGGAAACGGACCTGGGGGCAGAGAGAGCCGTGAGGTGGTGGACGCGGGGTCGTTGCTGGACTGCGGGGCGAGGCCTTCCCCCGCTCACCTGCCGCCCCTTCCGAGCCCCGCCTCGCCGGTCCGCCCGGCCCTTCCGACATCCGGGACTGCGGCGCGGCAGCTCGGGGCTCTCGGGCCGCGGGCTCAGGTCCAGGCCGGGCTCGGGCACAGGAGCGCGGGGCTCCGGGGCTCGAGGTTCAGGGGGTGGCCCCGGGGCCGCCACGGCCTCTTCCCCTTCCGCCGACTCCAGCTCCGACTCCCCACAGCCCATCATCTTGGAGTTGCTGCAGGGTGCGGGGTCGCAGGGGGACCGAGGGGTACGAGACACGGACTCGCCCCCCCCCAGGCGCCGCTGGCGGGAACCGTTACCCTCACTCGAGCGGGCGGAGGGAGCAGCCGCGGCCCCGCCCCCACGGCGCGCCCGTGAAGTCATTTCCTCTGCCCCGCCCCGCGGGTCGCGGGCGCCGCCCCCGCCGCGGTTTTCGAGCGGAAGCCGGTTGGGGCGCTACGGGTCCTCATCAGCGCCACGTCCCCTTTTGAGAGCTACGCTGGGGCGTCCCTGCGAGTCCGCGTCCTCCCCCTTCCCCTCCTGCGGTGTGGAGCGTGTTGCCGCCCCTGCTCAGGTTCCCCCACGGGGCTGCCTTAAGTAAAGGGTCCGGCGCGCGCGCATCTGGGCCCAGCCAGTCGGTGCCTCCACAGCACCTCGGGGTGTTCCCGAGGCTCTGCCCCGTGTGGGTGAGGCCAGGCTTCGCCGACGCCAGCCCTGGGCTCCGGCTTGGGGCTCCGGCTTGGGGCTCCGACCGGTAACTGCGGACTGTCCTAACTTTCTCCCTTCGAGGAAAGTGTTCATCTGTAGAAAAACAGATATGTGTATGTTGGGTGAGGTACAAAAACAAAAGTGTATAGAAAATTAAAATTCAGTAGAGGGCAGGCCACGGTGGCTCAGTAGGCAGAGTTCTCGCCTGCCATGGCGGAGACCCGGGTTCGATTCCCGGTGCCTGCCCATGGAAAAAACGAAACGAAACTAATAATATGTTGGGGTTGGAAGAGGGGTAGTTCTTGATGGCATGTAGATGAAACGTGGTTGGCTTAAGGTTGATTGTTAAAGGTGAATGGATGGGTACATGGAGTTTTATTATATTTTCTCTACATTTCTATCTATTTGGGCCTTTATTTGACAAAAAGGTTTTGTTGTTGTTGTTTTTTAAGAAGGGTGAGATAACTTTGCCCTTGGGCCCTGGCTGTGCTGAAGGATGTAAAAGGCCCTACGGGAATCCTAGCCTTAAAATCTGCTTACTGCTTCTCTCAGGCCCCAGTATAGATGACAACAAGCCTTTCTGTCCGCCGAGCTTGTGTTCTGGACCTTCAACAAGTGTTAATTTCACCAAATGATCCTAAAGAAACGGCGTGGATGTGAGGATGAGTGAGTGGAGGTGAGGGCAAAAGGTGTCCCAGTCCCACTTTCTTTCTTCCTAGTGTTCTTCTGTCTGAACCAGGTTGGAAGGCCAGGAATTTCTTTTACCCTTTAAGAAAAAGGAAAGTCCACCGCCCTCCCCACGTTCAGGGTCACCTCATGATGGCATGTTCTAGAACTGCACCCTCTTCTGCAAAGATGGATTCCAATTACTCCAACCCAAGCCCTGACTGGGGGTAGTAGAAGATGAAAAGGGGGAGCTCAGGAGAAGGAAGAAGGGCTAACGAACTGTAGGTTAAACAGAGAAAAATTGTAAATAAGACTTAAGAACTGATTCCCTCTCCTCTAGTAAAAGAAGGGGGAGACAGAAGAGGCTGCCTTGACCCCATTATCTGAGATTGCCTAGTGAGGGAGTCCTGTCCAAGCCCTGATCAACTAGCCCCTCCCTCAACTCTCCAGGCCTGGGAGGTCACATCTCAGAATCATCGCCTATCCAGGAAAGGGTGGGGAGAGGCTGAAGAATGAGGAAAAGAGACACAAGGAAGACCTCCCTGAAAGCGGTCACACTTAGGTCTCTTAGGTTTTGACTTGGGTTCAACTTTACCAGGTGATGTTATCTTCTGAGGCTTCTGGAAGAAGCAATACCAGATCTGGATACTGGTTTGCGAGTGGCAACATCTGGGTGGTGGAGGGGATCATTCAGGGCCATCTCCAAGTTCCTACTGAGTCAGACACTATGATGGGCTAGGTTAGACAAGAGACTATAGGTCAAGGTCTGAAGTCCTTCAAAGGACCATGCAGTTAAGGGGTGTGAGTCTCTCTCTAGGGACATGGGATGAGGCCAGCTGCTAGGGTGAAGAATTGGGGGTTTAAGAAGTTGTCCACAGTCTACTTACGGTAGAGGAGACTGAAGAAGGGCATATTGGATGAAACCAGAACAGTGGAGTGAAACACATTTGCAGGGCTGGGGTGGGGAGTTCAATAGCATTGAACTAGGCCTGAGGGAGAATATTGAACTGAGGACCTGAGTTTGTTGGGGAGGGAATGTCTACATCAGTGTAAGACATAGAAGGTTGATGCCAGGAAACCACAGAAGAGAAGGAGAAACGGGGCTTGGAAGAATCCAGGGAGGGGCTAGTGAGAAACTGCTGCAACTGTGAGGAAGGGGGTGGAGGCTTTGAGTAGGGTGGGTGGCAACAAGAGAACGAAAAATGGGGCCAGAACCCTGGAGGATGGAGTCCATGAATAGGGGGAAATTATGCAGAAGAACATGTGAATTCCAACCCTACAGGGCTGGGATGGGAGAATGAGAAGAGGAAAGAGGCTGGAGCTGCTAAGAGGAATGGGTACTGAAGAGAGAAAAATGCCAGGTGGGGCGAGAGGTCCTTTAGGCAAAGAGAGGAGGTGGTAGAGATGGGGAGGGACAAAGTATTGGGGAACTGGGACATCATGAAAAAATTCCAGTGGCTGGGGCCATGGTCCTTAATAGTAGTCTCAACTTGGATAGTTGTGAAGAAACTTGAGATGGGACCAGAGGTGGGGATAAAGGGGAAAGGCCAGAGAGGGAACCAGAATCTCTAAGGCCCTACCTTAGTCCTGAGGCTGGGAGAGGGCTCCAAGATGGCAGAAAAGGAAGCTTGGCTCAGTCTACTGTTGCTGAGGCCAAGGGAAGGTTAAGTGAGGCAATGGGACTCTTCTCCAAAACTACTGGGATGAGGCCTCCTCCGCTTGTCCAGAGCCTAAGCCAGTCCCTAACCCCCTCCTTTTTTACCTTAACCTGTGTCACTGCCCCCATATGTCCCCACTTCCCTCGGTAGCCCCTAAGAGTTGCCCAGGCACAGACTGAGGCCTTTCTTTTTTAAAACTTTTTATTGATAAAGTCAAACAACATACAAACACGAACATTTTTAACGTGTGAGCATTCCATACTGTGTGCAATCAATGGTTCACAGTATCATCACATAGTTGTATATTCATCGCCATGATCATTTCTTAGAACTTTTACATCACTCCAGAAAAAGAAAAAACTCATATGTACCATACCCCTTAGCCCTCCCTTGCGTTGACTACTAGTATTTCCCTCTACCCAATTTATTATTTTATTTTATTTATTTATTTTTCTTTTTTGCATGGGCAGGCACCGGGAATCTAACTCAGGTCTCCAGCATGGCAGGCGAGTGTTCTGCCACAGAGCAACCGTCACACCGCCCTCTACCCAATTTATTTTAACATTTGTTCCCCCTATTATTTATCTATTTTTAATCCATATTTTTTACTCATCTGTCCATACCGTGATAAAAGGAGCATCAAACACAAGAGTTTCACAATCACATCACGAAACTGTATCATACAATCATCTTAAAGAAACGTGGCTACTGGAACACAGCTCTACATTTTTAGGCACTTCCCTCCAGCCTCCATTATACCTTAAACTCAAAAAGGGATATATATATATAATGTGTAATAACCTCCAGGCTAACCTCTTGACTCTGTTGGAAATCTCTCAGCCACTGACACTATTTTGTCTCATTTCTCTCTTCCCCCTTTCGGTCAAGAAGCTTTTCTCAGTCCCTTGTTGCTGAGTCCCAGTCATTCTAGGATTCTGTCCCATGTTGCCAGGAAGGTCCGCACCCCCGGGAGTCATGTCCCACGTAGAGAGGGGGAGGGTGGGGAGTTGGCTTGTCGCGCTGGCTGAGAGAGGCCACATCTAAGTGACCAAAGAGCTTCTTTGGGGGTGACTCTTAGGTCTAATTTTAAATAGGCTTAACCTGTTTAAAATAAGCCCCAAGATTGAGGGCTCGGCCTGTGGAATTGGTTGTTGAAGGCTTTCTTAAAACCTCTGGACTCAAAACAAAGAAGACCTTAGCGTATGAGAAAACTGAGACTCAAGGTCACCCAGCTAGCAAGTGCGGAGCCCAGGGCAGGCACCTGCCCCTCTCAGTCCTTTCTCATTTATGCCCACATTCCCCAGAGCCCAGCACAGGGCCTGACACAGAGAGGGAAAATAAATGTTTGTCAAATAAGAAAGAAGAACTTTTTTCAGGTTTGAAACACTATCCTTTATTCTGACAACTTAGGATTTGATTAACATGGTGATTTAAAAAAAGAAGTGGCCAGTGCCTGCTTCGGCAGCACATATACTAAAATTGGAGCGATACAGAGAAGATTAGCATGGCCCCTGTACAACGACGACCCGCAAATTCGTGAAGTGTTCCATATTTTTAAATGTTTGAATACTTAGTATTCAGCTTATTTGTTAATTCCCTGAAAACTGTCGACACCCTTGTCGAAGTTTGCCTTATGATGCAGTGACAGCATTTCAGATTTTTTTTTCCAAGAATATTGTTCGTATACATTGTTTTGAGGGTTCAATACAGGCATTTGTACCAGCTGTGATAACGGGTGTGCCATATGGATCACTTTAAAGAAACTCTTAAAGTTTCAAATAGATTCAACAATTCTGTTTCATTACTTGCTTTAGCATTTTAAAGGCCCTTTAACAAAAAAACATCCAACACATCTTGTAGGTTTTACAGTTAGGTGGTTATTTAAAGACCTTTCCCCTTGAATGGCATGCTATATCTGAAAGGCACAAAGCTTACATGTACCCTGTGGGAAAAGTTTCTTTGATTGTAGAAAAACAGTATTTTGTAAAACTTTTTTTTTCGTAAAAAAATTTATTGAAAACAAAAGGCCAAAAATTACTTGACACGCCTTCCATAGTGAGGTTGGATCTGTGTCACCTCCCTTGAATATGAGCAGGCTTGTGGCTCTCATAACTATCACAACATGGCAGAAATGAGGCTGTGTGACTTCTAAGACTAAGTCAGAATGCAGCTGCCACGTCGACTGGAACCCTCGTGCTTGGAGCTCTGAGCTGCCATCTTACAGGGATGCCAAGTCCCATGAGGAGGCCTCATGAAGGTCAGGAGACCTCGTTGGCAAGTTCTCCCAGCCTAGACGTTAGACTTGAATGAATGAAACAGATGATTCCATCCCCCTGCCATCGAGTCACCCACAGCCTGAGACTTCCCGGCTGAAGATCCAGACATCATGCAGTCAAGCCAGCCCCACTGCATCCTTTCTGAATTCCTGACCCACAGATTCCGAGAACACCTTGTGGGCTAAAGTTTGGGGAAGTTTGTTATGCAGCAAGAGTAACTGAACAATGAGTAAACAGCACACATCCTACTTGTGTGTGACATGAATGTCGACTTTTAACAGAAGTATTAAGTCCCAACTCTAAGCCTGTCTTTGAGACCCTGGATTCCCGCCCATCCCCAGGCATTTGTCTCCCTGGGATTTGGACTCAGAGCCTAGTGGGTAGGGAGGGAGGATTGCTGGCCAAAATGCAAGGGTTGGCTACCTTCCTGCAGACACTGGGTCTCCATTATCTCCCTGCCCTGGCCTCTGGCCACTGATAGGACTGCCAGAAGGCTGTTCCATGGGGAGGACCTAGGAGAGATTTTGCAGAAGGAAAACCTGCAGGCAGCAGGGTGAAGGCTCACGGGACAGCCCACGCGAGGAAGTCTAATATGGCGCGACAGCAACTAATATGAAAAGACTCTTTAATGAGTGCACAAAGTCCTTTAATCCTCATTTATAACTGACCATTATTCCTGTGAAGAAAGTTCTGCCATCTCGCTATTTTACAGGTGAAGAAACAAAGCCTCAGCAAGATTAACTAATCTGCCCAAGGTCCCATGATGAGAAGGTGGGCACAGGAGAAGTGATAGGATGAATTCCTTCCACTCTACCATATCCCCCTCTCCAGAAGGGTTCAGGGACCCCTGCACCTCTACCCCATGTCCCCACATTGGGCACCAGTGGCCGTAAGTGTCCACAGCAGGCTATCCACAGCATCACCACCACTCTCCTGATCTCTGGGGTCAGTCCGTCTGGGGCAGCAGCCCTGGGAGTGCGAGGGCCCATGATGTGGTCTCCCAGGGGAGAGCTGAGGCTGTGGGAAGTAACTGGAGAATGAGGGTGCCAGGACCTCAGAGACCTGGGGCCCTCCTCTGAGGCAAGTTTGTAATTGTGACAGCACGCCCCACACCATCTCAGCTGCATAGACTGTTGTTCATCTCAGGGCAGCACATTCCAGTTAAGCCACTGGCCTTGGCAAGCTGGGAAATTATTCCGATTTTTAGAAGATGAAACCGAGGGCCACAGAGGTAGAGGTTGGGTGACCTGAAGAGCTAAGACCGGCTCCCAGGCCTCCCGAGTCCTGTTTTGGGGATGCTGGATGGTCAGAGAGCACGTCACAAGCAGGTGGGAAGGTAAAGGATTGGGGTGAGTCAAGGCTGGGGCTGGGGACCCTGATTGGTGGGGTCAGGGCCCAAGAAAGGCAGAGGAGGGGGTGCCGGAGGGCAACACACACCCAGCAGTGTGGACTCCGGGGAAGCTGAGCAAAACCAGCCTCCTCGGACTGGAACTGGCCTGGGGCTGAGGGGGGAGAGGCAGGGCGGACTCAGACCTTGGGGCTGGGTCCTGTTGCAATCCCCCACTTCCTTCGAGGGCTTCCTCTAGGAAGCCTCCTGACCTCAGCACTGCTGGTCCCCCCCTCTCTGAGCCGAGCCCAGCCTTTCATCCGTACCCCACTTCACAGGGACCTGCGCGGCCTCCCCCGGCCTGACCTGGGCCTGGATGCTGGAACTCATGCCCCTCTCAGAGACCCCCACCCCCACCCCAAGCCCAGGGCCTGGCAAAGAGCTGATGAGAGGGGTGAGTCTTCTCCCCCATGAGGCTTGAGCTTCCAGAGACCTGCCTCGTCGGCCTTCTCCACTGAGCAGAGCCGGGGCAGGGGCCGGAGGGGTGGGGGGTGAGGAGGTCTGCAGGCCCACTCAGCGGGGTCCCTGGGCGGCACCCTGATATCCACTCATCTGCCACAGAAACAATGTAAAGGGAAACCGGGTGGGATTCAAACCTTGTGAGTCTCCAAAAGCCATCCAGAGGGGAGAGCAAAGGCCGGGGGCACACCACGCTCGCCCTGGTCCACACCAGCTGCTGGAAAAAAAGAGGACTTAAGTTTTGGAGGGTCTCCATTTAGCCCTGGTGACCAAACAGAATATTTTCCCCGTTTTTCAGATGAGGAAGTTATGGCTCTGCCGGGAAGGGGAAGGATCCCAGGTCATGTGGTTAGGGGGTGACGGAGCTGGGAATGGAACCCAGGGCAGTCCGTGCCACCCTGTTGTGAAGTGATAAGGTGCGGGCCTGCCAGGAATCACCTTTCAGATCGCCCCAGCAAGTGCCTTTGTTCCCTGGACTGCCACGATTTCCACAACTTCCATGCTCCGAGTCTCTCTCTTGGAGTCCATTCATCGACAGATGAACGGATAAACAAAATGAGGTCTCTCCATACAGTGGAGTATTATTCAGCCATAAGAAAGAATGAAGTTCTGATACAGGCTACAAATGGTGAACCTTGAAAGCACTCTGCTAGGTGAAAGAAGCCTGACACGAAAAGACAAATATTCTATGATTCCATATGTATGATTTAAAATTGGAAAAATTATAGATTAGAGGTCCCCAGGGGCAGGGAGAAGAGAGAAGGGGGAATTATTGCTTAATGGTGACAGAGTTTCTGTCTTGCGTGTTAAATAAGTTTTGTTCATAGATGATGGTGATGGCAGCACAACATTGTAAATACAATTAATGCCGCTGAGCTGTACACTTAAAAATGGTTAAAATGGCAACTTCTATGACATAAAAAATATTTTTTAAAAAAAGCAATCACTATAACTGATGGGCTTCAAGGTGGAGATCTGCTGCTGTCACCACCCCAGCCACCTTCCGTTGTGCCCAGCTGTGCCTTCCCTGAAACAATCCTGCTTCCCATGAGCCAACCACCCAACTTGTTGGGAGCTGGAGTGGGAGAGAGACAAGTGGAGAGTGCCAGCCTTGGGGGAGCCAGGCCAAGGACTTTTTGTTATTTAAAGTAGGCAACCCTCCTTGTGACCATCAAGTTTCATTTTCTGGCTTCCCGGCAGTTCCCTGCCAAACCAGCCCTGGCCTCAGTTTCTAGCACCTTCTATACTTAAGTGAATGTACCACCGATCACAGGATTGCTCCTCAATTCCTTTCCTGGCTGATTCCCAGCTCTTAGTAGCATTACAAGAGATTAACATCTTACAGAACCTCCTATATGCTCAGCGTTGCACAGCTTGAAACAGAAATCCAGCAAGGTGAGTATTACCTTTTCCAGTGTGTCAAAGGGGAAACAGACCAAGTCATTTGCATAGTCACAGGGCAAGTAGATATGGGAAAAGGAATTCATACCCTTATGCTCTTTAAATCAATCTAAAAGATAACCCTTGTGAAAGCCGAAAGTCAGCGATAGTTTCCTTCTTCCATCTTGGGCTCCCTCGACTGTGTGGACACCCCTTAGGTGGGGGGCTTCTTGGTCCACTGTGACATCAGTTTACCTCCTCCCTGTTGTGAAGTGACAAGGTGCAGAACTGTCAGGAATCACCTTTCAAACCACCCAGGCTATACCAAGCACTCCATAAATGCTTGTTGAGTGAATGAAAACCACGCCATTGGGGTTCCATTAGTCATTGCACCGCTTCTTCATTCATCCCATGAGTACCTACTGAGCTCCTACTGGGCAGGTGCGGGCACTGCGGTGAACCCCCTATGGACGCTGCTTCCTTCAGGCCTACTGACCACCATGTGCCGTGAGTCCTGTTACTCACATTTTGAAAAGAGCCCAAAGCAGTTGGTTCTCCAAACTTCAGCGTGCACCAGAATTCCCTAGAGGGCTTACTAAGACACGGATTCCTGGATCACGTCCCAGGATTTCTGATTCAGGGGGTCTGGGGTGGGGCCCGAGACTTTGCATTTCTAATAAGCTCCCAGATGCTGCAGGTGCTGCTGGTGCCTGGACCACACTTTGGGAACCCCTGACCTAGAGACGCACAGCTGGGAAGTGGCGGTGGGTGGGTCCACCTCTAGGTCTGTCTGACGCCAAGGTTCTTACCCATAATCCTTGGTGTTGCGCTAACCTGAGAGCAAGGCAGGCGGCATGGGTGTGGCTGCTGGGTGAATACCCATTGAGGTGCGCAATTTGGGGGAGAAACGCAGGTGTCCCTGCCCCCACCCCGAGCCTGTCTTTCCTGGCTGCTGTCCCCACTCCAGGCCTGGCCCACAATCCTGGGCCCCTTCCTCCCGCTTCCTTTTCTGGCTGATTCCCCGCTTTTAGACAACGACTGCATGTGTACTTGGGGGAAGGATGATGTAGTAGGCTCACTAATACCCCTCCCCAAGATACCAGGCCCCGTCACACATGTCCTTGTAAGGGACAGGCAGAGATGTGATGCACACAGGAGAGGAAGAGGCAGCAGGAGCCCAAGCAGGGATGGGAGTGACACAGCCACAAGTCAAGGAATGCCAGGAGCCAGAAGAGAGACAAGGGACAGACTCTCCCCTAAAACCTCAGGAGGAAGCATGACCCTGCTCACACCTCAGTTTTGGTTCACAGAAGCTGATTGCAGACTTCTGGCCTCCAGAACAGTGAGGGAATAGGTTTCTGTTGTGTTAAGCCCTCCCCCCCCCCACCCCCGGGCACGTGGGAATTTCTTACGACAACCACAGGAAACGGAGACAGCTGGAGAAAGGTCTGGGCTGGACCTCGGGCTCAGACCCCACTGCCCCCCAGGGTCTCCCCCACATCTTCACCTTGCCAGGGTCAGCATCCCCGGGGAGGGGAGATGGGGAGGGTTGATCGTGAAGGGTCATCTCCTCCCGGGACAGCTTCTCCCGGACCTGGAGCCACGGAAGAAGCAGAGGCAGAGGCAGGAGGAGAAAGGGTGGGAGGTGGGAAGCAGGTGGAGTGTTGGAGGGGGCGCTGCAGGGGAAGGACCAACGGGGCCATCGGTGTGGGGAAGGGCGGGGGCCAGGCCAGTGCAGCGGGAGGGGCGGCCCACGGAGAGCCTGCGGCGTAGAGGACTTGAGGAGGAGAGTCTCCGGCCAGCTTTCCCCAGGCAGTGGCTTGAGGTCCCGGGAGCGGCCACCCATGGCGGCCAAGCATGAGCAGCAAGTGGGACGTCGCCATGGCAACCAGGAAGCGTGCTCAGGAAACTGAGGCTTCAGGCATGGAGTTTTGGGAGACAGAAACCTACGCTCACTGCAGAGCCCCAGGGGTCAGGGCCCAGCCCCCCCCCACACACACACTGTCAGTCCTCTCATCTGAAAACCGCCCCCAAACGCCCAGTAGGTTCTCCATCAGCATCCCAGGCTGAGGAGAGGAGAGGAGAGGGGAACGGAGGGTACAGAAATGCTTCTTACCCTGAACAAGGGTTTGAAGCGGGGCTGAGGGGACGGAGGGCGGGGTCTGGGTGGGGGAGGAGGAAGAGGCATGGTGGGGAAAGAGGTCGTCCCGCCCGCACGTGTGGGACTGAAGAAGAAGATGCTACATCCCCAGCTTGCCCAGGGACAGGGAAAGGGGTGGGGAAGGCTCCCACTGCAGAGGACAGGGCCCAGGCCGGGAAGGAACAGGCCTGAGCTCTGCTCCAGCAGCACCATTTCCAAGGCAGGCCCTTCCCTCTTTGAGCCGCTGTCTCCTCGTCTGTAAATGTGGGTGGGTGGGTGGAGGTATACCAGTTGCTCTCTGAGAAGCTTCTGTTCCAGATGACCTAGAGAGTTGACAACAGTTCCCCCTAACGCTACACACACACACACACACACACACACACACACACACACACACACACACACACACTTTCATCCTTTGCCACCACCCCAGGGACTCTCCCACCCCTTCACATCTCCTGCTCCCATCCCCTTCCCCATTCCTGCCTGGGACTCCCACTCCCCCGTTCTCTGCGGCCATAGCAGCTTCTGTGCCATGTGCCCCACCAGGCTGGCCCATGGCAGCCTGGGCCACTGCCCTTGAGGAAGTTGCAGACCCCCCGATGCCACTTAGATGTGGTGGCTTGGGGGTCAAGGATGCTCCTTTGCAGGCAGAGAAGACCCTAGAAGTAGAAAGACAGGGGAAATGAGAGCTGGAGGGGAGGGGCAGGCCTGATCCCCTGCCAGGAAGAAGTTCTATGCTTTGGGATTCACTCAGTTAGAGAGGGGTGCGGACCCAAATAGAAGAGCAAGGGATGTGGGGGAGCCCTGGCCCACCATGGCCTGGTGATAAGCCCGGGCACAAGTCACAGAGGCCAGGGTGTCCCGAGGGGATCAACTTCTCCTCTCCCTCCGCATTCTCAGGTCAAGGGTCCTAGCCCAGAGTGTCAGCCTCTCCCCGCTGCAGCCTGGGTGGACCTTCCCTCCTGTACTTCCAGGAAACCAGTCCTCCACCTCCTGCTCTCCCCCTCTTCCTCTCCAGCCCCCCGACAGCTTTCACCACCCCGCACCCAGCATCATCTCTGCCCTACTTGGTGCCAGAACCATCCAGGCACTGAGTCTGGGGCTCTCAAGAACAGGTCTTTCCTCTCCAGAAGCAACTCTCCCCTGCCCCCAACAACCTCCCCTATCCGCAGGAAGGGTGCCTCCGAGGTTACAGTCCCTCCCAGGGGTGCAGTGTCACCAGACGTCTCGGGGCAACGTCCCCCTGTCTGAGGGGAGCAGGTGCCCTGGGCCAGGCCCTGCAAAGACCTGTAGGAAGCCAGGTGCATGTGGGATCAGGGCCCCAGACACACCTACCAGGGAGAGGAGGAAGGCGGGGTGCAGGGACAATGGCAGGACGATGGCACCGACAGTGGCTCAAAAGCCTATTTTGTGCAAATTAGAAAAATGTGCCGTCCTCCAAGCCCTTCTTTACTGCTATCAGATGGGAAATTGCCCTAAGGCTCTGGAAATGGATGTTGGCTGCGGAGTTGCGCAGTGTGCACCTTGCACACTGATAAGGGCCGAGCCTAAGCAACAGGCACAGAAATGCGAGGGTCTCTGAGGAAGGCTGCAGATGGGCAGACCTGGTCCCCTGGGACCTAGGAAGAGTAACTGAATCTGTACCCCAATTTGCTTATTTGAAAAATGGCAGTGATGGAGACACAACCCCCACTGGCTGGCCTTAGGACCTGATGAGCTGAGAAATGCAAAGCTGGCTTGGCATCAAGTAAGTGCCCTGTTAATGGTGGACATGGCAACGACAGAAAGAGACACAAAAAAAGAGAGAGAGACCTGCTGTCCCCCAGCCAGCAGCAGGGGTTCTACAGTTGGTTGAGAAGGGCTTTTTGTTTTTGTTTTTGTTTTTGTTTTAACTAGAAATTAACTCTTGCATGGAAACAGCATCGCCAGCAGCCCCTTTCAGCAAAGTTAGAAGAGCGGGAGGTGGGGGGAAGGGGTCTCAGAGAGTTTACAGGCTGGGACCCCAGCGTGGGCTAATGCCTTCGGCTGTGGGGAGGAGGGGGCAGAGGCTGCAGTGGACGTGGCCAGGGGACACACACGGGGACGCCTCCCTGACCCCGACACAGCCACAAGCTCTTGTACCCCAAGGTTGGAACGCTGTAGGAAGGGGTGCCCGCACCCCGCAGTTCCGCCGGGCGCTCTGGCCCGCGAGGAGACGCCAGTCGGGCTCCCGGGCTCTGCGGTCCCCTGGCTCGGTCTCCCGCATCCCCATCCTGACCCCGCAGGTCCCATCGGCGCTCGGTGCCCGCGCGCCCCGGGATCTGCCCCGCTCCCTGCCCCCCTCCCCGATGTGCGGCCGCCTTGCTTCCGGGCTGAGGTCAAGGGTTTGGGCCTGTGCCCAGGCGCCCCCTTCTTTATGGACGCCCCCCTTCCGCGGGGACCTCAGGGTAAAGTCCAGATTCCTTCCGCTCGGGCACCAGAAGCCCCCCCCCCGCCCCCCCCCCCTGCATCTAGCCTCCAGGAAGGCGCCCCCCACCCCTTCCTCCCGCCGTGCTGGCGCCCCATCAAACTCGCCTCCTGGAAAAGCAGTCCAGGCCCCTGCTCACATAGGCTGCGTCGAATCTCGGGCTTCGAGGGCCAGGAATCTGCATTTTAAACGAGCTCCCCGGAGCATCCTGCTGTGGCCCTTGGTTCCAGAATCCTGGCCGGCCGCCGACGCTTGTCAAACCCCAGGGGGCCTGGCTGGGACAGGGGCGGGCCAGAGAGGTGCGTTTCCCAGACCTGTTGACGCTGCCCAGCCGCGGCCCACACTTTGACAACCCCTTCTTTGATCATGCGCCCCCGTGTGCCAGTCGTGGGTAACCTGCCCGGTGCCAGGCACTTCACATGCACCCAACCCCTTGGATTAAATACTTACCCCATCTTCCAGATTGGGAAAGTGAGATTCGGGCAGATCCGCGGACTTGCTCAGGGTCCCGCAGCCAGCGGGGTGGGGGGTGGGACTAGAGCCAAGATCTTTTCTACCGCGAAGGCTGGGCTGCTCTGTCACCTGTGCAGGCTAGCTGTCACCTCCTAGGGGTTATCTTGTCTCTAGAAGTCAACTAAATAGTGTCTGAAGTCTGAGAATTTGCAGGATAGCGCTTTTGAAAAGGTATATTTATTTATTTTTAATTGCAGCAAAATATAAGTAACATGAAAGTCATTTTAAGTGGACAATTATTTGCTGTTAAATACTTTGCCAATACTATGTGAGTTTCACCACTATTTCCAGACTATTTTCATCCGCCTGAAACAAAACTCGTACTCATTTAGCAGTAAGTCCTCACACACACACACACACACACACACACACACACACATCCCGTAACCATTATTCTTCTTTCTGTCTCTAAGAATTTGCTTATTCTAAATATTTCATGTAAGAGAAATCATCCACTATTTGTCCTTTTGTGTCTGGCTCATGTCATTTAATTTGATACCTTCAAGATTCATCCACGTCGTATAGCATGTCCTAGCAGCTCACATCTTTCTACAGCCAAATATATTCCATTATATGGATCGATCACATTTTGTTTATTCTTTCTGTTGATAGATGCTTGGATTGCTTCCATCTTTTGGCTATTGTGAATAATGTTGTGATTGAACATTGATGTGCAAATATCTCTCTGATCTCTGTTTTTAGAATGGGAGTCACCAGGTCAGATGGTAATTCCGTGTTTAGCTTCCTGAGGAACCGCCAAACTGTTTTGGAATGTAAGATGATACAGTTGCTGTATCATTTTACATTCCCCCCAACAATATACGAGGGTTCTTGTTTCTCCACATCCTTGCCAACACTTGTTCTTTTCAGTCTTTTTAACAATAGCCATTAAGGGTGGGTGAAGTGGTATCTCATTGTAGTTTTAATTTGCATTTCTCTAACAGCTGATGATGTTGAGCAACTTTTCATGTACTTATTGGCCATTTAAATATCTTTTTTTGGAGAGATGTCTATTCATACCCTTGGACCATTTTTAAATTAGGTTGTTTATCTTTTTGTTGTTGAGTTATAGGAGTTCTTTATATATTATGGATACTAAGCCTATATATACTCCCATTCTGTAGTTGTCTTTTCACTTTAGAAGAATTTAGTTCCACCATTTAGCTATTTGTTTTCTGTATGACTTGTATGTTTCTTTTGTTTTTCAGTTACTCCATTACTGCCTTTTTTATTTAGTTGCTTTTTTTTTTTTTAACCATTTTGTACCGTTTTGATTCCCTTCTTCTTTTCTTTATAGTTTTTTAGTTATTTTCTTAGTGGTTATCTTTGTAGGTACATTAAACATCTTAAACTAATACCAACCTGGTTGGACTAGTACCAACCAGGTTTCAGCAGTATACAAATATTCTACTCATATATTCCATCCTTCCCCCTTTACATTATTATTGACTCAGATTACATCTTTATGTGTTATATGCCCATTAACATAGTTTTTAATGTTATTTTACACGTTTGCCTGTTAAGTCAGATGATGGAGGTGGGGGGAAGCAGTTACAAACCAAAAGCACAGTAACATATGCTTTCATATTTACCTTTGTTGCTGCCTTTACCGGTGAACTTTATTTCTTTTTAGGACTTCGTGTGGAGTCCTTTCATTTCAACCTGAAGAATACCCTTTGGCATTTCTCGTAGGGTAGGTCTCCTGGTAATGAACTGTTAAAGCTTTTGTTTATCTGTAAACATCTTAATATCTCCTTCACTTTTTTTTTTATATCTCCTTCACTCTTTAAAGACAGTTCTGCCAGATATAGAATTCTTGGTTGGCAGTGTTTTTCTTTAAGAACCTTAAATATGCCATTCCACTGTCTTCCGTTCTCCATGGTTTCAGATGAGAAATCCGCTGTTAAGCTTATTGGGAATCCCTTGTATGCGACTAGTCGCTTCTTTCTTGCTACTTTCAAAATCTTCTCTTTGCCTTTGGATTGCGACATTTTCAGTCTAATGCATCTTGGTTTAGGTCTCTTACGGTCTATGCTGCTTAGAGTTCAGTGAGCTTTCTCAGTGTATATACTCATGTCTTTCATCAGATTTGGGACAGTTTCAGTCGTTATTTCTTCAAATGCTTTTTCTGCACCTTTCTCTCTCTCTTGCTATGAGAAGGAGTGGTTTGTTGCTACACTTGATGCTGTCCCACAGATGCCTCAGGCCCTGTCCAATTTTTTTCATTATTTTTTCTTCTTCTCATACTGTTTAATTTCAAGTGCCTTGTCTTCAAGTTCTTTGATCCTTTCTTCTTTCTGCTCAAATCTGCTGAGGTATCCATCTAATGAGTTTTTCATTTCAATTATTGTACTTTGCAGCTACAAAATTTGTTTCTTCCTTTTATAATTTCTATCTCTTTACTTTGTTCAGACAATGTTTTCCTAATTTCCTTTAGTTATTTGTATAAGGATTCCTTTAGCTCTTTAGACATATTTAAGGCATTTGATTTAAAGTCTTTGACTAATGGTTCCATTGTATAGCTCCCTCAGTGATGGCTTCTGGAAAATCTTTTTTTTTTTTTTTCCTGTGAAGGGGCCATACTTTCCTGTTTTATGTGTGTGTGTGTGTGTGTGTGTGTGTTCTAATTTTTTGTCGTGGACTGGATGTTCTGAGTATTATGTAGTTTCAACTTTGGCGATTTAGTTCTCCCACTCCTCTGGGATTACTAGGTTTTGTTGTTGAGCTCTGGAGTCACCAATTTGTGACTTTTCCAAACTATTTTTGCTCCCAAACAGGGAATGAAAAGAGAAAAGATAGAGAGAGAGAGAGAGAGAAAAGTTACTGCCTCTTTAAGACTCCTCTGTTGCTTTTGCCTGGGGTGGGGTGGGGGAAGGGTGTGGGGGCAGGGGGGTTGGGAGGTGGTGGGGGGAGGTGGAGCAATGGCCACCCAGAGCCGGCCCCTTGGCAATCTGAGTTAGCTGTTTGAAAGCAGTGGTCAGCCATCAGACCACACTCCCCTGGATTTTAGAAGATTCGGTCCTTGTAGCCCACCCTGGCCCAGGCAAGTGGTACCAAGAGCCGGGGCTGCAGTCCCTGAGCTGCCTGCCAGGTGGATGTGGCATAGGTGGTAGCAGCCGTGCAGGGAGGGCAAAATTCAGTATTTACTTCAATATACCATCCTCTTCCTCCAACTCTTCCCTGGGTGCTGCACAATTTCAAAATAGTGTCGAAACTCCCAAGTTTCAAAATAGTCCATTCAGATAGTTCCTGCTGGGTAGGTAATTGTTTGGGTGATTCCTGGAACCTCCTCCTGGCAGGATGCTGCCCTGGGGGCCTCCCAGAGAGCTCATGAGGGGGGCACAGGGATATAGGGATGCCATGGTCTTGACATCCAGCAACCTCGCTCCCACTCACCCCCTTGAGGAAACCTTTGGGAATGACAGGTCCCCTGACTTCTCTCTGGTTGGCCCCAGAGTCTCCTAGGACAGAGCCCTGGAGGTTAGGAGAAGGGAAGTAGAATGGACCCCGAGTGGGTGGGCAGGTGGGGGGGTGGGGGGGGAGAAGGCAGTGCCCCCAGGGGCCCAGGCGCCCTGGCAGTGCTGCCCAGGGCAGCGTCACGCTGAGGACCGGGCCAGGCTGGAGATGGAGCAGTCAGTCCATCTCTTCCAGGGGCCGTCCCTCACCCGAGGGACCCCCTGCTGGGGAAGAGAGTGAGTCTGCTTAGGCTGAGAGGGGTGGCGAGGGCCAGGTGGTCCCCCCTGCAGGACTGCCAGCCCTCCCCCATCCTCCTGTCCCTCCTCTCCCACCTCTGACTTCCCTCCTCTGTCTCCCTTTGACCTGGGCTTCTCCCTGTCCACCCCAATCCCGCCTCTGCCGTGTGGGCCTGAGGCAGGGGGTCAGCAGCCCCTCTGGACTGTGCTTATCCTCCCGCCTCTTCCCACGGCTCCCCAGCTTGGCACATCTTCCTGCTGGCTCCTGTCTTAGGGCTCCTCTGAGGAAGGGGAGCACAGCTGGTTGTCAGAGGTAGGGGAGGAAGTCGGGGCATCTGAGCTGAACGTCTAGGGTGGAGAGGGTGGGACCCAAGAAGAGCTATCTGCTGAGTCGTCCTTCCCTAGCCCAAACATTGAGCACCTCCTGCATGCCAGGTCCTAGGCTGGGGAAGCCCTGGGAAATAGGGATGAACCAAGCCTGGAGGGTGGGTGTGATGGGTGTTGGGGCTTCAGGGGAGGCCTGCCAAGATTCCTGAGAGTAGATCCCAAGGAGGAGTGAGAGCAAGCCAGGTGAAAAATAAGGGGAACAGCTTTCAAATAAATACCAGCATTTGCAAAGGCCTGGGAGAAAGAGGAAACAAACTGGAAGTAGCCCAGTGCGTTAGGAGTGATAGTGAGGGGAAACTGGGGGAGATGAGGCCAGGCGGGGGCACAGTCCGGGACTGCAGTCAGGAGAATGGGTTTCATCCTGGTGCTAGAGAGTGAAAGATGCCCCTAGAAGATTTTATATAGGGAGCTGATATACTCCAGGTTATGCTAGAAATATCTCTCTGAACACGTAAAAAAATTTCAAAAATATATCCACGTGGTAAAAATTAAACATAAAATAACAGCTAAAACAAGTTTTGAAAAGAATGAAGTGGGGGCAGCACTCTACACTGTGTTTCGACTTGCCATCTGCGTGTTATTGGCGAAGGGATGGGCATGAGATCAATGGAACAGAATTCAGAACCCAGAAGGCCCTCATGAATATGCCCAACTGATTTTTTAATGAAATGCATTTAATTAATATTTAATTAATTAGTATTTAATTCCCTGAAATAGTTGTGGGTTTTTTTTTTTTATGCTGTATGATGGGGGCCACGTTTCATTCTTTTTCCATGTGTCTCTCCCCTTACTGCAGCACCATTTGTTGAATTTCCATTTTGTGGGGGCTGGGGGTGAGGGGGATAGAATGAGGGGCCTGGGTGAGGAATCAATTGGCTTTCCCTCATGGCAGGCGAGAATTCTACCACTGAACTCCTCTCGCACCTCCCCACCTCTCCCACAACTGATTTTTGGCAAAGCACCAAAAGCAACCCAGTGGAGGAAGGGTATGCAAATGGTGCCAAAGCAAGTAGACACCCAGAAGCAAAAAATGAATCTCAACCTCATACAAAAATTAACTCAAAATGGGTCATGGACTTAAATGTAAAAAGCAAAACAATAAAACTTTTAGGAAAAAAATACAGGCAAAAATCTGCAGGGCGCACAGTAAAGAGAAATTATTAGCCACTGACAGTGCCATCCATAAAAGGAAAACTTGACAAATTGGATCTCATCAAAATTTAAAACTTTTGCTCTGTGAAAGATCCTGTTAAGAGGATGAAAAGACAGGTACACACTGGGGTAATATATTTGCAAACCACATATCAAACAAAGAACTTTTAACTAGAACATATAATTTTCAGCAGTTACAAAAAGCCAATCCAATTAGAAAATGGACAAAATACATGAACAGACTTTCACTAAAGAGGATAGACAGAGGGCTAAAGGTACAGCATCAGCACATGCTTCCGGGCACACGCAGCTGTACACACACCTATCTGTGTGTCTGAGGATATACCAGAGGCAGGGTTCTTAACCCCCATGCGTGCACAGCTGTGCTGGGCCTTAAATGCCACACTCTCTGAGACGACCAAGGAACAGAGCTTCTGGCCTGAGCCAGGCCCACGGTAGGACTCAATCGAGGTGCTCCCCCCAAACCGCCCCCCACCCCAGTCCAGGACTCAAACATTAAATTGGCCGAGGCTCCTTTTGTTGCTCAGATGTGGCCTCTCTCTCCAGCCAACACAACAAGCAAACTCACCACCCTCCCCCTGTCTACGTGGGACATGACTCCTGGGGGTGTCCTTCCTGGCAACGTGGGACAGAAATCCTAGAATGAGCTGAGACTCAGCATCAAGGGATTGAGAAAACCTTCTGGACCAAAAGGAGGAAGAGTGAAACGAGACAAAGTGTCAATGGCTGAGAGATTCCAAACAGAGTCGAGAGGTTATCCTGGAGGTTATTCTTACTCATTGAGTAGATATCACCTTGTTATCCAAGATGTAATGGAGAGGCTGGAGGGAACTGCCTGAAAATGTAGAGCTGTGTTCCAGTAGCCATGTTTCTTGATGATGATTGTATCATGATACAGCTTTCACAATGTGACTGCGTGATTATGAAAACCTTGTGTCTCATGCTCCTTTTATCTACCTTGTCAACAGATGAGTAGAACATATGAAATAAAAATAAATAATAGGGGGAACAAATGTTAAAATAAATTTAGTATGAAATGCTAATGAAAGTGAGGGGTAAGGGGTATGGTATGTATAATTTTTTTTCTGTTTTCGTTTTATTTCTTTTTTTGTTGTCTTTTTATTTCTTTTTCTGAATTGATGCAAATGTTCTAAGAAATGATGAATATGCAACTATGTGATGATATTGTGAATTACTGATTATATATGTTGATGTTTTAGTTCATTTGTTAATTTTTTTAAATTAATAAATAAATTTTTTAAAAAATTGGCCAAGGTTCAAGGGGAGGAAGGCACCTGGGTGCCAGTCTTTGAATCTGGGGGGGTGGGGGTGGGGTGGAGAGAGAGGTAGAGTTTAAAGGCTTAAACAGAGACTGTTTTAGTCTTATGGATTGATTTGCGCCCCCCCCCCAAAGATATGTAGGAGGCTTAACCCCCAGTTCTTCAGGATGTGACCTTACTTGGAAATAGGGTCGTTGCTGATGGAATTAGTTGAGATAAGGACACAGTGGGGTGGCACAGGCTCCTAACTCAATATGACTGGCACCCTTAGAGAAGAGGAGAAGAGCAGACGAGCAGACGGCAGCATGAAGACCGAGGCAGAGACTAGGGGCAGCTGTCACCACCAAGGAATGCCTGGGGCCACCAGAAGCCATGAGAGAAGCCTGGAACAGATCCTTCCCCAGAGGCTTGGGAGGGAACGTAGCCCTGCCAACATCTTGGTCTCCAACTTCTGGCCTCCAGATTGAGAGAAGATGGATCTCTGTTGTTTGGGGCCATTGGGTTTGTGGTCCTTTGCAGCCCCAGGAAATGAAGACACCAGCGAATCTCTCCCCGTGGCAGCTCAAGAAAGTCCAAAGCTCTCTTTGGACTCTTAGGCAACAAGGGCCAAGGGCACTTGGAGGGACTGTGTGTCCCCAAACCATGAAGAGTAAGCAGCAAAGGGGACCTGCAACCCAAACCGGAACCCCTGGAAGCTGGTAGGGAGCAGAGCAACTGTTGGTTCAACCCCATCATCGTCTTGGAGGAACTTGGGGGCCAGTGGAGGAAAGTGACTCTCCCAAAGCCACCCAGCAGTGGTGGCAATGTTGAGAGCAGAATCCGGTCTCTAGACACTCATCAAGAGCTCTCTGTACTGCTTGCTTCACATGGCATACTTTATTACCCTCAAAATGGGGTTCCCGCCACAAGACAGCTGGTTGGATGGAGGGTTCTTCCCATATGCTAGGCAGGGGCTTAGTTTCTGGTTCATTCAGCGAGGTGCCATTTTCAGCCCTGGGACGTTAATCATAACTATAGCCTTTACCGTAATAATAGGAGCTAATATTTGTTGAGCCCTTATGTTCTGCATTATCTCCTGTCATCGTCATGACAACCCCATGATAACATGACAACCCTACGATACAGGCACCACTACTATCCCCATTTTACAGATGGGGAAATTGAGGCTCAGAGAGGTTGTCTAATTTGCCTGCAGTTATATGTCCAGGAAATGTCAGTGTAAACCACTTCCCGTGTTTCTAACTCCTTCATTGCACTACTGCCTCCCAAATATTCTGAAAAACAAAGAAATACGATAATTTTATTGTTGAGTACTAGGAAAAATTCAAGTGTGGTGAGAGAGGACGGCTGCCAGTGTGGGTGTCTCTCGGTCCCCAGGTCGGTGGCCAGGAAAGGATCCCAAAGGAGCATCTGAATGGGATCCAGACTGGCAGAGCGTCACCATGCCCAGGTCTGAGGAAAGAAAGATTTTAGACAAAGGGGAACGGTGCAGAATTTTTTTCCCAAGCCATTGGAGGGTTTAAGCAGGGGGTGACATAATGGTGGGGAGGGAATGGGGACAGCAGCAGGGCTAGAAAGAGAGCAAAGGGGATCTGAGACCAGTACTTTCCTTTTGCATCCTGTGCTGGTTTGAAAGGATGTGTGTCCCCTAGAACAGCCATGTTTTAATCCTAATTCCATTTTGTAAAGGCAGCCATTTCTTCTAAGCCCTATTCAGTACTGTATGCTTGAAACTGTAATTAGGTCACCCCCGGAGATGTGATTTAATCAAGAGTGGTTGTTAAACTGGATTAGGTGGAGGCGTGTCTCCACCCATTAGGGTGGGTCTTGATTACTTTACTGGAATCCTAGAAAAGAGGAAACATTTTGGAGAAAGCGAGAGATTCAGAGAGAGCAGGGTGAAATGACATGGTTACAAGAAGCAAAATCCACCAGCCAGCGACCTTTAGAGATGAAGAAGGAAAACGCCTCCCGGGGAGCTTCATGAAACCGGAAGCCAGGAGAGAAAGTTAGCAGATGACGCCATACTCGCCATGTGCCCTTCCAGCCAAGAGAGAAGCCCTGACTGTGTTTGCCATGTGCCTTCTCACTTGAGAGAGAAACCCTAAATTTCATCAGCCTTCTTGTACCAAGGTATCATTCCCTGGGTGCCTTAGATTGGACATTTCTATAGACTTGTTTTAATTGGGGCATTTTCTCGACCATAGAACTGTAAACTAGCAACTTATTAAATTCCCCTTTTAAAAAGCCATTCCATTTCTGGTATATTGCATTCCAGAAGTTAACAAACTAGAACACAGCCCATACTCCCAGGGTCTGCATTCACAAATAAGATGGGTGGTCTTAGAAAATAAGGAAAGATTCCATCTCAGCCGGGCCCACCTGCAGCCCTACCACTTCTGCTTTATGAAGTCAAGCTGCCTTAAGTGGGGGAGTTGGGAGGACACCTGGTGTGCTGGTACGGAAGGATGTACGTTCCCTAGAAAAGCCATGTTTTAATCTAAATCCCATTTCGTAAAGGCAGAATAATCCCTATTCAATACTGTATGTTTGAATCTGTAATTAGATCATTTCCCTGGAGATGTAACCCAATCAAGAGTTTGTTAAATTGGATTGGGGGAAATGTGTCTCCACCCATTTGGGTGGGTCTTGATTAGTTTCTGGAGTCCTATAAAAGAGGGAACATTTTGGAGAATGAGAGATTTGGAGAGAGCAGAGAATGCTGCAGCACCACGAAGCAGAGAGTCCGCCAGCCGGCGACCTTTGGAAATGAAGAAGGAAAACACCTCCCGGGGAGCTTCAAGAAGCAAGAAGCCAGGAGAGAAAGCTAGCAGATGATGCCATGTTTGCCATATGCCCTTCCAGCTGAGAGAGAAACCCTGACTATGTTCGTCATGTGCTTTCTCACTAGAGAGAGAAACCCTGAACTTCATCAACCTTCTAAACAAGGTATCTTCCCATGGATGCCTCTGATTGACATTTCTATGGACTCGCTTTAATTGGAACATTTTCTCAGCCTTAGAACTGTAAACTAGCAACTTATTAAATTCCCCTTTTTAAAAGTCATTGTGTTTCTGGTATATTGCATTCTGGCAGCCAGCAGACTAGAACACCTGGGGTCTGCTGAGGAGAATGGAGGTGTCCAGGGTGGGATTTTTGTTCAAGACTGTCATGGAAGGCAAATTTTCTTCTGCCCCGGACTTCACTCTGGTCCGTCCCCCATTGCTCCCTCCCAGGAGAGGGCTGGGGGTGGGGTAAAAAACACATACTCTGTGACCACAACCCCCCATGGCCCCACCCCCTAAATCACCACCAAAGGAACTTCAATATGCCTCTTCATCCCAGGTGGAAAGTTCCTCCTCAAATCTCACCAAAGTCCTTCTCCAGGGCTCTGGGCTGGATTGCTTAAGATGGGGAAGGGAAGAGACTACCTGGCTGCTGAGACCTCTGGGAAGAGAGAGCTCTGGAAGCCTTTCCCTTCCATCCCATTCCTTTCTCTCCCACAAGCCTCCCTGCCCAGCCAGGCTAAGCCCAGACAGGAATCCAAGTCTGGGAGTGGGATGTGCCAGCATCTTCCTTGGCTGCTGACCGAACTCACCTTCTTCCTTCCCCCACTCCTATCCTCACGATGCTGAAAGTGCCAAAGAAAAATGAGAGTATTCCTTCCCACCAGTCTACAGCCTCAAGCCGGGACTGGCTCCTGGGCCTGTAGCTACTTGCAAGGCTATTTACCAGTGACCCTCGGGAGCCCAGCCTTCACCCTTCCCTACTCACCTCTCACTAAAATCTTAGGGCCTCAGTAGAAGAAAAGCAGGTTTCTAAGGGCTTGAGGGGCTGATGCTGGTTCTTAGACGATGAGGCATCACCCCAAAGCCCTGGGACCCATTAAATTTCAGGGCTTCCTGCGAAATAGACATGACACCATGCTGTTTGGCCCCAGAATGGTCCCTGGCACATAATAGGGAAGCAATGAATAATTGGTGATTGAAAGCTTCAGAAACTAACTGCTGTACATCAGTCTGAAAACCTGGCAGCAGACTTTGACTTTCGGCTTTAAACCCAGGACTGATTCCCGGTAAAGCCACGTCATTCGTTCACTGAATACCTGCTATGGTACATGTCCTGTACAAGCTAGGCTCATTCGTTGGATGAATGAAAGCAGCATGACTCTAAACATGAACTTTCTGCCTTTCCGTTTTTTCCTCTGAGAAATGGAAGTGATAAGACTTCATCATAAGCCTGTTACGAGAATGATTTAGAATAAGACTTATAAACATAGTCTCAGTGAGGGCGGTGAAACGGTGGTGCAGTGGCAGAATTCTCACCTGCCATGCCAGAGACCCGGGTTCAATTCCCGGAGCCTGCCCGTGCCAAAAAAAAATAGTAACACAGTCTTAGTGAGAAAACATCTTGGCAGCTCCTCTGAAGGTTTTTTCCCTCACTCTCGGAGGTCTACTTTATTTTTTAATGCAATTTTATTGAGATATATTCACATACCATATAATCATCCAAAGTGTTCAATCAATGGCTCACAGTATCATCAAATAGTTGTGCTCCTCCAAAAGTTAAACACAGAATCACCACCAGACCCAGCCATCCCACATCTTGGTATATATCCCAAAAAACTGAAAACAGGGACTCAGACAGATACTTGTGCCCCAATATTCATCATGGCACCATTCACAATAGCCGAAAGGTGGGGGCATCCCAAGTGTCCATCGACAGATGAGCTGTGTTCTAGTTTGCTAGCTGCCAGAATGCAATATACCAGGAATGGAATGGCTTTTTAAAAGGGGAATCTAATAAGTTGCTAGTTTACAGTTCTAAGGCTGAGAAAATGTCCCAATTAAAGCAAGTCTTTAGAAATGTCCAATCTAAGACATCCAGGGAAAGATACCTTGGTTCAAGAAGGTCGATGAAGTTCAGGGTTTCTCTCTCGAGTGGAAGGGCACGTGGTGAACACGGTCAGGATTCCTCTCTCATCTGGAAGGGCACATGGGGAGCAAGGCGTCATCTGCTAGCTTTCTCTCCTGGCTTCCGGTTTCATGAAGCTCCCCGGGAGGCATTTTCCTTCTTCATCTCCAAAGGTCGCTGGCTGGTGGACTCTGCTTCTCTTGGCTATGTCGTTCTGCTCTGCTCTCTCTGAATCTCGTCCTTTCTCCACAGTGTTTCCTCTTTTATAGGACTCCAATAAACCAGTCAAGACCCACTCAGATGGGTGGAGACATGTCATCACCTAATCCAGTTTAACAACCACTCTTGATTAAATCACATCTCCAGGGAGATGATCTGATGGCAGTTTCAAAGTACAGTATTGAATAGGGATTATTCTACCTTTATGAAATGGGATTTTGATTAAAACATGACTTTTCTAGGGGACATACATCCTTTCAAACCAGTACAAGCAGAGAAACAAAAGGTGGTCTGGGCCCGCAATGGAATATTATTCAGTCTTAAAAAAAAGAATGAAGCCGAACAGGTTACAACACAGATAAACCTGGAAAACATCATGCTCAGTGAAGTCAGCCAGATCCAAAAGGACAAATATTGTTTGATTTTGCTTGTATAAAATATCTAGAAAAAATAAATTCGTAGAGACAGAAAGCAGATCAGAGGTTCCCAGGGGTCAGATGGAGGGAAACGGGAGTTATTGCTTAACAGGGTTTCCTTTAGGGGAGCTGAAAGCATTTTGGTGGTGGATGCTGTGATATCAGCACATTACGGATGTAATTCATTCCACTGAATTGTACATTCCAAAACGGCTCACGTGGGAAGTTTTGTATTGTATATGTTGGCACAAAAAAAATATTTTTGAAAAATAGTTATAGGTGTTTAATAAGTGGTGGGTTAAAAAACTGTGTATACTGTGAGTTATTGATTATATATCATGAATGGAATGGTCATATGGTAAGAACGTATGTGTTTGTATGTTGTTATGTTTATTAAATTTTTTTATTAAAAAACCTTGGAACCTTAAGTAGGATGTGAGATTTTGTTGGTTTGTCCAGAGTGATGCCCCAATGAATCCCAGCGTGATTTGAACAGTGAATAAAAAAGTATTTACAAAGTCCCCTTTGGGGAGTGGTGAGAAAGGGGGAAAATTCAGCTTCCCCAAGTCGAATTCTGGATATTCTCACAAGCAGTGTGGACAACCAAAGCTATAGGCTGAGCCCCCAGTCTTGGGGTTTGTTCATATGAAACTTAAACCCATAAAGGATAGGTCAAGCCTACTTAAAATTAGGCTTAAGTGTCACCCCCAAGAGAACCTCTTTTGTTGCTCAGATGTGGCCTCTCTCTCCAGCCAACACAACAAGCAAACTCACCACCCTCCCCCTGTCTACATGGGACATGACTCCCAGGGGTGTGGGCCTTCCTGGCAATATGGGACAGAAATCCTGGAATGAGCTGAGACTCAGCATCAAGGGATTGAGAAAACCCCTAAAATGAACTGAGACTCAGCATCAGGGGATTGAGAAACCCTTCTTGACCAAAAGGGGGAAGAGTGAAATGAGACAAAATAAAGTGTCAATGGCTGAGAGATTCCAAACAGAGTCGAGAGGTTATCCTGGAGGTTAGTCTTATGCATTAAAAAGATATCACCTTGTTAGTCAAGATGTAGTGGAGAGACTGGAGGAAACTGCCTGAAAATGTGGAGCTGTGTTCCAGTGGCCATGTTTCTTGAAGATGATTGTGTAATGATACAGCTTTTGCAATGTGACTGTGTGATTGTGAAAACCTTATGTCTGGTGCTCCTTTTATCTACCTTGTCAATAGATGAATAAAACATATGGAATAAAGAGGAATAATAGGGGGAACAAATGTTAAATTTAGATTGAAATGCTGGTGATCAGTGAGGGGGAGTAGTGGGGGATATGAATTTTTTTCTGTTGTCTATTTCTTTTTCTGAATAGATGCAAATGTTCCAAGAAATGATCATGATGATGAAAATGCAACTATGTGATGATATTGTGAATTACTGATTATATATGTAGAACGGAATGATCAAAAGTTGGAATGTTTGCATTTGGTGTTTTTTTTGGTATTTAAAAAAAATTTTTTAATTAAAAAAAAAATACCGTGGAGGCACACTAAAGTTCAACCTACTATGGACCCATCTATACAACTGTGCCAAACAACTGCATTATTAAACATTATTAAAAATGGAAAAAAAAAGTATATATATTTTTTTCCTGGGGCTGGGGGGACAGTCAGCAACATCAGGCCTTTCCTCCTCGGCCTGGCCAGCGGAGCCGGAGATAAGGAGGGCCTCTGGCTGCTCGGGACTCCAGGAAGGGGTGACCGGGATTCCGGCCATGGAACCAAACTCTCTCAGAACCGCCGTTGGCCAAAGGGGTGACGCTGAGGCTCCTTGTGAGCTGAGGGCTTCCAGCAGCCCCTCCCCTTGCTCTCCTTGAGGTTACCCGGGACTCAGTTCTCTTTGAATAAGGCCCGGCCCCACCCTCTGTGCCCACTCTCCTCCCTCCCTCCCCTCCCGGGCACCTTTCTGCTCCCCTCCAGCCCCGTTGCCTCCTGCTGCCCTGTGGTCCTTACATCCCTGCATTTTACCATCAGGGAGAAGCCCCTTTCCTCTGCATTTGGGTGCACCAGAAGGCAGGCCAAGCTCCGCCGAGAAGGGCCTGAGCTGCTTCCCCGCCTGACGGTCCCTGACACCCCTTATATGTGTCCCCAGACGCTCCGACCCTGGGAGTCAAGCCTAGGAGTGCCGGGAGGGGGTGCAGAGGCTGGCCTGGGAAGGGCAACTGCCAGCGGGGCCTCCTTTGCCTCAGGGCCCTGGACGATGTCCCCCATGACCTCCCCGGGTCTCATGTGGCCTTTTGGGGGGGAGCAGGTGGCTCTCAGGGCCTGGTGCCAGTGGGTGATCCCTAAATGGATGCTGATGCTGGAGCTGTAGGCCTGGCAGAGCGCCCCAAGGCGATTCAGCCTTTGTCCACCGCCCCCCACCCCCCGCCACCCCGCACTGCCGCCCCCAGGCCCACAGGTTACTCCCACACATATCTGGGCCGCCACCTTGGGTGCCCCTTCCTGTCCCATTCTGCAACCCCCAGCCCCCAGTGCCCCTCCTTGTCTCTGTCCTTCCACAAACACCGGCGATGTGTTCAGAAATAGCTGAGATTTATTTTCCAATACTTTGATAATTTTTACAAATTGAATAAACGGGATGAAGGGGAGTGTGTGGGACCCCAGGCCTGGCCTTGGGGCTGCCAATAAGGGGTGACAGCATGAAAACGTCTCCTCACCCACAACTCCTGGCCTGCTGCCCTGACCCCTCCTCTCAACCTCACCCGGGAGGGAGGGAGGGAGGGGCTCTCGGAGGATCTGGGGTTCCCCTTAGAGGGGACTTCGGGCATCCTGCTTCGGGCCCTGCACTGACTCAGGCTGGGGACCCACGTGCCGGATGCGGTACCGCCGCCGCCTGTCCTGCCTGTGGACCAGCTGCCGCAGCTGTTTCTGGATAGCCCACAGCACCAGGTACACTTCCCGCAGCATCTCAGCCTCCGGCGACTCTAGAGGGGACCCGGTCTTCATTTGGGAGGGAATCGAAGCAGAACTCATAGACTAGAAAAGGGAGAGAAGAGAGTATGCAAAGAGCCTGGGTGCCTGCAGAGAAAGAGCAAGGCGCTTGCTAACTCTACCTCCTCCATCAAGCCCCAGCCCAGGCACCACCTCCTCCAGGAAGCCTTCTCAGGCTGCACTAGGAGTTTGCTGACTTTACTCTTGGATTTCCCCCCACTGGACCACGTTTCCTACATGCTGTCTCCACTAGAGTACAAGCTCCTGGCAAACGGGGCCACATCGTACCACCTATGAGTTCCTCCACTCAGCGCTTAAACCAAGGAAGACAGAATAAGTCCCCAGCTTCTGTCTCCAGCCCAGAGCTCCCTCCTGGCCTCCAGGCCTGGATACCCCGCTGCCTCCTGGACACGCCCACTCAGATATCCTACTGGCATCTCAACACATCTTGTCCCAACAGCCTAAACTCATCACCTTCTCCCCTAGGCCTGCTCTTCCTCCTCCTTTCTCCATCCCAATGAATGGCCCCAGCCTACCCTGACTTATCTTTTTCTCCCTTTCCCCATCGCCCCCTTCCAACGAAGCCCCTGGTCCAGCGATTCTACCTCTTAAATACCCCTCCGACCCATTCATTGGCTTTACCTGATGCGTCTCCCCCAAGCCCACCCTCCTCACCTCGGACCAGAACTTTGCCAGCTCCCCACACCTCGCCTTGCCTGTGGGCTTGTACCCTCCTGACACCCCCCGCCACAGGGCAATGAGGTGAGCTCTTTACACAAATTAATAATTTCTTAATGAACCCTTTCTTCAAGGCTAAAATCAGTTGATTTGATTGTGACCTAGACATTTTTGAATTAAACTTTCTATTCTGACAACAGCATAGATGCACGTACAGTTGTAAGAAATAACAGCGAGATCCTGTGTCGCCTTCACCCAATTTTTCCCGATGGAAACATCTTGCAACATTCCAGAACAATACTGGTTGGGATGTGACATCTATGCAATCTCCTGGTCTTTTTCGGATTTCCCCAGCTATACCTGGACTCATTCATGTGTGTGTGTGTGTGTGTGTGTGTGTGTGTGTGTGTGTGTGTGTGTGTGTGTGTGTGTGTGTCTGCGTGCATTTAAGTCTACGCGCCCTGATCCCACGTGGAGGCTATATCCAGACTGCCACAGCCCAAGACCTAGAGTGCTTCCACCAGCACAGCCAGCCTCTGTTGCCCTTTGGTGAGCCGCCACCTCCCCACCCCCCAGCCCCTCGCAACCACGTAACCACAGATACATGTCTATGACTGTGTCATCTCCAGCATGTTCCATCATATACATGGGCTCATACAGTACATCATCTTTGGGAACTGGCTTTTTTCACTCAGCAGAATCCCCTGGAGATGCATCCAGTTGTTGCCTCTACCAAGTTTGCTCCTTTGTATAGCCGGGTACGGAGGTGGCCTGCTGTGGGTGCCCCGCAGCTCAGCCATCTGCCTGCTGAATGCCGTGGGTGGCTGCCCATGAGTCAAGCTACTACGAGCATTTGCGTACCGATTTGCACGTGAACATAAGTTTTCATTTCTCTGGGGTAAACGAAAGGGCAGATGCTGGGTCGTTTGGTAACTGAACGTTTTGTTTTCTAAGAAACTACCAAACTGTTTTCCAGGGAGGCTGTACCATTTTATATGACATTCGCACCAGGGACCTACGAGGGCGGGGGAATTGCTAAATCAAAAGCTGATCGTGTCACTCCCTCAGCTCAAATGTCTAACGTAGGGTAAGATCCAGACTCCATCACTTGGCTGGCCCACACTGCCTCGAACGAGGTGGCTCCAGGGTTCCTCTGGTGGAAGGAAGGACCCTGGCTTTTCTCTTTTCACGGAACGCTTCTCCCACCCCCACCCCCACTTCCATCTCTCCCCCCGCCTCCACACAGGCCAGGTGACCTCCTTCAGAGCTCTTCCTTGACGCCCAGCTCTGGATGAGAAGCCCCTCCTTTGGGCTCTCATAGTCCCCCCGCACCTCCCACGTCCTACCCCCTTAGGACACCAAACCTTGGTGCACAGCACTTAATAGAGGCACAGGAAACAATCATGGAACCACAGACTGCAAGGAGGATTGGGCCATCTTCTGGCGGGGGTGGGGGACAAGTGGGGTGGCACTGACCTTCCAGGTGCACATCTGCCAGCCGGACTGCAGGGCCGAAACCATGAGCGTGGAGACAGAATGGACGGCCGACCGTGGCAGCTGCAGCAGGGAGCGGCCCCCCTGGCCGAGCTCCTCCTGGGTCCCCTCCTGGGTCCCCTCCGTCGTCTTGGTGGACACACAGGAATCGGTCATGTTGGAGGATTCATCCAGATTGGGCGTCTTGGTCCCTTTGAGCGTCTCGACCTCTCTGAGGGCCTTGGCCTCGGCACCTTTCGAAGGCTCGGGCATCTTGTGAGTCTTCTCCACCCCCTTCACGGGCTTCTTGGACTCAGAGTGTTGCATCACGGTCTGCTTGGCTCTGCGTCTCCAGAACAAGACCTGCAAACCAAGACGTGGAGAGGAGACACAGCACAGAGGGACGGAGCAGAGACACATCAACAGAAATCGAGACACAGGGAGCCGGGGGCAGGGGCAGCAAGTTTTATGGCCTCCTTTGCCTCAACCCCCTGCCCAGCTGCCCTCCCTCACCCCCTCCCTCCCTGTCTCATTTGGCCCCAGGAGGCCAGGAGGGGAGGGAGGCCAGAGGGTGGGGGCCAAGCTGTGACCTAGTGACAGGACCAGCACCCCTCGTCGTCAGGACGAGGCAATTTCTGAAACTCACCAAGAAAGTAACCTTTCGCCAAACCCATCGGAAGAACCCAAGGACCCCAGCCATCTGTCCTGGTAGGACAACAAGCCCTGAGGCAGGAGGCCGAGCAGACAGGGGTGGGGGTGGAGGGCAGGCTGCAGGCCGGCTGCCACCACCCGAGTGGTCGAGTGGTCACGTGGGAGCTGAGGAGCTTCAAGCACAGCAGTGAAGAAAGGAACAGGGAATCCATGGGGAGCGCGACCCCCCCCCACTCATCCTAGGCCTTTCCTCCCCTCCCTGGGACAGGGAGAGGAGTCCAAGTGGAAGAGAATGTGGAGCCAGGGAAAGTTCTAGTCCATTATGAGACACTCCCCGGCCAGCGCCCCAACCCCCGAGGCCCTCCAGGAACCTTACACCCTCAGCCCTTCTCCCCCAGATCCAGGGACGGGGAACTAACGTTGACTGGGTGCCTGTTGGGGGCTAGGTGTCTTCCAGCTGCCGCGGCAGGCGATCTTCCCGGCAGCCCTCCAGGATGGGTATTGGCACCATTTTGCCAATGAGAAATCTGAGATGCAGAAAATCCAGGTACCTGCTCGAGGCCCTAATTCTCGGGGGTGATAGGGCAGGTATCTGGCTCACCCCCCTCCCCAACTCCCCTCCAGCCCAAGGCCCCTTGTGCTCCGCTGCCCTTCCCGTCTTCCCCGCTAGGTGGAGCCCTGCTCCCTACCCTCAGGGAGGGGATGGGACTGGGCTGAGGCTCGCTGGGAAGCGCCCTGTGCATCCAGGGGCCGGTCCACCGCCAGCTGGGGGTGGACGCCGCGGCGGGTGGCCAGGCCTGGCGAGGGCACCGTGTGCCCGGAGAGTCTGGCCCACACCCAGCCCCAAGACAAGGGGCCCATTCAAGGCCCCCTGCCCCGCCCCTAAGCAGCCACCCGGATCCAGCCCGCAGAGGGGACACGCTGAGAAGCTGGGGGTGGATCCTGCACAATCACCAAAGGCCTCATTGTTTCCCTGTTCCTCCCAGCACGTGGGCAGACCCCACCCCCAACTCCTCCACCTCACTGCATCTGCCCCTTCCCAGGATCCGGGCTGCCAGCCGGCTCTTTCCCTGCACCTCTCTCTCGACCACTCTGCCTCTGCGCCATCAAACCTCACCAGCCCGGACACTGTCTCCAGAGGAGCTCCGGGCCCCGGCCTCATCTTCCTCCTGCAAGCGGAAACAGGCCTGCACGGCTCCCCCCACCTCCCCGACAACCCCCCATCTTGACGGCAGCAAAGAGATGCCAGCCCCCAAAGTCAAGTTTCTTCAGATCTTTTAATTATAATTATTATTTTAATAACAACCTGAATCCCAGAACTTCCAGATACTGTCCATACGCCCTCCCCTGGACAGAGGGGAGGGGGCACTGCAAGGGCACAAGGGGTGAGGAGGGGAGGGCCAGGGAGCCTCCAACTCCCCCAAGCCATCAACTGCTGGGGGTTCCTGGGGGACTGGACACTGGCCCAAAAGGGAGTGGGGAGGGGCAGGCTCCGACCATTTCACACCCCCTCCTGAAGCTCCCCCCTGCCCGCCTCCATCAAGGCTGGGGATACCCTAGCCCAGTCCCCGGGGACTGTGGGGAGATGGGGTCAGGCAAGGGGGCACAGGCGTGCTGAGCCTCGGCCTCCCGTCCCCAGGACTCGGGGGCATTAAAGCTGCATAGGAAGAGGGGGCAGGCAGCGGCACAAGGCCTGGCGGCCGTGGCAGCCCCCAAAGGCACATTGTGAGGGAAGGGAGGCTCAGACGGAGGGCCCATTGGGCGCTGGGGGGCCGAGCCGCGGGATCCCCGAGGTGGGCAGCTGGGCCAGCTGCTCAGGGCTGGCCAGGGCCCGCAGCAGTCCATTCTCCTGCTCCAGCGCCGCGTTCCGCTCGGCCAGGTCGCGGATCTGTTCCTTCAGCACCTCCACCTCCTCGCGGACCGCAAACATGAGGTGGGACTTCACCAGGTCCTGGGGGGCCCAGGGACAGGCAGAGGGTCAGGGGGTCCCCGGCCAGTGCCAACCCTGAGGACCTGGGCGTGAAGAGGACACTTCCCTGCTCCCAAATGATGGGGAAGAAGCAAATCAGGGAGAGGGAGGGCGGGGTGGGGGAGGGCAAGGAAACAGGGTCAGGGGTCAAGGGCAGAGACGGGGGACCAGGAGAAGCCAGGGGTTCAGGTAGAGACAGGAAGGGACAGAGGGCTCAGAGGAGTGCCACTGGGAGTCAGTGTCCCCTAGTACTGAGGAGAGCAGGGCTGGGACAGAGGGACAGCTAACGGGGACAGAGGCCTGGGTGGCAGCACACCGAGCCGGGACCTGCTGGGGCCAATGAATCCACATGGCTTCTCTTACCATGGCTTGTTCGATCTTGTTGTCAATGCCAACCAGGCTTCCGGAGCCGCTGGGGAGACACAGGGAGGCGAGAGGTGGAGGAATAGGTGGCAAGCCAGGTGTCCCCCCAGCCTCTGCCTTGCCAGGCGCTGATCGGGGCTGCTCGGGCCTCCCCCCTGTGGCCCGCCCTGCAGCCTCCCCCTGCACCCCTGCCCGTACCTGTGACAGTAGAGAATCAGGGAAAGGAGGGTTTTGTCCACCCCCCGGCAGGGTAGGGGTAGCTGCCCAGGCACCCCCAGGCCCCGGTGGGGTGGGGGTCCCGGTGCCCCCGGCCTGGGGGATGCTGCCCGAGGGGAGCAAGGGGAGGAGACGCAGCCCCTTTTCCGGGGTGGCCCAGGAGCCATCCCCACCACTCGGGTCTCATAGGATGACACCAGAGACTTGACCGAGACCCCCGGCTGGGCCATCCCTGAAGGGAGGGGGCCCCCAGGCGCCCCGAAGGGAGAGAGCTGTAAGGGAAGGAGCGCCTGGGGGGCTCAGAGCCCCCCGGGCAGAGCAGGGTCTGGCTGGTGCCAGGCAAGGGGCCGGGGAGGAGACGGCGCCTGGAGGGGCCAGGCTGAAGATATACACCGCCCCCCGGGGATCAGGCCTGGCTGCCATTGGCTCCTCCGGGACACGGGGACCCCCTCCCACCGGCGCCATGGTGGGCGGGAATTCCCAGGCGCGGTCAGTGCCAGGGTCCCCTTCGCACCCTGGCAGCAGTCCCAGAGCAGAGGGGAGGGGCCCGGCTGAGCAGTCAGCTGGTGGCCGTGGCCGGGGCCGGGGAGGAGTGGAGGGTGGGGGGCACCGGGCCCTGGAGGTCTCTCCCCTTTGACCCGGGCCTGGCTGCCCTGGACCAACACTGGCCTCCCTCAAGCCCTCAGCAGCTCCTCTCAGCTGGGACGTGGGAAAGGGGGTGCGCAGGCAGTTGGGGGGGCTCTAACGTGCCTCAGACTCTGAGCACACACCCCAAATGCAAAGCCTGCATCATGGGTGACCCCTGAGGCCTGGGGCACAGGGTCCCCCACCTGCCACTGTTGGGGGGGTGAGCAGGACTGGGAGAGGTTACCATGGAAATGGAACCAAAGCTGAGACACCCGTAAGACAAGCACGGCCTATGGAGCTGCACCCCAGGTCTGGGGGTCTTGGAGGGAGCACAGGCTTGAGGGGTGGGAGGAAGGTGAGGCTGGAAGCGGGATACTGGGAATGGGAGCAGGGGCTTTGGAAAAGAAGCTGGGAGCTCGGGATGGCAGGGTCAGGAGAGCGGGCTCAGGCTGCAGTTCGGGAAGTGGCCACCAGGGGTCGACTCAGGCCTGGCTCACAGGCCACAGGGCCAGGCTCCCGGGCAGGCAGCCCCAGGACTTCGGGTCCCAGAACCTGGCTCTTCCTCAGGCCGCCTCGGCCTGGCCCAGGCCCTTCCTTCCTGGGCCTCTGTGCTCTGCCCATTCTACCAGGTGCCCTCTCCTCACCTCTGGGCCTCAGGCTCCTGCCTCATGTCCCCCCGCAAGGAGCCCCCAGGCCAGCCCTCCAGGATGGCCAGTCCCATCCTCCAACCCCCAGCTTCAGCCCTCTCGGAGCAGAGGCCCCACTTTGTTGCCCTCCACACCCCTGCCCCCTTGTCAAGCCCTCCCTCCAGGCTGACAGCTCCAACTTGGTGCTCTAGGTGTCGGGCGGGGGGGGGGGCAGGGGGGGTCAGCCCTCAATTCAAGGTGACCCTGGGATGAGGCCCTGCAGCCAGGAAGGGAGCACGAGGGAGCCAGGAATTTTCCATTTCCCATCGGAGCCCTGGGTGCAGAAGGCGCTGACAGGTGGGGGCCTGAGAGAGCTGCACTGGGTGGGGTGGGGGAAGAAGAGAAACTCAAGAGCAGAGGGCGGGCCAAGCAGCAGGAAAGAAAGCAGTTTTCACAGCTATTTCAATCTGTGCCACCGGGGTGGAGACCCCAACAGCCCAGAAAACCCAGCCACCACTCCCACCCCACCCCACCCCTAGAACACAGGTCACAGAGGCCCAAGGGGGGGGGGGGGCAGGGTCACAGGGAGAGCAACACAGGCCTTGCTTTGGCGGACACTTGGGTGAAGACGCCAAGTGAGTTGTTCCTTCTTGCCAGAAATAAAGGAATAATACAACAAACATTTGTTGGCTAATAGATGACTATCTCCTGTTTGTCTAGCGCTTCTGAAAGCCCTTTTCCACTCTTGCAGGCTAATGTTGACACTTCCAGGGTCCCGGACTCCGCACCACCCCCCCCCCCCGCCCCCAGCGAGGGGCTGCGGGCACTGTGCCGGAATCCCTGGGAGCCTGCGATCCGTGGGACGGGCTCAGCCCTCACCACAACCCCCAAAGGTGATTCTGTATGAATAAGAACAAAATGCCCCCTTCTTCGAGATGCTTAGTGCCATCTTCGGGGCAACTGTCCTGACTTGAAGCATCCACCACAACTTCAAATGCAAACGGTGCCCCCTGGAGCTGTGCGTTGCATGATGGGCAAGCTGGGGTCTAGGGCTCTGCGGGACCTTTGGGACCCGGGACCGGGGGCAAAGCCCTAGAAGCTGGTCTCCCTCTCTGAAGATTAAATCAAACCATCTCAAAATGAGGACCCCATGAAGCAGCAGGGACGTCTGGGAGCTGGGGAAGTTCTGCCCCGCCAAGGGGGCTGGCCCTGCTCCCTCGCTGTGTTCCGAGGAGCCCCCAGGGGCTGGGCCCAAGGCCAGCAACCTTCCCTGCCTCCCGGATCTGTGGGCAGGGCCAGGCCAGGGTGGGGAGAGAGGGGCTGGCTTCCTGCCCTCCTGGGGAGAGCTGTCCCAGCCTCTGTCCTGCACAGAAATGGCATCCCGGAGGCCGCTGCCTCCTCCCCTGCCCTCAGGGTACAGGAGCCCAGCCGAAGTAAGGGGTGAACATAGCTTTAGGGTCCGGCCAGGTTCAGACACAAGTCCTGCCACTTACTGGCTGGGTGACCTTGGACAAGTTTCTAAAACCCTCCAGCTTCGAGTCTCAGTTTCCTCATCTGGAAAGTGGGGATCCAGGGGTCATTTCTAGGATTGTGTGATAAGACTGGGAGCACCTCACCTCCAGGAGGCCCTGGATAACTAAGTGGACCTTTTCGTTCCCAGGCCTCTGGGATCCTCTGCCTTCCTCGCATGCCTGGATCCTCCAGGCTGGCCATCCTTCATTCATTCACTTATTCAGACTTTTACCCAGGCACAGGTGAGCAGTCTGAATTCACCAGGCTCCCTATCACCCCCAGTTACAGATTCTGGATCCTTCTGGGATCCAGGCACTAAACACCCCTCTCAAAAGGCAGGTTCCACGCCCACTTGGACCCCATTCTCCTGCTAGCTCCAGGGACCCCAGAGGAATGGGGGGGGGTCTACACACCCCAATCGTGGGAGGGGGGCCTGGCCTAACCCAAACCCGCTGGCCCAGCAGGGTGAGGCACGAAGGGCAGGGCTGGCCAGAGCCCCAGAGCCTCGGAGCCCAGAGTGGAGCGGGGGAAAGTGGAAGCTGGGAGCCGGACCGGTCAGACTAGGGCGTACGGAGGGAGGGGGTGGGTCAGGCCAGGGAGGAGGGCGGGGAGGAGGGGACAAGCCAGGAGAAGGAGGGAGGGGAGGTGGGGACAAGCCAAAAGAATAGCGCTGATGAGGCCTCCGGAGGCAGAACTTCTAAGACAGAAAGCAGGACTGTGAAGTCAACAGGGGTGGGGGAGGGACAGGGCCCCGTTGCCAGAGAAGCTCCCGAGTGGGAGGAGGAGAGGGTGGGACGTGCCGAGAATAGCAGCCACGGGGCAGGTGACTCCCCGGGCCCGCACGCCATCACACCTCGCACATTCCGGAGCGCGGAGCCCCGGCGCACCCTGTCCTCCACCCCACGCTCTCCTGCCCCCCCTCTGTCTGCAAAGCCGCAGGCCCTTTTCTCTGGGGGGGCCTGAGCCCCGGCTCCAGGGGGCTGTCTCGATGGGGAAGAGGCCCCTCCACCACCCACTCGCTAAGCCCCACCCCTTCTGGGACTGGCGGACAGGAAGTCCCGCCCCCCGGGGGCCTCGCGCAGGAAGCCCCACTCCCCCCGCCCGGCCCTTCTCCCCCGGCCCTATCAGTCCCCAGCCAGGCGCGGGCGGCCCAGCTATCTGCCGCCCAATTCTGTTCCTCCCTCTTCAGCTTCTGACACTCTTATGTTGAAACCTGGCCCTGGAAACAGGAAGTTCTGCCCACCCCACCGGGGACCAGGGCAGTCTCCCTTTCAAATGCAGCCCAGAAAGGCCCGCTCCGGGGGAGGGCTGGGCCCCGAGGTGCTCCCAGCACACCCCCTCGGGACAGAATCTGCAGGAAGTGCTTTCTTGGAATGGGGAAACCCCAAGCTCCTAAAGCAGGCCCTACAGACAATCAGGGTGCCTCCTCAAAAGGAGAGAGGGTCCCAGTCCCTTCAGTGAAAAGGGGAGAGGGAGATGAGAACTGGGAGGCGGCCCACACAACTGCAGATGACCTCTAACCCTGCACCAGCTCTGGGGTGACACAACACGGTTCTCCCAACATTCTGAGAGACGCAACCATCTGGCAGTCCTCCACCGGCGGGGGCCCCCTCAGTCCTCTCCCAGCTGCACCTGGGGTGGGAAACACCTCCCAGGCAGCGACCCCGGGTGCTGGGGGTGCGAGCCCACCTTACCTGTCATCGTCGCTGTCCAGGTGGCCGCTGATGGCCAACATGGAGCGGGCCAGGCTGAGGCTCTGGGCTGCCGCTGCCCCAAAGGGGTCTGGAGACTTGTGAACCAGGCTGGCATCGGGGAAGAAGTAGAGGGCAGGGGAGCTGGGGCGAGAGTCAAGCTGGGGCACCTGGAGGTGGAGAGATAGGAGCCATCGCACCCAGAAGAGGACACCAGACATCGCATAACTTGCCTGGCCACCTTCCTCTCTCCCCTCACTCCCTTCTAAGGACCCAAGAGTCCTGCCTCTTAGGAGCCCCTGTACCCACCCACCCACCCCCCAGCTCAGGGTGGAGATATTGGGCAGGAAGTAGAAGCAATGGCAACTGTCCACCCTGAGGATGGGGTGAGAGGTTTCCAGACACCAGTTCATGGGGCATCAGAGAGGGGCCTTGGTCTGCACCCCAGCCCCCCTCCTCCAGCTGAGCCAGAGTGCCATGCCTGCCTCTGGTCAGTGACCTACATCATGCAGCTAAAACGTCCCTTTCCCCAAGAGGCATCATTTCCCCCATCATCCCCTAGCCAACTGGACTGTTTCAGGGTTTTTTTTACAGCTGTTAACATGACCTGAAATTACAATATGTGTTATGTCTCCCCTGTTAGCAGGTCAGCTCCAGGGGCTCAGGAGGGAGAGTTGGTTCAATCGCTATTGGTGGAATGAATGAACCCTCAAAACGGGTCCTCCTCACCCCCCTTCCCAGCCTCTCCCCTCAAACTTCTCCCGGCCCAGGTGAAGTTCTCGGGCTCCCTAGCCCAGCTGCAGGAGGGGTGGGGGCCATCTCAGAGTTGGGGGGGGCGGAGCCGGGGCGGGGACCGTGCAGCCCAACAGGCGCTGGGGGCGGTTGCAGGAGGGCGGGGGCGACAGGAACAAGCTGCCTCTGTGAGGCCTCGGAGGCCCCAGCTTCTCGGAAAAGCAGAGAACAGAGAGTCCAAGGTGGTTAGAGGGACGGAGCCGGGGAAGGGGGCCCAGGTGACACCCCCAGCCCTTCGCCCCACTCAGAGAAGGAGAACAGGGGCGGGGGGAATGGTGGTATAGAAAGGCAGGGAAGTACATCCTGGACACCCCCCACAGGAAGGGATTGAGCCATGGGGGCAGATAGGGGGGCTAGGGAGCACGGAAGAGACAGGGGCAGGGTCTGCGGGCCCCAGGGCTTAAAGATGGAGACCAGAGGTGGGGGGCCGAGGGGGCTTGCTCTAGGAGAAGGGAACCCGGGGACAGTATCTTCTCCCCTAGGAGAAGAGCGGCATGGAAGGGCTCAAAAAAAAGTAGGGGTGTGTGTGTGAGAGATGTGAGCTTGAGGCCAGGAGTGGGTGGGGGTGGGGGGCCAGTCCTGACCGGTCCTGACAGGGCCCAGACATCCAGTCTCAGGTTATTTTTATACTGTGGTTTGTGCCCAAGGCCAGGAAGGGGGGAAAGTTCCCATCCCTGCATGCCCTACCTTCCTCCTGCAACCCAAGGTGTTATTTTCTCCTCCGGGACAGCAGCATGCAGCCCCCACATCTCTGGCTGCCCACTGCCCGCCCCCACCCCGGGACTAGGCATCCTGCCCCCCAGCCCAGACTTGTTCCTCTTTTGGAGACAGGAAGCAGAAAGAGGAGATGATTTAACTCTTTCTCGGTTGCTTCCCGCCTCTCCCCAAGAAAGCCAGCCCTCCAAAGTGGTCACCCCCAGTTACCGATCCTGGTGAGATCCAGAGGCAGGGAACTGGGATGCAGAACTGGGGGTGGAGCTCACCCAGCAGCTAGCACCCCCATCCCGGTAATGCGTTCCCCCCACCCAATGCCTGAGGACGAGGGGCTTGGCTTGCGCCAAAGATGGAGTGGGGACTGGGAAGGGTGGTTAGTAGGAAGGAGAAAACACCCCGCATCTGGTTTGGGCTGGATGCCTCCCTTCGTTCCTATCCCCAGTCCCCAAACCCTGACAGCTCCTCACCCAGAGGCTTGGCTCCCCAGCCCTACAGGGGCTCTCACCCTCAACTGCTGGAGCCAGAGGGACTGAGACCAAGACCGAAGGTGAAGGTCAAAGTGAAGAGGCCACAGAGATGGAGAGGCTGGGACTCGGCGATACAGACACAAGTCCAAAGAGAAAGAAGGTGCAGGGTGCCGGTGAGCAAGGAGGAGGAGGAATGGACTCCCAAGTGATACGGAAGGGAAAGGAAAGCAGGGGCTGGCTCATCTGACAGACAGGTGACCACGGAGATAGAGGTGGAGAGATGGAGGCCCAGGGTAGAGGTTAGGCAGAGACCAAAATGGACAAGCACCACCCCAGCTCCCGGGTGTCTCTTTGACTCTTACCTGCCCCGTGTCCTCTGGAGCACCCAAGTCCATCCTCAGCCGCAGGGCTCCATCCTTCCTTCGGGACAGGGGCATCCCCCCTGCTGAGCCTCCGGCCTCCACTTCCACCCTCAGGGTGGGCAGGGGAGAGGAGCCCCAGGGCGTGCCTGAAATCTCCCCGGCCCCAGGCTCTTGGGGGCGCTGCTGGGATGGTGAGACGGACAGGGGGGGTGTCTCTGCCCTGGCCTTGCCGGGTACCCCCAGCTGGCCCAGCCCCCCAGTTAGGGAGCGGGCCTGAGGTCCAGGGGAGGTGGGGGGTGGGCGGAGCCAGGAGGTGGGGCCGGGAGACAGGCCTGGCTGTGGGGCAGGGGTGCCCAGGCCCAAGCTGGCCAGCTCCAACCTGGAATCCAAAGATCTACCCCCTGTGCCCCCCGAAGCCCCTCGAATTCCCTCCAGGAGCCGGTTGAAGCTCGGGGGTTCCAGGTCTCTCTCATACACATCCACGCACGTCCAACGACCTCGGCGATAAGGCTCTCCCAGGCCCTGGGGTAGCTTCACCACCCGGAAACGGGAGGCAGGGGCCCCAGGCGGCGGGGAGCCGTTCCGTGGGGTGCTCTTGCCTCCTGACTCGGGGTTGGACTCCCCGTTGGGCAGGCGGGGCGGGGGCCCGGTGGGGGCCGGTGGGGTGGGGGGCTCTGAAGCCCCCGGGCTCCCTGGGCCCTCATAGTCCGTGGTGACGCTGGTGATCTGGAAACTGCTCTTCTTCTTGCCCCCACTCATGGTCCCTTGGGGCTCAGGCCTGGGCCGAGGGGGGCAGCGGGGGGGCAGCTGGGGCTCTGTACAGGAGCTCAGGCGCCCCTGGAACAAGGGGGCCACATGGCGGGGACGTCAGGGCCCCTGGGGATGTCTGGGTCCGACATGGCGGGAGGGCTTGGCAGGAACCGGGGGTGCCTGGCTGGTGAAGGAAGAGGGCAGGGGGGGTGGCGGGGGTGGGGGGGCAGGGGCAGGTTTTTCCTGCTGATGTCGCTGCCGAACTCCAGAGCTGAGTTTGCAAACTGGAAAAAAGACAGAGAGAGAGTGTGTGTGTGAGTGTGTGCATGCGTGTGAGAAAGCAGTGGGCAGGCCACCTCCGAGGCTTCCTCTCTGGGGAGCAGGTTGGGGGAGGAAGGGGAAACCACCAGAGACCCAGAGACAAAGAGACAGGCCAAGAGAGAGACGGCAGAGACCCGGGGATGGCGATCCCCGCGGGTGCACAGAGCAGGAAGAGGCGGCTGAGCCCCAAAGTTTGGCATTTCCTTTTCAGGACTCGAACTCACAAGTCGCCGGGAAAGCAACGGCCCCGGAGCCCGGGTGAGCAGCGGTGAAGCAGCTCCTGGGCCCGGGCCGGCCTCCCCGAGGCCGCCCACCCCAGCCTCGCTCCCCCAGCCCCGGGGCCGCCCCGCCCCGCCCAGAACCCTACCTCTCCGGCCGGGGCCGCGGTGCTGAGCTGGGGTCTCCCCGGCCTAAGATGTCGAGGGTCCTTCCCTGGAGCCTGTTGGCCCAGGACAGCTCGGGGAGTGCAGGGAGGGGGCGGTCAGGGACTGCCCGGTCCTCTTCGGGGGGCGCACTTGACCCCGCCAGGCATCTCCGTGGAAAGTTGGGTCCCCAGCAAAGAAGGAACCCCCGCCTCCTCGGTGGAGCGCAGGCGCGGCCTCTGTAGCCCCCAGGGGGTCTCCCGACAGCCACGGGAGGGGGCGGCTCGGCCCCGCCGCTCCTCCAGGTGGGACGCCTCCCCGGGGGCCGCGGGCCTCAGGGGTCTCGCGGAGCGGGGGCTCCCGGGTGTCCTCCCGCGTGGCAACGCCGGCCCCGGCCCCGCGCTCCTCGGCTCCGGCCTCTCGGGCTTTCTCCTTCTGGGCTGTTGACAACCCCCACACCAGGAAGTCCTGCCTCCTCGGGCCTGCTGACGGCTCCTCTCCTCCCCCGCGGCCGCCCTCCCTCCCCTGCGCCTCCCGCCCGCCCGCCCTCCCGGGGCTCCCGGCCAGCTGGCCCGGGACCAGGCCGCCTCCAGCCGCCGCACCGCCGCTACCGCCGCCGCCGCCGCCGCCGGGGCCCCCGAACCGCTCCCTGAACCCCACACCTGCTGGGCCCCAGCCCCGCTCGTCCCCCCCGTGGGCGGGGCCTCGGCGGGCGGCGGAAAAGGGGCGGGGCTTGCAAGGAGGCCAGGGATTCCCTGACTTGAGGGTGCTCGCGCCTGTGGCCTTAGAGACACCGCGGTCAGCGGCAAGGGACACAGCAGGCGCTGTGCTGGGTGCCCCGTACTCCTTGAGGGTCGGGGACAGGTCAGGAGGCGGCTCCTCCTGTTATCAGCATCTCTCTAATTTGATTTTCACGGTAACCGTTTGCAGAAGATGCTCTTAATCCACCCATCCCTACCCCACTCACCCCCTTTTTTAAAGAGTATTATTTTGAAATTTTTCAGACATGCATGAAAATTAAAAGAAGACTGTGATGAACTCCCAGACACCCATCATCTATTTCAACAGTTCTCAACTCACCACTCATCTTGGTTTCATCTATAGCCCACACTCCCCAACCCCATACCCTTGGTTGTGTTTTGCTGGAGTATTTGAAATCAAATCCCAGATATCGCTCTTTCCCCCTTTTTTCAGATGCGGAAATTGAGACCCAGGAGGTTCAAAAAGACCCTCAATGGTAAAGCAGGAACATACCGCTTTGCCAGGCCCTCCTGGACAGACATACAGATGCAGGTACTGCTTTGCACTTTTTCTCCAACTGCTGGCCTCACAGTCACCCCACAGATGCACCCAGGGACCAACCCTAGCTGGCCTCGGCCTGGACCCCTCCCCCACCCTCGCCCTTCCTGCCTCTCCCATCCCACCCATCTCTGGTTATGAAGGAGAATCCACACATACCCAGCACCTACTAAGTGCCAGGCCTGAAAGAATAAATCTCCAGCTGTCTTCTCTTTTCTGCCACCCGCAACTAACTTCCCAAGAGGGTATATTTTTGCAAAAGCAGTTTCTAATGGCCCCCTCTGTCTTTCATGTGCAGAAGGAAATGGATTCTTCATATTTGTTCACCTCCTATAATTAGCTTCATTGAATCCCCAAAACTGCCCTGAGTGGAGAGGGGGTGGGCTTTGAACGCCAATGTTTCAGCGAAGGAAACTGAGGCATTTGGCTGCTCAGCCAAGGCCACAGAACTAAGATTCCCTGGCACTGAGATGAGCCCTGGCTTTCTAACTCCAATTTCAGTGCTTTCCCCACACCCTCACTTTCCCATACCCCTCCTCCCTCAGCTTTAGCTCCTGGGAATTTCTAACTACCTTTAGGATTAGGCAAAAAAATAAAACAATACAAACCCTGCTTAAAAATGTATTCTTTATCTGTTTGCTAAAGCACCTGGCCTCCTGCCTCCCTTCCATCATAGCGATAGCTACCCTAAGGAGTTCCTGAGGATTCTCAAGTCCTGAGGTCAGGAAAGCAGCCTCCCACAAGCCCCCCCCCCCCCCCAACCCTCTCCCCTCCGACAGCACAGCTCTCCTGGCTCCGCCTCAGCCCTCCTTACTCCAGCACTGACTCAGCTACAAACTATTCAAAACTCATCTTTTGGACTCTCCCCTCCGACTCGAGGCGACCCCTTCCCACGCCTTAGGCTCTCAGCCTCTGGGACTCTAATCCTTAGAGTGCCTGGGACACAGGAGGTCTCTGGGAAATATCTGTTGAATGTATGAAAGTGAATGAAAAAAAAAGGGTAAATGTGAAGCTACAGATAAGACTTGCGGTGTCAACTCTCCTGGGGGAATATATAATAGCCCTGAATGCCTGCGGCCCTTTAGGGCTTACAAAGCACTTTTGCATTCATTAGGCTACGGTCCGTTCCCTTCCCCCAGCAACTCTACGGAGGTACTTTTCGAAGCCTGAGACGCCCCTCAGAAAGGGTGTGCGGCTTGCCTAAGATCACACAGCTAGTTAGCGGGAGACCCGGGGTCGTCGGGCAGCGAGTTCACCCTATGGCAGGGGCAGTGCGCCCAAAGGATTTCCGAGGCAGGAATTTCTCAGGGAGCAGACGAGAAAGGTGACCCGCCGCGGCCACGCCCGGGCCGGGGCCGCAGTGGTCCCTGCCCCGCGGGGCACCCAGTTGCACCCCAGGTCCGGGCGGGAGGCGCCGGCGGAGTCAAAGGTTACCGGCACCCGGGTGACTTGGGCCACGGGGGCGAGTGGGCGGCAGACTTTGTGCCCAGGCGGAGCGGCCGGGTCCCCGAGCCCGGGAAACCGGGAGCGAGCCGGCCCCGAGCCCTCCCCCGCACCTGGGGGGCCGCGGAGACGAGGGGGGCGCGGCCGGGGGAGCACGCCCCCTGCTGCCGGGCCGGGACGCCGATCGCCCGGCTCCCCACTCCCGACTCCGAGCCCCGAGGCCCGGATTTTCGGGGGGGCGCCCCCTGCCGGCCTCCCCGCCGTCACTGCACCCCGCGTCCCGCAGCCGCAGCCTCGCCCTGGCCCCCCGCCGGGTGCGGACGCGGGGAGCGCCGGGCGCACCGGGTCCACGCGTGGGTGCGGGTCCCGGGCTGCCGCTGGGGGGCGCCGCGCCGCCGGGGCCCCGGAGACCGCAGCGAGCGCGCCGGGCCGGGCAGGGGGCGAGCGCCGGGCGCCGGGCGCCGGGGCCCCCCGCGCCCCACGACCCAACGCCGCCTCTCGGCCGGCCGGCCGGCCCCGCGCCCCGCAGCCCAGCCTCGCCGCGCCGCCGGGCCCTGCCGCTGCCGCGCGGGCCTCGGAGGGTGTGGAAGGGTGGGTTTGGGGCCGGGGGCGGGTCTGGGGGCGGACCCGGAGGCGGGGCCGTCTCTGCGGCAGGGCCCAGCTCGGCTCCCCCCGGCTCTCTCTGTCTCTCCTCCTCCCTCCTCCTGCTCCGGGCGGAGCCCGGCATGGGGGGGCCGGCGCCCGGCAGGCCAGGTACGGTGATGTAGAAACTGGGGAGGCTCGGAGCGGGGGGCGGGGAAGGGGGCAAGGGGCAGGGAGGATTGGCGGGGCGAGAGGCGGAGAAACCCCGGGTAGCAGGACAAGGGGAAGGGAGGGGTGCCCGGGAACTGGGGCCCCGGGATGGAGAGGGGGACGAAGCAGGCCAATTTTGGTACAAACAGGGGGAGGGGGAGGACGGCAGTGAGGAGGGGCGCCCGGGAGGAGAGGTGAGGCTGAAGGCGAAAAGGAGAGGGTGTGTTTGGGGGAAGGGAAACCGGAGCAGGTATGGAGGCCGCAGCTCGGGAGGGAGCTGTGGGGCCAGGCTGGAGCCCCCCGGACTGAGGGGCGGGGACCGGAAGGGGGAAGCCGGGAGCCTTCCAAATCCTGGAGGGGCAGGAAGGTGATTTGGACCATCTGGGAGGGAGGTGGGGACCACTGCCCCCCCGGGGCCTGGGGTGGCCCGGGGTCCAGGCCCAAGCGAAGGGGTGGGGGTGGGGGGCGGTGGCAGGGAATGGGGCCGCAGGGATGGGTGGTATTTTAGATGGCCAACTCTGAGAGCCCCCACCCTTCCCGGCTGACTCCCCCCACCCCAAGCCTCGGGTCCCAGAGGGGATGGGGAGTCTGACGGTCTTCCCCTCGCCCAGTGGGTGCAGTGTACACAAATAGGCCCCGGGCAGAACTCCGTGTCTGTAGGTGTGTCCAGTTCTGGGTAGCAGGATTGTGTGTGTCTGGGTGTCTGTGTCTGTGGGTGTGTCTGTGGGTGTTTATGTCTGTGTGTGTGTCTGCCTGTTTCTGTTTACCTGCGCCGACCTGGGTGTCCGCTCCCCTGTTTGCAGACGTGGGGCTGTGGCCTGGTGGTGTGTGGTGTGACCGCGGGGCCGCTGCCCGTTTGTGGGGCCTGCCTGGGTATTGGGACGGATTTGCACAGGATGGGAACTGTGTCGACCTGCTCTCTCCAGAGTGTATATTTGTGGCTCTGAACCCCTTTGTCAGGGTGTGTGACTCTGTGGACACAACCCATCTCTGTCTGTCTGCCTGTGTGTCCAGGAGGCCGGGTTGGGATTTCTGTGCTGTTTTCCCCTCTGAGGACCCGAGTCACCTCTCTACCCCTTTTTGCTCTTTCTCATTCATTCCTGACCTCCCTCCCCATCTTTCTCTTTTTCCTTCCCTCCCTCCCCACCACCAAGTGGATCGGGGACCCAGGGAGGGCCGCCCCCGGGGCCTGGTGGCGCTGAGCAGGGCCCCCCAGCCCCCACCTCCTGCCCCACGACATGAACCTCCTCTACCGAAAAACCAAGCTGGAGTGGAGGCAGCACAAGGAGGAAGAGGCCAAGAGGAGGTAAGGCTGTGGGTCCGGGGTGCCCCCTGCCTGCCCCACCGCAGCCTCCGCCCCCCCCACTCCCCCTTGTCGGAACCACAGCCCCCTGCCATCCCTGGGTCTCAAAAGCCTTGTCATCAGTGCACTTCCCTGGCTCTGCATCCTGTGCCCAGTCCCCGTTCCTGCCACTGATTCCTGTCCTGGCCTTCTAGGTGGCTTCCAGCCCACAGGCAAGAACCCCTTGGGCTCTTGCTCCCCAGAGGCTTGAGACCCTCCTTCCTGACTCACCTTTGGCATGTGGTCTGCTCCCTCTCTCCATTTGGGGCTGGCTCTGCCCCCCCCATCACCTGACCTTGGAAGCGGCAGGTCCCACTGAACCCACAGGGTCCCGGTGGTCAGTGGCAGGGGGTGTCAGACAAGATGCACCTGGCCCCCGCCCTGTCTCCTCTGCTAGGGCTGGGGACGTGAGTGGTGGCGCATCAGGGTTGGGGTGGGGGGCGTGCAGGCAAGGCCCTGCAGATGAGTCAGGGCTAGGGAGCCACCCCCCTGCCCGCTCCCCCACCAGCCCCCAGTTTGTCCTGTTCCTGGCCCTCCCAGGGACCTGGGCTCTGGCCTCTCCCTCGCTCCCTTCTCCTTTCACTCCCATTGACGCCTGAGTCAGAGGCAGCTCCCTGCTCCCTCCTCACAACTGTGGAGTTTAATTCTTGTTGTTAATTAGATTAATCAGAGCTATCACTGCAGCGCTCTCTCCCTAATGAAGGGTTAGTAGACAGGGCCTTAATGAAAGCCCACCCCAGAGCGGTTCTCCCCTCTCCCCTGCCAGCCGCCGCCCCCCTTCTTCACACAGCAACTCAGGGACAGTGAAAGGGAATAAGGGTGAGCCAGGAAGGGTGACAGAGAGAGGACTGCACTGGGGGAGCAGGAGGCAGGATCAGCCTCCACCCGGCGGGGAGTGAGGGGGGAGGTGGCGGCATAGGCCGCACCTGGGGGAGGAAGAGCAGCGGCCACAGCAGCTGGATGCGGGGAGAGGTGGAGGGAAGCCAGGGGGGCCCCCCATGTGGGCCTGCATGAGCGTGAGAGGAGAGTGGAGCCGTGGTCGCAGGTGTGCATGGCACTCCACCCCCCACGCACGAGGTGGTGCACCCACGTGCCGGAAATGCCCAGCAAGGGGTCCGCCAGCCCCAGGGACTCCCCGCTCCACACCTACCATCCCCGCCCCACCCCCACCGCCTTCTTGGCCATTTGTAAAGCCCAAGATTCACTTGAGGACCTCCCACAACTGTGACCTGACCTTCCAGCATACCCCCACTGCCAGGCCAGGCTCCCTGCCTCCTCCCGAAAGAGAGGGAGGCCCAGGCCCGAGGCCTGACCTCTGCTCCCCCCCTCCCCGGCTCTTCTCTCCCCAGCTCCAGTAAGGAAGTGGGGCCGGCAGGCCCGGCGGGGCCTGGGGCGGGCCCGGGGCCCGGCGTCCGCGTGCGGGACATCGCCTCCCTGCGCCGCTCCCTCAGGATGGGCTTCATGACCATGCCCGCCTCCCAGGAGCACACCCCGCACCCCTGCCGCAGCGCCATGGCCCCGCGCTCGCTCTCCTGCCACTCGGTGGGCAGCATGGACAGCGTGGGGGGCGGGCACGCGGGCGGCGGCGGGGATCTCGTCGAGGACGGCGGCTCCCGGAGACCCCCGGCCAAGCCCCGGAGACACCCCAGCACCAAGCTCAGCATGGCGGGGTCGGGGGCAGAAACGCCCCCCAGCAAGAAAGCAGGTGAGAAAACCCTCCCTTCCCTCCCCAGGTATTGCTGGGACCCGGGAGGATCCATTGCGGGGGAGGGGGGGAGGCCTGCGGGGAGGGTTCATTCAGAGGAAGTGGAAGGTTCCATTCTCAGATGGAATGGGGGGTTCCGTTTGGGATGGGCCCGAGATGAATTGTGCCAGGGTGGGGGAAGCTCCCCGAAAAGTCCATTCTTGGGAGAGGGGTGGCCGTGGAGGGAGATGAGGTTGGGAGAGAACTACGGTTGCAGATTCTGGGGCGTTTTTAGGAAGACCAGGGGACCAACTGGAGAAAAGACATCTCCTGGGGCTGTGTAGTTTCAGGGGTGTCAAAGGAAAAGTGAAGAAGCAGTTATGTGCATACAGGTGGATCAAGAAGTCAGAAGGGGTCCCCCCCGTGTCCTTCCCCCACTGAGCACCCAGTTTGCTTTTCTCTTTCTTATCCTGCCCAGGCTCTCAGAAACCGACCCCAGAGGGCCGGGAGCCCAGCCGGAAAGTTCCTCCGCAGAAGCCCAGGCGGAGCCCCAACACCCAGCTCTCCGTCTCCTTCGATGAGTCCTGCCCCCCAGCCCCCTCTTCTCGAGGGGGGAACCTGCCCCTCCAGCGCCTCAGTCGAGGGTCTCGAGTAATTGGAGACCCAGATGTAGGAGCTCAGGAAGAAGAGCCTGTATACATTGAGATGGTGGGGGATGTCTTCAGGGGAGGAGGAAGAAGTGCCGGCGGCCTGAGTGGACCCCCCCTTGGGGGTGGAGGCCCAACCCCTCCGGCTGGTCCCGACTCGGACTCAGAAGAGAGCGAGGCCATCTATGAGGAGATGAAGTACCCGCTGCCAGAGGAGGCTGGGGAAGGCCGGGCCAACGGGGGCCCCCCACTGACGGCGAGCTCCCCCCCACACCAGCCTCATGCCCTCCAGCCCCACGCCCAGCGCCGCCCAACTTCAGCCCTCCCAAGCCGGAGGGACGGGACACCCACCAAGGCCACCATTTGTGAAATCCCCCCACCTTTCCCCAACCTTCTCCAGCACCGCCCTCCACTCCTGGCCTTCCCCCAAGCCAAGTCTGCTTCCCGAACCCCTGGCGACGGGGTCTCAAGGCTGCCGGTCCTCTGCCACTCCAAGGAGCCAGGTGGCTCCACCCCAGCTCCCCAAGTGCCTGCCCGGGAGCGGGAGACGCCCCCCCTGCCGCCTCCGCCTCCCGCTGCCAACCTGCTCCTGCTGGGACCCTCAGGCCGGGCCCGGAGCCACTCGACACCATTGCCACCCCAGGGCTCTGGGCAGCCCCGGGGGGAGCGGGACCTCCCCAACTCCCACAGCATGATCTGCCCCAAGGTGGTGGGGGTGCCGGCAGCCCCCCTTGCCCCGGCCGCCTTGCTCCCCGGGCCCCCCAAGGACAAGGCGGTGTCTTACACCATGGTGTACTCAGCAGTTAAGGTGACCACGCACTCTGTCCTGCCGGCGGGCCCACCCCTGGGTGCCGGGGAGCCCAAGGCCGAGAAGGAGATCTCTGTCCTCCATGGGATGCTGTGCGCCAGCTCAAGGCCCCCCATGCCGGGAAAGTGCAGCCCCCACGGTGGGGCCATGGGGACAGCGGCTGGGGTCCTCCACCACCGCGGCTGCCTGGCCTCTGCCCACGGCCTTCCCGACCCGGCAGGGAGTTCCCTGACCCCACTCTGGACCTACCCAGCCGCGGCAGCTGGGCTCAAGAGACCCCCTGCCTATGAGAGCCTCAAGGCCGGGGGGGTGCTGAGTAAGGGCTGTGGAGTGGGGGCCCCAGCCCCCCTGGTCAAGATCCAGCTGCAGGAACAAGGGGCCGAGGGGGGCGCCTTTGCCAGCATCTCCTGTGCCCATGTCATTGCCAGTGCGGGGACGCCTGAGGAGGAGGACGAGGAGATGGGGGCCACAACGTTTGGGGCAAGCTGGGCTCTGCAGAGGAAGGTCCTGTATGGAGGGAGGAAGGCAAAGGAGCTGGACAGTGAGTGAGGGGCGGGGAGTTGGGGGCCCGTTAGAGGGGGTGTTGGTGGTGCTTTGGGGGAGTTGTTGGAGGGGTCCCTGGGAAGGCACAGCCCATTGTCCTCAACGGGGGGGACGTTTCCCAGGAGACGGGAGGGATGGGGAACCCCGCGCGCGCATGTGTGTGTGTGTGTGTGTGTGTTGGAGGGGCAGAAAGACCTGGGAGGGGTAGACTCTGACCCTCCAGGGCAGGCCCCTCCTCTGGCCCCCCACCTGCTCCCCTGGCCGCCCCTCCCTTCCCCGGGCTGCAGGGGTGTGATTGTGAGTGTGCACACACGAGGAGCTAAACACAGCTGCCTCCCAGCTGTTACCATGACAACCCATCCAGACAGGAGGGCGAGGAGAGGGAGGCCCCTGCCGTTGCCTGGCAACGCAATGCTCTGCCAGGCCTGCTCTCAGCTCATCTCTGAGTTCACAGGCAGGTGGCCCTCTGCCACCTCTCCCCCTCCCGCCCCCTCCCCCCCCCCCCCAGCATCCCTCTGGCCCAGGATTTGGCATTCTCCCTGCACTGGGAACTAGCGCCCCTGGCTTCCGTTTTTGGGGTGGGGGTGGGGGGAGTCAGAGAGACTGCTTGGAGACCTAGAGGCAGAGAGAAAGGTTTTGAAGCAGCACACGCCCCGTTACTGTCAGCCCCAGGGGAATGGTCCCAGTGAAAGGGGAGTGTCCGTGCTGGGTGAAGTAGGGTCCCTCCCAGCTCTGCAGTGGCTTGCAAAGGGGCCACTCATCTCTGAGTCCATCCATGCTGCAGTGTGTGTGTGTGTGATTTGTGGGGGAGAGGGCAGGAGCTCCCCGCCCTCACCCCACATCTGGGTGCTGAGCTCTTCTTGTCATCCCAGCAGAGGCCTGGAACGGCAGTGCCGACGGTCCAGGCAAGGTGGAGCGTGAGGACAGGGGCCCCGTGACTTCAGGAATCCCAGTGAGGAGCCAGGGGGCAGAGGGCCTGCTGGCCAGGACCCACCACGGAGGGGAGCGAGGAGGGAGCCGCCCGGCGCTGCCCGTGCCCTGCCAGACCTTCCCTGCCTGCCACCGCAACGGAGGTGCCCCTGCCCCCCCCCACCACACGGGATGGGACTGGCTGCGGGGAACCGCTGGGGCCCAGTCCCTGACCTCCCACCCGCACAAGTCCACGTCCTGATCCCTAAATCTTAATCCTGGGACCATGGGCGGAGCTCTCTTTTGACACCTGGGATAAAGGGGGACCCAGAGGCCCCTTCTCCCCCTCACTCCTTATTCTCCTGCCCCCAGACTTCACAGGAGGCTACCGCCTGGGGCGCTCAGCCTCCACCTCTGGAGTCCGGCAGGCCGCTCTCCACACCCCCCGGCCCTGCAGCCAGCCCAGGGATTCCCTGAGCCAGGTGAGGAGGGAGAGGAGGTGGCGGCGGCGGCTTTGCAAAGGAGCGTTGAAAGAGGGTGGCCTGGGCTCTCAAGGACCCGCTGTGAGAGCGGAGGGGCTGCCAGGCTGGGTCTGGGTTGGAGAGTCAGGGGCTCCCTCTCCCTTGGGGTGAGCCAGGCCCAGCCTGGTGCCAGGGCACCCACCTGTCAGAAGGTGCTGGAACTGCATCTCGGGGGCAGAGGGCAGAGGGCAGAGGTCCTTGGGAGCCACAGAGGACTTGCTTCTGGAGGAAGATCTTGGCTTGTTCGGTGGGTCACACCCAGGTCCTTGACCCGCCTCCCCTTCTCCTTTCTCCCACCCTGCCGCCTGGCCGGTGGTCGGGAGGAAGGGGCACAGACCCACCCTGCGCTGCCGCTGCCGCTGCCGCTGCCGCTGCCCCCCCAGCCTGCCCGCGAGCGGGACGGTAAGCTGCTGGAGGTGATCGAGCGCAAGCGCTGCGTGTGCAAGGAGATCAAGGCCCGGCACCGGCCCGACCGCGGCCTCTGCAAGCAGGAGAGCATGCCCATCCTCCCCAGCTGGCGGCGGGGGCCGGAGCCCCGCAAGTCCGGCACCCCGCCCTGCCGCCGGCAGCACACGGTCCTCTGGGACACTGCCATCTGAGGGCACCCGGACTGGGGCGCCGCAGCCCCATCTCTCCTGGGAGACTTGCCCTGAGAGAGAGACACTTAAAGGACCAGGTGAGAGAGAGCCAGGGAGAACCCCTGCCCTCCACCCTGAGCCCTGGACTTGGGGAGTCTGCCAGGCCCATCAGGCTTGGGGTGCCAGCAGCACCCCCAGAAACTTGGGGGAAGAGGAGAGCCTGCTTGAGGGTGGGAAAGAGGCCCACCTCCCACGGAGGGCAAAGGCCAAGCCAGAGGTCAGAGCACAGGGAAGGAGGGGGGAGAGGGAGGAAGAAGAGGGGGAGGCCAAGGAGCTCTTAAGGAGAGAGAGTCGGAGATGGGGACGGGGGTATTTATTTTGCTATTTATTTTAGTCTGAAGGGCAACTCTGGGCTCTTCTCACCTATTCCCAAGCAGGGGAATTGAGGGGAATGAAAAGGAAACCAAGTTTGCACTCTTCCCAGTGCCTAAAAGCCCCACCTTCCATGCCCACCTAGGGAAGTGGAGTGGGGTGGAGGGAGGAGCTCGGGTGAGCTGAGGGCCGCAGAGTCATTTGCAGTATTTACAAGTTGCCAGAATTTGCTAGTGAGCGTGGCCTGCTCTGAAACAGGCATCTTATTTAAGAGTGAGGGGCTGGCACCAGGGCGGGCGGGAGGATGGGGAAAGGGGGACATTTTAGCTGGGGGGTGGGGGGCGGTGGGGGAAATGGTCGGGCAGGGTATTTATTTAAATTAAAAAAAAAAAAGAGATGTCAGGAACTTTTTTTTAATTCCTTTCTTTTCAGAATAATATATTAAAAGACTCATGATCCTAGCTCTGGCTTCTTATATTTCAGTGTTCTCCATCTCTGTCACGCTTGTCCCTTTTTCCCCTCTTGCCCGTGGTTGGTGTGCGGGGAGGGGTGAGTGGCTGTGCAGGTGGCAGGGAGAGGTGGCCTCGGAGGTAAGTCTTTGGCAATGTCATGGGGTGTGCAAGGAGATCAAGGCCTGGCACCGGCCCAACCTTGGCCTCTGCAAGCAGGAGAGCACGCCCATCCGGCGGTGAGTCGGCAAATGTTCCCGGAGCACCTGATGTGTGCTTGGAGATACCTAGCTGCAGAAGGAAAACGGAGCCTGCCCTCAAGCAACTTGTTATCTCCTCGGGGAGGTGAGACACCTGAGACAGCCATAGGCAAGGCTGCAGGAGTAAGAGGGCTGGAATCGTCAAAGGTTACCTGGACGGTGAGCCTGGAAGCACAGGTAAGGTTTGCAGAAGCAGAGGGGGAGAGGGACAGCCTCGAGGTCTCAGCAAGATTGTTTGAAGAGCAGCAGGAGCTGGGGGTGGGGTGGGCAGGGAAGTGTGTTTTAAATAGCGCAGAGGACGGCAAGGAGTGATAACCCGGTGAATTAATGAGCAGGCGAGACCTGGGGAGGCCGTGCGGGATTCTGGCCTCAAGCCTGGTGCTGGGAGGGAGGCCAGAGGAACCCTGCTGGGGGTTCATCACCAGGGACCGGGACCAGGAGGGCGTCTGGGAGAGTGGAGGGCGGGGCACAGTTGCTGGAAGCCAGTGAAGGAAAGCATCACGGATGGGGATAAAGGAGTGGAATCGGTCACCACAGCGCCCAGGTTTGGAGCCCCTGGGATGGGGGAAAGGGTGGTATCTCCATGAGTTTGAAGGAAGAATGGTGAATTGGAAGCGGTGGTGACACACATTCAGGTGGGGAGGTTTGTTTCCAGCTAGGACAGGGTTTCCGAACATGTGGTGGTAGGCCCAGAAATGATGTTCAGTGGCCTGAAGAACATTTTGAAATTTAATGGTTATGTGTTTATTCTGCCTATTAGCGAAAGTATAGCCAGCAGCATTAAACTATCTGTTACGTCTTGGATATTTCTGTTCAGGAGGCTAAATTTATTTTGAATGAGATGCTTTAAAGGAAAATATTAAGCAAATGTAATGGGAAAGGCGGTCTACAGACATCAAAAATTAAGAAGTGGTATGAGACTTTTTGAAATTTAGGAAACCCCAATTTGGAGGTAAGATGATGACAGGTTTGGGAGAAAGGACAAGATCTTGGGCACTCGGAGTCATCAGCTTAGAAAGGGTCCTCAGAACCATGACAATGAGCTCTGGAAGGGACATAGAGCTGTGTGGACACAGGCGGGTAAGAGAGGGGCAGCTTACAAAATATGACCAAGTATTAGCTTTGCATTCATTAGTTAGAAAGTTAGTATTAGAAAATATCCCATTCATAAGAGTAACAAAAAACTATGGAATAGCTAGGAACAGCTTTAGCAAGAGATGCCTAGGATTGAAATACATTCAATCAACGAAACTGAAGTCCTTTTGAGATTTCACTAAAAAAAAATTTGATTAAGCAGAGTCATAACTTGTTCTTAAATAGGAGGACTCAAGAATTATATTAAAGATGGCAGTTTTCCCCAAATTCATCAATTCATTGCAGTCTCTAGATCCCAAAAGTATTATTTGGGAAACTTGACAGAATAATTAGAAAATTCATCCAGAGTGATAATGAGAAAAACCAGAACCATCTTGATGCAGTAGTGATGGGGAACTGCCTGATGAAATACTAAAATATGAAGTAAAATCATAGTCTGTGGGACTGACCCAGGGCAGTGTAATCCACCCAGATAAAAAGTCCAGAAACAGCTCCAAATGCACATGGGAATTTAGCACATAAGGGACAAAGGTGATATTTCAAATTGTGTGTGTGTGTGTGTGTATGATTTAGTTATTTAATAATTGTTTCTTGAACAATTAGCCAGTTGAGCGGAGCAGTGTGGGAAACTGGATGTCCATCTCATAGCGAAAGGTTTAAATGTAAAAACCAAACATTTGGAAAAGTAGGTGAATGTTCTCATCACCTTGGGATGGAGGAGGCCTGTCTAAAATGACATGAAAACTGGAAACAAAAAAACAAAAGATTTGTAAGTTTGATCACACTAATTAAAATGTCTATATGGCAAACTCAAGCTACAGACATTAAACTGGGAAAATATTCCTAATAGATGAAAAAAAAAAAGATCAATGATCATAATATATAAGGAAGGCTCACGAGTTATTGAGAAAAAAAAAGCAACCCAAAGAAATGTGAACAATGACCAGACAATTCTCCGAAGAAAAAGAAATGTCCAATAGATGTGTTCAACTGTACTGATAATTAAGGAATGCAAAATAAAGCAATAATAAAACTTTCACTTATCAGAGGAAACTAAAAAAAAAATGATAACATCCATCTGGCAGGTATATGCAGAACACAGGCATTCATTGTGTAAATGAAAATTAGTACAGCCTTTCTGGAGGCCAGTTTAATAATATTTATTAAAATTTTAAATGTGCAATTTTTACTTAGAAATTCCATTGCCAGGAATTTATCCTAGGAAATAGGTGTGCAGTTTTTACTTAGACATTCCATTGCCAGGAATTCATCCTAGAAAATAGTTACCCCAGTGTGCAAAGCTGAGTGTACAGCTATGTTATCGGGGCACTGCTTGAAATGATGAAAACTGGGAAACAACCCCAAATTCCATCATTGTGGCACTGGCTAAATAATTTATGGTGATAATGGAAAGCTGAAGCCATTGAAAAGATTGTAGAAGGTAACATTTCTAAACACAAGAAGCTGTTTACAATAAGTAAATGTGGGGGGAAGCAAGGTGCAGAAAAATATATACAGAAAAGCTCTGATGTTAGAAGAAAAAAGTATTTATTTGCAAATATCCAAGTAGGAAAAGTTCTGAAAAGCTGTCCACCAAATAGTTGATGGTGATTGTTTTGAGTTCTGAGACGAGAGGGGACTCAATTTGCTTTTCCCAAAGAGATTGCTTGTGTTTTTTATGTATGTCTTAATTCAGAAATCAGAAAAAATATATATATTTTTTAAAGTAGTAAAGCGTTCGAGAAGAATGAAGACAGGGAACAGGGAATTGTGGTCAGTGATCTGGGTTCAAATCCTAGACCAGTGCCTAGTTTCTCTGTTCTCTTATCTGTAAAATGGGGATAACAAGGGGATTGTTGAGATGAAAGGTCGATGAAGAGCGAGGCGTAGAGATCCGAGACAGAGATGGGCAGAGGTCGGAAAAAGACTAGAACCTTAGCAGAGCCCGTGTGGGGTGGGGTGAGGAGGGAGGCATGGCGGGAGGGGTGGGAGAAAGGGCCCGAGACAGGGACGATACAGGCATAGGAGGGTGCTGGGATCCAGGCCACACAGCCCTTCTCCCAGCTGAGATCGGCAACAAGCTCGAAGTTTAAAGACCTCAGGCTGTGCTGGAACGGATCCTCACTCAAGGGATGAAGGCAAAGGCACCTCCTGGGAAGCCAGCCTGGGTCCTGCTCTGATACCTGCTGCGACTCACCGGGGGCTTCACGACCCCTCCTGAGGATTGACTCATCCAGATGGTCACCAAGGTGCTTTCAAAGCAGACTTTCTGTCTTTTGAAATGACAGCAAAGCAGGGAACTCTAGGGCACGCATGGCCAAAGGTGAGAAGCCCTGGCACCCTCAGACCAAGAGGGAGAGTGGAGCCCAGGTAGGGGAGACCTCCACTGGGGATGCCAAGGATTCAAACCAATGGGGAGAGCAAAGAAGGAGCTCCCAGATAATATTCTGTCTCCATTTTCATGGCCCATCAAATATTTCAGCACTGAAGAGATTTCTATGAGTGACTACGAGGGGGGCATGTCAAAGGAGTGAACTGAAAGAGGCGTCCCATGACCAAACAATGGGATAATTCGAACATCGAGAATCCCAATAATTATAGTGGATTGAAACATAAATATTTTTAAATCCACGAGTTCATAGTAATAATAAAAAAAAATCGCTCACCTTTGAAGTATATTGGAGAATCAACTGATTATTTGGAAAGGGTAAGTAAAGGAAAGAATCTCTGCCTTTGGCAAATAGTAGGTGAAGGAACATTTCTCTTTCTAGAAATATCCCAGCTAAGAAATGAAGAAGGAATTTTAGAATTGGAATGCACAATTGTGCTGTTTCAAAGGGTGTATATCCCCTAGAAAAGCCATGTTTTAATCTAAATCCCATTTCGTAAAGGCAGAATAATCCCTATTCAATACTGTATGTTTGAAACTGTAATCAGATCATCTTCCCGGAGATGTGATTTAATCAAGGGTGGTTGTTAAACTGGATTAGGTGATGACATGTCTCCACCCATTTGGGTGGGTCTTGATAAGTTTCTGGAGTCCTATAAAAGAGGAAACATTTTGGAGAATGGGAGAGATTCAGAGAGAGCAGAACAGAACGACATAACTATGAGAAGCAGAGTCCACCAGCCAGCGGCCTTTGGAGATGGAGAAGGAAAATCCCTCCCGGGGAGCTTCATGAAACCGGAAGCCAGGAGAGAAAGCTAGCAGATGACTCCATGTTTGCCATGTGCCCTTCCAGCTGAGAGAGAAACCCTGACTGTGTTCACCATGTGCCTTCTCACTTGAGAGAGAACCCCTGAAGTTCATCAGCCTTATTGAACCAAGGTATCTTTCTCTGGATGCCTTTGATTGAACATTTCTATAGACTTGTTGTAATTGTAATCGGCCTTAGAACTGTAAACTAGCAACTTATTAAATTCCCCTTTTTGACAGCCATTCCATTTCTGGTATATTGCATTCCGGCAGCTAACAAACTAGAACCATGGAAGAATGGATCCAGGATTGAGGATCAGCAGCAGCTAATACCTAATATTGCACATCCTAAGAGATGACCAGACGCTATGTGTCTCCTGAAGTGTTCTTACCTCCAAAAAAATGAACCTGAGAATATGATCAAGCCTTTAGATGCAACTACCAATCGCAAGAAGTACAGAGAAAAGAGGAACACGTTAAATAGCAACAGGGGGGTGCAATAAGCCAAATTAAGACTGTGGGAAACTCCATCGGGCAAAAAAAAAACTGGATTCTTCAACGAATACATTACAAAGAAAAATAAAGAGATGGAGAGGTGACTGGTAGATCAAAGAGACTGAAATAAGACAGATTAACCTATTACAACTCTGTGGACCTTATTTGGATCCTAATTCAGTCAAACAAACTCTTTAAAAACCACATATTTGTGAAATAATTGGTAATATAAACACTGACTGGATAGTGGGTGATTTTAAGGAATTACTAATTTTATTAGTGTTTAGATGTGATCGTGTGTTATGGTTATGTATTTTTAAGAATCCTTAAAGAAGCACCTACTGAAATTGTAATGGAATAAATTATTTGGTGGCTGGGATTTGCTTCTAAATAAAATGGGGAGGGGGAAGTGCCTCGGAGAAGTGAGTTGATAATTGTTGAAGCTGGATGGCAGGTACATGAGTGTTCATTATATTATTTTGTCTCCTCTTGAGTGTGTCTGGAAGTTTCCACAATCAAAAGTTAAGAAAAAAAGTTAGCGTGGTGAATCAAAAATTTCCTCCTTGAAAAAAGTGAGAGTTGGGAAATGGATGATGTAGGTAGCACTTCTCAGGACACTCACTCACTCCTTTAATTTAAAATAAATTTATTTTACAAAAGTAATATATATTCATTATAGAAAGATATCACATACTGAAAAGCAAAAATTAATATCCCCAGCACCGAGAGGATGGCATTTAATAGCTTAATATGTCATGTTCTAGAACTTCATCTCTCTATATCTTATGTTTTTTAATAAAACAAGACAACCCTGCATGTGCTATTTTATAAGCTGCTTTTCTCAGTTAATGATCTCATCCCCTATGTCAATTGGTTCCTCTTATTTAATATTCAGACCATAGGTACATGTCCCCAATTGTCCCCCGAAGTGTCCTGGCATGGCAGGTGTATTCAGATTGGGATTCTTTTCAGAACCGTGCATCCCACATGGTGGTTGTTTTCCTTTATCTCTTCTAATCTGGCACGTCTTCTTTGCTTCTTTCTATTTTCATAACCCTGACCTGTGGGGTAGACTGAACCGGTTGTCCTGGACAATGCCGTACGTCCTGTCCAGGCGTGGCTGCTTCCTCGAGGTGCCGCTCACCTGTGGGAACCTCTGAGTGCTTGTAGATCAGACCCAGGTGTGTGCACTGTCAGGGCAGACCTGGTGCCCTGCCCCCCCCCAAAGCATGCTCCTTGAGTGGCCGCCGCACACAGACCCCAGCTTCCACTGCCCCGTTGCCACCTCCAAACTGCCCCTCAGGTTGGGGTGAGGGGTGCGTATCCAGACCACACACTGACCTCTGCCACCCCAGGGCAAATGCCTCTCACAATGGCCTGCAGCCAGAATCCACGGGTGGAGGCACCAGAGAGGGCACCCCCGCCAGTTAACAAAACTTTCCGCTGACCAAGTGGCGACCTTATGCTGATGATGTCTGAATTCTTGCCCAGAGATGGGTGGAACAGAGAGTCAAACACATTCCAGAAATTTCAGAGCAATGAGGGGAAACCTGGTAAAATTAGAACTAGAAATGTGCGATAGTACTTCACTGCCCATTCAGAGCTGAAGACATTTTGCTTATTTGGTAACATCAAATGTGTCCTTGCATTTTCATCATGAAACTGTCATGGTTGGTCTACTTAGAAAAGGAAATTTTTTTTGGGGGGGGGATATGGCCCCATCCCCCATTCTGAGTTTGGGGCTGGATGAGTAAAAAGATCCATGGAGAAAAGTTCTTTCTCCTCTCCTGTGTTTTTTCTTTCTTCCTTTTCCACCTGGAAGGTCGTAAGATAAGTTCCTAAGAGGAAATTCTTATAGAAACAAACCCTGTGCTTCTGGGGTAGCAAGAGCCCCTGATAACGAAATAGACCTGAGGAGGGACAAGTCAGCTTCTAGAATTCCTTCCGGGGTGGAAAGGCGTCATCTACCCTCTTCCCCTGAAAAGAGATAGGAGACTCCCACCCAATCTTATCCTCCTCAACCACTTCTCTGAGAGAGACCAGTCCCATCCCACCCTTCTGAGGGTGGAAGGTGATGCTCCCTTCCTTTGACATTCTGAAGGACAGGGAGGAGCCCTCTGCAGGACCAGGGACACTGACCCCGCCAACCCACAGATCCCTGCTCTTTACACCTTGGAGGGGGAGGCCACTCGGGCTTTACGGAGTGCACGTGGGGCCAAGGAGGATGCACAAGGACAGCAGAGGAGCCAGCCATTGCTCCTGGAGCAGAAGACTTCCAGGTGCCAAGGACAAAGCACAGAGCACTGGACGGGGGCTGGGAGAGGACAGAAGGGCACAGCGGTGGGGCCTCCCTGCCAGAGGAGGCAAGAAGCAGCTGTCCCTCCCAGAAGCAGGAATGGGATGAGGCCAGATGGCCAGAAAGTGACCTAGGGACACACTGATAGTGGGACCGCAGCACGAGAGGAAGCTGCGCCTGCCAGGTGTGGTAGTAATTAGCGAGTTAGAGCAGTCGTTCTCGGCTAGGGCAGTTCTGCCATCCAGAGAACACCTGGCCAGGTCTGGAGACAAATTTGGTTGTCACAGCTGGAAGTGGGGGTGGAGGATTGCTCCTGGCATCTAGTGGGTAGAGGTCAGAGATGCTGCCAAAACATCCTATAATGCACAGGACTCCCTCCACAGCAAAGGAATGTCTGGTCCAAAATGTGAACGTGTTGAGGTTAGGAACCCCGAGTCAGAGCATGGTGCCCTTAGAGTCCTCTAGTAAAACCTGGCAACTGTTTTCCACCTACAAGTTTATGTTTATTTTCGAGTGTGCCAAGAAGACATTTTATTTCTAATTTAGACGAGGAGGGGAGAAGATTACACACAAAACCTTCCTCAAGTTCTAACCTTAGTCACTTGCTAGCATTTCAGGTCTACGTTATTTCTATGTTATCAACAACTTACTGGCCCCTGATGCATACACAATGAAAGCTCTGAAATCATATTTCTATTTTTTGAATCACCTTTACTGAAATATAATTTACATATAATAAAATGTACCCATTTTAAGTCTAGAGCTTAATGAGTTTGAGCTACACCCACAAGTTTTTAAAAGCTTTTAACCATTATACCTCCAGAATGATGATTAAAAACATGGACTTTGAAGTCAATCAGACTGGGTTCAAATCCCAACCCTGCCATTTAGGAAGTCTCTTCTCATCGGCAAAAGTGGATTAATTGTATCCACCTGGCGGGTCATCGGGAAGGTGGAAACTGATGCCACACTTGAAGTACTTAGCACAGCACCTGCCTGGCACATGGAGACGTGCTTTATGGGTGGTAATAAAAGTCGTGCTGTTCAGTGTTCTCTCCATTTCATGATTGAAATGAAATCATGATTTCATTTCATTATCACTTGGCTGAGAGAGTCCTTTTATCCTCTATCCACATCTTCCCAGGATGATTGCACCCTTTCAAGTTACAATACTCATATGTGCACATGTGATTCCCATACTCGTCTCTCCAGCCTCAACCTCTCTCCTGCACTCTGGAAGACCAGGGCAGTTTCCCCGCAGCCCACCTCAAAGCCACCGTGTCCACAACTGAACCCATTCTCCTTCCCCCAGACCACTAGCCGCATCCTAGACAGCCCATCTCAGACAGTGACATCACATCCATCCTAAAGCAGAAATCTTTTTGTAGAAATACCTGCTTCTCTTCTCTCTCCTACTCACCCTTTGTTAATTAAGACATCCATTTAACCGCTTTCAAACAGACCCAGATTCCAGTGGTTTAACCTAAATGGGAAGACATTTCTTGCTCATATTAGTATCTGGAAATAATGGTCTGGAGTAGATCCAAAGGCTCCAAAATCTCAGGGGTCTAGGCTCTCTCTGATTTGTCCCTTGGTTCCACCATGTCAGGTGGAAGAAGGGAAAAGATAGCACATACCTGCCATTTAGGGACATGACTTCTGCTAACGTCCCACTGGCCGGTGCTGTCACATGGCCACACCTGGCTGAAAGGGAAGTTTGGAAATGTGGACTTTAGCTTGGGCAACCATGTACCCAGATGAAAATTCTACTATAGTAGAAGAAGAAGAAATAGAAGCAGGGGAGAATGGATATCGAAAGGCAGCAGTCTCTGCCACTTGCCCTTCCTCAGTTCTCCCAGGAAGTTCCTGCTTCCCTGCTCCTTTAAGCCTGACGGATTCCAAGTTACCTGACTGTCTTCTTTGGCAGGTATGTGTACCATGAGGGCAGAAGTCGATCAGATGCTCTTTTCTTCAGTTAAATTTTGGATGCTTAAACAATAACTTTCTTTTAGGGAAAACTTAGGCACAAAAGCAGAAGGAATAGCATAGAGGAACCCTGGTGCCCACCATCGCCTAATAATTACCAACCCATGACCAAAACCTTTTCACTTCACCTCTCCCTCTTTCCCCCTTTCCCATGTTTTTGTTGAAATAGATCCTGGACATTCTATCATTTCATCTATAAATATATTAGTATGTATTTCTAAAAAAGAAAGTCTCATAAACACAACACACACAGATTATCACAATACCACCATTCCTCAAAAAACACAATGATTAAACAAAACAAAAACACATAACGATGATGTCCTAGTGTCATCAAATATGTAGACAGTGTCAGGCGGGCTCTGCCCAGGGCCCCAGAACTCAGTGAGGGGCCGGCAGGTAATAGCAAACCCAGGAGGGCAGGGTCTGACCAGGGTACGGTGTAAGCACAGAGAGGGGGGTATCTGGGAAGGATTTAATGATAATAACACCACCTATATCAGTTGGGGTTCTCCAGAGAAACAAATGCAATGGTATATATGTAATAAAAGAGATTTATTGTAAGGAACCAGCTCTTGTGACCATGGGGGCTGGCACGTCTGAACTTCGTGGGGCAAGCTGTAAGCTGGCAACTCCAACAAAGGTGATGGTGAAGTCCTTAGCTCGAATTCCCCAGGGGAATTCTGGCAAGAGCCGGTGCTGAAGTTGAGGCAGAAAATCTTCTGACCTCTGAAATCCTCAGTTCTGTCTTTTAAGATCCCCGACTGAGTGGATGAGGAAAGTTCCCACATTGCTATGAGCAATCACCTTTGTTAACAGTAGATGCGATCAACTGATTATAGACCCAAGTCCCATCTATGAAATACCGTCACGGTGATAAACAGGCCAATGCTTTAGCAAACAAGTGGATGCCAAGTTACAGGTTGTTCTAGTTTGCTAGCTGCCTGAATGTAATGTACCAGAAACGGAATGGCTTTTTAAAAGGTGAATTTAATAATTGCTAGTTTACAGTGCTAAGGTTGAGAAAATGTCCCAATTAAAACAAATCTATAGAAATGTCCAATTTAAGGCATCCAGGGAAAGACACCTTGGTTCAGGAAGGCTGATGATGTTCAGTGTTTCTCTCTCAGCTGGAAGGGCACAAGGTGAACATGGCGGCATCTGCTGGCTTTCTCGTGGCTCTACCAAGAAGGGACTCTCTCCAAAATATTTCCTCTTTTAAAGGATTCCAGTAAGCAACTCTACCTTCAGTAAGTGGAGACACACCTCCATGGAAATCTAATAAAAAATTACCACCTACAATTGGGTGGGTCCCATCTCCATGGGAACAATCAAAATGCTCCCACCAAGCTATATTGAATGAGGATTAAAGGACATGTTTTTTTCTGGGGTCCACTGCAGATTCAAATTGGCATACAGGTGAAATTAGCCAACTCACTAATGTTTAGCGCCAGATTTTGATGCAATGGGCACCACCCACCACCTTTAATCCTCATACCATCTAAGAGGTTGGGATTTTGTTAGGTTGAACCATTGAAGATTGCCATTTTTATCAGTCATATATGGCAGAGTATTGGCAATTCAAGATAATTCAACCTAATAGCAGCTCTACTTTGCAGATTAAAGACTCTGCTGCACAGAGTAGGCAAGAAACTTGCCCAAAGTCACACAGCAAGTGTGTGGCAGAGAAGGGATCCAAAATCAGAGTGTCTGACTCCAAAGCCTCCCTGGAAGCTTGTCCTGTGGAAAATCCTTCAATAAATAAGGCTTGATTCCTCTGTTCCGTGCACTTATAATCTGATGAATGGGCAGTCCATGAAAAATGGTAAACTAAATAGCAGTTCAAGAGATAAACAAGCGTTGAACGCAGCTGCGTAAGAATGTCACAGAGCCGTCTAGTATTTTTTGGCTAATGAATGGGAGAGCAAGACATTCTTTTTCTAAAAGTTGGCAACAGAGACGAGCCAGGACTCCAGGCTGGTGTGACCTGGGAAGGCTCCCAAGAAGAAGGGAATTTGAACTGAGGAAGGCTCATTTAAAGATGGGAGGAATGATGAGTTGTGATAACTAATAACCGTGCTGTTCAATGCTTTGTTTGATTGTGGGGGCAAATGGAGGCACAGGTGCTCCTTCAGCATGCCTGCGGATTTCTTCCTGCCATGTCTTTCCACGCGTCTTATTTTGTGTGCGTGAGTCTGTTTATGTTTTCTATGTCTCCGCATTCTTCTTTCTCTCTTTCCCTGCCCTCTCCCCTTCCTGCCTTTATTTTTCAGTCTCAATATGTCCACCCTCACCTGTCTCTCCCCATATCTTTGTTCTATAATTGGTCACCTATAAATTCTAAGTATATCTTTCATCATTTTTATTACACATAGTCAATTGTTTGATGTGCCCGACCCCTAACTTAAAATGCAAAGGAATGGAATGTTCCAAGACACCACCTAAAACCTCGCTTCCATTTTATCGCCCCTTCCCCCTAGCCCTTTGTTTAATTTGTTTTTATTTTTGTCAAGTTTAACTCATGTGCATAATTTTAAAAAGTAAAATCACGTTAAAAGGCTTATCATAAAAAAAGCAACCCCACCTCCCCATACTCTGGTTCCCACTTCTCAGCGGCAGCCACTTTCAAGTCCTTTGACTTTCTTCTGCTGTGCTCCTATGTGTTTCTGCATTGATATGTATATTTTTTCAAGTTTTATATATTATCTATGACTTCTTAAAACAGAAAATGCGATTTAACTCTTAACACCCCACACAACTCCCACCCCTATAACTTCTGCTTCCCCATCTTCCCAGCGCAGGTATAGCATAATTTTTTATCAGATCAGAATTCAGTGTTTATGAGATTATTATTATATAAATATTATCTATAGCAGAGCCATGAGAAAACCAGTGTAACAGGTGCCCGGCTGGCAACGATGCCAGATGAGCCTTGTTCCAGGTTCGTTAGTCTCCACGCTAAAAGAATTGAGAGAGGAGCGGACCAGTAAAAATAAGTAGTAAAGTTCATTAAAGAGAAAGAGAGTACACGTTAAAGAGAGAACATGGGCTGTTCAAGGGAGAAACGCCCTGAGTGGAGTAGGTTAGCTCGTTTTGTAGGGAGGTTTTCGTGGTGGCAGGTTTCCATGGTAACTTTTGAAAACCCGGTGTCTTCTTTGTGCAGGTTGTCATAGGGACCTTACACCGTCAGGGGTTTACATGGTTTATATTAATCAGGTGCTTCATTGTCTCAGGAAGCGATAACTATTGATGCTTGTGGCTAGCCCTTCACATATACAAAATTTGTCTTTAGGCAGATATTGAACAATCTTTACAACCCTGGGCTTTCTGTTATTCCACTAAGTTTGCTTCGGGCAAATGATTTTGCAAACATGGTTTGGGGAGATTTAGATGGTTTGGGAAGGTTTGGGGACTGTAAGGGAAATTTTTGTCCCAGGAGGTTTGCAGTTTGCATTAATTCCTTTGGAGCTAGATAAGAAACAAGGAACTTGCAGTTTGTTTATTAACTGTTTTAGAGCTAGATAGGAAACCAAGTACCCACGGTTGTTCTATTTTATCCTGCTTTACTTTTTCTTTGGAGTTTTCTTCCCCTGGAGTTGTCTCCATCTTTTATTTGTCTCGTTACTAATTCAGTCCCATGGAGTGGTGGATCAGCCTGTTTTTTTTTTTTTCTCTTTTTTTTCTTTTTCTTGGAGATATCTGTCCTTTAGCCCTTCGCCCTCCTCTTGCACTCAGGAAGGTTTGCTCTAGGCTGGGCACAGCTCTCCTCCTGGGATTCGCCTCTCACCTCTCTCCCCTCAGCTGGCACTTCTGTTCGCAAGTGCCAAGTCTCCCCATTCTTAAGACCATTTCCTCATTTTGTTGGCATCTATCCTTCAGTAGTGTGAAAGGATGCCTGGGAGATAACTCTTTTAAGAACTCATAGGTCTGAAAAATGTCCTTATTCTACCCTAACTGTGGTGATAGCTTGGCTAGGTACAGAATTCAAGGTGTGCACTCATCTTCCCTCAGAAGTTTGAAGACATTGCTTTAGGGTCTTCCAGTTTTCAATAATAGTGTTGAGAAGTCTGAAGTCATTCGGATTCTCTATCTTGTCTCTCCATAAACTTTCAGGATCTTTTCTTTGGCTTCAGTGTTCTGAAATTCCAAGATGATTTGTCTTACTATGGGTTTATTTTATCCATTGTATTGGATACAGATGAGCCCTCCATACCTAGAAATTCAGATTCTTCAATTCTGGATATATTTCCAGAGTTATTTCTTTGATAATTTCTTCCCCTCTCGTTTTCTGTTTATGAAACCTGTTTTTTGAAGATGGGTCTAACTCCTGACCTGATGCTCGAATTTTTTCTTTTTTTCTCTTCTATTTTTCATCTTTGTACGTGTTCTATCCAAGAGCTTTTTTTCCATCTTTCTTTTCCAAACCTGCTATTGAATTTTTTACGTTAAATAACTTATTTTTAATCCCTAGGATATTTTTTGTTGTTCTCTAAATGCCTTCTCAATGGTCTCCTGTATTTGCTTCAGGGATAAAATATCCTTATCTATCCAACAATAATAATTATGTGGAGTTTTGCTTGCTTGTTTGTTTCCTTCAACTCTTGCTTTTGCTTCCTCCAAGGTCATTTTTTCCCTCTTCATTGCATTGGTCTCTGTCTTTCATATCAAAAGCTGGTGTGACCTTCAACTTACTATTTACATATCAATATCCCACAGTCTTTCTCTTGGGTCAGTGAGTTACTCCAGAGAAGGCTCCCCAGAGTCATTCATCTGCAGCAAAGAGAGATTAGGATCCTGGCTTCTGGCACTTAGAAAGGTGAGGAAAGGGAAAGAGAAACTCTGAACTTCATGGGCCTTTCTTCGTGAAGGTAACCTCTTGTTAGTGCCTTAGTTTGTGCATTTCTATAGACTTGCTTTAATTGGGACATTTTCATGGCCTTAGAATTGTAAACTTGCAACTTAATAAATCCCCTCTTTTAAAAGCCATTGCATTTCTGGTGTGTTGCATTCCAGCAGCTTGCAAACTAATTTACATACTATAAAGTTCACCCATTTAAAGTGTACAATTCAGTGACTTTTGAGAATATTTACAAAATTGGCAACCAACACCATAATCTAATTTTAAAACATTTGCATCACCCCCAAAAGAAACCTTGAACCCATTAGCAGTCACTCTCCATCCCACCCCCTCCCAGCCCCTGGCAACCCTAATTCCTCTTTTTTAACCTCTTGGAAAGTCAACATCCCCTCTTCAGCCTGAACTGGGGGAGGGAATGTCCTTTTGCACGAAATGGTGAAGAGGAACTGGGAATTTGTTTCTTTCATAGATTATTTTTTAGGTTATTACTGTGGTAACCATAAATACAACCCAAAGCTTCCCGTTTTAACCACTTTCATGTATACAATTCAGTGATATTAAGTGCATTCAGTTTTTTGCTACCATCACCAAAATCCATTACCAAAGCTTCTCCATCACCCCAAGCAGAAGCTCTGTACCCAATTAAGTAACAACTCCCCATTCTGTCCCCAGCTCCTAGTTACCTATAACCTAGTTTCTTTCCCTACGAATTTGCTTATTCTAGATATTTCTAATAAGTGAAATTTTATATTTGTCCTTTCGTGGTTTAACTTAACATGATGTCTTCAAGGTTCATCCATGTGGTGACATAGGTCAGAACCTCATTCCTTTTATGGCCGAATAATATTCCACTGTGCGGATAGCCTGCATTTTGTTTATCTAATCATCCATTAACAGACCCTTGGGTTGTTTTCACCTTTGGCCTCTTGTGAATAATGTGGCTATGAATATTGATGGACAGATATCTGTTCATTCCCTGATTTCAATATTTTTGGTTATATACCTAGAAGTGGAATTGCCACGCCATATAGTAATTCAATGTTGAACTTTCTAAGGAACCGCCAACCTATTTTCCACAGTGATTGTGCTAGTTTGCATTCCCATCAACAGTGCGTGGGGGCTCTTATTTCTCTCAATTCTCACTGACACCTGTTATTTTCCAAAAACAGGAGACCATTAGAAAAAGAACCCTCATATTAGGGTTGCCAGGGGCTGGGAAGGGGGTGGGATGGGGAGAGACTGCTAATGGGTACAAGGCTTCTTTTGGGGGTGATGCAAATATTCTAACATTAGATTGTGTGTTGATTGTCAACTTTGTAAATATACTCAAAAGTCACTGAATTGTAAATTTAAATAGGTGAACTTTATGGTATGTAAATTACATATAAATAAAACCATTAAGAAATGTGGGGAACAAAAAGTACCACTGGAGCAGAGGGTCTAATAGGATAAGGGACAACCCTCCCTTTCTTTGCTTTTCTAAGTGCCTTAAGCCAAAAACTAATAGTAAAAAAGCCCGGGCAGTAAGAACACTGATGTTGATGGATTAAGCTTCCCAATCAGGGGACATGGACTGGCAGAATGGATTAGGGAACGGGACCCATCTAGATGCTGTCTCTACTCAAAGGACATAAGGGCAAGGACACAAACGGACATTTGCACACCAATGTTTATAGCAGAATTATTTACAATTGCCAAGAGATGGAAACAGCCAAAATGTCCATCAATGGACGGGTGGCTAAACAAACTGTGGTATATACATACGATGGAATATTATGCAGCTGTAAGACAGAATACAGTTATGGAGTATGTAAAACATGGATAGACCTTAAGGACATTATGCTGAGTGAGATTAACCAGAAACAAAAGGTTTTGTATGGTCTCACTGATACGAACTGACGTTAGTGAATAAACTTGGAGAATTTCATTGGTAACAGAGACCATCAGGAGATAGAAATAGGGTAAGATATTGGGTAATTAGAGCTGAAGGGATACAGATTGTGTAACAGGACTGAATGTAAAAACTCAGAAATGAACAGTGCAATGCTACCTAACTGTAATACAATTATGTTAAAACACTGAATGAAGCTGAATGTGAGAATGATAGAGAGAGGAGGGCTGGGGCACAAATGAAATCAGAAAGAAAGATAGATAGACGACAAAGATTGAGATGGTATAATCCAGGATTGCCTAGAGTGTATAATGACAGTGACTAAATGTACAAATTTAAAAAATGTTTTTGCATGAGGAAGAACAAAGGAATGTCATTACTGCAGGGTGCTGAAAATAGATGGTAATTAATATTTTAAAATTTCAACTTATGTGTGAGACTAACACAAAAAAATATTTATTTGGTACAAAATTAAAAAAAAAATTTAGTCCGCATTGAGTAGGACAGACAGAATTCACTTTCACAAACCTGGCTTTATATATTAAAACTAGCTATTTTACATAACATCCTCCCTTGGACAAGCTTTTCAAATTCTAGTCAGCATTGATTACAATAAACAAAATTCACTTTACAAAAAAAAACAAAACCAATAGTAGCCATCCTAGAGGGCATGAAGGCTATCTCATTGTGTTTTCTTTGTTTGTTTTTGCATGGGCAGGCACCAGGAATCGAACCCAGGTCTCCAGCATGGCAGGCGAGAACTCTGCTGGCCCACCCTCATTGTGTTTTTTTGTTTTTTTTCACATGGGCAGGCACTGGGAATCAAACCCGGGTCCTCTGGCATGGCAGGCAAGCATTCTTGCCTGCTCAGCCACCATGGCCCACCCACCTCATTGTGTTTTGATTGGCATTTTCCCAATGACCAATAGTGTTGAGCATCATTTCATGTGTTTATTGGCCATTTCTATATCTTCTTTGGAGAAGTATCTATTTATGTTCTTTGCCCATTTTTTTATTTGAGTTGTTTGTCTTTTATATTCTGGATATTAAATACTTAATAGATATATTTTCTCCCATTCTGTAGGTTATCTTTTTGTTTTCTTGATAATGTCCTTTGATGCATAAAAAGCTTTAATTTTTTATTTTATTTTATTTTTGGCATGGGCAGGCTCTGGGAATCGAACCCAGGTCTCAGTATGGCAGGCGAGAATTCTGCCACTGAGCCACCATCACACTGCCCAAAAAGCTTTAATTTTGATGAAGTTCAATTTATCTGCTTTTTCTTTGGTTGCTTATGCTTTTGGTGTCATATCTATGAAATTATTGCCGAATCCAAGATCACAAATATTTATACAGATATTTTCTTCTAAGAGTTTTATAGTTTTAGCTCTTATATTTAGATCTGATCTATTTTGAGTAAGTTTTTTTACATGTCATGAGGCAGGGGTCCAACATCTTATGGATTTCCAGTTTTTGCAACACCATTTGTCAAATAAATTATTCCTTCCCCATTGAGTGAACCCTTGTCAAATATCAGTTGGCTATAGATGTGTGGGTTTAATCTCTAAACTCTCAATTCTATTCCATCATTCCATTTGTCTGCCCTTACACCAGTACACTCTGTTTTAATTACTGTAGCTTTGTAGAAAGTTTTGAAATTTAAAAACATGAATCCTTCAATTTTGTTCTTCTTCTTCCAGTTCATTTTGGTTTCTCAAGGCCGCCTGTCACTCCATAAGAATTTGATGACCAGCTTTTCCGTTTTTGCAAAAATCGCTGCTGAAATTTCTATCGAGACTGTGTTGAATTTGTCAATCACTTTGGCATCTTAATAATATTAAGTCTTCCGATGCATGAACAGGGGATATCTTCCCATTTATTTAGGTCCTTAACTTCTTTCAGCAATGTTTTCTAGTTTTTGGTGTACCAGTCTTTTACATCCTTGGTTACATTTATTCTTAGATATTGTATTCTTTTAGATGCTGTGGTAGTTTGGAGCTAGGTACCCTGGAAAAGTATGTTCTTATACTTGGCCCATGCCTGTGGGTGTGAATTCTTGTAAATGGCACCTTTTAATGAGATTATTTCAGTGAAGGAGTGCTCCAAATCTGTTGGAATGGGTCTTAGTCCCATTACTGAAGGCTCTGTAGAGAAGGTCACAGCAAGAGAGAGAGGAGGGAACAGTATGCAGCTGAATGCCAAAGAAACCCAAAAGAGAATGGAGAAGCCAGGGGGAGGTTTCCATGTGCATTGGCATGTGATAGGAAAGCCAAGGACCAATGATAGCTGGCACTCAGCCCCAGAACACCACAGTCTTCTGGGGAAAAGTATCATATTAATGATGCCTTGACTTTGAACTTCTCCTAGCCTCAAAACCATCAACCAGTAAATTCCCGTTGTTTAAGCCAACCCATTGCATGGTACTTGCTCTAGCAACAAGGAAACGAAAACAGATGCTATTATAAATAGAATTGTTTTCTTGATACTTCTATAGAATTTTATTGAATTTCTTTTGTTCATCCTTACTTACACTCTCACTTTCAGGAATACCTGGTCTCTCCAATGCCTGAGCCTCTGGGATTCTGAGAAGCAGCCAGCTTGCTTCAAACTTTTCCCGTTGCTGACTTAGGTCTTAGCATTCTCTGTTCTGCTGAAACTCAGTTATTACAGTCCGTTTGTTTTTCAACTTCAAAACATTTTGCTGTTGTTTTTCTTTCTGTATACTTTGTCCTTGAGCATTTATATCTTGAAAGAATTTCTCTTTCACTATCATTTTATTGGCATTGCAATAAGGAGTGGAGATAAACATGGGTGTCTAATCCTTTATATTTACCCAGGATTTCAAATTGTGTTACTTCTGAGTGATATGCTCTCCGATTTTTTTTTTCTCTTGCAGGTGAGTGGCCTTGATTAAAAAAAAAATTTTTTTTATTAACTCAGTGTAAAAATATATGTGATTTCAGCCAACCAATGACTCTGCTTACCTGAATGTGCTTCTGCAGAAATTTGAGAGAAAGCTGGCAATAGAATAGCCAAGCTACGAAACTTAAGGACAACGAAGTCATTAAGATCCCTGAAAATGGCTACGATACATTGTGTCATTAAAAATTTGTTTGAAATATATATATATATATATATATATATACAATTTCGATCCTGGGTTTTGGTACATATATATTGTGGAAAATAGTCTGGCAGTTTCAGAAACAGTTAAACATAGAGTTATAATAGGACCAGCAATTCCATTCCTAGGTATATACCTGAGATAATTGGAAATATATGTCCATGAAAAAACATGTACACAATTGTTTAGCTATCCCTAATAGCGAAAAAGTGGAAATGACCCAAATGTCCATCAAATGATGTATAAAGAAACAAAAATGTGGTCTATCTAGACAACTGAATATTATTCAGTCATAAAAAGGAATGGAGTTCTGATACAGGCTACAACAGGGATGAGCCTATTATCTTATGTGAAAGAAAACAGACACAAAAAGACACGTTTCGTACAATTGCATTGATATTGAATGCCCATATTGAGAAATTAGTAGCTGTTACTAGTGGATTAGTAGTTATTAAGGGATGAGGAGGAGGGGGGAATGGGGAATGACTGCTAACGGGTGCAGTGTTTCTTTTCGGAATGATGAAAATGTTCTGGAATGAGATGATTGTGATGAGTGTATAGCTTTGTGAATGTCTTAGGAACCACTAAACTGTACTCTTGAGACTGATGATTTGTGGAATGTGACTATGTGTCAATAATATATACATATATATATGATTAAGGATAAGAATGAAAGAGAGAACAACAATTGAAACCATTGCTAGTTATTGGCAGGAGGCCTCAGTTCCTCCCCATGTCATCCTCTCCACATTGAATGTCTCCATGACGTGGTGGCTGGCATCCCCCAGGATGGGCAGTCCCAAAGAGAGCAATATGGAAGCACTGGATCTTTTCAGACCTAACTCAGGAGTCATAAACCATCATTTCCATCACAATTGATTTGTTAGAAGTAAGTCCCTAAGTCCAATAAGCATTCAAGGGGAGGAGAATGAGATTCTTCCTTCTAAAGGGAGGAGAATCCCAGAATTTATTTTAGTAACACCACAACCAATATACGATACATACTTAATCACATGTTTCGTATCCTCTTCTACTGTGAGAACATCCCCACAGCAGGGCTCTGACACAGGGCCTGGCACTGAGGAGGTAACCAGTGGCTATTTAACTGCTATTTACTCAGTCACCCTAATTGGGCCAGTTGGACTTTCTCTGGCTCCTGAGAATGAACTCAGACAACTCAGATGCTGTGGTCCAAGCTACCTCACCTCTTCTCTAAATGCCCTGAATACTCTCTCAGCAAATTCCTCAGATTTAATTTGGACATTTCTAGGCTTGAGATGAGATATTAAGTGTAATGCTGCAGAGCCTAAAATCCAACATGCATATTTCAAAGACAGGAAACTCAATGTCCAAATTGTGAGTCTTTCCTTTTCTCACACCTGCTGCTCCCTTTGTGCTCATCATCCTAAGCAGGGACGTACAAGACCCAAACCCCATTCTGTATACCCAGATCTTCTTCCCCCAACAACTATTCAGGCACCAAATCCTGTAGTTCAGGGACAGGGATCCATGGAGGAAACACCCAGTTAGAGCAGGGGTTGTTTGGATCCATATGCACGCCGAGCATTGCCTATGGACTGAATCAATGATGTCTCATATACCTATTCATGGTTCCAGTTGATATAAATAACCTGTTAATTAATAAAATGCCAAGTCACCTAAAAGTATTCTCAAAGTAGTCTTTTGTCATTGTGCATTTTTCAATCAGGCAGCACAACCTATCTTCATGGGGTTCAGTGAAACTTGTTGGTATTAAAAAGATCTCTTTTCTTTCTTAGGATGGATTGCATGGTGTGAGACTAAAACTGTTTAAAAAATAAACAGAAAGATAAAAGTGCTGGGAAAAATGTGGAGAAAGAGATGTACCTATTCACAGTTGGTAGGGAAGTAGAATGGTGCAGCCCCTCTGGAGGGCAGTGTGGTAGTTCCACAGGAGGCTAAATATAGGGTTGCCATATAATACTGCTAACCCCATTATTAGGTGTATACTTGGAGGGATGAAAGCAGGATCACAAATGGACATTTGCACACTAGTGTTTATGGCGGCAATATCCACAATTTCAATGGATGGAGATGGCCTAAGGGTTCATCCATTGGCTGTTGAAGGAAGGGCAAATTGGTGTATACATACAATGGAATATTGAGAGGCTGCAAAAGGAATAAAGTCTGTGACACATACAACTAGATGAATGAAACTTGATTGCATTATTTCACTATGTTGCGTGAAATAAGCCAGAAGCAAAAATAGAAATATTGTAAGGCCTCACTAATATGGACTAACTTTAATGTGCAGACTCCAAAGCTTGAATTGGAGACCATAGGTTATCAGGAGATAGAACGTGGGCAAAGATTGGGCAATCACAATTAAGGAGTACAGAATGTTCAATAAGACTTATTGTAAAGGTTTCTGGATTGTAAGCTCTTACAGCAGTCATATCTTTCCTGAGTGTTAACTGTTCTATCTAAATTCAGAGATGCTGAGCTTTTTGTGTATAAGCTGGTAGTTCCCTGGAACTTTGGGTATCTGTGTGACATCTGAGACTCAGAGTTCTGTTGCTCTCAAAGTCAGCATTACCCCATACATGAAATGTTAAAGGACCTGAAAAAGAGATCAGACTTCAATTAGAGATATGAATGAAGCTGATCTGGTTTAGACTAAGGTAAATCAGAATACAGGGTAACTGATGACATTGAGTGTATTTTAAAACTTCAACTTCAGTGTGAGACCAAAGAAAGAGATGTTTATTTGGTACAAAATTTATAGTTTCAGTAGCATACTAGCTAATTTAACCTGTATGGTCAGTTTATTCAAATGACATTATTACTTGGAAACTTGAATAGGGAATGAGATCTTGTTATATCTGTAATGTTAATGTAATACCCCGTATATCCCAGAGTAATTTATCCAGAAAATAAGAAAGTATTTGCAAAGTTGCCTTGAGGGACTGGTAGAGAATGTGGGAATATTAAACTTCCCCACCTGCAAAATTCCTGATATTCTCATAAGCATTAGGGACTACCAATTTAATAAGCCAAGCCCTTGATCTTGGGGCTTGCTCTTATGAAACTGGTTCCTACAAAGGAGAATCAAAGTCTACTTATAATTATGCATAAGAGTCATCTGCAAAGATCTCTTTTGTTGTTCAGATGTGGCCTCTCTCTCTAAGCCAACTCTGCAAATAAACTCACTGTCCTCCCCCACTAGGTGGGACATGACTCCCAGGGATGAGCCTGGCCATGGCATCATGGAGGTGAGGAAGCCTTCTTGACCAAAAGGGGGAAAAGAAATGAAACAAAATAAAGTTTCAGTAGTTAAGAGATTTCAAATAGAGTTGAGAGGTCATTCTGGAGGCTACTCTTATTGCATTACATAGATATTCCTTTTTAGTTTCTAGTGTATCAGAATACTAAAGGAAACACCTAAAACTGTTGAGCTGAAATCCAGTAGCTTTGATTCGTGATGATGAGTGTAAAATTATATGGCTTTTATGGTATTACCATGTGATTGTGAAAACCTTGTGACTGATACTCCCGATATCCAGTGTATGGGCAGACATGTAAGAAAATAAGGACAAAAACAAATACACAATGGGGGAGGGTAAGGGGTTTGGGATATTTTGGATGCTATTTTTTATTTTTATTTTTATTTATTTTTATTTTTGGAGTAATGAAAATTTCAAAAATTTATTGTGGTGATGAATGCACAACTATATGATGACACTGTGAGCCACTGATTGTATACATTGTATGATGAATGTGAATATATTGTATGTAAATATATCTCAATAAGATTGAATTTTAAAAAAAGAGAGCTCTAAAATCAGCCACAGATACACTTGGACATGTGCCAAATGCAATACATTATGGAACATCCATCCAATGGAATACTAGACAGCTATGAAAAAGAATGGGGAAGCTCTTCAAGGACTGATATGGAACAAACCCAAGATAAAATAGTTAGCTAGATAGAAAAATAGATTAAAAATAATGAAAATTTAAAAACTATACCATTAGCTGAAACAAGCAAGTTGTAAGTTGCATGAGTGGGCTCCAATGTGTACATATGACTATAATATCTCTGGAAGGATAGACAGGACACAAAGAAACGGGTAACTTGGTTTCCTCCAGGGAGGGGAGGAATCCGGAAATTGGGGCTAAGAAGAGCAGTCTTTCGCAAAATACCTTTTTTGTACCTTTCGGATTTTTGAATCATGTGACTATATTGTCTATTTGTCAAAACTAAATGGAAGAGTGATTTGAACAGTGAATAAAAAAGTATTTGCAAAGTCCCCTAGGGGGAATGATGAGAAAGGGGGAAAATTCAACTTCCCCATGTGGAGAATTCCTGATATTCTCACAAGCAGTGGGGACAACAAAAGCAATAGGCTGAGCTCTCAATCTTGGGGTTTGTTCATTATGAAACTTATCCCCGCAAAGGATAAGTTAAGCCTACTTAAAATTAGGCCTAAGACCTAAGAGTGACCCGTAAGAGAATGTCTTTTGTTGCTCAGATGTGGCCTCTCTCTCCAGCCAACATGACAAGCAAACTCACTGCCCTCCTCCCCCTCCCTACGTGGGGCATGGCTCCCAGGGGTGTGGACCTTCTTGGCAACATGGGACAGAAATTCTAGAATGAACTGGGACTCACCACCAAGGGACTGAGAAAACCTTCTCAACCAAGAGGGGGAAGAGCGAAATGAGACTAATTAAAGTGCCAATGGTTGAGAGATTCCAAAAAGAGTCGAGAAGGTTATCCTGGAGGTTATTCTTACACATGAAATAGATATCAAAATGTAATGGGGAGGCTGGAGGGAACTGCCTGAAAATGTAGAGCTGTGTTCCAATAGCCATGTTTCTTGAAGATGATTGTGTAATGATATAGCTTTCCCAATGTGACTGTGTGATTGTGAAAACCTTGTTTCTGATGCTCCTTTTATCTACCTTATCAACAGATGAGTGAAACATACGGCATAACAATAAATAATAGGGGGAACAAATGTAAAATAAATTTAATAGCTAGAAATGCTAGTGATAAATGAAAGGGAGGGGTAAGGGGTATGGTATGTATGAATTTTTTTCTGACTTTTTATTTCTTTTTCTGAATTGATGCAAATGTTCTATGAAATGATCATGATGGTGAATATGCAACTATGTGATGATATTGTGGATTACTGATTATATATGTAGAATGGAATGACCATTTGTTAAGAATGTTTGAGTTTGTTGTTATATTTTTTTTAAATTAAAATTTAATTAAAAAAATTAGGCATAAGAGTCATCCCCAGAGAACCTCTTTTATCACTCAGATATGGCCTCTCTCTCTCAGCCAACACAACAAGCAAACTCACCACCCTCCCCCTCTCTATGTGGGACATGACTCCTGCGGGTATAAACCTTCCTGGCAGCATGGGACAGAAATCCTAGAATGAGCTGGGACTCAGCAACAAGGGATTGAGAAAACCTTCTCTACTGAAAGGGGGAAGAGAGAAATGAGACAAAATAAAATGTCAGTGGCTGAGAGATTTCAAACAGAGTCGAGAGGTTAGCCTGGAGGTTATTCTTACGCATTATATAGATATCACCTTTTTAGTTAAGGTATATTGGAGAGGTTGGAGGGAAGTGACTGAAAATGCAGAGCTGTGTTCCAGTAGCCATGTTTCTTGAAGAGGATTGCATAATGATACAGATTTCACAATGCGACTGTGTGATTGTGAAAACCTTGTGTCTGATGCTCCTTTTATCTATGGTATGGGCAGATGAGTAAAACATATGGATTAAAAATAAATAAATAATGGGAGAACAAATGTTAAAATAAATTTAGTAGATTGAAATGCTAGTGATCCATGAAAGGGAGTGGTAAGGGATATAGAAAAAAATAAAGGAAACAAAGGCTAAAATACATTGGGTAGATGGAAATACTAGCAGTCAATGAGAGGGAGGGGTAAGGGGTTGGTATGTATGAGTTTTTAATTTCTTTTTCTGAATTGATGCAAATGTTCTAAGAAATGATCATGGTGATGATATTGTGAGTTTTTTATTATATACCAAGAATGGAGTGATTATACGGTAAGAATGTTCGTGCTTGTATGTTGTTGTGTTTAAAAAAATTAAACAATTGAAAAAAAACTAAATCAAGTTGAAATTCTAAGACCGAGGCATCCTCCAAAATGACACTCACTCCCATCCAGTTTCCTCTCATAAAATCCTCCAGTAGCTCCCCACTGCTTTTATATGCCATATCGTATTCTTGTCTTCTTTTACCCTTTTAATAACCCTCCTGTTATTGATTTCCACCGTCATTCTGTTATGATCAGAGAAAGTGCTTCCCATTGCTTTTGGCATCAAGTTCAAACCCATCCACAAAGCCTCCACTGCCCTTGTGATCTGGCTCTTTTCAGATTGATCTCTGCCTTCTCTTCCAGAACCTTTGCTTCAGCACCTGCTGACCTCTGTCCAAGTCCTCAAGGGGACCGGGTTTCCCACACCTCCAGCCATTGCTCCTTCCGTACTTAGAGCACCTTCTCCCCAACCTCCCTGGCTCATCCTACCCAAGATTCAACTCTTGTGTCACCTCCGCTAGGAAATACTTGGGGCTCTCCAAGTGAGTTGGATGCCCCTTCTCATACATTCAGTGCTTCTCTAAGGATTTATTGTCATCACTCCTGCCCTGGACCCCGATTAGGTGCTGTAGGCACAAAAATGTAAAAACATAGTCCCTCTGCTCTTAGGAAAACAGCAGATTAGCAAAAAGGTGTCCACTAGGATTGAATCAATGCCTTCTCTCAGAGCTTTAAGCCCTCAGACCAGAAAGTCAGATTGAGGGAGAAATTTCCAACCTTTCAACTGATTGAATAGATTTGACCATCCCCACTAGGTTCTCTGGGACGCTGTATACACTCCAGCCAGGGTAGGGTCAACATGGAAATTCAGAGCTTGATTGTCTCATTTATCTCTGCTCCCAGGCTGTGTGCTCCGAGAGTGAGGAGTAGGATGAAAAAACAAAACAAAACAGTTAGATGAAGGTTTTAAAGCTATAATCGACCTTGAAGGATGGAAATTATTTCAACCATTCTTATGGCTGTGGAGGCAGAAGGACATTCCAACTTGAGGGAACAGGGCCAGCAAAGGAAGAATGTGGCCAGATCAAAGAAGAGACGGAGATCCCTAAGGCTAGAGGGAACGGTGTGTGTGCATTGTGTGTGTCTGTGTGTGTGCAGGGCAACTGCCTGTGTGCAGGAGGGAAGGGTTGTGTGACATAAGATGGGTTCAGATTCTTTGAGGGATTTTGAGAAAGAGAGGGCCACTATTGGGTCTAATTTTAGGAAGGAAACCCTGGTGGTGATGTAGAAAATGGATTGAATGGGGGGAGAGACCAGCAAGAGGGAGGAGGTCTGTTAGGAGGCAACAGGACTTGGCAACTAATTGAACGTGGAGTGCAAGGGAGGGGCTTGCTAGACCTTTCCCTTCTCAGTCCCCATGTGCCTCAAAGTACCCAGGCTATTGATCTGAGCACTTCCAGTCCTGCTTCCAGTCTTATTCAGCACCCCGCCCTGTTGGCATCTTGTTGAGGCCAGGATGCCTCTCCGTTATTGCACCCATGTGCTAAAGAAAAAGCAGCCTTGGGACATTTTTTAAACAGCTTTTTGAGATGTAATTCACATATCATACAAGTCACCTATTTTAAGTAAATAATTCAATAGTTTTTAGTATATTCACAGTGTTGGGCAATCATCAGCACAATCAATTTGAGAACATTTTCATCACTCCCAAACAAAATCCCTTACCCTTTAGCTGTCACACTCCAGCTCCCTCACCCACCCCCAGCCCTGGACAACCACCACTCTTCTCTCTGTCGCTATAGATTTGTCTGTTCTGGACATTTCATATAAATGGAATCATACAAAATGGGATCTTTTGTGTTTCGCTTCTTTCCTTCTAATGTTTTCAAGGTTCGTATTGCAGCATGTATCAGTACTTCACTTACGTGTATTGTTGAATAAAATTCCATTGTATGGATAGATCACATGTTATTTATTCACTCATCACATGATGGACATTTAGATTGTTTCCACTTTTTTTTTTATAATACTGCTATGAACATTAGTGTACAAGTTTTTATACCTAGAAGTGGAATTGCTGGGCTCTCACTTTTTGAGGAACTGGCAGACCATTTTCTAAAAGCATTGCACCATTTTACATTTCCACCTGCAGCATATGAGGGTTCCAATTTCCTTCCATCCGCACCAACACTTATAATGATCTATCTTTTTAATTAGAACCACCCTGATGGTTGTGAGGTGATATCTCATCATAGTTTTGATTTGATCTTGCCTGATAACTAATGACGTTCAACATCTTTTCATGTGCTTATGATGATCACTCATATATACATTTTTAGAGAAATATCTGTTCAGGTCCTTTGCCCATTTTTTAAAAATTTGATACATTTATTTCAATATAACTTATTTTCATTGTAATCTTACATACCTTATTTCATTCTTTAACTTTTTATTTTGAAAAAAAATTTAACTTTCAGAAATAGTAGAAACCCAATATAGAGATATAACTCTGTTCCCCCAATACACAGATCTACCAATTTTAACATTTTGCCACCTTTAACTTAACATTCAATTTTTTTTTTTTTTTTTTTTGCATGGGCAGGCTCCAGGAATTGAACCTGGGTCTCCGGCATGGCAGGCAAGAACTCTGCCACTGAGCCACCATTGCCTGCCCCTATTATCTATTTTATAACTATCCGCCTATTGACCTATCCATCTATTTTCTGAACATTGGAGAGCAAGTTGAAAACATTATACTCCTTGAACACACAATACTTACATGTATATTTCCTAGGAACAAGGATGTTCATTTATATAATCACCTTAAGTGTAGTTATCAGGTTCAAGAAATTTAATGTTGATATAAAGCTTTCATTCTATATTCCATTTTTTGCTCATTAAAAATATTTATTTTGCTAGTGATCAATGAAAGGGAGGGGTAAGGGGTATGGTATGTATGATTTTTTTTTTTCTGTTGTCTTTTTATTGCTTTTTCTGAATTGATGTAAATGTTCTAAGAAATGATCACGATGATGAATGTGCAACTGTGTGATGACATTGTGAACTACTGATTATATATGTAGAATGGAATGATCATAAGTTAAGAATGTTTGCATTTGTTTGTTGTTATATATTTTTCAAAAATTTAAAAATTAATTTTAAAAAGCTACATAGTCATACAATCATCTTCGAGAATCAAGGCTACCGTTCGGTTAGACATTGCTACCTATCATAGCTTGCCAACCCCCAACTAAAACCATTCCTGCCAATCCGAAAGAACACCTAGAGCGTTATATAGGATTCTACAAAGGTTCCGTGCGCTAGCGTAGCTTTCCAAAAACCTACAACCTCCAGATGGGCCCCTGGAACAGATAAGTCCTGAAATGCAGGACTCTCAACAACATCAATTAGTTCCATTCCTCTATCCCATATTATCAATAGCCCCTTCCAACATGAGAAAGTTAGAATGGGCATAGTCCAAATATCTCCTAAAGGGTAGGAGAAAGATCAACGGTGATGGTGGAGTTATACAGAGAGCAAAGGAGTATGACTGCTGAATTATTATATTGACATTTCTTTTAGTCTTTAGTATCGTAAAGTAGCTAGAAGTAAAAACCTAAAATTGTGGAATTGTAACCCATACCAAACTCCGAAATCTGTTCTATAACTAATTGTTGCAATGCGCTTTGAAATTTATTGTTTTTTTTCTTTATGTATGTTATTTTTCACACACACACAAAAGTCTATTGTGATGATAAATGCACAGTTATATGATGATATTGCAAACTACTAATTGTACACTTTGGATGATTACATGGTACGTGAATATATAATATATATCAATAAAAATATTTATTGTGATAAATATATATAACAAAATATGACATTTTAACCATTTTAAGTGTACATTACAGTAGTATTAATTACTTCACAACCTTTGCCTATTTTTAATTGGGCTTTTCGTCTTTTTGTTGTTGGGTTGTAATATCCTTTATATATTCTAGATACAAGTCTTTTATCAGATATATGAATTGCAATAATTTTCTCTCATTCTGTGACTTGTCTTTTTACTTTATTGATAGTGTCCTTTGAAGCATAATAAAATTTTTAATTTTGATGAAGTCCAAATTATCTATTTTCCAGTGTCATATCTGAAAACCATTACCTAATCCAAGATCACAAATATTTTCACTTATATTTTCTTCTAAGAGTTTTATAGTTTTAGCTCTTACTTTCAGGACTTTGATCCATTCGGAGTGTATTTTTGCGTATGGTGTGGGCAGGGGTTTAATCATTCTTTTGCACATGGATATCCAGCTGTCCCATTACCATTTGTTGAAGAGACTATTCTTGCTCCATTTAGTTGTCTTTGCACCCTTGTCAAAAACCAATTGACCATATATAAAAGGGTTTATTTCTGGATTCTCAAGTTTATTCCAGACATCAGTATGTCTCTCCTTATGCCAGTACCGCTGTCTTGATTACTACAGCTTTGTAGTAGGTTTTGAAATCGGGAAGTGTGAGTCCTCCAACTTTGTTCTACTTTTTAAAGATCTTTTTGGCTCTTCTGGGTCCCTTGAATTTTCATATGAATTTTAGAATCAGTTTGTCAATTTCTACTAAGAAGCCAGCTAAGATTTTGATAAGATTGCCTTCAATTTTTAGGTCAGTTTGGGGAATATTTCCATCTTAATAATATTAAATATTCTGATCCATCAGTATAAGATGTCTTTCTATTTATTTCACTCTTCTTTGATTTCTTTCAATATGTTTTGTAGTTTTCAGTGTACAAGTCTTGCACCTTTTGCTAAAATTTATTTCTAAGTATTTTATCCCTCTTGATGCTATTGTAAACAGAATAGTTCTCTGAACATATCCTTCAGATTATTCATTGCTAGCATATAGAAATATAATTGATTTTTATATTTTGGTTCTATGTTTCCCTAGTTGATGTTAATGTACATCAGAGAGACATTCTAAAGAAATAAGGAATCAAAGACTGTCAGATTGGATGGACATTTTTCATAGCAACAGCGTTGGGTGAACAATTTTTAGTCTCAAGGGACCTGGATGGAATCAGATAACAATAGTTGCAGCCACACATCCTTAACTATTAGCAAGTGGTTGGAAACCACTGAAAATTCCAACTCCAAAATGAATGCTGATTGCGTTCTCCTTCTTAAGTCAAGAAGTGGGTTTAGCAGCATTCGCTCACTATTACACATCATCAACAACCTGTATGATAGATATTCTTTCATATATTTTCAAATGCTACGATAAAAACTTTCTGTCAAATATTTTATTTAAAGCATGATACTGTGCATTGCCAAATTATAGAATTTGCTAAATCCCCAACTGTGTTGGGCTTCTATGGTTAAAATTCAACTTTTGACGATCAAAGCCTGAAATCCTGGCAGTTGGAATAGAAACCTCTTGAGGGGGGGTGGACTCCCTGGTCGCCTGGGCTCCTCCAAGTAATTTCCACTGCATTCCCCATTGCCAAGCAAATGCGATGATTCACCTCATAATGAGGAACATCTGGTCGCTGCAGTTTGGAAATACAATGAAACCAAGGAAGGAGGATGTGCAAAAATTCTAGCAAGCAAGAGAGGAATTAGAGGCAAAATGAATCGCAGGAATTTTCTAGAGAGTTGTAAGGATTGACTATGTGACTATGTGGACTTGAATCCTGTAGATACAAAATCAGGGAATATAAAATATTACTTTATTTCCTTCTTTCTCCCTTCCTTCCATCCTCTCTCCCTCCCTCTCCACCCCATTTTCCTTCTCTTCCTGCACACCGTTTGGTTATTATACCTCTTTCTTTTGCTGACACTGAAAGGTCTAATGGCTCGTGGCACATCATAGAGAAATAAATACTAAGACTGGAGGAGAAGGGAATGACTTTATCTACTCATGAGCCGCTAACTACTACCCTTTCCCACCCCCAAGCCCCAGTGATAACAGTTCAATAGTCTAATACTATATCCTTCTTCAGGACCCAGATACTCACCATTGATGAATGACTAATTAGCACAGACCCTATATCAGAGTGGGGATGAGAGAGAGAGACAAAGACAGAGAATGGCAGAGAGAGACAGAGAGGAAGAGATTTGTCCCAGCTGGGAACATGGAAGGAGGTTGGTTAACCAAAATGAGATTACTGAAAACACCGGGAAAGAAGGAAAGTGGGTGGTCAGACCCAAGAGGAGGGATTTGTTAAAAAGCTACATGGGTGGATCACTGCCCTGGGAGGCCAGGCTGACAAGACATTCTGATTGTTAAAATACTTTGCCAAGAGTTGGTAAATTGCTGCTTAGAGTCTCTCTAGTGCCCCGCCCCCATATCCCTGCCTCCAGGCACCAGACCTCCCTCTCATCCTGCACCTAAAGGGTTAACCCCAGCCCTGCTGTTGTCCTCCCGAATGATTTAGTGCTCAAGTCAGAGTCTGTTCTAATTGGCTGGTGGCCCATGTGGTAACCAGCTGCAAAATATTTTGAATATCACCCCTTGCTGTGGCCACAAAAACAAAAAAAGAAGAAGAAGAAGCCAAGAAATGTGTAGCAATTTCGGTACAAGAAATGGCCTAACACACTGAGCTGAGGTTTTGGCCTCTGCTGGAGGTGTTAACAGGAACAGAACAGAATGGCAAACCTGGGTTCTGCTTCAGTTGTATGGCAAAATAATTGCTTAGTTTAAGGAACAAAGATGTAGCCCAAGCCAGCCAGTCCGTCTGGCAGTCACCATCCCTGAGTCAGTTTATAGACCCAGAGCTCCTTGAGGAAGAAGATGGAAACCCTTGAGGAAGCCCCCTACATCCTTCAGTTCTCCGGGACGGTTGATGCCAAAGGTTGCCAGGACCTGAAAATCAATGGGAGGATACTTCAAGCTTAATTAGGTGGGCATTTGATAGGCAGTCTTTGGTTTGATAAAATGCATCTTTTTCTGCTTCTCTCCACCCACACCATCAAAAGCTATTTACCTCCACCTGGCAGGTGGAGCAGTATACCTAGGGAACCACCTTCCAGGTTTACCTGTACTGTTTCAGTTTTACTGCTAAAGGTCATGCATTCCAGGAAACCCCTCAGTTTACTGCAGACACAGATGGTTGGTCACAATAATTTATCCCCCCACAAGATGTCACTCTAATTTTCTACATTGATGCCACGGTGCTGATTTGCCTTGGAGATTAGGAAGTAGCAAGCATTCTTGATGTCTTGGTGAAACATGAATGAATAAGGGGTGTGAGCTCCAACTTGTAGAAATACCAGGACTGGCTTTATTGGTGAATTTCTTAGGAGATCATTGGAATAAAGGATAATGGAATATTTCCTCCAAAGGGAAGGGATGGGCTGGGGATAAGGGACAGGTTGCTACATCTTTCAACGAATGAGGAATATTGGAAGCAGAACTTGCCTCTATTTTCACAGGGCTTTTTTCACTGCAAGAAACAAAAAATCACTCAATGATCAAGTGAGGGGAAATACATAAATGAGAGAGCCCAAATCTGCTAGATCTGGGACCACAGTGGGGTCAGGCTTCATGTAGACTGAAATTCAAAGAAATTCTGGGTCTAGGAAGTCTCCACATACTCCCCAGTAAGAATTTGTAAATTTTCCCTTTATCCCAAATTGTTAACTTGGCTTAGGTACTGTCTCCTACTCCTTTTGATGTTTGTCTCCTTCACCTGATTCCACATTTCTCACCTGAAAAGCCTGAAAAGGGAATCTGATTAACTTATCTTTTTCTCAGTTTATGTTTTATTTTAAATAAAGTTTGACATGCACATAATTTAAAGAGCTAAATACTTCCAAAGCTTTATTAGAAAAGACAGCAGACCCCTTTCTAACTCTCTACCACTTCTAACTCTTCAGAAGCAAGCACTTTCCCAATTCTAGAAACTGATTCTTTGGGTATTCGGTATCTACACTCCATATTTCTTAATAATATGATTCTATTTTCAGTTTTGGTCATTCAGGTTTAGTCATTACCTATTGACTTACCACTGTGGACATGAGGTTTAGCTCTGTTTCACTTCCCAATCACATGTATACCCCTCCCATCCCACTGTCCTCTGAATATATGTTTGTAATTTTAGGTAGAATGATATTTAGACTTTACAATTTTATAATTATGTCAATGCTATTCGTATATTATAATGTTATTACTTTTCTTTTTGTTTTCCATGGAATTGATCACTGTCTTACCTTTTTGTTCACCTAGTTTTCTAGGTATTTATTCCTAATTGTACCTCTGATATATAAATGTTTTCTCAATTCATTCAAACATATGGCGTGTACTATCCTGGGAAGGTATATTGCTGCATCTGCCAGCTGAAGATAAATTATTTAGGTCTTCTGTTAGTTTCACTTCCTTGAAGAAATTTCTCCTAGAACCTTCTGACCTTCTCCATCCTGGACTGACTGCCTTCCAGGTCTGCAGCTCAGCTGTCATCCTGGGATTTCCTGTCATCATCACCCTAGGGATTCCCTTCATCTCTTTTTTATTGGATACCCTGGTTCATGGACTCTAACTCTTCCTCTTCCTTGCTTTACCCCTTCACTTCAATGGTGAACTCCACCGATAGCTTCCTGAAAAAAAAAGTGTCAGGAAGTTTTCAAGACCATGTGGTGAAACTATTACTTATCTCACCAGTGTTGGCTTTCTGTTCTTCCGTAATAAGCTGAGTACAAGGCCATCCAAAATAAGTCTGTCTTTCTCTATTTCCCAGCAGTCCCTGAAGCTGCCTGTGGCCATGTGACTAAAGTCTTACAAATGGGATGTAAGCAGAAGTATTCCGCGGCAGCTTCTGAGGAAGTTCCTGAAGAGAGAGCTAGCAAATGCTCTTTCCTCCTTCTCCATCATTCCTTCTGCATCTGCTGTTTGGTACTCAGATTCCACCATTCTGGACTATGAGGATGAGAGCCACATGCTGCGTATGGAAGAGAGAGGGCTGGAATGAACCTAAGGTGATGAGGGTTTCATAGAACAGAGTAACTCCAGTGATATGGATTTTATGTGAGAGAAAAAAAATTGTAACTATTGTTTTAGATTTTCTGTCACTTGCATATGACCCTGGATTACAGAAAATATCTTTTATTCTAGAATAATTTGTAATTATAACTTGACTATGTATAGAATTACATAGGTTGGAAATACTTTTCCTAAAAACTTTTGAATACTTTAGGGTTAGGGGTAGAGTTAGGGTTTGAATGCATTAGGGTTAGGGTTCTAGCTTCCAAAGTTGTTACCGAGGTATTTATTTCTTGCCAGTGAAGTGACCCTGGGGGGGCCATCTGAAGTTGTTCTACAGCTCACTGATGCTCTGGTGTGTATGTTTTGATTTGTTTTGTTTTCAGCCTTTATTCTTCCTATGTTTCATTTTGGATGATTTTTATTAATATGTATTTAAATTCATAATCTTTTCTTCTGCAGTGTCTAGTCTGATGTTTCAACCAGCTCAACCCCAAGACCAAAGAATTACACAGGCAAAAAGTTCCTCACGAGCTTAATTTGGTTCCCTAAAGAAACTAGAAAAAGAAAAGCAAACCAAAGCTAGCAAAGAAAAGAAATAATAAAGATTAAAGTGGAGATAAACAACATAGAGACCAGAAAAACAATAGAAAATATCAGTGAAACCGAAAATTGGTTTATTGAAAAGACGAGCTAATGAAACTTTCATGAGTCTAGGGAAAAAAACAAAACAGAAGTTTCAAATTACTAATATCAGAAAGGAAGTGGGGACATTACTACCAATTTTACAGAAATAAAAACAATTATAAAAGAATACTATGAGCAATTGTGTGCAAACAAATTAGATAACCTAGATAATATGGACAAATTTGCACAAACACATAAACTACCAAAACTGACTCAAGAAGAAATAGAAAATCTGAACAAGTAAGCAGAAATTTAAAAAACAAATCACGGATCTAGTCCATGAAATGAAGAAAATCAACTGAAAAAAAAGTACCTTAAATAAGTGAATTCAGTGGGTGTGCTGGTTTGAAGCTATTATGTACCCCAGAAAATCATGTCCTTTAATCCTCATTTAATATGCTGGGTGGAATCTTTTTTTATTGTTTCCATGGAGATGTGACCCACCCAGTGTGGGTGGTAACTTTTGGTTAGATGGTTTCCATGGAGATGTGTCTCCACCCATTCAAGGTGGGGTTGCTTACTGGAGCCCTTTAAGAGAGAACCATTTTGGCAAAAGCGGTAGAGCCACCAGAACAGACAGAGCCAACAGAACAGACAGAGCCCCAGGGAAGCCACTGAAGTAGTCTGGAGAGAAAGCTAGCAGACATCACCATGTGCCTTTCCAGCTAAGAGAGAAATCCTGAACATCATCAGCCTTCTTGAGCCAAGGGTGCCTTAATTTGGACATTTTTATAGCCTTGCCTTAATTTGGACATTTACATAGCCTTGCAACTGTGAGCTAGCAACTTATCAAATTCACCTTTTTAAAAGCCATTCCATTTCTAGTATATTGCATTCCAGCAGCTAGCAAACTAGAATAGAGACCAAAAGAAATATTAATATATTGATTCAGCAGTCATACTCATTGGTTAAATCCCATCTTCTCTATTATACTCTTCCTTCTCTTTTTTTTCTTTCTTTTTGTGAAAAATAACATATATACAAAAAAGCAATAAATTTCAAAGTACATTGCAACAATTAATTGTAGAACAGATTTCAGAGTTCTGTATGGGTTACAACTCCACAATTTTAGGAATTTATTTTTAGCTGCGCTAAGGTACTGGAGACTAAAAGAAATATCAATATGTTGATTTAGCACTCATTCATTTGTTAAATCCAACCTTCTTTGTATAATTCTGCCATCACCTTTGATCTTTCTCCCACTCTTTAGGGATATTTGGGCTATGCCCATTTTAACTTTTTCATGTTGGAAAGGAATGTCAATAATATGGGATAACGGAATGGAACTAGTTGATGATCTGGAAAGCTGGCCCCTTTGCATTTCAGGACTTATCTGGTCCAGGGACCCATCTGGAGGTTGTAGGTTTCTGGAAAGTTACCCTAGTGCATGGAACCTTTGTAGAATCTTATGTAATGCCCTAGGTATTCTTTAGGATTGGCAGGAATGGTTTTGGTTGGAATTTGGCAAGTTATGATAATAGCAAAGTAGTTATGATAGGAGCTTGAATAAGAGTGACCTCCTGATTAGCCTCTCAACTCTGTTTGAACTCTCTCAGCCACTGATACCTTATTTGTTGCACTTCTTTTCCCCCATTTGGTCAGGATGGCATTGTTGATCCCACAGTGCCAGGGCCAGACTCATCCCTGGAGGTCATCTCTGACTCTGCCAGGGAGACTTTCATCCCTGGATATAATGTCCCACTTGGGAGGAGGGACAATGGTTTCACTTGCAGAGTTGGGCTTAGAGAGAGAGAGAGAGAGAGGCCACATCTGAGCAACAAAAGAGGTCCTCCAGAGGTGACTCCTAGGCATTTCTATAGAAAGGCTAAGCTTCTCTGCTACACACATAAGTGTGCCAGTTTGAATATGTGGTGGACCTCAGAAAAGCCATGTCCTTTAATCTTCATTCAATATTGCTGGGTGGGAGCATTTGATTGTTTCCATGGAGATGTGACCCACCCAATTGTGGGTGGTAACTTTTGATCAGATGATTTCTATGGAGGTGTGTCTTCACCCATTGAAGGTGGAGTTGCTTATGGGAATCTTTTAAAAGAGGAAACATTTTGGAGAGAGCCCTTTTTGGTAGAGCCATGAGAAAGCCAGGAGATGCTGTCATGTTTGCCATGTGCCCTGCCAGCTGAGAGAGAAACATTGAACTTCATCGGCCTTCTTGAACCAAGGTATCTTTCTATGCCTTTTACAGACTTGTTTTAATTGGGACATTTTCTCAGCCTTAGAACTGTAAACTAGCAATTTATTAAATTCCCCTTTTTAAAAGCCATTCTGTTTCTGGTATATTGCATTCTGGCAGCTAGCAAACTAGCTAGCCAGAACAATAAACCTCACAAGAGCAAACCTGAAGATCAAGGGCTTGGCCTATTGATTTGGGTGTTCCTAATGTTTGGATATAGTGGGGTTAACAATTCCATATTGTTTCTCCTTTCCCTCAAGGGACTTTGCCAATACTTTTGGATTACCTGCTTAATATACTCTAGGATGTATCCAGGTATTACATTAAGCTATACAGGATTAAAGATTCTCATTCTTATTCTGGGCTCCCTGAGTTTGGATTGTTTAAATGATCTATCCAGACAGGTTGAGTTAGATTATGTGCTACAGAAAACCTAGGCTCTGGACATAATAAAACTTTCTTCCTTTGGTCTCAAAAAGTAAGTGAAGTTCTAAAATACAGGCAATGTCTTCCTTACCCCTGTATTCTGAATTACCTTAATCCAGACCCGTTTGGCTTCATTCTTAGCTCTATATATCACAGCCTCTCAAAAATTCAGAGATAACAGTAACCACTCCAGACTAAATGTAACTGCTATAAGAGCTTACAATCTAGGCCCCAAATGAGATCATATGATATTTGCTCTTTTGTTCTGGTTTATTTTGCCTCACCAAATGTCCCACATGTTCATTCACATCATTGCATGCCTCACAGCTTCGTTCCTCTTTGTAGCAGCACAAAGTTCGATTATATGTGCACACCATCGTTCACCAATCTGCTTCTCAGTCAGTGCAACTCTCAGCCAGAGGGTGCTAAATTTACTGGATGGTAAGAAATAATCTTTGACTAACGAGAAAGTACAGGAAGAGGAATAGAGTTCACTTGGAAATTGTGAACTCTAAACAAAGGAATGTTTAAAGTGTTCTGAGATGTCACATTTGCATATCTGAATATGACTTGGTGTTGCCTTCTTTTAGGGACAATGAGTCCATTTACAGCCGTGATAACTGGAGAAGTGAAACAAAGTACAAATGGGAGTGCTCCAGGGCTTAGTCCTGAATCTTTGTCTTTTCTCTACTTATATGTTCTCTCTAAGCAACCTCATCCAGTCACATGACTTTAAGTAATTTCTATATACTAATAACTCCTAAACCCACATTTCTAGCTAGGGATCATCATGGAAATCCAGATGATATGTTCACCTGTCCACTTGATCTTTCCCCTTGGAGGCCTCACAGCACCTCACATCAATACATCCAAAGCAAACCTATGGTTTCTGATTACCAGCATCTCCTAACCGGCGTCTCCTTCCAACTCCCCCTTCACAATAAATGGCAACATAAGCCACCCAGTTGCTCAAAACAAAAATCTAGAGCTGCTCTGCCTAATACGGTGGCTCCTAATCACATGTGTCCATTTATATTTTAATTAATTAAGATTAAATAAAATTTAAAACTCAGCTTCTCAGCTTTACTAGTGCTCATTTCAAGTGCTCAACAGTCACATGTAGCTAGCAGCTACTCTATTGGACAGTCAGATATAGAACATTTCCATCATCACAGAAAGCTCTATTGGATAGCACTTCTCTAAAGAGGTTGTCATTGATTCCTCTTTCCCTCTTAATCCACTGGCAAGCCCTGTGGATTTTACCTCTAAAATATTCTCTGAAACATTCTCTCCAACCAACTCCTACACCACCATCACCTATAACCTGGACCTCTGGACCCAGTTACTAACTGCCTTCTCTAGTTCCAATCGTAGCACCTAAAACATTCTTCTCTACAGTGGAAAGAACGATTTTTTTTCAAAAATGAAAATCAGATCATGTCTTGCCCCTGCTAAAATTCTTCCAATGGTTTCTGTGGTAATGCCTATGATTTTATTTAACATATTGCCTCGCTTTCTACTTCAGTAACAGAACTTCTGAAGTTTAAAGGAGCCCATGGAAGCCCAGAAGAAAGAGTGCTTTTTCAGAGCCCCTCCTTGCACTTAGGTGTGGTCATGTGACTAAGTTTTGGCCAATGAGTCGATCTGGTTGTGTTCAGTGTCCCAGTAAGCCCTTTAAAAGAGCTGTAATGCAGGCATGATGGCTGAAGCTGGAATAGATCATGAAGTGAACTTGGGAGCAGAGGTAACACACTGTGGCGCAAAAGATAGAAGGAGCCTGGGTCCCTAACAGTGGAACAATTCACCAGCCTCGGAATGCTTACTTAGATTTTTACATGAGAGAAATAAACTCTCTCTTGGTTAATCCCCAACTATTTAGTGTTTCCCAACAAACTTTGTTCGGAAAGTTGCCAAAGTTTGGGAGGTTTTATGTGATCTGGTCCTACTTCAGCATCATTCCCATCCCTCTCCCCTCGCTCGCCATGCTCCAATCACTCTGACTTTCTTTTTTGCTGTTTCAACACACCAAGCTTTTTCTTGCTTTTGGGCCTTTGCACTGGCTTTTCCATCTGCCTGGGATCTTGCTCCTCAGGTGTCCTCATGGCTGACTCCTTTTTGATTATTCAGGTCTCAGCTTAAGTTAAATAGTTACCCTGCCCAACCCAATCTAAATCAACCAAGATATCACTCTCTTTTACAATACATTGTTGTAATTCTTGGTATAAGACTAATCATTAACTGACGATTCCTTGTTTTGTTCTCTGCCTCCCCCCACTGGAGTGTGAGCTCCAGGAGGATAGGAGTTTTTTATTCTGTCCACTGTTGAATTCTCAGTGTCCAGAACGGTGCCTGAAACATAATAGACGCTCCGAAGTGTTTATCAAATACTTGGTCATTCATCAAATGAATGACCAAGTATTACTCCACGAATAATGTGGTGGCTAACTGCATCTAAAGTCAAAAACCCCGGTAAGAATCCTGGCTGGACCACAATGTGTGAAATACAGCACGCTGTTTATCCTAAGACTGCTTTCTCCTCTGTAAAATGGGGATTCTACCTATGGCATAGGGAAATATCATTTAGAAAGCCTTTCCGTTCCTCCTCCCTTCCTTTCCTTTAGAGCTCCCTTCTTTCCCCTCTCTCCTTCGGCCCCTCACAGAGCCACTTGTCTTCTACGTTGCACGCCGCTCGGCACAGTCTAGCTGAGAGCTGGCATTTGAAGCTTGGCGGGAATTGTCATCCGTCCTGAAGATGAGAACTGCGCACGCGCGAGACACCTGCTCTTTCTCGCGCGCTAACTTTGCAACCTTGCCAGCCAATCAGAGCTAGCGTCAGGAGGGAGTTGGAAGAGGACTCACCAATCAAAGCTGAGGAGTGGGGCGGGCCGCAGAGAAAGCGTTGGCTAGAGGGGGCGAGGACAAAGAAGAGAACTTGCGCCGTTCTCCCCGCCCGCATCTTCGCTGCCCAATCGGAGAGGTGTGAGGCCTTAAGGTGGTGGGCGTGGCGTCGACGGCTCCCGTAACCCGGGCCGTTCAGTACCGAGCCAATCAGCGTGAGGAGGTGGGAGAAGACTAGCCAATCAGCGTGCAGGATAGGGAGGTGGGGGGCTGAGGAGTCTCGCGTCGACGCCACCGCCTCCCGAGCTTCTGTCAGGGGCGCTGGGCGTGTGGAGGCGGCGGAGGCGGCGGGAAGACGCCAGCGGTTGAAGGGGTGACTGTTGAATTGCCGGGAGAAGGGTCGAGCGAGTGGGCGGCGATGGTGATGGCGGCGAAGAAGGGCCCAGGCCCGGGCGGCGGGGTCGGCGGGGGCAAGGCGGAGGCGGAGGCGGCCTCGGAGGTGTGGTGTCGCCGGGTGCGGGAGCTGGGCGGCTGCAGCCAGGCCGGGAACCGCCACTGCTTCGAGTGCGCCCAGCGCGGGGTCACCTACGTGGATATCACCGTGGGCAGCTTCGTGTGCACCACCTGCTCCGGCCTCCTGTGAGTGGGCCGGCGAGTCGGTGGGGGGGGGGGGGGGGAGCCCGGGGTAGGCAGGGGGCCCAAGCTCCCAGGGTCGCCGGGCCGAGGGGGAGGCCAGGGGACGCGCCGGCTGTGGCGAGAGGATCGTCTGCTGCAGAGGTGGCCTGGGGACGGAGAAGGGCAGGGGAGAGACGGGGCGGAGGAGATTAGAGTCGCGCTGTGGAAGCCGATGGAAAGGCAGGCAACCCCGAGAGTAACGGAGAAACTCCCGAAGCGAAGCGAGACGACCTGAAAGTGGGGCGAAAGTGGGGAAAATTGAAAGGAACTCGGGAGGCGGGGAGGGATTTAAAGGGCCAAGGAATGACATACACATTCAAAGGAACTTTCTGTAAGTGGAGGGCAAAAAGGAAAGAGGTAGGGAGGGCTGAATTCAAGATGAGGGCATGCAGTACCTTTCTTCCTAATGGCTTAGGCCCATCCCCGAAGTGTGAGATGGAGAAACCGATTTAAAATAGGTGATTTAACCCAGGCTGACAGCATAATAAGGAGCTATGTTCCAACGTTCAGGTGCAGATCTAATCTTGCAGGGCTTGCAGGAATGTTACCCAGAGGGTAGACTTCTTAGGAAGTTTGAGAAGGTGCTTTTCTGTGATAGAGAGCTTAAGTTTTCCAGAGATTCGGAGATCTGAATGAGCCATCCTTAAATATTATAATTTACCTTTAAGCTCCTTGTTGCTATGGCTGGATCCTGGTAGCATCTAGCAAACTCTTTATAGATTTGGGGGGTTTTGTTGTGTACTATGCACCCCTGCACTTGGCGATGGCCCTGTATTTGGTCATAACTAAACTAATCCAGAGCCACAGGTCTAGCCCAGGTTTCTGGTCCCCCCACCGCCACCCCCACCCTTAGGAAATTATTTGGTTAAATGCATGGCTAACCTCTGATACCAGGCCTGGATCTCTGTATCTAAACTTATCAAGGGGTTTATTTAGATCATGTTTTAGTATTATTTTACACAGTGTTTTGTTTTGCTTCATTAGGTGAAGCTTTCCTTGTTTCTTCTCTCCTTACATCTTTAGGAGACAAGGAGGAGGCAGTATTGTTCTTGCATAACAGATGGGAGAACAGAAGCAAAGAGAGGTCTAGTAACTTATCCAGTGCCATATGGGAAGAAGGTTGCTCTTCTGAACATTTGTTGTTTGATATTAGTTATGATCGTGGCAGGCCAGAAATGAGGATCCAGGTCTCGTGAGATACAGTTTAGTGTGATTTCTCTACTCAGTTTTTACCTCTTTTGGCAAACTTCTCTGTCTGATTACCCTCACTTCTGTGTTGTGAGAATGGACTTTGGTCTAAGTCAGTATCTTGGGAGAATAATTTAGAACCCAAGCAAGAATGTGTCATAAATTTGAGACAGAAATTCAGATGAAGCAAGAGGATAGAAACTTGAGCCTGGGACAAGTATTCTGAGGAGAAAGGGAGCAAAATTTAGGGTTATTTATAGTGGAAAGTGGAAAGGGATGGGCCCACCTTCAAATCAGCTTCTCATTGAGACTATTCTGACACATATAGAGAATTTTCATTATTGCAATGCCACTGAAAATTAGTACCATGGGTGTTACTTTATTCTTTTGTACTCTGCCTGCCCAGTCTTTTCAGCTTATATTTCGAACAGGGAGAGTACAAAAGAATAAAGTATCTGTCCCATTCCTTGTATTTCATATTCACTAAACCTCAATTCGTATTCATATAAGCTTGTATATCACATGTGAGAGCTTATGCCTAAGGGTATGCATATTTATTTGATATTATATATAGAAGCCTTGGGTGCATGTAATTATGCAGTAGTCTTCTGTGTACCTCTGTGTTTGTATTCATGTGTAACTGTGTATCTAAAAAGATACACATATGAGTAATAGGCAAAAATAAAATGTAGGAAACACTCTGGTAGGGATTCCAAAACTAATTCACTTAAGAATATCTTTTTAAAAGAAAAGAAAGGGAAAGAGCAGATTTCTGACAGTCCTCTTATGATAAAGAAAATCTGATTATAGAATCTGGATGTAAAGAGAAGAAGCAGGGGGATAAAATTGATGGGGTATCAGAGTCTGGGTCCTAGGAAGAAATGTCAGGAAACAGAGTATTAATTCATTGCAACAGATGGTTGTGATGGCATGAAAGATAAATGCTGAATAAATGGGAACTGCTGACATCATTATCATTATTTTATAGCTCTTGGTCTAAAGTGCCCTATAAATAACATTTCTCTTCTATAATGAATATCCCTCAATAAGGGCATAAGGCAGAGAAAGTTATCTGGGACACACTAAAAACCCAGTTTCTTTTACTGGAAAAGGAAATGCCTCAAATGTTGGCACACAGTTTGCAGAACTTTACCACTTTTCCCCTGTGGCCGCTGTTGTTGATCTCATTGAGATGCCCCACACCTGCCCTCAGGGTGGTGGTTATGTTATAGTTATGTTATGTCCCAAGGATTGCTGAGTTAGTTTGCAAGAAAGTAGCCTAGGAGGCCTGACTCTGATCAGTATGTAACTTATGCTGAGGGTCTAGCTTCTCAGGAACTTAAATTCCTGTGGGACCAGGTAGGAGGCATATACCAGCCTTTTTTAGTTTCTAGAGATTCTAAAAAAGAATTTTTGTTCGGTATTTTGGTAAAGTATTTTGAGCGTCACTTGAGAAGTAATTTTTTTCTTTCTTTTTTTTTAGATTTTTATTTAAAAATACTTAAAATTCAGTAATTCTTAATATCATCACATAGATGTATGATCATCATTTCTTAGTACATTTGCATCGATTTAGGAAAAGAACTAACAAAACAACAGAAAAAGATATAGAATGTTAATATAGAGAAAAAATAAAAAAAATAATAATAATAAAAAATAAAAAAATATATATAAAAAAGGAAAAAGAAAAAAAACAAAAGACACAAACAAACAAACAAAATACTTAAAATTACTTGGAAAAATGTAATACAAAAATTCAGAAATAATAATATGAAAATAATACAGAGAACTTCAACATACCCCCACAGAGAGCAATCCTTGCAGTAGTAGACTATGGGGAACATATTTTGGTAGTTGGAAAGCGAGAAGCTAAGACCAACCCTTTGTTAACAGGAAATGAGAAGTAAAGAAGCAAGAGGCTGGGCCAGTAAGTGAAGTTGAAGTGAAGGCAAGTTGAGATTATAGGGAGAAAAATATCAGAAGCAACTCTAGCTGAAAGCTGTGGTTTCCCTGGCCATGACTGGTTATCCCTGGCCTGGGTTCTGGTGGTACCTCTCATTTGCTAATTGGAGTTCTAATTAGTATGGACTAGGGCAAGGCAGGTAAACCGTTTAAAGGGGTCTTAACAAAATATCACGTGTCTCTTTGATGTGCTATGGGAAGAGCTGGGTGCTGGCAGGTGATCCATAGGCAGAATGTATGAGGCAGAGGCTGCTGCTTGCTGGCAGCAAAGTCAGAGAGCACCACAGTACAGCAGCCAGTGGAGGGGTATGGTTCCAGGATGGCATGCAGGGGACAAGCTAACATCTGAAATCCACAGGCGTGATTGCCGTAGATTAAGATTTTGGGGTGGTAGAAAGTGAAAGTTGTGCTAGGCCAACAGCCTTGGATATTCATTAGGTCAGTCAGTCAGCAAATAAATATGGCATGCCTCTCAAGTCTCAGACATTTCTTTAGGCACAGGAGATACTAGAGTAGTGAACAAAATTGGCAAAGTTCCTTTCTTTATGTAGCCAACATCCTAATAGGAACCATGGACAATAAAGAAATCATAATTTCAGGTAATGGTAAGTACTATGAAGTAAAATAAAACTAAGTACAGTAGTGGTTAGAGAGTGATGACTCCTGCTGAGATATGTTGAAAAGAAAGGAAATATTCTTTGTTAAAATGAAGAGGGGGGGAACAACAATGGTATGGTCTCCTTTAGAAAATGCTTACAAGAAAATAGGGGCCTAAATTGTAAGCTTTTATAGCAGACACATTTAGTCCAGAGTGGTAATTGGTATTTCTGGATTTCGAGAGGCTGTTTATATATATATATATAAATATCAGGTTACATATATATATGTGTGTAACCTGATATTTAGAGATAAGAACGTAACCGATCAGGTTGGGGTTAAAAGTAATTCAGAACACAGGGGTAAGGAAGACATTGTTTATACTTTAAAACCATACCTACTCTTTGAGACCAAAAAGAGAAAGGTTTATTTGGTCTGGAACCGAAATTTTTTGTAACACATAATCTAACTCAACCTATCTGTATAGCTCGTTTGAACAATTGAAACACAGGGAGCCCAGAATAAGAAAGGGGTCCTTTAATCCTGTATAGCTTAATGTAATGCCTGGATATATCCTAGAATATATTAAGCAGATAATAAAAAAATATTGGCCAAGTCCCTTGAGGGATGGGAGAAAAAATACGGAACTATTTAACTTTACCATCAGGGAAACCTGCTACTGTGTCAAACTTTAGGGACATCCAAATCAATAGGCCATGACCCCACCCCACCCCCCCAAAAAAATGAAGAGGGGAAACAAACTGAAGAACCATACTTAGCACTGTAATCAGAGAAAGGAGACAGCAGAGTTGGCTTTATTTTAAAAGCCAGTTTTTGACTGACTGTTACAATTATGTCTACCTCTTAAGGGTGTGGAGTTCTCTGGGGACAGGGAGAAGAATTGCCAAAGTTCTCAGCTAGCTGGATTGGCTGATGTGACAAAATTTGAATTTGAATCTCCTAAGATCTGAAGGAAAATTCAGATTTAAAATTTGATGGGTGGGGGCGGGCCATGGTGGCTCAGGAGGCAGAGTTCTCGCCTGCCATGTCGGAGACCTGGGTTCGGTTCCCAGTGCCTGCCCATGCAAAAGAAAGAAAAAAATTGGTGGGTGGGTATGACAGTGCCTTCATCCTTGAATGTCTGTGCTTATTCTCTCTCTCCTTGTTTTTAAATTATAAATATTTTCTCAGCTGTAGCAAAAACCCACAGCGTTGGTGTGAGGGTCTGAGAGAGAGAGACTGCTAGTTTCTGGCATTTCTAAATTTACATACATGCTGCCACAACTGGAGGTCTAAATTTGACCTTGTTTTACTCATTTGATTTTCTTCCAATACCTAGTTTCCTTAACCTGGATGTGGATCTTTTTTATTTTCCCAACATATACATATGCTTGCTTTTTAGGTTTTATTTCTCATTTTCTACTAGAGAGTGGGTCTGTTACTTGAAGCTTAGAATGGGGTACAAATTATTGCTAAAGGATCTTTTTTCTCAGCATTGCTTCTCACATTCTTGCGTTCTTTCTTGTTCCCATTTGCCTGGATGCCTCCATGGATAAACCACTCTTTAGAAAGAAAGTGGATGTTAAGACCTGAGATCACATTGACATCAGGGATGGACATTACCCTTTGATGCTCAATTTTTTCAGCAAGGTATATGCCATGCTTCCCCAGTCTGGCTGTTTTGGGCTGTCCTTTACTCCATTGCCCTCAGGGCTCAGTAGTCTTTTCTACCTCCCACAAGCTCACTCTGATAATGAGTGTCAAAATCAAGGTAGAAAGAGCTCTGGCCCCTGGCATCAAGAGATGTGCTTCACAGTTGTCTATTTTGTGACAATTTCCTACCCTCCTTGTGCCTTGTTTTCCCTGTCTTGCTCACTAAGTGGCTCTTATCTAAAGTATTTTTTATCTCCGTGGAAGGAAAAGTGTAGTAAGTTGTTCAGTAATTCAGTACTTTTCCACCTGTCTGGGTTGTAGAGGTACAGATATACCTGGCCCCTATTTTAGTCCCACCCCACCATCCCCTCCTGCCTCACCTTTCCTATTCACTGTTAGGTAGCAGTGTACAGAGTTTCACTAAATTACAGATTTAGGCACTTTCTCTTAAGGTTACATAGACAACTTAAAAAGTCCCTAAGGAGAGAACAAATTACCAAAGGAATGAGAAGGGATGCAGGATGTAAAATGAGCCTGAAGAGGAAGGCAACTGAAAATGTTATCAGGACTCTAACTGGCTAGGATATAGAGTAGACAGTTGTTTATCATTGCAACTGGGGAAGAACTAGAGGAAACAGGCAGCAGGAGAGTTTAGATTAGAAGGAGGTTTCGTGAAATTGACCCTGGAGCAAGGTTAAAGGGGGACCTTGGCTCTTCTTGGTGGTGGTTATTTTTCAAGGTGAGAGTGAAACTGATTTATCTATAGCCTGCTTAGAGACGGAAGAGACATCCCAGGAGCAAAGAAACAATCTAGGGTATATGAATTTGAACACGAATATTCAGAGGCAAGGAATACCTCAGTAGAAATTTGGCACAGATCAAAGAACTAGGGTGTGGGGTAGAACTGGCTTTTTCCATTGTTGACCTGGCAAAACCTTCTTTTCTGAGCAGCTGAGCAGGTTTGACACTTTTATGAAGCATGATAGAAGCAAAATCCAGGCCAGCTTGAGGGTGATGACCACAGGAAAACAAAAGGTGGGATATTTGTGAAAACAGTAGTATGTTTAATAGAATCAGAGGGGGAGGGGAGAAAGAAGGAAAGAGAAAGAAGTGGGCAGGCTTTAAGATCTACAAGTGGCTTCATTTGCTAAGTGATTCAGAGCACTGCAAATGCCATTTAAGTGCCTCGTGAAAAAGAAACTAAAGTAGATGAAGAGATAGGGCTGGGGAAATATGGCTGTTTTGATTAGAAAAACTTGTCCTACTGCCGAAAAATAAATTTATCTCTCCATTTCCCCATCACCTCCTGGTTGGAAATAACCAAATGGATTTAATGTGATAACTGGAAGAGCAGTATTTCCTTCTAGTTCTTACTTCTTTTAGGAAGACCCTGAGAGGTATGTAGGGGAGACTGAGTGGGGCTGGAGAGTGGATGGAATCTATTAATTCCAGGCCACTGGCTCACATCTGTCCCATTGCAAAACCCTGGTATGTATCCAGTGAAGCATAACACACCTAGACCGTTTGATACCAGTTACTGGGGGGAGAGGGGCTCTTGTTTCTAAATTGAATTCCCTCAGCTTGCAATGATTTCTGTGATTCAGACACAAACCCTCTGACTCATAGGCCATGTAACTAGGCCCTCTCCCAGTGGCTGCAGAGTGTTGCCTGGTGGAGAATTTTCCCTACCCCCAAACCGTGGCTCTGGTTATACATAATCCAGTCTACAGATATCAAGGTCAGAGCAGTGCTTTTTGTACTGTGCTGTGGAAACATCCTGTTCCATCAGACTTATTTGACCCAAAGCATCTAGAGCTCTTATTTTCTCTGCCTTCCTCTCACCCCACCCTCCTCACAAAAAAAAACAAAAAACCTTCAGTGCCAGCTCAGCCAGCTCAGCCATAGGAAGTTCTGTTGTTCCAGGCACCCCCTCTTGATTGAGGCCTGGGTGGAGAGACCTTCTCCCTCCCCCTAACAAGGAAGCTCACCTCCCTATTATGTTATACTTTGCCAACAGTTCCGGTTGTCCTTTCAGGAAATGTCAATGACCTTTTTGTGATAGGCTTGGAATGTGTTTTTCTAGAGTAAGCAATACATTTTACTTTTCCTGTGACCATTTCTCTTCCCTATCCCCCACCCCCACCCCCCACCCCGTCCTGGAGTCACATTCTCCCTGAACTGTTTGTGATTGACTGAATGTACCCTACCGAGTCAAGAAGTACCCCCTTACCCAGGCTTCTGGTACTCAAGAGTCAGGTCCTAGTGGTTTTGTATCTCCCAAAGTGCCTTCCATATGCCTTGTATTTTGGCAAGTAAATATTTGTTAGTGGGAGATGGAAAGGTCAGGGGCATAGAGACTGAAAGATTGGCTCTGGCTAGACATTAAACAGGCAAAGAGCTATTGTTTGACATGTAGTAACAAAACCTTCCTTTTGTTTCTCCCTGCTCTTTCATTGAGGCCTCAGTCCTCTTTGATATTGCTTGTCCTTTAAAGGAGTATTTCAAGACCCTTTACTTGAGCATGTAACATCAGAATTGCTGAAAAAACACCTTCAGTTATAGCTCTAGTGTCCTGTCCTTTGTTAGAATTCCACAGTCAGTAATTTATCATCCCAAAAAAGCAGCCCTTCACCATTCACTCTAGGCTGTGTCATCTGTTGCCCTGCCCTAACCCCACAGCCGTCACTCACACTGATGGATACACTGCTGTTCTCCCAGGCTTGGCAGGTGCTCCTTTATCCTCTGTGTGCCTGTAAGCCTAAGTGTGTGCTTTCCCCACCTTCTTGGTAAATTTTTAGGATTTCCACTTGATAAATTTTGTTATCTCTTTCTCCTCCCTTTGCTTTCCTATGGATACCTGCCAGATCCTAATCTAGAATTACTTTTATTTTTATTTATTTTATTTATTTATTTCGGGGGGTACATGGTCCGGGAATTGAACCTGGGTCTCCCGCATGGAAGGCAAGCATTCTAACCACTGAACTACCCCTGTACCGTAGAGTTACTTTTATTTTAATATCTTGATATTTCCATTCTCAGTTGAGGCTGTCTTTCCCACATGTGCTGCTAAACCAAGTTCCTGTGCTCCTGGTTGCCAGGGGGGTAGACTGTGTTTTGTTAAAGGGCAGTAGGTGTAGATCAGTGAAAAGTTGAGGTGTAAGGAAAGGAGAACCTATGTACCTCTGACTGGTTCAGCTCCAAGTTTTCCCTGTTAGAACACTCAGGAGACGAGTGGAGTGGGCTCAAGGAAATATTTTCTACCATAGTAGTCACAGGGTTTCTGTGGCAGAATTGGACTCCCGGGGCTGTTAACAGATCATACAGAGCAGGCACAGAAGCATCACTACGTGATATGTGTTCCTGGCATGTGCTCATCTCATATCATATAGTTGAACCTCATTTCTTCCTGCTTCATTGAAAGATCTAGAAATAAGTAAACCTGGAACATTTCTTTCCCCAGAGATCTCTTCCTGAAAGAGAGATCGTCTATTCCCCACCACCACTGTGTAGAAAAGAGGAGGGGCAGCCAGCCTAGGGATGCTTTTGTCACCAAATCCTATCTCTGTTAGTGTTATCAGAAATAGTTGTGGGCCTTTATTTTTGCATTCCCTCATTCTTGATGACTTTGTGGTTTTGTGGGTTCTGGGACCTTGGGGATGTGCTGTAAGTTCAAAACAATGATAAAACATAAATTGGGAAGGGCTGCATGTCTCGGGTCCCTGAAGTACCTGGTGGCCAGTGGGCTGACACTGAAACTGTCAGAGTCTGAGCTAAGGTGAAGGAGGATTCTGGGTGGGCAGGCTGTGCTTTCTCTCTCCAGAAAGGCCAGGGTCACAATATGTTTCTGACGGTTTCTTCCCTGCCTTTTGTCTCCCTTCTTTCCTTGCAATAGGAAGTCTCTTCAGGCAGGGGTTTCTTTCTCTCTGAGCTGAATTTGTGTGTTATTGTTTTGTTTGTTCTCCCATAAGCAAACTGCAGTGCTAACTGCATTATACTTCTGTTTCTATTTCTCTCCCATAGGAGAGGCCTGAACCCTCCTCATCGTGTCAAGTCCATCTCCATGACAACTTTCACGGAGCCCGAAGTCATGTTCCTCCAATCTCGTGGAAATGAGGTGAGCTACCAAGGATAGAACAGTTAGAAGGCTATGGTTGCCCTACCTGCTGGCAGAACTGTGCCTCAAGATTGTAGAAGAATCCTATGGGGTTTTTTTTTTTAGGTCAAGTTTCTTTAATTTTTTTTAGTATTTAAGTTCTTGAATTATGGCTATTTGCATATTATAGACTCTTGGTTATACAAATTGTGGTTTGTCTAGGTCCCTTACCTGAGGAAGCAGGGTAAGGAGCACTGTCTCTGCAGGGGGTGGCACCTGGGCACTCTAGAGGGGAAATTTTTGGAGATTCCTGTTGATTGAGCACTCAGAATTGACTGGGCCGCCCCCTCTGAGTGAGATCTCCACGGAGCCAGCTCTTTTGACTTGAGCCTGGACAACCCTGGTTTAAGTCCATATCATTAACTTGAAAATTAAACCCATTCCCCAGCTAAATCAGCTGCTTGTAAGTTGCCATCCTTGGTATTAGCAGTACCTCTATCTTATAGGTCATTGATTTACTTAGAGGTACAAATAAAGGTCTCTAGAGAATGTCCTGGAAGCTACAACTTTGAAAGTCATCTCTGACCACTCTCCCATCCAACTTTATTTCCTCATAATTGTCATGGCCCTTTATTTTCCTTCATAGTAGTTGTCATAATGTCAAAATAAATTAAAATTTATTTTTTATTTATCTAAGGTGTGACCTCCCATTAGAAACTCTGTGAGGGCAGGGATCACATCTGTCCTGTAGGTATATCCAGATGCCAGCACTGTGTCCCTGCTCAATAAATAGTTATTGATGAATTCGTTGAAATGGTATCTTTCCCATTAAATATTTTCTGTTCCAACTCCTGTGACACCTGATTCCATCCCTTTAGGTTTGCAGGAAGATTTGGCTGGGTCTTTTTGATGCTCGGACCTCTTTAGTACCAGATTCCAGGGATCCTCAGAAGGTGAAGGAGTTTCTCCAGGAAAAGTATGAGAAGAAGAGATGGTGAGGAGGAGAAAAGAGATTTCTGTGGAGTCATTGTCAAAAACATGCTTCATCTGACAGTCCAACTTCTAGAGTTGAACTTGGGGTTCTCTCAAAAGCTAGACTTTGAATCTTTTCCACTCAGATTAAGGTAGAACCCTGTCTGCCTTCAAAATAGTAAGTCTACTTGAAAGGGCAACTTGTTCTCAGTCACTAGCTGTAACTTGCCTTCCCTTTTTTGGGGTGAGGGTAGATTGGAAGGGGGAGATAAGCCTGGGGGGGTGTGCTTTGGTCTTTATGGCTCAGTTGATTTCTTACATGGAGAAAGATGACTGGAATCATACCTTCTATAATTTTATGCTTTTAACCCATAATTTGTGATTTATATGTCTTAATTCTGTTTTCCTGATGAAGGAAACAGCTTTTGCTTTCTCCCTTGCCTTTTCTCTCCCCTCACATCATCTATTGTTTGATCTCTGGGCTGGGTGGATGTTGGTGGGTTAACTGTACGGTGAAAAAGGGAATGCAGAGAGCAGCGGGTTGATGTGGATATAATAGCGTAAGGGAGTCCCTGCTAGTGCCCTCAGGATAAAGAAGATACTTCTAGAATAGGTACCACAAAAACTGTGGTGGATGAGAGTTTTCCAGAAGTAGCAGGATCTGACAGGACAGACTGTAAGCACTTCAAGGATGATGTGGCGGAAACCTTTTCTGTGGGACTGAGAAGGAGGAATCAGAAGAAACAGAAAAGGAGACCTAGAGTAGGAAGTTGTAAAGTAGGATTGTCTTTCAGCATTGTTGCTTGGTATTGTTACTTAAAGCCAGATGGTTTGAGGTATCAAAAAGAAGAGGAGGAGGGCGGGCAACGGTGGCTCCTGGCTCTGTGGCAGAATTCTCGCCTGCCATGCAGGAGACCCAGTTCGGTTCCAGTGCCTGCCCATCTTAAAAAAGAGAGAGAGAGAAGGAGAAAAGAGGGAAAAATAGGCACAAGTCAGAGCAAACCAAACATGCCTGCAATAGAAAGGAGTATCTGATGGCAAAGGGGATGCTTGGGATGGGCAGAACTTAGCTAAGTTGCTAAATTCCATTTAGTTCAAAAAACGAATTAGTAGAGAAAAGAAAAGACTTTGCTGTGGCCTGTATTTTCTCAGGCACCTAGGTGCAGATAGTACAAGTTTTGACCCCTCTCCTTATAGCCTAACTGTTCTTTCTCAAAGGTATGTCCCCCCAGACCAAGTCAAGGGAACCACATATACCAAAGGCAGTGCCTCCACCCCTATCCAGGGCTCAATGCCAGAAGGAAAGCCCCTGCGGACACTTCTAGGTGATCCTGTGCCATCTCTCTCAGCTGCTGCCTCCACCTCTAGCCAGGTATATATCAGATGTGCCCTTCAAGTTGATTCCAGGATTTGGGAGATGGGTGTCAGTTTCCTAAATCCAGTCCTCTGACCCTATAAGACAGCAGTATAAGAGCTGTAACTTGGTTCTCAGTCCTTCTGTTACCTGTATCTTGCATCTGTCACCTCTGCACTCGTACCTTTTTAGAAGAAAGAACCCAATAGGAAGTGGTATTTAAGGAAGTCAGAGTATCACCTCCAAACCTACTGATGATCCCTCCAAGGAAACCCAGAAGGGATATTGGGTTAGGACACTGCTTCAGATACCTGGGGAAAATGAGGAGGTAAAAGCTCTAGGGGGACTGGTTGGCAGTATTCCTGTACATCTCAGGATTACCTTGACTAATATACTCTGAAGTGTGTGCTTCTGGGAGCTGGTGTACTGAGAAGTCAGAGGAATTAGGTTTGAGAGGGAATTAGGTCTCTTCCTGCCTGGGAAACCTGTCAGCTGAGGGCAATTTCTTCCTCTGTTTTCCATCCATTTTGCCTGTCTTGGGGCAGCCGTGGGAAATGATGGAGGGGCCTGGGTCATGTCTGGAGTTTCAAGTGCAATCTGTAATTCCTTCTCCTCCAAGTCTGTCAGTCAGACCCAGGCTCGGATATCCCAGCCCCGGAGCTCTCAGCTGCCCCCCCAGTCTTCTGTCAAGAAAGCCAGTACTGACCTACTGGCTGACATTGGAGGAGACCCTTTTGCTGCTCCCCAGGTGGCACCAGCTTTTGCTGCATTCCCTGCCTTTGGGGGTAAGTGGGACTTGGGTTGACAAACTTCCCACAGCGTATGTACTCAAAACACAACAGTCCACTTCTTTGGGGTGACCAAGCTTCACATGATTCTAGATCTCTTCATGTAAATAAACATGTTGGTAACCCTAGAGCATCAAGGCTGAGAGGGTTGGGGGTCAAATCAGTACAGCAGGGATTATGTGGGGAGTTTGGCCGTAAAATATTGTAGTTGGGATTTCCCAGAACTTTATTATAGAACGCTGGAAATGACCTTTTACTACTTTTTCTCTGTATTACAATGGGGAGAAGAGTCATCACATGTTGCATTTCCCCTGATCTTTTTTCTAGAGAGCAGCTTAGCCAATAGAGGATGAACAAAGCCATATCTACTTTCCCTTTTTTCTTTTCTACCACCTTTTCTGTACACACAAATATTTTTCACATGATTCTGCCCCAAACTAGGCCCTGAAAAAATGTTAATGCCTTGTCAAGTAAGGATAAATGATGATGGGGAGTGAACTCGGTGGCGTCTGAGAAGCCCCTTTCCCCTAGCTTTGGCCACTCTTCACCCTGATTCTGCCCAGGGGCCTGCCATCTCCCTCTGAAGAAGACTGTGTGGAAAGGCACATGTCACCTAAGAGAGTTGCCTGTGGCCTTTATAATTATAATAATAAGAAATATATATTATTTAAATATACATTATCTATATATATAACCTCTGTATTCCCTCTACCTGTAGGCCAGACACCTTCCCATGGAGGCTTTGCCAACTTTGATGCCTTTGGCAGTAGCCCCAGCTCTTCGGCATTTGGAAGTGTTCCTCCGGCTGGCCAAGGCCCATTCCAGGTCCAGCCAATGCCTGCAGGTAAACTCTGCTCCACTGCTTTCCTTTCTCCAACTGCAGCCAGTTTCCAATATCCACATGTCATCCTTCATTCACTTTTCTGCTAACCACAAAAGACAGAAGAAACTCAAGGAAAGGATGAGAGGAGTCTGACAGATTCCTGTCAGAAAGGAGGGGCTCTATTATTCTATTTCTTCATGTAAGGAAAATGTCTAAAATTACAGCAGGAGCTGTGTAGTTTATACAGTAGGGAATTTCTGATTGGAAAGTATGGGAGACCTGAGTACTAGAAAAATTGAGACTAGGCATGACCTTATCGCTAATGGTCTGTGTTAGTGTACTGCCCAAAGGAGTCAAGGAATTGGGTCAAAGTTCAAAGTGGTCCCCAGAGTCCTCACCCCATCCTTCTAAGAGCAAAAAGCTGTAAATTCTACGTTGTGTTGGTTAGCAATTGAAAGAGTCCATAAAGGCTCCATTTTTCTTACTGTAATTTTATTGAGATATATTCTCATACTATATAATCATCCAAAGTGTACAATCATTGCTTTACAGTATTATCATATAGTTGTGCATTGATCACCATAGTTAATTTTTGAGCATTTTTATTACTCCAAAAGAATAAAAATAAAAAATAAAAGTAAAAAGAATACCCAAATCATCCCTTACCCCTTTTCCCCCCTAATATTAAGTTCTTTTTTGTCCTTATTTTTGTTCGTTGGGATACTCATACTCATGCACTGGATAATAAAGGGAGTGTCAGTCACAAGATTTTCACAATCACTTGGTCACACTGTGAAAACTATATAGTTATACAATCATCTTTGAGCGTCAAGGCTACTAGATTACAGTTCAACAGTTTCAGGTATTTCCTTCTAGCTGTTCTAATACATTAAAAACTAAAAAGATATATCTATAGAAATACATAAGACTAACCTCCAAAATGACTTCTTGACTCTATTTGAAGTCTCTCAGCCTCTGAAACTTTATTTTGTTTCTCTTCCCCCTTCTGGTCAAGACGACTTTCTTAATCTTATGATGCCATGGCCAGGTTCATCCCCAGGAGTCATGTCCCAGGTTGCCAGGGATACTTATGCCCCTGGGAGTCATGTCCCAAGTAGGAAGGAGGCCATTGAGTTTACCTGCTGAGTTGGCTTAGAGAGAGAGGCCACATCTGAGCAACAAAAGAGGTTCTCTGGGGGTGACTCTTAGGCATAATTATAAGTAGGCCTAGCTTCTCCTTTGCAGGAAAACGTTTCATAAAGGCAAGCCACAAGATCTAGGCCTTGGTAAAGGCGCTCTTAAAATATTGGTTCCTCTCTAGCCTCCCAGATATCAAATTTTGCTTCCTTTGGACATTCTGATCCTGGGAGATCAGTTGGAGAGCTGTAAAGATGGGATGTCTGGGGGAAAGCCAGTGATGGACTGACATCTTACTCTCTTTCTTTCTCCTTTCCCTTTCCTGTCCTTTCCCTTCTTCCCCCTCCCTGCCAGCCAGTCGGATGCTAACTGGAAGTTACAGCTTTGGTAAGTTATTCTTCCTACACCATGGCCTACTCAAGGGTAGAAGACCGTCTCATGTTCTCTGACCATACAAAGTTTAGGTCTGGAAGCAACCTTAGAGGTTAGTCATTTGACAGATGAGGCAGTTAAGCACCTTACCTCATCACACAGCCCTCTGAGTGACAGGGCCAGGACCAGAACCCAGGCTTCTTTTATTTTAGTTTTATTTTAGTAACATATATATAACATAAAATTTCCCCTTTTAACCACATTCAAATATATTATTCAGCAGTGTTAATTCATTCACAGTGTTGTGCTAACCTTCCTCATCATCTGTTACTAAAACTTTTCCATCCCCCCAGACAGAAATTCTGTGCCAATTAAGCATCAAATCCTCATTCCCTGCATCCTCCCCATCCCCTGGTAGGCTGTGTTCTAGTTTCAAACTCGATGGATTTTCTTATTTTTTGTATCAGTGAGATCGTAAAATTTTTGCCCTTTTGTGTCTGACTTCTTTTACTCGACTGATGTCTTCAAGGTTCACCCATATTGTAGCATTTTATAGAACTTCATTCCTTTTCATAGCTGCATAATTCCATTGCATGGATAGAGTACATTTTAGAGCCCAGGCTTTCTGCCTCTCACTCTGCCCACAGCCTTCCCATGGTGACTGTGAACTGGTTGGTTGCTTTTGTTTATATTTTATTTTATTATTTTTTTAATGGGACAAGAAGAGAGATTTTGTTTTGATAAAAGTTAAAATTCACAAAGTTCTCATAATCATGAACTCAAAGGATAACCTTGAAATTCAAAAAGCAAAAATTAATGGACACAGTGAGACTCTAGTAATTGCACAGAGTGGGAGACTATAACACACTCTTTCACAAAATAGATCCAGGTTGATAAATAATAAAGTAGATGATTTGAGTAACACTGTAGCAAGTTTTGTCTAATAAATATAAGAACATAAAAGACCAAATAAATATTATTTTCAAACATTAACCCTTATATAATTTGACCATATACTGGAAAACACATTTCTACATGATAAAACAGAGCGTCCTAAGCAAAGCTTAAAGGTATGAAACAGATAAGGAGAAGCTACTGACAGCAGGGAAAATAGGCAAAAAGTAAATATCCATAAAATGTATTCTTTAAAACTTCTATAAATAAGAAAAAATAGAATAATAGACAAGAATATGGACAGGTAATATCTGGAAAACTATTAAATGTCCTGACCCTAAATAATTATGGAAAATGCAAAAATCAGGATAAGACAATAATCTTGTACATTATGTTGGCAAAAATATTAAAGAATGATAATGGCCAGTGTTGTGCAGGGAAATGGTCCTTTTCATACACTGTTGGCAGGTATAAAAATTAGTACGGGAACGTTCAATTTAGCAAAAGGCTGTGTTCCTAAAACTGGGAGTGCTAAACAAAACAGTCTATACAGAGTTGTTACAAATTGGTCCCTTCAGAAATGCATTCAGTGCACACCTGATTGTCTTAAAGACGGAGCTGTCCTGGCCAGGGTCAGAGCCTGGGTGAGGGTGCAGAGAGAAGGCAGGCCCAGCCCTGCAGCCTCCCAGGCACTGGGCCCATTGTCCAGATCTAGCGCCCTACACTGTTGAGGAGGCTCTGCCATGTCCCAGGCAACCTACTGTGGCTGGGCGTGCTCACATACTCCAGGAGGAAGGGAAGAGCTCCCCTCGGCAGTTGAGGAAACTGGCTCAGCCAGGCCAGCGACTTGGCCAAAATTGAATGACTGACAAGTGGCAGATCCTGTGCAGTTTCCACCACACCAGGATTATGAGGGCATTTCTGTGAGTGTGGCGTAGAGAACTGTTGGCTATGAAGTTGGAAGGGAGTTTTGGTGAGAGGTGGGTGTCTGTTCTGACAAACCTGGTTTTATTTTTATATTTCCGAGGGGGAGTATGGAGAGGGGAAGTTTCTAAAACTGCTGTTTCTCCTGAAACTGCTATAAAGTATGTGTACAAATCTAGCAGCACGTAGTGGGGCTCTAGAAACATTTAAGAGAAGCGAACACTGGTGTTCCTAGTGGCCACCACCCCTTTCTGAGAATGTGCTGCCTGTGCAGGATGCCGTCCCCGCATAGGTCTGGGCCAGCTCTGCCCTCTAGCGTCCACAAAGGCAGACAGCAGCACCTGCAGCCGGGTCGGGCTGAGGACCTGGGCCTGGCTGAGGGGAACTCCTTGAGCGTGCAGGCCCAGAATAGCAAGGAAAAGTCCGACCTTTCTGAGGACAGCGAGCTGTGTTTGCTGGGAAATTCCAGATACCCCAAGTCAACCAGGCCGGGAAAAGGCCTAAACCCGGAGAGTCAGTGGAAGAGCCACCACTCTCAGGCTTTCCCCAAGACCCAGACTGCACAGAGGCCTGAGAGCCAGCAAAGGCTGATGCTCAGAGCCAGAGTTCAGTATCTAGAGGCCCTGGGGCTTGGGAGGGAGAAGAGGCAAAGGAGAGAACTGTCTCCTTTCTTTTTTCATACAAGAGAAGTTGTGAGTTTACAGAAAAGTCCTGTATAAAATAACTGCTCCCATAGTTGTTGAAAGCACATTTTCATAATTGTCCTATTAACTATAGTCCATGGTTTCACTGTTTGTGTTGTATGGTCCCAAGGATGCTTTAAAAAATTTTATTCTAGTAATATATATACAACTTAAAATTTCCTTTTAGCCCCATTCAAATACATAATTCAGTGCTGTCAATTATATTCACAATGCTAAGAACTGTCTTTTAATGTTGACACTGAAGAAGCAGCCCCTGAGCGGAGGTACTTGGCAGCAGGTACCTCCTCATCGTGGTGGCTTAGGCTTAGTGTCTAGCACATGGGAGATATTCCTCTAAAAGGTTTGGAGGAAGTACCAGTTAGTCCTTTAGAAAAGGAAGTACGTAGAGATGTACATCAAAGTTCTTGGGCAGTCAGAAAAATAGCCCAAAGTTCGACTGGCAGGAAACTCAGCTATGATTTTAGAGGCATGAGAGCAAGGAAGATTTGAGAAGCAGCCTAACTTTGCCCTCTCCTTCCTTTTCTTTTATCTTTTTCTCTTTGCCTTTCCTTTTTTCTTCCTCTTGTCTCTGGGGAAAAAAAGTATCTTCCCTTGTGAAGGTAACCCCCTTACCACTACTATCCATCTCATCTTTTCCCACTTTCTGCAGCGTTTCCTTCCCCTAGCTCTTATCGGAATTTCACCCCTGCTCCACCTGCTAGCAGATCCCCTTCCCTGAAAATATGCTTAAAGCTTCCCATTCTACAGAATGCTTCCTAAGCCTTACCTATGCTCATCTCATCATCTCCCCTTCCTGGGAAGGGGAGGCTGTGGCTTTCACTTCCTCATTTTTTATTTTCCAGTTTTCCTATTTTTATGTATTTCATGGCAAAATAGACATACTGTTCTATACCTTGCTTTTTTTCTTCTACTTTACAGTACTCTTAGATCTTTTTCTTAGGAGTACATTAAGGTCTTCTTTATTATTTTTTTATAGCTGCATAATATATTTAATCAGTCCCCTGTTGATGGATATTTAGGATGTTTCCAGCCTTTTGCAGTTAAACAGCACTGCAGTAAATAACCCTATTACTTAGTGTGTCTGCACATTTGCAAGTTATGTCTGTAAGAAAAGCCCTAGCCGTGGAATTTCTCTTGTGGGAACACAGTTGATACAGAAATAAACATACGTCACAACAAATTAAGTATTATGAAAGAAAAGATAGGGTGCGTGAGAGGAAAAGCGGGAATCAGGGTCAGCTTGGTGGATCAGGTCTATCGATCACTCCTGAAGAGGAAATAAGACTTGCTCAGGAAGAGGGAAGAAGACGTGCAGAGGCCAGAAGCTGAGGATTCGTATATGTGTCTTGGTTCACTTGTGTTTATAATCTGAGGCCTCGTCTTGCTTCCCTTCCCTGGACACAGTTTATTTTATCTTTGGGAGGACACTACCCCACATTGGCATTAGGTATTTTAGATTTCAGAACACTTTCACTTATGCATGGGATCTTTACAACTGCCCTATGAGATGATTGGAGAAAACGGGCTCAGGTAAGTGAGATGGTTTGCCGGAGTCACAAGCAGCAAGTGGTTGAGCCACAAGTAGATCCAGTTATCTTGACTCTACCTACCAGATATTTCCTCAGCAAACAATTAGTGAGCACCCCTCTTGAGACAGATGCTTTGCAAAGTGTGTTTTACTTCAGTGACAATAAATCTGCCAGCCCTCATCCAAATAAAGCCTCATTTTATTCTCAAAGTGACCTAGAATGGTGGACAGGCCCCTATTACATAAACGGGACTTTGATGCACAAGGAGACTCTCAAAATGACAGAGACTCAGGCGTCTTCCCATGAGACAAGATGGTTTTGGAATCCCAGGACTCTTGCTCTTTAGGCTATTTTGTAAGACTTCCTAGGGGGCTTGCCTTCTGGGCTTTTTCTTTACTGATGTGAAATCTAGGGGAGTGGGAGGGGGCAGCAGTCTTGCAGTCGGCCCAGCCTAACAAGCAGTGGACCCAAGCCCTAATTTAAGCTCACAGCATCAGGATGGCTTCCAGGCAAAGGCAGCTCTGAAGGAAGTGAGAAGAGGGCTGGCAGCTGAAGACGTTTGCTTTTTAGTTTGGCAACGTGTCCATAGTACATGAGAGTCTCCTGAGTTTCCCCCCATTTCTGTCCTTCACAACTTCTCATCCCATCTTCTCTACCACCCCTTCACACATTTATCAGTAAATGGAAATGCTGGTTTGAGAAATTGGCAGGTTTTTCCATCTTCTGAGAAAATGAAAAGTGTAAGCCAAGCTAGAGCAGGAGGGGTGATTTGATGCAAGGAAAAACTCCTTTACTTTCAGCCATGATGACTTTGAGCCCTCAGGAGATTGAGAAAAGCTGAGCCATCACTTTGCCTAGAATTCTCAATAGGGAAAAAGCCCTCCTGCATTGGGTGGGGGGCGGGGGAGAAGGTCTGTGGGAAAATGGGCTGGCTCATGGAGAGCCAGGTTGGTGCTTGCCATATACCTCTCTGCTGCTCCCATACCACCATCCCCATCTCTGCTGCCCTTTCCACCATTTCTCGCCCTGAGCACTCCCTTGTTTTCTCCCATGCTCACCTAGGGAGCAGCCAGGTGACGCCATGTGGTGCCTCTCCCCTTGTGCCTGCCAGCCAGCCAAGCAGCCTTGCAGATATGGGCAGCATCCTGGGACCAAGGCCTGCAGCTGGAGCTCTCTCTAGCAGGTAGGTCCAGACTGTGGAGTTACCTTAGGAGAGCCTACTGAGAAACCCTGCCCTTAACTTTCCCCAGCTGCTCAGCTTTTCCTATCCTGTTTGCCTCTCCTTGCTCCCCCATCTTTTCTGTGTTCATGAGGATGGGGTTGATCACGGAGGATTTGCCTGCCGACTTCTCTCCCCATTTTGCAGCATCTTTGGGGCAGCTGGTCAGGTTCCTGCACTTCAGTCAGCCACCACTGGTGGCAGTGGCAGCACAGGACTTACCTTTGGAGGTGAGTTCTGCCTGTGGAGACCCAGGGAAGGGATCTGAGGCCAAGAGGAGGAAACTGGGGACTCTGGACAGGGAGGGGAGTGGAGTGTGATGCACACTGAGATTTAGAGGAATGCTCAGTTATCATAGTATTAAGCAAATGAGAGAAATAAAATAATGATATTGTTCTCCCACCTCAATCCCTTTCTACCCTGAACAGCTTTCACCAACCCTTTCACAGCACCTGCTGCTCACCCCCGGCTGCCTTCTACCAACCCTTTCCAGCCCAATGGCTTAGCCGCAGGTAAGCCTTCAAGACCGTCCCCTGGCCCTGGCCTTTTTAGACTCTCTTCAGGTTGCAAACCCCTCTGTACCTCACTCCTCTTCCCACATCTCACACCTCTTCCCACATCTCACACCATCAGGGGAAGTGGCCAGGAGGTGTGGGGACAGCCTCAACTCTGCACCAGCTTGGGTCAGATCCCCTTTCATTTCCAGGCTACCTAGTGGGGAATTGTAGAAGCACCCAAATCACAGAATCAGAGTTTTAGAATTAGGGAAAAAACAGACTGCTTTATTGTTGACTGATAGCGCAATGGTTCTCCTTCCCACCACCCTTAGCACTGTCCCTCTGGGAGGCCAGCCCCTCTCCCTGCTGTGTCCCAAGCTTAGGCCACCTGAAACCATGGCCCTGTTCCTTGCCCTCATCAGTCAAGAGTCCTAGTAGTCCCCTCCCATCTCCTCCTTAGTCTCTGCTCTTTTCTCCTTAAACTCATTCCTCTCTGCCACCTTTTGACTCTCCCAAACCTTGAGGCCAGTAGGAGAGAATAAAAACAGCTTCCAGAGCTGACCCTGCCACATACTGTGCTGAGGGTTTTAAATTCACTGTTTAGTTTCCACAGCAGCCCTGAGACAGGGACTGTCCCCATGTTATAGATAAGAGAACAGAGGCAAGAGAGGGTTAGTAATTTGCTTAAGTTTGTGCAGAAAACTAGATCCAGTTCTGTACCATGCCTGTGTTCCCACCTGCTCCCCTTTCCATGCCCCAAGCTACTGTGGACAGCTAGGGACAGATTTTGAAAGTTGTATGATAAACTAAAGAGTTCCATGACCAATTTGGGAGACTTCCCCTGGGTACTTCCTGTTAGGGAAAAATTATATTCCGTTTTCCCACTTAGAGGGATTTAGGACAAACTGTTTTCCAACTTTCCTTCCAGAAGTTCACCTGAGCCTCATGTCTCTCACTCCACAGGGCCTGGCTTTGGGATGAGCAGTGCTGGGTCTAGCTTTCCCCAGACAGTGCCCCCCACAGGGGGCTTTGCCAGTACCTTCCCTCCCACTCTGTTCCCTTCGCAGACTTCGATGGCTCAGCAGCAGAATGGTAAGGGGTTCAGTTCATGCCATCCTTTCTTGCTCCCTACCCCAAGTACCCAATGGATGTACTTCCCAAGACGCAGACTTCTGAGCTCCTTCCCTTTTTGACCGGAGTTGGGCCAGAAGCAACAAACCTGCCTCCATACTTGGACTCGGCCCCTTCGGGCTACCAGCCTCGAGTATAACCTGGGCCGGCTCTAAGAGGGTGGGGTGGAGTCAGTCAGCACCAGCGGAGGGGCAGCTTCCTGGCAGCTGAGTTATTGCTGTTCCTTCCAGGCTCTTCTTTCGGGGACTTAGGATCAGCCAAGCTGGGACAGAGGCCAGTAAGCCAGCCTGCTGGGATTTCTACCAATCCTTTCATGGTGAGAAGGAGGCACCACCAGACCCAAGGTCCTGGGGTGGAGTATAGTCTTCCATTCTGGGGGATGGGGACTAAATCCTTCCAGAGGAGGGAGAAGTGGGGTGGAACTTATGTCCCTTCCCATGAATTTTTAAGTCCTGTGCAAACCAAGGGAGAGTGGACTAGTTTTGGGGCCTCGGCTCTTGGCCCTGTCATCTCCCATCCTCCCTTGCCCCTCCATTGTCTCTTTCTCCCTTACTTTCCCACTTCCCCTAATAGAGCAATTCTGTGGGAGAAAGGAATCCTGAACTGCATTTTTTCCCTGGCCTCTAGCTTTTATTCTCCATGTTGATAATTTTTTCTGTCATTTGTTTTCAGACTGGATCCTCACCCAGCCCATTTGCTGCCAAACCTCCAACCACCAACCCATTCTTGTAGCACTGTGCCCTAGGTGGGGAGCTTTCCCTGCCCTCTGGGGCCCCTCTGCTCCCCAGAGCTCTGGTGACCACTTGTCTATCAGCATTTCTGAGGGTCTGAGTCCAGAGTGGGCCTCTTGCTGGGCAGGAGTCTTGGAGCTGGTGGAGGTGCTAATGCTTTGCTTGGAGCTTGCACAAAAAATGGCAACTTCCAGGGTCGGCTGCCCTAAAGTCTTCCTCTTCCCTCCCTTCCTCCCTCTTCCAGCCCTCACTCAGCCAGAGGCCCAGGAGGAGTGAAGGCAGAGCCCAAGCTAGAGGAGTGCTGGTGTTTGTGTTTTCACATTATTAATGATGATGAAAAAAATCCTCCTCTTCCTTTTCTGCCTTCAGCATACAGAGTGCACTCCCCTTGCCCCTGCCTGGTGGGCGGAGGCGGCTGTGAGCACAAGCTGACCATCCTCCTGACTGGCCTCCCCTATGGAAACAGCTCTTTTCCTCCCCCGCCTTTCCTGTGGGATTCATTCTCCTCGCTGACTGAAGCACAGCGGGAAAAGCAGAGCAAAGGCAGGAGGTGAAGTGCAGTGTTGATGTGGGAGAATGATCAGCCAGTGCCCCCAGTCCCCACCTCCCACCTGGCAAGGAGGCCCTCTTTGATTTTGCTTCCTTGGCTCCCCTCCCTTATCCTGGCCATCCAGGATGACTAGTTTTACCTACTTACATATATGTGCCCAACTCCCATCAAGCACTTTAGTTAGCTGTTGGTGTCATGTTTGGATACCAGTGTTTTATATTTATATAGAGAGAGTTTTCTAATATAGCCTATTATATACATATATATATACACACACATAGACATACATGCATATCCTACGGCCATCCTCCCTCTCCAGACAGCACTTTTACATGGGGAATGGGATGAATTCTCATCTGTGCCTCAACCGCCAAAGCCTGAGCTCCGGGCAGGGGGAGGGTGGCCTTGTGTCCTGACCACAGCAAAGACTGGGCTTTTCCAGGGAAAGGCTTTGTGCAATTGGCTGGTTTTTTTTCTTTTCTTTTTTCCACATGCCTCTCCTGCCCCCAAATCTGCACCAAAGCTCATTGCAGGTCATGTTGGAAAAGAATTGCATTTGAAAGAAAAAATCACTTTTGTGTTCTTGTTTTATGCCAGCTTGAGTGGTCACCTGTAAGCTACCATGACTGATCTTTGACTTGGCGCTGTCGATTAAGCCTTCCCAGGTTGAGGGTAATGCTGTCCTTTGGCCAAGGACAGGGCTCACTCATTGCCAGGCAGAGCTAGTCCCTGTCTGACCCAGGAGTCCACATTAGCAAGAGGAAGGAGCAGGGAGAGGGGTTAAAATTCACACGGGGCTGGAGTGAGGTAGATGTGTAGTGGGTTGGGGCAGTTCCTGCCAGGGGTGAGGGGTGGGCACGAGGCAGGTGCCAACTGGAGATGGGATAGGCACTTAGCCTGAGTGGAGTGGACCACCCTGTGGGCTGGTGTCTGGTCTGCTGGTGTGGTAACAGGGCTGATACCCCACCGGCCGAGGGAAAGCCCAGGACTCGCAGGCCTTACCTTTTAGCCCAAAGACCAGGAGAGGTTCTTGCCCTTTGCACCATTGCCCTTAAGCTGTTCATTCTTTGGCTTTCTCTGGATCTTTTCACCCAATATCCCCTTTCAGAAGGAGATGTAGGGATTGGGTTATCATTTTTTTGACTTTGAGAATTCTGGAAATACCTCTGGCTGCTGCTATTTAAATGCCCAGCCAGCCTTGAGTGCCGCCACCCTCCAGTCCCCCTCTTCTTCAAGGAACAGTGCCCTCTGTCCTGTCAGGTCTGATCTTGTTTTCCTAGCCTCTACTTCCTTTCACCTCCTGATGGGACCTCCCAGAGTGGACTGCCCTTCTTTGTTCCCTAAATCCTTCCTATTGTGAAATATTTCCCTTCTCCCCTGTCTCTTTCTTTCCCTCTCTTTCTGCTTACAGCCAGGAAGGGGAGGGGAGCCGAAATCTGTTAGGGTGTAGGAGGAGGAGACACCTCCTTTTTCCAGCCCTCCTTCCCAAGAGCGGAAGTGCCTTTTCCTGGGTGCTTCAGTCACCCTCCTACTCTTTCCCAGGGGCCCCTGACTGCCTGGTTTTTGGGCCTAGGACCTCCCCGCTGTCCCTGCCCCCACATCCCTCTGTCTGACCTGGACACCAGCCAGCCAGCTGTGTGAGGTTAGGTGGGGTCAGCCTCAGACCCCAGGGTGGGAAAATCCAGAGTTCCCTGGGTACAGGCCAGGACTAGCACTGCAGCTGCCTGCCTTGAGCAACCACGGTACCTCAAATCCCAGCCCTCCATCAGGCCTCCTTTCCAGGCCCATGGCAGAGAAGGGAAAACACCCTGGCATGACAGAAAATGCCTACCTGACTTGAGGCTGTGTGCATCCTGTCCCACGCCCAAGGGGCGTCCCTGCATTACCTTACCTGGTGGTTGAAAATCTGAACCCCACTGTGTACACACTATAAGGCTAGTGACCAAGTCCTCAACGTGTCCTAGCCAGTGTTGTGACCATGCTCTGTAGACAGCAGGCCTTTGCCTGGGCCCCAGCCGTCAGCCTTTCACGTGTGGGCTGCCCCTGTGGGTGAGGAAACGAGAGCCAGCTCCCGGACCTCTGAAGCCTACCAGGTCTGACTTGGTAGCCACAGAAAGGGAAGGGCTGCAGGTAAAGGCTAAGTAGTGTATGGATCCACCTCATCCCCAGCAGAGGGACAAAAGCTCAGGATCCAGGAGGGGGCCCTTGCAATGGCCCAGCCTATGTAGCCTGTCCCTGCCTTGTAGTTCTGCCCTGGGTGGGTAATGAGTCTGTGGGTAATGAGTATTCTTTCTTATGGATGTAGATGTAGAGATCCTATCCAATGGCTGCCCTGCACCTGGCATAGGGGTGGGAAAATAGGCCCCTTAGGCTGGGAGAAGGGCTTTCACCAGGCAGAGAGCTGTGGTTCTGCTAGTTCCTGCCCCTGTGTAGCAACTCAAGTTACCAAGGCAACAGGCTAAGTCTGGGTGGGGCCAAGGGCTGTGTTGCTAGGGCAACAGGCCAGTTGTTTGACTCCAGGCTTTTCCTGGTACCCAGCAGACTAAATCGGGTCACATGGCTCACTGGGCACTGATTACCAACCCACTGTACCACTCTTGCTTGCCCAGACCAACTGCTTCCTGCTTTATCTTTACCCAGCACCTAGGGAGGAGTGAATGAACACAAGGTTGCCTGGAGCTGAACTGACAATAGCAGTGATCTAAGACTGGGGTGGAGCAAGGTGCCTTAGCTGATGGGAGCAGGAAGGAATAGGTGTGAAGAGACCCTCCTATGGGTAGGTTCAAATCAAGCCTGGGGGAGTAAGGCTCCCTGACTAGGAGCAGAGCAGGTGTGCCCAGGTCTGGTGGAGGTCCCACTCAGGAGGCAGCACCAAGGCTGGGGATGGGGAGGCGGGGCATGCAGACACGAGGTCTTTTGTGTCTGCCTCTTCCTACATGATGCTTGGATCCAGGCCCTTGGCCACACTGGGGCTTGGGCCTTACACATCGTCCTGTTGGGTGGCCACTTTTGACTCCATTGCATAACTGCCTCATTGGCCAGTGCCTACCATGGTGGCGGCTGCAGCTGCACCAGCACCAGCTGAGCTCCCATCACCTCTCCTGTACCTTGGCAGGGCTTTGGCTGACCAGGAGATACCCGGAGCAGACCCTGGGTGCTGCCTGCCTGCTGGTCCTGATGCCCAGGATCACAGTGCTGTTTGGTTCTCTGCATCTCACCCTCAATGTGGCCCTTGAGGAGTTTGGGGGTCCCAGCTACCACACACTACACCATAGGCTTCCCCTGTACTCCAGCTCACAAATGAGCCCTGTCCTAAGTCCTGGAAGTGTGGCCTGTGGGTAGGAAGTCCTGGCCGCCTCTGACCAGGCTGTCCTGGCCCTTGGGCTATTCTAAGAAAAAGAGTGGGGTTTCCCTGCTTTTGCATACCCATACTGTATCTTGTTCCTGACAGAATGCCTCCCTAAATACCATCTTTAATAGACTGCACATTTCCCTCCCCCCCCTTCCCTTTAGGTATCTTATTTGCCATAAGGGTGATGTCATAAGGCCTTCCCCCTCCATGTGTCAGCTGGTGGGGTGTGTCTTGCAGTGACTAGCACCATCGCCCCAAATGAGTCGGTGGCTCTTGGGAGGATCAGGAATGGGGTACAAAATGTCCAATCTCCAACTCCATCCTCACAGCAGGGAATTCACACTTCACTTTAATTCAGAGCCTTCAGCTGGTCCCCTGGGGGTGGTCTGAGCAGGGGGGTGGGGGGAAGGAGCTGTGGACAGCACAAGAGGTGCCCCTCCTTCAGTGGCAACTTAGCTGAGAGTCTGGTGGGTGGGGTCCACACACAGGCACAATGCAGTTCACTTACCCAGAGACAGTTGCTATCACCCAAACTCAGGGAGAAAATGAACTCCCAGGTCCTCGGAAATCAATACAGCCCAAGCAGCCAAGGCCCCTAGGATTACTTGGGGAAAAAGTCCAAAAATTCCTTCGCGGGTGGGAAAGAGGCCAGGTGCTGGACGCCTAGAGCCCAACGGGGGTGGGGGTGGGGGTGGGGTGGGGGCTGCTGTAAAGGTTGCCCCACTTGGCCACCCTCTAATCTCCAGGACTGCGGACGCACCGCCAGCGCTGTCACCACGGACACAATTCCATTTCCACGGCGCCTCACCAGGTCGCCAAGCTTTCTCAGCGTCCCCTGGCCCCGCACATATGGGTAAAGATGCCCCCACACTCCCTGCCAGTGGAAAAGCTCAGTCCCGGGGCGGCGAGGGGGGTGAGGGCACTCCCTTAAATTTCCCAACTCAAACTCCGTCCTCTGACCGCGGCGCCCAGTGTCCGGGGCCGTCGGCGGGGCGCGCGGGAAGAGAGCCAGGGGGAGGCGCGGGGAGAGGTCGGGTCGAGCCTCCGAGGCCGGTGGACCCAGGAATCCCGGGTGTTCTAGGCCACCGGGGCGCAGGCTGTGCGCAGCGAGGGGTGTTGCAGACCCCTTGTCCCAAACATCAAGTAGAGAGCAGGAGAGACGCTGGGAACCAAGACGGGCCGCATCCTGCCTCCCCTTCCCCCGGGACCGCCACCTCACCCCGCCAACCTTTACAGCAGCCCCCACCCCACCCCCACCCCCGGGACCGCTGCCGCTCTTTTCCCAGCCATTTCCGCCCCTCCGGCCACCTCACAGCTTTGCGCCCGGCGGCCCGGGATGAAGCCCGGAGGCGGCGGCGACCCCAGAACCCGAGTCTGCCACCATGCCCCTCGGCCCGCCGCTGCCCTGGCCCTGCCAGCCGCCGTGCGGCTCTGCGGCCCCCTGCGAAGGCAGAAGCCCCAGAGCCGCCGCCACCGCGGGCTCCGCGCGGATGCGCCGCGCCTGGAAGGTCACCAGAGCGGGAGGGCCTGCGCCAGCTGCGGCGGGGACGCGCGCCCACGCTCAGCGCGAACCCGGCGGGCGCGCGCACCACCTGCAGCGCCGCCTTCCCGCGCTGCCCGCGCGCGCCCGCAGTGGGAACCGGGCCGCAGGCGTCGCTCCGCGAGAGCCGCGAGAGCCGCGAGCCCCGGGTCTGGGTACGCGGCGGCTGCCACGGGCCGCAGGGCAAGTTTGCGGTCTCGTGGATTCGGTTTCCCCATGCCTGATCCCTCTGCCCAGGCCACAGAACTCAAAGTCAAACATTACAACTTTGCCTGTTTTCAGTTCTCAGAGACAGTAACCCCCATGTCCGGGTGCAGGCGCCCCTGTGACCGCCTCAGAACCACCCGGGGCCCGGATCCTTGCTGTCTTTCAGGATGGCTGGTCGCTGGTGACGCTGCGGCCCAAGGGGGACTCTGCCGCTCGGCGCCCACGGGGCCCGGGGAGCTGTGGCGGCTCAAAGCACTCACGGGACGGCCCTAGCCACTGTGAAGCGTCTCGGAGGCGACGGCGCAGGCGGCAGGACCCCAGACGTGCGCCTGCAGACCCTCTGTCCCCCGACCCTACGAGACCCCGGGCTCCGGGGCCCAGTCAGGCCGCCGGGGTGAGAGGAGCGGACAAGCAACCTCCACGACCCTGCGAGGCTGGGGGCTGCCGCCCCTGAGGGGTTGGAGCGGCCCAGGGTGACCTCGAGCCCGCGGGGGGCGGCGAAGCAGGCGGCTACATGGTGGTGGCGTCCCCGGGCAATCGCCCAGGCCCTCATCCCGCCATGCTCTCCAGGCCTGGGGGGTGGGGGGTACACCGAGAACGTGCCCAGGAGGCTCTCTCCGCCAGGGCCCTTTTCCTCGTGCTCCCTGACCCCTTCCTACAAGGCCCCAGCTCCCGGCCTCCCATCGCGGGGTCGTGAACAGCCGGGGATTGGCGGGGGCCAAGCCCTGCCCACAGCCGCCATCCAAGCTGGCCGGGGAGTCCGTGTGCCTCGAGTATACGGCCCCGGACTACTGGCACTGCAGTGCCAGGTGCCCCCGACCGCCGTCTCAACTACGTCGACCTTGGCCTGGTCCCGCCTCTGGAGGGGCACCGGCTCAGCTAGGCGCACCCTGAGTTCCAGAAGCTAGGGGTGGGGGTGGGGGACACCGGCTCAGTGCCTGGGGGCCCTTGGCATCTCAGCTGCCAGGTCTAATGGTGGCGGGGCAGGGAGAAAGGGAAGAGAACGGGGTAAAGTTACAGATGCCCTTCTCACCATGTCCCCTTGGCAGAGGGGTCTAAGGCAGACGCCCCTAGAGAGTGGCCTGCAGAGACACGCTCAGCCCCTTCCAGCTGTGGTGCCTGGGTAATCTTCAGAAGCGAAGACCCCAAGAAGTTGGGTTCTTTGAAAGAAAGAAAATTCTAGAACCACCCCGCCACTCCCCCGAAAACGACAAACTTCTGGGCTTTCTCAGCCACAGCCTTGATCCTGTTTACCCCGCAGAATTCCTGCAGTAGCATTCAAGAGCCTCAGGTAGGCCTTGCCCCACACCCCACCTGCCCCCAGAACTGCCTCTGCAGGGACCTGCTGCCTCTGCCCATGCTCCCAGGGGTCCCCTCACCCCATACTTGTAGGGCTTTCTTTGTCTCCTCTGAGCCAAAGAGCTTGGCTCACCGAGCCCACCCACACCCAGTATAAAAGGGGTGGCAGCACCAAGTGTCTTACCACTGTGCCTGCCCCCGAATGCTATGCCACCCCCTTACTTCCTGGTTTGCCTCTCCCAGGGCTGGTCACACGGTCATACAATCCTCCCTTGTCCCTGGCCTGGCAGAGGCAATGAAGTCCTGACTCCCAGACTCTTTGCCTGGGAGATCCACCATGATTAAACGTGCCCTGCTTGGTTGGCCTGGGAGGGACCTAAGTTCACGGATTCACTGCCTCACTGCAGAATTTGAGGGGTGGATGGAGAGACACACTCTACACACACCTCCGTGCCTCTGGCCACCAGCCACAGGGAGTCTTTTGCAAATCAACGCTGCTTTATTGTCAACAGAGTTTGCCTGGGGTGGTGGGTAGTGGGTGTGGGGGCCCACTCAGCCCCTGGGGGCCTAGGGAGAATGGGTCTCCGTGGTCAGAGGGAGGGATGGGTCAGGACAGTGAGAACTGCTCCGACCACCACTGGGACCTGTGTGGCAAGAGACAGGGCCTGAGGAGCCAGCAAGGTGCGTGGGGGCCAGCGGGGAGCTGGCTCTCGGCTTCCCCTGGCTCATCTCCAGAAGGCCAGTGAGGGCAATCAGCTCAGGCCCACTGAGCCACGTGGTGGAGCAACTTGGGGATGGGGTGGGGAGGACCCAGGGGGACATGACAGGGCGTGGGGGCAGCAGCTGCAGGGAGCCCATCACCTGAGGAAAGAGAAGGAGTCAGTGTCTCCTCCCAGGCTCTGTCTGAAAACTGGGGTAAGGCCAGGGCAGGAAGAGCTCTCACCTGCTGGGGGGCCTCGGTCAGGTACAAGGGGATACGGTGCCCACGGGGTAGCAGAGGGTCTGAGAAAAAAACGTCTTCACAGCCCATCACCAGGAACCCTGGGGAGCAGACACTAGCTAGGGCAGCACTGGAGTCCACACTGGGGGGCCCACCCAGTGAGTTCTGCCCTCTGGAGAGCCAGAGTAAGCATGTTCATCCGCTGGGGCAACCAGGGACCTACCTGTGTCCCTGGGCACGTGCTCTCCCTTCTGATGCCCAGTGGGGGCCAGGGGCCTGAGGCCCCTGCCGGAGGCTGCCTCGAACAGCGGCCAGAAGGATGGATGACACAAGGTCCGGCTGGAGAAGGAGGCACCTGACCCACAGCTGGCCCCCTGCAGAGTGCGGAGGGAGCAGGAAAGACCCCTGGAATCTGGCGCCTTCCCAAGGCATGGCTACCTCTCCCTCCACCCATAAGACCAGGCCACAGGTGTCCCCAACTCACCCACACCGGCTGAGGTCCTACTTCAGCCTTGTAGTTGGGGTCCCACGGTGCTAGCAGGGTCATCCTTGAGGGGGCCACCTGGGGAGAAAGGGGAACTGTGGGGGGGAGGAGAGGGACTTTAAGAGATTAATAGGCTCAGGAGTCAGTGAAGGTCTTGAAGGATATTAAAGGTACCAGGGCCTTGTACCTACCGGGGCTTCCTGGGGACCCCTCAGCAGCCGGGCCTGGGGAGCTGCCAGGCTTCACCTGCTCCCTCAAGCTCCAAGAGGGACTTAGGGACTGGGAAGGTCCAGTTACACGATCCCGCATCGGCCTTCCCGCCTCCAGGTGTGGATATTTCCGTGAGCTCAGAAGCAGGACCAAGGGGTGCCTGGTGCAGGGAGACCCATCAGACCGCCGGCAACCCCACCCCCCACCAACCCTTTCCTTGGTATGGACGATTGAAGCTTTGTTAACCTAATGCAAAGCGCGGGGCTAAGACATCGAGAGCCCCCCAGTCGGATGGGCCCCCAATTGGATGTCCACCCGCATGCTCCCCTGCTGAGACCCTCACCTGTCCTGTGGGGGTGAGCCTGTCTCTCCCGGATCTTCCTCCCCATAGTTCCAGGCATCACCCTGGTCACTGCCCGTTGAGGGGTCTCGTCCCTCCGGTGTCGCCTCCTCTCTTGAGCCCCAGCGCGGAAGGGCCCAGGGCAACATGCCGCGCCTGGGGGAGGGCAGGGCAGCACTTCCGTGCCCCCGCTGGCCTTGTCCCTCCCTAGCCCCCAGGTCTCCTCTGCGCCCCGGTTGGTCGCTGTCCAGCCCTCCCTGCAAGCCCGCGGGGGCCGCCACCTCCGGAGAGCCTCGCACCACGCCGGCGCACGGTGCATTTCCGGGCCACGTGGCCTGCACTCCCGCTGGGACTCAGGCGGCCGCGGGCGCCCCCTAGCGACGGGGGTGCGCGGGGTCCCAGCCGCCCGGCTCCGCCCTGTAGGAGACTCGTGACCGCCAAGGGCAGGAAAATGGCGGCGCGAGGAGAAAGCAACGGCAGAAGCTCGTCGTGAAGGCAACAGCGGCTCTGACACGCACACATCCAAGGGCCAACAAGGCCTTCTGGCTTCTTTATTGCGCTGGACACAACAACGGGCGCCCTGCCTTTCGTCCCAGACCCTCAGCCCCTCCCGACGGGGCCAAGCCACCTTCCTCCACGCAGGCAGGCTGTGAGGGGCAGGAGCTGCCTCCGACCCTTAGGGGTTAAGGAGGGGTGCCCGGGGAACAGGGCCGGCCCGAGGCTGCCCTCACCAGCGTCCATGTTAGCAGGAACAGGGCCCGGGCGGTCGTCCATCTCTTCTTGTTCCTGGGGTCCGGGCGGGCCACCTCAGAGCCCTGCACCCCTACCTCAACCCCTAAGGCCGTTCGAGCAGCGCATGGACGACAGCAGCGATGTAGGGGAGGCCCCTTCCGGGGGCCCCCTCCTCTTCCAGGATGTGATGTGGCTGGCACAGGGCCTCCTGGGGGGAGGGGCCCAGGTAAGTTACTCCTTGTCACTTTCCCAACTCAGCTTCCCTGCCCTTGGCAGAGGAAGGGCATCCAAGAACAAAGTCCCTAAAGAAGCCTGGGCAGAGGGGCAGAGAGGCTGGCCCTCCAAGGGGTAGGGGGGCAAAGGCTAGAGGCATCCTGGACACACACTGTGGGCCCACAGCTCGTGGACAAATGAGATACAAGGAAGCTGCCGGCAGCTAAGAGAGGAGTGATGACACAGGGGCCACTGCTCAGGGGAGAGGCCTGTCATTTCCAGAGGGAAATGCTGGGGCAGGGCAGCACCTGAGGGCACACCAGGAGTGGCCTGGCCACAGCAGGAGCAGACACATACACACACACACACACATACACAGAGGCAGCCACAGTCTGTACAGTTTATACACAGAGGCAGGGGCCCAAGCTGGGCCCTGCATCTCCTACAAATATAGAGTTCTCTCTACAAAATATAGATAATTTAGCCCCCCAGTAGCCAGGAGGGGTTGGGAGGGAGGGAGGGAACAACATGGAAAGGGAAGATTCAAGCTCCTGCCCAATCTGGGGGAACAGAGGAGGGCAGGGGCAGAAGGCTCCAAGGCACCGTCAGCAGTGATGGGGGGGGGGGGCACAGTGAGGGGCTACAGGAGGGTGGCCAGAGGCTGGGGACCCAGGGTCTGGGGGCACCAGAGTGGGGCCTCTGAGGTCACTATCTGGAGGAAGGGGTAAGCTAGTGTCTTTGGTAGGGGCCGAAGGCACCACTGGTGAGGTGAGGGGCAACTGAGTGGGACTTTTATAAATAGAACCAGGGCCAGGGCCAGAGGAGGAGTGACTTGGGGCCCTAGAGACCTAAGAGCCGAGTGTAGACGACACAGAGCAGCAGCATGAGGGCCACGTAGAAGAGGACGAAGCCGCCCAGACCAGAGGGGGGCCAGAGGGGTGGGGGGGCACTGCCCTCTACCCACTGCACAGCCTCCAGTGTGGTTCGCAGCCCTTGGGCAGTGCCCTGGAGGAGATCCGAGGGCGAGCACAGGTCAGCCTGGGAAGGGAGAGTAGGACAAATGGACAAGGACAGATGACAAGACATCAGCAGCAGCAACAAGGCAACCCCCACCCCTCCCCTCACATGCCTGGACCAGAACCTCCAGCATGCGAACGTGCAGGGAAGGGAGCATGCAGGGTGGGCGGGAGGGTGTGCTTCCTGCGGGGGAGGAGACACCCCTGCGAGCAGAACCCCACCACCCACACCGACTGCTCAGCTGAGCCCTGGTCTAGCCACTGTTTACAACAGAGACCAGCTCCTGGCTCCTGAACCACATCCCTCACCCCAACTTCCATACCTCAGGTACCCCCATTTTTCGACAGGCTTCTAAGAAGCTCTCCACATTCTTCCGAGACTTGAGGACACTGAGTTTTGGCTGGAGGGGAAGGAGATAAGAGGATCAGGGAGATGCCACAAAAGTCTCCTGCCCCATGCCCTATTTCCTCCCTTAGCCCAACTGACCACAGCAGGTGAGGGCACATGGATGAAGGGCACAGACCGGGGCCGGAGCTGGTTGACCAGCTGGCACAGAATGACCCCACTTGCCAGAGCTTCTGCCAGGTCCTCAGGCAGGGGCCGCTGCAGCCGGGACTCAAGGACCTGGGGGTAAGGGGAACTTGGGGTTAGCTCAGAGGTCTGCCCTACCTTGCCAGCCTCAGGGGAAGTACTGGGATGGGGGAGGGCAAGCGGGTATCAAGGGAGGCCTGAGTTCCAAGGACAGGGAACTCAAGGAGGAGCCATGCAGATCCTTCTTCTTACCTGGCGCAGTTGGGCCATTAATTCCTTCTCATCCAGAACCTGGGGGGACTGCCGAGGTCTCGGGACAGAGTCTGGTGAGGAAGGGCCTAGGCAAAGAAAGAGGGCATGTGGGCTGTCTCCATACTCCAGTGTCAACTTTGTAGTTGGGTCCTGCTGGTCTGGCACCTATCTCTACGTCTCTGCTCGTGGGGTTTTCAACACAAAAGGACAATAAACCCAGAGACCTCTGAGGCCAGAAGCAGTGACAAAAGCCTGGTGAGCCTCTGTTGACCCACCTGAGCTGGTCTGAGAGGAAGAACGGAAGAGGAAGCTGTTTGGTCGCTGAATGGAGCCAAGTGGCCGGGGTACAGGTGGTGTTGCTAGAGCCAGGTAACAGGGAAAGTGAGAGAGACATCCCTCAGTGTCCCACTTTCCCTCAAGCCACCAGGTCCCAACCAATCCCTCAACTACACGGGGCCCCACCTCTTTCCAAAGTCTCTGTCCCACCTGGTCCTGCTAGAGGAAGGGGCTCCTGGGTGGTGGGGGCAGAGACAGGGGCTCCCTGCCCCCCTGCAGGTCCAGGTTGGGTGGCACTAGACTTAAGTGCACCACTGAGGAGAGAGACAGAAAGGGAATTATGTGGGATGGTCAAGAGGAGGGTGAGCAGGGAACAGACTGGGAGGAGACATACTTCTTTGTGGCCTGAGTAGACAGGGCAGGAGCACCTCCCCCAGGGGTCCTGATCCCCAGCTTCAGAAAACTAGAAAGAGAAGAAGGGATGTGGAATTATCAGGACCAGGGGAACATCAACCCTGAGGGGCAGAGCAGGCAGGAGCCACCCAGAGTGGCTCTAAGAGGGGGTGTGCCCAGCTCCAGAAGCATTCACTTCCAGGGCAACAGTCCCAGCCCTGACCCTGTGCCCATACCTATCCTTGTGCCCATAGCTGTCCTTCCTGAGGACCCCCCACACTCCACTCTGCTGCTGCTGCTGCTGCTGCCGCCGCTCCCGTTCCTGCCACAACTGCAGGGTATCTGGACGACGACGCTCCTCTCCTGCTGGCTCCTCCCGCCTGATGGGGAAATACAGGACCAGAGAAGTAGACCCAGGGGGAAGGAGAGCAGAGTCAGGGAGGTGGGGCAAGAGGGAGGAGGTGTCAGTTCAGGTGGCTGTGCGCTACCTGCTGCTTGGTGCCCGCTCCCTGTCCCCTGCCACAGGGCTTAATTCTGGTGGCTGCTGCTCCTGAGGAAGGGATGGCAGAGGTGTCAAGGGAGTACCTGTTCCCCCAAGCCTCCACTATCCCGCCAGCTCACCCGGCTCCTGGCGGAAGGCCATGGGCTGGGCCCTCACCTCAGCAGCACCTCGCTCTTCATCCTCCCCAAGGCCATGGCTGTCAATGAAGTCAATTTGCTCAGCGTCTCCGTCAGCTGGAGGGGCCAAGGGCATGTCAGCTAGCAGAAGGGGGTGCCTTCAGGCCCTCACCCAGGCCCCTGGCTTCCTGGCCCCCGACTCTACTACTCACCTGAACCATCCTCCCTCTGTTCCCTGGGCCCCCGAGGCTCCCGGGCCAGCTCCGAGATCCTGAATGACAACTCTGAAAACTCATCTGTTGACTGTAAAGACAGAGATGCAGACTGATCCTCGGCAGTGCTGGGAGTCCTGGGTGGGGGGCACCACGTGGGACCAAAACTGGGGCCTGCTACAGAGCCAGCCCTTCCCTGGGACACTTGGGATAGGGAAAGACAAGGAGTTCTCACTCTGAAGTTGAGGTGCCCAGCACAGGGTTCCAGGCTCACAGGTTCTCTAATGGGGCTGAATACCCCCAATCGCCCCTGGAAAGGAGGTCCTTACCTCATTTCCAGACCACCTCTTGCTGCCGCTGTCAACACTGTGGAAACCTGAGTCCAGCCCACCATCGTACCGACGTCCCGGAAATAAATCCTCAGCAGGGCTAGGGTCAACCAAGGAAATATGGTCAGCTCCATATTGGCAGCAACCCTTTCCTCCTCACCCCAGAAGCCATGGGGGCCCTGGGACGAGGAAGGGGCATCAAACTCCAAATAGCCTTTCCTTCTCATTTGGACTTACCAGGGACTGAAACTTGGGGGGCGGGAAGGAGCCAGGTCCCCCAGCGCAGACCCCCCACGCCGCCCAGCCTCTATTGACAAGAACTTGAAGATATGAAGTTTCCCCTTCAGGCAGATCTGAGTATGAAGAAGCACATTGAGGGGGGAGGGTTATGGATGGCTCCCCAGATCCTACTTGGCTGCCAAAGGGACCCAGCCCCCATTCCTACTCACTCTCCTTACCCCATGGCCCACCCCTCACCTGGGCAGGGGGACTTTGCAGGGGGTTGCTGTCCAACAGAATGACCTGCAGGTGTCTGAGGCGGCAGAAGGAGACTGGGATGCGGGAGACACGGTTACAGGAGAAATCCAGGCGGACAAGAGGAAGGTCCCCCAGCTCTGGGGGGGTATGGTTGAGAGAAGAGTTAGGACTGTGCCCAAAGATGGGCACTGGTCTCCTATGCCCTCTGCACCAGCACACCAGGGCCCTAGCTGGCTCAGGTCACCCTTAAGAACAGCCTTCCCGGGGTCATGGTGGCTCAGCAGGCAAGAATGCTTGCCTGCCATGCCAGAGGACCCAGGTTCGATTCCCGGTGCCTGCCCATGTAAAAAAAAAAAAAAAAGAACAGCCTTCCCTCCTCCTCTTCCTCTCAAATTTGTTCCACTTTTCATTCCTTGCCTCCCTCTATAGGCAGATCCAGACCTTAGCTCCAGCCTGTCTGTGGGTGCTTCCCAGCCTTGGCTCCTCACTTGCCTACTGTGTACATCAATCAAGCTTCTTTCTTTAGTGACTGTCACAAGACAAGGTTTTGGTACCCCATGGTTCCAAAACCTTCAGTGATTTGCAGACAGGGCAGCTGGGATTGAGTGGGCTGTGCCCAGTCAAGAGGGGGCTGAAATGCTATCTGCACTTTCCTAGCCAAGCCCTGCACCCTGGGTGAGGCTGTGCTTGCCCAGAGAAGGGGCACCCTTCTCTAATTCTCCAACAGGCACAGTATGGATTGGTGGTAGCCTCAGACACACAAGAAAATCTGTTCTCTTGACCAGCCTAGTCAAGGCTTCAGATCTGGTTCAGCCCATCTATCCACGGCACTGCCCTTGTCCTCCCCACCCCCCAGCAGACAATTATCCAGTCTCTCAGCTTCTGGGCCTTTCCACATGCTGTTTGTTCAGCTGGAAGGACTTCAGTTTTTTGCCCACATATCTTTCAAGGCTCAGCTGAAGGGTTACGCTCCTCCATGAATCTCTCCAGATACCTCAAGTTGGAACCCACTGCTCCTTCCTCTGTGTACCCAGGGCATTTTGCTTGGGTTTGTTTTACAGCCCAGAAAGAACCCTTATCAAATGTTTATTTGTACCCCTACTGATTTGGAAAGAGGAAAAGAGGGTAAATGCAGAAATGGGTAGGGGCCAGAGAAAACTAGGCCTGATTCCCCATTCTTGTTCTTCAAAACCAAGTTCACACTCTTTAGCATGACAGGGCCCTTCCTGCCCTAGCCCTGGCTTGCCTTTTTTAACTGCATCTAATGACCACAATCACTGACCACCTCTATACTTTGCACATGTGTTCCTCTGCCTGGGATGCAGACAGATACCTGGGTAAAGTCTTCCCCAAGCTCCCCAAGTAGAACTGAGCACTGCCCCCCTCCCATCTAGCTCCCCAGCATCCTACCCTAGCACCTCCCTTACTGTTCTCTGTCTCTCCTTCCAATTAAGCCATTAAATTTTTAAGCCTTGGTCCCAGATCTGTTCATCTGCCGTGTCTACCTGGTCTCCACCTAAAACACGGGAAAAATAAGTAACAGCAAAAATGCTCGCTGAACAAAAAGAAGTGAGGCACCCAGAGGCTGATGTGCCCACAGTTAGCTCATTCACATGGGGCTGCTTGGGCTCCAGCAATGCCCACTGATCCAGAATCTCTGGGGAGGAGGCTTAGTCACCTGTCGCTGCTGGGATGAGCAGTGACGACCTTTAAGTCCCCTTCCAACCTTGAGATCCTACACAATGCAGATGCATTTACCTAATTCCCTTTTGGGGCCTATTTCCACATTTAAAAAATAGAGCTAATAATCCATGTTTTGCCAACTTCAGAGAGTTGCTGGTCAAAATCAATTAAAATAATTTATAGAATATTTATATTCTACAAAACCCTGGGCAAATATGGCATGATTCTTCCATGAAGAGTCCTTGATTTTGACTTCTGTAAGGTAGACACACACACATACATACACACCACCCAGTTCTTCATTTTCCTCACCATCAGGCAGGGTGCTGAGCTGGTTCCTCCGAACATTGAGGTCCCGCAGGGAAGTGAGGCTACACAGCTCTGCCGGGAGGGACTGCAGCTCATTGCTGCTCACATCCTGGAATCAGGCAAGAAGTGGGGAAGGAGCAAGGAGCCCAGCAACATTAGAGCCTGCCCTCCTGTCTCTGCCACCAGCCTTTTGTCCAAGCCCTTCCCCTAAAGCTCCCCAGAGCCATCTTACTTCCCTCCAAAAGGTCCCTAGTTCCTGGGGGACCCTCCCCCCCACTGTACCCATCCTCACAAGCTGTCGTAGGCTTCCCAAGGCTCTGATGTCGGGAGGCAGTGCTCCCAGTTTGTTGTTGCTGACGATGAGCACCCGCAGGGGTAGCTGGCAGATGTAGGGTGGCAGCGATGAAAGCTGGTTTCGGCTGAGGAAAGAGAAAGGTGAGGTTCACTCCGCAAGCATGTGTGTCAGCACTGTGCTACTCTGAGGGCCAGAAGGGTCATTCAGGATCTGTGCATTGGCACTTGAGGCTGAGGACAAGATCCCCACTCTGCCTAACCCCACCCCTCCTACCTGAGATTGAGGTAGGTGAGGGCTGTGAGATTCCCCAAGGCTGGGTTCAGGCACCTCAGGCAGTTGTGGTAGAGGCTCAGGCCCTCCAGGGACACCAGCTGGCAAGCTGCCTCGGGCACCTCTGGGAACCGGTTCCGAGACAGGTCTAGGGAAAGCAGTTGTCAGGAGAGAGCTGTGGAAGGGCCCAACCCTGGACAGCAGGACCATGGGCTTCCCCAGAACCAGTTACTCAGCCCTGTACCCTCCCAATAGACCTGAAGAATCAGGCCCCAAATCTTGGGCTTCCTGGGGAGATAACAAAGCCTTCCGCAAACTGGAGGGCATTCCAAGCACGGTCAGATGGCAAACGGTTACTAGGTTGGAGAACCCAGACTTGGGAGAATGAACCTTGAACACTGTCCTCAAAACACGAATGAAGAACTATCCTGGAAAGGTGGATGGATTCAGTAACTCTTGTGGATCCTGCTATTCTGAGATGCCAAAAGGTGGTGGTAGGAAAGGGTTGATGCTCAAGAGAAAATAGCAAGTAGTGGTCTGGAGGGTTCCAGAGGAGAATACAGAAAACCTCTGGGAGAGAACCCATTCTTCCTCAGGGGCTCTCCCAACCTCAGCCTGTTTTCAACAGTGAGCCATGAGGAGAAAACCAAGGACCACTGTATCCTGGTGCTAGAGATAAAGTAAGGTTCCTGATATGGGACTACAGCTTTTTGCCAGCCCCTAGGACCAACAAACCTGGCCCAAGGGACTGTGAAGTTATAGATTCCCAAAGACCAGGAGGAAAAGGGCAAGAAGACCAAGCTGGAGATGAGAGCCTGGAGTCCTCAGGTCCATCCCAGCTGGGCAGCCCCTCCCCCAGGGGAGACCGCCTTCCCACCATCTTCCAGGCTCCACTGGCTTTCCTCTACTTCCTCTCATACTGACCCAGACTTTAAGAGATCAGCTACTTTGCCTCTGTCTTGGGCATAAGTGAGAAATCAATAGACTGGAGAGATGGGTAGAGTTTGTTACCATCCCCTTATCTCAGCAGTGGCTTCTACTCCAATGCAAGGAGTTGGACGCTGGGTTTCCCTCCAGTATGGAGACACTAACTTCTTGTACCCCTAGTAGCCTGCGTTTATGTTTCCTTTGCTCAACATGTTGGGAGGGGCCCAGGCCTGCTAGGGAAAGTCCCAGACAGCAGAACTTGGGTGAGCTTCTTAGAAGTCCTTCCCCACGGAGGGGCGAGCAAAAAGCTGAGGGGAGGAGAGCTGGGGTATATCCTTCAAGGAAATGAGTCTTGTGACAGGAAATGAAGTAGAAGCAATCTATCAGGTTCTCTCTCTGGTGGACCCCCATGTCTGCAAGGGTAAATAATAGCCTGACGCCCCAGAAGGCATTCTCTCTCCCTCTCTGCCCCCAATTCTGGTGTATATAGATAGGAGATCTGTCACAGGAGAAGACAGTTCCGGAGAGGGTGGGAGGATGGAACCTGGTGCTCCCACCCTCATCCTCCACCTACCTGCTTCTCTACATCCATAAATGTGGATGAAGGGGTGGAGAACTAGTTATGACAGGGTAAGCAGGTGGCAGGGTGCAAGAGCCAGGAGCGGAAAGGAGGCCAGGCTGGAGGAGGCAGGGTACAGGAGGCACAGGATGTGGTCTGTGAGAGAATGAGCTATACTTCTCCTTTGCCAGAGTGGCCCCTCCCCCCCCACACCCTTCAGGATTCTTCCTACTAGCAGGCCCCAGGAAATAGAGTCCAAAGGCCACAGGAACCTGAGCCACAGGAGACATGCTAGGGAAGAAACTGGTTCAGAAAGAACCAGGAAAGTAGGAGGAAAGGGTTTGAAATGATTCAGGCAGCAGAGTGATGAAGTCGAGTCTGAATTGGGGGGCAAGGAGGTGTGGAGGGCAGGGTATGGGTAATACTGTGTTTCTGTCACTTCCCCTTTCTACCCCAAACTACAAGCACCCTTTTTGGGGAGAAGGGACAGAGAAGAGAATTCTGCACAAGATGAACCCCACCCACCCACCCAAGAACCTGGGCCCTGAAAGGACTGGGGATTCCTGCATGGTCAGTTGGACAGAAAGGGGTTTTCAGGAAGCTGGGATTTTCCCACTCTACCATCCAAGCTTACACACAAGAGAAATGGCTGCACCCTGAGCAAGAATGCTGGGAAAAGAGAAGGGAGGGGATAGATGCTGAAGGAGGGACTGCAGAGTTCTTGTTAGCTTTCCCCATGTGTCCACTGACAGAGGCAGAGCCCTAAGGAAGTAAAGACTAACATTTGGTCTTTGTCAAAAAACAAGCAAGGCGGGAGAACAGACAGGGAATGTCACACAGCTGCTGAGGTCAATCTGGAGCTGGGGGAAAGGGGGGAAGACCAAGAGGGCCAGGGATGACTCCTGGGGCTCTCCCATTCCCTGAACTCACTCACTGCACAGTGGGTAAGTTAGTTTACCCAACAACCCAAGAAAAAACAGAGAGGTTTAAGCTGGTTCTCCCCAGAAGAGTAGGGGAAAGAGCATCTGCAGGAAAGCGGACACCTGTTTGGACAGCAAAGCACTCCCAGGGCAGTGTCATCAGGATGCCACTCTTTCATTCAGCCCCATGCCTGCCACCCTTGAAGATGAGAGGCAGTGGCTTCCTCACATCCAGGGCTGGGCTGGGGTGGGGTTGGGGAATGCAGTCCCGCTCCCATCCCCCTACCCCGGCTGCCAGCCCTAAGTCATAGGCTGCTTCAGGAGCAGCTGAGACCAGACTGGACTCACCTGTCCTAGTAGAGTCCCCACCCCCCCCATCAGCAGACACCAGAGTGGAGGAAGCATGCTTAGAGGGATCCCGTGGGTAGGGGAGTGGAAAGACTGTCTCCGGTTTCCCATCACTCCCAGCTGGGAGATAAGACTTCCTTTCTTCCAGCAACAGTCTCAAGCCCCTCCCTCTAGGGAAAGCAGAAACTGGAATGGAATTCCAGGGTCTCTATGAGGTCACAGGCCCCACAGTGACCTCACACACACAGGAGTCGTCGTCGATCTGAGATGAAGGGATCAGGGATACTAGGAAGAAGAGCCCAGGGAGAAAAGAGTTGGGGGAGGTAGGGTATTTACTTCTTTGCCCTGGGCGGGCAGGGTGAGGGTGGGGAGGGGCTGGAACCTTAGGGGCGGGGCTACAGAAAAGTGAGCAGAAACCTCAGCTGGTTTCCCCGTGGGAAAAGGGGGTGGCGTGGGGCTGCTCGGACCGCGGTGCCCGGCGGCGTGGGGGGTGGGGGGAGTCGCAGACCCGTAGGAGGGAGTGAAGGGCAGGGCTAGAGGAGCCCGTGAGGGCTGCTTTACATGGACCGGTCAGAAGTGTGGCGCCTGAGGTCATGCAGATGAGCCAAGCAGGTGAGGGGCGGGTCCAGCCTCCAGGTGCGCAGATATGCAAATAAACAGAAGCGGGGTCTCAAAGAGAAGCGGGGCAGCAGGTGCCAAAGAGCAGCGCCCTCACTGCTTGGAGGGTCTTGGGGCCAGGAGTGGTGGTGGCTGGCGAAGGCAGAGAGGGAGGGTCGAGCCCGACGGCCAGGTGACGGGGCGGGGCTATGCAAACGAGGCCGGGCCGGAGACCCGCGCGCGCTCACCGGCCTGGGTGATGTCTGACAGGTCGTAGCTGCGGGCCGCGCCCCGGGGAAACTGCTTCAGACGCCGGTTGGACAGGTTCAGGGTCCCGGTGGCCACGGCCTCCTCTAGGGCCCGCTCTGCGCTGCGGCTCCCGGGCAGTCCCGGAGGGCCCGGAACGGAGGTTGTTGCAGCCGCCTCCTCGCCCCCGGCGGCAAGTGGGGCCGCTACCGCCGCCGCCATCCGCTCCCGGCGGCTCTCGCTGCCTGACTGACGGGACCGGCCGTCCCCCCGCGCCCTTCCCCCTCCTCGGGGCCGCCGTAGTCGCTTCCAAGGGGAGGAAGCCGGCTCAGGAGCCCGGTGGACCAATCACGGCCGCGAGACGGGTCGGGAGCCGCTAATCAGAACCCGCGGGAGGGGGGGGCGGGGACTCGGGCGCCGGAGCGAGGCGAGGGAAGGGGAGGGGTAGGAGAACGGAGGGCTCGCCAGCCGCCGACACTGAGGGCCGTCCCGCCCTGCGCAGCCGCATCCAATCACAATGCTTAGAGTTGGAGGTGGAGCCAATCAGGTCCGACCAGGAGGCGGGGACGCCGGCGCTCGACTAGAAGGGCTAGAGGCTGAGACATCACACGCTGGGTGCGTCCGTTCCTCGTCCAACGGTGACCAATCGCCAGACAGATACAGGCGAGTGACTGTCAAGAAGGCCAATTAGATTCTCCGGAGGGAACCTGGCCTCATTCCCTGAGGGACGGCTCTACCTACCAATAGCATGGGCGAGAAGGCGGTCCATTCGCTAAGAAGGAGGCGGGTGAGCTAGAACTTTGAGACTGAGGTAAAGAATGGGAGCGCGGCGCGCCCGGGCCAGCTCGGAGCGGTGCAGGTGCCCGGGAGCGAGCCGAGCCAGCGCGCGGGGGGGAGGTTGTGGCCGCAGCAGGGACCGCGGTGGCCGTGCCCGGCTGCGAGGGACGCCCGGCCGGTGGAGAGCGGAGGGGAGATGGGCAAAGCCCCGACGGGGCTCCTGGTTCGCTGCGGGGAGACGTGGCTCGGGGGGCGAGCGTCCGGAAAGGCCCTCCTTTGACCGATGAGGAAACGGGCGCGGAGGGGAGTCGGTGGGTCAGGCAGAGGCAGGGGCCTGGACCCCGACCCACGGCCCTTTCCCACTCCATCAGCTTCCCCAGGGGGCTTTTTCCACTCGCCACATCCTGTTGGCCTCCCGAGGTGAGATAAAGTGGAGAAAGAAGACCCAGATACAAGAGGAGGCCGAACAGGCTTTTTCTGTTCACTGCGTCCTCAAACTGTTTGTTCCACATAACATGTTCAGAGGTGCCTACCCACAAATATCTGAAGTTTCTTTCTCCTAGGTCACATCCCAGACGTGGATGTTCCTGAGTGTTTGTTAAATTATTAAAAGGTCATCCTGGGAATCCCAACCTAGCTGTTGATAGTCACCATAAAAAAGGGGGTTGGGGTGGTTGACGCAGCCAGACGTGAATGATTCTGCAGTACTGTGCAGCCTAGGGCTGGTTGTCCAGCGGAACTGGATTCCATTGAGCCCCGGGGGAAGAGACAGCTGTTCTTTCGGCTTATTGGCACAGGGCTTCTGTCCCCAGCTTTACAGAGGCGGCCCTGACACCTGCTCATTCTTATAAATTACACATATTTCCCCCTGCACTCCCCCGTACAGTAGGTTGGTAGCTTGGGCTCTGGGAGATGTTCTAAGCTTCCAAAGGAAGAAGGTCAATCTATCCTTTTCTCCCACCTTAGCAGGCTGCCCTTCACACATGCAGTGGTGTTACTGTCCCAGGGAAACAGTTAGCTTTCAGATGGGATTTTCAGAAGACTGCAGGAGTTTGGGCTGCCAGTTTTCCACCTCCACCTGGTGCATGCTTGTGTGAGCTCGGTGGTCCTTAGCAAGGTCACCTGCTTTGCCTCTTGCCTGTCAGGCTGAGTTTATACTTTTTTTGAGTTTATACTCAAGCTACAAATCCCCTTGGGGCCCTCTTCTTCCGGTATATGAAGAATTCACCAGTGTTTCTACAGAGTCAGTGCTGAAAGGGGTTCAAGTGGAAAGCCTCCTATTATTCCACCAAAGAAAAACATCATCAACCAGTGTTCACACTTTATTTCTCCTGTAAAATGCCTAATCCACGAGCCATTGGGTGGCGAGAGCTAAGCTGGAGCTCAGGAGCTGTCTTGGGCCAGGTTAGGGAAAATAGGTCATAGGCAAGACAATGAGGTCACAGAGACATCTGTCTTCCCCTGACTCCATAGGGGGAGGGGCCTAGGAGGCAGAGGGGCCCCAGAAATACCCCAAACCCAGGCAGGAGACATGGTGTGGGAAAGACAACAGGGACGGGGCCCAGGGAGCCAAGTAAAGGGGTCTAAGGGGCCTGGAGAGATGAGGGCAGGAACAGGGAGAGGGCAGTCAGGATGGTGAGGAGACGCCAGAGAAAGAAGATGCAAAAATTCACCAGGCTGTACAGATGGGAGGAGGGACTCAGGGTGAAAGGGGGCAGGCAAGGGAAGGGCAGGGACATTGCAGCAGGCAACCAGGGGAAGAGTTCTTTGGAGAAGCTAAGACAAGGCACAAGACAGATGGGGAGGACCTGGAGAGAAAGAGATGGGAAGATTTGATGGCACAGAGGTAGAAGTCAGTTCTGAGCCCCCAAATAGGAATTAGTGACAGACATGCTGACAGAGGGAGAAAAGAGGTATGACCTCATGGAATCCCTGTGTTCCCCCTTCTCCTTGGGTAGGTGAAGCGGAGCTGCCCTTCCTGTGGCCCAGAGCCTGGGGGTGAAGAAAAGAAGGGGAGAGGGAATCCTATTTCTATTCAGTTGTTCCCCCCAGAGTTGGTGAGTCCTTGGGGAGAGGTATTGAGAATAAAGGACTGGCGCCAGATCACTGACAAGGTGCCAATGAATCCTACTTTCTCCCTCCTGCCCCCCAGGTGGAGCATATCATCTCATTCCTCCCAGTCAGAGATGTAGTCGCCCTAGGCCAGACCTGCCGCTACTTCCACGAAGTGTGTGATGCTGAGGGCGTATGGAGACGCATCTGTCGCAGGCTCCGTCCCCGTCAACGAGGGCAGGGATCTGGGGTCCGGCCCTGGAAGAGAGCTGCCATTCTTAACTGTACACCTTCCCCACAACCTCCAGTCCTACTTGTTTCTGTCCTACCTTATTCTGAGATCCTTCCTGCTCTAAAAAGTTGCCTGATAACCTCAGCACTCCCTGCCGACCTCCAAACGCCCTTTTCTCTGGAAGAACTTCTTAGATTCAAACATGCTCCATTAAGCGCTTCCTTGAAGTCTCTAGAGCCACCCTCTGAGAGAAGCCCCATTACTGTTGCCCCGGTTCAGTCTCCCTTCATATACAAACTGTTATCCAAATCATGCCCAAGAGACACTCCCACTCCCACCTGTCACTGTTAACATTTTGGCCAGATCTCAGTTGTGGAGGCAGTCCTGTGCATTGTATGTTGTTTAGTAACATCCCTGGCTTCCAGTCACTGGATGCTGGTAGCAACAACTAAATGTCCCCTGAGGAACAGCATCACCCCCAAGTAGAGAACCATGCTCCAAACTCTGCTCCCAGGGAGCCCCTATCCCGTCCTTTGTCTCATGCACTAGAAGATTAGGGGGAGAAGATTGGCTTCTAGATAGCAGATCAAGAGCTTGGTGTGAAGGAGGGTTACAAGCCTTTCTCATTCCTCTTTACTCCTCTTTCTGCCCCTTTTCTATGTATTTATTCTTACATTTCCTTTAATGTCTCTGATGCAAGGTTGAACCAAAAAAGTGCTGGCTTAGATGCACCCTGGGCTGAGATGGGGCCAAGAACTAAAGTTCAGACATGGGGAATAATTGAGGAAATCTATAAGCTTCCCTTAGCTCCATTGGAAAGTGTCCATCTCCAGTCCTGGGGTTGGGGAGGAGCTAAATACCTGGGTGTCTGCAAAGTCTAGTTTGCCCAAGCTCTGACTCAAGTCCATGTCACACCACTCCTGGAACCTTGTGTCTCTTTTCCTCCTCCAGACACAAAGGGCCTGTATTTCCAGGCATTTGGAGGCCGTCGCCGCTGTCTCAGCAAGAGCGTGGCCCCCCTACTAGCCCATGGCTACCGCCGCTTCTTGCCCACAAAGGACCACATCTTCATTCTCGACTATGCCGGCACCCTCTTTTTCCTCAAAAATGCCCTGGTCTCATCCACCCTTGGCCAGATCCAGTGGAAGCGGGCCTGCCGCTATCTTGTGTTATGTCGGGGAGCCAAGGACGTGAGTAGCGGAGCCCTGGCAGCTGAGAACCCACCCCTTCTCCAGGGAACCAGGGTCCATACCAGTTGGGCGTTCCCCTCAGGATGTCTGCCCTCCCATACCAGCAACCTGAAAATAAGTCCTCATTTCCCATCCCTGGACCCTGTATCTCATCTCCCCACCCCAGGATCCAATAGGCCCGGCCTCATCCCACTCCAAGGTATGAGGTCCCAGACACCCACATCTTTTCCCACAGTTTGCCTCAGACCCAAGATGCGACACAATTTACCGTAAATACCTCTACGTGCTGGCCACTCGGGAGCAGGCGGGAGTGGTAGGTACCACCAGCAGCCAGGTCTGTGACTGCGTTGAGGTCTACCTGCAGTCCAGTGGCCAGCGTGTCTTCAAGATGACGTTCCACCACTCCATGAGCTTCAAACAGATTGTGCTGGTTGGTCAGGAGACCCAGCGGGCTCTACTGCTCCTCACAGGTGTGGCCTAAAGCAGTGGTTTTCAAGTGGTTTCCTGCAGCTGTTTCAGGGCCTGCTGCAGGGGACGAGGATGGGGAGGGAGGCCTCTCAGACAGGGCTCTGTGCACTGCCTCATCCTGGTCTCATATCAAATAGCTCTGCTTTGATCTGTCTCCTGGTCTAGAATTCTGTGTAATATTTCATACAAATAAAGGGCTCCGCTGCAAAAAAAAAAAAAAAAAAAAAGGTTGGAAACTACTGCTCTAGCGATTACCTGATTTTTAAAATTGTAATCTCCTCAGTCTCCATGCCAGGGACCTCACTTTATATCCCAAACTGTTTTCCACTATCCCTGAGGGCCCCTAACCTTGACCACGCCCCCAGTCTGATACCCTCTGGACTTCTCAATGCCAGGAAGGGCCCGAAATCTCCAAAGCATCGTTCTTCCCAATGCTCGGGTTAGATTCTTCCAAATCTGACTGCTTGGTTGGTGTAAAGGGCGAGAGTCTCGGGGACCTGAGGTCACTGTTGCCTTATTTCATCTCGACCCTTTCTCTTCCAGCCCTACAGTAAATGTTTCATCCCATAGGGCTTAGGGAGTATTTTGGGAAGGTAGCATGGCTATTGGAAGGTCCCCTTCCCCGTATAATTATGACCTCCCTCTCCCAGAGGAAGGAAAAATCTACTCTTTGGTGGTGAATGAAACCCAGCTGGACCATCCCCGTTCCTACACAGTACAACTAGCCCTGAGGAAAGTGTCCCATTGCCTGCCACACCTGCGCGTGGCCTGCATGGCTTCCAACCAGAGCAGTACACTCTATATCACAGGTAAGAGCCACCTGGCTTCCTCTCAAGACCCAGCCTTGAACAGACCCCTCACCCCAGTTGCCAACAGCCCCTGTTCCTGTTGTGTAAAAAGATGGGTTCGGCTTCCCAGACATAGCTTTACATTTTTGGTGGGTGTGAAGCTCCCTGAATCGTTCAGCTTTCCTCTCATGTGGGGCCTTATTACTAAGAAATGGGTGCCCAAAGCTGCTGAGCTGAGGGCCTGACCCCCCAGACCAGGGGGGAGTGTATTTTGAGGTACATACCCCAGGGGTGTATCGTGATCTGTTTGGGACCCTTCAAGCCTTTGACCCCCTGGATCAGCAGATGCCGCTTGCTCTTTCATTGCCTGCCAAGGTAGGATCCTGGAGGGACAGGGTAGAACAAACGGGAGGGGGCTTTAGGGATTGGAAGGTGCTAAGGGTCTGAATAGGCAGGAATCAAATGATTGATCGGGGAGGGGTAAGGCAGAGGGCATGTTTGCAAGCAATCAGCTAGGGGTGCTAGGTTGGGAGATTCAGGAGCTCAGAGTTCCTCTGTCTCATCTCCTAGATCCTATTTTGTGCTCTTGGCTATAATCACCTTGGCCTGGTAGATGAATTTGGCCGAATCTTCATGCAGGGAAATAACAGATATGGGCAGCTTGGAACAGGGGACAAAATGGATCGAGGGGAACCCACTCAGGTGAGACTATTTCCCAGCAACTCTCATCTTGACACCCACCCACCCGCTTCCTGCAATTCCCTAACTTCTGGATTTCTCCACTTTTCCAGTTTCCTCGGACTCCACTTCCACCTCTCTAGGACAGTTAAGCCAATCAGTAGTAATGGCTGTGTCACTGCTGCCTGTCTTTCCAGGGCGGGAACAAGTCACTGCCATTCCCCACAGTGCACTCTTTACCTGCAGCAGGAATTTAGTGAAGGTGGGAGAGCTGGGTGGGATGGAGTAAACAGGAGGCGAGATATGGACTGGACCCTAGTGGGCAGACACGACTGAGATGGTGGTAAGAAAGGGGGTTCTTTGTAATTGGGATGGGAATGAAGCTCCCGTATACCTGGGACCATGGAAAAAGTGGCCTGACTAAGGTGAAGATGGAATCAGTGAGAAATTAGGTTGTATAGGTAGGTTGGCCCTGGGGCCAGGGAGGTTGGGGGTTAGTATAGATTTAAGAAAGAGTCGGGGGCCACGGTGGCTCAGCAGGTAAGAGTGCTTGCCTGCCATGCCCGAGGACCCGGGTTCGATTCCCGGTTGCTGCCCATGTAAAAAAAAAAAAAGAGTCGGTATGGGATCTGCAGGAGAAAGCAGCCCCCGTCGGGTGGCTGAGGACGCCACCTGGCAGCAGTGCACAGGAGACAGGCTGTGGGAGGGTTCCTGGAGGCTGCTGAGTGACAGCAGCTCTCAAGACAAGGGCCTGGGACCAGTACAGTGTCAGTGAGAATGGAAAGGAAAGGACGTAGGAGGTGTTTCATCAGAAGATGACCAGGCCCTGACTGCTGAATAGATGCAAAGGGGGAGAGGTATGACCAAGCTGGCTCTGGAAATAGATCCCTTGAAGAAAGACAGTATGCCAATGGATATGAGAACTGAAAAGGGTTGCTGGCTTGAGGAGAGAGGTCAAGTGTGAACTGGGACTCTTTGCAGTGATGGTAAAACACAGAAGTGCATATGTTTCACTGGCAATCGGATATCCCAAGTTGAAACAAAGTTGAAAGGACAACACTGGAGATAGAGGAGCAATTCCTAGGTAGTAGCCACCATTACAGGCAAAAGGAATGAAGAACTGTCCCTGAGATGAGTGGTAGGCCCCACAGATGCTGTATCCCAGAAGTCGTGGGAGCAGGATGTCTTCAGCAGGAGAGGTGGTTCATGGTGGCAGTGATAATGTAGGCATAGATTTACCTACATAGGAAGATGAGATGTTCATACCATATTTCTAGGTGAAAAAGCTTTATGAAATGATTTACACAATACAATCCCATTTTTGTTTAAAAATGTTATGATCGACATGAATATTGGCATAGGACATAGTGAAGAAGAATATCCAACAAGATGCTAATAGTAGGTGTTGTGATTTCCAGTGATTTTTTTAATTAAATTTTTGTTTGCCAATAGTTTATAGTTTTTCTATAATTTCCATGATTACTTACCTATGTTGTCAAAGCACCAACAATCTCAGCAGATTGAGCATATGGGACAGGCCGTGGGATCTGGCCGCTGGGAGGTCAGGTACTCTTGGAGAGAGCATGTCAGCCTAGAAGGAGTGAAGCCAGATTCTGAGCGAGCTCAGGAACGCCCAGAGGTGGTGAGGAACAAGAGCGGAGGCAACCCCTGACGGCCAGGGTGTCCAGTTCTGTTCTTTAGGACAGGTAGGAAGCAGCAGGAAGCAGGTGGAGACCCTTTTTTTTCAAAGTGGAGTGGACACTTTGGAAGATGGTGGTAAGACTAGTTAAAAATGTTATTGGGCAGGCCACGGTGGCTCAGCAGGCAAGAATGCTTGCCTGCCATGCCAGAGGACCCAGGTTCGTTTCCTGGTGCCTGCCCATGTGAAAAAAAAAAAAAAAAAGATGTTATTGAGGGAAAACTAGGTGGGAAAAAAGTCGTTCCTTGGGAGCTGACCTGGAATTCCACAGAGGGAGAGAGGTTTGAACCTTTGGAAAGAGGAAGGCTAATAATTCTTTTCCTTCCCTCTGAGGCCAGACGGTAAGATGAGAGGTCAGGTTCAGTGGGCACAGACATTTGTGGCAAGAATGAGGTACCTCTTTTCTGGGGAGTAAAGGCAAGCGACCACCAGAAGTAGTGGGCCCCAGGTGACCAGACTAGGAGCAGCAGGAGTACCAAGGAGGAGTCGACACTCAGCAGGGCAGATTTTCTGGGGATGTGTAGGGTCCGACTTCTTCCATCTCTAGTTTCTACCCTGCTCTGAACCCATCCAACCTTTGCTGATCTGGGCCCCCAGAGCCATGGTGTTCCCCCCTCAGGAACCCTGACCCTGTGTCCTCAGGTCAATTATCTTCAGCGCCCCATTGCCCTGTGGTGTGGCCTCAACCACTCCCTGGTGCTGAGCCAGGGCCCGGACTTCATCAAGGAGCTGCTGGGCTGTGGCTGTGGGGCTGGAGGCCGGCTCCCGGGCTGGCCTAAGGGGAGTGCCTCCTTCGTCAAGCTCCATGTCAAGGTCAGAGCAGGTTCAGGCCAGCGGGCAACCAGGGAGGGCAGAGTAATAGAGCAAGGTAACCCACAGGACTGTAGCTGGGACTCCTGTGGGGACCCGGGAGTTCCATTTCCCCAACGCCAACCCACCTCCCTTTCCTGCCACACACCCCAGTTCCTGGTTGTCTCTGACCTTACACAACTCCTGGGGCTCAGCCAGTGTCACCTCACTTGCCAGTTCAGGGCTGGTTTGAGTGGGAAGAACACAAGAGCCCTGATTAGACAGACTTCCTGGGATCCCCTGCAGTACAGGCCCCAGTCAGCCATGGCCCTTTCCTCTTCCAAGGTCCCTCTGTGTGCCTGCTCCCTCTGCTCCACCCGAGAGTGCCTCTACATGCTGTCCAGCCATGACATCGAGCACCATCCTGCCTATCGGGACCTGCCAGCCAGCAGGGTGCTGGGGACCCCCGAACCCAGCCTCGGGGCTGGAGTATCCCAGGACCCTGAGGGGGCGGCCCAGGCCTGTGAGGAGTACCTCAGCCAAATCCATAGTTGCCCCACGTTGCAGGACCGCATGGCAAAGATGAAGGAGATTGTGGGCTGGATGCCCCTGATGGCTGCACAGAAGGATTTCTTCTGGGAGGCCCTGGACATGCTGCAGAAGGCTCCTAGTGGGGTCGGCCTGCCAGACCCCCCCAACTCATGAGGGCTGTCCCCACTCTCCTAGCCTGACCCTTAGAGGGACAGTCTGGCCCTGGACCAGGGGCTAAGGAGAGATGGAGTGTTAGCAGTGAACCTTATGTGAACGCATGGGAAGGGGTTGCAGAGGGGTGGGGACTGCTAGGCATGGAACTATTTTGTAAAACATTCAGGGGGCTGCCCAGGAGGGGCCCCCAACCTGACTATCATGGACAAGAGATCTCATGGACATATAGAATAAAAGGCTTAAACAAGGCGGGGTTTGGAATCCTGAGGCCTGGGAATGAATTGGGATGGTGGAGTGGTACAGAATTCTGGTTTGGTGCAGAAAGGAGCAGGGAGGGCAGCAGCATGGGCGGGAGGCAGGCAGTACAGAAGTGCTTCAGGCTTTCAGTTCTTCAGCTTGCTTTCCCCTTCCCACTTCCTAGACCTAACCTGATCTTTTTGACTTGAGAGTCATAACCCCACCTTCTGGAACAGCTCCACCAACACAGACTGCGTGGTTCCCCACGTGCATACCCTCTGTCAGACTCCCCCATCCTGAGAAGAACACTCTTTCTTCTGACTTCAGAAAGCTTCCTACCCAGTTCTCTTTATTCCTGTGAAATCCACCCTACCCTCACCCTCCTCTTTACCTCCCTGTCTGCTATCACACATCCATCTTTTCCATTATGTTCTACTCCCTTCTGGTATGGTGCACAGACAGCTGCTCCTCCTTTGGTCTCCATCCATCCCCCTCTCCCTCAGCCACGTCCAAGTGTCCACTTCTTTTTTCTATCCCTCCGGCTGTGAGAAAAGAAGACTCAGTTTATCACTTTAAGTTTCAATCCTTCCTCTCGTGCTCCTGTACCTTTGAATATTTAAAAGAGAAAACAGGTGAGCAGAAGTCTTTTTCCCTGGCCTAGCTGAAGAGCAGTAGAAATTTGAAGGGGAAAATAACTGGAGCAGGGGTTGGTTAGGAAGGGGGTAACATGGGTTGGGAGTCCCAGGGAAGACTTCTGGGTACTGAGGAAGTTGAATTGGGGAGGGTCATGGTGGGCTGGAGAGTTCTGGGGAAGGATCAGAGTCTGTGTTTGCAGGATACTTGGTCATTGGACAGTGGGGTTCCAGCTGACATCATTTGATGCTGGGATTGTGGCAGAAGGCCTGATGCTCCCTCTGCCCCTCATTGCTCCACCCCCTACTTAGATCAATATGTGTCTTAGACCTAAAGAGGGCCCTGGACTCACCACTGTCCCAGCTCTGCTCTCCCTGTCCCGCCTCCCCCCCCCCCCCCGCCCGCCCCACTGGCCAGTCCCCACGCCCACACACCCGAGGCTGCCTCATCTGGCACTGATTATCCTCCTGCCGCTGCCGCCGCTGCTGCTAAACTCTGCTGCTGCCTCTGTTTCTAGGACCCCAGCACCTCTCCCCTCCGGCCATGCTGCCTGTTGCCACAGCCTCCCTCCTGGGGCCTCTCCTCACTGCGTGGGTGCTACTGCCCCTCACCCAGGGCCAGACCACCAACTACACCAGGTAGGTCTCTTGGTTGGTACCTTCCATGTAACTGAGTGAGCTTCAAAAGCCCTGACTACTGAGGGGTTATGCCAGTGGGTCTTAAGGATGCTTTTGCTAACCCATCACTCCCCAGCTCGCCCACAGCCCCTACCTCCCGCTAGCCCCCAAGGCCTCAGGCTCTATTGCAAAACCACTATCTCCTGCAGTTCACCTCCATTCCCTATGCTCCACCCTTTGCCCTTTGCCCTCCAAGTCTCCCCTTCTACCTAGTCCCTCAGTTGCCTATGGAAACCAAGAGAGCCAAGACTTTGAACTTGCCTGGTAGCTGGACATCTGGATTCCAGGAGGGAATTAGAGACTGAGGGGAGAAGAGGGGTCAGTGAGTAGGAAACTTGGGCAGGAATAGGGCAAGGATTGGGAGCTCAGGGAACCTCATCCCAGGTTCACTCTGAGGGCCTGCCTGCTGCTTCTCCCCTCATCTCTCCGCCCCCTCCCTCTCCCCCTCTCTCCCCCCCACACTGCCTCGTGGCTGTGTTCACATCTGGAAGTAGTTAGGCGGCTCCTGTTGCTGTCTGCCAGGCAGAGGAGGGAGAGTAAGGATTCCGGGAATTCCAGTTGGGGTGGGGGTGGGGACCCTGGGGGTTGGAGGGATGGCCAAGATGTTTTTTCCTTATCCTTTGCTGAAGTATTTCCCACCCCAGTCCTGACCTTGCTGGCTGAAGCTGCTCCAGCCTTTCTCCCTCACTCCTCAGACTTCCCTCCCCCTGGCCAATCCATCCTCATTCCCTAACCCCACTCATGACTGATCCCTCTTCTGTTCTCCAGACCTGTGTTCCTGTGTGGAGGGAAGGTGACTGGGGAGTCAGGTTACGTGGCAAGTGAGGGTTTCCCCAACCTCTACCCCCCCAATAAGGAATGCACCTGGACCATAACGGTGAGACGGCCCCCTCTGGTCTCTCCTCTCATCCAGGCCTGGGTCCAGGAGGGCAAAGGCCTAACTAAGGAGAACCTCTGACACTCCCTCCTCAACCTGGGAAAGTCCAAATTCTCTCCCCTCTCCTCACTGATGGCATCAGTCCCAACAATACCACGTGGTGGGCACCCTCTCCCTTAGGGCATCTACCTTAACACAAATCCGGACTCTCCATTCCCAACTTCTTTCTGAACTAAGTTCTTTCCAAAGACCTTGGGTCTTGTCCCCTTGCAAGCCCAGGCTGCAGAGTTCAGCCCCTCTGCTCTGCACCCCAGGGGGGGTCCCCTTACTGCCCTCTTCCCGTTCAGGTCATTTCAGGGGAGATGCTTTCTGCCTGGATTGTGTGTGGCCTGACTTTGAGCGTCCCCGCCCCTCCCTCGTCGTCAGGTGTCTGAGGGCCAGACTGTGTCCCTCTCCTTCCGAGTCTTTGACTTGGAAATGCACCCGGCCTGTCTCTATGATGCTCTGGAGGTCTTCGCCGGGGCTGAAACTTCAGGCAAACGACTCGGACGCTTCTGCGGTACCTTCCGGCCGGCGCCCATAGTCGCCCCGGGCAACCAAGTGACCCTGCGAATGACGACGGACGAGGGCACCGGAGGCCGCGGCTTCCTGCTCTGGTACAGCGGGCGGGCCACCGCAGGCACTGGTGAGCCTTTCCTCACCTCCGCCCCTCCTGGCCCCGCCCCCGCGCAGGCCCCGCCCCCAGCCTTAACCTCAAACCCCGGACCAGCCCCTCGTCCCAGAGCCTAGGGCCCCCATTATCTCCCTTACCCGTTTCCCTCACTAACTGCCCCTTCAGTCCCTCCTCCCCGTCTTCTCTTCCCCCTCCCGCTTCCACCCACCCCCTCTTCCAGGCCCCCCCCCAGGCGCGAGGCGGAAATGGGTCACCGACCCGCGGGTGGAATGGGCGGCCTGGGGTTACTGGGACGGTGAGTAACTGCCCGCCCTCATCTGCAATCGGACTCCCTCGAACGGGTGCTAGGGGCACCCCAGGGTTAAGGGGACTAGGCTCCCCCGACCCGGAGCCCTCTGCACCCAGCCTGGGCTCCCGATTGCGGTCCCATCACCCCTTCCTGGCGGCAGAAGTGTCCCTTAAAATCTTGCAGGATGGTCCTGCCCCAAAGACACCTCAGGGGCTGTGCCCCAAATCGAGGGCACCCTCACAGCGAGGTGGCTCTCCAGCCCACAAAAGGGAACTTCTGTGTCGGGACCGGGGAGATGGGATCTCCCAGGGGAAGAGGAGCGCGAGGCTGCGGGTTAGGGGGAGGGGCAAGAAGGGAGCCTGTCCCACCAATTCCTTCTGCCCCCCTTCCACCCACCGCCTGCCTGAGAGTCCGGTCTTCCAGGACTCCCGGAGCCCCGCTCCTCCCAGCCCCCTCTCTGCTAACTCCCCCGCTTTCCTCCCCCTCCTTTCCTCCCCTGCCTTCATCCTGAGACCCAGACATGGAACTTCTGCACGGGCTTTCAGCCTAGAGGTCTCCCGGGGCTGACCGAGGGTCTCCATTGCCCCCACCCCCGCTCCTCTCTCCCCTCTCCCCTCCCCAGAGCACCAGTTTTGCGGGGGGCGACTGGAGAAGGCCCAGGGAACCCTGACCACGCCCAACTGGCCCGAGTCCGATTATCCCCCGGGCATCAGCTGTTCCTGGCACATCATCGCGCCCTCAGACCAGGTACCCACCCCCTGCTGGGCCTGCCCTCGGAGACCCAGGTGCATATTTCCAGCCTGCAGCCAACAGAGATCTAGTGAACGAACAGACTCCGAGCTGCTTGCACACAAACAAAATTGTAAAATTACAGCCGTGACAAGTCTTAGGACAGCCAGGTACAGGAGGCCGAGATGAATGCTGTTTGCAAGGGGTGTGCGGGCACCGGCCAGGACTTGACCCTGCCGCCGACTCCGACAGTAGCCACTGCAGAGTTTCTAGGGCGTGGGGGGTCCTCTGAGCTGCGGACTGCATGCGCCAGGTAGGGGTCTCGAGGGGATGCGGGCAGGGGAGTGGCTGCTGCCAGCGTCTGCCCCTCCGCCCCCCGTCAGGTGATCTCACTGACCTTCGGAAAGTTCGACCTGGAGCCGGACACCTACTGCCGCTATGACTCGGTCAGTGTGTTCAATGGAGCCGTGAGCGATGACGCCAAGAGACTGGGGAAGTTCTGTGGTGACACGGCCCCAGGGTGAGGGGGCAGGACCCTGGCGGGGTTGGGGTCCCCAGGTACCAGCTGGGACTGTCCAGCTATCCCAGGAGCCGGTCTCAGCTGGAGGGGCGGGATCTGAACCAGGGCCCCAGCTGCATGGGTGGGACAAAGAGGGTGGCTTTGCACTACCACAACTCCACACTTGGACCACAGTGCTGCCTAGGGAGACACAGAGGTCTCCTGGCTACCGGGCGCCTCCCACCCTGACTCCACTCCCCAATGCCCCCTGCTGTCCGCAGCCCTATATCCTCCGAAGGGAATGAGCTCCTCGTCCAGTTCGTCTCCGACCTCAGTGTCACAGCCGATGGCTTCTCGGCCTCCTACCGGACCGTGCCACGGGGTGCTGCCAAAGAAGAAGGCCCAACCCGGAGTCCAGCAAAGGACACCCGTCCTGGTCCCAAGCCAGAAGCTGGACCCAAAGTTAAACCCTCAACCATGCCCCTACTCCCAACTGTGGAGAAACCGAAGGCCTCACCTGAGGCTGAGGCGACTCCGGTGGACCCTGGTGAGTCTGGGAAGAGGGGAGAAAGGGGGCGCCGACTGAAGGGAGTGTGTTTCAATGAGTTCCCTCCTGAGCTCATTTCTTCACTCATTCATTCGTTCATTCATCCATTCATCCATCCATTCAACACTCATGATGCCTCCTCCATGCCAAAGACTGGTGCTCAGTGCTGAGACCCAGAACTGCAGAGGACTCAGAACAAGTTCAAATCAATGAGGCTGTTACATAAAAAGTGGTGCTTCCTTCCTGCTTGCTGTGTAGGTCACCCTCTACAAACAGCACTCCCTCTCTCCTAGGTGCACCCAGTGCCCCCTGCCCAAAGCAGTGCCGTCGAACAGGCACCTTACAGAGTAACTTCTGTGCCAGCAGCTTGGGTAAGCAGCCCTAGCCCCCAGTCCTGCACTCCTAGCTCCTCTAACACAGCCCCGTGCCCCCAAAGTCCCCCTTCATTCTGGTTCCAGTCCTGCCCCAGCCTCCTGTTTTCTCACCTCCTACCCCTGCTCTCCTACAGTGGTGACTGCAACTGTGAAGTCCATGGTTCGAGGCCCAGGTGAGGGCCTCACTGTTACTGTCAGTCTCATTGGTGCTTACAAAACCGGAGGCCTAGACCTGCCATCTCCACCCACTGATGCCCCCCTGAAGCTTTACGTGCCCTGCAAGCAGTGTCCCCCGATGAAGAAAGGTAACAGAGATGTGGAGAAAATGGGGAGGGGAGACTTAGCCATGTGAGAATGATAGGGTTGGTGAGATCTGAGGGGCTCAGAGTAGAAGCTGTGTTGACAGGGTCTCAGTAACATAAACTCAATCCCTCCTCCTTCTCCCAGGAGTCAGTTACCTGCTGATGGGCCAGGTGGAAGAGAACAGAGGTCCTGTCCTTCCTCCAGAGAGCTTTGTGGTTCTCTACCGGTCCACCCAAGACCAGGTCCTCACCAACCTAAGCAAGAAGAAGTGCACTTCCTAGGTTGTGCTAGCTCTTGGGTGCCAGGCCTGAGACCCAGGCCAGCCTTGAGCCCCTACCGCTTAGGGACCTGGCCCCCTTTCGCATCCAAATAAATGGTTCTTGACTGAGGAAGGGGTGAGATCTCCATTTCCGTTGTTTTAAGACCCATCTAGGAGGGGGGATATTTTCATTTATTCATTCATTCATTCAACAGGGATTTACTGTACAAAATAACCTTTTAAAAATCTAAGTCAGAGCTTGCTACTCCTTTACTCAGAGTGTTCCCATAGTTTCCCATCTCTCTCAGAATAAAACCCAAAGTCCTTCCTATGGATTATAAGCTTCTAGTTGACATGCATCCTTCCTCCCACATCACTGCCTCATTGCACTTCTACTTCAGCTACACTGGCCTCCTCACTATTCCTTGAACATGTCTAGTACAGTTTTGCTGCAGGGCTTTGCCTTAGCTGTTACCTCTATCTCTACGGCTCACTTCGTAACTTTAATCAGATCTTGTTCAAATTTCCCCATATTTACTGATTCATTCATCCATTAAAAAAATTATTATTGGTGTCATTGGCAGAGTAGCAAATCTAGGAATCAGTCCCTAAACCAAAACAACTATGTATTCACCGGAGCTGTCTGAATCAACTATTTTGAAACTCTGGGGTTTGATAGAACACTGTGCAGCACCCAGGGCAGACCTGGAGGAAGGGCTGGTAAATTGCCATAAATATTAGTGAATTTTGCTCTCTGGTTAGTGGCTACTGTCCCCCATCTCCCAACTATGGTTCAGGCAATGGACACATTGAGCCCGGCTTCTGGTGCAGCTTGTTGGTGCTAAAAGGATGTCCCAGGGAATGTGATCTGATCGCTGATAACTACTTCTTTTTTTTAATGCAATTTTATTGAGATATATTCATGCACCATACAATCCATCTGAAGTATACAATCAATGGCTTGCAGTATCATCACATAGTTGTGCAGTCATCACCATGATCAATTTTAGAACATACTCATTACTCAAAAAGAAAAAATACGTATATAAAAGAAAACCCAAAACATCCCACACCACTCATACTCCCCTATTATTGACCCCTAGTATTGGTGAGGTACATTTGTTACTGTTGATGAAAGAATATTAAGATATTACTGTTAAATCTAGTCCATAATTTGCAACAGGTACATTTTTCCCTATAAACCACTCTATTATTAATTCCTTGTAGTAATGTACATTTTTCTAGTTCATGAAAGACTTTTTAATATTTATACTGTTAATCACAGTCATCATCTACTGCAAGATTCACTGTTATATATTCCCATGTTTTAACCTCCAGCTTTCCTTCTGGTGACAATGACTCTAAACTTCACCTTTCAACCACATTTACACACAATACAGCACTATGAATTATATTCATGATAACATGCTGCCATTTCCTCTATCCATTTCCAAACATTTAAGTTCAACCTAGTTAAAAAATCTGCAGGTATCAAACAACTGCTCCCCATTCTCCACCTCATTTTGTCTCCTGGTAATCTACATTCTAGATTTGATGTCTGTGAGTTTACATATTATAATTAGTTCATAACCTCCCACTTCAGCTTACTGAGAAGCCTGCTCTGTCCAACCCCCTCAGGAAATAGCAGCAGGGAAGCCTTAAAGAGAGAGTACATTTTTTTCCCCTCTCCCTGCCTTTTCTCTTTCCATTTCCCACTTGGGAACATAAACAGTTGGAAAAGTCACAAATTGATGATTCTAGCCCTCAACAACAAAACACGAGAAGTGGTAGAACTAGACTTCCAGAGTTATAACACTCAGAATGTCCTGTTCTCAACAAAAAAAAATTTAGAAAACATACAGAGAAAAAGAAAAGCATGGCTCATTCACGGGGAAAGAAGAATTTGCCAGAAACCACCTCTAAGAAGCTCAGATATTGAAACCATTATTGCCAAAGACTTTAAATCAACTGTCTAAAATATGTTTAATGAGGTAAAGGAATCCACATACGAAGAACTAAAGGAAATTAGGAAAACATTGAACAAGATAAAGGGATAGAAATTACAGGCAAGTAAACAGAAGTGTTGGAGATGAAGTAGAGCAATTGAAATGGAAAATGCACTAAACAGATTCAACAACAGAACACACAGAAGAAAGGATCAACAAATTTGAAGGCGATTGACATTATCCAGTGTGAGAAGCAGGAAAAAAAAGATGAAAAATGTACAGAGCCTGAGGGACATGTGGGATTCCATCAAGCACACCGACATGTACATCATTGGAATCCCAGAAGGACAAGAGAGAAGGGGGCACAAAAAATCATTTGAAGAAATAAAGGCTGAAAGCTTCCCAAAAGTGATGAAATATGTGAATATACACATCCAGGAAGATCCACAATCTCCGAGATCTCTTAAGAGATCTACACCAAGACACAGAGTGAAATTGTCAAAATCCAAAGACAAAGAATTTTGAAAGCAGCAAGAAGTGACTTGTCACATAATGAGGGCTCCCCAGTAAGATTAACAACAGATTTCTCATCAGAAACTCTGGAGGCCATGAGACAATGGAGTGATATATTTAAAGTCCTTAAAGAAAAAATTTGTCAACCAAGAATTCTATATCCTGCAAAATTATTTTTTAAAGGTGAAGAAATTAAGACATTTACAGAGAAACAAAAGCTGATAGAGCAGAAGACCTGCTCTATAAAAAATGCTAAAGGGAGACCTTTAGGTCAAAAGGGTCTAAAGGGTCACCTTTAAATGGTAACCTAAAGCCATAAAAGGAAATAAAGAACATTGGCCATATTAATACTTATAAGATAAATATTAAATCCTATATTTAATATTTTCAATACTTTTGGTTAATAACTTCTCCCCCCATATGACTCAGAGGCAAATGTGTAAAATTACATTTTAAGTCTACATTAATGGACATACAATGATAAAGATGTAATCTGAGACAATATCAATATAAAGGAGAGGGATGGAGAAATTTAGGAGTAAGGAATTTGTATCCTCCTGAAACTAGGTTGGTACTAGTGAAACTAGGTTGTTACTAGTTTAAGATGTTAACTTAAAAAAGGTAACCACTAAAAAAATAAGTAAAAAAAAAAAATAGAGAAAAGGAAAAATACAGGCATTAGTATCAAAATGCCATACTAAGAAACAACTAAATAATTTTAAAAGGCAGTAATGGAAGTAAGGAACAGAAATCATACAAGATATAACGAAAATAAATATCTAAATGATGCAAGAAAATCTAAAGTGAAAATAAACCTACAGAATGGGAGAAAATCTACATACAGATCACCATTATAGATATATATAATTTAGATTTAGATATCTGGTAAAGGTTTAATATCTGTAATATATAAAGAACTCCTACAGCTCACAACAAAAAGACAATCAGATGGACCAAGGATTTGAATAGACATTTTCCCCAAGAAGATATTCAAATGGTCAGTAAATATATTAAAAGATGCTCAATATCATTAGTCATTATAGAAATGCAAATTAAAGCTACAATGAGATGCCGCTTTACTTTCCTAGATGATTATTGTGAAAAAGACTGAAAATAACAAATGTTGGCAAGGATGTGGAGAAGTAGGAACCCTCATACATTCTAAGAGGGAATGTAAAATGGTACAACAACTGTGGAAAGAGTTTGGCAATTCCACAGAAAGTTAAACATAGAATTACCATACGGCCAGGCAGTTCCACGCCTAAGTATATATACCCAAAGGAATTGTGAGCAAGGGACTCAGGCAAGTATTTGTACATCAGTGTTCATCACAGTATTATTCACAATTGCCAAAAGATGGAAACAACACAATTTTCCATCAACCTATGACTAAGTAAACAAATCATCTGGAATATTATTGGGCCATAAAAAGAATATTATTGCAGTAGTATTGGGCTGTAAAAAGAAGTCAAGTGCTGTTACATGCTACAACATGGATGAACATTGTAGACATCACGTTAACATGAAATTAGCCAAACACAAAAGGACAAATATTTTTGTCTGTTTTAGTGTGCTAACTAAAGTTAGTGTGCTGGTTTGAATCTGTGGTGGACCCCAGAAAAGCCATGCCCTTTAATCCTCATTCAATATTGCTAGGTGAGAGCATTTTGATTGTTTCCATGAAGATGTGACCCACCCAAATGTGGGTGGTAACTTTTGATTAGATGATTTCCATGGAGGTGTGTCTCCACCCATTGAAGGTGGAGTCGCTTACTGGACTCCTTTAAAAGAGGGAACCTTTTGGAGAGAGTCCCTTTTGGTAGAGCCATGAGAAAGCCAGCAGATACCGTCATGTTCACTATGTGCCCTTCCAGCTGAGAGAGATGTTGAATGTCGTTGGCCTTCTTGAACCAAGGTATCTTTCCCCAGATGCCTTAAATTGGACATTTCTGTAGACTTGTTTTAATTAGGACATTTTCTCGGCCTTAGAATTGTAAACTAGCGACTTATTAAATTCCCCTTCTTAAAAGTCATTCTGTTTCTGGTATATTGCATTCCAGCAGCTAGCAAACTAGAACACTTAGAATAACAAATTCATAGAGAATAGTGTTTGCTGGGATGAGGGGAAGGAAAAATAGGAAGTTATTACTAGAGAGTATGTGTTTTGGTTTGGAATGATGAAAATAGTAGAGAAATAGATAGTGAAAGTTACACAGTATTGGCAATGTACTTGATGTCAAGGAATTGTCCACTTAAAAGGGTTAAAATGATTTTTATGCGGCGTATCTTTCAGTTTGCTAATGCTGCTGGAATGCAATATACCAGAAATGGGCTGACTTTTATAAAGGGAATTTCTTAAGTTACAAGTTTACAGTTGCAAAGCCATATAAATGTCCAAACTGAGGTATCCAGAGAAAGATACCATGACTCTGAAGAAATGGCCGATGACGTTTGGGGGTTCTCTGTCACATGAGAAGGCACAAAGATAATGTCTGCTGGCTTTCTCTCCTGGTTTCTCCTTTCAAATGGCTTCCCCGGGGGCATTTTCTTTCTGTATCTCCAAGCATCTCTCCCTGTGTCAGCTCTGAGCCTATTCCAAAATGATTCCCTCTTAAAGGACTCCAGTAACCAGATTAAGACCTACCTTGAATAGGCAGAGAAGCATCTCCATGGAAACCACCTAATCAAAAGGTCCCACCATAGAAACACTTGATCAAAAAGATTCCACTCAAACAATAAGTCTGCGCACACAAGATTGGACTAGGAAAAAGAATGAGGCTTTTCTGGGGTACACAACAGCCTCAAACTAGCACAGTATCTACCACAATTAAAATTAAATAAAATAAATTTTAAAAAGTATTATCTCCCCACTTGGGGAAGATCTGATATTCTCACAACTATAGCACTTTTAAGGTGTGACCATGTGATTGAGTAACTATAGCACTTTTAAGGTGTGACCATGTGATTGTGAAAACCTTCGGACTGACATTCCCTTTATCCAGTGTATGGACAGATAAGCAAGAAAAAAAAAACAATAAATAAATAATAGGGGGAGAGGAGGTATGGATGTTTTGGGTGTTCTTTTTCACTTTTATTCCTTATAATTTTTTTGGAGTAATGAAAATGTTCAGAAATTTATTGTGATGATGAATGCACAGCTATATGATAATGCTGTGAGTCACTGATTGTACAATTTGGATGATTATATGGTATGTGAATATATATCTGAATAAAATTGGATTAAAAAAAAGTATTATCTCCCAAATGTTTGCGGTGCTGAAGAGACAACAAAAAAGCAAACCAATGTCCATGCTCTTCTGTGGACAGTACATTCTACTGCATTAAAGTCTGGGGCTGGGCAGAGGTCGGAGACATGAAGCAGAGACAGGACATCGGCAGTGGGGGAGGGAAGATTTATTAGCAGAGGGACAGCATGGAGAGTTGGCTCAAGAAATCAACTCCCACCCACCTTGATTCCGGTAAGCGTTTAACAGGGGAGTTTATCACAAGACTGCAACGGTGAAGGTTGACTAAGGGAATTTATCACAAGGAGGCAGCTGTTGGAGGGTGAGAAATGTCAGTTTGGAAAGTTCCCAGAGGAGTGTCAAAACTCTCCGAGATGTTGATTCTCTGTGGCGGCACCTTCGGTCCTTGCCTGTTCCTCTGGCTCAGCTCTCACACTGCAGGAATAAAAAATTAAACATATGACAACAAAGAGTGCTATATAAAAAAAGGCTATGGACAAAAATAAAACATGGTAAGGGAACAGAAGGAGGGGGATTTGGGGGGGGGGGGGCTCTTGGATAAGAGTCTCTGGTGACAACGACTTTTTGCTTCGCTTTTATCCAATATGTGACGGAGGCGTGAGATTTTTCACCTTTCCAAAGCTATTTCCTAGTCTATAAAGGGGGAGTAACAATGAAGTTGTTGGAAATTCTATGGGACGACGTAAAGGGCGGAGTTTGGTAAATCCAAATTCCCCGTGCAAATACAAGTGAGTTCCCAGGCCTGTACGGGAGAAGAAACGAAGACGGCAGAGGTCCGAGTTCCACCTGCGAGCAGCCTCCAGCTACCACTGTAGATAACAGACTTCGGTAGCCGCACTGGCTTCCGGGGCGCTCGAATGGAAGCGGGGACGAGCGCGTCCTCGCGAAACCACGCGATTCCGTCGGCCGGAGCGCGAGAAAGAATAAAGTACAGCTCGCAGCCCTGGACCCTGGACTCTCCCGCGCCAGCCCCGACGCCTCCTGTAAAATGTTGACGTTACTGGGTCCAGCCAATCATAGCGCCAGGAGGGGCCGTCTGTTACATATTTAAGCGCACCAATCGGCGTACGCTCCCGACAGAAACGAGGCCACCCTGACCAATGACAGGAGCCGTACGGCGGAAATGCGGAAAAGGGCTCTCGGGAAGATGGCACCCTTGATCTGGCCGCAAGCTGACTGGCAGGTCCATTGACCAAAAGGTGAGGCGACTACCACGAGCAGCCGTTAGGAGGCCGAAGCACTAAGGAGCGTGGGCCCGAGCTCAGGGGATATCGGAGCCACAGATGCAGGTCCCCCCGGACAGCAGGAGGCGCACAGGGCTGCTCCAGATGAGGCCGCGTCCGGCCGGAGAGAGAGGGCGGGAGGCCTGGAAGGCCCGGATTAGCGGGGTGGGCGTGACCAGTTAGGTGGGGCTTGGGGGCGGGGCCTGAAGGGACCTGGGGCAGAGCTGGAGAGGGGAAGCGTTTGGGGCGCTGGGGCCTGGGACTGCCAGGGCCCCCTCTTTAGCGGGGCACCGAGGCGGCGGCCGCATCGGCTGGGGAGCCCACAATCTCATCCCGTTCCCTTTTGCCTCTCTCCCCTCCAGCTCTAGACCTCAGGCCCTGTCCCCTGAGCTCTGCCCTCGGATGTCCGACCGCCCAGAGCCTGCATGCGCCGTGGGGCGCCCCAGGACCAGGAGCTGGTGGGTCCGGGGCGGGGGTCCCGGGGCGCCCCTCCTCCCACGGGTCTTGTTGTCCCGGTACTGGTCTTTCCCCCGGATCTAGTATTCAGGGCGGACCAGCGGAGCGGGCCTCGACAGCTGCTGACCCTCTATAACCCAACAGGAGCTGCACTTCGCTTCCGAGGTGAAGGGGTGGGCACGCATGCTAGGGGTCTGGGAGCTGGCCACAGGACATTGGGGGCCGCACAGGCCAGAGGCGTGGGAGGAATGAAGGGAAGAGTCAGAACCAGCCCTGGGGTCAAAGACCAGGGGGGTCTGTCGTGACCCTCCAGGGGCAAGACTTGTGTGGCACCTATGAGGCAATAGTAGGTGTCTGTATATCTTCATCCCCCAGTCCTGTGCACGGCACCTGCCAAATATACAGTGTTTGACGCAGAAGGATATGTGAAGCCTCAGTCCTGCATTGACATGTGAGTTGGGAGATGGGAAGGCCTTTGGGAGCCAGGGGTGGAAGCCACCTTGCTATTGGCTTAGGCCTGCGCCCAGGTCCTCTTCACCTGCTTTCCCCACTGTCCGTCGACATACCTGAGGGGAAGGGTCCCCGCTGGCTCTTTGGGTCATCACATGTCACTCATTTCCTCTCTCCTACCTCGGGACCAGTGTGATCCGCCACGTGGCCCCCAGTCCCAGCCACTATGACATCCAGGACCGTTTCCGCATTGAGCTGTCTGAGGAGGGGGCCGAGGGCCGCATAGTGGGGCGCAAGGACATCCCCGCGGTCCTGAGGGCCCCGGCCTACCCCCTCGAGCTCCCAGGACGGCCTGACCCAGCAGCCCACCCCAGGCCTCCTGCCTGGACACCACCACCCACGGCCGGACTCTGCCAGGAGAGTGAGTTGGGGAACGGCGGTGGGGAGAAGGAGGGACCTTGAGTTGTTTAGGGAGGGAGGGACTGGCATTGGCCTAGAGGTCAGCAGAGCTAGAGCCAAAGAGGCCTTCTCGTCTTTTGCCTTTTGGTGGAAACTCTCCTAGTGAGTTGAGGAGGGAAAAAGACTCTTGCAGTTTCTCGTTTCTCCTTAGAGAAAAAGTCCTTTCTTAGCTCTAGCTTCAGTACTTCTTACCATGTGCCAGCTCGATTCAGTTTGACGAGAAGCACGTACTTGAGCAGTTAGGTTGTACCAAGCTGAGCGCTGGGTAAGGGAGGTGGAGAGCGGTCCCTGCCTGACTCCGAGGCACACAGCAGACTGCACTGAAGGCAGAGTGAAGAGAGAAAAAGAATGCTGATGGAGGAGCAGAGAGGGGCTTTCTCGTGGCCGTGGGGACAGAGGCTGCAGCATTTGAAGTGGGCCCTGGAAGGCCTTAGGTCAGGCTTGGGCTGGGCAGGAGTCGGGGCTGGGACTTCTGACAGGCCTTGTTCCCCAGATCCCCACCCACAGCTGGCCACCAGCTCCTTCCTCCTCTTCTCGCTGGCGGGCATTGTCTCTGTGGCCTTCCTGCTGCTCCCACTGCAGGACGAGCTCAGCAGCCAGCTGCCCCAAGTCCTCCACGTCTCCCTGGGACAGAAGCTGGTGGCAGCCTATGTCTTGGGTAAGCATGGCAGTGGCTGGGGATCCTGGTCCTGGAGAAAGGTGGTGGTGATGCGGGGAGCTACCAGAGCTGAGAGGACCTCGCGCCCTCTCCCCCTTCTCCAGGCCTCCTCACCATGGTGTTCCTCCGAGCCTGAGCCTCCTGTGCCACCTCCCGTGCCCCCCACCCTGGCAGGGATTGGAGACAGCCACTGTGACACTCACACCTGGCCTCAATACCCCCCATTCCCTTCTTCTGCCTTCCTGGCCCCAGCCCCCTCAAAAAACTACCCAGGGATTTGTACTCATTTTCCAAGTTAAATAAATTTTTAAAAGTCAAATGAGAAATGTGGGTGATTGTGCCCCTTTCTTCCTACTTCTTTCTTGGGACCCAGACATCCTGCATTTCCTCCTATTTCCCAGCTGGGGGGACCCAGGTATCCAGCGCAGTGGAGGGGCCCAGGGAGGATTTCCCAGCCCAGGGTTCCTGTCCTGGCTACACGGGCTTGAACAAGTCATTTAATTTCTCTGAGCTTTGGTTTCTTTTTTTTTTTCAATTGTGAAATACGACATACATACAAAAAAAGCAATAAATCTCAAAGTCCATCACAATTAGTTATAGAAAAGATTTCAGAATTGGTATGGGTTGCAATTCCACAATTTTAGGTTTTTACTTCTGTCTACTGTAAGATACTGGAGACTAAAAGAACTATCACTATAATGATTCAGTAATCAAACTCATTTGTTAAACTCTATCTTCTCTGTATAACTCCACCATCACCTTTGATGTGATCTTTCTCCCACTCTTGAGGGGTATTTGAGCTATGCCCATTCTAGCTTTTTCATGTTGGAAGGGGCTGTTGATAATATGGGATAGGGGGATGGAATGAGTTGATGATTTGGAGAGGCTGGCCCAACTGGGTTGCCTGGCTTATCTGGTCCAAGGAGCCATCTGGAGGTTGTAGGTTTCTGGAAAGTCACCCTACTGCGTGGAACCTTTGTGGAATCTTACATAATGCCCTAGGTGTTCTTTAGGACTGGCTGGAATGGTTTTGGTTGGAATTTGGCAAGTTATGGCAGATAGCAATGTCTAACTGAAGCTTGCGTAAGTGACCTCCAGACTAGCCTCTCGACTCTATTTGAACTCTCTCAGCCACTGACACCTTATTTGTTACACTTGTTTTCCCCCTTTTGGTCAGGATGGCATTGTTGATCCCACGGTGCCAGGGCCAGACTCATCCTTGGGAGTCCTCTCCCATGCCCTCAGGAATGAAATTCAGTTTCTACATCTCAAGTGAGGGAGCTGATTGGGCAAATTGATTCTAAAGATGCCTAAATCAGGCTCCTGTCTCTAATCCAACATATCTAAGCTCGAAAGAAACAAACAGAAATACCATCTGATCCCTGCCCTGAGCCATCAGAGCCTCTTACCAGGGCTGCCTGGATGCTGACAATCTCCAGAATCCTTTCCTGCCTTCTCCCCACCTTCTCTGTTTATTTGTCTCGCCTTTAAAAAGACTTCAACCTTCTTGGATCAGAAGGTCCCTGCCAAGGTGGGGGGAAATGGCATTGCCTGACATTATCCACCGTCACCAGGCAGAGGGACATGAAAACATGGGAAAAGAATAGGATCCTCAAAAGACCGCCCACCCGCCCTCTCTCCCTCAAATGCAGTTCAAGGGGGAGGGCAGGAAGAGGGGCAGCCAGTGACATGAGGCAGACTATCAACTGGGAACAAAACATCAAACAAGATAATTTTAAGTCAGGCCCGGTCTGTTATGCCCGTGGAAGGTTAGCAGTTGTTCCAGCTCTTATTTGGGGGCCTGGGGACCTGTCTCACTAGCCCAGGGGTCTTGTCTGACACCCAGGACTCCCCTCAGCAGCAGGGTGTGGCCCCAGGAAGCTGCAGAGGGGTGGGTCTGCAGTCCAAGTCTAGGACTTGACTCACCACGGCCCAGCAAAGCCCTCTCCCCGGTGCCATATGTATGGACTGCAGCCATTTAAACAGGGCTGTCTGTGCCCAGGTCCCCAAGGTGCATTTGAGGAATTGCACAGATTAACGTCCCTGCTAGTATCTGCTGGGAGAAGTTCTTCTTGCCTGTGGGATGAGGAAGGCTTTGTGAAACCCTGCTGTGAAGAGGCAGCCATACAGAAGGGAGGGGTTTGGGACACACACTTCTTTTTTTTTTTTACAGAAAAAAAAAATTTTTTACAGGCCATACCCCTTACTGATCCCTTTCATTGATCACTAGCATTTCAAACTAAATCTATTTTAACATTTGTTCCCCGTATTATTTATTTTTATTCCATATGTTCCTCTCATCTGTTGACAAGGTAGATAAAAGGAGCATCAGACACAAGGTTTTCATAGTCACAGTCACATTGTGAATGCTATATCATTATACAATCATCATCAAGAAACATGGCTACTGGAACACAGCTCTACATTTTCAGGCAGTTCCTTCCAGCCTCTCCATTACATCTTGGATAACAAGGTGATATCTACTTAATGCATAAGAATAACCTCCAGGATAACTTCTCAACTCTGTTTGGAATCTCTCAGCCATTGACACTTTGTCTCATTTCACTCTTCTCCCTTTTGGTCGAGGTTTTCTCAATCCTTTGATGCTGGGTCTCAGCTCATTCTAGAGTTTTTCTCAATCCCTTGATGCTGAATCTCAGCTCATTATGGAATTTCTGTCCCACGCTGCCAGAAGATCCACACCCCTGGTAGTCATGTCCCACGTAGATAGGGGGAGGGTGGTGAGTCTGCTGGCTGTGTTGGCTGGAGAGACAGGCCACATCTGAGCAACAAAAGAGGTTCTCTTGTCTTGGGGGCACACTTCTTTTTTTTTTTTTTTTACATGGGCAGGCACTGGAAATCGAACCCGGGTCCTCTGACATGGCAGGCAAGCATTCTTGCCTGCTGAGCCACCGTGGCCTGCCCACACACTTCTTTTTCAAGATATGGTTTTTTTTTTTTTTTTAGAAAACAATGCCGAGGCAGCTGACACGGGAATATGTTTGTTTCCACTGCTGCAGTAACGAATTACCCGGAACCTGGTGGCCGAAATGAACACAAACTTATTCCTTTAGAGTTCTTGCCGTCTGAAGGCCAAAATGAATCTTGCAAGGTGTCAGCAGGGCTGAATCCGGTTCTTTGCATCTTCTGGCTTCTAGAGGCCACCTGCATCCCTTGGCTTGTGGCCCGTTCATCCATCTTCATGGTCAGCAGGGTGGCATCTTCAGATCTTGCTCTGACTCCTGCTGCTTCTGGTGGCACATCCGCTCTGCATCTGACCCTTCCGATCATCTTCCACCCCCACCTCCAGTAACCCGGGATAATCTCCCCTCCTCTAAATCCTTCTTCACATCTGCCATGTTCCTTTTGTCATATAGCTTATTCACAGGTTCCAAGGACTAGGGCCTGGACATCTCTGGACAGCCGTCATTCTGTCCACTACGGGAAGTAAATGGACAGACTGAAGGAGGGCTGAGCAACTTGTTTTGGTTTGCATATATCAGGGAAGCAAATAGTCACTGAGGTTCTTGACGCCAATGCTGGCTCCTGAGAACCCACTGAGGCAGGCACGGGGGCAGAAAAGGGACAGTTAAGTCTCATCCTGGAGCCAAGGGGCTGGGGCCTCCCAAGCCTTAGACCAAAAGACCTTTACTTCCCAGGGCCCCGAGGAGCTGGCTGCAACCTCCCTCTCTGGGGAGCAGAAAGGAGTGGGAGCCTGAGATGGGCCCTAGGGTTCTAGAAGTGACAGCCAGGGCAGCAGCTTCTGGAGACCAGGTTAAAGGCAGGGCATGCCAGCAGCACTTGTGGTTTACACCTCATGGTCTCCACCCTCACAGGACAAACATGGGCCAAATCGGACCCTGGGGCAGCTGGACAGGTATGCCTGCATTGCCACCTCCTACAGCCCTGTGCTTGGGGTGTAACATTCTGCAGTCGCCTTCTTGAAATTTTTTATGGGTTTTGTCCCCTGGGTGGGCGTTCCTGCTCTCTTAGCTGCACACCCCCTTCCTGAGCAACAGCTGCCGCCCTCCTCCCCCAGTGGGCCCGGGGAGGGTCGGCCTCAGGCACTGGCATTCTGAGTACCAGGTCATATAAGTACCATAATAATTAAAAAATATTATGATGGGGGAGAGACTGTGGATGAAATAAAGTTTCTTCCTTGTTTTGTTTTTTTCCCCAAGAAGGGGCCCTGTGTTTTCACTTTACTCTGGGCCTTGCAACCCTGGTCCCAAGATAAGGTGGCTCTCATAGAGGCCAGGCCCCTGCCCCCCACACCCCCATGGGGGTCTTTGGAGGATGAGCCTTTTTTATTTCCTCTGCTGGTTTCCTGTTTCTTGGGTAACAGGAACAGCCCGGAGTTGCCCCCGTGGAGACACAGCTCCCATTGGCACCCCCTCTGGCTCCTCCAGCTCCACGGCACCCTGGGTCTGGGGGGGGGGGGGAGTGTCTGGGTGGGGCTGGGTGTGAGGAGGGGGCAGCCTAAAAGTGCTTACAGACAACGCATGTGGCAGATGGTTTATTGAAGTGCAAACCCCACAGACCACCTGGTGGCCATAGGCCAAGGTCCCAGCGCTCTCTCCCCGCCCCCAGGGGGGTGGTCTCACGCTGCGGAGGCCCTGCCTCTGGGGACGGAAGGTGCTGTGACCCAGCCGGCTGTCGCTCTCCGGTGAGCTGACAGCACGAGCCGCGGGTGGTAGACCCCGTGCACCCACCACCTGGGCAGGGCCAGGGCCATGTGGGTGCCTGTCCGCCAGGGTCCGGGGCCTGGCGCCTCCAACGCCCTGAAATCGCTCGCGGAGAGGAGACGCCCTCGGGCAGCGGGTCTGGGCGCACGGGGGGCCCCCCGGGGGCCTCAGAAGTTGTTGTCGATGTTCCAGACGTCGCCACCGAGCGCGTTGGCGGCCCCCTGCAGCGTCCAGGTGAGCAGGGCCAGCTGGCGCCGGAAGCGGCTCTCCTGGAAGCTGTCGGCGCCGTCTGCGCGCAGCAGCCGCAGGTGGTCGAGCAGAGCGCCCAGGGTGTGGTCCCCGCGGCCCAGGAAGATGTGGCGGAACGGGGCGTCGGCCGGCGACACGTACTGGGACAGGAAGTAGAACTCCACCTGCACCGAGGGGGTGGTCAGGGCGGGAGGCAGCTCCCACCCCGGGGCCAAGGGCTGAACAATTCCCCGCGCCTCCCCCTCACTGGCCCCTGGCGGCCAGTGAATCCGAACCAAGCCTGGCATCTAGTAGGCGCCTAATAATAAATATTTACATTAGAGGTTGCCAGAGGTGGGGGGAAGGAGGGAGGGAAGGGAAAGACGTTGCTTGTCGAGTCTAGAGTGTAAATTGGAAGCAAGGGGAGGTGATGATAGGTAGATAAGTAGATAGATGGATGGACAGATAGACAAACAGCTGGACAAGTAGATGAACGGATAGGTAAATACTGAGCCACTTCCTCAAACCCCAGCTCCCTCGGGCTACCCAATCAGGGAGCGGCATCTCGTGACGTCACCAGTTGCCGAGTAGCCGGTGACGCCCCCCACACACCCCCGGCTGCATTTAGGTTCCATCCCTTTCTCTCTCCCGAGCCTCCAAACCTCGTCCGGGTCTCCCCAGTCTCCCTCCCTCACCCATTCGCTTCCCTGCCAAGTGCCTCCGAGAACAGCCTCTCGTCCCGCTGCTTCTCTTCTGCACGCCAGCCCTCCCCTCGCCTGCCATCCGGCCCCACCTCGTCGCGTCCCCGCGCCCAGAGCCGGGGGTGACCAGGCCACCCCGGTGCCCGCCCTCCCCCCAGGCCCGGAGGCTGGGCCATTGTTCCTGAGGTGGCCTCGCTGCTGGCCCATTTCTCCTCCCGGTTTTGTGCCAGCCTTTCCCGTTCCTCCTGCCTCCACCTGTAGGCTGAGGTCAAGGCTCCACCCCCACCCTGTGCCCTGCCCTTTACCTGCACTCCAGGGGCTTTCAACCCTGGCTGCATATTAGAAGCACCTGCGGACAGTTTTTAAATCCCCGTTGCCTGGGGGCCACACCAGGGGAGTGGGAGCCTCAGAATGCCCCTGCCCTTCTCTCTAAGGCACCTGGGAGATTTCAGTGCCTCCACCCTTCAGTTACAGACCTCACCCACGCCCCGGCTTCAACCAGGACCCCTGGGGAACACATGATGCCCTGGAATCCTGCCCACGGGGGCAGGGGAGCACCTGGACACAACCTCACACACAACGTGTCAGCACCAACCTCTTCCAAGAGCTGCACCCTACGCCAGGTTCCCTTCTGATTGGCTCCAGAGTCTCGGCCTCGAAGGCCAGGGGGCGGGGTGTGCACAGGTGGGGTCCTGGCTGTCCGCTTTCTAATTTCGCCTCCACCACTTACTGGGTCTGAGGTCCTGGCCCCACAGAGCCTCAGCTTGTGGATACAGCACACTAGCAACCTCAAGGGCCTGGGGAAAACTATGGAAGAAATCGAAGCAAAGCACAAGGCACAAAGCAGACTTCCATTAATGGCAGCTACTCTGATCATTCTCTCTTTCCCCCGGACATCCACTCTGACCGCTTGTCTCACATAGTCTGATGTTTCCTACCCTCACCCAGAACCCAGCTTCATTAACTTCAGCCCCTTTCAGGCCATCACACTCTGACCAAAATCCTTCCCCAAATCCTACTTTGCCCCCATTCACTATTCGGCTCAAAAAATGCAAACTTCTTGTCCTAGCGTTCAGGGCTCCCCAGGTGAGCCCTAAGGGACAGCCGGCTGCTGCCCTCCCCCCACCCCCCCCATCCCCACCGCCATCCCTCTCCATGCACCCTGCTCCCAGGGAAAGCAGGGCCTCTTTCACTGCCACGCCCTGACTCTGCTCTGCCCTGGAATGTCCTCCTTTCTCTGCTCCAACCCAAATTCTGCTGTACTTCAGAGCCCAAGACAGTCTAAAGCAGGGATCAGCAAACTTTCTCTGTAAGGGGCTGGGATGCCAATATTTCAGGCGTTGCGGGCCATGCAGATTGTTCAGCCGTGCCACTGCAGGGCCCGAGCAGCCACAGGCCGCACGTATACCAACAAGCACAGCTGTGTTGCAACACAAACTGTATTTACAAAAGCAGGCGGCAGGTCGTAGTTTGCCAACCCCCAGGTCTGAAGCCATAAAGTTCCCTGGGTCTGGCTCAGCCCTGGTTCCCTGCCGGAAAATCCTGAGTCTTTCCTTCTCCAGCCCCGGGTCTGAGCCCTGAACCTCACACATAGAAGTCGCCCTTGATCCCTTTGAGGGTGGCAACTGCAGCATGGGGGCGTGTTTTTGTGTTCCTGGGGTCTGGCACCGCAGGGGTTAAACCAAGGTCTGTGAACAGAAATGAGCCATAAGGGTCCCTTGTGCACGGGTGTCACAGTGGAGGGACCAAGAGAAGGGGAGGAGAAGAGAGATCAGGAAGGAGGGGAGGAAGAAAAGACTAAGAGAGAATGAGAGAGAGCAGGAGAAAGGAGAATGGAAAAAAAGAGAAAGAGGGAAGGAATAAGAGATACTAAGCAAGACAGGCTGGGGAACAAGCAGGAAAAACACAAACCTGTAAGGGACAGACGTATTCCCTCAGAAAACCATGCATACATTTGCACTGTGGGTCCCCAAGTGTGCTTAGAGGTGCCCCCATGCTCACGGATGACATCTTGCTTGTACTTTTCCCCTGTAGATCTTCTTCCACACCCAAGTCCCTACCAACCCTTTTCCCATGATGGAACCTCAAATCCCATGATCAAAGCTCAAATCCCATGAGGGACTGAGTTCACAGGGTAAGGAAATGGTTGGAACTGGAGTTGGGACGGAACCGCGAGGCTGCAAAGCATTCAAAGCTAAGTAGGAGGGATTGGCCAGGGAGTAATATCTTGTTCAACTTTCACAGGACACCTCCTCCCCTCAGCCTTTCTGGATTTCACCCATCTCACTGCCAGAGGAAAGAGAGCTCCCATTTTCTGAATTTCCTTAGCCCCTTGCACCTCCTTGGCCAGGACCTCGTGTCCCTCGTACTGTGGCCCACTGGGTACCATGCTCTGTCTCTCCAGAGGGGCGGGGAGGAAGCAGAGGGCCGCGGTGGGGGGGGGAAGCAGAGGGCGGCGGGGGGCTGTGCGGGGGGGGGGGGTGGGGGGGGGTGGAGGGAAGGGCCTCGTCCCAGCTCCGCCACACGTTGGCCGGGTGAGAGCTACTGTTGTCCAGTCAGCCCGCAGGATCCCTTCCCTGACAGTCTCAGGGAGAAAAGGGGAAGGGGGGGCGAGAGGAGAGACCAGGTGGCCAGCGGTGCCAGGGCCGGGGAAGAGGGGCTCCAGGCCCGCGGAAGAGGGAGGAGCCTGGGGGAAGAGCGGCCGTCGGGAGGGGGGGGGGGCGGAGGGAGGGGCTGCGGGGCGGGGCCGGGGTCGGGAGGCGGGGCCGGGCCTCACCCGCATGATGCGCACGTTGTACATGCGCATGAGCCGCTCGTCGCTCTCCTCCGAGCTGTAGATCTCCTTCCGCAGCTTCTCGGCCGCCCGGATGTAGTCCCCCCGCGCCGAGTACACCCACTGGAGGGTCAGCCCGCGGGCCTGAGGGCGGAGGCGCGGGCTGGGGCGGGCCGCGGGGGCCTGGCCAGCCTCCCCGCCCAGGTTGTGGGGTCCAGGGGCCTGGGGGTCGAAGCGGTGGGGGACCCCGGGCCTGGCGGGAGCGGGGAGGGGGGAGGGGAAGGGGGAGGGGAGAAGTGCTGAGGTGGGCTCAGGGCTGGGGTCCCCCAGGTGACTGGAAGGGGGAGGGGGAAAGGGGCCAGGTTACCAGAGGGGGGCCCCGCCCCCATCCCCACCCCACAACCCCAGAGATGGGGAGCGGGGTTGGCATCCTGGACCTTGAGGTCCCCCGCAAACTCGTTGAGGCTGCCCATGTGCCTGAGGGCGACGTCCCCGTAGCAGGCGAAGTCGAGGGGCAGCAGGTGGTCGTGGCTGAGCCGGATGAGGAGCTGCCCGGCGAGCAGGGCCACGGCGCGGGCCACGGCGGGCAGGCGGCCCCGCAGCGCCGCGTGCAGGTTGTCGTACGTGTCCTCCTTGGTGTGCAGGAAGGGGTACGCCTGGCCGTCCTGCGGGACAGCGCGGGGGGCTGGACCCGGGGCTGGACACCGGCCGAGGGCCCGGGGGGCTCAGGGGCGGGGGAGAGGAAGGCTCACCTCGGTGAAGGAGAACTCCACGGCAGGGACCCCCGCAAAGGCGGTGAAGGAATAGGCGCTGCTGTCCATGGGCAGGGGCCGGATCCTGGCGGGGGGGGGGGGGGGGCAGGTTGGGAGTGGGGAGGGCTCTGTGGGGCGCCCTGGGCCCCGGCTCCGCCCCCCACCTTCTCATCCCCCACCTCCTCCTACCCCCACTTACACCTCAGCATCCCAGCTGGAGTTGGTGAACACCACCTGCTCGTAGAGGGTCTGCCCGCTGCGGTTAGGAGAGTCCACCTGGGGCAGGGTGGGGGGGCCCTGGTAAGGCCCCGCCCCCCCCAGCTTAACACCCCCACCCCCACCCTGCACCTCCTACTCCTGGGCCAGCCCTTGCCTGCTTCAGGATGTTGTGGATGAGGTTGATCAGAAGGGGGCTGGTCTTGGCGTGGAACCTGTCGTTCCCTGAAGAGAGGGGAGGGGAGGGAGGCCAGGCTCAGGGCTTGGCCCTGGGGATGGGGGTGGGGGTGGGCACAGGGCCTGCGGGCCACTCACCCAGCACTGCGTTGTCCAGGCTCACGTAGACGACAGCTTTGAGGTGCAGGATGCTGAGGTAGCCCTATGGGCGGGGGATGTACAGTGTGACCCCCCCCATGCCTCTCCCCGCTGCCTCCTCCCCTGCCCAGGACCACCCCTAGGTGTCACCTCCAGCCACTCAGTGGAGCCCACGCTCCCGAAGTCTCCTCCATCCCAGCTGACGAAGAGAAGACTTCTACGGGGCCGAAAGCCTGGGGACAAAGGGGGAGACAGAGGATGGGATCAGCTGGGGGGAGGGGAGGAAGCGTAGAGCCTCTTTTCGTCCTCCAGCTGTCCTGGGTCTCTGGGCGCTCTCCTTCCCTCTCGGCAGACCTGCAGCCCAGCTCAGGGCTCGGAATCTCCTGCTTCATCTTCACTTCCATTGCCGTTATCACTTCCAGGGGAGGATGAGGAAATGGAGGGGGAGTGACTTGCCCAGGGCCATTGAGCAAGAATGGGAGGAGGCAGGCCTGGGGCCTGGGGATGATGCTGCCCTCCAGCCTCAGCTCCCACCCCCGCCCGCCCCAGGCCGTTGCTCACCGTTGCTCACCATGGAGGAAAAGGTCCGCACCAGCTCCAGCAGAATGGCCGTCCCCACCGCTGACTTGGCCGCTCCTGGGCCCCACGCATCCCTCTGGGCACCGATGACAACGTAGTGGTCTGGGGGAAGGGGCAGTTGGGGCCCACCTCATACAGGCGGCACCCAAAGGCTTTTCCTTCCCCCTGGGTGCTCCCTGGGCCTCTCCTGATCTCCATCTCACAGCCCCTCATATCTCCCTGCAACCCCAGCCCTGCAAACTCGGCTGCCCTTTTGCCCCGGGCCGTCTGGAGATGGCTGCTCCACCCACAGGCTACCTGCGCCCCTACACACACACACACACACACACACACACACGACTCCCACCAGCATTCCCATACCTGCGCCCCCCTACACACACACACACACACACACACACACACACACACACACACGACTCCCACCAGCATTCCCATCCCGAGCCTCTACACAGGGCTCCTTGCACCCCGCCCTTGGCACTTGTGGGTGCCCCACTCAACAGCCACCCTCACCACCAGTTCTGCTCAGGCACCCCACTGCCATCCACCTCTGATTATGCCAGGAAGGGCCATTTATCTAATTAAACCTCGCTCTTATGCTTGAGTCTGCTATAGCGCTGTCTGATCAGTGCTTGCTCCCCTCCAGTGCTGAGGAACTTGCTACCGTGCAAGACTGCCCTTTTCAGGATTGTCAGGTCTCTTCATGGTCACCCCATCGTCCCAGTTCAGCCTCAGCTTGCTAGTCTCCCTCCCTGCCGATGCCAACCCCTGCTGTCCCATCTACCTGAGTCCCAGCTGCCCCCTCCCTGGGCCCCCTACTCCCTGCTCCAGCCCAACCTCCAGCCCGCACCTGTGAAAGCAGCCCCCTCCCACAAGCAGCTCACCTGGCTCCGAGTGGCCTTCGATGCAGCCGAAAATGTTGCTGATGGGGGTGGAGACCCTGCGGTTGTTGACCCCTAGGTGCAGGCCAGGCCCAGGGCCCAGGCGATAAGGGGAGCCTGGGAGGCGCCCCTGCCATTCTTGGGGGGCCACAGGGCCTTCAAGCTTCCTGGAGGTGGGTAGTCAGAAAGGGTTGGACATGGCAGAGAGGCTGGCGCTAGAAAAGAGTGCAAATCCCCTTCCCTGCTCTTTCTCTCCCTCCCACCCTCCTGGCCCCAGAGCGTTGCCTCTGCACCCTGCCTGGGGGTGGGAGGGAAAGGGGGGCCAATGTAGCCAGGGCCACCCTGAACAGCTGTGCAGGTTGTGGCCTGCATAAGGGTGCTTATTGGAGGTGAGGTGGCGGTGGCTGCAGCTGAGTGCCGCTCACCAAACTGGCCCTGGCAAGAGGCTGTGGCAGCTCAAAGGAAGGAGTGCCTTTTCTAATTCACCCAGAGGTACCCCATGGGCTGGCTGCACCTCCCTGGCTCTCCCGCCCCCTCTCCTGGGCCCCAGACGCGGCTCACCTCAGTAGGTGGGAGGCAGTGTCGGCGCTGATGGGCTGTGCTGGGATGCTGGGCAAGCCTGAGGACTGGACTGGAGGGAACTGGGTCTGATTGAAGGAAGGGAAGCCAGGCGTGTAGGGGTCCCCGGTCCCCAGGTGCACCTGTAAAAAGAGGGCTAACCCTGCCACAACTGTGGTCTGGGCTCCCAATAGCACAGCCTGGCAGCCCCATCCTAGGCAAGGAGGTGCTGCAAGGGGACCGACGCCCCACGCTGCCCATTTCCCCAGACTCACGTGTCCGAACACAGCCTGGTGGCTGGACAGGCCCAGCTTGTGCGTGTCCCAGGAGTGATCTGCTGGGTCAGGGTAAATGAGTACCCCACTGGCCTCAAAGTCCTGGGCGCTGGCCACCTGGGGGAGGGAGATGGCGACAGGACTTCTCCCAGAGAAAACCCAAAATTGTAAGGGCAGGAGAGGAGAGTAAAAGTGAAACAGAGTGCCCTGTGATCAGCTCCCGTGGATCTCATTTGGCCAGAGGATGCTTCTGCCCAGTAGCACCAGCCCTGGTCTCCCCACCTTCCCGCCAGGCCTTAGCACCCCTCAAACCCTCACGGATCCAGCAGCCACCCCGTATTGCTGGCCCCATACCCCTCCAGATTTCCCCTGACTTGTTCCCTGCCAATCCGCCTAGTTCCTTCCTTTCTCCACCTGACCACATCCGAGATGTGTCCCACCTGCCCTGACCTACGGGTTCCTCCACCCTCCCCAGCCCCCAGGCGGGGCCCTCACCTTCTGGGCAAAGCTGACCATCCCCGCGCGCACCAGCAGGAGGCGCCCTGCCAGCTCCACGCCCCTGGCCCGCAGGTTCTGCAGGTCCTCAGGCCGCCCGTAGTGGGCGTACACCAGCTGTCCCTGGGGGCGGGGTGGGGGGCAGGGGAGACTGAGACACAATCACGCCACCACCTGCGTGCCAGGGTAAGTGCCAGGGACGGTCCTCAGCCTGGAGGCGGGGCAGGGGTGCTCACCGAGGCGTTGCCCGTGGCGCTGTAGGGGCAGTAGACGTCGGGGTCCTCCAGAGGCAGCTGCTCGCCGGAGTCCACCCAGTGCAGGGTGTTGGGGTGAGCCCTGGGAGCGGGGTGGGGGTGGGGTGAACCCTGGGAGCGGCATGGGGGTGGGGGGTGGGGGGGCCGCAGGAGCGGGATGGGGGGGTGAGCCCTAGGGGCGGGGTGTGGGCCCTGGGAGCGGGTGGGCCCCGCGCCCGCACTCACGGGTGGGGGAACTGCAGGCCCACGTAGTGCGTGTCCGCCCACACGTGGTCCAGCTTCTGGCGGGAGAGCGCGGCACGCACGTCCTGAGCCAGGGCCGCCATCCCCGCCGAGCCGGCCGCCCGCTCCCGGAGGCTGGTCTGCCTGAGCAGGAAGAGGCGGGATTGGGGACCACTGGGTGCAGGGAGGAGAGGCAGGGAGGGGAACAGGATCCCAGAGATCCGGGTCACCCCAGGCCATGGGGCGGCTGGAGGGGGAGAGGCCTCAGCCTGGAAAGAAGTTCTCCCTTGACCCTGCTGACCCCATCACCACCAGGGCACGCACCCTTTGGCTTCAGGGTAGCCTGGGGTCTTGTCCTCCATGCCACTGGGTGCTCTCGGCTCAGTCCCGGCGTGCTGACCCCTCTGCTGTCCCGGTGCTAACTGGGCCGAGGCAGCAGGTGCTCCCTCTCCCCCACCCTCCACCAGAGCCACCCTCAGGCTCTCACTGGAAAGGTGGGATCGTTTGTCTCATTGAAGGCCCTTCCCTGTCATCTTCCGTTGTCTCCACCAGCCAGCCTCCTTGTCACCTGAACCGTCCCTGCTCCTCACGTCACCTCTGCCACCACCTGCCCCTGCACAGGCTCCCTGCCAGCAGTTCAGCACCCTTTCCAGGGCAGACACACTCCCTTCCCCGGCAGCGTCACCACCGAACACCCCTCCTGTGTCTTGCCCTGCCAAGTCTCTCCGGGGGACTCCGACGAGAAAGCCAGCAGCTTCTCATACCTGGGACGGGGAGTGCAGGCGCACCCCTGGCTCCTCTTTCCCCATTTCCGACGGTTCCTCCACATGGAAAACCAACCATTCCCATCCAAGCCCGCGCCTCGGGCTCTGCCACCCTGTGCCCCCACGTCGCTGCTCGGTCCCCGACGGCGTCAGCCTCTGGTCTGTGCTTCCCCCACTCCACGCCGCCAGGCCACGCATTACAGCAAAATCCACGAGGGTGGGGTACCCCAGTCTAAGCCGCCCCCCTCGCTGCGCTCGCAAGGCATGCACCAAATGGCTTCCTCAGTCTCCCTCCTGCCCCCATACAGCAGCTCAAGTGTGTTCCTTTGGAAATGTCCCTGATCCTGGTACCCATTACCAGTGAAATGGGTGTGTAAAATACAGCTCAGCACCGTGGAGGAAGCAGTGAACGAGGTGTGCACGCTGCAGTGCGGATGGGCTGTTCCGACATAGTGGTCTTACGTGAAAAAGTGAAATTTGTCGCCATTGGAAACCCACACCCAAGTTTGTCTGAGGTGACTGACACCTTTCGGAAATAGAGTGGTGACGGTCGCACACCATTGGGGATGCAATGAATGCCATCATGTTGTGCCTTTTAAAGATGGTTACAATGGCAAATTTTATGGTTTAGATATTTTATTACAAAATTGTAAGCACACGCACACCTGCCACGTTGCTTAAATTCGAAAATAATGAACCTGTAGCAATTTTACAGAAATAGTAATGTTTTTTTAAAATCAACATATACACGCAAAACATGGCATATATGGGAAAGCCCCATGCGTGTTGCACGGTGCACATCAGGCACGTTGCGTGAGATGCTTTGGGGAAGGGGATGGGGAGGCACGTTCGGAGTCGAGGGAGGGAAATTAAACAGGAAGGACCTTGCCCTGGTCAGTGCGGACAGCAGGCTGTGGTCTGAGAATGATCAGCTCCTTCTTTGAACTTACATTTAAAAAAACAACCCTGTCCCCCTCCCCATATCTGATCACTGTATTCCTTTGCTCAGAACTCTTTAGATGGCTCTGTTTGCATTTAGAATAAAATCCTAACAGTTCATGCAGCCAGTGCAACTCGTTAGGGCCTGGCATGTCCGCCTCGCCAACAGTACAGACATCCTTGACTCCCTCGAATACGCCACAATCTTCCCTCCTTGGACCCCTGGCATGTGCTATTCTCCCACCTGGAATGCTTTCCCCCATTTGGGAAAGCTCTTTGCCTTGGCAAGCTACTCATCCTTTGGGTCTCAGCTTGTCGCTTCCTCCAGGAAGCCTTCCCTTATCCTATATCAGGTCCCCCCATTATGGCCATCGCTTACATCCTTTACTTTTCCTACAAAGCAGTGATCCTGGGAATGATCATGCAGTTACAGTTGAATACAGATTCCTCGCATAGACTGAAAGCTCCCTGAGGACAAGGGCCAGACTCCTTGGTTCTCTGCTTTGTCGCTACCACCTGGTACCTGCCACAGAGCAGGTGCTCAAAAAATACTTGTTGAATATGTGATTGGATGACCTTATCAGTGCCAGACAGGCCCCCGCCCTCCAGGTCCTCATTTCCCTGGCCACCCCCTCGCTCTTGTTATTACCTAGAATTCCACCTCTGGAATGTTTTTTCGTTAAAGACTTTTGAACAACCTACTCAGCGGCAGGCACTGTGGCAAGTTCCAGGGACTCCAGATAAATCTTAAAGGCTCTAAATCAACTCTCTCCGATTAGAGATTAGAGCTTTCAAGGTTCGGAGTGGTTCCCTTCCCCTCACTATACCTGTTTTGCATCCCTGTTGAGTACTCCAGAGTTTCCTATCTTCCATCTATCAGCTCCTCCCTGGCTTCTGTAACCTCCCTATTCAGCCCGGAGCTGACACATCATCTGTGCTTTGCTCCACCTGCTGCCTCTCTGTCTTTTGATGACACCCACAATGCCACGCCTCACCCCTAGACCTGTCAAGCCATCCACTTGCCCAGCTATACTCAGACTACCAGGTGCTGCTCGAGAAAAAAACAAAACAGTTTACACCTGAATTTGTCATGCCATAAACTTCAGGTCTTTCAGCAAGTTGGAGCCAAGAGTCTATCAAAAGATAATGATACACTTATCCTTTAAACTTAGCATTGATCTCATGAAGGGGAGGAAACCTATTAATACAAACTACATAAACATTAAAGAAAAAATCTTACATTCATCTCAGTATATTCTGGAAAAACATTTTTTAAATTTAATTCCATACCTATTCCTCCTTTCTGATCATAAAGATAAAATCAAAGCTTCAGTAAGCTAGTGTGCTGGTTTGAAATGATGTTTGTACCCTAGAAAAGCCATGTTTTCATCCTAATCCCATTTTGTAAAGGCAGCCGCTTCTTCTAATCTCTATTCAATACTGTATGTTTGAAATTAATTAGATCATCTCCCTGGAGATGTGATTTAATCAAGAGTGGTTCTTAAACTGGATTAGGTGACGACGTGTCTCCACCCATTTGGGTGGGTCTTGATTGGTTTACTGGAGTCCTATAAAAGAGGAAACATTTTGGAGAATGAGAGATTGAGAGAGAGCAGAGAAGAATGACATAGCCACGAGAAGCAGAGTCCACCAGCCAGCGACCTTTGGAGATGAAGAAGGAACATGCCTCCCACGGAGCTTCATGAAACAGGAAGCCAGGAGAAGAAGCTAGCAGATGATGCTGTGTTCACCATGTGCCCTTCCAGATGAGAGAGAAACTCTGACTGTGTTCGCCATGTGCCTTCTCACTTGAGAGAGAAACCCTGAACATCATCGGCCTTCTTGAACCAAGGTATCTTTCCCTGGATGCCTTAGATTGGACATTTCTATAGACTTGCTTTAATTGGGACATTTTCTCGGCCTTAGAACTGTAAACTAGCAATTTATTAAATTCCCCTTAGAAGCCATTCCGTTTCTGGTATATTGCATTCCGGCAGCTAGCAAACTAGAACAGCTAGGAATACAGGGACACTTCCTAGATTTGACTTTAAAAAGCAGATAATGCAGAGTCTGGAACAAGTTCATACTCAATGATAAAATATTATACAACATTCCTACTAAAATCAGGAAATAGCCAAGGACAGCTGCTATCACCATTACTATTCACGTCCTCTCCGATGCAGTGAGACAGGCAAGATAAGAGAAACGAGGGTACGCATCTTTCACTACCTATATTTCATATAGATGTCTACTTAAAAGGTCCAGGAGAAACTTCTAGAAAACTATTCCTGAACTAAATGAGGGCTATAGCTTGTGGCTTGACCTCTCATCTATCTGGGCGGCTCCTTTGCAGCAGGGAACAGTGACTAGTGACTCTGTAGCAGGACAAAAGAAACCCAGGGATGCATGAGAGTGGTTAAGATGGGAAGGGGTCATGTTGTATATATGTTTCCACAATTAGAGAAAGAGAGGGACTAAAGACACAATGTCACTTAAATGCAACGAAGAATGGAGGAGAAAAGGCCCAAAAGCACATTAATGGGACATATGAAAAACTGTAAGCTTTATATTAATGTAAAATTGCTTGAACTTGATAACTGTACTGAAAGTGGTTACATAAGTGAATATTTTTGTTCTCAGGAAATGTTCATGGAAATTTTAAGTGTTCAAGGAGCATGATAGTTCAAAGAGCACACAACCTATTCTGAAATGTTTAGAAAATAGACAAAAAGAATGATATAGCAAAAGTGGCAAAATATTAAAAGTGGGTGAATCTGACTATCTGGGAGGGCTGGGGGGGCGTGTTCTCTGCATGGGGTTTGTATAATTTTTGCAACCGTTCTGAAAGTTTGAAAATATTTCTAAACTAAGAAAGCTTCTTTTTATTATTATTATTTTTTTTATCACAGGCCTGCTTGTGTCTGGGTGGCATCCCCCAGGCTGTAAATGTTGGGGTGAGGGATGATCAGTGCCCACAACTGCATTTGCTGGCTTGTTTTCTGATTCCCTAAAACACCTCTCATCAGAGCCCCCAGATTTCCCCACTGCCACAGATCAAAATCCAAACTCCCTGGGGTGGCAGGCGAGGCTCCTCTGGGCCTGTCCTCCCTCACGACTCGATGCTGGGTGCCCTGACCCCCTTCAGACGGTCAGCTCCTTCACTTCCCACCTGTGCCAGCATCCTTCTCACCTCTGGAACTGCCCTCCCTGCTCTCCACTCCCAACACCCGCCCGCCATCCTGCCCGGGACCCCTGAGCAGGGAGGGAGGTGGAAGGGCTCCGAAGGGGGACCCAGAAAGCAGGGTCCTGAATGGGGAAGAAGGGAGGCTGTGTCTGAGCGGGTGAGGGGAGGACATCTGAGGCAAGGAAGGGAACAGGCTGCCCCTTACCTGATGGTGTCCTCCAGGTGCCCCTCCCCCAGGAGCCGCAGGAACATGGCCTGGAGATCGCTCCAATACAGGAGGCCCTGGTGGGGGTCGGGGCCCGGCTCATAGCTGACGTCCTCGCCGACCACCAACACGGCATCCCCGCATGCCTGGCAGGACCCTCGGAAGGCCACGTATCCCAGAAGAAAAGCTGGCAGGTAGCAAGCTGGGGTGATTCTTGTGTCCCTTCCGGTGCCAGCCCATCTCCCCCAGCCCGGGCCCCGTCACAGGGTGGGAGGCTGGCCTTACCCCCGGTGAAGATCAGCAGGGCCATCAGGACCAGGTAGGGGGCGGCCCTTTGTCCTGCTGCTGCCCAGGATCCCAGGCCTTGCTGCCCTGGTCTAGAGCCCCGGGGCTCGGGGCCCCTGAGCTCCATGAACTGGGGCTGCAGCTCGGGCCCCACCTCCCCGTCGTTGTCGCCCTCCAGGGGCCCCTGCTGGGAGCCTTCCACTCGCTTGTAGATGGTCTGGGAGGGTCGTGGGGCCAGCCCTTGCTGTGGGGGGTGGGGTGGGGGGTGGGCATGAGACTGGGGGAAGAGGTCTGTAGGGTGGGGTGGGACCCGGCCACAATTGGGCTGGTGGTTTTGGGGTACCGAACAGCTACAAGACAGGAAGGAGACCCTGAGAGGCAGGCTGACGGGAAGGGGCCGGGAGGTGCGAAGGGGAGGGGCCCGTCTTGGGTTTTTTTTTCAGGGTGGAGGGAGAGGGACCTGGAGAGAAGAGCCATGGGGTCCCCCAGCCCCACTTTCGATCTTACCGCTCTCCGGAGTGAACCCCAAAGGCGCTCCATGCTCGTACCCCCTCCTGAGCCCTGCAGACTGTCCCCCTACCCCCCCCCATGGTAAACCGTTTGTGGGAGCCCCTGAGAGGGCTCCTTATCAGCCCTGGCAGGCAGCCTGAGCCCAGGTCTGTCCTCCCTACCCCACCCCGGAGGGTGGGAGTGGAGTCCTGGCCCCCCCTCCCAGCCCAGCCCAGAGCTCACCCAGCTGTGCCCTCCCCGGCTTCACCCCCACAGCCCCATCCCGCCCCCTCCCTGCAAAACAATCAATTTTGTGCCCTTGGGGTGGACTTTGGCCTCCTTGTTCCTGTCAGGGGTGGGGGAGGGGGCCGATGGCCTGAGAGAGCTGGGATACGGAAGCCCCCTCCCCTTTCGGGTTTCCACCACTACCTGGTCCTTGGGGACCCCTTCCTAAGCCCCCCAGGCCCCCTAAAGGCCCACCATGAGGCCACTGCCCCCTCCTCACCCAGCTTGCAGACCCCACGTGCCCAGGCCCCGTGGCCATGAGCGACCTGCTTCCTGACCCAGCGCCCGCCCCCGGGGAGTCCTCAGCCAAGGGGCCGCCTGGCGTGACTGGGAGGGTAGGGGGGGCAGCGGCCTCATTGGAACCAGGCCCCTGCCTGTGGCTGCCGAGCGAGGGGTTACCGGAGGGAGCCAGTGCTCCCCCAGCGGGGGTGTTCCTGCAGTCGGGGATTTGTGGGTCAGAGCCCGCGAGGAGAGGTGGAAGGGGCCTGGCCGGTGTGTGGGCAGAGCCAGGAGACCCTGGACCAGTCACGGTCGTCCCTGGGCACCGGCTCCTCTTGGGAGATCAAAGGACTTGGATCACCCCGCTTCCTGCCTCCCGGGGCTCTCGGACCCTCTGAGAAGCCTGATGTAAGGGCATAGACTCATCCCAGAAACCCATCACCGGCCCAGACCACTAAGTTTTACCTACAACTTCGGGCAGGGGGCGCAGGTCCCCGAGCCCGGCCCGAGACCCCAGGACAAGCAGCTCTGGAGTAGAAGGGTTCAGGGGCCCCTTGGGGATCTCCCCTGGGAGACCTCAGCTCCTACCAAGGTCCGGAGAGAAGTTCTGCGTTCCGGGACACACCGACCCTCCCAGTCCCCTCCCCATCTCAGTCCCCGCCGGGAGCCCGGGGAGGAAGACAGAAGATCCGCGCCGCTCACCTGAGCCGCGGGTCCCGGGGCGCGTGGGCGAGGCCTCTTGGGAGCCCAGACCCCGGCGCCGAGGCCCCGCCCACCGGGAATCCCCGCCCCCTGGGGGCTGGCCTTCCCACGGCCCCGCCCCGGCTCCCGGTCCCCTCTCCCGCAGCCCCCTGCTCTCCCGGCTCGCTCTGCCGGGTCCCCACGGCCTGATTCTCCCTGGGCCGCGGCCGCTCTGAGGCCGCCGAGACGGTGGCTCCTCGGGCTCTGCTTCCGCCCCAGGCTGGGCCCAGGCGTCCACTGTGGGATCCCGGGGTGAATGCAGGGGTGGTCCCCTCCTCGCCTCCCTCCTGACCCTGCCCCCACTCCCCACTCCCAAGGAAACCAGACCTGTTTTTTTCTTAAAAGAGTTTTTACTCCTTTCAACTCAGAAACTTCACAATCTGAAGGGAAGCGAGGGGAGGGGAGGAGGGAGGACAATGTGGGCATGGGGAGGGGGGTTGGGGGCTTCGATTTGAGCTGGTGGAGGCCGGTGGGGGGGGTGGCTCTCCCCATCCCCCACCCACCCCTTGCTGCGAGAGGGCCTGGGGGCGCCCTCAGGGGCATTTCCGCTCCACGCACTGCTTCCCGCCCTCCTCATACTCCTGCTTGGAGATCCACATCTGCTGGAAAGTTCCCTGAGTGGTGGGGACGACTCGGTGACCAGGGCGGCCCTGAAGGGAGGGGCAGGGTTTCCCCACCCCACCCCCACGCTCTGTCTGCGGGCCCACGGCCCTCCCCCAATCTTGCTCCCCTAGGCTCCGCCTCCCTCCTCCTGGCCCCTCCTCCATACTCAGAGAGAGAATACCCCGCTTCTGAGCATTCAATCACTGATTCATTCATTCAACAAATATTTATCGAGCCTCCCCCTGCCCCTGGGCCCAGCACCTTCCCCCAGCTGAGTGTAGGAGCCAACCCTCACCCCGACACCCGCCCCCGCACCTGCCTCCCCCCCCCCTCCCCTCGCCATCCCTGCTTAGGAATATGTCAAGTGTCCCTCATTCCCAAGAAGAATCTTCCCTCTGCCCTGGCCACCGGACACCACTTCTGTTGGAGTCCTCTTCTCTCTTGTCACCTGCCCGCACTTGCCCCGTGAGCGTCTCCTGCAGTGGCATCTGACTGCCCCTTCTCTTGGACAGTTGTCCCTTGCTCCTGTCCCCGTTTCTCCTTGGCTTATAGAACATGCCTTCCTGGCTGGGTACGTCCACTGCCGTGGCTTCACCGCCTGAGCTAGCCACACTCCCCCACCCTCACACATACACAACCCCAGTCCAGGACTCTATGCTGAGTTCTAGACCCAAATACTCAACTGTCTCTTGGACATCTCCCTCTGTGGTCCCTCAGGATCTCAAGTCAACATGTGCACCCCTGACTAAAGCAGCACCTAGGGCTGCTTTGATCTTTCTCTCCTTCCATGTGGCAGGCACCAGCTACAGGTGGGTTTGGAGCATTTGAAATGCAGCCATCGAGATATGCTCTAAGTATAAAATGCACACTGGGTTTTGAAGACTAAGTATGGAGAAAATAATGCAAACTATCTCAATAATAACTTTTTATATCCTACGCACATCAAAGTGATAATATTTTGGATATATTGGGTTAAATAAAATGTACTGTTAGAAGTTCATTTCATCTGTTTCTTTCTACCCTTTGGTGACCAGAAGGTTTGAAATGGCGTGTGTGGTTCCCACGGGCAGCGCTAGCAGGCGCCTCCTCTGGGACTCTTCCCCCTGTTTCAGCTCTTGTATCCAAACGTGTCCTCATTCTGTCAGCCAGCCCTCCTGATAAGTTCCCAGTTCCACCCACACCTGTCTCCACCCCTCTGCCACTTCCTAGTCGGAGTGGAGACCCCAGCAGCCCCCTTCGGGCTTTCCATTCAGATCCGGGTCCCCTGTTGCCTCGGGGCTGGCCTGGGCGCTGTGCCCTCCCTTCCGCTTGCCACTTGCTCTTACTCATCCCGTCTCAGCTGAAATGCCAGCTCTCCTCTGAGGCCCTTCGTGACCCCTGAAATAGATCAGATCCCTTCCTTCAAAGAGAAAACCCCACACTTTGGGCAACTTCCTGTTTCATTGTCTCACCCTCTAAACCGTCCCTGCTGGTGAAGGCAGGGACCGTGCTGGCCATCTGTCCCATTCAAGCACACGGGGGGGCCCACAGTCACTGCGTGGCTGGCATGCTCTCAGCCCTGGCTTGACTTCGGACTGCCAGTCTCCTGGCTTTCCGGCCGCTCTGTGTGACTGTCACCAGCCAGATCTGGTTGGCATCTCCAGCTCCCCGCTGGGCAACTTGCCTCTATCCCCGCAGTACCCGCTGCCCCAGAAGCAACCTCGCTGCCTCCCTTTTCTATTTGCCCCATTGCCACCCACTCCATGACTCCGGGACTAGAGAAAGAGCCTCGTCCCAAGGTCCCTTCGCCTCTCGCTCACACCGAACCCCGAGTCTCATGCCTGCCCTGCCAAAGTGGTCGTCACCTCGCTCCCTTGGCCTATCCCCCAGGTGTCTCCCTCTGCTGACCCAGTATGGTGGGCAACTTTCCCAGAACCTGAAGTCATCACATTCATCCCAGCAACCTCTCCAGCTCCCTACTCTCCTGCCCCCTGATTGGTGTTGGGGAGCACCAACTGCCCTTTCTCTAAACTCAGTGTTTGTTGAATGAATGAGTGAAGAGGCGGCGGGCTGGTGGAGCCTGACCAGGTCCTGTCCATCCCCCCACCCCCCACCCCCAGCCCCGGGCCCCGCCCTTCCCCCTCACCAGCGAGGCCAGGATGGACCCCCCGATCCAGGGGCTGAACTTGCGCTCCATGGTGCTGTTGCTGGCAATGAGCTTCAGCCGCATGCTCTGCGGGGAGAGAGGGGCTGGGGGAAGCGGACCCCTGGGTTCTGGGAAGGGCCAGGGCTGGGGAGGGGAAGACTGGGAAGCCACCGGAGCCAGGGGTAGGGGAGGGTCTGTTCTGGCGGCCAGAGCCCCTGATGTGGGGGAAGAGGGGAAAGGGCTCTGTCCTCCGGGACCCAGGCAGGATGGGGGTCCAGGGGGGCTCGTACCGGTGGGGTCTTCTGGGAAAGCTCCCGGTTGAGCCTGTCAGTGAAGCCCTGAAGCAGTGTGTTCCCGCCGGTGACAATGACGCTGCCGTACAGCCCCTGGGGGCGGGGAGGAGGCAGGAGCGCTCGGGGAGCAGCCCCTCTCCCCCAGCCCCCCACCCCGCCCCAGCACCCCAGCAGCCTCAGGCCTCACCGGGCGAATGTCGATGTCGCACATGCCAATGCTGGTGGTCACCACGTGGCCCACTCCTAACATGGTGTTCCCTGACAGGCCCTGCTGAGAAAGGCCACCTGGGCAGGGGGCCCTCTGACCCCTCTTCCCAGCATCCCCTGCAGCCCTTCACCCAACTCCCCTCTTCCCCAAGATCCAGGGACTCCAGCCAGCCAGACCTTGACATTGGACGGGTCAAAGAGGCCCTCGGGGATGCGGAGCCGCTCAGCGCCATAGTCTGTGTTGTAGCCATTGGGCATCTCGTAATGCACCGTGGGCATCTGTGCTGCCACCCTGCCCGGAAGCAGCGAGACTGCCTGGGGTGCTCAAGGAAGACTGGGGCGGGGGCCGCACCAGAGCCCTCCCTTCACCTGGCTCTGCCCTCTCCCATACCCTGGCCCCGGGCCCCACTTACTGTTCATCATAGGGAGAGTCAGAGACCTGCAGCACAGAGGCCTGGAAATCCTGGATCACCTCCTGAGAACCCGGGGAGGAGGTGAGGGCCTGGCTTCCCTCCCGAGCCCCTCAACCCCCACCCCGCATTTATGGCAGGGGACTAGGAGCTGGGGAGGGGTAGGGGGACTGGGGAGATGGCCCTCTCCAGAGCCTCACATTACACATGTAGTTATGCCAGGACTTGGAAACCTGGGGTAGCTTCTCCTTCTTCTTCCAGTTCGGGGGGGCACCCTCCCGTACAGGCTCCTGCGGGGGCACAGCCGATGAGCCCTCGCCCCAGCCCGCACTTGCCAATAGCCCGCTCAGACCACATGCCTCTTTCCTAGCCCTCGGCTGGCTCTGCAGCCAAGTGGCACTGGGGTCTAGGCTCTGTTGGACAGAAAAGCTCTCTCCCCCTTTCCTTGCAGAGAGAAGAGAGAATGTGGAGATCTCGTCCCTTGTGTGCCACAGGTGCCAGGGACACCGCTGCTCTGAAAGGCCCCAATTAGGGAAGGCTGAGGGCCCAGGCAGTGCAGAGGGAGCCCAGAAGCTGAAGGAGCTACCACATGCTGAGCAGGGTCCCCTGTGGGGGTCCAGGGCAGACCCTTTGGGTGCAGTATCCCATTGACACTCACAACAGCACTGTCTGCTGTCATTTCCACTTTACAGGAGAGAGGACACTGTGGCCCCGGGACCCTGAATGTCAAGCTTTAGGTCACGCAGCTCTTAAACGGCAGAGGTGACCCCTGAGGCCCTGGACTCCCTCCCACAGGCCCTGACACATCACACTACCAGCTGGCTGCCTGACTTTGCCAAGTCCCCCAGCCTCTCCGAATCTCTGGTTTCCTGACTGCGAGACCAGGGGGCCCTGCTGCCGTGTGCGCCACCACCTGATGGGCCAGTGGACGGTCACAGGTCACCCAGCACCTTGGGGTTGCAGCCCTGGGATCCCCCGAGGCCACACCTTGGCTGCGATCATGTAAGGCGGGATGATGTCAATAGCCATTTCCTGGAAGAGCTCCCGGCACTGCATGGAGATGAAGTCCCCGGCCAGGGGAGACTTGACTATGCCTGGAAGGGGAGCCGGTGTCAGGGACTGACCCTACCAAGCCCCGCCCCTGCCCCCTGCTGAGACGCCACCTTGCTGCAGCACGTAGCCATCATGCACTGGGATGGCTGTGGTGTGGGTGGCCCCACTGTCCAGCACGAGGCCCGTAGAGCGTCCATTTGCGAAGCTGGCATTGGTCACATAGGTCAAAGAGACAGCGGCAGCTAGTGACGGGGCTGGGACGCAGGGCTGGCCTGCTCCCCCCCTGCTTCCCTGGAGTCCAGGCTCCAAGCCCAGACTTCAGATCTCACATTGATGACCCATCTCCTGAGACCCCAGTCACTTCCTCCCTGTCTGAGTGACAGCCTCTCCTCTCTTCCTGTCCCCTAAGCAACTAGCTTCTCTTTATTTTGAGGCCTAAGTCCTACGAGCTCCCAGTCACTCCCGTGCTGAGTACATGGTTCACTGCAAAGCGCATCATTAAAAATTCAATGTTGGCCAATGGACAGTTTGGGAAGGGACCTCTTTAGTTTCATACACCTCTCCCTCCCTCCCTCTCGCCAGCCTCAGACCGTGCTTCTTGCTTGGCCCAACGCTCTCTCTTCCTAGAACCATCTCCTGGCTCAAACTGGTCCGACAAATGAGAAAGGGGCTCTGATCTGGTCACCCCAAGATCCAAGGCACTTAGCCCAGGAGCTTTCTGCACTGCTGAGGTTAGGGGAGGGGCCTGCCCACCCAGGTCACTGACCTTCACAAGATGAGACCCAGCCCCAGCTCAGAGGACCATGTGCCCTTGCCCTGGCCCTCCTCCACCCAGGCAGAGCAGCTCAACCCAGAGGATACGCGGTGAGCACAGCCGTCTTGCATAAGAAGAAGGCAGGAATGTTATACTGTTCGAACATCAGCTCTGTCAGCTTCTCCCGCTTGGCCCGTGTGTTCCACTGGGGAGAAAGTGCAGGAGGGAAGGATTCAGAGAGGTACAGACCCAGCACACACACACACACACACACATACACACACACAATTTGACCCCACACAGGTCTTTAGAATGTGAGTTAAAGGTCTCAGTCCAAACCTGACTAAGGAAAACAAGGCTCAGAGAAGGGAGGTAATTTTCCCAAGATTGCACAGAAAGCTCTCAGCAGAAATGAATCTTGAGTCATGGGCTCTTGGCTCCTGTCCCAGTTGTTTTTTATTATACAATACATACTTTAGGTTCCTTTCACTCCTCAGTCCTGTTCCCCATTCTAATTACCTCAGAGGCAAGAAGGAAGGGAAGAGGATTTCTGGGTAAAATATGGTGGATTGAATAAAAGCATCTATTTTTTTTTTCCTCCCAAGATCCCAGCAAAATTATAGTAAAGGACCAATTTTAAAAGACAATCCCACAAATGGCCAAGCACCTGAAAAGGTGATCCACATCATTAGCCATCGGGGAAATGCAAATCAAAACCACAACAAGATGCCACTTCAAACCCTTAAGAATGGCAATTAAACAAATGAACAAACAAGTGTTGGTGAGGATGTGGAGAAATGGGAGCTGGTGTAAGTTGCTGGTGAGAATGTAACATGGGTTAGCCACTGTAGAAAACAGTCTGGTGGCTTCTTGAAAAGTAAACATAGATTTATCATAAGACCTGCAACTTCTCTCTTAGATATATACCCCCAAAACTGAAAACAGATACTTGTTCACAAATGTTCACAGCAACATTATTCACAAGAACTAAACGGTAGCAACGACCCAAATGTCCATCAGTGGATTAATGGATAAGCAAAAGGTGGCATATCCATATAACAGGATATTATGCAGCCATAAAAGAGAATGAAGTACTAATACATACTACAATGTGAAAGAACTTTGAAAATATTCTGCTAAATGAAAGAAGCTAGACACAAAATGCCACATATTGTGTGTTTCCAATGCTATGAAATATCTGGAATAGGTAAATCCAACAGAGACAAAATACAGATTGGTAGTTACCAGAAGCTTGGTGGGGTGGGGGGGGAGGGGCAGTGACTTTTTAATGAGTATGGGGTTTTCTGTCGAAGGTGATGAAAATGTTTCACAGCTGATAGAGGTAATGGCTCTAAAACATTGTGAATGTATTAAATGCCACTTTAACTAGTCACTTTACAATGGCTCATTTGATATTAGACATAAAAAAGACGTAAACTCTCAAGGTTGGGAATAACAAGAAAGCAGAAAATAGCAACACACTTTAGAAAGTAGGAGAGCAGACATGTGAGTGGTAATGGACTTGGACTCAAGAAAGCTGACTCCTAAGCTGGTAGGGAGAAAAGCCAGGTACTGTTCTGTTTTAAACTGAAGAATCCTCAAAGGGCACATAAATTGGTAGTTTCAGATTTGTCTGGAAGTGTAAGTGAGGGGAAAGCTAATATAAGATTGTCTGAAGTTATTCAAGTAATAGGTCCCTAAACTCTCTACAAGTTCATATCCCTGGGTTTTTGCCCTACCTGGATCCCAGCAGAAACCTGAGATTTATTCTATGGAGAGAATAAAGCAAAGGGTCTCTGAGCTGTGGGAACACTTGACACAGTTGGAAGTAGGGGCACTATACTTTAAAGAAGAAGATTAAGTGACGCCATGCACACTGAATGCTGAGAACCCAGCCCTTTTCCCTCACTTGGCTCCTAGAAAGTGGGTGGCCAGGGCTCTCTTCAGTCTGGAAGTCTTCTTCATTACAAAGACGTAAAGATGCTGATATCAGAAGCTGCCCAAAAAATGTCCCTGTCAGTTCGCCTTGTAGCAAAAATCACAGTCAACACTCCCTACCTCCCAGCTACACAGCTTCTAATCAGCCATTCTGTCTCCCACTCCTAAATACAAGCAAATAACAAGGATTTCCAGAAATCTGAATATGCCTCTAAAGTGAGACAGACACCAAAAAAGGGAGATGGGTACAGAAACAAAGGAAGAAACAGAGATTATACAGTGAGACAAAAACGGCTTCCCCACCCCACCAAAAATACAAACCAACTAGCAATAATATCTGTAGGAAGATAACAGATGATGGTGCACCTATGAAAAACAAGAATCAAAAGCAACATTCAGGGAATAAAAAAGAGTCCTTGGAAACTAAAACTACAAGAGCAGAAATGAAAAACTCAGAGGAAAAATTGAAATCGAGGGGGGATTCCCTAGAAATTAGAGCAAAAAGATAGAAATGGAAAAGAGAAAGAAAAGATAAGAAAACTAGAGAACCAATTCGGGTGGTGTAGAATCCAAATAACAGAACTTCCCAAAAGAGAGAATGAAGGAAATTGAGAGAAATCATTAAATAAATAATTGAAAATATTCTCACTGCACTGAAAGACATGGGTTTCAAGATTGAAGGACATACTGAGTGCCTAGAGCAATGGACGAAAATAGACCAATATCAAGACACACCATTGTGAAATTACAGAACACTGAGGACAAAGTAAAGATTCTACCAACTTTCAGAAATGAAAACAAGACATCAGAAATCAAATGGCTTCAGTCTTCTCATAACAACAATAAAAGCTAGGTGGCAATGAAGAAGTGCCTTCAAGATTCTGATGAAAAATAATTTCCAATCTGAAGTTTTATACCTAGCCAAGCTATCAATCCAAGGTCAGATATGCAAGATCTCAAAAAAAAATTTACTTCCCATGACCTTTCTATGGAAGTTACTGAAGTTCCTGGGGCCCTGGGTTGGGAGCTAGGCAGGTGTGGGAATCAGTGAAGTGGGGGGCCTCTGGGACTTGAGCAACTGAACATGAGGGGGTAAATCAAAAGGATTCATGAGATACAGAAACAGAAATGCTAACACAGGAGAGAAGCAAAAGGATTCCCTAAGATGATGGTGAAGGAAGATGCCAGGTATAGAGGGCAGGTAGTCCAGAGTGGAGAATATCAGTGGGCTCCTGGAGTGATTTCTTCAAGATGAAATTGGTAGAATACCTAATGGAATTAATGTTTTGAGAGAAGATGTAGGTAACTGGTAGATAATTGAAGGTCACATTACTGATAGGTAGATAGAAAACTAAGCAAATAAAAAAGCAAGCAAATGTCTGTTTTAGGGAGAACAAAAGGTTGTATAGGAAAGGAAATGTAATCATAGTTTGTTGCCTGGCTCAGCCTTGATCAGAATACACAGCAACAAGGGAGTAAACACTGAGGACTGATCTTTGAAGAAAACAAATTAAAATGCAACTATACTTAGGGGTGGGGAACAAGAAATGTGTGCAGTGTGAGGTGGAAATTGAGCTAAATGTTCATTTTATCTAGTGGGAAGTCCACAAGCAGCAATTTAAGCATGATATTTAGAGATCTGGAAGGAAACACTCCCCCCCCCAAAAAAAACACAAAAAATTGGCTGAAAGAGATGAGAAGCAGTTGTCTTTGGAAACGAGGAGTTGGAAGAAGGGGGTAGGAACTGCCCTTCTTTTCTTATACTCTATAAAGCAAATTGATTCTTTATGTGTATATAAAATGTCAAAAAACTTTAAGTTAAAAGGTCTAAAAAAAGGAATTTTGAGGGGAAGGGGTATAAAAGGGCATGTTTAACATGGATTGGGGGAAGGGCAGGTGGATAGAGCAGGAAGAGAGAGTGAGGGGTGGATTCTAAGCCAGGAAGGAAGGGAAGTGGTTGAAGAGCTCTGAAGTTGGAAGGAAAATCTGACAAGGGAGGATGTGGTATGACCAATGGTAGGGGCAAGAGGTGAGAGGTGCACGGTGGAAACGAAGTGCCTGGGCCCCAGGGCTGGACTAGGGGCTGGGCCGAGGCACTTACCGGGGCCTCGGACATGAGCACTGGGTGCAGGTTTGGTTCAGACTTGACATGTTTGCTGTAGGTGTGATCCAGGATGGCACGGAAGCACTCCCAGTCCTCAACTGGGCCCAGAAGACCAACGTGGAAATATGTGGTTGGGCAGGCAGGGGTCCCGGGACAGGAAAGAAGTAGAAAGGAAAGAGGCTAAGTTCAGAGAAAGGGGAATTGAGGCAGGTCTAGCAGAAAACCCCTCTCCCAAGAATCTGGTGGGCCCCTGGGTTGGGAAGCAGGCAGCTGTGGGAAGCAGCAAGGGGCTCCCCAGGGCTGGGCAGTTGTAAGGAGGACTCCGTGGGTGTGAGGTGCTATGTCCCAGGTTGTGGGGAGAGGTCTCCCGCCTGTATCAGGAGGTGGTGGCTGGGGGCCCCTTACTCATGCCGTTCTTGAGAGGTGACATGACCTCGGCTCCATCCCGGGGCACGTGCAGGGCGTTGGTGTCGATGTGGAAGATCTTTCCTTTCTTCTCTTTCTCCCCCTCCAGCTCCAGCCCGCCCCCCTCCTCCGCGGCCAGCAGCCCCACCGTGGTGGGGAAGTCAGCCTGAAGGGGGGAGGGTGGGCAGGGAGAGGGATCACCCTCCTGCCCGCGTGCAGCTCGCCCCGGGGTTGACTCCCACACTCCGGGTCAGCAGAGGCTGGGCTGTGAGCACCCCAAGTTACCGGAAAGTCTGGAAGGGGAGTCCGGAGCCCCGGGGATTTGGGGAAGGGGCTGGAAGGCTCACCTTGGGGCAGTCCTCCCCAGCGTACCCAGCGCGGACTGAGAAGGAGCCAATGTCAAAGACCAGCGCCCCCACCTCATCTGTGCGGGGAGACACATGTGTCAGGGGTCCTCCCTCAAACTCTCTCCCCCTGGACAGCTCCAAGGGGAGGGCAGGGCAGAGCCACAGTCTCTAGTCTCGCCGCCTGGGACAGGTGGGGGCTTGGCCTGGAGTCTGGGGTCCTGGCAGTGGGGGTCAAGCCGGACAGAGTCCGTCCTGCCGAGTGGCCTTGCTCAGCAAAGAAGGAGGGGGGCCGGGGTCCCGGCGGCGGTGGGTTGAATGGCCGGAGGGGTTGGACCCGGTGCACGCGGGGCTTCCCGGGGAGGACAGAAGGTAGGGGTGGCGCGGGACCCAAGCCCCGGGCTGTTGCCGGCTGGGGCGCCGAGTTGACAGGCCTCGGGGTGCCCGGAGCTTGGGTCGCACGGGTTCGGGGTCCCAGGGCTCCGGCTCCGGCCCGAAGCCTGCGGCTCGCTCACCTCCGCCGTAGACGCCCCCGCTCATAGTGCCCTCTCAGCGCTGCCGGCGGCCCGTGGGCGGCGGCGGGATCAGCACCGAGGCGGCCGGACAGCTCCCGGGATCCCGGGCGGGGCGGGGCGCGCGGCGGCCAATCGGGAGGCCGGATCCCCCGCCCCCAACGGCGCTGCCGATTGGCTGCGAGGCGAGACAATAACCCGGCCCGGGGGCCGCTGCTTTAAAGGGGCAGAAGCCCCAGAGTGGGCGGGGACGAGAGGGCGAGGAGATGACCGGGACGGAGAGAACGGCCGTGCGGGATGGGCAGACCGAGAGGAGGAGTAGAAGGAAATGGGCTCCCCTCCGTCCGGAGAGCAGGACTCCGACGCATGTCTGATGGGGTCCCTGCTCCCTTTCTATTTAAATGGGGTCCGGGAAGAGGGCGCCGTAGTCCCGCAGAGTCGTCCATCCTCAGGCTCTAGAACGTGGTTCAGCAAAGCCAGGGTCGAGAGCAATCACCCGGAGAGGGAGGAGAGGCGAGAGGCAAAGAGAGGACCCGGAGGGGGTGTGTCTCCATCTTCTCATCTTTCTTTCCACCCTGGTCATTTTGATGGCCCCTCTTTTCCTCCCGCGCCCCCTAGTGCCTGGACCTCAGATACACACGTGTGTACACACGCTCACACAGAGGCGCTCAGCTTCCTTTCCCTACCCGCCTCTCTTCAGCCCCTTTTATTGCTCAGGAGGCATTTATGAAGCAGGTTTTGTATCCGCTCCTGGCTGGACACCTCCACAGCGGTTTTGAAAGGGACGGTGAAGGAGCGGCTCTTGCAGCCTAGGTTAGCCAAGAGCCTCTTGTGTAAGCATGCATGTGTAGGCGTGCACCCGTATATACTTGTTTATGTGTGCTTGTGCACGCGCATGCATATCTCTCTTTTCATGTGTACATATGTGCATGTGTATGTAAGCATGTATCGGGGACACTCTTACCTGCTTGTTTGGAGGCTGGTGGCAGGGGTGGGGGTGGGGGGGGGGGTGTCTTTAAGACCAGAAATGGCAGAGGAAGAGGGTACTGTGTGAGTACAGCCACAGCGTCCCTGAAGGGTCTCTGCACACCAGATGCCTATCCTGGAAGAAGTTTCACCCTTCCCTAGCCAAAGGGCAGATGGTTGAGCTGTCTCATTGATTTCCCACTGACCACAGTGGCATCTGAGGCACCTGGGGTTGGTCCTGGGTCCAGGACTGGCTCCCCAGTCTGGCGGATCTGGGCGCAGTGGGAGGATGAGCTGTAGGGGAGAGAGTAGACCCCGAAGCTGGGGCATTGAGACTATCCCAAGTGACCATAGATCAGTCATTGGCCTCTCTATGAATTGAGACCTAGGTGAGTTGGATGAGTGCCTTAACCTCTCGGAGTCTGTATTTTTTCATCTTTCAAAGTGTCGAGGTGAGGATTAAAGGAACACTGCAGGGAAAAATTATTCCATTCACAATCTGGTTTTATGATATTTAATGATGTAATCGTCACTTCCTGGGTAAATTCACCTGGTCAATTCCCACTACTCCTTGGGGGCAGCCACCTCACTGTCAAAACCTGCCCCCGTTGGAGAAACCTTAGTGAGCAGATGCCTAGGGAGTCACTGGGAAGGTTATAGGGTTGAATATGGGTTGGCTCCCCATTACATGGGATCTTTTTTTTTTTTAAGGTTTTTTTTTCAGTATTACATATTTTAATTTTTTAAAAATTTATTTTGTATTATCAAACCAAAACAGCATACAAACATTCCATGTATGGTGTACAATCAATGGCTCACAATATCATCACATAGTTGCATATTCATCACCACAATCATTTTTTAGAACATTTGCATCACTCCAGAAAAAGAAATAAAAAGAAAAAAGAAAACACTCACACATACCATACCCTTTACCCCTTCCTCTCACCGACCACTAGTATCTCCATCTACTCAATAGATTTTAACCTTTGTTCCCCCTATTTTTTTCTATACCCCTTATCAGCCCCTTTCATTGTTCACTAGTATTTCAATTTACTCAATTTATTTTTGACATTTGTTCCCCCATTATTTATTTATTTTTAATCCATATTTTTTACTCATCTGTCAATATTGTAGATAAAAGGAGCATCGGACACAAGGTTTTCACAATCACACAGTCACATTGCAAAAGCCATATCACTATACATTCATCTTCAAGAAACATGGCTACTGGAACTCAGCTCTACAATTTCAGGCACTTCCCTCTAGCCTCTTTAATACACCTTAAACTAAGAAGGGGATATCTATAAAGGCATAAGAATAACCTCCAGGATAGCCTCTCGACTCTGTTTGAAATTTCTCAGCTACTGACACTTCATTTTGTCTCATTTCTCTCTTCCCTCTTTTGGTGGAGAAGGTTTTCTCCATCCCTTGATGCTGAGTCTCAGCTCATTCTGGGATTTCTGTCCCACGTTGCCAGGGAGGTCCACAACCCAGGGAGTCATGTCCCATGTAGAGAGAGGGAGGGTGGTAAGTTTGCTTGCCATGTTGGCTGAGAGAGAGAGAGGCCCCAGACATGGGATCTTGGGGTTTTGTTTGAATTGTTGAATGGATCAATTTCTTCCTGAAAGAGCCCAGCTCTCTTGTCAGCCATTGAGAGAGGGCCTTGTTTCATTAACAGCTCCGTCTTCCTCTCCAAGCTTCACTGTCCTTATCTATAGAATGGCTGGTGGTGAGGACTTAACCTGAGACCAGAATCAGGTGCCTGGCTAAGAACCGGGCCCCAGGACTACTCAGTAGTCATTGGTCCTTCAGAACATACTTGGGAAGTTTTTGAGGCTTTAATATTATTAAAAACAAGTCCAAATTCTGTAGTTTATCTGGTAATGAGGAGGGAAGTTTCCTCTCAAGCCTGGTGGAAAAGCTACAATCTGCTATCTACAGGACTGGACTTGGATTCCTTCCTAAGCAACTGTGTTCAACTTTCACTGGTCATGGGATCTGACATGAGTCCATTGTATTATGGGCATGGTTACAGTGAAGGGAGTTAATATATTTCATTTGTCCACTCACTGACTCAAGGGACTTTTTTTTAAATGCTTACTGTGTGCCAGGCACTATGCTAGGCATGGGATTACCAAGGTGTCTAAGGTATTTCTGCTGTCAAGGAATTTTTGAGCTGGAACTTAGATCTAAATGGAAGTAGGGTGCATTGAAGACTCAGAAGATGGAAGAGCTACCTGTCTTTGAGAGCCCAGGAAGGTTTCTAGAAGTTTGAACTGAATCATAAAACATTTTGGTACATGTGGGAATAGTTAGGAGTTCGATCTAGAAGGAGGATTAGACATGAGCTGTTGGCAGAGGCCAGTGCCACTGGGGGATGAGACTAGACAAGTCATCAGAGACCAGCTCTTTCATGCCTGTAAGTATTTAAAAAAAATTTTTTTTTTTGCTTTTTCTATTTTCTTCTTCTTTTCTGAAACTATTTTTATTTAGCAGACACAAAGCATCTACTTTATGCCAGGTACTGCTATAAATGCCTTACCAATATTAAGTCATTTAATTTATCCCCAGTTTGCAGATGGGGAAACAGAGGCATTATTCTAGTCTGCTAGCTGCCGGAATGCAATATACCAGAAATGGAATGGCTTTTAAAAAGGGGAATTTAATCAGTTGCTAGTTTACTGTTCTAAGGCTGAGAAAATGTCCCAGTTAAAGCAAGTCTATAGAAATGCCCAATCTAAGGCATCCAGGGAAAGATACCTTGGTTCAATAAGGCCAGTGAAGTTCAGGGTCTCTCTCTCTCTTAAGTGAGAAGGTTCATGGTGAACACAGTCAGGGTTTCTCTCTTGGCTGGAAGGGCACACGGTGAACAAGGCGTCATCTGCTAGCTTTCTCTCCAGGCTTCCTGTTTCATGAAGCTCCTCGGGAGGCGTTTTCCTTCTTCATCTCCAAAGGTTGCTGGCTGGTGGACTCTGCTTCATGGTGCTGCAGCATTCTCTGCTCTCTCCGAATCTCTTTCATTCTCCAAAGTGTTTCTTCTTTTATAGGTCTCCAGAAACTAATCAAGACCCACTCAGATGGGTGGAGACATGTCGTCACCTAATCCAGCTTAACAACCACTCTTGATTAAATCACATCTTCCAGGGAGATGATCTGATTACAGCTTCAAACATACTTTGAACAGTATTGAATAGAGATTATTCTGCCTTTACAAAATGGGATTTTGATTAAAACATGACTTTTCTAGGGGACATACATCCTTTCAAACCAGCACAGGCATGGAGGTTAAATGACTGGCCCAAGGTCACTCAATTGGTAAGTGACAGAGTTAAAATCTAAACCAAGGCATATGAAAAATGTTAATCCTGGGCAGGTGTTATGCTTTCATTCATTCAATAAATGTTCCCTAGGTGTCTGGTAGGCACTGGGAATAAAGCATAATACAACTTCCATTGAGTTTAATGTCTGTCCAGGAAGGTAGATGCCTAAATGATTAATTTCATAAACAGATCTGATGGTTCTCATATTTCAAGCTCCCATTCTGGGTGGACAAACCTGAACACCTGGTAAGAAGGTCCAAGGCGGTAGGAGCAGGCCTCTCAGACCCCATATCCTGTAAATGTTTTGGCATCTTCCGGGGGTCTGTTCATGGTTTGCTGAGCTCTCATCCAGAACTGTGTCAGATCAAAAGTGTGCCTTGGCTTCACTGAGAGCCGCTGGCCCAGTGCAGGTGGCAAATGCCCAAAAATAAACAGAGTCCAGTAAAGGCTGCAACAGGAATGGAGCCAGCATTGCAGCGGGGCACAGACAACAGCATGGTCCTGGAATGCTTCAAGGAGAGGCAATATTTAGATTGAGCCTGAGAAAATGACCTGAATTGTCCGAGCTGACAAGGCAGCGGGGGGTGGAAGACATTCTGAGTAGAGGGGACAAGACCTGGCCTGTGTGTCATGCAAAGAAGTTTGGCCCTCTTTGTGGAATTGATGGGGAACCACTGCTTGATTTTAAATAGGAGAGTTATATGTTCCAATTTGCATTTTAGAAAGATATCTCTGGCAGCTATTTGGAAGATCGATTAGGGACAGACTGTCCTGGAGGCCAGGAGATAGGCAAAAACTAAGAAAACAGCAATTGGCAAGCAGCAGAAGGGTTGGATTTAAACATCTGGATAACTTCTGAGCAGAAATTTGTGATGCCTTTAAACAGGAAGGGACTTGTACTCTCCGTCCTCCCCCTTCCCAGTGAATGCAATTCAGGTATGGCAGTGGGAGCTGCCTGGGTTACCTTGGATCCAGAGATGGGAGCTACTTGCTGAGGATGGCAGAGATGCCCCCACAGTGGAATGGCCACTTTGGGCTTGTGGCTTAGGCCATTGTACTTTGGGGGCCTCTTTGTTTCAGAAGCTTAGACCATATCTAATTAGTTGATCATCCTTTGTACATGGGAAATGAGGGAGTAGGAAGCTCCTGGGTGGGTGGTGGTACTCTTAATTGGGCCAAGAGATTCAGGAAGGAGTAGGGTGGGGCAGGGTGGGGCGGTGTGGAAGATAATTAGTTTTGACTATGTTGGGTGTGGAATGTCTGTGAATACTGGTATGTAGTAAATATTTTAACAACCAACTCTGGGGCAGTGGGCGAGAGGAAAGATCTAAGGGATTTGCCGATCTCCATTCTGAAAATACTCCCCCCAGGGCTGCTTTCAAGTTTCTTACTATCAACATGACCTTACTGAACAAGGAGTTGGGAAGAGCAGCGTACAGTGTATGAGCCGGCACAAGCTGACTCCAGCGCACCACTATTCACGAACATTCGGCTGGAGATATCCGCTCTGCATTGGACACACACCAAGACTGCACTCCGGCAGGGACATTTGGGCTAGAGATGGATGTCTGAGAGTTTTGAGCAATCAGGGGGTAAAGTCACACTAGTGGATGAAATCACCAATGAATTACACAGACAGTGAGAAGAGAAAGAGGATGAAGTTGAGGTCATGGGCAACACCAATGTTTACAGGGGGCCCTGAGGACGAGAACGTCAAGGAGAATGAACAAGAACAGTAAGAAGAAGCAAGTGTCCCATGACCCATCAGAGCCAGTTCATCTACTGGCTTACTTCTATGTACCCCGCATATCTCTCCTTCTCCTTCCCATTGGCATCCAAACAAGCTCTAGGAGCTCCCATTAAAAACAAATACCTTGACTTGGCATTCTTTTCCCATTGTGCCATTTTCCTACACCCCCTCTAAGCCAAGATGTCCAATGGCTTGGGCACTTTGGCTGTCTCCCTTGCCTCTTTTTCTCACTTACCCTCAGCCCACTGAGAGCAATGCCAGCCTCACCCTACCAGCCACTAAAAATGCTCTGGACAAAGGCACCCACCAGTGGTCTCTATGTCATTCAATCTCCCCCACACACTTTTCAGTCCAGTCTTGCTTCATCCCTCTGCAGCACCCAAGAGTTTACCATTGCCTTTTTGGAACATGTTTTTCTTCTGGTGTCCAGAACTTCACATTCTCTTGATTTTCTTCTTAGCTCTCTGGCTTCTCCTTTGGCAGCTCGTTCTCTGCTGCCTGACCTCTAAATGTGGGAGTTTCTCAGGGCTTGGTCGTAGGCCATCTTGTCTCTTTCCTGAACCTCTTTATGACTTCACCTGCTCTAATATGCCACTCACTCCCAAGGCGCTATTCCAACCCAGACTTCCCTGCGGAGTCCCAGACCTGCTTAAATCCGCCAAGTGAACACATCTTGCGTGTCTCACAGGCACCTCAAACCTAACATGTCCCAACCTAAAACTCTTGATCTTCCTGCCTAAATGTGCCCCCTCTCAAGGGCCCTATTCTCAGCAAATGGCACTTCCAGGCAACTAGCACTAATTGTTACTTCAAGGATTATCTACCATCTGTCTCCTTTCTGGATTGTAAGCTCCCTGAAGGCAGCAGATGGTGCATATGCTGTACACGGTTGGACCCTCTGGGCCTACCACACACCCCACCCTGATACCTAGCTGGCGCTCGATAACTATTTGCTGAATGAGTAAAAACAGGGAAGCATGTTGGCACAGAAGCCAACATGAGGGGAAGCAGTGTCAGATGCCCTAGAGATTAGCAACATTGATTTCTAGTCCTAGGCGGCTAGTTTTCTGAGCGACTTTAGGGAAGTCATTTTGCCCATTTGTAAACTGAAGAAATTGAAATACATTATCTCCGAGATCGCTTCCAAATCTCATAGCCTATTGACATCTATCACGGACTGCTAATTGTGTCATTGAATTGGTAGGTGCATGTAAACGGAATTTATGCCTAATAAGGAATGTGACTTTTTTATGTAAACAAATTGTGCTTTGAGAAATGATAGGTGAGATCCTTAACAGAGGCTAAACCAATAGCGTTGGTTTAGATAGTTTTACTTTCTATATTGCACCGGGACGCAAAGGTCATTTGTTGAACTTTCCAAAACATTTTCACGGGGATTTTGTAGCAGTCCAAGAGACTTGTGAGCGGGTAGCCATGCACACCGTCCTTTTACAGGAGCAGAACCTGAGGTCTATCCTTTCATTCTCATCCCAGCACAAGGACGGTCCACGGGGGAGTGGCAGCAAGTGGCTGCTGTTGCTATAATTGCACGGCAGAGTCACATCCCAACGCAGCAGCCCTCGGTCTCTGTTTTCATTACTATAAAATGGGGATAATGCTAATACTTAACCTCACCGGATTGTCCTTACTTAAGTAAGGAACTCAATAGAGGAGTTGTAATGTCAGGGTCGTGCGGCCCTGTAACGGGCTTTCCAAAACCCCCCTGCCCAGCGCTTGGGGAACTGCCCCGTCGGTTCGAGTCTCAGACGTCCCCCTGTGCTGCAGCTCAGGGACTTGGGGAATCGCAGCTCTTACCGTCAGCCGCCTGGTGGCGGGCCCTGCCCTGCCCTGCCCTGTCCCCGGCCGGAGGCCTCTGACTCCGCCCCCCTGATGAGGGGCGGGGCCGCACCAGTGCGGGGGCGGGGCCAAACCGAGAACTGGGGCGTCGAGCTCCCCTTCCCAGCCTGGAGCCGCCCAATCCGGGAGGGGCGGGGGATCTGTCACGTGACTACCGAGCGGGTCCACCCTCCCCTTTGCCGGTACCACCTCTGCTAGTCCCGAGGGGGTAATGTCCTCATCTTTTTCGGGAAGCAAACCATTTATTTTGGTCCGTTTTGCGTTGAAATAGTGTGCAGTGATATCTTTGTTGTGGCTGAGTCAACCCTCGCACCGAGGCGGTATTTTCTCTCCAGACCTCCCCGCAATCAAGAGTTGGTCTCGCCCAGCCGGACCCTGGGCGCGGCGGCGACGGCCGCGTCACCGGCGGGCGGGATCCCTCCGCTCTGGGGAGAGCAGCGCCCGGCGGCCGAGCTGGGGTGACTGAGAAAATCCATCCGCGTCGCCGCCGCCGCCGCCGCCGCCGCCGCCGCTGCCGCCTCCGCCGCGGAGGAAGACAGGACCTTCGCGCTCCTCTAGCTACCCCTCCGCAGAGTCCACCGCCACAGGTACCTCCGCTGACAAAAGGAGTGTCCGTACCCCCCAGCCCCAAATTCCCTCGAGGGTCCTTCTCTTCCTTCCCTCCCCACTGTCTGGCCTCTCGGGAGCGGACGTAACTCCGCGGACCTCTCCTCCCTTCCTCTGGCCCCGTCGCTCCCAAACCCGGAAGGGGATCTAGGGGGACCCTGGCCCCCCGATAATGCACTCGCTCCCTGCACCAGCTTCGGCTTTTTGCCGGACCCCAAGACCCTATCCCAGCCCCACTTGCTGCTTCTTGCTCCCTCAGAAGTTGGGGGGCTAAATTTGGGGCTTCCTCTAGGCCCCGTCCCGCCCCCTTGCCTCAGCGCCGCCACCCTCCCGCCTGTTCCTGGCCGGCACCCCTGTGTCCTCCCGTCTCGCAGCCCCGCCGCCGGTCGCCTTGCAAAAGCCCGGAGTCCTCGGAGGGGCCAGCCCGGCGGCGAGGCCACCCGTCCCTTAGTCGCCACCCTGTCCCGGATTGGGGCTCTGCCCGCGGTTCCTGGCCCCACAGCCCCAAGCCCTCCGAGACCGCGGCACCCCGTGCCCGCTCCACGTCCCAGCCCCGAACCCGGCTCCCCGGCGCCCCCGCCCCGCTTTCTTTTAGGCAAAATGGAGGTCGTGCGGGCCGGAGGGCCGGGCCCACTGCGCTTCGCAGCGCGGCCCCGGCCCGCACCTTCCAGCTGCCACATCCCGGGACCCTCGCCTGCCCCCTCCCCGCCGCCCCGCCAGACCTGCGGAGGCGGCGGCACCCCGTTTCTCCTTGGGGCCTCGGTTCCTGTATCCCCCGAATCCGGGGGGAATGGACGGCGAGCCTGGATGGCGATGGGGACCGAGGGCTGGGCGCGTTGCCCCCGCCCCCAGCGGCTTCCTCCGGGCCTGCTTCCCTCTGTCCCGGGCCGCTGGCGCTGTCGCCCGCTCTGGGCCGCTGGCTGCGGGAGGAGGGGGTTGTGTCCGGCCCTGGATGGGGAGTGGGGGGTGGGGTCCTAGCCCCTCATTTCTTTTCCCTTGGGGGGAGGGGCATCCCGGGCGCTGGCGTAGAAAGCTGAAGTTAGTGAGGGGAAATGTCAGTGGGGAAGAGGAACGCCCAGGGCCTGGGGGAAGTGGGAGCAGGGGTGGGGGGAGATCCTGGATCTGCAGGGTGCAGAGCCGGATCATACAGGTGTCCACGGAGGGAGGGAGGCAGGCTCCGGGTTCTGGAGAGGAGCCAGCCCGGCCCCCGGGGCCCCAGCGCCAAGCCCCGCGCGGCCTGTGCTCCTGGGGTGCCGAGGGCGCCGGGGACCGGCCGCCTGGGGCCGCCGGCTCGCCGCCGCCGGCGCCTGGGAGAGAGCAGCTCTGCGCCTGGGGGCCGGGGACCTCTCTTCGGAGCCCTAATTACTGGCGAGCGGCTCCCGCGGGCTGTCTGCGGACGCGGCGGGGCGGGCGGCCTCCGCGCGGGCCGGGAGAGGCGGCTAGGGGCTGCCTTCCCCTCCACCCTCGTCCCCTCCCGCCGCGGACGGCTAATGGGGCGCCGCCGGCCGGGGGATTATCCGGGGTGAGCCGTCCCAAACCTATTAGTGCCCAATCGGCTTTTCCCAAATCCTGTAAACAGCCACCCTGTCCGGTTCTGGGGAGGGGCGGGTGCTGAGCCCGGCGGGGGCGATGGGGCCGGGGGTGGGGTCACCCACCCTACAGGTCTCTGCCGTGGATGCGGTTGCCTTGGCAACGGGACTAGGGTGGGGGCACTTCACCAATGAGGTGCTCTCAGTCCGGGTGACGGTTGCCTAGGCAACCCCACGAACAGCCCAGCTTCCCCCTCTGGTCTCTCCCCCCCACCCCGCGTCGAAGCTGGGGGTGTGTGTGCGGCGTGTGGGGGTGAATTTAAAGAGGCACCGCCCCTTTTAAAATTAGGTGCTGGGAGGGCGGTGCCTGTGCGGGCTGGGGCGGACGCCAGGTCTGTTTTTTGACGGGACTCCCCACCCCACCCCCCACCCCAGTTCCTGCCGCGGGTGTCCCGCCCGGCTGCTGTCCGAGGGAGGGGTTTCCCCTGCGCTTCCTCTTGCACTTCCCGCTCCGTTTCCGGGGGGCGGGAGGAAGATTGGGGAAGTCTGCGATTCCAGGGCAATATCTCTCCTGTGCCAGAGATCCCAGTTCTGCCGCGGCCGCCCCTCCCCCCTCCTGCCCGGTGCTCACCCCTTCCGGGCCGCGCGTCAACCCCGCCTCACCCCCACTTCCCCCGCGGCCTTGGGGCCTGACGTCAGCCCTGCATCCCCCAGGCCTCGGGCCAGCGGCGAGGAGCTGCCTCCCCCAGCCCCCGTCCCGCGGCCCCCAGCCGCCCCCAACCCCGCCCCACGGGCCCGGCGCCATGAGTGAGCTGGAGCAACTGAGACAGGAGGCCGAGCAGCTCCGGAACCAGATCCGGGTGAGGGCCTGGCCGCTGGGATGGGGAGGCCAGGTGGCCTGTGTGCACTATGGCCCACTGCGCTGGAGTGCGTCTGGGGAGGTTTTTTGTTTTCTGTTGTTTTTTGTTTTTTGTTTTGCAGGGGGGATGGGGTACCCTAATTTCTCAGTGTCTCTTCTTCACCTGCTTGTCTCCTGTTTCCTTGCCTTTTCTTCCTCCACTCCTCTCTGCTTTTCTCTCTACTCTCACCTCATACTGGCTCACCATCTCTTACAGGATGCCCGAAAAGCATGTGGGGATTCAACACTGACCCAGGTGAGAAAGCTGGGGCTGGACTGGGGGTGTAGTGAAGGAGCCCCTGCTGCCTGACCCTGCCTGAACCCATGCTGCCTCTATCTCCAGATCACAGCTGGGCTGGACCCAGTGGGGAGAATCCAGATGAGGACTCGGAGGACCCTCCGTGGGCACCTGGCAAAAATCTATGCCATGCACTGGGGGACTGATTCCAGGTGTGTGCAGGGTTGGGTTGGGCTGTGTGCCAAGGCGGCGCTCTCTGTGTCAGGTGCTTGTGGGCTGATTTCATAGCAGGTAGAGTGCCGGGGAGAGCGGCCTGGCGAGGCCTCTGGGAGGGCCAGGGTGCCCATGGAGCTGGAAAAGACTTCAGAAGACTGTGGCTCCCAGTTTCCCCATGGGCTCTGGGAAACTGAGGGCCCTGCGGATAGGAACTCCTGGGCCTCAGCCTGGAGTCATCTCAGAGGCCCTCCACCAGATGGGAGAGAGGGTGTCCTGCTCCAGAAAAGGGCTTTACACTCCGACCCCTCTCCCCTGCCACCCTCCAACAGGCTGCTGGTCAGCGCCTCCCAGGATGGGAAGCTCATCATCTGGGACAGCTATACCACCAACAAGGTAGAGGCTGGACCTGGGTCGGGGAGGCGCTGGGCTTCTGGGCCTAGGCTGTGGGGCCCTGGCTGGCTCTGACCTTGGGCTCGCCCTCCTCCTAGGTCCATGCCATCCCTCTGCGCTCCTCCTGGGTCATGACCTGTGCCTACGCACCCTCAGGGAACTTTGTGGCATGTGGGGGGTTGGACAACATCTGCTCCATCTACAGCCTCAAGACCCGTGAGGGCAATGTCAGGGTCAGCCGGGAGCTGCCTGGCCACACTGGTGAGCAGGCCCGGTCTGACCCCGGGTATGGAGAGTGCTGCTGGGGAGGATGACGGCACCACGGCCCCGCTGAGTTCTGGCTCCTTTCCCCAGGTTACCTGTCGTGCTGCCGCTTCCTAGATGACAACCAAATCATCACCAGCTCGGGGGATACCACCTGGTAAGAACCTGCCGGGGCTGCGGAATCTTGCTCACCCACACTTCCTGCCTTGGGGGCCACGGCCTTCGTTCTTAGCCAGGACAGAGCCTGCTTTCAGAATACCTTGCCTCCCTCTGCTGGCAGGCATGAAGGGGGTGGGGGAGGGATGCCTACTCCCCCCCACCCCCGCTCCAGGGCGCTTTGATCCGTGGCTCTGGGGTCCCTTCCTTTTATTCAGCCAGTGGAGGGGGCCAGGAGGCAGGTAGTCTGTCCTTTACATCATCCCTGATCCCTCTTTCCTGTCCACTCTCCAGTGCCCTGTGGGACATTGAGACAGGCCAGCAGACAGTGGGTTTTGCGGGACACAGTGGGGACGTGATGTCCCTGTCATTGGCCCCTGATGGCCGCACCTTCGTGTCGGGTGCCTGTGATGCCTCCATCAAGCTGTGGGATGTGCGGGATTCCATGTGCCGACAGACCTTCATTGGCCACGAGTCTGACATCAACGCAGTGGCTGTAAGGACTGGGGCTGGAGCTGGGTTGGCCCCTTCCTCTGCCACCTCTCACCCTGCCCTGCTCCCTCTGCTCACTGGAGTCCTGTGTCCTGCAGTTCTTCCCCAATGGCTACGCCTTCACCACGGGCTCTGACGATGCCACTTGCCGCCTTTTTGACCTGCGAGCTGACCAGGAGCTCCTCATGTACTCGCATGACAACATCATCTGTGGCATCACCTCTGTGGCCTTCTCCCGCAGCGGCCGGCTGCTGCTCGCTGGCTACGACGACTTCAACTGCAACATCTGGGACGCCATGAAGGGCGACCGTGCAGGTGAGGGCTGGGTGGCAGCAGGGTGGGGCAGCAGGGCGGTGATACCTGATGGGATCAGTTCTCATCTCCCCCCTCCCTCCCAGGTGTCCTCGCTGGCCACGACAACCGCGTGAGCTGCCTGGGGGTCACTGATGATGGCATGGCCGTAGCCACAGGCTCCTGGGACTCCTTCCTCAAGATCTGGAACTAACTGCCCCAACCCCAAGTGGGCCCAGGCTGGGAGGGCCCTGCCCACGCCCACACTACAGGCCGGGAGCCCTGGGGCTGGGTGCACCCTGAGCCTCCCTCCCCGGGCCATGGGGCCTTGGGTCCCTGCTCCCCACCCCCACCCCCCAGGCTTGGTTCCTCCCGGGGCCCCCACTGTGGAGATGAAGATGGGAATAGGATGGGGAAGGAGGAGACGATAGAAAGCCCTCTTCCTTTTGTTGCCCTGGGGTTGGGGCCTCACCCCTCTGGAGGGCCAGAGGCAGGAGGTGGAAACTCCAAGGGGCTGGCTTTTTAAAAAACTGGTTTTATTTTAATTTTTATTATATTTTCAGTTTTTCCATAAAGGAACCAATTCCAACACTGTACCTGGTCTCCACCCTTGCTTGTGTCTTCCTTGCCCCAGCTCTCTGCCATCTGGGTGTAGAGGTGGGCTGGGGTAGGGGGTGAGGGCCACACCAGCTAAGGAGTCAGGAGGCTGAGTGCCCCAGGCAGGTGTAAGCCCAGCCCTCCCATGGCTCATCTGCCAAGGCTGCCCCTGCCCAAACCTCTCAGTGCCCAGCCCCGGCCTACCTTCCCTCACTGCCCCTCCCCCCAAATAAGGACAGAAGCGTAGAGGGAGAACACACACCGAGATTTATTGGGGGAAGGGAGGTATTTACAGGGACAGGTAAAAGAAAGGGTGGTCACACAGTTGGAAAGTGGGGGACTGGGGAGTACAAGGCAAACAAGGGAGTACAGCATGACTCCCCTCCCCGCACCACCCTAACCCCAGAAAGGAGGGGAGGCAGCTGGGGCCACGGAAGACTGGGATTGGGAACAGGCGGTGGGGGTCTGAGTCCCTGGGCTGGGGAGGGCTCAGGGGCTTGTAAACATTGACCACTCTCAGAAGGGGATGGGGGTGGGAGAGGGCTCCCCCTACACTTCCTCACAGGGTTAAGGCCTCTCCAGGCTCAAGGGCCCCCTAAATTCAAAGTCTCTTCAGCTGGGGGAGAAAGGGGAGGGATGAGACAGGGAAGAGTATCACCCCCCCTCCCCCTGCATTGGCTGCAGCAGGGGTGGGGGCAGTTACATTCAGTCACAACAGTAGTCCCCCCACCTCTAATGCCACTAAATACTGGCAAGAGGAAAGGGGGAGCTGGGGGGCCAGCAGCAGCAAGACATTCCCCCTGGCCCATCACCCCCTTATTGCTTTAGAGAGAATATTGTCTTTTCACGGACGTTAACACTGTTGAAACCAGGGAGAAGCAGCCGGAGGGAGCCCTTCAACCCCCAAGGCCAGCTCTGCCCCCCAACACTGACTGACCCAGTTGCCACTTTGGTGCAAAAAAAAAAAAAAAAAAAAAAAAACAGGAAAAAAAGTCTCTCCGGGGATGAATGGGAAAGCCAAATGGGGGAGAGGCCTCCCCCCCCAGTTTTCCCAGGGGAGGCAGGATAAATACATTCATGGCGGAGGCGGTGGCAGGTCTTGCCCCAGAACTGCCCTCTGAGCAATGAGGTCACAAGAGAGGTCAGGTGAGAAACCCCAAAGATGAAGAAATCGGAACAGTTTTTTTAAAAAAAGGATGGAGACAACCAGGTAGGCGATGAGGAGGAAGTCAGCGAGAACTAGAGGGCCGCCTACCCCGACCTCAGCCAAACTCTCCCTAAACTTACTCAATGTTAAAAAAAAACTTGCCAAGGGGGCAGGGAGGGCACTCACCCCTCCCCATTTGGTCAGTGGAAGAGGGCATGCGCAGAGCCGAGTGGTCCGTACCCCACCCCAGCAGCTGCAAGTTGAGGGGGCTCAGTACCAACCCCTGGCGGGGCGTCGCAGCCAGGCCGCCCCTCCCTGGTCCGCCCCCACCCCTGGGCAGGAGCAGAAGCTCCGCTGCGCAGTGGTACCGCCCTCCGACTCCTGCTTGGGCGCCGCAGAGGCATGGGGCCCAAAGAATACATTCATGTGGCAAGGCAGGGGGCCAGGGCTTCAGCGTCACACCCTGCCCCGTCCCCCAAATGGCAGCGGTGGGAAAGCCCCTTACCGGGGCCGGCATCCGAGTCCTGCCGCCCCGAGAAGGTTGGCACTGCCCAGCCCCTTTCCCCTGCCCGGTGCAGGACAGCAGCCTGGGGACAGGAGGCGGCTTATCCAACTTGTGCGACATTCCCCACAGCAGCAAAGCTGAAGGGTTCCTGGGCCCCGCCCTGGTCGCTCCTGCCACAGTCACAGCAACGAGGGTGCCGTTCACAGCGGGTCCGGCATGCGGGGCTCCGAGGGGCCTCGCTGTGCAAACTGCCGGCGCCCCAGCTTCCAGTTACCCCGATGGCCCACCTCGCAGGGGCAGGAAGGGTAAGTGCAGCCTTGGGGGCCAGGCAGGACAGGTCCATGGGGCCTGGGTCCGCACTGCCCCAAAGAAACAGTGTGGTTTTTTTCTTTCAGTCTCCTAACCCTTTTTTTTTCATTATTTTTCTTTTTTCTTAAAAAAAAAAAAAAAAAAAAAAAAGAACCTCTGTGGACCTTTCATTGTCTCCCCCCACTACCCCAGAGGGCAGAGGGCAAAGGGGTGTTTAGAGTCTAGGTTTTTAAACATATTTTTTTGTCTCTAACGTTGTCTTCAATGTTGTTTAAAATAAAAAAGAAAAACAAACAAACAAAAAACCCCTTCCCCCCAATCTGTAAAGTGCCTCGTGGTGGGTGAGTTAAGGTGCATCGTGTGGTTTGTAACAAGTGCTGGGGACCCTTGTCCCTTGCCTCCTCCTATGCTCCTTGTGGGGAGCCTGCAGGCTGGGGACCCAAGGGTCCAAGCTGCTACCGCTGGCCCTGGCCTGGAGACCAGGGGGCCGGGTGGAATGGGCTGCTCAGTAGTCATCCACGCTCTCGATCTCTCCAGAAGACCCATGCAGGGAATACCCTGAAGCCAGGGGAGAAGGCAGGTGTGAGCTCCATCCCCCAGGCTCCGCGTGCCCTGTCTGGCAAAGGCGCCTCCTCCGCCTGCCCTGCCCAGCCTTACCCAGGATGCTGGGATCCGAGTGGAGCATCAGGGCCCGCCTCTTGGCCTTGCTGCCCTCCCCAGGGCCGAGTGGGTTGCTGTGGTTGGTCTGAAAGGCTGACTGCAGGGAGGCGCTGTTCAGCCAGGCCTCCTGCAGGCAGGGGGCGGGGAGTCAGGAGAGCAGCCTGGTACCCTCACCCCCATGGGCCAAGGCTCTGAACACTCACTTGCTGCTGCTGCTGCTGCCGCTGCTGGCTGGCTTTCTGCTTGGCCCTCCGCTCCAGGAATTGTTTGGCAAATTCTTTGGCTTCCAGCGTGTCCCCCAGGCAGGAACGGATATAGTCATGGACATCGTAGGGGGACTCTACCTCTTTGAGGATCGCTACGGCCATGGGCACTAGGGGGCAGAAAGGGTCTGTCAGGGCCTACCACCCAGGCCTGGTCCCCTGGCTCCACCCTGACCCTAGGGCCCAGCCCGCCTGTACCGTCCAGGCTGCCTGTGGTGCTCAGTGTGTGTAACATCTGCTCACACCACTGGGTGAAGCCATCCTGGGGCCTGGGGATGCCCTGGAGCAGCTTCAGCAGCTTCTCTTCCTCCTCTGTCTTCTTGCGCACAGGCCGCCCTGAGAGGTGGCTGTAGGAGTCACTAAGGGGACCAGGGCGAAGGAAAAGCAACAGATCGGCTCAGGTACTCCATACCCTTCCGTCCCTAACTCCCCTGGGGACCCTTAGGGCCCCAGCACCCACCTCAGCGAGGGGCTGCTCCGGCTGTTCTTCAGGCCAAGGCTGCGGGCCAGGCTCCCGCCACTCTTGAGGGTGTCCTCCCAGAGCCCCAGGCCACTGCTGCTGCCCCCACTCTTGTCGGGCCCGCCCCACAGCGGCCCAGCCTCAGACACCCACTGGGACAGCGGGGCGGTGCCCAGGCCCCCGAGCTGCTACAGATGGCAGGCAGTCAGGGCAGCCCCAAGAAAGGTGTCTGAGAAAGCTAGGCAGGGACGTTTGCTTGGGTGGCAAAAGGTGGGCAAGGTGAGGACCATGCAAAAGGGGGGGGGGGGGCATTCAGAGGCAGGTAAGGACCCAGGGCTGGGGTTGAAGAAGTCTGTCCTTAGTGATCCCCCTCCCCATTGTCACTCTGGAAGGTGATTAGAAGGGGTTCCTGAGGGCCCCGAAAATTCCAGTCACCCACCCAGGGAAGGCCCCAGCCTGCTCACCACACGGTGGTTGGGGGCCTGGGCCCGCGATGGCTCCCGAGGCAGGGGCTGCTTGTGCAGCTGTCGCTCACCCTCCAGCTGCAGCTCGAGCAGTGCCTTCATAGACAGTCCTTGCTTGGCCAGGCCAGCCCAGAGCGGGGGCGGCGAGCTGGGCGCAGGGGGCACGGGGACGGTGGCTACTGCCTGCTGCTGCTGCAGCAGCTTCAACAGGAGTTCCTGCTGCCGCACCTAAGCAAGGAGAGCCACGGTGAGGGCAGCCGAGCTAGCCCTAACCTCAGACCCAGGCAGTCCAAGGGGCTCAGCCAGGCACCAACCTGCTTGCGCCGGAACAACTCCTCCTCTTCCTGCCGCCGCTTCTGCTCCTCTTGCTGCTGCTGCTGCCGGCGCTTCTCTTCCCGGCGCTTCCGCTCCTCCTCCTCCCGCTTCGCCCTGAGCTCCACTTCTCTGCGCTCTTGGAACTGATGCCACCAAAAAAGATCAGAGATGAGTCCTGGGGTTCTCTGGACTTGTGATCAAGTCCAACCCTTAACATCCAGTTCTAGGATGCCTACTCACTTTATGCTGCAGCTGGAGTTGTTCTAGAATTGGACCCTGAGTTGAAGAGTTAACTGGTATGTCCCAAAGACTGGCCTCACCACCTGCAGGCAGCAAAGCACCTTCAAAGGGGAGCTCAGGCCTGGCCCCACTGCCCTGTTCAGTGGTCTGGCTCCTTAGCCACAAAGATAGATGGGGCAATGCCAGGGAAAGGAACAGACTGCCTGGGGAGAAGGACACATGGCAGAGATGGGACAAGGGCCTCTCCTATCAGGCTGGCCAGGGGAGGGAACTGGGGAAGGCTGGAGATCTGGCGGTCACACACCTGACTGTGACGAGGCTGAGGTATGTACGTCCCAGAGGGAGCCCGAATCCGGCACTGACAAGGAACGGTTTATTGTTGGGAGCAGGTTCTGGTCCCCACCTCTGAAAGGCAAAGCACTGATCTCAGGGCCCCTGTGGCCCATTTCTAGTCTGCCTGCCTCCACTTACCTACCCCAAGGGCTGGTGTGCAGCCACTCAGATGCCTAAGGGGAGGGTGGACCACGGACCTGGGGGCTTTGAGAGCCTGGAGCTGCTGCAGGAATGCCGTGAGTTGTGGCGGCGGGCCTCCCAGAGTTGCCTTTTCCCGGAGCGCACACTGTGGGAGCTGGCGGCTGCAGACACACAGCAGGGCATGGGGGTGGCACAGGGCCCACATACATCCAATACCCTGGCTACTTAGAAGCCCTTCCAGCCCTTACCTGCTGACCAGCTGAAGAAACTGCTGGTGCTGCAGCTGTTGGTACAAGGCGGCTGCTGCCAGCTCCTGTTGCTTCTTCAGCCGTTCCTGATCCATGTTTCCCTGGGAGAAGGGGTGAGAACATTCTTAGTGCAAACGGCAAGAAGGGTGGAGCAGGTGGAGCCCTCCAGGTGTCCTGCAGTGCACCACCCCTTCCTCATTCCAGCCCCACCCCATGCTCCCAAGATCCCTGCTTCATGCTCACCAGGAGGGGTGGTGGTGAGGGTCCTGGGGCAAAGGGCACACGACCCCACATCTTGATCACTTCCCCTAGCGGCTGGAAGCCCTCATCACAGCCCCGCTTCACAAGCAGTGACATTGAGAAATAGCCAGCCTGGAACCACTCTGCCATCTCTTGTGTTGTGAAGGGGCCTGGCCAAGGAACCAAGGAGGAGAATGAGCACTGGGAGCAGAAGGCAAACCTCAGATGCCCTGAATGAGAACGGCCTCCCTGCACTCCCTCCTTCACGCCTCCCTGTACTCTGCAGGCACCCTGGATCTCCCCCTGTGGGTACCTTGGATCTCCCCCTGCGGGTCCTTGTAAAACCACTTGCGGGCCGCGCCATGGCTGAGCGGGAGGGCGGTAGCGGCTGCAGAGTGGCGCAGGCCTTGGGCCTGCATGGCGGCTGTGAACTGCTCCTCCTCCAGGGAGCTGTCCTGCAGGGAGGCCACCAGCTTCTCTGCCTCCTGGGAGCCCAGGAAGGGAAGTGAGGATTAGGCAGCCAACCACAGCACATCAAGATGGGCTGGGATTGGGGTTGGGGACAAGAGGGTAGTGGGAAAAGCCTGGAATCTGGGCCAAGGGCAGACAAACGCTGGCCTCCCTGCAGGGAGGATCCTCAGGGCTCTCTCAGGCACCCCCCCGCCCCCCCACACCTGCTGCAGGTGCTTCAAGCCTTCATCATCTTCCAGATCTCCAAGTGGGCAGGGGGGTGAGCCCACACCAGGACTCAGCTGGATTCCCCTCATGTCGTCTCCTGGAAGGAGGAAAGAAAGAAAGGTGGGACAGGGGTGTGTATGGTCCACAGAAAGAACCAGGACAGTCCCCCATCCACCCACACTGCAGAAAAATGGGCTCTAATCTAGCCCAGTCAATACCAACACCCTCCTCCCCCTCCCAAGGGCCCCACCTACATAGGAAGAACTCCCCTCTGCCTCTGTCTACCTTCGGCTGCTGGGAGGTCTTTGTCCACAACCTCATCACCTTCCCCACTGGTTCCCCAGAGGGGGCCCAAGGCAGGCAGTGGGGATGGGGAGCTGGGTTTTTCCTCTGGAAGAGGCAATGGGGTCAGTTCCTTCCCACCTGCAAGAGAAAAGGAACCCCCACAACTCAAAACCAAAGAGCTGGAAGACCTTAAAGCCAACCTGCATGAGCCCTTCCTCTGCGGCCATAAGTCGGGCCTCTGGGCACCGGGCCCATCGGATGCCTGTTTCACCTTGGTCACTTGGACTGACACTCAGGGAGTCTGACATGCCACCTTCACTGTGCATGCGCACTCACGCACCCACGCCACTCCACAGGATTGTGTATTTCACACCCTGGATTTAGTCCTGTGCTCTACAGGTTCTTTAAGAGGTTTTCAAAGGTTGTTTTGATCACACTTGGCTTTTATCCAACACACCGCCTTTAAGACACAGCTCTGCTGTTTCTGGATTCCTCTCCCACGTCTGTCGGCATCTGCTTTCCTGTCTCCTTTCTGAACAGCCTTATCCCAGGGGCATCTGGACAGCCGGCACTGCCCCTGCCAGGGGTCCCTGCCTGCGTGGCCCAGCTCCGGGCCGCTAGGGCCCCTCCCCGGCAGGCTCACCCGCCTCAGGCCCGTCCTCCTCCAGGCCTTCCGTAGGCTCCTCCTCCTCCTCCTCCAGACCCTGGAACTCCAGCTCCTGCTCCTCGGGAATCGGCTCCTTCGGGCCCTTCTGCGTGGAGTTGGGGAAGTGAAGGGGCAGAGAACAACGGGGTGGGGGTGAGGGGCCCAACCAGGTTCCCACCAGCCTCTAGTAAAACCCTCCCCCGGCCTCCTCACAGATACCTTGAGAGGCAAGAAGGCCCCAGAGGCATCGAAGGTGCCCATTTCTTCGTCCTCATCATCCAGGCACCACTCTGGGAGCCCATCTTTGTCGTCATCAAAGCCATCGGGCCCGCGGCACCTCCGGAGGTGAGAGCTGGCCCCCCCGCCCCGCCCCTCCTCTTCACCACACCCTCCTCGATCCCCTCGCAGATCAAAGTCAAACTTGCGACGCCGATCCCCATGATCGCGCCAGCCGGCAGAGCGGGGGCCGCCGTCTAGGCAGGGAAGGAGGAGAAGCGCGTCGGTGCCCTAGTCTAGCCGGTCTCCACCCTCCGGCTGCCCACCAGGATACGCCTGGAGCAACTGCCACTTCCAGGACCGCAATCCCACCCACCCAGAAAGCTTTCTGTTTCTGCTCCCTCCTTGTGGTCACGGGAGCCCACCCTCGTGAGACAGTTCTTGCCCCCCTCTCACCAGGGCTGGCTGAGCGCCAGCGATCGCCGTCTCTTCGGGGTCCAGCCCCAAGTCGCCAGCTGCCCTCCTCCTCTTCCTCTTGCTCCTCTCGTAGAGAACGCCAGTTCTCGCTGTCCGAGCGCGCGTGCTCCTTCCTCGGTCCAGCCCCGCCCTCCTCGAACCCAGATCGGGCTTGGGGGTGGGGAAGGAACACACTGTTAGGAGACTGGGGGCCCCAGCACCTGCAAGACTCTTCCTATCAACCTTGCAGGAAATAAAGAGTCCAGCTCCAAGCCCGCGGCTCCCCTCGCCCCATACATATCTTCCATTTTAATCCTCCCCAACTGCCCAATGACCTTGAGGCTCCGGACCCCACCCCCACACTCCCACTCCTTCATACCTCCATCCCTCCTTGCCGACTTTTCAAACCGCCTCTCGCCTCTGCAGGAGGGAAAGGTATTGGTCAAAGTAGCACAGCTCCCCTCTCCCCAACCTGTGGGATCTCTGCACACCGTGCCCATTCTGCCCCAAGAAAGGTGAAAGGAGGGAGGGGACAGGAGACTTGGGAAAGGCACGGTGTGGGAAGAGAGCCCAAGGAGGCACCTAGAACAGGAGGTCACAGGCACCAATGGGTGCTGAGAGACTTGGAAGGGTAAGGGGCAGGGGTTGGAAGACAAGGAATTATCTGGTTCACTGCTACCCTCTGATGAAAAAGACCCAAGCCTGAGCCCTGGAGCACCTCTCCACTCTGCCCCCAGACCACCCCCTTCCCTCTGCACCTGTCGTCCCAACTCTGGCTACGTTGGATCTCCCGGGGGTTTCGTCCAAAGGCCCCATCGCCTTCTTCAATGCTTCTTTGGTAAAAGCAACTGTCACCACGGCCGCGGCCTGGAGGAGCGAATGTACAGCGCAAACTGGGTAGTGGGAAACCTACCAGACAATCCCCTCTGCACCCTAAGTACCCCGGGCCCCACCTCTGCCCATGTCCCTGAACACGTACTAATTCCCTTCTACCTCGGCTCCGTGTGCTGCCCCTGCCACGGGAGGTGCCACCGAGGGGGGGGCCAGCCCCTTTTCCCATCAACCTCAGCACAGCTGCACTGTTCACTGACAGGGAGAAGTTCCTCTGAGGAGGGAGCCAGGGGTGGGAGTGAGGACCCAAGCACCCGGGCACTCCCACCCCTGCCCAGAACCACAGCCTTCCCAACTCAGTGGCCCCGTCGCCCCACCCTCAACATCCCACCCTTCCCAGGAGCCTGCTCCCTCGGCCCCTGGCCCAGCCCCACCTGCTCCTCTTCAGTCACAGGCTCTAGGGCCAGGGGCTGCAAGGGCTCCTCTTGTAACACAGCAGCGAACTCCTTGTCCTGCAGCTCCTCTGGGACCTGGGGTCGGGGCAGGAGAGCTGAGGTGCCCCACATTCCCAGGCCCTCTCCACTGACTAAGGCCCAACAGGCAATGGGGCCACAGACTGCCCACACCTACCCACCCACCCCCTGCACCCCCAACCTTGTTCTCCTTGACGTAGAGGGCCAGCATCTCCTCTCGCCCATAGCGATAGTCGGCCAATTTGTATTTGGGCATGGCAGGGGACGGGGGTGGGGAGGCCACACTCCCCCCGCTGGAAAGGGCCCTCAGCCTAGGAGAGGTGTGGAAGGGGGAAGACAGACAGAGTCACAAAGCCCTCTTTTCTCCCTGGCTTCTCCACGCCACCCAAAGCACACCTGACCCACCACTCAGGCCCAAAGTTGAGAGTCTCTGCTGCCATCGTGTAGCTGGGTATGTTTCCTTGAGGTTGGAGGGAAGGAACAGAAGAGAGAAGACCTTGCGTTCACTCTCCGAGTACCTGTGGAGGCACGGGGGACAAGAGGGCTTAGAGAACGGCAGGCGTGGAGAACCTCCAGAGGACTGGGAGCTGGTGTGACTCTGACACCTGGCTAGGACAGGACCGAGCCTCAGGCTAGCGAGGAGGATCATGGGCTCTAAAGGGACTCACCTAAGCCAGCCACGTGGCCACTCACACCATGAGTCAAAGGTGAGCCAAAAGGGAGAAAGACCTGGAAGAGAGGAGAAAACAGGGATGCTGAAGCCCCTCCACCCCTGCCGGGACTTCTGTGCAGGTACTGAGCAGCCTTTCCCTCTGGCTCACTTACCTGGCAGCCTTACCCCTGGGAAGGAGGGGTGTGGAGCCGGACTCTCTCCAGGCAGAGGCCGAGGCTGGAGTGAAGTGCGGTCCCCAAGGTACTGGATACTGGGCTGGCCTTAGGAATGCCTGGGGAGGGACCTTCAGATCTGGAAAAGATCCTTCCCGAGAGGCAAGGGGGAGATGGGGTAAGATGAATGGGTCAGATGGACATAGGTGCAGAGTTCTCAGCCCCTGTCCTTCTTCATCTCTCCCCACACATCAGACTCGTGAGCAATTTTCATTCATTCACCCACAGTAAGCGCCCACAACAGATGGGTGAGGAACTAGGTGTTGGAGGTACGGCAGGAAACCCGCCAGGCCTGGTCTCCAGGTCACTGGCATTCTCGATGAAAGGCTAACAAAAGGGGGGTACACTGTCCACTACAGGGGTGGTCACAATACGTATAGACAAAAGACCACTGGAGACTAAGATATCCGAAAGAGAGAAAAGGTTAACTACAGAAAGAAGGATTAGATATAAACCTGGAAGCAAAACTACGTCTCTCAAGAAAAAATGGGGGTTGGCTGCTAGGAGGCCAGAATCCAGGAACTTGGTGTGAGAAGAAACCCAGGATACAGAGAACAGGGAGACTATTCTGGGGTCCCAGACGGGCACACACCGAGGCGGGAAGGTCTGTGCACACATCACGGGACTGGTGGGCCAATCAGGAATAAATACCTGGACCCCCAACCCCACATCCAGAAAAGGTGATGTAAGCACAGAAAAGATGGAGAGAGAACGACATACTTATGCTGTAAGTGGGACAAAGGTCCCCTCACCATGAAGCAGAAACAGTCGGAGGCTGACAGGGGAGAGGTGCCAATGCTCTGTTCCTCTAAGGAAAAACCAAGGAGCCTCTCGGGAGGGGGCGCATCCCCGGCACTGCCCAAGCAGGGGGGAGAGTGACGTCCCAGGAGCTGCACCAGGGCTCTGTTGCTGGCTGGCAGGGAGGCTGGCCCAGAGCCCCTCTAGGTGCCCATCAGCATCCAGGTGCCACAGTCCTGGGAAGGAAGGAAGAAGAAAGATTTCCACAAGCAGCTCTCAGCTGCAGTTGGCAGGCACAAAGATGAAGCAAAACAGAATGACAAACAGGGAGCCACTCGCAGAGTCATAGTGTCTCAGGTGAAACGCAGCTTTTAGAGAGAGTCTGCGCTCGGCCACCCTCCTCCACACCCATCACAGCATGGCATCTCTTCTGCAACAGCTGCTGCTGGACACTTCTGGTGGCAAAACATTCAGCACCGCTCAAGGCCGTCACAGGAGACAGGTCTGTCAAAAAGGTGTTCCTTTTGCTAAATTAAAGGTGGTCTTCTCGGAACGGCAGAGTAAGGTTAACTCCTTCTCTCCATTACAACCCTTGAGACACCTGGGAACACCTGTACACCATGACAAGAAAATACCCTGCAGGGCTTCAAACACACCTCAGGAGCCTCCAGACTCCTCACTAGCCACCTCACTCCAGAAGAGTCCTTGTCTCTAGAGGGACAGAAACCAGTCCTGGTGGTAAGGAGAGGGGAGAAGAGGAAAAGGGAAAAACTCACCCTCCCACCTTCCAGGGACTGGCAAAGGCAGCTCTCCTTCGTGTTTTCTGCTTCTTGCCTTCACGGTTCTGTCCTGGGTGGAAGGAGCAAACAGAGGAAAAGCGGCTCACACAAAGATGAGAAGACAGGAAGCTGCAGAGACAGGAGAAGAGAGGGAACCACCGAATAGCAAAAAGCCAAAGTGATCCCACCTTCTTAGAGAGAAGCTAGGAGGAAAAGTCTAAGACCCGTTGCCCAGCCAGAGAAAGGTTTAGTCCCAGAAGCTGGGGGACTGCTGGCTCCCTTCTTCACCCAAACGGACCCACGCAAAGGAGCATGCATGCCATCTCCCAGGGTCCACCCCTCCACACCCTAGTACTTCTTTTCCACATGCTACCTCGGAGCCAGTGGTTCACAACTGGGAGTGACTCTGCTCTCCAAGGTACATGTGGCAATGTCTGGAGACATTTTTGGCTGTCACAACTGAGGGATTGCTACTGGCATCTCATGGGCAGAGGCCAGGGATGCTGCTAAAACAACAGCCAGGTGGGCCCTGGCAACCACTGTGGAATGACTGAGTGTACCACTGCTGAGAAATCACCTCCATGCTACGAGCACAGGGAAAGCCTACTCTGTGCTTGGGAAGGATGGAAGATGAGAAAGCAAACTGACTCTGGCTCATTCTCCCCTCTAAACAGCAAAGAAACCATTCCCTAACTACACTGTCTTGTGAGAGAAATCCAAATCCAGAAATCCTGCCAGGAGAAAAATCCTTGAGAGAATCGACCAAAACAAGCAAACAAATAACGTGTCCCAAGCTTTTGTATCACAAACTCTCAGAGGCAAGCATTTGGACCCTTCCCTGCGCACGAAAGAGCTGGAGGCACGGACTAAGGGCTGAACGCAATATCCTTGCCTTCCACTTCCAGGCCTACGAGCGGAACACAACTTTCTCACCTTCAATTTTCCTGGCTACCTGATTAAAAGGGCTCCTTCTCACAGGCCTCCTCCAGCTAACCCATCGCCCCCTCAGCCTATCTCCTCTCCATGATGCCTCCCCACCTTCTCTTTCTTGGGCCTCAGTCTACCTTCACTTCCCCAGCACCTGGCTTACTGCTGCTAAAAGGCTGCCCCCTGCTGGAGACTGGAGAGAGGTACACACTGGTCCTCTGCATTCACACCAGGTGTGGGGGAACAGGAAGAGAGGCTGTTTTGGGGGTTCAGAACTCATGGGAGAAGGAAAAGATGCAGAGACAGGCAGTGCCAGCAGACACTAAGTAACGAACATTACTTCCTCATGCCACACCCCTAAAATTAGCCCTAATCCAGGGCAATGTCCCTTGGCACAGAGGGTACCACCATCAGCAGTAGTCCCCAATTTCCCCGATCCCAGGTCTGCCAGAGGGGCCTTAGCCCTTTCTCAGGATGAAAAGATTCTCCAAGCATGACAGGGCCTGAACTCGGAGGCTTAAGGGAATATAAACCTGTGCTCTTCCCAGCTGGCCCCAACTCTACAGGCTCAACCATCATGACAATGCCACTTGGCATTTACATGCTGTGTAAGTTTTCAACACCCTTGCATTCCTTATCTCATCTAAGCCCTCCTGCCCACTTGGCTACTCTTGGGCTCCAGCTGGGGGAAACAAGGAAGGGGAGTTGAAGCAGCCCTAACAGGGTACCCCGACTTCCCTCAAAAACGCTATGCCAGCCTGGAGAAAAGGATCACACATCAACACAAACCATCCCAAGCTCAAGGCCATACTTCGTGAGTTTTAAGCCATTTTTGTTTTGTTAGATATCTGTAAGCCTTCCTACAGCCTCCTCTCTCCTTTAAAATCTCTAAAATAGGGCTATATTCTTAACCCCGAACTTTAATGACAGACATCAAAATGAGGCCAATCTGGGGTCCTGCACCCATGAAATCACAAAGGACGCAAATGCATCCGCTGCCTGGAAATGCTCGTGGAGAAATCCCAGGACAAGACTCATGCAACCATATCATGACGTGGGATGCTCAGGGCTGCGGTTCCCAAGCAGTGCTGGGACACAAGGTCCTGCCCAATTACATGATGGCAACAGGGGACCAGGACTGACAGCGAGGAAATAAAACTGGAGCCAGGCTGGAGGGGAGGAGGCCTGGGCCTGCAAGGGGAACGGGAGAGATGGGAAACAGCCAGAGACCAAAACTGCCACGTTGTGTGGGGCCCATGGGGACTGACTGGCCTACTGGTGCTGATGGTGTTTCAGTGGTAAAGGTGAGCAGTATGGGGTAGGGAGGGGAGGACAGGTTAAGTGGAAAGAGCTCCCAGAGGGCCCGCAGCCGATGCAGATGAGCTTTGGGAAAGCAGCACTTTGAGAAGTCAGAGGGGAGCCAGACTGGGGTGGGTGGAGGCAAGAAGCAGCCACAGGTATTTCTTCAGAATCTACGATGGGACATCCCTGCAAGCTGGCATGGAATTTCTAACAACGACTGGGTAAAAGGCGAAAGAGAGGAAAAGCTCCTTGAAGATCCTTGGCGTTAAATAAAAAGAAAGAAAGAAAGAAAAAAAGGCCAAGCCTAAGGGGCTGTGGCTAGGAGCTGCTGTAATGGGGGGGAGGGGGGCGGGGAGGTTGCACAGTTTGGGAGGGTGGACGACGGAGCCTGGCTTGGTGGAATCAAAGCCCCGGCCGCCCCTGCTCAGCCCAGCCAACAGGGAGAGGGGGCGACCCCAATGACCAAGCATTAACGCCGCTCGCCGACAGGAAATTTAGGGGGAGAGGCAGCCGAGGTGCTCTGGCTAACGGGAGAGGCCTCCAGCTTGGCCCAAGTCACGGAATGCTTGGACTGAACGACCCGCCAGCCCCAGCCAAGTCCGCCGAGAGCCCCGGAGAGGGCGGGTTGGGGGGACCGTCTCGGGACTCGGACACTGGGGTCGCAGCGCCCTCGGCGCGCGGGGGTGGTGGGGGGAGAAGCTGCGGCCCCCAGAGCAGGGCTGGGGATGGGCCCGAAGGGGCGACCGTTAGGAGCGCGGGGGTGGGTCGGAGGCGGGCCGGCCCCGGAGGACAACGTGCCCTTCAGGGAGGGGGCGCCAGGTGCGCGGGCCGGGGGGCGGCGGGCGGGCGCCTCCCCCCCGCCATGGGGCCCTGGCCGCGGGCTCGGGCCGCTCTCGGGGCGGCGGGGAGGGCCCGGGAGGGCGGACGCACCGGGCGGCGGCGCCTCGGGGAGGAGACCGGGGAGGGTCCGCGCCGGCGGCCCGCGCTCTGCCTCGGGCTCTCGCCGCTCGGCGCGGCCGTCTCGGTGTCGGGGGCGGGCCGGCCGCAGGCCCGGCTGCGGGCCGGGGTCCGCGGAACTGCCGGGCGCTTACCGCGGGCGGGCGGGCGGGCGGCGCGAGGCTCGGGTCCCGGGGAGGGGGCGGCGGGCCGGGGGCGGCGGCGGCGGCGGCGGCGGGGGAGGGGGCGCTGCGCTCCCGCGGTGGCCGCTCCTCTCTGTTTGTGTTTGTAGCAAGATGGCTGCCCGCCTCGCACCACGTGACGCGGACGCGGGGACGCGGGGCCGCCCCCTCCGCCGCCGCCGGCTCCCTCCGCGCCGCGGGCCCCTCACGGCCCCCGGGCGCTCCCCGCGAACCCCGCGGGGCGCGGCACCGACGCCTGCCGCCCCCGGAACCCTGGGCACGTGACCGGGGAGCCCGGCTCGTCACGTGACGCGGGGCGGGGGCGGGGGGGATGTCCCCGGGGTTAGTCCTGCGCTCCCCGCGCTGGCCCCCGGCACGTGACGCGCGGCGGGCGGGACGGAGGTCGTGGCTCTAGTGGCATCTTGGGCTTCTCCTGGCCGGGCGGCTTCCTTCGGGAAGCCCTCCTGGATTGAAGGAGGCGAAGTAAAAGCGGGAAGCGTTCCTTATACGTCCGGGGCTGTATGGGATAAGCGCAGGACCTGGGATTTAGGAACTGTTCCAGGCGGCCCCGGCCTGGGAGACCTAGAGTTCAGATTGCCCCAGTCGCCCATTAGCCTCTACACTGCAGGCGCATGAGGTGATGCTTTCGAGCCTCAGTTTCTCTTCTTTAGAAGGGTCTTCAATGCTCTTCTCCCCGTTCCCTGCCCCCACCTCCTTCTCTCATGGCGGTGAGAACCAAAGCAGGTGAATATGAAAGACTTTGAAAAGAAGTAAATCACCCTGCGGATGTGAGACATTAGACTGAAGCCTCCTTTGTTTCTGAGTCGCTGAAACTTTTAGGTTGGCAAAGTTGCGTGTTCCCCCATTCCCTTTCGAAGTCATTCCAGAATGTAACACTCTGCTTCCCTGCTTCCTAAAGCAGCTGTTACCAAAGCCATATGCAGTGTTCCTCACTGCTCCCAGGTAAGTTCACGACTGGAAAGTTGAGCCCTAGTGTATGGTGCCCTAGCAGAGCCGCGTGGAAGGCCCTTTATTCCCGCACCACGTACCCTCAAGGGTTTTGTGCATTTGGAGCTTTAGCGTTGACTCCCCGCCCACCCCGGTCCTGTTGGGCTTCTTGTGGTCAGGATTCTTGCTTGCTCCCAGGCTGGAAAATGCAGTGGCTGAGAAAGTAAGAGCCTGTGCTGCTTCCATCCCTTACTGACTGTGGCTTTAAACTTGTGGGTGGCCCAGGGCAGGCACCCCACAAATGTCAGCTAGTAGAAATTCCTGGTTCAACATGACCAGGAAACACACAATATTCAAGAATTAACACTGTATGAAAATGTAGCAACAGAATCCAAGCTTGGGTGAGAACTCTCCTGGAAGATAACCCCACGACAGCTGTTTTTTCTAACTCAGCAGCTTTTGGTGGCGGTGGTAGTGGTTGATTGTTTACCTTTCTGTATTGGAGCTGTGTTCCGGAGGCTGAACGAGTGAGCTCTTAAGTGTGTTTTAACAGTTTGTAAGGAAATGTGAGATTGCAGGATATGGTGGGGAAATGGAGGTGGAAGCACTCGGATGCTGGTGGCATGAGTGGATCTGGAGGGAAGTACAGATTTAGGAAAAGTGGACATAGGTTTGTGAATAGCAACACGCTGTGCTGACCAGAGAAGACTTAGATTGGGAGTTGGATGAGACGTGAAGTGAAACCTCAGTTGGGGACCTGGAGTTCCGATTGACCCGGCTACCGACTAGCTCCTACGCCTCAGGCGCCAGTCTGATCAACACAGATCAAAAAGTCTGTTTTGATCTGAGAGTAGCACTCGTTGTAGATGTAGCATGTCAAGGAGGGCACTCTGGGCTTTCCAGGTAAGAAGACCACAGTGATCCCTTAGGATCCTCCATGTCTCCTGGTGAGTCCTTTTGTCTCCCCTGACAGTACAGAGCGGGCACGCTGCTGCCTATGACATTGTGGAAACTGAGTCGTGTAAGCCCCCTCTTTGAGAGAAGCTAGGAAATCAGGATTGTGAATCTGCCAGACAGAATTAAGGAAAAGGATGATGAAGAAGCCATTTAGATCTAAAATACTTTCATTTATTCAGGCGCTATGCTGCAGTAAAATGTCTTGGTCTGTACTGTTTTAAATTTGCGAGGGTTTGAACTAAACAAAGAGATTTGGCTGGATGATTAATTGAGCTGAAAGGGATGTCTGGGGGAAACCAAGGTTGCCCTTTTTTCTCAATGGTAGAGTCCCCTGTGGTAAGGTGGAGAGAGATAAAGGCGCTATTGTTGTCAGATTGGTTTATTACAGAGCCTGGCTTCACCACCTCAACTTGCAGCTTTTCTGTTTACCTGGATGTCATAGTGAGTAAAATCTGCTTTAGCTATCAGGCAAAGACACACGCCCTGAGTAATGTGGTGAGAGTTCATAAACTGGGCTTATTGTTAATTATTTTAGACATAATGGACCTTAAAATTAATTTATTGCATTCACAATTACTTCCTGCCATGAGCCAAGTTCTTTGGTCGACCTACATTATGGAAGTTGCAGTGCTATTTCCACTATTTGAAACAGTCCCTCTGTATTTACTGTATTTACCCCTCCTACAGAGGTTGCCGTAAAAGTGCTGCAGACAGCTTAATAACCTGAAACGGTGTGTTTTCTTCATATTTCGACACTCCCCACTTCAAGGGGTCAAAGCAAGGGCAGAGTGAGAGAATGGCCCCCGGACAGCGCAGTGCAAATGGTAAAATGTGCTGCAGATGTCAGACGTGGGGTTCGTAAGACTGGGTGCCTAGAAGTTTCTCTCTCTACTGGATCACTTTCATCAACATGCTGCTATTTCTCCCACTGACAAAATGGGAGATGCTAATTTCTCCCATTGACTGCACTGTCCCCTCCAAATACCAGCCTATCTCTGAGGCCCCTCTAACAGCCTACACTTGCAGTTTCCATTTCCCTCGCCTCTCTGTCCCCTTCAGCCTGGTATTCACCCCAACACTCCACCCCAAACTGCTTGTCGAGTGACCAGTGACCTCTATGTTGCTAAATCTAGTCCTCCTCTTCAATGACACAGCAGGAGCCGGTGACAGTGGCCACTCACCGCCCCACCTGGCTCCACTTGCCTTACCTCCCACCTCGCTAGCTCAGGGAAAGCCCTTCTTGCCTCGCTGGTTCCTTCCCTTCTCCCCGGCCCAGGACAGAGGAGTGTCCCAGGGCCGTGTCCTTCCACACCTTCCCACTGGGACAGGGCGGGCTGCCCACGAGACGGGCACCACTGCGGGCGGTCAGCAGATGGGCACTCTGGTGGGTTTGGGGGGAGACAGTTTCCTGTGAGCTTCCTTTGGGAAACCTTGGATGCCCCGCCTGTGTTTGCTGCAGACCCCCCTTTTGTGTGTAGGGGTGTCCACGGCATCCTGTACATGTCCCCTGCATGCACAGGTCACACCCTCTGGCTCATCTGGTCTCCCACACGAACCCACGGGCTGCTAACCATAGGATTGTGTAATATAACTGCTCTTCAAACAGCCTGATAGGGCTCCTTGAGCCACCTTTGCCCCCTGCAGTTCATTCTCAAAACAGCAGCCAGAGGGACCTTTAGGAAACCTAAGGGGCTCCAGGCTCTCTCCTCTGCTCCAAACCTTATGATGCTTTCCCTTGCATTCAGGTTAAAGCCAGAAACCTTAACTGACCTCAAGGTGCAGTACGATCCCCCATCCCATTCCCCCCTGACCTTCTCTCCTCCTGTAAAGCGGGGGTAATAGGACCACTTAGAACAAAATGAATTCTACCTGGAAAGCATTTAGAAGGATGCCGGGTGAAGGTTAGCACTGAGAAGGGTTCCTTACTGAGGCAGGACTCTGCTGGGATTTGCTATAGTCTGAGCCCCAGCACAATGTCTGATATAATGTAGCGACCCCAGAAATGGATACTGAGTGAATGAAAGGAATACCTAAAGAAATGAATTCAAGTAGGCACATCTGGAAGGCAGCTGCACGTGTAGATTTTGGGGAGAAGGTTACTGTTAGTCAGCATCCATTCTTTTTTTTTTTTTTTTGATGATGATTATAGATGCATGATAAATTGCAAAAATACTAGAGAGAGGTAGAGAGGTCTGGTACCCTTTCCCCTCCATCCCTTCCCAATGGTAACCTCTTAACCATAGGACATTAGTAAAACAGGACATGGGCATTGGTATAATACTATTAACTAAACCATTATTTGGATTTCACCACTTTTCATGTGCAAGCATTCGTGTGTGTATGTGTGTGTGTAGTTGTATGTGATTTTCTCTCATGTATAGATTCATGTACACACCATCACAGTCAAGCTGTACAACAGTTAATTGCAACAAAAGAAACCCCTCTCAGTGCCTCTTTGTAGTCACCCTATACAACCTTAGCCCCTGGCAACCACTAATATGTTCTCCAGTTCTCTAATTTTGCCATTTTGAGAATGTTACATGGAAGGAATCACCCAGTTTGTAACCTTCTGAGATTGCCTTCACTCATACGGCTCCTCGAGGTCCATCTTAGTTGCATATCACTAGTTCTTTTTTATTGCTGGGTAGTGTTCCATGGTATGGCTTATCACAGTTGTGTATCCAATCCCCCATGGAAGGACAGGATTGATTCCAGATTTGGGCCATTACAAATAAAGCTGCTGTGAACACTTGTGTACAGGATTTTGAATGCCCAGGTGAACTACTTTGGAGTCATATGGTAAATGTATATTTTATTTTATAAAAAACTGTCAAACCATATTTTCCAGAGTGACTACCGTTTTTTTTTACATTTCCACAAGCAGTGTATGAAGGATCCAGTTTTTCTCCATTCTTCTCAGCACCTGGGAATGTCAATATTTTCTCTTAGCCATTCTAATGGGTGTGTATTGGTATTTCATTATGGTTTAAATTGTATTTCTCTTAATGGTTAATGATGTTGACCATCTTTTCATGGGTTTATTTGACATCCTTTTACCCTCTCTGCTGAAGTGTCTGTTGAGGATTTTTGTCCATTTTCTACCTGGATTGGTTGTTTTCTTACTCAAGTTGAGAGAGTTCTTTAGATATTCTGGATTCAAGTCTTTTGTTGGATATGTGATTTGCAAATATTTTCTCCCAGCCTGTGGCTTGTCTTTTTATCTTATTAATGTGATCTTTCACAGAGCAAACCTTCTTAATTTTGATGGAGTCCAACTTACCAAATTTTTCCTTTAGGATGTGCTTTTGGTATTATGTCTAAGAATCTCTTTGCCTGATCTCAGGTCATGAAGATTTTTTCCTATGTTTTCTTCTAAAATTCTGTAGTTTTACCTTCTATATTTAGATCTACCGTCCCTTCTGTGTTAATTTTCATAGAGGGTCGAGGCCCAGTTCTTCGCCAATGGATGTCCAGTGATTTCAGGACCTTTTGTTGGAAAAAAACCTTTCCTTCCTCCATTGAATTGCTTTTGTACCTTTGTCAAGAATCAGTTGACTGTGGAGTGTTCCTGGGTCAGATAAATCCTGAAGCCCTGAGGGACCAGCCTCTCCAGGATTATGGATTGATGACATCCCCCTATGCTTTAACATCGACACCCCTTCTCAACATGAAAAAGTCAAAATAAGCATTGCCTAAAGATCCCTATAGACTCGGAGAGGAATCAGAAGAAACGGAGGAAACATACCAGAGAAGATAGGATTAAAAAAATGAGCATGACTGCTGAATCATTTTATCAATATTCTTTCCAGCACTGCCTGAAAATGTAGAGCTGTGTTCCAGTAGCCATGTTTCTTGATGATGATTGTATAATGATATAGCTTTCACAGTGTGACTGTGTGATTGTGAAAATCTTGTGTCTGATACTCCTTTTATCTACCTTTTCAACAGATTAGAGGAACATATGGAATAAAAATAAATAATAGGGGGAAAATGTTAAAATAGATTTAGTTTGAAATGCTAGTGATCAATGAAAGGGATCAGTAAGGGGTATGGCCTGTAAAACTTTTTTTTTTTCTGTTTGTTATATTTTTCTGTTGTCTTTTTATTTCTTTTTCTGAATTGATGCTAATGTTCTGGGAAATGATCATGATGATGAATATGCAACTATGTGATGATACTGTGAATTGCTGAGTGTATGTGTTGGGAATGTTTGTTTCTTGTAATTTTTTTTTAATTAATAAAATTTAAAGAAAAAATTCTTTCCAGCCTCTTGTGTTTTGGAGCAGCTAGAAGGAAAAATCTGAGATGGTGGAATGGTAGCTCATGTGAGACTTTGGGATCTGTTCTGTAAGTACTTGTTGACGTGTGCTTTGAGAATTACTGATTTTTCTCTCTTTGCTTTATATATACGTTATATTTTACAATAAAAAACATTAAAGAAAATCAATTGGTGGTACTTGTGACCATCTCTTTCTGGGTTCTATATTCAGTTCCACTGATTTTTGTGTCTAACTCTCTGCCAATACCACAATGTCTTGATTACTGTATTTATATAGTTAGTCTTAACCTCAGGTAGTGTGATTCCTTTTTTTTTTTAATTATTTTTTTATTTTTATTTTTATTTTTTTGGGGGTAGTGTGATTCCAATAACTGGATACTGCTTCTTCAAAATTGTTTTAGCTGCTCTTCTTCCTTTGCCTTTCCATATAAATTTTTTTGTTAAACTGTTTGTTATTTATATCTTTCTTACCCTACAGATATCGTGGCAAACTCTTGAGAAGTTTAAGATATACTCCCTGTCTTGAAGGCAAATGAAATCTAATTTGCAGAGAGAAAACTATTGTTCAGGAAATCAGATAATAAGGAGAATATCCATACCTGTGTACACACACGTGTACATGTGCCCCTTATTATTTGATTTGGTGTCCTAAAGGGGCTGATTTAAATTAATCCACTGAAAATGGAGGCCCAAGTTCTATATTAAATAGTAAAATAAGGTTTTATTTGATCTATCATAAATAAAATTTACTTATAGGCTAAAATTTTATGTTCAAATTGCAACAGTATACTTATTTGTAAAGAATGAATGAAGTCATAATGATGATAAATTTAGATGATAAATATTGTCTAAAGCTACAAAAATTCTTTCTGGTTTCTAAAGCAACTGCATTAAATTTAAAGACCAATGTAGGGAGTCGATATCTTTATTATCTCAGATCTTCCGATACATGAACATTTACTTAGATCTTTTTTTCATTTCTTTCATCAGCATTTTGGAGTTTTCAGCATACAGACCTCGTGCATATTTTGTTAGATGCATACCCTATTATTTTTGTTTTCAATTTTATTTTGCTCTTCTTTTAATTATTTCCTTTATTATTTTCTACTAGTTTCTTGAAGGTGGAAGTTTAAATTATGCTCATTCTATGTTTTTAATACTGTTTAGCGTTTCTAGAATGCACTTTCATTTCTAGGTCCCTGAAGAACTCCTATTTATCTGCCAAAACCTAGATCAGATATCACTTCTGAGGTACATAGGAATGTAAATTCTGGAGCCTGCCTTTTGTTAGACACTAAAGCATAGGGGGGTGTTTCTTTTCGTTTTTTTTTTTTCTTTTTTTCTTGGAGTATTTCTTGTAAATGCTTTTTTAAATTATTTTTTTATTTTTTATTTCATTTTCCAATTATTCACTGCTTACATATGGAAATACAATTTTGTATGTTGCTTTACTTCCCTACAGACTTGCTAAATGCACTTATAAGTTCTAGGATTTTGGGGTAGATTCCTTGGGATATTTTTGAATACTGTCAAGCCATCTTCAAGTAGAGTCAGTTTTACTTCTTCCTTTCCAAGCTGTATCCTTTTCTTGCTTTATTAAACTGGCCAGGACTCCCGATAAGAGTAGTAAGAGAAGACATCCTTACTTTGTTCCTGATTTTAACAGAAAAACTTGGCTTTCACCTTAAATATCATGTTAACGGTAGAATTTTGTATATGTTATTGATCATATTTCTTGTTTTCTGAGACGTTTCTTTTTTGTTTTGTTTGTTTTTTAAATCATGAATGGATGTTGAATTCCATTAAATGCCTTTACTCCATCAATTGATAAGATCATGTGGTTTTCTTTGTTAGCCTATTAATATGATTGATAACGTTAATTTGTTTTTCTTCTGCTGAACCAGTCTTGCATTCCCGGGCCCAACTTGGTCATGGTATATAATCCTTATTATGTATTATTGGAGCATTACCAGTCTACGGTTTTCTTCTTTTGTATAGTTTTTGTCAGTTTTTGGTATTAATGGTGAAACTGGCCTCTTAAATGAGTTATAAAGTGTTTCTTCTTCCATTTTCAGGATGAAATTTTGTAGAATCTTCTTTAAATGTTTGGTAAAATTCATCAGTGAAGCCAACTGAGCCTAGATATTTATTTTCTAAGGCTTTTAACTAGGTATTTAATTGTTTTACTAGTATAGGACTATTTAGATTATCTCTTTCATCTTGGGTGAGTTTTGCTAGTCTGAGGTTTTCTAGGAATTAGTACATTTCATCTAAGTTGTCAAATTCACGTGCGTAGCATTGTTTGTGGTCTTCCCTTAGTAGGCAGTATTCACTCATACTGAGTATGAGTGCCCTCTCATTAGTGCCATTAGTTTTTTTATTTCTGGTCATCATAATTGTGTCTTTCTCTTGCTTTCTTTCTTTGTCAGTCTTGCTAGATTTTATCAATCTTATTGATCTTTTCGGTGAACTAGCTTCTGGTTTAATTGATTTTCCTTATTGTTTTTGTTTTCAATTTTGTTTATTTTGCTCTTATTTTAATTATTTCCTTCTAGTTTCTTGAGGCAGAAGTTTAAATTATGCTTCCTTCTGTTTTTAATACTGTTCAGCATTTCTAGAATGCACTTTTAGTTCTAGGTTCCCTGAAGAATTCCTATTTATCTGCCAAAACCTAGATCAGATAACACTTCTGAGTTAGGAATGTAAGCTCTGGAGCCAGCCTTTCCTCCCTGCCCTCTATGGCATAAACCCCAAGCTTGGGGTTAAACAAAGAATCTGAGGCAAAGGAGAACTACAGGATTGAAATCGGGCTCAGAGAAAAGTTCTTAGAAAACCGATCTCTTCTTTTCAACCCCAGGCAACCAGAAAGAGGCCCAAGGGGCATAAATATGCCAACTCCCGTGTGTAGGCCTACGGTTTTCAGATTGACAGTTTCCAGTACAATCTAGTTTTAGGAGTTATCACCCTTTTGGGTAATGGAGAAATTCAAGCGGCAAGTTCAAGGTCTCCAATGCAGGTCTAACGCTTTATCCGTGCTCTGTCTGCCGGGAACGCTCCAGAAGCTACACAGCCCTAGGCAGAGATCCCCCTCCTCCCTCCCCGGGTGGGAAACTCCTCCCCAGTGGTCTTGGGGTCCCCGGAACCCTGCGCGGGTAGCCACCCCACCCTGCCCGCCAGGGGGCGCGCGTTTCTACTCTCGGGTTCCAAGCAGCCGGGGAAGAGCTGGCGGGCTGGGGCTGAGGGGTGTGGGTGGGTCACCGTGCCCTGGGGGAGCAGACCTGGTACCCCAAGCGCGAGTGCTACATCAGAGCGAAGGCTGGACTTACTGCTCATGGGTTGGGCCCGTAAGGAGGGAGGGACGGGTCCCGGGGCGCTGTCCTCGCCGAGGTGCAGACCGACCTGGGCCCTCAATTCCTCCCTCCGTCTTTGGACTACGGGGCCACCTGGGGCGGGAGGTCCGTTCTGCCCACTCTGCCCACGCCTTGCTAGCCGGACGGACGGCGATGGACGCGGGAGCCCCAACTTGCCTTCAGGCCCTTTTGGGATGTCGTTCTCCTGCATTCACCCTCAACCCCTCCCTGCTATCCTTGGGAAGACCCCCCACCCTCCGCGCCACTCGAAGGGCCTCTCCTCCTCCCCCGAGTAAGGATCCCTGCGGGGGCCGGGAACATGGACTCGCCGGAGCTGGGAGGAGCTAGCTCCTCCCCTGCAGGGACTTGGTATGCTCCTCCTCTCTCTTCGCCCCGCCTCCGGGGCGCCCACGTGGTAGGTCCCCTCACCGCCGGAAGCATCGCGTTACTCAAACCCCTCGCGGGGTCACGCGGTCGCTGAGGAAAGGGGCGGGGAAGACCGAGCGGGGAAGGCGATTCGTGGATCGCGCGGTCCTGGCCGCAGTGGGGCGTGGCGGTGGGGGCGCGCCTGCGCATTTCTGCAGCCTTTGCGGGAGCTCGGCGCCGGCGAGCCGCCTGCGATCTGACGTATCTGTGGCGCGCCCCTTTTTTTCTCTTCTTGTTTTCGAGTCTGGGGGTGGCGGACAAAGCCCTCCTCTTGGGCCGGCCGGCGCAGCCCTTCCGAGGCCTGTCTGGGGCGCGTGGAGGGCCCTGTGGAACGGAGAGAGTAGGCGCGGAAGAGCCGGGGCGGGGGCGCGTGGGAGGGGCCTGAGGTTGGGGGAACATGCATTTGGGGGAGATGCGACGAGGAAGAACTAGCGGGGAGGGGCACGCGGGAGCTTGAGGGAGTGAGGGGAGCGGTGAGAGGCTGGAAGGAGGAACGTCGTATGCGCCCCCTCCCAGGTGCATCCTTTGGAAATGGGGTGGGCAAGGATGTGAAGTTCTTCTGACCCTTCTCTGACCCCACCTCTTTCCCAAGCCGGGGCCCCCAGCATGGCAGAAAACCGAGTGCCCCGCGGGACGGTCGAAGTTGAACTGGACCCGGTGGAGTACACCCTTCGGAAGCGGCTTCCCCACCGCCTGCCCCGGAGGCCCAATGACATCTACGTCAACATGAAGACCGACTTCAAGGCCCAGCTGGCCCGCTGCCAGAAGCTGCTAGACGGAGGGGCGCGGGGGCAGAACGCTTGCACGGAGATCTACATTCACGGCCTGGGCCTGGCCATCAACCGCGCCATCAACATTGCGCTGCAGCTGCAGGCGGGCAGCTTCGGGGCCCTGCAGGTGGCTGCCAACACCTCCACCGTGGAGCTCGTCGACGAGCTGGAACCAGAGACTGATGCACGCGAGCCGCTGACCCGCATCCGCAACAACTCTGCCATCCATATCCGTGTCTTCAGGGTCACACCCAAGTAATTGAAATGAGGCTGGACTGTCGTGGACCTCTGCCAGAGCCGTGTAAGGAAAACGCCTGGCCCCTCTCACCCCAGAGGACTCCAAAATGAGGAGGAGGGTGTTGCTTCTTGTTGGATCCCAGCAGTGGGTTTTCCGGAGTCTGTGTGTGGTCTGGAACCATTGCCCTTTGCAATAAAAAGTGCTAACTTGTTAGTGTCCTGCCACCTCACTGCCAGTGTCTCTTCTCTGTGTATACCTGGAGAGGAGGGAGGGTAGGAGACGCAAAGTATTTAGCTACAGGAGGGGGTACCTGAATGTTTTCTGCCTTCACAGACAGTGTAGATCATCCTAGGGTCTGGGTAACCTTAAATGGTCTAGGGCACTGCAGAGGTTGACAGTCCCAGCGTTTGCTTTAAAATTTCTCATTCTTAGAGGAAGGCTGGGCAGATAAGCATCCACTCTTGCCCCATAAAATGCAACAGTGACAGTTGTATGCTTGGGAAGCCTCCCACTGCTCCTCTGGTGACACCAAAAATGGGAGGGCTTGAGGATGAAGGAAGCACATATAACACCCTAAGGGCCTTCTTTGTCTCAGGCTCGGTGAGAGGTGAACTGGGAACTAAATGAACTGAACTGGGAACTAAATGAACTGACGAATAACCCTAACTCCTTCATTCGCTTAGCTGGGCCACCAGGGCTGCTCCTGAGCAGCTGGGGGCTGGGAAGGGTCAGGCCCTCCTGGCTGGGCCACTGTGGTGGGGAAGGGAGTCTCCCCCTGAGTAATCCCTAGACATGCAGGTGATAAATATGTTCTTGTTTGGATATTTGTGGGACGGTCTGGTTTTTTCATGTTTATCAAACCAGGGTCATCGAAAGCAATGTTTATCAAAGCAGCTAGTGACCTGTTTGTGGGCCTGCGAATCAATTTACTGTGGTCACAGCCTTTTAAAAACAAATAAAAAGGAAAAAGTTGCAACCTATGTGGTAATTTTATTGAAGCTTTTTCAGCTATGTGTGTGTGCATATATTTATATACACACATGTAGTGGTCATATTGGCTGAGGTCACAGAAAGCTTCGGATCTAAAGGTCAGTAATAGTATTTTACTCTAAATCACTGGTAGGTAGTTTGGTTTGGAGCTCTGAACATCAGACCCCCAAGTTTTACCTTCCTCTGGTAGACTCGTGTGTTCCTGTCGATGAGTTGTACTGGGTCAGTGACTGCCACCAACTCAGGCAAGCAGACTGCTGCACACATACGACTAAACATGTGCTGATGCCTGTTGCAAGCAAGACCTGGGTTGGACTCCAGGGAGATGAAGATGGGCATGATACAGCCTCTGCCTGCAAGAAACTCACCATCTAATTGTGAAGGAGTGAGAAGTGGCCTAAACTGTGAGAAGCCCTGGTGGGGTCCAAAATGACTTCACCTTTGACCTGGGTATTGATGGGTGATTAGGAGTTTGTTAGGCAGAGAAGAGAAAAAAAGGCATATCTGGCAGAGGGCTTAGCATATATAAAGGTGGGGATTCATGAATAGTCAGGGTGTGCCCTGGGCCTGGAGATGCACTGAGGATGGTTAAAAAAGCAGGATGCACTGGGGAGATTCAGGCGTAAGACTGAAATTTATTTAGCAGGCTACTTGCACCCCTCATCAAGTTTTGGACCGGAGGGGTTCCTTGTCCTGGAGCCCCACAGTAGCAGAGTGGGGAATCAATCGGCAGGGCGCCGTGTGGAACTGTGTGTCTCCCTGCACGTATGTGTTTTCGTCTCTGTGCTCCTGGCGTGGGCCCAGCCGAGGTGATGGCCGGCGTCCCTTGTGCGTTCGGTTTGTTTTGGCAGCTCCCACTCCCAGCCTGTTTGTTGTTTCTCCTCCATGTTCTCTCGCTGCTAACCAGTGGGGCTTCCCTCTGTGCAGTTCGGCACAAATAGCCCATAGATGCTGCCTCTGAAGGAAGATGGGCTCTAGGGGCTCACTTGGTAGTGCATGTTGGCACGGAGTAGCATGGGAAAGGCCCCTGCAGTTCCTGAGTCCATGTGTGGTGGGCGGGCCTGGGGCACCTACTTTCCTCTGGAAGGAGGCCCACTCGGCCTTTGTTTTCCCTTCTCTTGGCTCCCTGATGTGGCTTCCATCAAAGCTGGGACAAGAGGAACAGGGAATGGGAGTGGGGCTGGGGTTCAAATGCAGCTCCCTTCCTTCTTTTTACTTAACAGTTTGAGAGCCCACGATGAGTGTGGGAGACCTCTTACTGCAGTCACAGACCGCAGAGTCCAAATACAAATCCACATGCTTCTCTTGCAGGAGGGAGTAGACATTCGCTTGTCATGCATAAGCACTTGCTGAGCAGATTTAGAACCTGGTCCTGTCCTCAAGAGATTTACAGTAGGAAATAGGACAGAGAGATTTAAAAAGACAAATACTTTGTCCTTTTGTTTCTGGCTAATGTCATTCAGCCTAATGTCCTCAAGGTTCATCCACGTTGTCACATGTTTCATGACTTTATTCTGTCTTACAGCTGTGTAATATTCCATCGTGTCTATATACCCCAGCTTGTTTAGCCACTCATCCGTCGATGGACATTTGGATTGTTTGTGTCTCTTGGCAATCGTGACTAATGAGAGGCTATGAATCTTGCTTGCTGCGAGAGAAACATACTTTCTTGAAGGTACTAAAATTATTTGCTGGTTCATGAATTAAGACGTGAGCAGAAGGACTCACTTATACACAGATCAGGGGATGCTTATGAGGTCAAACAATCATTGAGATTTGTCAATTCTCAGTGAAACCATTAACAATTTGGGGGAAACATTTGCTAAATGGGGATGTTTAAGAATATGTCTGAGGCTGCTATAAGCATCTGTTGAGTTGGTTTTGGCCTACGTTCCTCCAGTTAGGGAGGGTGGTAAGCACTGACAGGCCCGCCCTGTGGAACTCATGCAGAATCCTCAAAGTCACCAAGCCCATGGGAACAAGACAAAACTTCCTTATTCACAGCAACACACCTCCAGAGCCTTACCAGGGAGAAAAAAAAATTCCTCCCATTTGCATTGTCAATAATGTTTTGTTTACATTAAGATTTTATCATGTTCGTTTTATTTGGACAGGAAAGCTACTCTGGTCGATTTACCAGCTCTGTCTTCCAAAATAGGATGGGTGACGTGGGAAGGGGCTTAGGAATATTCGGGTTTACTTGTGAGCTAGAGATGCCAGCATGTGGTCCAACCAAGGAGAAGGGGTTCTGAAGCCCGAGGTTGAGGTAACTGTGTTTCTAGGGGGGTGTCTGAGCCCTCCAAGGAAGCAAGTGTTTGGGGGATTCAAGAGAGGAGGAACCACGGATACAATACTTCAGGCCTTGTCTAGGCTGAGCTCAAAGGTCTCGTTCAGTACAAGGCATTTGGAGCTCCCCTAGGTCTCCCTAGGAGGTGACCCCTGTGGGCGGGAGAGCTTAGAAACGCTGGATGGCCCTGGGCTTTGAATGAAAAGTTTGAGACTGTACTGATAGGTACAGTACCTCTCACCGCTCTCCCTGCCCCCATGGTGACGCCATTTCACTCAACTGCATTCAGGGGCAGGTTTCTCCAAAGTGTGGTCAGTACGGAAGTGTGGTCACTATGCACGCCTGTAGAAACCTCTGTCCACACCCCACCGTTTTGAGGACCTTTTTCAGTGAGTTGCTTGGTGAGGGCAGTTACAATATCAGAGATAAGGTGCCATGAATTTGTCCGCAGGTCTCAAGAGGGAGTGGAGGAGGATGCTGAGTACACTGGAGCTTTGGTCTCTAGGTCTCCAAGGAAAGGACACGGAGAAGGAGTAAGGAAGCAGGGAGTAAAAGTAAGAAGAGCTAGCATCATTGATTACCCTGTGCCAGCCATGACATAATCTCATGACAGCCCTGGGAGGCAATTCCTATTGTCGGCACCATCCCCAGAGCAGTTGTTCACCGAATAACCCCTCCAGCTGCGGGGTCGCAGGGCTGAGAGTGGACGCCTGCATGCCTGGTTCTACCTCTTGCACGGCTCCGTTGTGACCAAGAAAGCAACCTTTGCCTTAGTTTCCCCAAATTGACCTCCACAGAGGCCTTTTCTTCGGTTTTCCAGCAGAAGCCCCATCTCCAGTGCCCTTGCTCTCTTTCCACTTCCCCAAGGGCCAGGAAGCCCTTAGCCTCCAAGACTCCCAGCCACAGAAAATCTCCCGGGCCTCTGGCTGAACTCCCCAGCAGAGCCGAGAAGCCACTGCTGGAAAGGGAGGAGGGAGGAGTGGCCTGGAGGCACCCCCCAACCCCCCAACCTGGACTCAACCCCGGACAGCTGGGGCTTCGTGCTGCCTGGGGGTCTGGGACAGTTCAGGGGGGCTGTAAATTTGCTTCTCCTTGGATTTTCCATCCGAATTGGCTGCCAGGAGGAATCCATGGAACAGAGCCCACCTCCACCCCCGCCATCCTCTTGTCACAACCGTCCCTTTTCAGCCCCTGCCTCAGTGGCTGCCTGCTCCGGAAGAGGATGAGACCTCCCGTGCCCCTGGGATCCCACAGAGTTGGGTTGTCCGGGCGGGGCTCCAACCCGAATGTGCAGAGAAGGAGCGTCTCACGTCCCCCTCCAGGCCACACATTCTCGGGCTGACCAGCCTGGAGTGGAGGGAACCCAAAGTGCAACTCCACGTACAAGCGATAAACTTAGGCAGGCAATGAGGTGGGCGCTTGCTGGGTCCAGAGCTAAGCAAGCCCGTCCACCCCCGTGCCTCACTCTTCTCCCATTCACAGGGCACCCGTGCTGCCTGATTCCAGAGGCAGCTGTTCCCATCTGTGTCTGCATGAACGGCGCCCCCTGGAGTTGAGCAGGGCTCAGCCTTGGCAGTTGTACATGGCGGCCCTGCCAGTAGAAGGCCTAAGGCTGTGGCATAAAGATGGAGGTGCAGAGGAAGGAGGCAGTATTTCCTGATGGGGGCTCAGGGAAGGCTCCATGGAGGAGGAATAATGCTTGGCTGTGGGCTGGGAAGGACAGGGATGGGTTGTGTGTGTGGGGCCATCTGTGGGGAAGGCTGGCGTGAGCAAAGGTCAGGAAGTCGCACACCCTTTAACTCAGCTCAGGTGAGGGCAGGAGGGGTAGGACCGAGCAAAGTGGGAGAGCAGGCTGGAGAGCTGGGCTGTCGAGTCTTCATTCCGGAGCAATGGGGAGCCACTGCTGATTCCTATGGAAGGGCGTCACCCAGACAAGGTTATTCAATGGGAAAGTTAATCTATCGGCTGGGTGGGGTGTGAACTGGAGAGGACTGGGAGCCAGAGGTGACAGGTTCCAGGAGGGTCCCGGGATGGGGCAGGCACAAGGTGAGGCAGAGGGCAGCCAGAGACCATCTGCGGTGGTGCAGGGACTGGCTCAGCATGCCACTGGATGGGAGCCGGCGGTTGGAGTGGACACTGGGCAGGTGGACCACCAGGTAGCAGGTGGTCTTCTCCTGCTCCCCCAGAGCTGGCTGCTATTGAGGATGGATGACCCCCACTGGGCAGTATCCCGCACCTGAGATGAGGCTGGGCCACCAGCCAGTCTTGGCCCACTTCGCAGGTGGTTCCAGCTTAAAGAGTGGGTATGGGGTGGACCAAGATTTTCTCCTCTTCCCTCTTGCCCAAACTGCAATCATAGCTCTCTCTTACCAGCACTACCGGGCTCCAGCAGGCCCCAGCCTCCAGGATCTAGGGGCCGTGCACATGCAGGCAGGGGCCTGGGAGATTTGCTCAGGGCCTGACAAATTGCTGGGAGGGGAAGAGCAGGCCCATCAGCCAAAAGCCTCCTTCTCCTCCTGCTCCTTAGGCCCCCCTCCCCATCCCCATCTGTCCCTGGCCCCCTCTCCATGGTCAGGTCAGGACAGTGACGCAGGAGCCAGGGAACTGGGAAAGCAGAGCACTGGCGGGGGGTGGGTGGGATGGGGGGTGTCGGGGCAGAACGCACGTGCGGATGTGTGGACGTGAGTGTGCATGTGCGTCTCCACAGCTGGGTTCTGGGAAGGGAGCAGAACCTGGCTCCGGAGGCTGCACGGGGCTGGGAGGCTGCCAAGGTCCTGAGAGGGGAACGGGGACAGGAGCACACAGTGGGGTGTGCAGGACTGGGAGCCAGGGTGCCAGGTTCAAGGAGGGCCCCAGGGAGCAGGTGCAAGGTGAGGAGGAGGGCAGGGGAGCTGGGCTCTAGGCTTCCAGCCAGAGAACTTTGTAACTCATGGCCCTGCCTCCTCTGTCTGCATTTGTCCCACCATTACCCTCTTGATATCCCTCATTGATGATGCTCAGCCCCCAGATATCTTTGAGGACCCTTCCTCGACTCGGACTACCTTCTCAGCATGGCATCACTAGAGGATCTGAAATCCACCCACCCCCAGCCTCCTGATCTCTCCCTTGATGCCTTTTCTCCTTAGCTCTGAGTACCATTTGACACGCTCTATTTTTTATTCATTTCCACTTACGGTCTGCCGCCCACTGGGATGCCAGCTCCCAGAGAGCAGGGATTCTTGTCTGTCACATCACTGCTCTGTCCCCAGGTGCCTGCCAAGAGGAGGTACCCCATGATATCTCTTGGATGAATGAATGAATGTTCCCCACCCTTTCCAAACAAAACTCGAAATCTTCCAGGTGGCATTCCCGGCCCTTCCCAACCAAGCCCCTCGCATTCTACCCCCTCCCCAATGCACGCAGCCCTCCATTCACTTTGGCTGACTCAGCTTCTCCCCCAACCTGCCTCCATCTCTTCCCACTGAAATCCTGCCCACCCTTCAAGGCCAAGCTCATTGTCACCTCATCAAAAGCCTCCTTGATTGCCCCCAGGAAGAGGTGAGCTCCCTCCTCTTGCAAACTCTTGCAGCTCCAGTCTGCACACTTCCGTCCTCACACACTGCCCTGTGTTCCTGTCTCATCTCCATTTACAAGCTACAAACTCCAGGAGGGCAGGAGTTAGGTCTTAACATGTTTTTCTATCCTGCAAAGTGTGTAGTCAAGGGTCTCGCACAAAGTGAGCACTGAATGCAGGAATAAATATCTCAAATAAAGGCAGGGTGGGGAATACAGGAATACACATATATAATCACCTGTGTTTGTAGGACTTTTCTGTCGTTTGAGACACGCATGAGGTGGGACCAATACTTTCATCACGCCCATTCCTCAAGGAAGACACTGAGGCTCAGGGACTCAGGCCACTTCCCCAGGTTTGAAAGGCTAGCTGGCCTTCAACTCTTAGTCCAGGGAGCTTGTTCCCCTTGCATGGGTCTTCCCCGAAGCCCCAAAGTCTTAGCTGCAAATTCAAATTCCCTTCACTCTTGGGGTTAGCGCTATTTCAGGGTTCTGAAAAAATCTTGTGACATGGGTCAAAAAAAAAAAAAAAGTGATGCCAAAATGCATAATGTGTCCTGAACAGCATGCCATGTGCTCTGTGTCCTAAAAGTTAAACTTCTGTGTTTTCAGGGTTCTAGAAAATGAGGGATGAGGGAGAAGAGTCCCAAATTCTTTGCTCAGTACACTTCCTCAAACAGACAACACTGGCTTCTAGAACACACACTGGGATAGTGAGAAGGGAGGCAACTACCAGCTAGCCTCTGCCAGGGGCTTCGGGGGTGTCTGGACCCAGGCAGAAACCCAGGCACTCCCAGCTCTGAGCTGGAGTGGGGGGGTGGGGGTGGTGGAGGGGTGGGGGTGGGGGTGGGGGTGCAAGATTGGAATCCACCCCACCTGGCTCCCACCCCCAGAGGAGGTGTGGGGGTCCCTGCCTTTTCCAGAATCGCCCCCTTCTGGGTGCACCCCCAGCTGCGTTGCCCTCCCAGAGCCCCGGGGGTCCCGCGGGCGGCCAGTGGCCCCCGCACGCGCGCGGCCAGTGGCCCCCGCACGCGCGCGCGCCTGCAGCAGCTCTCGTTCCCTCCGGGCCCGGCGAGCCCCCGACCCAGGCGTCCTGCCCCGGGCTCTGACCCCGTCGGGCCCCCACCTCCGGCGACCCCTCCCGCACACACCCTCGCCCCCACCCCACCCCCACACACGCACGCACACATGCTGATAACAACCCCGACCCCCGGCCGGGGCCGCACAGTCCCCAGGCCAACCCCAGCCGGTCGCCTCGCCGCGCCTTCCTCTCGGACCCCGGCCAGGGGCGCTGCGCTCGCGCTCCCCCGACCCCTGGGCAGTTGCCCCCTCCTTCGAGCCACTAGGGCTTCGCTGCCCCTGCCGAGCTTCCCGGGATGAGGGCCGGCCGAGCCCCGGGTCGCTGAGGGGCCCCGGCGAGGTGCGGAGATGGGGGTGCGCGGTGAGTACCTGCCGCCGGGGGGGGCCGGGGGCGCCCCCTGTCCGGCTCCAGCGGGTCCCGGCCCGGTGTTGGAGAAGGGATTTGCCGCCGGGACTGTTGACCGCGAGGTGGCTGGGTTCAAGGACCCGCGACTAGCCGAGGACCCCGAGGGGGGGGGCGGCGCCACGTGCCGGCCCGGGTTGGGGAGTCCCTGCGAAAGGCAAGAAATCTGAGCGGGAGACGGGGACAAGGCTTTTGGGTTCCGGGCGACGAGGGGCTGCCGTGTGGGTGGGGACGAAGCGGATAGCTGGGTCTCGGAGCCGCCAGCGGGACCTGCGAGTGGGACAGCCTCTGTCAACCAGGATTGAAGTTTGGCCCCGAGAAGGGGATGCCGGTAGCTGGGGGGTGGGGTGTGTAGGCGGCCGCTGAATGAATGAAGGCAAGGGAGGCTGAGCCCCAGGGCTTGGGAGGTTGGGGTCAGGAGGGAAAGGGGGGTGCAGAGGAGCAGGACGCCCCCAGCTGCCCGCCCTCCCCACCCCCAGCAACCCCTTCCTCCCTACCCCTGCCTCATCCTGGCCCCCTTTTCTAGAATGGCCTGCCCTGCTGCTTCTGCCGCCCTTGCTGCTGCCTCTTCTGGGCCTCCCAGTGCTGGCCTCCCCGCCACGCCTCATCTGTGACAGCCGAGTCCTGGAGAGGTACATCCTGGAGGCCAAGGAGGCCGAGAATGTCACGGTGAGGCCTCCCCCCCACACATCCGGGAACCTGGAGCCCTTCCTGACTCCCGGTTCAGGGGTGGGGCAAGGGGAAGCCAGACGCCCCTCCCCCCCGCCATAAAAAAAAAAAAAAAAAAAAAAAAGACCAAGCGGTGACCCCCCAAAGCACGTGTGGAGGCTGGGGGAGGGAGAGAGGCACAGCGGGTCCTGCGATGAGCCTGCAGCTGCCAAGGGTCCCTGGGCCTTGACCTGAGCCTGTGCCTTTCAGGCGGGCAACCCTGAAGGCTGCAGCCTGAGTGAGAATATCACCGTGCCAGACACCAGGGTTAACTTCCGTAACTGGAAGAAGATGGAGGTGAGGTCATGTGTTCCTTCCTCGTGGGGAGTCTCATTTTGGGAACCTGATTGGAGAGGGAGGGAGACTGAGACAAGAAATTGAGCTGCAGAGATGAGGGTGGGATGGAGTTCGTGCACTCACTTACTTACTCATTTGTTCTTTTATTCATTCAACAAACCTTATTGCACACCTCCTGTTTGCTCCGCTCGGTGCTTGGGGCTGGTGATGGGGAGCAGGGAAGGAATGGCTTGAGCCAGCTGACTCCGCGTCCCTGCTCCCTTTAGGTTGGGCAGCAGGCCCTAGAAGTCTGGGAGGGCCTGTCTCTGCTCTCAGAGGCCATCCTGCAGAGCCAGGCCTTGTTGGCCAACTCCTCGCAGGCTTCCAAGGCTCTGCAGCTCCACGTGGACAAGGCCGTCAGCGGCCTGCGCAGCCTCACCTCCCTGCTCCGGGCGCTGGGAGCCCAGGTGGGTAGGAGTGGACCCCCTCACACTTGTGTTAGCCTTTCCTGTAAAGTGGGGGAGAAGGGGCTCTGCCAAGGAATTCTGGGCTGTCTTCAGCAAATTCCTTCCCCCACCCTGATTCTGTCCCCAATCCCATTTCCCTCCGGGGTCCCCGGCACTGCAGTGAGTAACCTCCCGCTCACTCCTTGGCAGAAGGAAGCCATCTCCCTTCCAGATGCAGCCTCCACTGCGCCACTCCAAACATTCACTGTTGATACTTTGCGCAAACTTTTCCAAGTCTACTCCAATTTCCTTCGGGGAAAGCTGACGCTGTACACGGTGGAGGCCTGCAGGAGAGGGGACAGGTGACCGGGTGTCCCCCGCCGCCCCAGGATGCATCCACCACCTCGCTCACCACCCCTGCCTGTGCTGTGCCTTTCTCACCACCACTCCCACCACCCTTTGCGGGTCCATCAGCTCAGCGCCAGCCTGTCCCAGGGACACTCCAGTGCCAGCAGTGACATCTCAGGTGCCAGAGGAACAGTCCAGAGCTCACCTCTGAGATCTAAGGATGTCACAGGGTCAGCATGAGACCCCGGAGCAGGAGGAATTCAGAGATCAACCTTCAACTCAGGGATAGAACTGTGCTGGGGAGATGACTCGTAAACGCATTTCCCTGCCCGGCAGAGCTGTGATGCCACAACGAGCTTTGGAGAGAAAACATGTCTTTTTGCACCTACGAAGCAGGGCCAGGATGGACTGGAGAATTTAGGTGGCGAGCCTGGAATCTTCCAGGTCTGACGGGGACTCCCACTGCAACAAGCACCCCCTGGACAATTGTGTGTGTGTGTGTGTGGGGGGGATGATGGGAGTTGCAAAAATGGGATAGGGGCTGGCCCCTGCCTTACATGGGGCCCAGCATTTGTGTATTTTTCAACCTCACTGGCTAAGAACCAAAACCACTAACCTCGTCTCTTGGCTTTCTGTTTTCCTGGGAGCCCCGATCTCTTTTTTTTTTTGTCCTCGGAGTCTCCAGAGTGGCCCATCCTGGCAGTGGGGCAGTCCTGGGGAACGAGGGGTGGGGGCAGTCAGGCCCTACGTGCTGCCTTGCACAGCCCGGCTGACCTCCTGACCCTCCTGGGCCTGAGGCCACAGCTCTGCCCACATCAGTCAATAAGGTGTCTCCATTCAAGGCTGTTTCTCTGCGGTAGGCCGCCAGCCCCTCCTAGGCCAAACCTTTGGTGAGCCCCGCTGCCCTCGAGGAATCCAGAGCCGGGACCCGGGAGCGGGGGGGCCCCCAAACCCTGCCCACTGGACCCTGATGATTTCCCGTCCCTTTATGGCCCCTTTGACAAAGGCTACGTGCCCAGCGTCCGTCTCTGCCACGTCAGAGCCTAAGCTGAGCACCCCCTGAATGCAGCTGACCTCTTTCCTGGCCTGAACCTTCACCGTGAACCCTCCACCCCAATGCTCCCAGGAGGGGGCAGAGACAGCAGTGCATCTGGCAGGGACAGGCCTCTCACCCAGCATCATTTGTTTTTTCCTCACACGACCCCATGATATGGGGACAGCTGGCATTCCCATTTTACAGATGAAGAAGTAGAGCTTTGTAGTTTCCCCAAGGCCAGGAAAACAGGGAGTCCCAGTCCCCCCCTGCGCTTGCCTCACCCCTTCCTGCATCCATTCATGCCCTCCTTGTGACAACAGAACAAACTAACTCAACCCCCACTCTTTTTAAACTTCTGATTGCAGCAATATAAATACAACGCAAAACTTCCCACTTTAACCACTCTCAAGGGTAAGCTTCAGTAGTATTCATTAAATTCACAATATTGTGCTTTCATCGACTTTTCCATCACCTCAGACAGAAACTCTGCACCCGTTAGGCAATAGCGCCCCCCCCAACCCCAGCCCTGTCACCTGTAATCTACCTGAAACTGTCTGTCTCTATGACAACCCTTACTCTTGATTCCTGCTGCTAACTTTACCCTTTACTCTGACAACGGACTTCAGGTTCCTTCCCAGAAATAATCCTTCAGCTGGAAATCACCACCCGGGGGAGAACTGTACAGACAGCAAGAGATCTTGTGCATCCCCAATCCTGAACACTGTCCCAAATCTTTCTGCTTCTATCACAAAAATTAGAGAGATGGGCCTGCGTCGGGGTGGGGGATGGGGGTGGGGCGCTGTGGTGGGAGGGGGCGGTTCAGGGCAGGACCCCCAAGGCGACTCCCTGCCCCGCTAAGCCGGCTCTGGGGCTGCAGTGCCCTCTGCAGGCCCTACTGGGAAATGCTGGAGTAACCCGTAAAGAAGAGGAGCCCGTGGGCTCTGAACACATATATTTCAACACAATTTTGTTTCCTGGTTTCCCGTGTGGCTTCTGACTCTTGCACTACTGCTGTAAGTGCGGTAGGCAGGCATCTACTCTTTACATTGGGGAAGTTGAAACTAAGAGTTCTTAAGCCCAAGGAATCCGGTTAATGAATGACAGAGCTAGGACCTGAACGCAAGATTTTAGGACTCATCCCCCAAGCCTTGTCCACCGCTTAGCCTGCTGCGGACCCGAGGCCTACACACCTCCTGTCAAACATCTGGCTCTTTCCCCCAGGTTTTAGGGCTACTGACCTTATTCCCTGACTTCCGACTTTTTACAGCTGTGGAACCTGTGCTCTATGCCCACCCCTGGGCCAGGTGTGGTGGGAGAGTCCGTGAGAAACATCCAGAACACAATTCGTTTATTCGGCCCTGACCGTGAGCAGCCTCTAACGAAGGCCGGGACACAGGAAGTGATGCTCAGTCCGGACTACCGAGGCTGACCTCGCGCCATCCCACAGACTCTCCCACAGTGGGCACTGCCCTGGGGGTGGGAAGGTGGCAGCACATGAATCGAGACCCAGACAGCTTGGGATGTGATTGAGGGCTGAGAGGTGGGGTCTGGAGGCTTATGGGAAGGGAGGACACCCACCTAGGAGGCAGTGTCCCTGCTGGGAGACATGGTCATGCCAGGAGGGTGTGGCCAACTTCCAGAGGTTCTTCAAGCCCAGGCCAGGGCTGCAACCTTAATCTGTACAACGGGGACTATTCTTCTCAATGACACACTGAGACTCTTGCACCTTCGTGGTCGCTTGTGTGTCTCACTTCTTCTCCATGAAGCAGGAGGGAAGTAGGTACCATCCCCATTTGTCAGATGGAGAAACCAAGTTCTGTGAGGCAAGTGACTGAGATAGCTCCTGCGATATCCTCTCCCGGGGACAGGAACCAGTGCAGCCCAGGCCAGAGCCAGCAGGTCGCATAATTGCCTAGTGGCTTGGTGCACCACGAGGTACTTTCCCAGCCATTCTCTCATTTGCTCTCCTAATCCCGCAAGGAAGGCAGGGGCAGTAGAGGAGACCCATTTTGCAGATGAAGAAACTGGGGTCCAGAGAGATGACGGGGCTTTCCCAGGTCATAAGGCATGATGAGGGGAGGCCAGGAGCAGAAGCCAGAGGACCACTTGACTCCAGAGGCCCTCTTCATCTGAAGTATGGGGTTGGGGTTTGGATCATGGCCCCCTACAAAAGGCATGTTCAGTCCCAAACCCAAATGTGTGAACCCATTTGTAAAAAGTGAATTTTCTTTGAAATTACTTTCGAAGAAGTAATTCATTAAGGCGTGCCCACGCTGAATGAGGGTGGACGTTTGTCCAATAGGGCTGAAGTCCTTATAAGCAAAGGAAATTGGACATGGAAGGAGAGACCACGGGCAGCAGCCAGAAGCTAAAGTCAATGGAACCTGGACGAGAAAGGAGAAGATGCCCCATGCGCACCGCCTTGTAACAGAAAAGCCAAGGAACCTCAAAGATTGCCTTCTGGCCAGACGGCACCAACCCTGGTGAAAGCAATCCTTCTCTAAATTCCTGTTAAGTCCGGCCATTGTGTGGTGTTTGTTTTAGCAGCTGGGGCTCTAAGACACACAGGTTGTCAGGTTGAGGAGAGAGCAGAGGGCATGGACGGCAGGAAAAAACAGCTGTGGCTATCAAGGCATTAGGACTGTCCACTTCTCGCTAATAACTTTCCCACTTTGTCCCCTGCCTGCCTTGAGCTCCTACTAACCTCCTTGGACAGTCAGAGGTTGCTTCCTGTACGAGCTTCCCCTCTGGGCCTCCCTCCAGCCCCAGCTCTCTACCTCAACAGCCGTCCCCAGGCCTCGGACACTCCCTGGCCCAGATCTTTTCCCAGGCCTGAGTGCCAGGCCGCCCGAATGCACCTGCCTCACCCTGGCACGCAGGATTTTTACTGGAATTACTCAGCCTCCTGGTCTCGCCAGAGCAGGTGAGCATTGCTGGAGTTGAGTCAGCTCAATGGGGTCTCTTAGACGTTGGAATCTCTGCTGAATGGTAATTATATCATTTCAAGCGATTCAAGGCTAATTCCACTAAAATTCCATCGTAAAATTGTGACATTATGAAAGATGACTGGCAAAAGAAAAACAGATAGCAGTCGTTTCCCGACGTATGCGAGTCATGCCCCAAAATCTATAAATTCCCTTCTTGATTTTTAAAAAGGAATTCTTAGGAAAAATATCATGTGACCCCCACACATATGGATTTCCAGTTACCAGCAGTAACAAAATCCCTTGGCTGGGCTGATTCTCTGTCTCCCCTCCATCTTACAGATGAGAAAACTAAGGCTCAGAGAGGGTGAGACAAGTGTCCAAGGACACAGAGTAAAGCCAGGACTGGCCTCCAGTTCTCTGGAGTGAATCCCGGGGTTTTCCTACAGCCTGGGTCTCTCACACCTATTCCTGCAGCTGGCGACAATCCCCCTCCCCCACTCCAGGACCTTGCCCATTCCTGGTTTCCCAAAATGCGCTGCCCAATGCTGCCTCCCTTCCTGCTTTGACTTGAGTGCCTATACTGCATTGAATAGTGTAGAAATGGGCGACAAAACTTATATCCACCTGGAACCTCAAAACGTGACTTAATTTGGAAATAGGATCTTGGCAGACGTAATTACTAAGTTAGGATGAGGTCATACGGGATTAGGGTGGGCCCTAAATTCCATATGATTTGTGTCCTTATAAGAAGATCCAGAGGTACAGACACAAAGGGAAGACAGCTGTGAAGGTGGAGGCAGAACTTGGAGTGAGGCGGTTCCAAGCCAAGGAGCACCAGGGAATGCCGGTGTCCAGCGGCAGGGAGAAAGAGGCGAAGCTGTTTTAAGCCACTTGGTTTGCGATTTCCTCCAGCAGCCCTAGAAAACTACAGCTTGCACCCCCCACCTCCCCCAGGTTGGAAGCAGCGGTTCTTCAGTCCTATGATGCAAAAGGGAGGTCAGCAAAAGCTGCCCTCAGAGGACCTGTTGCCCAACCTCTAGGGGCTGTAGATCGATTGTCTTCTGCAGTGGGTTAACCGTTTCCTAGCCTGTCCTGGCTCTGTCGATTGCTCTGCTATCCTGGTATCTGGGAAGAGAAAGGTTTGGCGTGGGCATCCTTTATGTCCCGCAGCTATGACATAAAGGGAAAGAAAGTCTCTCTTGTCCCAGTTTGCCCCTGCCCTGGGCCCCACTGGCACTCCCCAGGGGTGCTCTCCAGCCTGTTTAGGAAGGAGTCCCCGGCCCTGCAAAGGGGCTTTACTTCTTTCCTGGAGACTGGTAGCGTGACTGTGTCACTGCTCCCTGACACCTCTGGAGAATGGGCACTTGTCAAGGGCAAAAGCCAGTCACCCAAGAGATGGAAGCGGTCCAAATGTCCATGAAAGAATGAATGGCTAAACAAGCACGGGTATATACACACGATGGACTATTACACAGCTCTAAGCTAGAACGAAGGATAAACCTTGAGGACATTATGAAATTAGCGAGAAACAAAAGGAGAGATATGGTATGGTCTCATTAATATGAACTAATATTACTGAGTGAACTTGGAGAATTAAAGTTAAGAACACAGGTTATCAGGAGATAGAAAGAGGGTAGAGATTGGGCATTTGGTGTGAAGGAATACAGAATGTTCCACAGGACTGATTGTAAAGATCCAGAAATGGATAGCACGATACTATCTGATGTTAGCACATTTTTTTCAAGTACACTGAGCGAAGCTAACTGTATGATTGAGGGAAGAGGGCTGGGGACCTGTATGACACAGAAGGAAAGATAGAGGATAAAGACTGAGACAGTATAACTTAGTGATGACTGGAGTGGACAATGGTGGTGATTAAATGTACAAATATAAGCATGTTTTTGCATGAGGGGGAACAAATGAATGTCAACATTGCAAGGTTGATGGAGATGGGGTGGTATATAGGAAAAAATACAACCAACACAAACTAGGGTCTACAATGTAACATTGTTATATGCTCCCATTGACTGTAACAAAGGCAATATGCCAAAACTAAATGTCAATAAGGGGGGATATGGGATTCTTTGCAGAAGAAAAGGAAATGTCCTCATATGGATTATGATGGTGAAGGCATGGCTATGTGATTAAACTGGGAACCACTGATTTTTTACTTAAGCTGGATTATATGATGTGCAAATAAAAGTGTTTAAAAATGAAGAAAAAAAAAAGAAAGAAAGAAAAGAAAAGAAAAAGCCAGGCATCCTGGGCTCGGATTTGATAGCAGGGGTGGGTGACTGCCCAAGCGAGGCACACCTAAGGTTTCTAGGAACACCTGGGTGGGGTGGGACACAAGAAATCCCAGCCCACTGTCCCGCCCCAACCCTCCAGCCTCGATGCAGCCCTGTGTGTGCCGTGGGAGCCAACGGGTTTTGAAAGCAGCAAAACTGCCTCTTCAGTATGATCTTATGTAGAATTGCCATTTATGAAACTGACGAAAGCGGATCTGTTCTGGCTGGGGTAGGAACCCTCTCCCTGCTCATTTCAATCCCCAGCAGCCCAAGGAGCTCCTCTGCAGAGCTGTGGCTCTCAGCAGAGCACAGCGAGGGAACCACGTGTGTGGTGGAAAAGCACGTGGGAAATGAAGACGAGATTGTTAGCAATGAAGAGGAGATGACATGCAGTTAGGTTAGCCTGGAAGAACTGGGAAGCTTCTGGACCCACGTCCCCAGCCCTGTCGCTTTGACTTCAGACTTGAGCACCTACCATTTCACCTCCTACTCCACATGGCTGCCAGAGCAATCTTTTGAAAATGTGAATGGAATCAAGTCATCCCCATTGCTTAAAAACTTGCATGGCTCCTCAAAGCTTAGAGTACCAAGGTCCTTCAAGATGGGGCATGCATCTCCCAGTCTGACATCTACATGCACACATTTACACACACACACACATTCACACTAGCCATATTATCATCCTTGCGGGACTCCCAAAGTGCCATGCTCCTCCAAGCTCCTTTAGAAGGAAAGCCAGGTGTCACCTCCTGCCGAAGCCTTCCCTAACCAGCTCCCCTCTTCCTTAGGCAGGTGGTCAGGTTCGCCTTTCACAGGCTCACCCAGCAGAGTGCTTGTCCAACTGGGCCACAGTTGTCTGTCCACTTGTCTGTCTACCTACCAGAGGAAGGCGGAGTTGGGGTGGAGCCTTGATGCAATGGGGAAGTGTGGATAAAGGCGGGTGGGGTGGGGCAGAGGAAGGAGGGGTGGTCTTGGCACCAGCAGGAAGGTGGGAATGAGCCGCTGCAAGAAAGATTGGGCTGGAGCTCGCCTGATAGGGCAGGATTGGGGTGGAGTTCGCCAAAGGAGCCTTCTCCATTTGTCTCCAACTTTGCAGGGAAAACAGAAGGCACGAAGAACGCACCACCGCCTGCGTGTGACATGCAGTGCCCTCTCCCAGTGCACAGTGAGCTCGACCTTCTGCTCTGGGTACTAGACTCTTCCCACTCACCCTCTCAGGGACCCTTTCCCCATCTCTCCTGCTGGTGGACTCTTCCCAGAAGCAGTTACAAGGGCTCAAGTTTCTCTTATCTAGAGAAAACTCTTCCTTGCCCCCAGTTTTTACACCTCTCCTCCAAGTAAAAAGGTATCCCGGCTCCTTACAAGGGATCTTCAACTCCCCTCCCTCCTCCAACCCCCAGGCTGATTTCCTCACACCAGACCCCCCCCCCCCCCCCCCAAATGGCTCTCATCACGGCCTCTAATGATGTTCCAGATCTATCACACGAGGCATGTACTGAAGCATTCCTGCTCTGTGAGGGTCACAGGATTCTTAGGCAGGACAACAGGAAAACCCTCGCTTGCCCCTTCCCAGAGGTAGCCATGTTCCTTTTATATGCTTCTGCCTAAATATGTGTATGTAAACACAGACCTTTGTTTTGGGATTTTACCTAAATGGCATCACATTACAACCATTTTTTTTCCTGTGACTTTCCGCTTTCATTTAATAATCTGTCTAGGTGTTCTTTCCACTATCAGGACATACAGATCTACCACCATCCTTTCTAATACCTGTCTAATATTCCTTAATATGAGTAAGATTTCTTAATATGATCTGATCACATATCTGCTGGCAAACATGTAGGTGACCTTGGTTTGGGCTTTCCTATTGTAAACAGTGCTGTAATTAACATCTTTAATATAGATATCTTTGTGCAAAGGCACAAGTATGTCCGGGGGAAGATTTTTAGAAAGGAAATCCTGGGTCAAAAGATAAACACTCGCTTGAAAGTTTAATAGTCATTGTCAAATCACCTTCCAAGAAGTTTTCACCAGCATATGGCTTTATCACCAATGTACTCCAGTGTGTCTACTGTGGCCTGGCCAACCTCATGTTATGCATCCTTTAAAATTTCAGTCACTATACCAGTTGTCATCTTCGCTAGTATTTCCCTTTTTATTAGAGAAGCAGACGTCTTTTCCAGGCTTGTATTTTTCCTCTGTGATGTGTCTCTTTGAATTATTTGCCAATGGACATTTCCAATCCTCACGTTACTTGACCTTCCAGCAGCCTTTGCCACTGTTGCCAGCTATAGAATTTTAGCTTCGAAATGATTTTCCTCGGAATTCTGCAAAGTTCCATTGCCTTTTAGAATCCATGGTTGCCAGTGAAAAGCCCAGTGCCATGCGGATTCCTGATCCTTAGTATGTACCGTTTCTTTCTATCTGGAAGTGTTTAGGCGCTTCTCTTTTCCCTGATATTCTGAAATGTCATGACACAGCTCGCACGGGTCTCCTTGCAGTCATTGTAGTAGGCACCTTTTAATCAAGAAGGTTCATGTATTTCACCTCTGGGAAATTTTTTTGTATATGTTTTTTTAAAAACAAGTTCCTCTCTTCTGTTCTCTCTTTTTGGTACTCTTTTTCTTGGATATTAGACTTCTCAGACTGATCGCCCCAAGTCTCCTACTTTTTCTCTTACTTTCTCTCTCCCTCTCTCTCTCTCTCTCTCTTGCTCTCTTTCTTTCACTTGCCTCGATTTCCATGTCTAACTCTCCTATTGGATTTTAAATTTCACTGATCATAGATTTGCTGACCCTGAGCTTGTTTTCTTGTTTCTGGTTGTCCGTTTTTCATGGCGTCCTCAGAGGGCTGCTGAGCAGGGCGGGCCGGGGGCGCATAGGAGCAGCCCAGCGCCTCACTCTGCCCTCCCCCCTCTCCCCTGAGAGCCGGCTCTGAGGATCCTCATGGCTCCTCCAGTCTGGACTCTGGTGCTGCTGGTAGGCGCTGTCTGGGGCCAGGGCCGAGCACCTGCCCCTGTGCGGTAAGCTGGGCTCAGGGGTGCGGGCGGGTGGTAAACCAGGGGCAGGTTGCGCTTCGGGGGGGTCTCTGAGCAAGATTATGGGGCAACGCTGGAGGAGGCAAACAGGCTAAGGGTGAAAGGCAGACTCCTGCAGGGGGATGTGGAGCCCCCCGGGACAGGAAGGGGATTGGTGGCGCATGAGGGGGCCAGGCTCAAACCCCAGAAACTGGATTTGAGGCATGGTGGGGTCCCAGGTGGGAGAAGCAGGACAGAGCTGCAACGTGAGGGGAAAGGGAGCTGGGGCAGAGTTGGGGAGACAGGTCTGGGGTGGAGGAGGGGGTGGACAGGGAGGTCGGGCCCTCAGAAAATGGTCCAAGCCCATGGAGGGTCCAGCTGAAAGACAGACCTCAAGTAGGAGGCAGCAAGGACTGAGGGATGGTGTGGTGACCTGGCGCTTATTTGGGGGAAATCTGAACAAGTGGAACTTTAAATAAAGAGAACAAGGGGCTGTTGTCTGTGGTCCACAGCACCTGGGGAGGGGCAGCCCGCCTGTGGGGTTTGGAGGGGGAGGGGGAGAGGCCGCGGGACGGGTTCCTTTTTGTTGCTCATTTATAAGTTCAGTCACACGTAGCAGTGGAAACAGCACCCTCCCCACGCTCCTGGCAGGGTGGCACTGACGCAGTCCCTCCTCGGTGGGGACACTTGGGCTGTGGCTCAAAAAGACCTCAACCACAGGGCAGAGTTGCCCAGAGTGCAAACCCCCGAGCTCCACGGGAGAACTCCCAGGCAAGGGGGACAGGCTTCTCCCACAGGCGGGCGGGGCACCGACTCAGAGGTGGGAAGATAAGAAGTTGAGGGGAGGAGCCTGTCAGGTGACCTTTTCAGAAAAATATGAAGACAAGTGGCAGACGTTCACCGCAGCACACACCGATACAGTACAGATAAACCAGAAGAAAAGGAGCATCTCTCATGGTTTACCATTCAGAAACCTCATGACTGCAGAACCTTCTGTTTCTTGATCATGACAAATATCAACCTTTCCTCTTCCTCCAAGGAAAGAGAAGCCTCCGGACTGGAAGCCAGTGATTCGCAAAGCTAGGGACAACTGTGAGTTGGGAACCAGGCCTGCTCGGACCTTCTCTCCCTCCTGAGAACCCGGGTTCGGGCACCAGCACACCCGGTCCCGGGCCCAGGGATGGGGCCCCTCAAGTGCCCTGGGGGTTCTGGACCGTGACCTAAGGATGTGCCGAGGGAGCCGAGGGAGCCGAGGGATGCGGGCAGGGAGAACCCGGCACAGCCCAGCCTCAAAAGTTCACATTCAAATGAAGAAAATGACAAAATGACCGAACCCGTCTGCCCTGCTGAACTCAGCCTGCGGGACCCCAGTTCGCCACCCCTGACCCAGCCATTTGGCTCCCCCTGCCTCCCCCTCGCCCCCAGCCCTGAGTTCCCCCTAAGAGATGGCTTATTTCTCCGATCTGCTTTCCCAAATCTCTGCTTTGGGCCCCAAATGCCAGTGGCCCCCAAACAACCCTGCTGCCCCCAGCCCCTCCACTCTGGCTCTGCTCCCCTCACCCCCGCCTCACGGAGTCCCTGTGCTCCCAGCTGTCCTCACCCAGTGCGACTTTGAGGATGACTACAATCCCTTCTGTGGCTGGACCCAAGAGTCTGGAGATGACGGGAACTGGACTCGCACCAAGGGGGCCAACCCCGATGATATCACCAGGCCCCAGGGGGGGTACCCCGACGGAGGTGAGGGCCCACGGCCGCCCTCTCATGGAGGGAGGCAGCTGGGAGTCAGGCTGCCTGGGTGCTCCGGGAGAGGGGCTGGGGGTCAGCCCCGGAGAGGGTCAGGGCCTCACCCTCGCGGGCCCTGCTTCGCCCAGAGGGCTCCTACCTGCACGTGGATTCGCCCACCATCAGCAGCGGCGGGGTGGTCGCCCTGAGCAGCCCCATCCTCTCGGACACCGGCCCCCTGTGCGTCCACTTCGCCTACCACATGTTCGGGAGGTCGTGGGGCGCCCAGCTCAAGCTGCTGCTGCTCCCCGGCGCGGGAGGCAGCCCCCGCCAACTGCTCTGGAAGCAGACGAACACGCAGAGTACCTCCTGGATGCCCGCCACCATCACCGTGCCCGCGGGCATCGTCAGCCCCAGCCGGGTGAGGCCGAGGGCAGAGACTGGGAGCCCAGGTCTGGGTGTTAGGGGACAGGGGGGTAGGGGGCGGCTGCAGCAAAAGGTGGGGGGCGCTGGGGGTGGGCAGGGGGCGTGCCTTCTGAACTCAGAAAGGAAACTGAGAGCCAGAGGCAAAGGGGCAGGAGGCCCGGCCAAGAGGTTCATGGGGATGGTGGCCCCTTTTCTTCCCTGTGGCAGCTGATGTTTGAGGCAGTGAGGGGCAAAACGGCTTACCTGGACATCTCTCTGGACGCCATTTCTGTCCGTAGGGGCTCCTGCGATCAGGGTGAGCCCCCCCTTACCCTTCCTCCTGCACCGAGCCTCTCTCTCTGCCCACGCACATCCGCAGGGGGGCAGTGTGTGGGAGACACTCAGGGACCAGAGAAGCCCTGGCTTCTCCCTAAGTTGGAGCTACCTGCTCCACTCTACCTCCACACCCCCCACACCCCACACCCCCACACCTTTGATTCCTGAAGCAGTCGCATCTAAAGAGAGGCTCTCTTGTGATGTCGAGTTGTGGTGATGTCTGTTCCAGTGTGACCAGCCGTCCCCATATGTCTTGAAAAGTTAGCACGGAAAGTCCAGATGGTGGGAAAGCCTCAGTCCCGGGCAAACGGGACGTTTGGTCACACCTAGCTGTTACTTCAGATCCATCAAGAATCAGCCCTCTAAGCTGAAGTGAGAGATTCAAGGGGAGGAAATTCAAAGGAAGGAAAACTCCAGAAGCTAGGTGAAAAACTAACCTTTGCTAAACATAGACACAGAGCTGGAAGTTCCTCTTACATGATCTGATTTATACCTTGTGACAGTCCAATGAGGCGGGCATTGCTTTTCCCAATTTATAGATAAGAAAACTGAGGCGCGGGCAGCCTAAGTCATCTCCACCTGGAGAACAGCCAGTATGCAGTGGAGCGATATTAGGCTTGAAACCGCACCATGGCTCACAACAGGATCCGGAGTTGAACTCAGAATTCTGACCCCACATTGAGGCATCCTTTTCTGAGCTGCCTCCTCTTAGAGCAGGCTCAACCCTCCCTTCCTTTCTTTGTCCTCAGTCTGTGTGATGCAAACCTGCAGTTTTGATGTTCTAAATGACTTCTGTGGCTGGAGCTGGGTGCCAACTGCCACCGGGGCCAGGTGGATCCAGAAGACGGGGCCATCGGGGCAGTGGCAAGTGGGACCTGAGGATGACTTCTCAATACCTGGTAGTGAGTAACGGGGGATGCTGCATCCTTTCATTTCCAGTTTGGGGCTGCGGGTGACCTACTCAGGAGCTTATGATGTTTGTTTTACAACAATACAATAACTTGTGCTTGGGGCAGCCTATAGGCCAACTGCAGTAACCTCAAACTCCTGTTTACTCCAGCTGCATGGCAGGAAGCAAACTCCAAGCACCCACCCAGTTTCCCTCCCTATCATCCTACTAGTTCTACTTGGAAAACCCATCACAGCCTGATCCCCATGTCTTTCCCTTTTTTCATTTATTCATTCAGCAAATACTATGGGGGCATTGGATATATGTCAGGATACAAAGCAGACAAGGAGCAGTAGGGGGCGAGGGGAGACAGTTACTGAAACAACAAATAAAGAAATTATATCATAGGGTGAGCAGTGTTATTGAAAAATAAAAAGTTGAGCAAGGTTAAGGGGAACACAGGAGTGGGGCAGGTTGCAAATTTTAAGTAGGGTGGTCAGAGAAGGTCTCATTCAGCTCACACTTGAGCAAAAGCTTGAAGGAGATGAGGGAGTGAGGCATGAAAAGCATTCCTGGCAGAAGGGGCAGCCATGCAAAGGCCCTGAGGTAGCAGCAGGCCTGGGGAGCTGCAAGAGCAGTAGGGAGCCAGCGTGGCTGGGATGGAGTGAGAGAGAGGGAGAGGGATAGAGGGAGGAGCTCAGGGATCACAGGAGGGGCAGATCAGGCAGGCCCTCGAAGGCCATCACCAGGCTTTTTCCCTATAGGAAATGGGGAGCCTTTGCAGGATTTGGAGTAGAAGAGTGACTTGATCTGACTTATATTTTAAAACATCACCTGATTTTTGTGTTGAGAAGCCACTCAAGGGAATGGGTAAGGGTAGATGCAGGGACACCATTTAGGAAGCTTTTTGCCAGGTTATTCTCTTTCTTTCTCTTCTATTCTATCCATGTTTACCTCCAGCTTCCTTTTCACCATTGCCTGCACTCTTGCCTGGGTTTTTCTTCCTCTTTCTACCATTGACCCAACCCTCCCTCCCTCCCTTCCTTCGGTCTCCTATTCTTTCTCTGTATTTCCTCTCTCAGTCTTCTCTGTACCACACACACTTCCAGCCCTCACTGAGTATGGGCCATGACAGGCTTTGTGGGTCAATCATAGAGCACGAGGCTCCCCTACCCAGTTTATACCTCTTCTTTCTTCTATTTTCCTTTGTATCTCTCCCTTTTCAGCCCTTTCCCTTCCTTCCACCTAAGTTCCACATTTTATTTTCTCCTCTTCTCCACTTTTCCCTCACCCAGATCCATCAGTCCTCTCTGTCCACCCCACTCTGAGCTCTCCTTCCTCTGCCTGAGGTTTGCCTTCTTGAAAGGCCCCCCCAAGAACCCCCACGCCCAACTTCACTCTGGGTCCCTGGTCAGCAGGATGGCCCAGCCCATCTCTGCATCCCCCCAGCTTCAATAAACGTTGGCTGGCCTAAGATTTTCCTCCCTTTCCCTTCCCCTCTCACCATGCTCACTTCCTCATATTTTTTTCATCTCCCACCTCTCCTCTGTCCCCCTTTTTCTGTCATCATTTTACCATTTCTCTTCCTTCCCCTCCCCTCCCCCTTCCCAGGTGTTTACCTCCTCTCTTCTTTCCCACTCCTGCTCTCCCTCCCCTTTGTCCTCCCTCTCTCCCTGCCCGCCCTGCACCTGGCTGGACCAAGGGGCGGCCAGACAAGTGGGCGCACACGCTCGGGACTCCCTGCTCGGGACTCCCTAAGAGACGGCTCCAGTTTTCTTCCCAGCTACTAGTTGCGTCATGGGGCGAGGTCCAGGCTGATTGGCTGTCTGCGCTGGTGGCGACGGGTGGGTAGGGAGCCAGCCTAGGGTACCCCAAGGGCCCCCTCTCACGCGTTCGTGTTACTCGGCCATCTCCAGAGGGTCAAGAAAAGGAAGAGGCTGTGACTCCAGAGGACCTAAGAAGTCAGAGCCCCAAGGACAAAGGTCTGCGAGCCGCTGCTTTGGGGAATCGTTGGGCGGCCACAGCTCCCTCACCTTGGCTGGCCACGCACTTCTGGGCGGACCGAGGCCACATCCGGTTGGGGCTCCCCGGGGCCAGGCGCCCCCTGGGGCCCCTCATCCCTGCTGCCGCGTCACCCGAATCCCAGGCCCCTCGTCACCGGTCTCTCTGTTCCTTCCCAGAGGGCTCCTACCTGCTCCTGGACCCCAAGGACGCCAAGCCGGAGCAGAAGGCGGTGCTGCTGAGCCCCCTGAGCCAGTCGCCGGGCTGTCTGGGCCTCACCTTCCGCTACATCCTCCGCGCCCAGTCTCCCGGCGCTGGCCTCCAAGTCTTCGCCAAAGTCCTGGGTTAGAAGTCCTTCGCCTGCTGGCCTTCTGGGGCTTCATCTCCCGGGGTGGGGGGCGGGGAGTGAAATATGGGGCGTCCCTCGGGGTCTCGGGAAATCGGGGACGTGTAGGACTTTATTCCACAGAGTGGGAGCCGGGAGCTTGGAGAAATAAAGGTGCCGGCACCTGAGAGAGAGAAGGGTGAATTTAGGGGGATGTGGCCTTCAAGTATTCCCTGTGCTACTCATCCTTTGGAGTAGAGGTTTTTAGTCACTCCGCAGTGTCCTTACTTTCACTTCTCTCTCCCATTCCTTCTTTTTAGGCAGCATCCGGAAGCACATTCTCTTCTCAGGAATACCGGGACCCAGTTGGCAACCGGTTTCTGTGAAATTTACAGGCCAGGGGGAGATTCAGGTAGAACAGAGCGAGGGCTTAGGTTTCCTGGCAGGTAGAAGGCACCCGCCTCCCCCAATGCTGAAATGCATGGAGGGTCTGGGCCCTGGAAGTGAGGGTCCCGAGTGTCCGAGTGCAGTCGAGTCATACAACGGCTTGGTGCTTGGGGTCTTGTGCTCACTCCAGGCCCACCATTCCTCTCTCTCCAGTTCATCATAGTGGGCGTGTTTGGAGTGATCCCAGAGCCAGCTGTGGCAGTGGATGCAATCGGCATTGCTCCCTGTGGAGGTGAGGGCAGGGCCCCTGGGAAGCCCAGATCTTTGTGAATCTGGGCAGGATAGGAAGGGGAGAATGAAGAACATGGTGGAAGTTTTTCAAATCTCCCATTTCGGCCCCTAGAGAGCTTTCCTCAGTGTGACTTTGAAGATGATGCCCGCCCCTTCTGTGACTGGATCCAGGTATCGGGGGACGGTGGACACTGGAGCCGGGGAAATAGAAGTGCATCTGCCCAAGGGCCCCCTAAAGGAGGTGAGGAGTTTGAGGGCCCTTCAAGCCCTTGAATCACTGAATCTGGTTCCAACTCTAGGGTGTCCTGGCATGACTCATGGAGGAAAGGTCATTAAGATTTTATAATGGTGAAACTCAGTCAGCAGCAGCTATGTTTGTTGGGAAAATACCATTTGGACAGAGCTGTGGAGGTGAAAGAGCATTCTCACAGCTGTGAGATCACTGAAGCCCCCCCCCCCCCAAAAAAAAATCCAGACCTCTTCCTCCATCGAGCCTCAGGCTTCCAAAGCCACATCTCATTTTCAGCAAAGGAACCTGGTTGGTTGGTTTGGTTTTCCCTTTCTTTCTGATCCTTTCTTCTGTTTGAAGTCTAAAAAGAGCAGGGGCTGAAAAAAGAAAGTAAAAAATGTAGGAGTTTGGCTGCCCACCTCAGACCACCATTGGGAAATCAAGGAGTTGTTCCAGCAAATTTAGTCAGAGCCTCTCAAGGGATCTCATTCTGCCTTGTCCCCTCCTTTTGTTCAGAGCATCATTACATCTACCTGGAAGCTGATAAGGCCTCCCAGGCGGGGAAGTCTGTCCAGCTGGTGAGCTGGCCCTTCTGTGCCTCTGAGGTCATCTGCGTGGAATTTTCTTACCACATGTTTGGCCTTGGAGAGGGCCCTACTCTCCAGCTCCTGTTGGGGAGTCCTGGAGGGACCACTTCAGACACTCTCTGGAGCCGTGTTGGGTCTCAGAGCCCTGGCTGGCTGCAGGCCTCCGTCACCATCCCTTCAGGACATCAGCAGCCCATGCAGGTGAGAGATGGAGGGAGTGTGTCTACACGTGTCTGTGGGGGAAGGTGGAGCATGATGCCAGGAACCCCGGAGGACAACGAGGGGTGAGAAGATGGAAAGCTAGAAGGGGACCAGAGAAGAGGTGAAGTTACTGTTAAAGGGAAGAATATTCATTTCCTGAAAAGGGGTGGGGACAGGGCTGGACTGTGGAGGCCAGAACAAGGTATTTTTTGGAGAAGACAATTTCTATGCCTTGTAGAGTTGCTGAGCTGCTGGGGCTTCATTTTCATTTCTCTCTCTGCTTTTCTCTCTCCCCACTTTCCTTCAGTTGATACTTGAGGCCATCACGGGCACCAGCACCACCTTTGAGGTTGCTGTAGGTTTCATCTCCATCCGTCATGGGACCTGCTCAGGTAAGACAAAGCCCAAGGCCCAAAAGGGGGCCGTACCCTGGAATGACCATCTCTTGGACTACTCCATAGGAACCATTTTATGGGATCCTCTCTTGTGCCTGAGGTCTCCACTGGGACTCTGATTTCCTGTTTGATTTTTCCTTTCTATATTCTTTCAGTCCCCCAGCCCTCCATCCTACTGCTTCAGTGATCCTGAAGGCAGAAACCATATCCAGTACTTTTCTGGACCTTGGCACAATGTCTGATGTTGATTAGGAGCAAATTAGGTGTGTGTTGAGAAAGAGAATATTGGAGGTAGGGAGAGAGGGAGAGGTGTGAATGATTTAGGCCTTTGAGTGCACTTCCTCCAATTATAGGTGACAGAAGAAGGTGGTATGATTGTGACTAAACTCTAGGGGTTTTATTTTATTTTTGACAGAACCTATGTCCACAGTGCTTCCTACCACAGAGAAGCCCACCATCCCTATGGAGGGAACCACATTCACCTTAGAGAAGCCCAGTGTCCCCACAGAGAAACCTACCATCCCCACTGAAAAACCCACAGTCCCCACAGAGAAGCCCACTGTCCCCACTGAAAAGTCCACCATCCCCACAACAAAATCCGCTGTCTCCATTGAGAAGCCCACCACTCCCTCTGAGAAACCCAGCATACCCACTGAGAAGCCCACCACCCCCACTGAGAAGCCTACCATCCCCACAGAGAAGCCCACCATCCCCACAGCAAAGTCTACCATCCCCACTGAAAAGGCCACCATCCCCACAGAGAAGCCCACTGTCCCCACAACGAAACCCACTGTCCCCACTGAAAAGTCCACCGTTCCTACAGAGAAGCCCACCGTTCCCACAGAGAAGCCCACCGTTCCCACAGAGAAGCCCACTGTTCCCATAGAGGGGTCCACCATTCCTACAGAGAAGTCCACCGTTCCCATGGAGAAGTCCACCGTTCCCATGGAGAAGTCCCCCGTTACCACGGAGAAGTCCACCGTTCCCACGGAGAGGTCCACCGTTCCCACGGAGAGGTCCACCATTCCCACAGAGAGGTCCGCCATTTCCATGGAGAAGTCCACTGTTCTCACAGAGGAGCCCACCATCCCTATAACAAAACCCACTATTCCTACAGAGGAGCCCACCATCCCCACAGAGAAGCCCACCGTCTCCACTGAGAAGTCCACTGTCTCCACAACAAAACCCACCATTCCTACAGAGAAGCCCACCATCCCCACAGAGGAGCCCACCGTCTCCACTGAGAAGTCCACTGTCTCCACAACAAAACCCACCATTCCTACAGAAAAGCCCACCGTCTCCACTGAGAAGCCCACTGTTTCCACAACAAAACCCACCATTTCTACAGAGAAGCCCACTGTCCCCACAACGAAAGCTACTGTCCCTACTAAAAAACCCACCATCCCCACTGAAAAACTCACTGTCCCCACAGTGAAACCTGCCGTTCCCAGTGAGAAACCCACAGTCCCAACTGTAAAGCCCATTGTCCCTACAGAGAAGCCCACTGTCCCCACAACAAAACCCATAGTCCCCACAGAGAAGCCCACCGTCCCCACAATGAAACCCACCGTCCCCACAATGAAACCCACCGTCCCCACAGAGAAGCCCACTGTCCCCACAATGAAACCCACTGTCCCCACAGAGAAGCCTCCCATCCCCACAATTAAACCCACTGTCCCCATGACAAAACCCACCGTCCCCACAGAGAAGCCCACCATCCCCACAGAGAAGCCCCCCATCCCCACAATGAAACCCACTGTCCCCACGACAAAACCCACCATCCCCAAAGAGAAGCCCACTGTTCCCATTGAGAAGCCCTCCATCCCTACTGAAAAACCTGCTGTTCCCACTGAAAAACCCACCATCCCCACAACAAAACCCACTGTCCCCACAACAAAATCCACTGTCCCCACAATCAAACCTACCGTCCCCACAACAAAACCGCCCATCCACACTGTCTCTACAACAAAACCCTCCATCCCCACAACAAAATCCACCGTCCCCACAACAAAACCACCCATCCACACTGTCTCTACAACAAAACCCCCCGTCCCCACAACAAAATCCACTGTCCCCACAATCAAACCTACCGTTCCCACAGTGAAACCCACCGTCCCCACAATCAAACCTACTGTCCCCACAATGAAACCCACTGCCCCCACAACAAAATCCACTGTCCCTGCAATCAAACCTACTGTCCCCACAATGAAACCTATCATCCCCACAACAAAATCCACTGTCCCCACAACAAAACCGCCTATCCACACTGTCCCCACAATGAAACCCACCGTCCCCACAGCAAAACCCACCGTTCCCACAATGAAACGCATCGTCCCCACAACACCCACCATTCCCACAACAAAGCCCACTGTCCCCACAACGAAACACATCATCCCCACTGTCCCCACAACAACACGCACCATCCCCACTGTCCCCACCACGAAACGCGCCGTGCCAACTCTAAAGCCCACCATCCACGTCGTGAAGCCCCCAGGAGCGCTGACCCCCCCCACCATCCCCACACTGCAGCCCATTGGGCCAGCTGTCTGGGCCATCACTGCACCTACTGCAAGTGCCAAGACCAACGCCACCACCAGGACCACCAGAGGCCATAGACCTCCAGGTATGAGCTAGAGCCTTGGGCATGACTGAGGAAGAAGCAGCTAGAAGAGAGAGAATTAAGGAAAGGGTTGCCTCGGTAGGAAACTTCAGCCTTAGAGGAGGGAGGAATCAGACCCTGACAGCTCTAGGAGAAATTCTGAGAACTTCAGTTAGCAAGAGGGACAGTGTGAGGTGGAGAGTGTGAGGAATCAAACACTTGACTGCTTTTTATTTTGTTTTAAAATTATGATGCAATTCACATACCATAAAATTCAACCTTTTAAAGTTTTTTTTTAGCATATCACAAAGTTGTGCAACCATCATCACTTACTTTTTTTTTTTTTTAATTAGAGAAGTCGTAGATACACAAAAAAATGTCAGGCAGACGGTATAGAGTTCCAGTATACCTCCCACCTCCTACAGTTTTCAGTTTTCATTATTAACACCTCGTGTCAGTGTGGTGCTTTTGCTGCAATTGATGAAACAGTATTATTATTATACTAATTTAGTCCATAGTTTACCTTAGGGGTCACTGTTGTGCAATTCTATGGTTTTTAAAAATTCCTATTCTGGCAACATATATACAACATAACGTTTCCCACTCCCACCACACTCAAATACACAATTCAGTGGTAATTACATTCACAATGCTGTGCTGCCATCCATTACCAAAAGTTTTCCATAACCCCAAAAAGAAGCTCTGTTTCAATTAAACATTAAGCCCCCATTCCCTACCTCTCCCCCAGCCCCTGATAACCAGTATTCTAGTTTCTGATTCTGTAAATTTGTATATTCTAAATATTTAATATAGGTGAGATCATATAATATTTGTCCTTTTGTGTCTGGCTTATTTCACTCAACGTAACGCCTTCACGCCTCATGCATGTTGTAGTATGCATCAGAACTTCACCCCTTTTTATGGACCACTGATATCCCATTGTATGGATAGACCACATTTTGTTTATCTCTGCTTCAGTTGGACATTCCAGTGGTTTCCATCTTTTAGCAATTGTGAATTAAGCCACTAGGAACATTGGTGTGCAAATATTTGTTCAAGTCCCTGCCTTCCGTTCTTTTGAATATATACCTACAAGTGGAACTGCCAGGCTATATGGTAATTCCATACTTCACTTACTGAGGAACCATCAAACTCTTTCACAAGAGTTGCACCCACCAACAATGAACAAATGTTCCTAGGTTCCCACAACCTCTCCAACTCTTATTGTATTCTGTTTTTTAATAGTAGCCAACCTAGTGTGTATGAAATGGTATATCATTGTGGTTTTGTTTTGCATTTTCCTAAAGGTTAATGACACAACATCACTTTTAATTCCAGAACATTTTCATCAACCCAGATAGAAGTCCCACACCTCATATTCTCCCCTTCTTCCAGCCCTGGTAATCACTAATATACTTTCTGTCTCTATGAATCTACCTATCATGGACATTTCACATATAAATGGAATCATCCAATAAGTGGCCTTATGTGACTGGCTTCTTTCACTTAGCATGATGTTTTTGAGGTTCATGCATATTGTAGTATATTTCAGACTTCATTCCTTTTTATGGCTGAATATCATGGGCCTACTTCTTAGAAAACTTGAGTTTGGGAGTAGAGGGATGATAGAAAAGCTTCCAGAGAAAAGCTATGGAGTGGAGGCTTAATAGAGTCTGTGTTTTCCCCCTAGTGAGCTGTCCCCCACAGTCCCACTATGAATCTTGTGCTTGCCATGCCACCTGCCAGCACCCCAAGCCCCACTGTGAGATCCCCTGCAGGCCAAGCTGTGTCTGCAACCCTGGCTTTTTGCTTAGTGGCTACAACTGCATCAAAGCCTCTGACTGCAGCTGCCACTACAACAACACCTTCTATAAGGTAAGACTGCCAGGATCCCCTATGGGAAACTGCTGGTGGAATCCCTGGGTTCTGGTTCCATCTGCTCCCCATGTGAGGTGAACTTGGATCAATGGGTCATTCCCTAGGGAATCAATTCAAAAGCAGTAGCTACATAGAGTTGGAGTCATTCAGGCAGTGTGTGTTCTTGATGACCATCTCTGTTCAGACCACCAGTATTTGTGGAGCACCAGTTTTGGCCTGGCATGACATGAAGCTGGGAAGAAGATTCAGCCATCCTGTGGTCTTATGCTAAGTGTTTTTTCTGGTCTTGATATTTCCCTACTTCCCTGCCCTGTGAAGGCAGCCTTAATGACACATATTTGAGGCTGGAGTTGTCTTGTGGTGTCAGACCCTCATGGCCATCCTGAGGAAGGCTGGGGTCCCTGCGAGTAGGGAGAACACTGGACACAGGGTACAGTGTCAGGCAAGTTCTAGGGCAGAACCTGGCATCCCGAGTCTTGGGCCTTTCTTCCGAAGGTAATTGCATATCCTGCTAGGTCAAAAAGAGAAAACGAATTGATGGTCTCCTGGAAAGGCTCAGCCAGGTTAGATGCTTTGGAGGGCTCTAGACCAGTGCTGTGCAGTGCAGCGAGCAGGCAAGCCACACACATTTAATATTTCCTAGTAGTCACTTTCAGGAGGTAAAAATAAAACAGGTGAAATCAGTTCTAATAATATATTTAATGCCAAATATATAATTATTTAAATATTTGATCAATGAAATGTTATTAGGGAGTTTACATTCTTTTTTTTTTTTCAAACAAAATCTTCAAAATGCAGTGTGTATTTTGTGCTTACAGCCTATTTCCATTTAGATAGGCCACATTTCAAGAGTTCATGGCAGGTGGCCACTGCATTAACACAGGTCTAGTGTCAGACAGATCCAAGCTTGACTCGTAGCTCTAGTGCTCACTCACAGGGTGCCCTTGGGCCAGCTTTTTAACCTCCTTAAATTGGTCTCTGTATGTATCAAACATGCACAATAAGATTTTCTACCTCATAAGATTGTCATGAAGACAAAATTAGATCTTGGTACATACCAGTTATTAATAAGTGTTAAGAATTAGCAATTTGATAATATGATAAATCTCATATGCAACATAATTATTATTGTATAGTTGAGCAACTATTGTCCCTCTTTGGCTGTTCTCCCTGTTCAGAGCTCTTGTTTGTCTCTTTTGGGGCCATCTCCTGCCCACCCCCCTTTAACTAGCCTCCTGGTCTCTCCATGTCAGAGTTATGGCTGCCTTCAGCCAGAGCCTGGGTTGAAAGACCTGTCATAACCATCAGCATCAAGCAGCTCTTTGTTCTGCCCTGGGAAGACATATATTAACTCATTACATATCCCTTTATGCATCCAACAAACACTGATGGAGTATACCCTATCCTCCTGGCCTGGGGGCTGCTGTGAATAAGGCCTCGTCCTTGCCCTCATGGTGGTCTCGGATTCCGAGGAGCATCCTGGGTCTTGCTTTGTTCTTTCATTCACGAAGTACTGATCGAATGAGAGCTCTCTCCTGGGCCCTGTGCCACATGGTGGGGCTGAAATGGTGAGCAGGGCACTTAATACAGGGCACTTACGGTCAAATAATCACCAAAAATAAATAGAAAAGTGCCACTATGGTTCGTCATCTCCAAGAAAGGTCCCCAGATCCGTGAGGACAATCAGGTCAGGAAGGTCTGGGAAGTATTCCTGAGAAAGTAACCCTTGAGAGGAGCTCTGCTGACTGTGTAGGAATAACAAAGGCAGGAATGAGCATTCTAGGATGTGAGAATAGCACATGAAAATGTCTTGTGATGGAAGGTTATATCAGGTGGATGGTGGGACCAGGAAGCCTGTGTACAAGGTTGGGTCTATGCAGTGAGGAGGAGAAGGGGAAAGGGCCCCATGAGCTATAGCCCTGTGATTCCTGATCCCTTGTTCTCAGCCCGGGGAAGAGTGGTTCAACCACGACTGCTCGGAGTATTGTAGCTGCGTGGGCAAATGGGCTACATGCCACGCTTCTCAGTGTGGGGCACATAGAGTGTGCCAGGAGAAGAATGGCCGCTTTGGATGCTACCCCCAAGGTGAGACCCTCCCCTCCTGCGGTCCCTGCCTGGGACCTGTCAGAGTGAGTGGGGCACCAGCACCCTAATCCTTCCTTGATCAGAGGAGCTGGGGGGTGCCATTCAGTGGGTAAGGTGAGTTACAGCACCTACTTCATGTGATTCCTGTCTTCCCCTCAGTAGGCGCTGCCACCTGTGTGGTCTATGGGGACCTTCATTATCTCACCTTTGACCGGAAACCCTTGACCATCTTGGGTAAATGCACATACATCTTGATCCAATCCTCAGAGGAGTCCACAGGTAGGGTCCTGGAGACTCCCGTCCTGACTTGGGTGGAGGGTCTGAGATTAGAAGTGCCAGGCCTGGGGCAGAGTGGGTGACAGGAAAGGGCAGGGAGCTGGCGTGGGTGGTATGAAAGGCCAGAGGGAAGCAGGGCCTCCTGGAGGGAAGGACTGAGAGCTGTACCCCAGAAGCAGGAACATCCTCAGAACCAGACCAACAGCCAAAATGAAGGTAGTTTAAGCTACTTCTCTTTATTGGGTCCCACCTGAGCAAATGTGTATCAGGGGCATACTGTGCCCTCGAGACTGACTCAGTCCACACAGAGGGGAGATGGCGAATAAGTGGTGCACAGCTCCAGGCTGTCTTGGAAGTGGGGAGATGACCATGCTCCCACTAGTGTCTGCCTCCTGCCTCCCATCTTGCCCTGCAGGTCAAGCTCTGGGGCCCTTGATCCCCGCAATAGGTGCTCTGAAATACTTGTTGTATAATCTCCATCCCTCTTCCCACCCAGTCCCACACTTTAGGGTGACCGCAAAGACCGAGGAAAGAGGCCGGGATGGCATCACCTGCCTGAGCAAAGTCTCCGTGACCCTGTCCCAGGTCACCATCACTCTACTCAAAGGCAGGCACGCGCTGGTGAGCCCCCAACCTCTCCTGCCTTACGCAGGCCCCTGGGCCTATGTGGCCTGCTCTCGTGCTCTCTAAGTGTGGTTTTAAATATGATAACAATGGCAGAAGCCCTACTGGGGAGAAGGTCGCCCTGCTGCAGATGTCATGCCTTCCAGCAGCAGAATAGTTGGGGGATTCTCCTTGACCCCCAGGTCTGTCTGTCTCTGTCTCCTTTTTCTTCCAGGTTGAGGGTCAACGAGTCACCCTCCCAGCCATGCCTTTTCAAGGAATCTTCCTGTTCCTGAGTGGGCGATTTTTGGAGCTGCAGACAGCAGTTGGTTTGCGGGTGCGATGGGATGGTGACCAGCAGCTGTTCATGACCGTGCCAGGGTGAGGGGGTGACTCAGTGAAGCACCTGCCACTTCTACTCCACCCTCCTTCTCCTAGGCCCCCTCCTCTTCCTTTCTCCTTCCTTTCATCTTGGCATGTTCAAATTCTTCATCCTTTATGGACCCCCAATGGTTAGGAAGCACAGTGCCCAAATCAGAAGACAGAGATGTACACATGATGCTTTGGGAATGTGCTAGAATGAGTCACTAATGGACCCTGGGGACTTTCAGAAGAGTTGCCCCTTTGATCTGGGTCTTCAAGGAAGAGTGCCTACCCAGATAGACAAGGGAAAGAAAGACTTTATAGAATCACTGAACAGCAAACACAAGAAAAACCTAGTATTTTAGGGCCAGCAAGAGGTTTGCTAGGGGTAGGAGATGGGGTGTGAGCAGAAAAAGCGAAGAGGAGAGACTGTAAAGGTGAGAGCTCTGAGGTCCTCATGGGCTTGGAACCCTTGCGCAGGGGCACCTCTGGCCCCCTACCCCACCTCTTGGCTTCCCCAGCGCAGCCCTTCTCTGTTAGTGGTCCCTCAGTGGCCAACCCTTTCTCTCCCTCAACACCCCTCCCCACTCTGTCCCTACAGCACCTACTTTAGCAAACTCTCTGGTATCTGCGGAAACTTTGATGGCCAGAGCAACAATGACAACCGGAAACCAGATGGCCACCCAGCAAGAGATGAGAAGGAGCTGGGGAACAGCTGGCAGACGAAGGACAAGCATGAGGACAAGGACACACAGTAAGTGGGGTCTGCCCCATCTCCCTCTCTGCCCTCCCATTCGTTCATCCTTTTGAGAACCCTGACTCCTGTCATCTCCTTTCTCTCTCCTCTTCTCTTCTCTTCCCCCAACTTCTGCCACTCTTCTCCCAGCTCTGTCCTCTGCTGAGTTCACAAGCCATTGCCACCTCCCTCCCTCGACTGCCAGGTGGACTCAGGTCCATGCCCTTCTGGGGACCCCAGCTTCTAGCTTGTCAGGAACTGGAAACTCCAGGCCTTTCCACCTCTTATAGGGTTTGAGTTCAAATGTTCTCCACCAGTGGTTGGAGAGAGCCATGCGACTGTTTTCAGCTGTGCTGCCTGGTGGGCCAGGGACTCAACTGGATGCTGGCCTTGACTCAAAAGGGATTTGGGCTGGGTCTCTTTTAGGTGCCAGAGCAACCAGGGGACTCCCCCGTCTTGTGATAAAACCTTGCAGGACAGTCTTCCAGGGCCACAGTTGTGCGGCCAACTCATCGACCCCCAGGGACCATTTGAGTACGAAAGAGGGCAGGAAGGGCTGCACAGGGCAGCTTGGGACCTGGGACCTCCAGGTGGGAGCTGAGGGGGGTTCCGCCCCCCTCGTTCCTACTGATTTTGCCTCTCTCCTCAGGAAATGCCTGCCTCACCTCCAGGCCTCTTTCTACTACAAGAGCTGCTTGTTTGACATGTGCAGCTTCCAGGGGCTGCAGCAGATCCTGTGTGTCCACATGGCGGCCCTGACTGAGGCCTGCCAGGCTGCTGGCCACATGGTGAAGCTCTGGAGAAGCCCCCAGTTTTGCCGTGAGTTGTGCCGAGAAGCAGGGTAGAGAATGCAGGACCCCTTCCTTTCAGACCCAGGTGCAGTCATAATCGTGGAATCTGAGATTTTAGCACAAGCTTGGAGACAGCCTGGTGGAACCCCTTCACTTTCACCAGAGAAGAGTAAAGCCTGAAGAGTTAGAAAAACTCCACGGATAAAACCATAGTCACTTTCAAACTCAGAAAGCCTCCTTAGCTGTGCGAGCTCTGTTAATGACCCCAGTCTTCACACCCACTCAGAAAACACAAGTACATGAGGGCACACATAATTCTCCAGCTCCTCATGTTTGCATCTATCACAGCCCTATTGAGGCTGTTCTCCCCTGGATAGACCTGCTCCCAGTTTAGGCTGGTGGTAAGGTAGCATCTGAGCAACAGCCTCTTGGCCCGAGCAGCTCAATTAGCTTCTTGGACCCTTTGGTCCAGACAGAATGATCCAGAAAAATCCAGACCTTCTAGGGCCCTTCCATTCCTGGGGAGTAAACTGGGCTTCCTTTGTTATGCTTCTCCCAATCACTCTCGCTTTTAAGATTGGGCAGAAGCCTCTAGCTGTGGATATTCTGAGCATGTCCGTCACCCTGTCCCACCCCTGTCTTGCCTGGCCTTGTCCTCTTCTCACCTCTTATCCCTCTACCAGCTCTGGCCTGCCCATCCAACAGCAAGTATGCGCTGTGTGCCAAGTCGTGTCCCAAAACCTGCTACTCAAGATTCTCTGTCCCGTACTGCCCAAACCGGTGTGTAGAGGGCTGCGAGTGCACCCCAGGCTTTTTCCTCGGTGGCCTCCAGTGTGTCCCCGATTCCCAGTGCGGGTGTGAACAGTCCACAGGACGCTACCACCTGGTGAGCAGCTGGGGATGGGCCCCTTCCTGTTCCAAAATCAGTGGCAGACTCTCCTAAGGCCAACCCTGGACCAGACAGAGAGCCAAGGGATTTAGGGTTAGGGTTAGGGAAATTCTGGCTCGGATGCAGTTTCTTTTTTTTCTTTCTTTACTTCTTCTTTTCCCACAGTCTGAGATGGAATCAACAGGCTCATTTCCCTCACTGCTTCCCTCCCAAAGCCTGAGGGCCTCTCCAGCCTTTCCTGCTGCCCCTTCCCTGTCCTTCATGAGACTGAATCATTTTGCCCACTCTCTGAAGACCCCCCTCCATCTGCACTTTTTCCAATGTTATATTCTCTCCTATCAAGGGTCCCTTTCTCTTCCTTTGTTCAGAGTTTCCCTCTTCTCAGAGGCAGCATTTGGAGCCAGCTCTTCGACCTGTGGCCCTTCTCTCTTCCCTCTTTGCCGGTTCCTCACCCATAGCCTGGAGATAGGAGTGTCCGTCAAAGCCTTTCGCCAGCTTTCCTCCCTGTCCGCCCATGCCCAGGCTAGACCACTGAACCCTCTCAGCCTGGGCCTTGCTCTTCTCCCATTTTGCCTTTTACCAGCCCCTTTTCTCCCAACTCTACCCCCCAGCAGCCTCTGCCTGCTAGAATCCTTCGCCTCTTCTGAGCCGGTCTGAAATACTGCCTCCTCCTAGAACCCTTCCTGATAAGCCGAGTCAGAAAAAAACATCTTCCTTTCTTTTTGCATACTATGTGGTGTCATTCTTTTTCCATGTGACTATCCCTTTATTGCGGCACCATTTGTTGAATTCCCAATGGCAGGTGAGAATTCTACCACTGAACTACTCCTGTACCCCTAGAAAGCATCTTTCTTAACTCTTGTAGCAAAAGCATATTGTCTATGTCAATGCTTATTGGGTGCCTTGATTGTCTTATCACATTTCAGTATATTATTTATTAGTTTGCTTGTTTACTGTCCCCTCTTGGATGGTGAGTTCTGTTAAAACAGGGCCATTGTCCATGTTAGTCATTGTTGAATCTTCCATGATGAATGACCTGGCACAATCTAGAAGATAAATAGCTGTCAAAATAGCAAACTAGCAAACAAATGATTGCCTGGGTAACTGAATGAATGCCAGACTTTTGCAATGGAGCGTTGAGCTTTTGGGAAACAGGCATGCCTCCCCAGTGAGTAGGCCAGGGATCTAAATAGTACTGTGCTATTGTGTCAGGCCTCAAATGACTTCTTTCCCCTCCTTCCCCCAGACAGGGGATGATTGGTATTTGCCAGAATGCAAGGAACGCTGTTACTGTGATAAAAACCGCCAAATTAAGTGCATGAATTCGAAGTGTGAGCCCCCATATAACTGTGTCATAGAGGATGGTGTCTATGGTTGCCATACTGAAGGTGAGCATTGAGGCATACAGTCTCCCTCGAGGGGATGGGCCCACCCTAAAGTTGTCCCCCTCAAGAGCTGGGGCCTAACCAGAGGCTGGCAGGCCACTGCCCAGAGCAGGAGCATCTTCAAGGACTGAGAGAATGAGGTGGGGTGGGAAACTCTCTCCTGGCCATGCCCAAGCCAGACAGACCATAGGAAGGGTCTGTGACTGGCCAGTGGGCACCACCCCATCCCAGACTCACCAAGATGGCGGCTCTGGGTCAGGGCTTTCTGGGTGTCCTTGAGGGGCAGTGAATCCCTGCAGTCCATCTTCTCCTCCCCAGCTTCTGGCATCTGCACTGTCTCGGGTGACCCTCACGTGCAGACGTTTGATGGAGCCCTGCACCACTTCATGGGCTCCTGCACCTACACCCTGACCCACACCTGCTGGTATGTGCCCCCAGAGGCCTCCTTCCTTGTGCACATCACCGGTGAGTTCCGGGGTGGCAACCTTACCACCTCCTACGTCAGAATTGTCCACGTGCAGGTCTTCAACATCAAATTCAAGCTGCTCAGACGCCTCAAGGTCATGGTGCGTGCCTTCCCCTTCCTCACAGACCCTGCGCCGTCCCTGCCTGCTCAGCTCCCGCTCCACCCCCCACTGCCCGCACCCACCTGTCTGGCTTCTTGAAGCCCCTGGGGGTGTCCAGGGGCAGACACCAGCCCCTCTTGCTCTGCCTCTCTCCTCCCACTGTGAAATACCCACTATGCGCCTCCTGCTTTCATGGTCTCTTGCGTCATTTTGTCTTTAATATTTTTAACGTGGTCAAATATGTACATAACATGAAAATTATCTTAACCATCTTTAAGTGCAAACTCAGTGGCACTAACTGTTGACAGTGTTGTCTCTTTTCAGAATATTTCCATCACCCCAAATCGAAGACTCTTATCTGTTGAACAATATCTCCCTCTCACTACCTTCCTCCACTCCTGGTGTTTTCTTTTTTTTCTTTTGGTTGCATATAAACAACTCAAATTTTCCCATTATAGCCACTTTCAGGCGCTATTCAGTGACATTAATTAATTATATTCATAATGCTGTGCAACTGTCACCCTCATCCATCACTCACACTTTCTCATCCCCTCAAACAGAAACTCTGTCCTCATTAAATAGTAACTCCCCACCCCCACCTCTGCCCACAGTAGCCTCTGATTGGCATTCCGTTTCAATGATTTTGTGTATTCCAGAGATTCCATACATTTGTCCTTCTCATATTTTTGCCCCCATTGTTGTCCTTGTCCCGAGTTCCTTTCTGACTCCCCTCCTGTGCCCCCCTACCCCTGCAGATGAATGGTCACCGCATGGCCCTGCCCCTGTGGGCTGCGGGAGGCCGAGTGAGCGTGGGGCTCAGTGGCTCCTTTGTCCTCCTCCGTACCGACTTTGGACTTTGGATCCGCTACGATGGGTTCCACCTCGTCGAAGTGACAGTCCCCTACCGCTACATGGGCCGGCTCTGTGGGCTGTGTGGTGAGTCCCCCAGGTGCCTGCAGGAGAGATGGGGCGCTGGGCAGGAGCTGTCCCCTGTCATCTTGACGTCTCCATCAGGCGTCCTGAGTGCTTGCAACTGATGCATTCATTGGTTGAGGCCATTGCTCAGGAGGGTAGGATCTTGGGGAGGCTGCAGATGGAGAAAAAGAAAGGGCTAGCCTTGATAGGTTGAGTGATGAGTGACGGGGGCCTCTTTTAGGAAGGAAGATGGTGGCCCCAGAGCTACTGTCCCCTCCTTCCTCCTGCAGGGAACTTCAACAAAAACAGACTGGATGACAATAAGGACCCCAAAAACAAGCCCACAGCAACCTCTGCCCAGCTGACAGCAGCCTGGATGGCGAGAGAGCTCTCTGAGCCTGGGTGAGCCGGGGATGGGGGCAGCCAGGAAGGGTGGCTGGTCAACAGCCTGGAGGTGTTCCCTGGGCCTCTGCATCCCTGCAGGAAAATCCCCCAAGTCCCTCCCCCTTTATTCTCCTTAAAATTAGGGTTTTTTGTTTTCTGGTTTGGTTTTTTTGCATGGGCAAGCACTGGGAATCCTGGGTCTCTGGCATGGTAGGTGAGGACTCTGCCTGCTGAGCCACCGAGGCCCGCCCTCTCCCTAAGATGAAAAGTTGTCCCAGCCTTCTATGCCCCTGGTGTTGATTCATCCTAGCCGAAATGATCTGCCTTTTTGGAGAACTCTCTTGGGAAATCCACCCTGAGAGCTAACCTTTTTCCTTCTTGCTGCCACTTCCGGCTTTCCTCCTTGACGCTTCCGTTTTGTTGTCTTCCCCATCTTCTTCCCTTCCCTTGGTCCTTCTCCACTCTTGCTTCAGTGTTTTGGGGAAGGCTTCACCAGTGCTGTGTCTCTGTCTTTTTCCTCTACCCCTCAGCTGCTTCCCTGTGGGTGGCAAGCCCCCCAGCTGCCCAGGGAGCATAGTGGCAAAAACCTGGACTAAGGACTGCGAGATCTTAATTAACCCTCGGGGTAAGCCACACAACATCCCAGCTCCTTCATCCTCCCTGGGATGGGAGACCAAGGTGGGAGAGTGGCCCTAGGGCGAAAGGGTGAGAAAGATCAAATAGAGGAGGAAAAGCAGCCAGGGTCAGGAAGTGGGTGAATGAGTACACAGGGCAGAGGCTGAGTCCTCCTGCCTGTTGCAGGCAGTGGTTGTGCAGTCAATAGGGTTTTGATTGAAATGGATATATAATTAGCCCCGGAGGCCCTCTGGGGTCTGGCCCCCTTCCCCAGCTTGCCTGCCCCTCTCACACCTCTACTTTTGCCCTCCCAGGACCCTTCTCCCAGTGCCATGGGCTGGTGTCACCGCATGCCAGCTTTGACAGTTGTGTGTATGGCCAGTGTGGGACCAAAGGTGACCCCATCTCCCTGTGCCGAGCTTTGCAGACCTATGCCACCCTGTGTGCCCATGCTGGCCAGCCCCTCTCCTGGCGGAACAGAACCTTTTGCTGTGAGTGACCTGCTGGCCAAGCTTCCCACCCCGAACCGCATCCTTTCTTTTTCTCTCCCCCTTTCCTCTCATCCTGGCCCTCAGCACCCATGTGGGACCCTCCTCTCAGTGGTTCTCCTCTCTCCAAGCACAGCCCCAATCCTGGGTCTCCCTGCCTTCTCCATCAGATTTTTACCTCACCCCCACATATTGCTCATATTGGGTAGCATTCCCTGGGCCACCTCTTTTCCCTTGGCACCCGTGACCATCAGGGTATGTGGATACCCCCATCCACCTTGCCTGATGCAGCTGTTCTTCCCAGCTATGAGGTGCCCCACCGGCAGCAGCTACAGCCCCTGCGCCCAGCCCTGCCCCATCACCTGCCTCAGCCTGAACTACCCGACAGACTGCCCCTCTCACCTGCGCTGCACCGAGGGCTGTGAGTGCCAGAGAGGCCTGGTATTGAGTGGGACGGCTTGCGTGCCCATCGGCCAGTGTGGCTGCACCCTCCTGGATGGCTCCTACCACCCTGTGAGCAACGAGCTGCCCCGTGGCCTTCAGGGGAGAGCCTTGGGGAGGTGGGGAGGTAGGGGGGTGGGGGCCACATGCGTGAGGCCTCAGCCCAGGGTCAGCTGCTGAGTTTCCACTGACACCCCACAGGTTGGGGAGAGCTGGTACTCAGACCGCACCTGCAACAAGCTCTGCACCTGCTCCAGCCATAACAAAGTGTCATGTAGTCATGTCCCCTGCAACAGCTCCCGCTACGAGATGTGCATTCAGCACGATGGGCTGCAGACCTGCCGGCGCACAGGTAGGATGGCTGCCAGTGCCCGGCATGCTTCCCTACCTTCTCTCACCTGCTGTCCTGCTGAACCCCCAGAGGGAAGAGATGACCTTCCTCACTGCCGGCCAGGGCTCCTGGTGTATCACCTATCACCCTCCCGGTGACCACCACCCCAAGATGGAAGATTAGAAATCCCTCCCTGGCAGAATCGCTGGCAGGCCTCACCCGTCCCAGCCCCAGGCTCTGGATTCTTTCCTTGAACTTCAGCTTCCTTCCCTTTTGAGGCTCCCAGGCCTTTATCACATTCTTTTCCTGAAAGCAGAGAGAACTGCCACCCTAGGGATCCTGTCCAGTCCAGCCTGCAGGCATCTCTCCCTCCCCGCAGGAATGGCGCTGTGCCACGTCTCAGCGTACCCCCACTATGTGAGCTTCGACGACAGTTACCATTCCTTCAGGGGTACCTGCACTTACATCCTGGCGCACGTCTGCCTCCCCACCATGGCGTTGTTTTCCTTCAAGATTACTGCCAAGAACGAGAAGTGGGGAAGCCAAACCCCACTTGTCTACGTCAGCCAGGTCAACATTTACCTCTTTAGTGCCCGAGTCACCCTGGAAAAGGACCACCGTGTGCTGGTGAGCAGGGTGGTGTGACGGAGGAGGAGGGCGGGTGGACACAGCTGCCTGTGGGAGGGCACCGGAACTCCTCCTACTCACGGGCCCACCCTCCTCTACAGATTGACGGCAGACAAGTCTCCCTTCCTGCCAGGACCCAGATCCAGGGGGTCTCCATCACTGCCGAGGGCCTCTACACAGTGTTCACCACCAACTTCGGGTTGTCTGTCAAGTTCGATGGCAGACACCTCTTAGAGATCCAAGTCCCGCAATCCAATTACAACCGGGTACGAGGGGAGGAGGGCAGCCAGAAAGGGGGATTCACATCTTGAGAGTCCCAAGAGGTCGATCCCAGGAAGGAGGGCTAGGGAGTGTATCTTTCTATTGAGAGTGGAGAAGAGAGCTGCAAAGAGATGCTGTCAGACCTCCCCGACACTAAAAACCCTTCTACCTACCTAGCTCTGTGGTTTGTGTGGAAACTTCAACGGCGAGAAAGATGACGAACTACTGATGCCCAATGACGAGCTAGCCAGGAATGACATCGAATTTGGGAACAGCTGGAAAGAAAAGGATGACACTGACCCAGAGTAATTGTCCCCTTAGACACTGTACCTCTTCCCAGGAACAAGAGCTGGGAATCTAGTCTGTATGGGATCCTTGAGAAAAGTCAACCAGAAGCTTTTATTTTGCATGTAATTGGAGGGGAGGGATGGCTTCTCGGTTCCAGGGTGGCTGGAATTTTTTTGGTGGAAACATGAAGGTCTCCCTTTCTTTGCTTATAAACTTGGGGAAAGACTAACACCACCTCAGGGAAGGTTGGCCAGAGCTCAGGTTCACCAGCGAAGAGAAGAGGGGTTGTGGGCACGGGACAGTTCTCTCACAGGATCACTGACTCAGAATGGTTTTCTTAGGTGGTGTAGTGGCTGGCCTTGTGCTGACCCCTCTCCTTTTTCAGTTGCCAACCAGATAACCGGGACCAACTAGCACACCAGGTGAAGCTAAGTGAAAACTGTAATCCAGTCAATCTAGCACGGGCCCAGCTGCACTGCCAGGCAGCCTTCCAGAATCCCAGCTGGGGGAGATGTGCCTCCCTGGTGCCCTCCAGGCCCTTCTTGTTCGGCTGTATCCATAGCTTCTGCGAGCTGGGAGACCTGAAGTGGGCCCTCTGTGATAGCCTGCAAAACTTTGAAGCTGCCTGCTGGGCCCATGGACTCAGGACCCCAAACTGGAGAAATAGCAGCTTCTGCCGTGAGTGTCCTTTCCAACCACCCCAACCCCCATTCTCTTTTTCTCTGTGTACCCCGAAAGCTCTCCTGCTGTACTTTTGGTTGTCCCTGACCTAGTTCTGACCACGTGTCTCTCTCACTTAGAACCTTTTATAGTCATCTCTTTACCGGGACCCCTGCCACTAGCACAGCAGGCTGGCACCTTTGCCTGCGCCATCTTTCCAAAGGAATTATGATGGTGTTGCTCTCTTCTACATGGGCTGAGCCTGCAAGATGAAGTCTGGGCTCCTTTGGTGATGGACAAGGCCCCTAAGCCACCCTAGCTTCACTGCCCCAGCCTCTCCTCTCCCACTCTCCCCAACTCGTTGCCCTTCACATCAGAGACACCAAACCACTTCATTCCCCATGCAGTCTTTGCAGTTTTCCAAAACAATAAACTTTATTTTTAGAGCAGTTTTTGGTTTGTAGAGAAATTGCATGGGAAGTACAGAGTTCCCATGCACAAACACCCCACACTTATTGTATAGTCATTTCAGACTTATTGGACAGTTTCAAAAATAATACACACTCCATATGGAGAACTCCAGCCTAACCCTATCCCCCAGAGACCCCCATCTACCAATCTGGACATTTTGCCACATTTGCCATATCATTCTATCTATCCATCATCCATCCATCATCTATCTTTCTGTCTATTTATATATTTTCGGAACATTTGAGAGCAGGTTGCACACGTCATACACCTTTAACACATAATACTTCTATGTACATTTCCTAAGAACAAGAATATTAACTCATGTAACCACCTTAAATGCAGTTACAAAGTTCAAGAAGTTTAGCATTGAGAAAAAGCTTAAGTAGGTATGTCCCAATAATGATCTTTTGGGCATTTTCTCTTCCATTCTTAGTCCCATCCAGAATCACATATTGTATTTAATTGTTATTGTCTTTTTTGTTGCTTGCTCTTTAAAAAAAAACTGGAAATGTATATGCAATATAAACCTTCCCATCCCAACCCCTCCCTGGCATACCGTTCAGTGGGATGGATCACACTGACAGTGTGATGGTGCTCTCACCGCTATCCATTACCAGACTTTCCCTTCACCCAAACAGGAACCCTACACCCATTATGCATCAACTCCCCATTGCCCCAGTCCCCCGTTCTGTGGCAACTTATATTCTGCTTTCTGTCTTCTGTGAGCTTGCATATTCTCTGGTATTCTCTTTGTGGTTACCATGGGGCTGAAATTTAACATTCTACACCCATAACAATCTCATTTGGTTTGATACTAACTTAACTTCAATTTACTACTCAATCACTCCCCACCTTTATGTTGTTCTTATCACAAATTATATATTTATACATTATGAGTACCAAACTATTGATTTAGCATTACATCTTTTTTTTGAATTAAAAAAAAATGTATTTACTAATTAAAAAATAAAGAAACAAAATAAAACAACATACATAATCAGTAATTCACAATATCATCACTTAGTTGCATATTCATCATTTCTTAGAACATTTACATTGATTTAGAAAAAGAAATAAAAAGATAAACAGAAAAAGAAATAAAACGATAACGGAGAAAAAAAATTATACATACCATACCCCTTACCCCTCGCTGTCATTGATCACTAGCATTTAAACTAAATTTATTTTAGCATTTGTTCCCCCTATTATTTATTTTTATTCCATATGTTCTACTCCTTTGTTGACAAGGTAGATAAAAGGAGCATCAGACACAAGGTTTTCACAGTCACACAGTCATACTGTGAAAGTTATATCATTATTCAATCATCATTAAGAAACATGGCTACTGGAACACAGCTCTACATTTTCAGGCAGTTCCCTCCAGCCTCTCCATTACATCTTGAATAACAAGGTGATATCTACTTGATAGCATTACATCTTATGTATTTGTTTTTTGAACTGTAGAAAGTAAAAAGTGGGATCACAAGCCCAAGCTATAATAGTACTTATATTTATATATGCCCATCTTATCTTTACTGGAGCTCTTTATTTCTTTGTGCAGCTTCAGTCTGTTATCTCGTGTCCTTTCATTTCAACTCCCTTTCACATTTCTTTATTTTTTTGTGCAGCTTCAGTCTGTCATCTCGTGTCCTTTCATTTCAACTCCCTTTCACATTTCTTGTAGGACCAGTCTAGTGGTGATGAACTCCCTTAGCTTTTGTTTATCTGGGAATGTCTTAATATTTCCCTCCGTTTTTCTTTTTGCATGGCCAGGCACCAGGAATCGAACCCAGGTCTCCAGAATGGCAGGCGAGAACTCTGCCCACTGAGCCACCATGGCCCGCCGTCCCTCACTTTTGAAAGATGGTTTTGCCCAATATAGGATTCTTCCTCAGCAGTTTTCCCTGTTAGCGCTTTAAATATAAATTCCCACTGCCTTCTTGCTGTCAGGGTTTACGATGAACACTTAATCTTATTGAAGCTCCCTCATACGTGATACATTGCTCTTCTCTTGCAGCCTTCAGAATTCTCTCTTTATCTTTGGCATTCAACAGTTTGATTATGATTTGGAATGGTGAGGGTCTGTTTGGATATTGCTGTTGTTCATTGAGTTTCTTGGATGTGCATATTTCTGTCTTTCACTAAGTTTGGGAAGTTTTCAGCCACTATTTCTTCAACTGTCCTCCCTGTCCATTGTCTATTTCTTCTCCTTCTGGGACCCCCACCATGCATATTTTGGTACGCTTGATGGTGTCCCACAGGTTCCTCAGGTTCTGTTCACTTTTTTCATCCTTTATTCTCTCTGCTCCTTGATGATTTTAATTGTCTTATCTTCAAGTTCATTCATTCTTTCTTTAGCATGCTCCAATTTTCTGTTGAGCCCCTCTAGGGAATATTTTATTTTGTTACTATGGTATTCAGTTCTGTTTGGTTCCTTTTCATAATTCCCATCTCTCTATTGATAGTCTCTTTGCATTTATCTATCATTTTCTTGATTTCCTTTAATTATTTGTCCATGTTTTCCTTTAGCTCTTTGGGAATATTTAGGATTGTTTTAGTCTTTTTCTGGTCCATCCCAGGTCTGGCCCTCTTCGCTGAAGATTTCTAATACTTAATCTCCTTTGTATGGGCCATCACTTCCTGTTTCTTTGTATATTTCATAATATTGGACATTTTGATTTCTTTTTTGTATGCTGTATGGTTGGCGTCACATTTCATTATTTTTCCATGTGAGTATCCTGTTATTTCAGCACTGTTTGTTGATTTTTTTTTGGAGGGGGATAGTGCACGGGCCGGTATCAAACCCAGGTCTCCCACGTGGCAGGTGAGAATTCTACCACAGAACTACCCTTGCAACCCCCTATTTTTTTGCACCCCCTATTTTGATATTTTAATATGTTATTGCTGGAAGTTAGACTCTGAGGCATCTGTCCCTTAAGCCTGTGTCCGGCTAGTGTTATGATAGAACGTTCCTTGAATGCTAGGAGTTAACGAGGAGGAGAGGAAAAGAAGGATAAGGACGTGGAAAAGGAAGAGGAAACACCTTTCCCAGTCTTTGTGCGTTGGCTTAGACATGCAATGAGTTGAGAGAATAGCTCCAGGCCACAGCATAGGAGCCTCCCTGATTGTTTTTATTCATGTCTTGTTTTGAGCATGAGTATTTGCATGTAGCCGTAGAAATTCCCTGATTTATAGATACAAATGTCTCCTTTTCCTTAGGAAACTGTTTTCTCAGGGCTGGGCACTGCCTGAGTATGTTCTTCAGCCAGCAACCCCTTGCCTTAGGCTCTCCCACAGCATTCTATAGGAGGTCTCTGTGAGCTGCCTGTACATGCAGGGCAAGCTCTGGGAAGGTGGGCCTGTGACAAATGTCCTGGTTCAGATGTTCAGGCTGCCCCGCGACAGATTGGCAGTCATACATTTCCCAATATGTGCACAAGAGTTATTGTGCACCCTCTGGACCCAGAACCAGGGGCTGTCACTGGGAGCGTGGGCCAGCTCTGGGCTGAGCCGGGAGGGGTGGGAGAGGGGCCAGCCAGGATGCCACGATGTCCTGTACTGTTTTTTTAGGTAAAAAAGGGAATTTTTATTTAGAATGAGAGAAATAATTTCAGCAAATTAGAATTTTCCAAGAGCTCATAAATACCACACAATCACAAAATTGCCCAAACACGATATTCTTAAACAACTGTCTGACATAACTCTATAATACGTTGTTCCTGCATTTTTGGCTGCCCAATTTTTTTTATGCAACTTTATTGAGATATATTCCCACACAATATAAACCATCCAAAGTATACAATCAGTGGCTCACAGTATCATCATATAGTTGTGCATTCAACCCCACAATCAATTATAGAACATAAATAAAAAGAAAAAGAACACCCAAAACATCCCATACCTCTTATCCCTCTCCTATTATATATATATATGTGTGTGTGTGTGTGTGTGTGTGTGTGTGTGTGTGTTTGTCTTTATTTTTTACTTAACTACCCATACCCCGGGCAAAGGGAGTGTCAGTCACAAGGCCTTTACAGTCACATGGTAATATGACAAAAGTTGTATCATTATACAGTCATTATCAAATGTTAAGTCCACTGGACTACAGCTCCACAATTTCAGGTATTTCCCTCTAGCTATTCCAGTACACCAGAAACTGAAAAGAAATATCCATATATTGAGTCGGTAGTCATATTCGTTTGCCGAATCCTAATTTGTCAGTTACACCTCCTTCCTCTCACCTGATCACTTTCTCAATGTTTGGGGATATCTGGGCAAATGACTATTTTAACGTCTTTGTGCTAAAAAGGGGTGTTGATCTCATGGAGTGGGGGAATGAAAATGATGTTCTTGGAGATACTGGTACCTCTGGATTTCAGGGCTTATCTGGCATAGGAACAATCTGGATATACTATCGCTTTGTTTTCTTTTTTTGGGGGGGTGGGGGAGTGGTGAGTGCATGGTCTGGGAGTCGAACCCGGATCTCCCACATGGAAGGAGGTCATTCTGCCACTGAGTATCCTATCGCTTTTAAGTTGCCTTTTTCTTGATTTGGCACTTAACTTGTTACGGTAATCCTTTAATTGTTAATTGTTTCTGAGTGCTTTGATAAAGATATTTCTGCCAGTTCTTGCTGGTTGTTGAACGCTTCTGTTGGGGAGACAGAGCCTTGGAGTGTTTTGATCAGGGCCCACTTCCCTATTATTAACCTCTTCCATTAGTGTGGTACATTTGTCACAATCAACAAACCAATACTGATACATTATTAGGAACTCAAGCTCATGGTTCCCACCAGGATTCACTCTTTGTGTATAAGGTTCTAGGCTTAGCACAGTTACACACACACACACACACACACACACAGCTTTTCTATATACTTCACTGGTCCCTGTGTCTGGAAAGCTCTTTTTTTCATCTTCCTTCCTGGCAGATTCCTGGGCATCCTTCTGTAGGTTTTCTTAAGAAAAAAAAAATTTGTGATTGTTGTTGAGATATAATTTCCATACCATAACACTCACCCTTTTAAACACGTACAACTCAGTGGTTTTAGGATATTCATAAGGTTGTGCTACTGTTACTATCTAATGCCAGGACCTTTTAAACTGTAAAACAGGAATTAATTAAAATGTTTTTAGTATGTAATACGTTCCTTTGGTTCAAAAATTTTAAAAGTCTTAAGAGATACCCATTGAAAAATCTCCCTCCTGGGCGTTAATGCTCAGTAGGTACAGATTTTCTGTTTGGGGTGATGGAAAAGTTTGGGTAATGGATGATGGTGATGGCAGCACAACATGGTGAATTCAAGCATAGCACTGAATAGTATACTGGTAATAGTTAAAAAGGGAACTCTTACGTTGTATATATGTTACCATAATACAAAATAAAACATTAAAAAAAATGTTTTCCAAAGTCTCCTTCCAACCCTGACTTCAGTTTACCCAGTTCCCAGCCTGCCAGCATACCTACTCTTATCAGCATCTGAGTATTCTTCAGGAATCTTATAATATGCATACACAAACAAATACAAATGTACAATTCCTTGTTTTCTCCTCTTTTCTTACAAGTGGACGCATACCAGACACAGTATTTTGCACTTTACTCTTTTTCATTTGACAATCTAGCTTGGAGATCTTTCCACGTCAGATATATTAAGAGCGTCCTCATTCTCTTTATAGCTGGCATAATTTATTTAACTCATCTCCTTTTGGAGGACTTCCTAATTGTTGCCAATCTTCTGGTATTACAAACAGTGCCCTAGTGGATAGTCTCGTGCGTATATGATTTTGTAGGTGTGTGACTATTTTTGTAGGATAAATTTCTACAAATGGAATTGTTGGGTCAAGGACTGTTGTGAAGTGTCACCAAACAGCTTTCCATAGGGCTTGAGGAATTTACAGTCCCACCAGCACCATATGAAAGGGTCTGTCTCCCCAAAGCATCACCCACAGGATGCATTATCAATCTTTGGGTATTTTTGCTAATCTGATAAATGAAAAATAATAATAGTCACAATTGTGTTTTTCTCATAATGAGATTGCTTACCCTTTCACACATGCCATTTGCATTTCCCTCTGTGAGCTCTGTGTTCACATTCACCATTTTACAGCTAGGTTGTTGGCCTTTATTTCATAGGGGTCCTTTATTACAGAGGGCAGCCCATTATTAATGCTATGAGTTTCAGACAGTTTTTTCTGTATTGTTTTGTTTTTTACTTCTTTTTGCCATGCAAAGAAAGAAGAAAAGGTGTTTTATTTTTATGGGGGCAAATTTATTAATCTTTGTTTTATGGCTTCTGCATTTTGAGCCATAGTTACAAATGTCTTCCCCACTCTGAAATTAAAAAAAAAATCACCTATGCTTTTCTATTGTACTTATATTGTTTCATTTTTTTATTTAAATTTTCGATCCATGGGGATTTATCCTGGTGTATAATATGAGATAGAAATTAATTTTGTTTCATTTTTTTCCCAGATACTAGCCAGTTGTTCCAGCATTCTTACATGACTAGCCCATCTTTTCCCCACTGACTTGAGATACCACAATGCATCGTATACATACATTGAATTCCCATATGTATTTGGGCCCATATCTGTTCCATCTGTCCATCTGTCTTTCCATGTACCAGGAACAAATGCTGTGATTATTGAGCTTTTACATGTTTTAATTTCTGGTGGGGAAATTCACTATGTGCAGCTCTTCTTTAGAGTTTTTTAGGATTTTCTAGTTTATATCCTCACCTCAACTTTAAAATCATCTCGTCCCACTTAAAAATCCAAGCCTGATGGTATATTTTATTGGGATCATGTTAAATGTATACATTAACTTAGGGAGAGCTGACATCTTTATGTTGATGGTGCTTTCCGTCCATGGACATGGTAGGCATTTCTGTTTGCTCATAATGACTTTTGCCTGAAGGCCTTTCTTTAACTCCCCTGAACAGTTAATACCACTCTGTTCTGTGCCACCATTACACACCCTGTATACACATCTGTCTCACTCACTGTCCACACACATCAAGCTCATGTTGCAGGTGCTGGCTGAGTTCTGTCTCCCACACTGAATTGGGATGGCCATTTCTTTTTTAAAAAAAATTATTCTGATTATATATATAACAAAATGGCCATTTAAACTATTTTAAGTGCACAGTTCAGTGGCGTTAATTACATTTTCAGTATTATGCTACTGTCACCACCATCCCATTACCCAAACTTTATCATCTCTCCAAACACCCTAAACCCATTAAGCAATAATTCCCCATTCCTTCCTCCTCCCAGCCCTGGTAATCGCTAATCTACCTTCTGTCTCTACGGATTTGCCTATTCTGGACGTTTCATATAACCAGAATCATGCAATTTGTGGCCTTTCGTGTTTGGCTTCTTTTACTTAGCATTACATTTTCAGAGTTCTTCCATGTTGTGGTGTGGATCAGAACTTCATTCCTTCTCATGGCTGAATAATATTCCATGGTGTGGATAGACCTCATGTTCTTGATCCATCCGCCCATCAGTGGACACATGGGTTCTTTTCCCGTTTTAACTGCTGTGAAGAATGCTGTGATGTACTTTGGTACATGAGTGTCAGTTGGAGTCTCTGTTTTCTAGTCTTTGTGGTATATACCCAGGAGTAGAATTACTGGGTCCTGTGGTAATTCTCTGTTTAAGATTTTGAGGAACTAGGGAGGCCATTCTTACTGCTTTCTTTCCTCAGTGCCCGACACATAGCCAATATTCAATAAATGTTTGTTGAGTGAATAAGGAAAGGAAGGAAAAACCCTAAGTCATTCACCCTCAGCCTGGTTCCAGAACCACCTTCCCTTGCCTCACCTTGCAGCCTCCAGCCACCTCCATTTATCCCCTCCCCTCTCTACCCTCCACAGCTCTGAAATGCCCAGCCCACAGCAGCTACACATCCTGTGCTCCCTCCTGCCAGCCTTCCTGCGAGGACCCGGAGGGCTTGTGCCTAGGCTCCAAAAGGCCCTCCACATGCTTCGAGGGCTGCACGTGCCACCCGGGGTATGTGCTCAACGAGGACGAGTGTATGCCCAGGAGTCAGTGCAGCTGCAGGGATGCCCAAGGCACTACCTTCACAGTGAGTGCGGACCGTCACACCTTGGTGATGGAGCCTTCTCTTTCCTCAGCCTCTTAGCCTCAGGTGCCTGTATCTCTGCAGCTGGCCCTGAGCTGTGGAGGCTGATGAGCTGGGCCAGGTGAGCTCCAGCCCAGGCTGGCTTGGTAGCACATGGTTTGGGTTTTGGATCTGGGGGATCCAGCCAACCGGGATGTTACGTGGTGTAGCAGAAAGACCTGGGCCTGAACTTTGATTGCACTAGGTCACCTCTGTTACTTTAGTTTCCTCATCTGTAAAATGGCTCCTGAGCACAACATGTACAGAACATCCAGCACAGTGTCTCACAGAGGGGTACAAGGACTTGAGGGTCCAAGTGGAATCGTCCCTGACAGTTGGGGTGGCATATGCCCATGAAGTTATACAGACTGTGGGCTGCTCTCACTCCCTGGCTCATCCTGTGGCTTCTACAGGTAGGCAAAACCTGGCTGTCCCCCAACTGCACCAAGAGCTGTACCTGCACAAGAGGGCACATTCAATGCCGGAACTTCCACTGCCCCTTTGGTGCCCACTGCCAGCTCATCTCCAAAAGCAGAAGCAACTGTGTGCCCGACTGTAAGGGGCGCGGCTCGGGCAGGTGGAGAGGGGAATGCTCAGAGGTGGACAAGCAAGGAGACAGGGGAAGAAGGGGCTCAGTCAGGGGGTGCCACAAAGCGAAGGGACCCTGGCACAGGCATACGGGTGGGTTCTAATTCTGGTTCTTACCCTCTCTGGGTTTGTGTGCAGGTTACTGGTCCTCTCTGGGACTCATTACCTTATGGGCAAAAAGGGGATTGGATGAGGAGATTCTTGAAGGTTTTTAAATGGGGCTGGGAGAAGGAGAAAAGCTGAAGATCAAGTATCCAGGGAGTCCAGGGCTAAGAGGGAGTCCAGGGCTAAGACCTCGGGATGGGTGAAGGGAGCCCGGGGATGGTACTATCTGGGCACAGTCTCTTCTCAGTGCTTGCCCTTCTTGGCAGGGTTGGATTATTGTGCAGTCTTCGGGGACCCGCACTATCGCACGTTTGATGGTGTCACCTACCATTTCGGGGGCAGCATGACCTACGTATTGATAAAGACGGTGAACAGGCTGCCCACTGGCATGGAGGCCCTGCTCGTGGAGGGACGCAACAAGATGTATTTGCCCTGGAGCCCAGTCTACTTGCATGAAGTGTTTGTGAAGGTTTATAGCTATAGAGTCCAGCTCGGGCCTGGTTTGGAGCTTGTGGTAAGGGCCAGGCCAGGGTCGGGAGGATCTGGGGAGGCAGGCTGGGGTTTGGGGAGGCCCCCTTGAGCAGAGGGAGCCAGGACTCCCTATCTCCTGGGAAGCTCCTGGCGGGAGCAGCCTGGGCTTAGAATCCAGGAGCAGTGTCAAGCTCACCTCCTGGAGAGAGGCAGAGGAGGGAGATGGGATTAAGTCATAGGTTGGAGAGAGTCACAGGGAAGAGAGAAAGAAGGTAGTAAGAAGGTCAAACCCAGAATGCAGAAGTGCAGAGGGCTTCACGGTGCCAACTTTTTATAGGGAAGGGGTTGTGGCTGCAAAGGGAGTCACCTCATGGAGGCCTTGGCCATATGGGATGGCAAAGCCTACTGGGGCATCTCACACCACTGCATGACTGCCAGTGGAGGTACTGAGATGTGTGGGCTCAGAAAGGCAGGGAGGAGAGCAACGAAAGGTCAGGTTGGCCTAGATGCCCTGCAGCTTCCATCTTCCTTCTCTAGGTCAATGGTGAGAAAATGGCCATTCCGTTTAGGCCCAACAAGCATCTGCAGGTCTCCCTGCGAGCCCACCGCCTGTACCTGACCACTGACTTCAAGCTGGGCATCAGCTTCGATGGAAGCGAAAGTGCAGGTATGGGAGAGTGGGGAGAGGTAAGGGGAAGGGACCATTCTGGGATAGGGGAGGGGAAGCCACATCTTAGGCCAGCAGGTCCTGGCTTCTGCCTGGGATCCAGGCACCCAGCTCACTCTGGAGCCTCAAGTGGGTGGGAAAGAGAAGAGGCCAGAGAGCACAGAAGTGGGGCACCCATCACTCCTAGCTGCCCCCTTTCTCCTGCAGTGTTCTCCCTACCCAGCACGTACCATGGGCTCGTGCATGGCCTATGTGGGAACTTTGACAGGAATACCCTCAACGAGTACATGATGCCCAATGGCATCATCACCACAAGCTCCAAAATCTTTGGCAACAGTTGGGAGGTGCAGAAAGTCTGGGCGGTCCGCTACCGCTTTCCCAGGTGAGAGGGGCTGGCTTTGAGCCGCAAGGACGAGACTCTGGTGGGAGCAGACAGTGTCCAGGTGGGCGAGCGCCAACTGGGCACCTGGCCATGCTTGTTTCCCCTTCATGGCCTGTGTGGAGGAGGACACACGTGGGAGAACACAGGGGACCTGCCTCAGCTTGTTTTATTTTGTTCGTTGTTTGCTCTCCCAGTCTGAGGAGGGAGAAGCCTTCAGGGGTCAATGTGCTGGGCCCTTCCTTAGCCTCGGTTCCTAGTTCACCCTCCTTAAGCACCACCCCCCTCCGCCCCACAATCATCACCATGGCTTCTCCTCCAGGGCTGTGCAGGAGGAGGAAAAGGAAGAGGAAGGACAGCCTGGCTTCCAGGTGTCAAGGTGCAGCCCAGAGCAGCTGGAGCGTGTCAATACCACCCAGGCGTGCAGGGTGCTGGTGGACCCCCAGGGCCCCTTTGCTGCCTGCCACCAGACCGTGGCCCCAGAGCCCTTTCAGGAGTGAGTCAGGGGCCCTGCTTTGGCCTCTCTGTGGGTTCTGCTGCCTGTTTTCTGCCCTGTACTCTGTTGGGTTCACTTTTTCTTTCTCTCTGTGACCTCAGATCCTGGGGACCCTCCCCCCACTCCATCTGATTGCCTTCTGCTTGGCAGTGCCAGGCCTTCTACTGCGGGGCTGGGTCTCTTTGCCTCTCCCTCTCTGATGTCTGCCTGCCCCCACCCCTAGGCACTGCGTGTTTGATCTGTGCGCTGCCCGGAACCCCAGTGAGCAGAAGAAGATGCGCTGCCAAATCCTCGGCGGCTATGCCACCCTCTGCCAGGAGGCGGGCACTACCCTGATCAGCTGGCGGAACCACACGCACTGCGGTGAGGTCTTCGGCCCCACCCACCACCCACCAGTTCTGCCCTCTGCTCCACAATGATTTCCGCGCCCCTCAATTCTCCCCACTTGAAAGGTCAGGGCGTCTTTCCAACCTGACCCCTTCTGTGCACCCCCCATTCCAGTTCCCCTAATATTCCACCCAGGAGACCTCACCCCCAGCCTGGCCACCCCACCCTGTGCCTCCTCTCCGTGCCCATCTTTGCTCTGATGTCCCTTCATGTGCTTCAACATCCCTGACAAAAAGACCCGCATATACAGCAGTGCAGGACACCCGGCTTCCCTGCCTCCAATGAGTTCTGTGTCCTGTCTCGCAAGCTGGGTCCCCTTCTTTGAGCTTTTGGCCCCAGATTCCCCATATACTCTCCTGGCTGGTCCCAGCTGCCTTCTAACTGTGTTTCTGTCCCCTCAGCCTTGGCATGTCCAGCCAACACTGTGTATCAGGGCTGCATGACCCCCTGTCCCGCTTCCTGCGCCAGCCCGCTGGCCCCAGGGGACTGTGAGGGCCCCTGTGTGGAGGGCTGCGCCAGCATCCCTGGCTACATCTACAGCGGGACCCAGAGCCTCCCCGTCACCGAATGCGGCTGCACCAGCAATGGCAGCTATTACCAGGTGCAGCTGGGAGCTGGGGCCTCAGGGTAGCTAGGGCCTCAGGGCAGCCAGGATGCCAGGCCAGGACTCCTCCCTCTGACCTGCCTCCCTTTTCCAGCGGGGTGACAGCTTTGTGACCAGAGATTGCTCTCAGCGCTGCACCTGTGTCAGCCTGGGGGTCCTGCAGTGTGAGCCCTTCAGCTGCCGCGCTGGTGAGATCTGCACCGTGGCGAACCTCACCCGGGGCTGCTTCCGAGGTGAACCAATCCGCTCCTTGGCTTCAAGCTGACACCCACCCCCGGGGGCATTCTCACTTTGATCCCTCCTATTTTAGGGAGGGGTAAAGGGAAAGGGCCCCCCTGTTCCTTGGGTCCAAAGATCTCTTTTAATCTGTACTTCAGCACTTGGTGGTAAGCACATCATCCCCATTTCATAGGTAAAGAACGTGGACATCTGTAGCACTTCCCCAGAGCCTGGGGCTGGGTGTGGGCCCAGGGAGGGCTGCTGGCTGGTGGGTCTCTGTTCCATCTCTCCAAGCTCTCTGCCCCTGGCTCCCAGCCTCCACCCAGACTTCTTCCTGGCTGTGAATGTCCTACCAGAATTTGGGGCTCCTTACTCCCTGCTGCTTTCTCATGGGCCCCCCTACACCTTGGCAGAAAGCTCGTGTCTACAGAACCCCTGTCAGAATGACGGACGGTGCCAGGAGCATGGTGCCAACTTCACCTGTGAGTGTGAACTTGGTTACACGGGAGCCCTCTGCACTGAGCCTTGGGACATCCCGCCCCCAGGAAAGCCAGGTAAGTTCCCCATCCCGGGCTCCTTCCCCACAACAGCTGCCACTGAACTGTTTTATATCTATATATCTATATCTATATAATGTAATATATACATGCAGATATATATGAATCATATAATATATTCCTAGAGATGAGCAGACAAGGATCCTTAAAGAAACACAGAGTCCCCATGCTCAGCTCCCAACCACGGGCTCCAGAATCTTTTCTCTGAACCCCAGCTCCCTGCTTGGGCTGTTCCTCCACCTCTCGTATCCCTCTCGCCTCTCCACTGACTTCTGTTGTTTTTCCTTCTGCAAATCTCAAGCCTCTGTGCCAGTGCTTCTCAGGCCTTAGCTTTCCTAGATTGAGAGTAGGATAGCCTGTTAAAGCAGACATTGCAGGACTCCTTCCCACTTCCAGAGACCCTGACCTGGTGCGTCTGGAGTGGGCCCAGGCATCTGCATTCTTAACGAGCCCAGGTGACTGATGGGTGGATTCCAGGCTGCTCTTTGAGACATGCCCGCTCAACCTGGATGCCAAGGAGCCCCTAAAATGGCTGATGGGAGTTGCGTTTCCAGCAATAGTGTTCACAAGAGGCCTTGGAACCCCGATGGGCATCAACCTGGGGAAGGAGAACCCAGCCACTCCAGAGATTTAGGGGCAGTGAGGTCCCTTCAGGGCGGTGGCCGGGGTGAAAAGAAAGTGTTTCCTCTTCTACTCCGTAACCTCCCGTATCTTCCTACCCCACGTCCCATTTCTGTTCCCTGTGCCCCAGAAGCATCTAACATTGTGGCCATCCTCTTGGGAATGCTGGTGCCCATGGTAGTGACATTGCTGGCAGTGACCAGAGAGCGTCTTCACAGGAAGAGGCGGAGGTGCGTGCTGGGAGAAGGGTTGTGCGGGCTGGGGTAGGGGACAGTCCACGCAGACTTCTGACCCCAGGCTGTGACCCCACCTCCTAGGGAGCAGGCGCAGAGCTGGGACCAAGCCAGGCTGGTGGTGGCAGATGAGAGCCTACCCCATGACCCAGGCCTTTGGCTTGCCTGACGTGGCGGGCTGCGCGTTCTGTGGGGTTTTCTCGCTTTCTCCTCAGAGTTTGTTCCAGACACTACCTGCAGAGTCACCCAGTTTTAAGGTATCCTCAAAAAGAGGGAGAGAAAATAAAATTATTTATTTTTGAGATGTGAATTTCTATTTCAGTGGGGGCAGTTGGTCTGGAGGTGGGCTTGTGGGGGGGCTCTGCAGCTGATAGGTGTGGGGACCTGGGGCTGGGGCTGGGAGCGGGGCTAGGAGTGAGGAGAGGGTGTTGGCTCCGGCCTGGGGTGGGCATTCCTTCTGAAGCCCAGGGGAGCTCGTAATTGTTGGGACAGGCAGAAGGGACAGGGAAGGAAGACAGGAAGGAAGGCTGGGGTACTGGAGGACAGCTTCACTTTCCATCTCCAGCAGGAATCCTTGTTCTTAGAGGCCCTGTGCTCCCTGGGGGGAGTAAAAAGAGAATCTGAGAAGTTTTGCATTTGTAATGATGAGCTCAGTCACCTGGTAGAGGGCCAAGGATAGGGCAAGTGGCTTTTTCCAAAGGGTGAACAGGCTGTGACCCTCTGGGGCCTCTTTCCTCAGCCCCACCTCCTTTTCCCCAGAAGGCCTAGGGGTTGCTGTGGTAACAGGATGGGGTCTGGTGGGGGCTTGCTGAGGAGCAGACCTCTATCCAGGTTAGAGCCCTCTGCTCACTCCAGCCTGAGGCCAAGGAGCAGGCATCCAGACCCCTCCCTATACCTCCCACCGGGAAGGTCCCTGCTTGGGGGCGGGGGCTGGGAATCCCGCTTGGGCTTTAAGAAAAGGGGGTCAGGATGGAGGACCCAAAAGGCTGGAGGACTTGGGTTTGGGGATGCCAAAGCAGGCAGGACACTGGGTTCTAGAAAGGTCTCCTTATCCTTTATTTATCCTCTGGGGTGAGCTGCATGGCAGCCACCTTTGTTGAAGGATGTGAAACCACACTGGGTAGGGAAAGAGCCCCAGAAAGGGCAGGTATCACGCCCAGTTTGACTTTCCCATCCTTTAGCTGGGTGGGGGTAGCTCACACTCGGGGGCCCAGGGCTGGAACTGGGCCCACCTTAACCTGGGCACCATGGGGCACCCATGTGCTCACCTCCTGCCACAAGGGCCAGGCTCTGGCCCTTGACCTTCAGCCACTGTTGTTTTTTTTTTATCTGTCATCCCCTTGCCAGCCAAGGTCACCTTATCTAGCCTGGATGTCTGGTTGGCAGGGACACAGGTTGGCTGAGCCTGCATCCTGCTCCTGGACACATCTCCTCCTTCCATGGCAGTACTGAGTCCCCCGGCCCTGCCCTGTCTTGGGAGCACAAAGCATGGGTGATGTCCGCAAGGGAGGGAGGGGACTGAGGACTCAAGAGCCTTAGGGACCCTGGAAGAGGGTAGTAGAGATAGGAAATGGGGCAGAACGACTGCTGAGGCCCTGCAATGATTTGCACGATAGGGGGCAGGTGAGAGCTTTGCGAGCTGAGCAAAGATGCTCCCACTAGGCCTGCCCCTGCAGCTGTCCCAGAGGGAGGGCAGACTGGGAGGGAAGGGCCAAATGGAGATGGTGGGATAGAAAATGGGGCCCTTTGAATGGGATTGAGCCCATCTCAGCTCGCTATTTGGGAGAGAGAAGCTGGGGGAAGACGCTCCGTAGCTCCCCCTCCCTCCCCAGGAGCTGGGAGAACCTGCCTGGGCAGCAGCTTGAATAGGGGAATTGTCTGCCCACCCCAGCTGAATGTGTGTGTGTGTGTGTGTGTGTATACCAATGTACATAGACGTGGGGAGTCCACCCTCGCCACTCCCAGCTCCCCTCCCCCATGGCCAATCCAGACACTCTACCCTCAGTGCCTCTATACCAACCCCAGCTGCCCACATCTGGTTCACATCTGTCTCCTTCATCTAACTGGGCCCCCCATGCCAGCCTGGGTCCCCCTCCTCCCTTTCAGGGAGCTAAAGGGCAGGGCTATGAGCTCCTGGCCTCCTTTTCTCAGACAGTTCCCTGCCACAGCTAAGGAATAGGAGTAGCAGAGGGAGGGGGGAGCCCCACCCCGGAGGTGCCCGGGGCTCTTGGCAGAGCCAGCTGGAGCCGTTAGAAGCAGCTGCCAGTGACTCATCTCCCAGCCTCCACCCCCACCCCCAGTCCTGCCTCTCCAGAGCCCCGACCCCTCCCCACCTGCCATAAAACCCTCCAGACTCTGACCCAACTTTCCTCAGAAACCCAGTACTTTCCCCACTCCCAATCATCCCCTGAGCTTCAGCACACTTCCCATTTTCTTTTATTTATACAAAAAAAAAAGTTTTTAAATATAACTTAAGAACTCCTCCAAGCACGGGTCAGCCTCTTACCGCCACCTCCCTGCCCCTTTCACCACCTCACCCCCCACACACCTCCACAGACACAGCTTGGGGGGGTACTTGGGGAAGAGGGAAATCCCTGGGGGTATGTGGCAGGACAAGGCACAGTTCTGGAATCAGCCATGATGTGTCCCTGGTCCAACTTGGGTGGAGGTGGCCACAGTGACACAGGTTCCCTCCAACGTGGTCATAACAAGGACAGGAGAAAAACAAAATGGGAAAATAGGACTAAAAACAAAAAATAAAACTTGAAAACCTTCAATATGAAGGCAACAACAGACGGGGGCAGGCACATTTACAAGGGAAAAAAATAGAGTTCGGTGGTGACAGCAGCAAGGTCGGAGACATCAAAGGCCAATGACTGTCACTGGCCATGACAGCCCTTCCTGCCTCCCGACGTTGCCCCCCTCTCTTTGGTCTGCAGGGCCCTGGCCCTTAGGGTGAGGGGGAGCACCTGGGGGCCCTAATTGGGGATCAGAGGGCTGCTGTGGGGATCCCCACCCAATCTCCCCTGGGGAAGTTGGGGAATCATGGGTGCTTTCTTTCCCTCTGGTCACACCCAATCCTGGGGTGGTGGGGAGGGTAGTCCCCAAATCCAGTCTCTCCAAATTGCTGACACTCCAGCCCCGTGGGTTCAAAGTGCAATCCAGCGGGGTGCAGGGATGGGGCCTCCTTGAGTCCCCGCCGACTCCCGTCTCCCCCCAAGGAAGAAGGGGACAGGGGGCGCCCATGGCTTCAGGGCTGTGGGGCCAGGTGCGGGGGTGCAGGTCAGTACTGTGGGGCTGCTCCTCCGGTCCCGCTTGGTGTTCCAGGCTTGGCCTGGGCCTTCATATGCTGGACACTGGCTAGGATCTTCTTCTGGTGTCCCGCCAGAGTGACTCCAATTCGGAGCAAGTCCCTGTGGGCGGAGAGAGAACAAGGTGAGAGCAGCGCCAAAAGCCGTGTCCCCGCCTCGGGACTGCCAGCCAATCAGAAAGATTAAAGGAAGAGAAGCTTGTAACGTCAACAGTTACAGGGCAGATCCCGGAAGATTTAGGCGGCACTGGGCTTCTGCGCAGCCGCGGGAGGGGTAGGGCCGAGAGCTGCAGCCTGGAGACCTGGATCTTCAAAGGGACGGTGGGGGAAGGGGCTGTGCAGATTGCTTTAGAGGGGAGAGGAGTGAAGGGGCACACAAAACAACCTGTCGTGTCCCCACCCCCCAATCCGCACGCCTGGAGACTGTGATAAGGGAAAGCAGAGGAGATGGTAAATGAAGAGCAGAACCTGTGTCAAAAAGAAGCTGGCACAGGTTAAGGAGGAGGGCTGTTTGGCAGGGAGGGTGGCAACGAGGACCGTCTAGTTCCAGATTTATCATTTTTTTATCATTCTAACCTGGGGCAGGAGAGACTCAGGGAGAGAAATGCAGAGGCAAGGCTGGAAGGAGGATACCAGAGAGAGGCCTGCAAGGTGAAAAACAGTATTTGGGAGACATCAGAACCATAAAACATTTAACTTCAAAGCTGGGAAGGAGCTCCAAAACCTAGTGCAGGCTCCTTTTATGGGTGGGAAGAGTTGACACGTTATTGTTAAGTGTTAGCACCAGCGCTGGGACTGGAATGCAGGATAGATGCACAAAGAGAGATGCAGATTGAGGAGGGGGAGGAGGTAGTGAGGTACAGAGGGCTGCGAAGGAGGAGAGGTGGACATGCAGGCCCGCTCTCAGGATCCTCAGCCCCAGCAACTAGTACTGTTTTGGGGGGCTCTTCCTTAGCGTTGCTCCACTGAGAACGTAGAGCTGGATCTGGAAGTTGACCCCAGAGGTTCCCACCGACTCTGAGGGCCTGGTCCTGGGCTCAGTGCCTACAGTCCCTAGGGTTCCTCTGGCTGCTCAGCTCTCACCATCAGCCCCCTGGAGCTCCTGGGATGACTTACTCAGCAGAGATCTGGCTGACCAGCTCAAAGGAGCCAAACCCTGCGGCTGCAAAACTTTCTTCGTATCTTCCCATCTTGATGGCTCGGAGCCACTCCCCCACGGAGCCAAAAGCTGAGTAGTGAGGCTGCCGCTGGTCCAGGAGTGGATGCGAGGCCCTGGGAGGCAAGGACGGGAGGACATACTGAGTCTCCAGCCTGAGTCAGATGGGGAAAGTGAGGCCAGCCTTGGAGAGGGGACAGACACCATCCGCCCACGCCCCGCGAAAGGCAGTGGCAGAGTCTGGGAAAAGGGTGCGTTCTCTCGGGTCCTCACCCCCCGTTCTCCCTGGCCACGATTTTGAGGCTGGCAGGGTTCCGGATCATCTTGTCCAGGGCGCTGACCACCTGGGGGAAGCGGGGCCGGGCATTCCGGTCCTTCTGCCAACAGTCCAGCATGAGCTGGTGCAGGGAGGTGGGGCAGTCTGGGGGTGGGGGCAGCCGGTAGTCCTGCTCAATGGCGTTGATCACCTGGGGTAGGGGGAAGAAGCCCTGGGTGAAGACGTCAGGGGACAACGAGGATGCCAGAGCCGCCCCCTCCCCAGGAACAACATTTCCATGAGTCCTCCTGGCTGGGGCTGAACGTCCAGTGGCTCTTGGGTTACAGTCTGGATGTGCAGCCCCCCGACCCTGCCCTCCACCTCTGCATCCTTCTGTGACTTAAACACGCCACGTCCGACTCTCTGATATAAAGAGCCACCTTCGTCCAGCCACTCTCAGCACCTCAAGGACCCCTATCCCAGGGGAGAGAACATTCCAGAGAAGCTTGATATGACTGCGGGACACTCACATCCTGATTGCTCATATCCCAATATGGCCGTTCCCCAAAAGACATGACTTCCCACATCACAATCCCATAGCTCCAGGCGTCGCTGGCAGACGTGAACTTCCGGAAGGCGATGGCCTCGGGGGCTGTCCACCGGATGGGAATCTTCCCTCCCTGCAGGACAGGGGGAAAGAGGTGAGCTGAGGGGCTCACAGTCCCCAAGCACACTGCCCACTCGCCCCCATCCAACTCCCATCGCTCCCCAACTCTGTTCCTTTCCCAGACGCCCTAGAGAGCAGTCCCATAAGCTGACTGCACCCACCGAAGTCCGTATTCTAAAGTTCCTTGGGTCTCCCTCTGAATCTGCTCCTGATCCTCTCATTGGACCAGAACATCACTCCCCCCGCCCCCCCCCGCCTCCCACCTCTTCAACCTTCCCTCCCTCCTGCCTCCCAGCCTCACCAAAGAGCTCGTGTAGGTGGGATCAGAAGAGTTCTCCTCCAGGAAGCGCGAGAGGCCGAAGTCGGACACCTTGCAGACAAGGTTGCTGTTGACCAGGATGTTGCGGGCGGCCAGGTCTCGGTGGACGTAGCTCATCTCGGCTAGGTACCGCATGCCCGAGGCGATGCCCCGCAGCATGCCCACCAGCTGGATGGCCGTGAACTGCCCGTCATTCAGCTGCAGGAGGGCACCGGGAAAAAGGCTTGGTTGGTGCGGCTCACTCGCCGTCCCCTGTCCTTCCGCTTCCTAAGCCATCTGTCCTTTCCAGACCCATCTGACAACTTACCTGCCAGCCTCCCAGGTGAGCCGAGGTCCTTCGGCCCTCACTAGATTATGACGAGGCATTGCCTAACATTTCGGTTTCAAATATGCATCCAATTGATTAGATGATAAGGAGATGATTTTAAATTTTTTCCTTCCATTTAACCCAGTTCAATGCTTTACACCCAGGAAATACTCAACAAATGCTTTTAATATACTGTGCTCCTTGTATTTGATAGCAAGAGATTTGTCTCAAGCTAGGAGTGTCCTCTGAGCTACCTGTCTGCAGGTGGAGATGGGCGGGTGCTGGTCTCGCTCAGCCCACTTGGACCCTGACTTTGTGGTTTTGCAAGACAGCACCGAGGAACTGGGTGGGCTCAGCGCCCACAGCGGTAAAACCCAGGACCTAAAGCCCGACCTTGACCTTTTTACATGGGACGGTGAGCTAATCCCATCTTCTGGGTCCAGCCAAATGCAGGGGACTGTCTGCATGCCCTGGAGGGTCAGGGGCACAGAGTCCAAACACTGACTTAAGCCATCCTCCAAACCTGCCACTACCTCAGGCCTCACATCTCAGGTCATCCCAACACGGAAACGCCCAGCTGCTCAGCCATAGACCTGAGCCCCCCGTCACTCCGTCCCTCACTCACCACTTCCAGTCCACCAGCAACTTCTGCTGGCTCAATTTCTGAAACTGAACATCCCCCAAAATGCAAGTGCTGCTCTGTGCCCCACTGCCTGGATGACTGCAGCTGTCTCCCTGCTTCTGCTCCATCCACATGGCCAGTGGGATCTCTTAAATCACCTCACCCTCCTGCTTCAATTCCTTCCCTCCAATGGCTTCTTCCTGCCTGAGGCCACCACCCACCTTGCGACTGGTCCTTGGTCCCCCTGCTCACTGGGCTCAGTCTCTCAAGTCTTCCTGTTTCTCAAATCTGCACAGCCCCTTCCTATTCTGGGTCCCTACTCTCTGTCCCAAATGTGTTGTCCACCAATCTCATGACCGGCTCTTTCTCAGCTACCCAGATGTCGCCTCTTCTAAACCAGATGCCCCCTTCCTCCGTCCTGTAGCTGGACCTTCGCATGGTACCAATGTAACAACACACAGATTCCTGAGTCCACGAAGCAGGACTTGGCTGGCATCACTAACCCAGGGGGCCTGTCTCCACCTCACTTACAGAGTGAGCCAGACAGTCTGGGTCTCCTGGTTGGATGCAAAGAGGAGGTGAGGTATCCCCTGATGCAGTCCAGCCATAAAGGTTTAAGTCTGAGCTTATCAAAACATTCCAGGAGCAGACCACAGTGGCTCAGCAGGCAGAGTTCTTACCTGCCATGCTGGAGACCTGGGTTCGATTCCCAGTGCCTGCCCATGCCAAAAAAAAAAAACCAAAAAAACAAACAAAAAAAAATCCAGGAGATGGAATATATTCAAGAGGAGAGCTGGCTCGAGGAACTGCCATGGACTGGTAATGGCTTAGAAATAATGCCTGGCCCTAAACTGGATCCTGGTTTGGATAAACCAGCAATAAAGGCCATTTGGGGGATATTTGGAGAAATATGAATGTGGTCCATAATAATTTTATCGAGTGCAGTGATGTTACTTTGCTACGTAAGAAAGTGTTCTCACTTTTAAAAAACAATGCATAGTAAAGGTTAAAAATAATAATAAAGTCCAGTAAAACCTGCTAAAGAAAATAAGAATAGAATAAGCTCTTCCTATCTCATCCCTGGCCGCTTTTCTATGACCTTGTTTTTTCTTCCACATCTGCAATTATGTTTAATTTTCTGAAAAGCCCCTTATAGTATCAACTTGACAAAGTGGTGGTGCCCAGTTCTGTCACTGTGAACTTAAATCATCAGCACTGGATTTCACCTATGGCCGATTGCATCTGTGGTCAGCTAAGGGGCGTGCCTTCTGCAATGACTGACCTTAATTAGCTGGAGGCTTAAGAGGTGTTAGAGGAGAGCTCAGCGCTCAGAGCCCACACAGACCCAGATGTTTGGAGATGCAGAGAGAATACGCTCCAGGGAAAGCCATTTGAACCCAGAAGCTGGGAGAGAGGGCTGGCGGACATGGAACATCGGGGTGTGCCTTCCCATGGGACAGAGAAACCCAGGCGAAAGCTAGCTGCCTTGCCTCTGAGGAACTGTACATCTGTAACTAAATAAATCCCCTCTATGAAGTCAGTACATCCCTGGTGTCTTGCATTCCGGCAGCCTTAGCAAAATGGAACACCCCTCTATTTACTCTTTCATCGTCAGTCTCCCCCATTGCTCGTCAGCTCCGAGACCAGAGACCTCGGCAGCCTGGCTCAGGTGTCTCCCCAGCGTGAGAACAGTGGCTGCTGCATGGAAGGCACCTGGCAAAGTTTCATCGAAAGAGCAAAGATGACCCCTAACATCCCGGAGTCAGCCACCCCAGAGGCCAGTCTGACCCCAAGGCAAGGCCGGTTGCAGGGACTCAGCCCTCCCCACGGGGAAAATGAAGGGTGGAGTAGCACAGTCCAGCTGGACACGGCTGGAGTGGGGGCGAGGCCCTCCGTCCTGGGCTCTGGGCCCTGGCTGGCTACAGGGGGTGTCGGGGGGGTGGCTGCGGGGATCTCACCCGCAGGAAGGAGTCCAGGGCACCGTTCTCCATGAACTCGGTGAGGATCATGACTGGCACACTGTTGGTGACGACGCCCTCCAGGCGGATGATGTTGGGGTGCTCAAACTGGCCCATGATGGAGGCCTCGCTCAGGAACTCGCGCCGCTGCCGCTCTGTGTAGCCGCCCTTCAGGGTCTTGATGGCCACGCAGCCCTCCTTCTTCCCCGGTGCCTTGAGCCGCCCCCGGCACACCTCGCCAAACTCGCCTGCGGGGAGGACACCTTGGTCAGTTTCTCCTCCTGGCCTGGCTGGGGGCCGTCCGCTCATCTCCACCGCCCCCCACCTTCCAGAACCACCCAGGTGCCTGGGCACCTCTCCTCTTACCTGCGCCGATCACCTCTTCAATCTTGACATAGGAGACATCAATTTCTTTGGCAAATTCCCTCACAGCCTCATTAGGGTCTTCGTAAGTGAAGGGGTCGATATAGACCTTCGTACCTGAGGAGCCAGGCAGGGGTCCATTTGCAAAGGAGCCATTTCCCCCCAGGCCCCGACACCCTGGCTCCCCGGCTGCACCGCCTCCAGGAGAGGACACCCACCATGCCCGATAAGATACTGTCCGTGCTTGTCCGAGTACTCGGCTTCTCTCCCACTGCTCTGTTTGCTGCGGCCAACGAGAAAGGAGCAAAAGGTAAGCTGAGGCACGCATCCCCGTTCCCCCAGGGGCAGGGCTGGAAGGGGGGGTCAGAGTTCCAGTGACAGTAGGCCCGTGGGGCTCTGAGGTCTTGTCCCGGAGCAGCAGGGTGGGTGGGGGGGGGTGGTGCATCTCCCCGGGGTGGGGGCGGGGGTCCCCCGGGATGCAGGTGCCAGAGCCCTCACCGGAGGCAGAGGACAGCAATGACGACGACCACCAGGACCAGCACCACGCCCACCACCGCCGTGCCTGCTATCAGGGCCAGCTGCTCCCGCCAACTCTCGTGTTCTGGGGGCGACGAAGCCGGCAGTGAGGAAGAGCCCACCAGCCCCCCGCAGGCCCCAGTTCCAGCCTCTGAGCACAGGGGGTCTCCGGCACCGTCGTGACGGATGGGGAAGTGGGGACACAGGCGAGGTCGGCTCGGGACGCCCAGTGGTTTCCAAACTGTTTTCCCTGGGCTCCTGGGTTCCTCCAGGTGCCCTTAGGGCAAGGGAGGGAAGTTTCCCAACCTCGTTTTTACCAGAGCAGTTTTTATTTTGTTTCGTTATAAATGACTGGTGTCCAAGAAACCTTTGGAAGGCTCCAAAGGTCCAGCGTTATGAGGTTTATAATCACACAGCGTGGAGAACCCGAATATTCATCAACTCATGTATGGATAACGAAAATGTGGTCTCTCCACGCAACGGAATATTATTCAGCCATAAAAAAGGAACGGTGTTCTAGCCTGCCCTGCAACATGATGAACCTTGAAAACCTGCTGCCGAGTGAAAGAAGCCAGACACAAATGACCACGTATCATATGATTCCATTTACAGGAAACGTTCAGAATAGGCAAATCCACAGAGACAAAAAGTACAAAATGCCTCGTGGTTGCCTAAGGCTTGGGAGTGAAGGCTAAGGGGTGCTGAGAATGCTCTGAGATCGAGTGTGGCGATGCATACACAACTCGGGGACTAGAAGCCAGTAGTTGGACACTTTAAATGGGTGAATCACATCATGTGAATTCTACCTTAATAAAGCCGCTAATTTTTTTTTTTTTAATTTTCCAGGTTGCGAAAGCCACCAGCCCAGCACGTTACAACAAACATGTGTCACTTTATTTAATTCCCGAAGCCCTGAAGAAAGGCTTGATCACATTTCCTCTTACTGGATGAGAGAGGGAGCTGAGGGTCAGAGGATCAACATTTTGCTGAAGAACCCCCCCAGCTGGTAAGCACGGAGGGGACTTCCCAGCAGGCTGTTGGGTTCTCCCCTGTGCCCTCTTCTCTAGGACATGGTGCCCTAGGGTTGTGGCCCATGACTTGGGGGAACTTACAGGGGCAGAGACGACCCAGTGGTGGCACCCCCTGCCTGCCCCCTGCCATGCGCCCAGGCTCACCGTCCCGCAGGGTCTGGCTGTGGTGCTCCTGGCCAAAGGGCCCGTAGCCAGCCTCAGAGCGCGCCCGCACCTGGACCAGGTAGCTGGCACCCCGTTTCAGCCCCTGCAGCTCTGCCCGGTTTTCTGAGGTCTTCAGGAAGCGCACGCTGCTGGGGCCCTCAGCGCCCTGTCCAGGAGGAGGAGGGGGCAGGTCCTGAGCCAGGGCGCCCAGTTTCTGCTGCCAACCCCAACCCCCAACCCCCTGCTAGCATCCGCTGGGTCACAGGGAGCCTTTGTGCTTACTTAGCACCGTGCTGGGGCTTTCCCACTCAGTGTGTCTGTCGCTTGGTCCTGGTAGCCACCCTGTATGTGGGCACTGTTCTCTGAACTATTTTACAGCCGGGGAGCTTGAGGCTTGGAGGGTCCGAGGGGCTTGCCCTAGGTTCACACAGCTACTAGCTGGAGATGAGCTGCCTGCCTCATGCTGGGGTTCAGCTCCCCCAGCTCCCCAGCCCACTGCCCACCCCACCGCCAGGGCAGGCCACAGCCCCGTCTCACCTTCTCGTGGTACTTGACCTCGTAGTCCAGCACGGCCCCACCAGGCGCCCGGGGAACAGCCCATGCCAGGCTCAGGCTGCTGGGTGACGACCGTGTCACCCGGATGTCGGACACTGGGGGCGGCACTGGGAGAGACAGACAGACATGGGGGCCCCTCCTCGTGGCAGGGCTGTCCCTTGACTTTTCCAAGTCTCCCCCTGCTCGGTGCACTTGTCCCAGCCCCCCGACAGTTTAAATAATTCTGACTCCTCTGCCCCCAGCCCACTTGGGGAGCTGCTCCTCCCTGGCTCTCCAGTCCGCCTTTGCTTCTTTTTCTCTCTTTCTGCCCCCATCCCACCCCCAGCCCTCAGCTCGTGGGCTCACCCTCGCGGTCAGTGGTGACATTGACAGGCTCAAACGGTGCCGGCCCCGTGGCCAAGGAGGACACCCCGTTCAAGGCAGTGACCTCGAAGGTGTAGGTGAAGTCGGGGCGCAGCCCACGAATCATCACCCAGGGCTCGACCAGGTCCTGCGGGCCAGGGTCGAAGGTCAGGTCTCCCCCACAGTGCGTGCAGGGGCCCCCGGGGCGGCACTCCCGGCAGCGGAGGGCGTAGGTGAGGTCCTCTCGGCCCCCGGACTCCAGTGGGGCGCTCCACTCCAGGCGCAGCAAGGACCCGTTCAGGCGGGGGACCACGCTCCGCGGGGCCGAGGGTGGAGCTGGGGGAGACGGGGCGTCAGACGTGTGAGCGGTGGGTGGGGGACGGGTGGCCTGTTCCACTGCTCTCCACACCGGGGACCCCCATGCCGGGCACAAGCAAGAAGATGGGGGGCCAAGGTGGGAGGCCGGGGCCCACTCCAGGGGTCTGAGCTTCCTCCCCGATGAGCCTCACAGGGTCACGGGTCACTTACTGGTGCAGGGTGCACCCCGGGGGTCCGTGCGGGCCCGGAAGTACCCAATGCGGCACTGGCAGACGGAAGAGCCAATGGTGTTGGAGTGGCTGTTGGCCGGGCACGGCTGGCAGGACCCCTCCCCTGGCAGGGGCTTGAAGGTGCCCTGGGCACAGGCTGAGAAAGAGAGAGCGAGAGGGTTGTCAAAGACACCCAGCCTTCCTCTCCCGTGTGCAGGGATCATTTGTCAGGTCACAAAACAAACTGCATTAAGTGTGAAAATATTGGAAGCATACTAAAGTAATTTCTCTGACCACAGTGGAATGAAGTAGAGAAATCAAGGACAGAAGGAGAACTGGAAAATTCACAAATGCATGGAACTAAATAACATACTCTTAAATAACCAAACGGTCAAAGAGAGAAGGGAAATTAAGAAAACCACGCAGCTCTGCCTCCCCAGGAGAGCCAGCTGCTCTGTGGTTTGTATGAAGTTCTCAGCGAGGCAGGGCAGGGAGGCAGGAGCTCAGACCTGCCTCCAGGAGAAGGAGACCCTCCCTCGAGAGCAAGGGGCTTCACCACTTGCGACCACGAAGTCTTCGGATCCCTGCTCAGAATGATTTTAAACACACGCCACAGAAGGCATGGGATTGCAAAGGAAACCAATCATGTTGAAACGCACTGATCAAAACGTCAAGAAAATGATCCCATCTATAACCCCCAGGCTGAGAACCCCTACTCTGGTAGGAATTTCGCATCAGTTAACTGGAAGAAACCCACGTGAACAAGAGCTGAGGCTGCGATGGCCTTGTCCTCTGGTCCCCACAAGGTATGCCACCTGAGACAGTCCTGCATCCCCGGCCAGCCTCCCCTGCCCAGGAAGAGGAGGAGGAGGAGTTGGAAATGGTTAGGGGGGAAGATTCTGGAAGCGAGGAAGAGCTCAGCACCATGGCAGGTGCTCTGAAGGCAGGCCTTCCAGCCGCTGAGTGCCCAGGAAGGTGGACAGGACGGAAATTTCCGAGTGGGTGGAGAGGTCCCAGAGCAGGATACGGGAGGCGCCAGCCCTCACCTCGGCACCTGGTGTTCCCCTCGACGGCCTCGAAGCCAGGAGCACAGGTGCAGCCGGTGATGGGCTGCTCGGCCCACTGGCCGTCCTCCCGGCAGTAGAGGCTGGAGCTGGGGCCAGGCGCGGGGACGGCATCGGCCACGCAGCTCCCTGCCACGGGGACCACCAGCTCGCGGGGCACGGTCTCCGGGAAACGGGTCAGGTTCACAGTCAGCTGGGCGCACTTCTTGTAGAAGAGGTGCAGGGAGAGCAGGGCCATGCAGGCACCCTGGTCCTGGAAGGCCAGGTAAAAGCCGGCCTTGGAGAGTGGGCCCAGGCGCAGGGTCTTGACATTTACCTTCCCGGTCGCTTCGGCCCCAGGGCGCTTCCGGGTCAGGTGCTCGGCCGCCACTGTGTCCACCTGCCCAGGTGGGAGAAGACACTCACTCCCGCTGTCCTCCCCTCCCATGGGAAGGACACTCTCTGCTGCTGTCCTCCCCTCCCAAGCCTCTGGGTAGACTTCTGCTTCCCAGCTCACTCTCTCCCTGCCCTCCTTGGCTCCCTTTTCCGGAACCTTCTCTCCACCTTCTCCAATATGCACTTTCCTGCAGGTTCCAACATGAACCATTAATACTTGCTGAGCTCCTACGATGTGCCCAGCCTCTGTCCTGCACTCCTTTCTCCTGCTCATTCGCTCATTCACTCATTCCTCCAACATTTATCGACACCTGCTCTCCGTGCCAAGGAAACAGAAATGAACGGAATGCAGATAAACTATAAAGTATGAAGAGGGTGAGGATGGGTATCTGGACAGAGTGGTGTGGAACCCCAGGGCAGGGAGACCATGAGCAGGAATGGAAAAGACAAGTAGGAGAGGTGTAGAAATGGCAGAGAGAAGGTGTCGTGGGGTAAGGTGCCAGCTGACACAAAGACATAGGGCTGTAAAAGGGCGAGGTGCATTAGAGAAGGGTGGCGTGGCCCAAGCGTCGTCGGGCAGAGCAGCTGAGACGGTGGAGAAGCGGGCTGAGGCCTGGGCACCCTGCCGTGAGCTCCAGGCCGGGCAGTGGGGGCCACTTCTGCCCCACCCAGTGAGCACACCTGCTTCAGCCCTCGCAGGACTTCCGTCTCCTGCTTCCCAGCCCCCGGTTCTCCCTGCTGGAGGCCTGGGAGCTCATCACTTGCCCCCCAGACCCCAGGCCTGGCCCTGAGTCCCTGGCCTGGCTACCTTGATGTAGGGGTTCTCCATCCAGGGTGGCGTGACGGCCGTGGCCGTGTCGGCATCGCTCTCGAAATAGAAGACGGTGAAAGTCTCCTTGCAGGAGCGGCCGGCCCGGGGCAGGGAGAGGCACTCAAGCATGGTGAAGCGCAGCGTGGCGTACACGTGGACGGCACCGCGCCGTGGCACCCAGCCGGTGCGCAGCCAGTGGGCCAGGCCGGGGGCCCGCTGTAGGTCACACACCTCGTAGGTGCGCACGCTGTGCTGCTCCTCGTCCAGGCCGCTTAGCTCCTCCCACTGCCCAGGGGAGAGGGGGTCAGCCGGGGTGCTGCCGAGGGGGTGGGGGTGGGGGCACAGGGAAGCAAGGGATGGAGGTGCCCTCCCTCTTTCCCCTCATTTCCCCCCAGAGCCCCAGGTCCTGGGTGTAGCTCCTACCTGCCCCTCCACCTGAGGAAACGTCACCCACTTCAGGTCGGCAGTTTCCAGTTTTGTGTTCAGCAGGGTCTCTGAGACAGACAGACACACGGACAGACAAAGTCAGCATGTGGGGGGCAGAGAACAGGGAGACTAGGCCCCTGGGAAGTGGGTGGCACAGGGGAGAGGAGCCAGGCGGCAGAAGAGGTGAGGAGCCGAGCAGGCCGTGCCGTCTGGGTCCTCCTGTCGTGCCAACTCCACCCTGACAGCTGGCAGGCACCCCGCTGCCCACCCCCAGACCTCCTAGTCCCAGGGCTCCACGAACTGGTGGGTGCGGGAGGACGCGACTGCTGGGAGGGGAACAGGGCAACCGGGCCGGCAAGGGTTAAAACCTGAGCCCTGACCTGGGCCTGATTCCGTGATGGGCAAAGCACTGCGGGAGTGGGGGGGGGGAGTGCGGCACGGTTAGGAGACAACACTCCCTCCCCAACTTCCACTCCTCCTCCAGGTATGCACCCCGTTTTCAGACAAAATAGTGCTGCGGTGCCCCGTGCTGTCCTCCAAGCTGGTGCCCTGCACCCCAGGTTCATCCCCAAGCACCACCCATCCCCCTCCCACCCCCACCCCCCCACCAATTAGCTGTCTCAGACAAGGAGGAGGAGGAGGAGGAAGTGCTGCAGGCTGGGACGCCTGGGTTCCCGCCCTAGCTCCCGCTGGGGCCTCACATCTGGATTTCATTTTGGGAAGAGAAGGGGAGATTTTAGGGGTGTTGAGGCGGGGGAGGTGAACACACCTGGATCAGCTCGGACGGGCGCCCGGGGTAGGGAAGGGTGCCGGCGGAAGGGGGGATTAGGGGAAACTGCAGAGCCCCTGGTGGTGGAGGCCAGGACAACGTGGGGGGCAGGCATGGGGAGGGGGCCCCCAGGGGAGCCAGCCCCACACCTGGGGCCTGGCCGCCCTCCCCTCCTCTCCTCCCTCACTGCCGTGGGGGCTGCAGGATAGAAGGGAAGGTGGGGTGGGAGGGGTCAGTCTGTAAACTCTGCCGGCTGGAGGTGAGGCCCAGGGCCCCCATGGGTGGCAGGAGACAGCCCGGCACGTTGGGGACAGGATGCCCGGGATCTGGGACGGGGTGGATAGGGGCTGCCGTCCCCACCCTCCATTGTTCGGCCAGGATGGTGTTTTCCTGTCTCCGATCTCCACACTGTCTGTTTTGGGGCTGTCTCTGAGCGCCTCACTTTCTCTCATCCTGTCCCCAGCCTGCCCCCTTCCAGCTCCCTCTGACCTGTCAGTTCCCTCTTGCATCTCCCATCCCTCCTTCCCACTCTCAGTCCATCTCCATTTCTGGTCTTGCCCTGGTCAGTCACTCCCCTCGTCTCCAGCCCCCTACCTTCCTTAGGGCACACGACTTTGCCTAGATTACTCAGCCCTTCTCCAAGCTCAGTCTCCTCGGCCGTGCAACAGGGCCGTAAGCCCTCCCTCCCCAGGGTCCCTGGAACAGGGAAAAGAACTTTTGTACAGTGCTTAGCAGAGGCCTGGCGCTCGCAGAGAGCTCAGGTGACAGGAATCAGGGTGGCTCTCCTTTCCCCCCTTTTCCACTCTCCATTCTTCCCCTTCCCCTTTCTGGGGAGGCTGGGCTGCCCCTTAGACTACCCCCCAGGCCCAGCCTTTGATCCCCAGCCCGGGGAAACGGGTTTCCCAGCTGCCTTTGATTCCTGCCCGTCAGCAGCGCCCCATGGTCCATTCCCCAGAGACCCCTTTTGATTCTCGGCAGTGAAAGGGGTGAGGGAAGCAGCTCATTGAGAGAAGATTAGGGAGGCAGGAGGGGGGTTTACGGGACTCTTGCACCCCTCCCTCTAGGGGACGAGGAGGGGAGAGAGACACACTGATACAGAAACATTTGGGGGGGATGCAGAAAAAAACAAACTCAGAGAGACTAGGAAGTAGGAGTTGGACTGAGTAAGGACAGCATGGGGGGCTGCTCAGGGAGTCAGGGAAAACCCAGGCTCTCCAGGCCTGGGGTCTAGGTGGCATTTAAAGGGATGGGGTGCAGCCTGGGGAAACTGAGGGAGAGGGAAGGTCTGCAGCCAGAGATCTGGCTCTGAGGAAAATATGGGGATTTGGGGTGTGAGTGCAGAGGGCCCAGGAAGATCAAGGGGTGAAGGCTAAAGAACTGGGGGTGGGGCATTTTCCCGGCCTAGCCTGCAGGTCTGCAGTAAAGCGCAGTTTTTCCTCCCCAAAAGTTTCCTCTCCTTTGGCTGTAGTGTGGGAAGCGGGACAGAAACTTGGGGGAGAGTTTTGAAGACTGGGGTGGGGGCGCAAAGGAAAGGCTGCCAAGGACGTTAGGAACCTGGGTTAACAGTTTGGGGAGCCGGGGGTAGGGGACGGTCCCGGGACCGAGCCCCACTCCATCTCCTTCCCAAACAAAAGAAAACTCCACTCCCCCACTGGGCCGCCTCCTCCCCGCCCCCCTCCCGACCTGGCACCGTTGGTCAGAAGTGTTTGGGATTGGGGTGCGGTGGCAGGAGTACAGAGAGGTCAGCCCATCCGCTCAGATGACAACTTTGGGGGCCTTCTAGGAGTCTCGGGGTGCCCCCGAACAGACTCACCTTCCAAAGCCGCGGCGAGCGAAGCCCAGCAGAGCAGCGCCCGCAGCTCCATGGCGCCGCCTCGCTCCGGCTGGATCCGATACGAGATTGGGGGGCGCCGGCCCCCCCAGGTCTGAACACCCCACCCCACCCCGTGAGCGCGTCGGTCGCCGACTGCCCGCGCGGGACTCTCCGGCGGGCCCTCAGCGCGCGGCCATGCGGGGCACCGGCGCCCAGGTGTGGCCGCGCGGGCAGGGGCCGTCGGGGCCGGGGCCGCCCGGGCGGGCGCAGAGCCAGACGGGGCTGGAGTCGGGGGTCCCTCCGGGGCCTGGGGGGCCCGCCCCGGCCGCTCGCGGTCTCCCTCCCCCCCTCCCTGGAGTCGCCTGCTGCGCCGCCGGGCCGAGTGCGCTGCGCGCGGGCGGGGAGGGTGGGAGCCCGAGCGGGGCCGGCGGCGGGAGGGAGGGAGACTGCGGCGGGCGCGGGGCCGGGGGGTGGGGGGGGCCGGGCTGGGACTGGGCCGGGCGGCGCCGGGGCCGGGAGGGAGGGGCGCGGAGGAGACCCCCCGCCCCGGTCCAGGCTGGGCCAGGGGGCCGGGCGCGCTGATTGGAGCGCGCGCTGCTGAATAATTCATGAGGGAAGCGGAGCGCGGCGCCGAGCGGAGCAGGTCGGGAAGTTTGGAGAAAGTTTGGGGAAACGGGAGGGGGAGGGGCGGCGGGCCTGGGAACCCCGGGACCGCCGCGACGCGCTCGGTGGCCGTGTGCCCTGCGGGACAGCGTGTGTCGGGGCCAGGGCCCAGGGCCCCCCCGGGCAGGGTACCCGGAGCGGGGAAACCCAGCCAGCTCCCGGAGGGCCGCGGGCGCCGCGCAGGAGTGAGCAGCGCACGCACAAAGCCGGCTCTGACCTGCGGACTCCAGATTCCACTCCAGGATTCGCCCGCTACCCCCCGAGTTGGTGCCGGGGACTGTGTTTGGGGGAAACGAGGAGGGGAAAGAGCTGAAAGCTTTGGAGGATGGAGGGTTGCCCATTGGGCCCCGGGGCGGTGAGCCCAGCCTAGGTATAACCGAGCAGCGACGTTCACACAGTCACTCAACAAACATGACATCTTGGGTCCCTACTGTGCGCGCAGTCCCCAGCGCTGCAGAAGGCGGGAAGAAGTGAGGCAACTGGGTTGAGATAGGGAAGAGTGTAGAAAAGTCGAGGAACCCAGAGTAAATAACAGAGGGTGAGGGGTATGGCTCATCAGATCACCTCCCTCACTCTCACTCTCTCTTGGGCTTGGGGGGGGCGGGCGGAACGCCCATGCGGCCCGCGACCCTGACCCCTGGCGGGGGGAGCTGTGGCTGTGACGGCTGCTGCTGCTGCTGTCTTTCCTGAGGCTGTTTCCTGTCTGGCTCCTGAGGGCCCTCGGGATGGCTGGGAGGGGCCCTTCCTTTCATTGCCAGTCCCCCCCATACCATCAGTTCGGGGGGAGGGTCCAGGAAAGAAGTGCTCCTCCCTTCTAATCAGGGTACCGAGAAAGTGGGGTGAGGAGTGGCTGAGGGGTGCCACAGGAGTCAGCCTGTAGGAGAGCTGCAAGGACAGGGCTTAGACTCAGAAAGTTATTACCGGGAACCTAGTCTGGAAGAGTTGCCGAGCAGAGAGGGGAGGGAAGGAGGAGCCTGGAGAAACTTGGGGGGCTGCCAAGCACCTTTGAGCCCCCAGAAAAGACAGCCAGACCTGCAGTGACCTCTTGTCCCAGTGCACTTATCTTCCTGCCGCCAGAGGTGCTCCCGGCACCCCTGCCCTTCCTCGTTGCCCTGCCTGGGTCCTGCTCCGGGGTGGGGGGTCACTGGGGGCAGGAAACAGCCGGCTTTGCTGGAGCCGGGCAGGCCAGGCCGGGGCTGGGAATCCCCTCCTCGCCCCCGGTCCCTGACCTTCCACTCCCCTCCCCTGCGAGCCTGGTCTCCCCTTCTCTTGTTCAGCCTCTCCTTCCAGGCCCCGTACCCCCAGCCCCCTTCACTGCTCTCACTCTGCACCCACATTCTCCAGCAACTAAAACCTGTGTCTTCTGTCTCCTCCGACGCTCTGCCCTCCACCGTTCCCCCCTTCTCCCTAGGCCCTCGATCTCTTAAATGTCCTCATTTGTTGGGGCATGCTGGATGGTGGAGAGATGTGAGGCAGGGGGGCAGTGAGAGACTGATGAATTGGAGGGGTGAGCAGTGGGCCAGAGGAGCTGCAGTCATTTGAACCCAGATTTGAATGCCTGGGGACTAGACCCTCTCAGGCAAGGGGAAGAGAGGACGGGCTGTAGGTTAGAAATCCGCCCCCCTCCCCATCCATCCCATAGCCTGGGGTCACCAGCCCACTTTCCAGCAGGTGGAATATGAAACCTTTACTGAACATCTACCGTGTGCTCCGTGAGCACTGTGCTAGGTTTCAGGATTTGGAAAACATGCCTCCAAGCTACAAAGATCTTATCATCTGATGGAAACCCTGTTATTTCCCCTTTCCATGGAGATGACACCTGAGATATTCCCTCCAGTGCTCGGGAATCACCTTCAGCCCATCTAACTGGTGTGAGGCTGGTTACTTCCACCTTCAGACCCACACAGGACCCCCGCCCAGGCAGGTGCATTCGGTGGGGATGAATCAGCCCCATGAGCATCTATGTTCCTCTCTGCAAATCTGGGGATCTTCTTATTCCTCTCCATGAGAGCACTTGACTGTCAGGGCACCCCAAATGCTGGGCTGTCACCCCGCTCCCTGCCCATGAGCAAGATGAAACGTCCATGCAGGACTTGTTGGAACATCCCCCAAACATCCAGGGGTTTGTGTTTTGTTAAGTGGGGTTTTATTTTTGCTATTCAGTTTCATTGCAGGCTTCTTGCACAGTCTGGTAGTTGGGACTTTTCCTATATGTCATAACAAATAGCCAATCATCTCTTTTCCACCTTAACTTTAGAAGTTATCACTTCTATTCCCACATCCCAGCCTCCCCTTGTCTGGCCCACCTCCTTGCGTCAGGTCCAGAGTTAGGTTTACCTCCAAGCTCAGGAAGTGAATGAAAGCTTTGGCTCGCCTCCCTTGGCTGGTTCCTTCCACGTCCGTGATGAGTGAGAGCCACAAATTTAAACAGTTTCTAGTATGAAACGAGTTTTGGTTTACAGCTCTACTACACTAGCAATGGCCTGAAATCTGACAGCTTTTACGTGAAAGGGACATATAGAGGTTTTGACATTTCCACTGTCAAAGAAATTTTTATTAGCTCTCAGTGATAAAATAATTCATTCAGCCATACTAGAGGAGAGATGGAGATAGAGAATAGAAAATAATATTATAGAATCATGAATGTATGGAAAGGTGATAAAAGAGTATATAACTAAGAAAATGTAGGCTATGTTTTAGAGGTGTGTTGGGCAGTCATTTATGACCAGTGTTAGCTTATTTTTCTAGATTTTTTAAAATATTTATGGTATTTGTCATCTTTTAATCATTTGCAACTGATTGTGGGTTCTGTTCTTCATCTAAATAAACATTAACTTTGGTACCCTAACTTATAACTTGTATCCATTTCCTCAAAGAGAGTTCCCTAAATTGTGTCAAAAACCTGAATCCCTGTGCTGGAGACCCAGGTTCGATTCCTGGTGCCCGCCCATGCAAAAAAAAAGAAAAAACAACCTGAATCCACTCCTGTCTGATGACCACAAACCCTCCTGAACTCATATACAAAGCTATAGAAGACGTATCTGCAGAAGGCTTTATTAATTCACTAGTGATTGCATAATTACTTATGTGTGGCTCTAAGTCTCATGAAAGGAGGCACAACATGTGTTTTGCTTGCTGCTGTGAGTTCGGGGCAGGGCTGGCCCATAATAAGTGCTCAATCAAGAATTGACTAGTTATTCTTTTATAAACCAGTTATTCTTTAATTTATTCAGCAATCATTTATTGAGCACTTACTATGGGCCAGGACTGCAGAGCCAAAGTCATTTTTTTGCCTTTAGACAGCCCTGGGGTAGGGACAGTCTTGAACCTCAGCAGACCCCAATGGGCTGAGTGCTAAACATACGGAGAGCAGACCAAGGGGCCTGTGGGATCATGGAGGGAGCAGATCTAAGCCACCCTGGGGTTTCACGAGAACTTTCTGTAAGAGATGCCACTGCCCCCCCCACCAGGGAACTGACAGGAAAGAGCTTTAGAGGTAGGGGCAGCAAATATAAAAACATGGAGATGGTGGTTTGTCCCATTTTGAACACTGCCAGAGTTCATGACACAAGAGCACAGAGTGCTTGGACAGTGACAGTGGATGGGCTGGAGAGCAAGGGTCAGCTTCCATCATTTGCAGGACACTTCCAAGACACTAGATGTGACCTGGGTGCCTTGGGGACCCAGCAGACAGTTTCAGGCAAAGAAATGCCATCATCAGATTTGTACAGAAATATCCTACCGGTATAACTTTGGAGAATGTATTGAAAGGGTTCAAGATTGAAGGTAGAGAAACCAATTGCAGTTAGTCAAATGACAGCGAGGGCTGGCCAAGCAGGGGTGTATGCATATGTGTGGGGGAGTGGGGAGAGAATCCCAGAGATGTTAAGGAGGGACAGTAGGGGAGGGCTGTGGGATTGGAGCCCTGTGGGGGTGAGGGAGAGGAAGACCAAGGATGACTCAGGTTCAGATTTGGACAGCTAGTTAAGACCTAGTGAAACAGGACACATGGGGGAGGATGGTGACGGACAGGCTGAGTTTGAGATCCTCGTGCACCCTGCAGGCAGCAGGACCAGAAGGCAATAAGAAGTTTGTGTCTGGAATCCAAAGGTGGCTCTTTTGGCTAGACATACAGGTTTGGGAGTTATCATTACGTGATGGCGATTGAGGCTGTTGGGGGGGTGGGAATAGGGGGCAGGAAGGAGACTGTACAGATGCAGGAGAGCTTTGCAACCTCATTTCTTCTTTTATTACTATTTTAACAAACTTCATATTCAAATCATCCTAAGAACCTTGTTAGAGAGCCAGGTTAGGTATTATGAAACTCACTTTACAGGTGGGTTAAATGCGCAGAAGGCAAAGTGACCTCCCAAAATGCACTCAGCTGGTGTCAACCAGGCCTGCCAGGCTCCCCTGTTGTAATCAATCCTTCCACCGCACTCAGCCTCTGTATGGCCTTGGCCTTCCAGCCCCACCTCCAAAGACCTGTGGGACCCCCTAAGGTCCTTCTCTTCCTCCCCCAATCCACAGGGCCAAGACCAGGAGAAGGCCTTTCCCTCCCTTTGCCCTGGAGTCTTTCTCTTGCTGACCCTCTCCTTTCCATTCATCAGGAAAGGAGGGTGATTTAGCCCCTAACATTCCATGGAGCCTCCCCACCCCCTCCAACCCAGGTGCTGGGGGTAGAGGAGGGGACTCTGTGTGCTGATGGAATAGCAGGGAACTGAGAGAAACAGCTGGGACAAGGGAGGCAGAGTCGATGGGGTTGATAGGACTGAGGGAAGGGGAAGGGCAGGGCTCACAGCAGGGGCCAGGGATGCGGGAGGGCCTGGAGGTGGAGAGAACGGAGGCAAAGGGCCTGGGGGCCAGAGCTAAGAAGGAATGGTGGGGTGAGGGGAGTTGGAGGGTGGGGGAGTGGTGGTGGGAGGCTCATTGTCCCAGCAGGGGGAAGTCTTTTGTTTCCTCTCTTCCCCTGGCAGCCTGACAGGATATGAGGCCAAGCCCCCCCCATGCCAGGATCCCCCCCACCCATGGACGTGGTCCTTTCCTTGCCATTGTATCCTTGACAGGGATGGGGGAAGGGGTAAGCAGGAGACTGACTCCAGGAGGGAATAGAAGGACTAGTAATGGCTGGGAGCTGGGTACCCAGGTTTCTAAAGAGACAAGAAGCCCCAGGCTGGTGAGGGGATTTGGCAGCAAAAGATTCAGTCTGGGGAGGAGCAGGAAGCCAACCTTGGGTGGGGCCAGCACAAGAGGGTAGCAGGTCAGGCCAGGGGCGGTAACCTGGGCCCCAGAGGAGATGACGCAGGGCTTCAGGCCTCTCTCAGCCCCCATTATTGGGGTCGCGGGGTCGGGATGGTGCAGACAGCTCACCTGAAGCTGGCTGCCCCCCACCGCCCCCTCCATTCCCTGAGGCTGACATCACTCCTGTGGGGCAGAAGGGATCTGGTAGAGCCCAGCAAACCCAGGTGTCCTGCCCAGGTTCCCCACATCCAATTCCCTGAACTCCCTCTCCAGGATCCAGGAATGTGGTCTCCCTCTGCTGTCCTCCAGAAACCCTGGAATTTCAGCCCTCCTCTCACCCCTGGGCCATTTTGCTCCATCAGCTGTTCCAGCAGGAAGGACGCCCTGCTCGGCCTCACCTCCCTTCCCGAGCCTTTTGTTTGCTGGGTCTGCAGGAAATTGGAGGGGCGGTGGCCAAGGGCTCATCTGCCCCTGGGGCCTAGGGGGCGGGGGACCTGGATTCACGGGACTTCATCCTGGGGAGCTCAGAGGGGAGAGCCCCCCGGGGAATTAGCACTTAAGCCTGAATTCGGACTGGGGCACTCGGGAGCTGGCTGTGTAGGACATCCTTGGGGCGTGTGTGTTCGGGGATCCCAGGGACTGGAGGCTGGACGGACACCCCGGGGTCACTTAAAATGTTGACAGGAGAGCAGAAGCCGGCGGAGAAAAACCCAGACACTGAATCGCACAATTCTGTCCTCAACACCTCGGATCCCGGGGAACACAAGGGGCCATGTACCAAAAACTAAGCACTCTGAGGCTTAACTAATTTTTTTTTTTTTCCATTAGAAAATGGTGGGGAAAGGCCTGGCACGTAGCCCCTGAATTCGCGCCTTCCCAGTACGCAACCGCAGAAAAAGCGGCGGCCTGGACGCTCTGGCGGGCAGGCGCCCTCTCGTTGGTTGCCCTTACCCTGAGGCCACCGTGGGCGCCGCCATCTTACCTTCCACGGGCGGGGCGAGCTGCTGGGGTCACGTGAGAGTGAGCGCTGGGGTCGCGGGCTGCGGGGTGCCGGGAGGGCCCCGGACGATCCCTTCAGTCACCTCCCATGAATAGTGATTGAGGGCTCACCATGAGCCAGGGAGCCTCTCCAGGCACCGTAGCTACTGCAGGGAAGAAAACTAAAGCTCCTGTCTTGGAACTTAACTTTGTATTGGGAGTAGGCAGTGAACGGTCTGTGTTGGGTGGCGGGGTGGGGGTGGGGGGGGCGCGGATGGGAAAGGGGGATAGGGAGGGGGAATGTGGTTAAGCCAGCGCAGGCATAAACCCGGGCTGCAGGCGGTGAGTCAGCAGCCACCTACGGTCACCCTACTCACAGGTAGTTGGCTTTTACTCTGAGGAACATGGAAAGTCACTGGGGAGTTCGCGAAAGAGAAGTGTCTTGAACTGATATTTGCTTCAACAGCATCACTCTAGCTGCTACGTTGATAATGGATGGTAGGGGTCAGGGGTTGGAGCAGAAAAATCAGTTAAGAGCCAGTTGCAGGAACTTAGGTCAGAGATGAGGATGGCTTGGACTAGGGTGATGAGACGTGGTTGAGTACTGGTTAGATTTTAAAAGTCGAGATGAAAGGAATTGCTGATGGATTTCATGTGGCCTGTGAAAGAGAGTATTCAAATATGATTTCCAGGTTTTTGTCCTGCACAACTGCAGAGATGTGGAGATCACAGGAGGAGTAGTTGTGGGGGTAAACTTAGGTTTTGATTTTGAATATATCGAGCTTGAGTTGCCTGTTTGATGGCCAAGCAGAGATATTAGTAGATTGTTGGACATACTATCTGAAGTTCAGAGTAGATATCTTGGTTGGAGATATACCTTTGGGGCATTAGCATATACATGGTCTTTAACATGAAGAGATTTAAACCTACAAGGGAGTGTGCGTAAATAGTGGAAAGAAGTCTGAGGACTGAGCCCTAGGGATGCTCCAAAGTTAGGATGACAGAGGAAGAGCCAGCAGAAGAGTCTGAGCAGAAGGAACTTCACTAGAGTTGGTGTCCTAGAATCCAAACGGCACAAGTGTTCTAAGAAGAAGATGGTGTTGCATTTTGTCAAATGATGCTGACGGCATTGTAAAATGAGGACTGAGAAATGACCATTGGATAACCAACTGGACATCATCGATAACTTGCATAGTTTCTGTGGAGTGTGAGGGGCAAAAGCCCAAGTGTAATGGGGTTAAGAAAGAATGAGAGGAGGGAATTGAAGGTAGCTAGGATAGACAACTTGTATGAGGAATTTTTTTTTTTTTTTTGGTATGGGCAGGTAGCAGGAATCAAACCTGCGTCTCTGGCATGGCAGGCCAGAACTCTGCCACTGAGCCACCATTGCCCGCCCTATAAGGAATTTTGCTACAAAGAAGAACAACAAAGAAATGGGTTGAGGGCGGGCCGCGGTGGCTCAGCGGGCAAGAGTGCTTGCCTGCCATGCCGGAGGACCCCGGTTCGATTCCCGGCCCTAGCCCATGTAAAAAACAAACAAACAAACAAAATATAATAAAACAAGAAAATGTTTAAAGATGTTTCCCTTCCTTCCTTCTATCCTTCCTTCCTTCTCTGTCTTTCCTTCCCTTCCTCCCTCTCTCAAAAAAAAAAAAAAAAAAAAGAAATGGGTTGATAGCTGGGTACGGGGAGTGAAATCAAGAAAACAAATTTTAAAGCAAGAGAAATAATGGTGCATTTGTATACTGATGAGAATGATCCAATGAGAAGGGAAAACGTGACGATGAGGTGGGAATGAGTGTACAGCGGCAGGTGGGCATGATCACTTCATCCCTAGCAAGGGGAGGGAAGGCAGAGTGGAGGACCCTGATGCAGGAAGGTGGGCGGTTGCAGGGATGGCAGCTCTTAGAGTCTCTTCTGATGGCTTCTGTTTTCTCAGTGAAATGGGAAATAAGGCCATCAGCAGAGGGTTAAAGAGAGAGGCGTAAAAATTTGAATAGTCATCTGGGAGCGTGGGAGAGTGAATGGACTAGAGAAATGTCAGAGTGCTGGGCAGCATGGAGAGCTCACTCAAAGTTCATGGTCATGAATTTGAAATGTGATGGTTGCCGGGGTGGGGAGTTTTCTCCAGCCACATTCAGGTGCTTGGGGTAGGCTCAAGGGAGGTGGAGAGTTGGGCTTACTGGGCTGTAGTTTTGCCAGGCAGGTGTAATAAAGAGAGAGGACAAGGGAGTGGAGGGAGTATGCAAGGGCATGCCTATAATTGACAGTGGAATTTAAGCTGGGTACAAAGGAAAGTGCAGAAATGGAGGGGGACAGAGGGAAGAGTGTAGAGGCAGTGGCGGGGGTCCAGTGAGGTGGAGAGCTGTTGGGGTCCGGGCATACTAGAAGAGGTGAGCTGAAAGAGAAGAGATTGGGAAGGGGCTGCTATTAGTGGGAAGGACAAGACCTCGGGCACAGCCCTTGGGGTGACTGTCTGGATAGGGTGGGGGGTGAGATCTTTGGAGAAGCTGACAGTCCGGAATGGTGGAAATCTCATTGTCACTGAGAAGTTAAGATTTAGGGGGGTGATTATGATTACTGCATTATAATACAGATAATTTATATACATATACAGATAAAAATAAAATCCTTTTTTTGCATGGGCAGGCACCAGAAATCGAACCCAGGTCTCTGGCATGGCAGGCAAGAACTCTGCCTGCTGAGCCACTGTGGCCCACCCTACAGATACTCCTTTTTAACCTTCTGTCATATTAGAGTAGAGAGAGGGAAATACCTGAAATCTCTGAACTGTAATCCACCTGCCTTGAGCTCTGATAATGATTGTGCAGCCTTCATCTTGTGCCCCTGTAATTGTGAAAACCTTGTGACTGACCCTAACTTGTATCATTTGATCTGGCTTTTCAACTTTAGAGTCTTATGATCACTAAAAATAGCCCCTAATGTTTCTCGGTGAAGGGACTTGAGTCAGCCCAGTACTAACCCACCCCAAGTCCACAGCTATTTTGATAATCGAAGCTGGATTTAACCAAAATGGGCCTGCCTGACATGTGCTGTGGCTTAAACTTTAACCTATAAATAACTTATACCTCATGATAATACTAAAAATCACACCCATGTCATTTTAAGGCCGCCATTTTCTTACTATCTGTGACTAAGCATGTAATCAACATGCGCATTAATTAGATTACCTCTACCTACCTCATCTGGAGCCACTGTGCTCATTTACCTAAAACCTGCCCATCTTTCGTACTATAAATCTATCAGAATTACTGCAGTTCGGGGAGACAGATTTTTAGGCCAATAGGCCATCTGCTCTCCTGCTTTGTGCCTAGCAATCTAGCAATCAACTCTCTTTGAAACCCCAATGTCTCAGGAATTGGTCATGTGAGTGCATTGGGCAGAGAACCCACCCCATTTGATAGATATCATCATCAGTGTTGATATTGAAATCACCAAAAATGATGGCCGCGGTGGTGTTGTAGAGGTCCCGGAGCTCTGTGGCATGAACAGCAGAGATGACCACTGAAAATTCCAGATCGTGGCCACTGAAAATTCCAGATTGTGACCACTCATAAAACCTCTCCCTGGCAAAACCATATTTGGGCTGGTTTGAGCCCCTTCCTCTCCCAGGGAAATGTTGCAGCTAACCCACAGCCAAACAACAGTGGCAGGAAAAAGCTGTGTTGATTTATAGAGCCTCAACCATAAAAGTAACCATAAAAGACCATATAAAACTTAGGAATTTATCACTGAAGCTCCTCGAATTGAACAGAAGCATCAATTTCCTGATTTGTTTCAGAGTGGTTATGCATATTTAATGGAGTACTGTATACAAATAATTTATTGAACATTTAGGCATTCTAAAGTGCTTTATGTGTATTTAGCTGACTGAGCTCTCTCAGCAACCTTACAAGGTACGTTTTAGTTAATTCTCATTTTGTAGGTGAGGAGACGGCGCCGAGGAGATGCCGCTGGTTGATGGCACTTGTAAGAGTGAGGAGGGGGTTCCAGCTCTGTCCTCTGTGATCTGGGCCGGAGGTGAGAACACCGGGAGTGAGACACCGAGAGCCGGCGGCGGAAGGTGCGGGCCGGCGCTGGCCTGCGCCGGGGGAGGGGGGGATTGGCGGCCAATGGCTCCCTCCGGTGGCCGACGCGAGGAGCGCAGGGGGCCCTGGAGCCCGCGCGGCGGGAAGTCCCAGCGGGAGGGAGGGGCGAGGCCGGGGCCGGGCGGGCATTCTGGGACAACCAGGGCCAGGCTGGAGGGCTGAGGCCCTCCAGGCGCCGCCCGTCGTAGCCCAGTGTCTCGGTGACTCACCTGGGCCAGGTGCCGGGGCCCCGCCCACCTCCCCGCCGCCCTTCTGTGGTCCACTCGTCCCGGGGCCTCCGAGCTCGGAGTGGTGACGCTGACCCGCACCAGGTTTAGGGGGGACTGTGGGGACCGTCACCTACACCCCGTCGGGGACGCACGTCCGAGGGGCGACCTGGGGCAGCCTTAAGGGGTGCACCTGGAACTCAAGCTACGCCCTCAGCGGGAGCCGTGGAGGGGCGGGGTTCTTTTGGGCCCGCCCACGGGGCGGGGGCATGCCTGGGAGCCAATGGGGAGCCTGCGCTGGGGGGCGGGCTCCCGGCCTGGCATCCCGGTAGCCGCCGCTGTCTTTTCCGGCACCCGCCCCCCCCTCCGCCCGCGCGGACCCTCCGGTCTCTCGGATCACCCCCGACGGGCTGCGTCCCCCGGGCCCGGGTGAGTGGGCGCCCTGCCGCCCCCGCGCTGTCGGCGGGCCTGGCCGGGAAGTGGGTGCTGTCGGCACCTGCGGCCAGCTGGGGGAGAAAGTGGGCTGGCTGGGTGGGGGCAGGGGGAGCCCGAGGCCCGGGGCCTGCGGGATGCCTGACAGCTCTGGGCTTCGTAGTTGCGGGCGGTGGGTGTAGGTGGGTAGGAGCGTTCGGGGGCGCCTCGTGTGGATGGGAGGAATCTGATGGGACTGAAGAGGGGAGGAGGAGGTCTGAGACGGGTTAAGGGGAGGGCTGTGGGGGTGGGGTGGGGTTTGGGAAGATGTGGAAGTTTCTTGTCCCGAGAGCGAGGTGTAGGCACGGGAGGGGGTGGGTGGCTTAGAAGGAGGTCTGGGGCCCAGGAGGAGAGGGCGTGAAGGGCTTCCTTTCCAGAACTCACTTCCCTTTTGGTGGGTTGCTTCCTCTTGTACTGCTATTCAAGGAGGAGAGGTCGGAGGAGTCTTTGTGGCCAGAGCATCTTTGCCACTTTCCAGAACCAGTGTCTTCCTTAGTTTCAGCCGTCTGGGCAAGGGGTGGCCCCAGGAGCCGGGCGGAGCCCTACATCTGGGTGCTGAGGGGTTTTGCGCCCACCATTGTCAGCTCAGTGGCTAGGACTTACCAACTCTTTTGAGTGTTGCTGGTAGGCATGCTTGTATTTCCTTGCCTTTTGGGGAGGCTGCTGGGTGTTCGAGTAAGGGATTTTTGGGGGGGCGGTGGGGCCCGAGAAACTGCTTTGCACTGGCACCGTGTCTTTTGCAGGCCTCCACACCCCTCCGTGGCTTCCTCTGCCCACGCTCAGCCATGGCCAGCGAGAACTCTCCCCTGCTGGCCTATCGGCTCCTGGGGGAGGAGGGAGTCACCTTCCCTGCTAATGGGGCTGGGGGTCCTGGAGGGGCGTCTTCCCGGAAGCTCTCTACCTTCCTGGGTGTGGTGGTACCCACGGTTCTGTCCATGTTCAGTATAGTCATCTTCATGAGGATCGGTGAGTGGACGGGGAGGCCCTTGGGGGTGGCTGGCAGGAGAGCCACCTGCAGTGGAGGAGAGGCGAGCATGGAGGAGGGTGGGGAAGGGCCCAGGGAGAAGCCGGTGGGTGAAGGGCCTGGGGTAGAGGCTGAACTCGGGGATGGTGGGCGTGGCGTGTTTCCCACCGCGTGTCTGGCTTTTGCCACTTGTGTCCCAGGGTTTGTGGTGGGCCATGCGGGGCTGCTGCAGGCGTTGGCCATGCTCCTGGTGGCCTACTTCATCCTGGCGCTCACCGTCCTCTCCGTCTGTGCCATCGCCACCAATGGAGCAGTGCGGGGCGGCGGAGCCTACTGTATCCTCCACCCGTGGGGGGCTGAGCTCCAGGCTGCTCTGTCTTCTAGGGAGGGTGTGGAAGGGGCCAGAGACCACCCTGTGTGGGGGCGGGGGGAGCAACAGGGAGGCGAGTTCTACCAAATGACCATCAGACGGGTGGGCGTGGTGGGGGCCACCGAAAGCCCCTTTTGTGTTGGAGCCACTCTCTGATCTACCAGGTGTATCCCCAGCTCTTCTCCTGATCCTCCCTGACAGATGGCAGTTAGATAGTGTCCCCCCCTCCCCGCCCCCACATTACAGATGAGGAACCTGGAGCTCAGAGAGAGTTTCAGGGGCCTATGCAAAGCCACCAGGCTAGGACGCGGCTGGGGCTGGGAGCAGTCCTGGTGTGTGCGGGGAGAAGGTTTTGTTCCTTTGATTCCGCCCTCGCCCTCCTCCATTCATTTCTTTTCCCTTAACGCTCACCCCCTCCTCCCATTTGCAGTCATGATCAGCCGCACGCTGGGGCCGGAGGTGGGGGGCAGCATCGGCCTCATGTTCTACCTGGCCAACGTCTGTGGCTGTGCTGTCTACATGCTGGGGCTGGTGGAGGCTGTGCTCGATGTCTTTGGGGCTGGTCTGTGAGCTCCCCACCCCAGGCTGGGTTTGCAGGGTCTGGGATCCGAGGGAGGGAGGCACTCTTAGCAGACCAGCAAAGTGACTCATGAGCTAGGCTTTCTCAGGTCCCCACAGTGAGCTCAGCCGGACACAGGAGGTGTAGACCTCAGAGAATCGTCTTGCCCCCAGGGAGCTTACCGTCCAGTGGGGGGTGCAGGCTGCTGCTCCTAAAATTGACAGAGCAAGACCAGTGGGAAGGCGAGGAGCCTGGGGTAAAGCCGAGACCGGGAAGCAGGGAGATGGCCTGCCTGAAGTCCTGGTTGGGGTCGCGTCCCTTCTAACTCTATCGCTGCCTCTCTCCAGATGCCACGGGGCCCAGTGGGCTCCGGGTCCTGCCCCAGGGCTACGGCTGGAACCTCCTGTACGGCTCCCTGCTGCTGGGCCTTGTGGGTGGGGTCTGTACGCTGGGAGCCGGCCTGTACGCGCGGGCCTCCTTTCTCACCTTCCTGCTGGTCTCCGGCTCCCTGGCCTCGGTGCTGCTCAGCTTCGTGGTTGTGGGGCCCAGGGACATCCCCCTGACTCCGCGGCCTGGCCCCAATGGCTCCTCCCTGCCGCCCCTCACTGGCCACTTCACCGGCTTCAACAGCAGCACCCTGAGGGCCAACCTGGGCGGTGAGCTGGGCACTGCGGTGCCAGGGGTCCTTGGGGTGGGGTGGGGCCCGTGGGAACAGATGGCAGGGAGACCTAAGGGCAGGATGCCTGGACCTCAGAGCCGTGGTTTGATGAAACCTGCCTGGTGTGTGTTTATCGCTGGCTGTCTGGCCTGGAGGGGCATGAGAGAGACCACAAGACGGTCCCCGCAGGAGAGGAACTCGTGTTCTAGCCGGAAAGATAAGAAACCCATTCATGAAACCAGTAAACAGCAGAATTAAGATGGAGTGATTCAAGCTGACAAGAGTCAGCGGCAGCGTGCAGAGCGGGGGCAGCTGGTGGCGGGCTGGGGAGCAGGGGCAGCTGGGGGAAGGCCGAGAGGTGTCAGTGCATTTGGTGAGGAGTGCATTAAGGCCCGCAGGGGGGACCAGAAGCCTCTGGAGGAAGTGGGAGGCGATCACTCAGCTAAGAGGGGGCCAGCGAGGGGGGTCAGGGCTGGGTCCTTGACGAGGGTGCAGGGGCGCGTGTAGAATGTGAAGAGAAGGTGGCGGGACCAAGACATCTGGCTCCCCGAGAGGGCTGCTGATGTCCTGTCCTGCCTGGGAACAATCCCTCAGCTGGCTATGCCCGGGACTATACCACGGGGGCCATGATGACCTTCGCCAGCGTCTTCGCCGTCCTCTTCAACGGCTGCACGGGAATCATGGCCGGGGCCAACATGTCAGGTAGGAGGCCCTGCCTGCCGCCTCCTCGGAGCGTGGGGTGGGTGGAGAGGACTGACTTCTCTCCCTCTGCTCCCTTCCCTCCAGGGGAGCTGAAGGACCCTAGCCGGGCGATTCCCCTGGGGACCATTATTGCCCTCGCCTATACCTTCTTCATTTACGCCCTGCTTTTCTTCCTCTCCGGCTTCACCTGTGACAGGTGCCTGCGGAGGGGGTGACCAGACCCCGGGGCGGGGGGGAGGTGTGAGGTCTCTGAGCAAGGTGGGTCCCCCTGGGTCACCAAGGGTAGCACAGGCTGGGGAGCAGATACCCACATTTTGGGGTGGAAAGAAATGGGGACCGTCTCTCCCAATTGGAGAGAGATGGACGCTGATGGGAGGGCCGGCCCGATGGTGACGGGTCATCTTTAGCCAGCATTTGCCGCCTCCCTGGTTCTGGTGTAAATACTTAACGTTATCATTATTATTTTTTGGAGGGGAGATGGCTTTCCAGTCATTTTGCATGTCCACATATTTGGCATCTTGTGCACAGACGGCTGGGAACGACCACCAAGAGCCCTGGGCGGTAGGCCCACTTGTTACTCGTGTCCTCCGCCTCGCCCTCTTCTCTAGGACCCTGCTGCAGGAAGACTATGGGTTCTTCCGAGCCATCAGCCTGTGGCCCCCACTGGTGCTGATCGGCGTCTACGCCGCGTCGCTCTCGGCTTCTATGAGCTCGCTCATCGGCGCCTCCCGCATCCTCCATGCCCTGGCCCAGGATGATCTCTTCGGTGAGTACTCCCCTGCCTCCTCGCCAGCTCCCTCTGTGCCCGCCTGCGTCCGCCTCGGCCCCTGCTTGGCCCAGGCTGAGGCCTCTGCCCTGTTTCTATCTCTCCAGGAGTGATCTTGACGCCAGCAAAGGTTGTGTCCCGGGGGGGAAACCCCTGGGGGGCTGTGCTGTCTTCTTGGGGCCTAGTGCAGGTAAGCATTCCTCCTCCAGCTCCCGGTCACACACCCCTACCGCTGGGGGTGCCCGATCTCAGAAGCAGGAGGGGGTTGGGTGCAGGCTATGGGGTGTGAATTAAAAGGCAGACATATTGGCATTTTGGGGATGGGAGTGGGGGCGTGTTGGCATGTCGGGTCAACGCCCAGGCTCCCGGTTCTTGCCCAGCTGGTGCTCCTGGCTGGGAAGCTGAACACGCTGGCCGCCGTCGTCACCATCTTCTACTTGGTGGCCTATGCTGCGGTGGACCTGTCCTGCCTGAGTCTGGAATGGGCCTCAGCCCCCAACTTCCGGTGAGAGAATAACACGCCTGTGAGCCCAAAGGAAAGCAGGGAGGAACCCGAGGGCCTTGGACCCTGGAGGGCAGGGCTGGGGCTGCGCATGGCATGGCCAAGGTCTTCAGGACAGGCCCTGAATTTCCTTCCTTCTCCGTGTCCTCCCCCAGCCCCACCTTCAGCCTGTTCTCCTGGCACACCTGCCTGCTGGGGGTGGCCTCCTGCCTGCTCATGATGTTTCTCATCAGTCCCGGGGCCGCCGGCGGCTCCCTGCTTCTCATGGGTCTGCTTGCTGCCCTGCTCACAGCCCGAGGAGGCCCCAGCAGCTGGGGCTACGTCAGCCAGGCCCTGCTCTTCCACCAGGTTGGAGGAGCCTGGAGGAGAGTGGGAGGGAGGCAGTCTGTGAAAGCCAGCCTCCTCCCTCGGGGGTTGGGGTTCGCATTCCTGTGGCACAGCGTGGGGACTGCCCCTTCCGGCCCTCCCTCCCACCCCCTCCTCCCTGTCCCCAGGTTCGCAAGTACCTGCTCCGGCTGGACGTCCGGAAGGATCACGTGAAGTTCTGGCGACCCCAGCTGCTGCTCCTGGTGGGGAACCCCCGGGGGGCCCTACCTCTGCTGCGGTTGGCCAACCAGCTTAAGAAGGGCGGCCTCTACGTGCTGGGCCACGTCACCCTGGGGGACCTGGGTGAGCTGCCCACATCCCCACCCTTCCTTTCTGCTTGGTCTCAGGCATTCTGTGTGTCCCAAGCGCCTTGTCCTTCTTCCCACATGACCCAGCTGACCAGCCACCCAGGCTTTTTCCCTCTGCCCATTAAGGGTTTGGTCTCTACGAGAAAGTAAATGAGTTTGTCCGACACTGGCCACCTCCCTTTCCCTGCAGACTCTCTGCCCTCGGACCCCGTGCAGCCGCAGTACGGGGCGTGGCTGAGTCTGGTGGACCGGGCCCAAGTGAAAGCCTTTGTGGACCTCACCCTCTCGCCCTCCGTGCGCCAGGGGGCACAGCATCTGCTGCGAATCTCAGGCCTTGGTGAGCCTCTCCTCCCTGCCCCACCCTTTAAATCTCAGCTCCCGCCCCAGAGAGTAAACCATAAACTGCAAACCCCAAAAGGAAATCATGATCTAGTACAGCTAAGAGGCAGTGCTCAAAGATAACAGCCTCAGACAGTGGATGATAAGGTTTCCTCAGAGATGCAAAGGACTAAAAATGGGGTGATACTGCTTTTTTTTTTTTTTTTAACCCCTGAGCCAAAAAAAAAAAAAAAACGGGGCACAAGCTCTGATTAAGTAGGTTATCTGGGGACAGTGGAAGAATGATTTGAGTCTGGAGCTGCCCCATCTGAAGTAGCGCAGATGGTTTCTCACCACCAGAGTTGAGAAAAAGGAAGACTACCATGCACGGAGGTGGCCAGTAAAGAGTGTGAAGGGACGGCATCTGAGCCGGGCCTTAGGGGGTGAAGGCAGGCATGGTGCAGTGCAGTCCAGAGACCACAAAGCACGCTGGGGGCACGTGGGGTTGATGCTCTGGGATGGGGGGAAGGTTCCCAGCTTTGCAAATGTATCTTGGAGCTGTGGCTTCTGGCCTTGTACCACACGTCCTGCCAGATCCATGCTCAGCTGCCTTCTCTGCCCTTCATCCCTGGGCTGGTGTCTGTCTCCTATGAGGGCAACCCACCTCCCCCATTTAGAACCTGGCTCAGGTTCATCAGTGTTGGACATGGCCCTATTTGGTACCAGTCAGAACCCTAGAAAATGCTCAGGAGGGGGTATGTCTGGTTGAACTTGCAAGATCGGCTTTAGTTCATACCTCCTGAGAGCTGCCCTTTGTGAGGATACCTGTGCAGAGACCCCTGCTTTCACAAAGTGCATCTTGATTTAAGTAAAAGGGAAGGGATCTCTTCTAATTAGGAAATTCTCCCGGCACATAGAATTTGACTTAGTGGTAAATTTTTAGCAACCCAGTTCCTTTCCAAGAAAGGGACTTAGGAGAGGTCTCAGAATTTTCTTGCAAATTCAGCCCTTTCTAAGGGGGAGAATTGCCTGATTCCCCACTGCTGTTCAAAAGTTAAAACTCAAGCCCTCAGCAGGGACGCTGTGGTTTGTGCACACATCAGCTTAGGGGTGCCAAATACTCGGCTGTGGTGCCTGGCAGCCTGTGTTCTCACACTGGCCCGGCCACTTACTGGCCTTGAGACTTTGGGCTGGTGATTTCACGGCTCTGTGCTCATTTTCGTTGTCTGTAAAAGGGGGAGCACGGAGTCCCCACCCCGGAGATTGTTCCAAGTATTAAAAAGTTAAAATATGAAGGGCTTCCAGCAGGCCCTGGGCCCTGGTAAGCATGGAGATGTTAGCTCTGTCTTCTCCCAGGATTGTGGGGAACTATCCTTGGGGCGGTGCTAGAGGGGAAACAGGCCGCACAGCTCCACGTTCTCTTCCCCTTGAGGCAGGGTCTGGAGCTGAGTTTCCTGGCCACTGAGGCTGTGAGCTTGACTAATCAATTGGGGTGTTTGTTCTGCCCAGTGGGGTCTGCTTCTCATCTCCCGCTGGCAAAAAGATGTGCTGCTTCAAAGCTTGGAGTGAATGGCAGCCGGGTCCTTGCTTCCGACCAGGACTGCTCCTTAGTTAAAAGAATCCTAAGGCAGACTTTGTCTATTTAAGCAGCGATCAGTAGTGTTGATCAAACAAATGCGCCTGAAAATGCTGAGGAAGAACTAGAAGTCAAGATGCAGATGCGCATTATGAGGCCTTAAGAGGCCAAACCACTGGCTTGAAGGTGCTATCCGGTGAGCGCGCACCGCTGATGCAGAGCCCTTCTCCCCGCCTCCCCCTGCCCGCAGGCGGCATGAAACCCAACACGCTCGTCCTGGGCTTCTACGACGACGCGCCGCCGCAGGACCACTTCCTGAGCGACCCGGCCTTCTCCGAGCCGGCCGACGCCGCCGCCGGGGAGAGTGGCGCCCCGGCCCTGAGCGCCCTGTTCCCGCCGCCCCGGGCTCCGGGGAGCCCCCGGGCCCTCAGCCCCCAGGACTACGTGGCCACCGTGGCGGACGCCCTGAAGATGAACAAGAACGTGGTGCTGGCCCGGGCCTGTGGGGCGCTGCCCCCGGAGCGGCTCGGCCGGCGCCCGGGCGGCCCCCCGCAGCCGCACCACGTGGACGTGTGGCCCCTCAACCTGCTGCGGCCCCGGGGTGGACCCGGCTACGTGGACGTCTGCGGCCTCTTCCTGCTGCAGATGGCGACCATCTTGGGCATGGTGCCTGCGTGGCACAGCGCCCGGCTCCGGATCTTCCTGTGCCTGGGGCCCCGGGAGGCCCCCGGGGCGGCCGAGGGGCGGCTCCGGGCGCTGCTGAGCCAGCTGAGGATCCGGGCCGAGGTGCAGGAGGTGGTGTGGGGCGAGGGCGCCGGGGCGGGGCAGCCGGAGGCGGCCGACGAGGGGGAGGAGGGGGACTTCGTGAACGGCGGGCGGGGGGACGCGGAGGCCGAGGCCCTGGCGGGCAGCGCTAACTCCCTGGTTCGGGCCCAGCAGGGGCGCGGCGGAGCCGGGGGGCCCGGGGGGCCCGAGGGCGGGGACTGGGACGCGGGGCCCGCCACCGCCCTCACCTTCCTGTACCTGCCTCGGCCACCAGCCGACCCCGCCCGCTACCCGCGCTACCTGGCGCTGCTGGAGGTGCTGAGCCGGGACCTGGGCCCCACGCTGCTGGTCCACGGCGTCACCCCCGTCACTTGCACGGATCTCTGATGGCCCAGGCAGCCCTTTCCTCGAGGGGGCGGCCGCCTCGGCGAGTGGGGAAGGGGGACGAGGGCAGGCGCCTCCTCCCGCTGCCCTGGAGCCGGATGGAGACGCTCCGGGCGGCCAGAACCAGGACCGGGAAGCCCCCCTCCCCCTCGTGCACCGCTGCCCACCCCCCTGAGCCCGGGGACGGACGGGCCGCTGTCCTCTCCTCGGACCGGTGCCTTGACAGGAGGGGCTGGTTCTCCTCTTGTGACTCTAGGCTACCTCAGTTTACTCCTTCGTGGCTGACAGACTCACTGACTCCTGAGGTTGTGATGTTTTTGTTCTGTTTTATTTTTCTAACTCTGCTGAACGTGAATAAAAGACCCAAAAACTCGGCTGGCTGAGCATTGCCTGGTGGGGTCGGGGAGGGGGCGGGGAACGGGGACATCTGCGGGGGCGGGGGGGAGTGGGACAGAGAGCCGAGCGGTCCCTGCAGAGGTCCACGTGCGGAGTCGGGGGTGGGAGCCAGGGGCGGTGAGGGCCGTGGAGGCTAGTTTGGGGTGGGGAGTTCGTGGGGGCTGGGGGCTGGCGCGGGCCCCATCCCGTCCCGGGCGGACGCGGGTGGAGCCCTTCCCACTCGGCAAAAGGGGGCCAAGTCGGGGAGGGACGGCAGTTTGGGGCCTAGGGGGCCACGTGACCCTCCCCCAGGAATGCGGTGACGTCATCGGAGGCGTGGCCGTCCCCCAAATTGGGGAGGAAGGGAAAAAAAAAAAGCCAGAAAAGTTTCTTTCCTGGAGTCCCGAACGAAGCGTGGAACGACAGAGCAGGCCACGGCTGGAGGACCCTCCGCGGTCAGGGGACCACTCGCTGGAGCCTCCTCCCCCATCCCAGGCCATGTCGGGGCCCACCTGGCTCCCCCCGAAGCAGCCGGAGTCTGTCCGAGCCCCTCAGGGGAGAGCGTCCTCCCGAGGCTCCCCGGGGCCACCGCCAGCCCCCGGAGCAGGTAGGGCAGCCCTGCGCCGCGCGTGCGGCGGGACGGGACCACCGCGGCCCAGCGCCCTCCCTCCCGCCGGCGCCTGCTTCCTGCCGCCCCCTCCCCCAGGCCGGGCTGGGGCTGGCGGCCAGGGTCCCCCTCTCTCCCCGCCCTGCAGCCCTCCCTGCCAACTCGGACCCCAGGTGTACTCCTCCTCCCCTCCCTCATCCCCACCTTTGGTCTCTCTTCCCCTCATCCCAGCCCTCCAGCCCCACCCCAGGGTCAATTTTTGCCCCCTCCCATCTGAGCAGTGTTACCAGGCCCCCGCGGTACCGGAGGATCCGGGGCCAGCCTGGGTGGGGTCCTATGGAGCGCCCCAGCGCTCACAGGTGAGAACTGGGATTGGGGGGCAGGGTGCGTGGGGCCCTCGGAGCTGAGTGTGAGCCGGACCCAAGATGGGAGAGGAGATGTGATTTGCATTCTCTCTGCTTTTATTCCATCCCCAGGGACTCCCCCCAGATAGGGGGGGCTTACGCCCAGGAAGTCTGGACGCTGAGATAGATTCTCTGACCTGCATGCTGGCTGAACTGGATGGGGGTCGTGGTCATGTCTTACGGCGACCAGACCAACAGGTGAACCCCTGTCCGGCCCCCTCCTGCCCCCAGCCTGCCCATCCTCCCCAACCTGTCCCTTTCCCTCGGTTCTCAATCCAAATCCAGTCCCCTTCCCCTTCCTACCCCATACACACCCATATTGAAAAGCGTGGGAACGGGAGCTCTTACTAATTGTCTGTGACTCAAGGGCAGGGCCGCCTCAAACACGTGGAAACACATGGTTCCATGAACACATGGTCTGGAATGGGCCTTGGTCATTGTGGTCTGTGTTTCCCCCCAGGCTTATGAGTCCCCTCAGCCCCCTGCCTACCGCTCCAGTTCCCTGAAGCCGAACAGAGGGGGTGTTCCAGCCCTGCAGCTCCCAGCATCCTCCTATGGGGGTCCCACTCCGGCCTCCTACGCCACTGCCAGCACCCCAGCTGGCCCGGCCTTCCCTGTGCAAGTGAAGGTGGCTCAGCCAGTGAGGGGCTGTGGGCCACCGAGGCGGGGGGCCTCTCAGGCCGCTGGGCCTCTCCCTGGCCCCCACATTCCTCTCCTAGGCCGAGGGGAAGTCTGGGGGGCTGGCTATCGAAGCCACCGGGAGCCAGGGGGTAAAGAGGAGGCTGCTGGGGTTTCTGGTTCAGTCGGAGGAGGAAGAGGAGGCGGATATGGGGCCCAGGTAAGCCTGAGGCACTGGGATTTTGCGTCCTCATGGACAACTAGATGCTGATGGTACGGGGTACAGGGTGGAGTTTAGTGTCCTGGTTTTAAATCAGAGTCTGAGGGCCCGGGCCTCAGAGCTCTGGATCCCTGAGGGATGTGGGCAGCCTGGGAAACAGGAGGGAGAGGGCTGCCATTGGCTCTGTGAAGCACTCCTGTACCTAGGGCTGAACTGTTCTCAGATGGGTTTTCTGGGTTGACCTGTCACTGTCAGGAGTAGTTGCCAGAGGTAGGACTGAAACCCCGATTCTTGCCTCCCAGGTCCCCCTGAGCCAGCCTCCGGAGGAGGAGCTGGAGAGGCTGACCAAGAAGTTGGTGCACGACATGAACCACCCACCCAGCGGGGAGTACTTTGGTGAGCAGGGTGGTGGGAAGGGGCAGGGGGTACTAGAGAGTCAGAGGGACGGTGGGCCTGTCTTCCTGGGTCTGTGCAGGCTGACCTGTTTCTTCTCTGACCCTAGGCCGGTGTGGGGGCTGTGGAGAAGATGTGGTCGGGGATGGGGCCGGGGTGGTGGCCCTCGACCGAGTCTTCCACGTGGGCTGCTTTGTCTGTTCCACATGTCGGGCCCAGCTCCGGGGCCAGCATTTCTATGCTGTGGAGAGGAGGGCATATTGTGAGAGCTGCTACGTGGTGAGTGGCTGGGAGGCTGGCATTGGCAGCAGGAGGCAGGGGGCTTCTCTCTAATGCAAGAACTAGCTGTCCAAGCCTAAAAAAGGAACAGGTTCAAAGCTGGGAGAATTGAGACTGAGACAGGAGAAGAAAGGAAGAGTTAGGTAATAGCTAAAGATCTGGGCTGCTGGTGGGGAAGGACAACATTCCTTTCAAGAGCAAGGCAGATGAATTAAGGAGCTGCCTTAAATTCCCACCATGCCCCTGCCAGGCAGGTATTCCTATTGCTTCCCATTTATATAGCTCAGAGACATGAAATGACTTGTCCAGTAACCTGCAGTGCTGAGACTTGAACTCAGGTCCTTTGCAATGATTGTTCACTGAATCACTGGCAGTGGGCTAGATAAATAGATGGTGGGCTGACAGAATGACTGGAGAGCTGCCACGGGGCCCCCTGACCATCCTGCTCTCTTCCCCACAGGCCACCCTGGAGAAGTGCTCCACGTGTTCCCAGCCTATCCTGGACCGGATCCTGCGGGCCATGGGGAAGGCCTACCACCCTGGTTGTTTCACCTGTGTGGTGTGCCACCGTGGCCTTGATGGCATCCCCTTCACTGTGGATGCCACCAGCCAGATCCACTGTATTGAAGACTTCCATAGGTCAGGCCCTGCCCTGCCCTTTCTCTCAGGATGCCCGGCTCTTCCCATCTCCCTCACCTCTGCTGTTTGCCCAGCACCAGTCCTGTTTCTAATCCCTGGCCCTGTTCTTTGGCCTCACTCTTTTCCCTAAGACCCCTGTCCATATCTCTGGCTTCTCCCATTCCCTCCTATATCCCACTTTCTCTGGCTCCATTGGTAGGACCCTCCATCCCTGGGGCTTAACAGCCTCTTTGGTTCCCTTCCATCCTAGGAAGTTTGCCCCACGGTGCTCAGTGTGTGGCGGGGCCATCATGCCTGAGCCAGGTCAGGAGGAGACTGTGCGGATCGTGGCTCTGGATCGCAGTTTTCACATTGGCTGTTACAAGTGTGAGGTCAGAGGGCCTGGGCAAGGGGGAAAAGGGGTTTGCAGAGTCTGGGGTGCTGGGGATGGCAGAGTGATCCATGATAGGGCCAGGAGCTGACAGAAAACTGTGGCTTCTTTCCTAACAGGAGTGCGGATTGCTGCTCTCCTCTGAGGGTGAGTGTCAGGGCTGCTACCCGCTGGATGGGCACATCCTGTGCAAGGCCTGCAGTGCCTGGCGCATCCAGGAACTCTCAGCCACCGTCACCACAGACTGCTGAGTCTTCCCAGAAGCATTAGCTGCGCTCTCAGCTCCCATCAGCCACCCTCCTGACATCTGCCTTTACATCTGTGTCACCAAATGCTGTCCCCTCTTCTGATCATGAAATAATAATCCCTCAAGAGTTTACAGAACACTTTCAAGTCTACTGTCTCATCTGATTGTCACAGCAGCCCCTAACCCAAACACACACAATGGTTATTTTTACATATGAGAACACCAGAGCTGAGAAGCCACTTCCCCAGATTGCAGTGGTTCCCAAATGGCAGAATCAAGATTTGAACCTGGGTCTTCTTAGCTCTCCCTGGTCCATATATATATGTTTTTGCAACTCGACTACAGTCTTTAGCGTAGCTTGGTGTACAGACATCTCTCCGTGCCGGGAGCAAAGGTGCAGCAAGCTCCAAGGAGCTTTTAAGCTTGCATGTAAGCCCGGGGCAGGCAAGATTCTGCCTGTTGGTTGAGTATTGGTTGGGGATAAAGATGGCATTGGCCAATTTTGTTTAAAGATGGGGCGCCTTTGTCGAGAAGCAGGACCACTGGGTTTTGAAGACAGCACACGCTGTGATGCCAATCACGGCTGCTCTCTGGTGGGAGCACAAAATGGTGGGAGGGGGCGATTTAAAATGGTTGCTCTTTTCCCCTCAACAACCCCTCACGCCCCAAGCCCTTGACCTGCCGAAGGAGAGGGTCGAAACCATCCTTAGGTCAGAAGAAACCCCAAGCGAAGAGTCAAGCGCGATGGCTGGATACGAACTGACTTAGGGCCCGGACACAGCTGGCAGAGCGTGACACTACGCGACAGTGGAGGACAACTCCGCTTCACGCCCAGGGGTGCCACTACCTTCGCGAGGATAGTCTTGATCCTGCCCGGCTTCCGTAGTTTCTCTCGCGTGTGCAGTTCTCGTACGGGAGCGCGCGCGAGATTTCCTCACCCCTTCCCATCATCCTTTAGTTCTTTGAGTTCTCGTTCGGCGCGCGCGGGGAGGATTCCGCTGTTCCGGGCGTCGGTCCGCGGGTGACGCAGGCGCGGTGAGAGCAGTTCGCGCCCGCCGACAGTCCATCTCTGGCAGGCCCGCTCCCTCCTTGTTTATTGGCCCCTTCCACCTAGGGCCCCGCATCTACCTCTCTCCTGCCTTGTCGTGCCAGGGCGCGGGCCAGAGTCTCCCGGAGAACAGGCCTGCACGAGTGGGAGGCCAACCGCCGCGACCGCTTCCAGGTGGGGGAGGGGTGGGAGCCGGGGTCTCCGGCTGGCCCTTGAGAAGCTGGGGGACCTGAGCCGGGGCCGATGGGGAGCGCGCTGGAGGCCATTGTCAAGTCGGGGCCGACGGGTCTGGGGCAGGAGCAGGGAGACCCTTGGGGGCGAGTGGAAGTGTCGCGGCCGTCCACCTGCCAGAGAAGAGCAGTTAGGATGGTGGGGACAGTGGCCGGCCGGCCGGCTTTTGCGGGAGGGAGGTGGGCGTGCACCTCCTGAGGGACGATCCCTTCGACTTCCTGTCATTGTTCGTTGCCGCCCTGACCCTCTCTCCCCGGGCTCCAGGCCCCTTCAGACTGCGCTATGGGTGACAGCGATGACGAATATGATCGAAGGCGCAGGGACAAGTTTAGAAGAGAGCGCAGCGACTATGACCGTTCCCGGGAAAGAGATGAAAGACGTCGAGGGGACGATTGGAATGACCGGTGAGACACCTTCCATTCCTTCCTGACTCATTCTGTTGTATTCAATCCTCGTTGCTTTTCTCTTAACATGATTTTATTAGAGTGAACCATATGAAACCGCCGGCATTTGGCCATTTATTGCACAGAAAGGGCAATTTCATATGGTGCAGGCTACTTGCTGTTGATCATAGAACTGTTATGTATGGCTTGATAATAGGAAGGCTGTGAAGATCAAAGCAGTGAAACTAAGAGGTTGAGTTTGAAAAGATAATATTTATGCCTGCACTTAAAGTGTATGCATTTTAATTTTTTTGTTGTTTGTTTTACATGGGCAGGCACCGGGAAACAAACCCGGGTCCTCTGGCATGGCAGGCAAGTATTCTTGCCTGCCGAGCCACCGTGGCCTGCCCAGTGTATGCATTTTATTGTTGGAATATACTTCTAAGAGTTTGCTTCACAAAATTACTATTATTGAATTGACTTCACTGGACTGTTTGAAAGACCAATTCCTTGGCTGGATGTGATTAATTTTTTTGAAATTGTTCCCCCCAAAATCTCTGTATGAGTTATTTTGGCAGTACCAGTTGAATTTATTGATTAGATTCCAGTCAGCAAGTGATTAGTTTACTAGAGTGTTTGTGAGCTATTTAGGTGTCTCCCTTAAGAAACTTCTTAAAGGATTTCAAATAAAGTAATGAGGAGGAAATATGGAAGGACTTTTTATTTGAGGGGCTTCACAAACACTTAAAACAGTGGTTTAGTTTGGAAATCTATTGGTATAAAGAGTTTGAGATGACTTATTGTAATAGCATTCATTCATCTGATATTAAACTTTGTTATTGTTTTGTCAGAAACCTCCAAATGAGTTCTTTGAGTGGTGCTAGTTGAGTTCATTGATTACCTTTGAGTCTGCAAGCTATTAGTTTACTGGAGTGTTTTTGAGTTAAAGTGTTTAAAGGAATAGTTCTAAGGGAGGAAGGAGTTGTGGAGGTGTGTCAAGGAGAGCTCCTGGAAAATGACACTTAGCTAGACTTGGATCAGTGAGTGGGAATTCCCCAGGCACAGGTGGAGTGGGCAGCTTGGAGTTGTGGGTGTAGGTTGTGTGAAGAAGATATCTCATGTTTAGAGTAGCGGTTCTCAGTATTTGTTCCAGTGAGCTTTAGAGGTCTTGGAAAACCCTTTGAGAGAGGGGGCCTGTGAGGTGAAAGCTATTTTCCGAGTAATAATAAAATATTACCACTTTCACTATATTGACACTGGCACTGATGGTGCTGTAGCACTGCTGAGGATAAAGCGTGCAGGCATGCAGGCACCTTAGCACAAATGAGGCAGTGGCACCATTTTCACTTACGAATGTGCTTGATGAAACTATGAAAATTAAGTTGATTAAATCAGATTCTTGAGTATGCCTTTAAAATACCTGCAATGAAATGGGAAAGTGTATAAACCATAGCCGTAGTTCTCTTGAGGAAGTGCACTTGTGTGACTGACTGACTTGTGAGCTGAACTGGCTGCTTTTTATCATGGGACGCCATTTTTACTTGAATGAATGTGAAGCGTGGTTTTTTAGGTTGGGTAATGAAAAGGAACTAAGAACTTGTTCAAGGAAAACAATTCGTTGCCAATGATGAAGTGGAACTTTCAAGTGAAAATTAAAATTTCGGTCCACTTGTATTCATCACTGTGAGCTTAACAGATCCCCAATACTTAAATAATAAAATAGGTGGTAATTTTAATGAATTTGATACTGTGTAATGAAATGTGTAAGAAGTAAGATAAAACAGTGGATTTTAATATTGCATAGTACAAAATGTTCATTGATAACATTGCAGATCCCACATTGCAGTTAACCTTTAGGAAACTGCTACTTGTTGAGTTGGGATCAAAGAAGAATATCCACAGTTTTCTGAAGAGGCATTTAAATTAAATTTCTTCCTTTTCCAACTAAAACAAAGAGGCTGAATTTTCTAAATACGTTGCAACCAAAGCAACATGTCACAATAGATTGAATGTAGAAGCAAATGTGAGAATCCAGTGGTCTTCTCTTAAGCCATACCTTTAAAGATTTGCAAAAATATAAAGCAGTGGCACTTTTCTAGTAAATCTGTTTTGAAAAATAGTCATTTTCCACAAAAATACATAATTTATAGTATTTGTAACTTAAAAATTAATAGGTATTGTTTGGGCAACTTGAGCCATGCATGTAAGGGGTGGTAGCACAGAGTGCTGTGCTTGCATGGCAGTTGTCCTGGGAGAATGTTTGAGAGCCGAGCTTTGGGGTGGCCACCTGGGCTTGTAGCTTTGAGGGTCAGGATGGATGAGTATGTACTGACCTCTGTTAAGAGTCTCATCATGGTGAGAGTGGGGTGGGTATGTCCAGCTTGTTCTTGACGTTCACAGAGGAGACTTTAAGGTGAAAACAATTTCAGTGATGGAAATGAGGCTCAGCTTGTAATATGGGATACTGCTGGTCAAAAGAAGAACGTTAACTCCCAGCTGTTACGGAGGTGCACAGGACATTACATTAGTTTCTGATGTCACAAGACGAGACACCTTTGTTAACCTGGGTCATTGGTTACATACATTGGAAACATACAGCATGAGAAATGACACAGTAAAGATGCTAATTGGAAAGAAAATTGATGTGGAAAATCATGAAGTTGATAGAAACAGAGGCCTGAAATCTGTACAAAAGCATTCCCTTGTTATTCATAGAGGCGAGTGCGAATATCTGTATGAGTACAATCGATTTTTTTTTCATTTTATTTATTTATTTATTTTTTAACTTTTAAAATTGTATAATATATATACAAAGCAAAGAAAGAAAAAAGCAATAGTTTTCAAAGCACTCTTCAACAAGTGGTTACAGGGCAGGTCCCAGAGTTTGTCATGGGCTACCACATACCATCATCTCAGATTTTTCCTTCTAGCTGCTCCAGAACATTGGAGACACGAAGGCCTAAATATTTTCTTATCACAATCAACTTTTTTTTTGTTTTTGTGAAAAATAACATATATACAAGCACAGCGCAATAATTAGTTGTAGAACAGATAGAGTTTGTTATGGGTTACAATTCCACAATTTTACTTCTAGCTGCTCCTAAGATACTACAGACTAAAAGAAATATCAATATAATGATTCATTAGTCATACTTGTTTGTTAAACCCTACCTTCTCTATATAACTCCACCAACATCTTTGATGTTTCTCCCATTCTTTAAGAGTATTTGAGCTATGCCCATTCTAACATTTTCATGTTGGAAGGGGTTGCCAATAATAAGGGGTAGGGAAATGGAACTAGCTGATGTTCTGGAAAGGCTGGTCCCTCTGGTTTCAGGACTTACCTGGTCTAGGGAGCCTACTGTTAACTCTGACCTTTTTCCCCATATAGTACTGTGTTAGTTGGGGTTCTCTAGAGAAACAGAACCAACACATTATAAATCTGAGATTTTTAAAGGTGTCTGACACAACTGTGGAAATAAAAGAATCCAAAATCTGTAGGGCAGGCTGTGAAATTGGCGGCTCCAGGAGGAACACCACAGGAAGGGCTGGCTGGCTGAAGCAGTGAAAGTCTCTCTTCTTCCTTAAAAGCCTTCAACTGATTGGATTATCTTTTGTGGGAAGCGTGCCTTAGTTGATCACAGATGTAATCAGTCACAGATGCAACCAACCGACTGATGATTTAATACACCAGCCTTCTGGTTTATCAACAAGCCACAAAATATACTTGCAGCAACGGTCAGGCTAGTCTTGCCTGACTAGACAACTGGGCCTCATCACTTGGCCAAGTTGATGCCAGAACCTAATCATCACAACCTCTCTATCATTAGCATCTTGTAATAGTGATGCCTGTTTCTTCCAGTTCCTGTAAGAACTATCTCATTTGTACAGTTAACCAGTTGTTGTCCACTATGGGTTTCGTTGTTATACAGTGCCAGGTTTTATCCTCCAGGTTTCCTTCTAGTGACATACTTGACCCTAGTCTTCCCATTTCTACCATACTTAAACTCAGCATTGTTAACTACACTTACAGTTTTTTGTTATCACATAGTATTATGCTATCCATTTCCAATTATTTCCAATCAACCTGTTAAACATTCTGTACTCCTTAAGTATCTTTTGCCCAGTCTCCACTCTCTAGTTCTGGTAACCTATGCTCTTGAATTTAGCTTGCAGAGTTTGCTCATTACGATTAGTTCATATTAGTAAAGCCATAAGGCAAATTGGTTTTTAACAACGGTGCCAGGTCCACTCAGGAGAAAGAACAGTCTCTTCCCAGGTGCTGGGAAAGCTGGATATCCACAAGAGAATGAAATAATCCCTGTCTCACATCATATACAGATAACTAAATATGAGTGCTATAAAATTCTTAAAGGAATACGTGGGAAAGTATCTTCAAGATCTTGTAATAGGCAGTGGATTCTTAGACTTTATAATGGAATTATGAAAACAAAAGAAAAAATATTCTAAACTTCAAAACCTGTGTATCAGAGGACATTGTAAAGAAAGTAAAAAGACAGCCTACAGAATGGGAGAAAATATTTGGAAACTGTTTAACTGGAAAGGATTTATTTTTAATCAAGAATATATAAAGAATTCCTATAATTCAGCAACAAAAAGACAGAAAAAGAAAATGGTACAAGCACATTTAGACATTTCTCCAAGATGAAACTAATAGATAATGAACACATGTAAAGACGGTCCACCTCATTAACCATCAGGGAAATGCAAATCAAGACCACACAGATACAACTGGGATGGTTATTATCTTTTAAAAATAACGAGTACTGATAAGGATGTGGAGGAATAGGAACCTTCTTCATATATTGTCAGTGGAATGTAAAATGGTACAACTACTGTGGTGTTCGGTGGTTCCCCAAAGTGTTAAACATAGAACTACCGTATGACCCTCCTATACCTCTTCTAAGTATATATTCAAGAGAATAAAAAACAGGAATTCAAACAGATTTAGAAAGTGATATTCAGAATTAATCAATGTTGTCTAAAGACAACAGCAACCCAACTGTCCATCAGCAGAGGAGTGGATAAGCAAAATGTATATTTAATAGATTATTCATCCATAAAAGGAATGGAATACCTGCATATGCTACACCATGAACCTTGAAGATACAATGGTGAATGAAATAAGTCTGACACAAAAGAACAGATTTTGTATGACTTAGGAGAAATAGCTAGATTATACAAATTCATAGAAAGTAAATTACAGATTACCAGGGATGTGGGTGGAGGAGAAATGTGAGTCAGTGCTTAAGCGTTGCAGTTTCTTTTGAGACAATGGATGCATTTTGGTAATGGATAACAGTGATGGCCATATACTGAGATATATACTTAAAAGTGGATAAAATGGGAAAAAAATTTTTTTTTCAGTTTTCATTGATAAAACCAAACAACATACAAACACGAACATTCTTAACATATGAACATTCCATACTTGGTGTGCAATCAGTGGTTCACAATATCATCACGTAGTTGTATATTTATCACCATGATCATTTCTTAGAACATTTGCATCACTCCAGAAAAAGAAATAAAAAGAAACTCATACATACCATACCCCTTACCCCTCCCTCTCATTGAAGCAATGTAGTATTTGCCTCTACCCAATTGTGCTGGTTTGAAAGGATGTATGAACCCTAGAAAAGTCATGTTTTAATCAAAATTCCATTTCATAAAGATAAAATAATCCCTATTCAATACTGTCTGTCTGAAACTGTAATCAGATCATCTCTGGAGATGTGATTTAATCAAGAGTGGTTCTTAAGCTGAATTAGATGATGACATGTCTCCACTCATGTGGGTGGGTCTTGGGAAGTTTCTGGAGTCCTCTAAAAGAGGAAAAATTTTGGAGAATGAAAGAGATTCAGAGAGAGCCAGAGAAGAATGACATAGCCACGAGAAGCAGAGAGCCCATTAGTCCCAGTGACCTTTGGAGATGAAGAAGAAAAATGCCTCCCAGGGAGCTTTGTGAAACAGAAAGCCAGGAGAGAAGAAGCTAGCAGATGATGCCTTGCTTGCCTCGTGCCCTTCCAGCCAAGAGCAACTGTGACTGAGTTTGCCATGTGCCTTCTTACTAGAGAGAGAAATCCTGAACTTCATCAGCCTTCTTGAACCAAGGTATCTTTCCTTGGATGCTTTTGATTGGACATTTCTATAGACTTGTTATAATTGGGACATTTTCTTGGCCTTAGAACTGTAAATTGTAACTTATTAAATTCCCCTTTTTAAAAGCCATCCCGTTTCTGGTATATTGCATTCTGGCAGCTAACAAATTAGAACACCAGATTATAAAATGGGAAATTTTATGGTCCATGTATAGTACCACAGCAAAAGAAAAAAATCCATAGAATTATACAACAGTGATCTGTAATATAAGTATAATAGTATTGATTCTTCAGTTTTAACACATGCACCACACTAAGAGAAAACTTTGGGGATGAGGTGTGGACCTAGGGGAATTCTGCATAGTTTTTCTGTAAACCTATTGCTGCCAGATTTCAATTGAAAGGAAGATTTATTGAGCTGACATGAAAAATGCAACATGTTAAGAAATGTTCCTCTCCCAATTTAAGTATTCAATTCCCTCCTCCCACCCCAGAATTGATGCCATGCTGTGTTTCTCTCAGGTTGAGAACCCGATAGTATAGTGGTAGGCTTTTTCTGAAGCTTAGAATCTTCTTAAAAAGTGGTAGGTACTTTTGTTGCTCAGATGTGGCCTTTCTCTCTCTAAACCCAACTCTGCAAGTGAAACCATTGCCCTTTCCCTTATGTGCGATGTGACATCCAGGAAAGAAAGTCTCCCTTGTGTCATGGGAGATTGTCCGGTGCCGTCTCGCTCAGCTTCTGGTCCCCGGCCGGCGGAGGGAACAGGAGGGAGAGAGAGACAGACGCAGACAAACCGACTCAAGTGACAGACACGGGTTCGAGACACGCTGCAGTTGTGAGCACAGACCTTTACTGGAGCTAAGCTTGCAAGCTCTGTTACAAATTCCGCGCGGGACAGAATACCCCGCGGGGGAACAACCTCTATGCGGCCGTCAGGTACGGCTCCCTATGGGTCGTCTCCCCCCACCCTGTCCGGGTAACCTCTTATATACTGTGCCCAAACCCAATAGGTTAGTGCCACGTATACAGAGGTGATTGGAAGATAGGGTTGGTGGGCGCGTGCGTCATACGCGGAAACAGGATGCGGGCGCCATCTTGACTCACTCGATGGGCGGGGGGAACTCTAGAGCAGGCCGCAGCGTGTCCACTAGGCCTGACCCGGGAGGCGGCTCTCCACATTCTCCCCTTTTTTTATTTATTTTGACCCAGTGTCTCCATTGATGAGTGTGCTCCCGTGGGCCTGAGTGGCCCACTACATGTTTTGGTGCTTTGGGGAGTCTGGACTAGGCTTGCTAGGCACCAACCAGAATGCCACCTCATATAGAGACCGGAGAGCCCGTGAGCTGGAAACCACGTGACTCTCCCTGCAGTGCTTCGCCTCGCAACTGGGTTATGAGGGGGGGCAGGAGAGCGGCAACCAGAATCGAGAGTGTCGCTAGGTGTCTCTGTGCAATGGCTGGAGTCTAGTCTGGCCAGGACTGCGACTTCGCCTAAGAGATCAGCCTACAACCAAAATTATGACTGCTGGTGCCGCCTTTTATACCCGGGACACAGCCATGGGCCTTGCAGCGGGTCTTGCTTTCGAGCGTCCCGCCCTGAGTGGCCGGAATGGGTCATACGGTGAAATGGGGGACTGGGCAGCAGGGCGGTCGTTGTCAGGAGCACCAGGGGCGAGTGACATAGCCAACATGGTAGTAACACGCAATTGCTGCTGTGTCTGGAACAAGCGTTCTAACAAGCATTTAACAGTGACTAATCCCACTAATAGTCCCACCGCTACGAGAATCCAAGTAGTCAAATTGGGCCAAGAGAACCAAGAGGTGACTCGGTTCCACAGACTTTGTACAGTCTCGCCCAGTTTGGAAAGGTCGAAGGCAACGGGGGTTAACTTGATCTTCCCAAGCACTTTAAGGTCTGATTCCACCTGTTGGGAGAGCGGGGGGTATTAAAACTGGTCCCCCCTTCTAAACAGTCGAAGGGTGACCGGTGTTTTCGTTGCCATCTCGTCAGTCGCCGCCGTCATCAGCAGAGTTGGAGGCCTGATCTGATGGTTCAGGTTGAAGGCTTGTTGGTTTTTTGGGCAACAGCTCCGTGGCCTCCTCGGGCGATGTCACGGTTCTCACCAGTCTTTCCGGAACCCACACTGGTTGACGTCCTGGCTCCTGGGGAAAAACACAAACAGAGCCTCTGGCCCAGCTGAGCACGGGGTCAGGGCCTTGCCATTGTCCCGACAGGACATCCTTCCATCGGACTAGACCTCTATGTGGAGGACTCGGAGTGGTGTGTTGAAGGGCAGGTGTCATTCCCTGTGAATTTTCATTTAAAAAATTGTACGTAAACAAGGCTATAGACAGTTGAGCCTTTGGGGACAGGCCGTGACCTATTCCCCCTTTCTGTTTCTTTAGTAAGTCTTTGAGAGACCTGTGAGCTCTCTCAATGACTCCTTGTCCTTGAGGGTTGTAAGGGATGCCATGTTTTAATTGTACTTCCATATTATCACAAAATTTTTGGAAGGTTCTACTGGTGTAAGCAGGTCCATTATCTGTCTTTAATATTTTTGGCTTACCCCACGCTGCCCAAGCGGCAAGGCAGTGTGCAATGACTTGGTGGACTTTTTCTCCTGTCTCAGCAGAGGCAAATAATATCTGAGAACATGTGTCTACTGACACATGCAGGTACTTAATTTTACCATACTCTGAATGATGAGTGACATCCATTTGCCAAATGTCTCCTGGGATGAGGCCCTTAGGGTTAACTCCAACCGAAGGGACTGCTCTTTGTTCTGCACAATCCCTGCAGGCTCGGACTATATCTCTAGCCGCTGCACGCGGAATACTAAACCGCTTAGCTAGGGTACCTGCATTGATATGAAATTTGGCATGGAACTCTCGGGCTTGCTGATATGGTGTCAGCGCGGGGAAGACGTGTGGCTGTCGAGTGGCCACATCTACTATGTGATTTCCTTGTGTCATGGGACCAGGCAGGCCTGTATGGGCCCTAATATGAGTTGTGTAAAAGGGATGTTGTCTAGCACGTATTGTCTCTTGAAGCTCGAGAAAGAATGTGCTCACTGTGGAGGAACATTTTATAATGCCCACAGTTTCTAAAATTTGTAGAGAATTTACGACATAAATGGAATCAGAGATAATATTCAGGGGGCCAGGAAACTCTTTCAGGACTGTAATAATGACTTGCAATTCAACCCACTGAGGTTTTTGTGGTTGAAAAAATACTGTTTTGGGAGTGTCCCCTTCCACACAATACGCCCCTGTACCGGAGCTGGAGCCATCCGTGTACACGGTGAGGGCGCTCGCTAGTGGCTTAGGCGAAGTCACTTTGGGAAAGATCACTGGATGTCGGGTAACAAATTGTAAGAGGGGGTCTTTAGGGTATTGACTGTCAATACATCCCAAAAAGGTGCACCGGAGAACAGCCCATTGATCTATGCACCCGGTAAGTACTTCAATTTGCTGGAGAGAGTAAGGCACCCTGAGGTTTTTGGGTGGTTGGCCAAAATGTTGTATGGCCTTCTTGATGGCTTCTAGGGCTAGTTCTGCAACTGCGGTAGGGTAATGCTCTAAAATCTTTTTTGGAGAATGAACAAAGTAATCTGTAACTGACTGTAATCAATTAGTTGTAACTTCCACTGCACTCGGACCAGCCTGCAGGGGGCTCCGGATCTCGCAATGGAGGGCAGACGGAATTACCTGATGCTGCCACTCGAGGGAGCCCTTGCCTACCATCCACCGGAAGGCGCCGCGTCTCTAGGGGCGCAGCGGTAGGCGCGGGCGGGGCGGAGGGCAGCGGGGGCGAGACCGGGAGCCCCCCCAGATCGATCAGCAGAGGTGCGCCTGCACTCTCGGCCTCGTCACCATCTGACTCTGAGTCAGAGTCGTCTGAACTAGCGCCAGACTCTGGCGGCTTACAAGTGGGCGGCTCACTTTCACAGGAGCCGTCCGCTAAAAGGGTCTTTAAGGGAGCTAACAAAGGTAAACTTCCGGACTGCCCCATGTTTGCAGTCGGCACTGTACTTTAATCACTCGGAGAGCTCTTCCGAGTCCCCGGGGCTACCTGAAAGCCCGCGGGCCTTAACTCTCACGTAATAAGAAGTACTCACCTTCTCGCGGTGATCAGGCGCGCTCAGGATGCACGTCCTTCTCAGTTCAAGAAGAGACAGTACGGCTCTCCTTGCAGAAGAGGTGTCGAGAGAGGAGGGTCCCCGTACGGGCCACCACTTGTCCGGCACCGTCTCGCTCAGCTTCTGGTCCCCGGCCGGCGGAGGGAACAGGAGGGAGAGAGAGACGGACGCAGACAAACCGACTCAAGTGACAGACACGGGTTCGAGACACGCTGCAGTTGTGAGCACAGACCTTTACTGGAGCTAAGCTTGCAAGCTCTGTTACAAATTCCGCGCGGGACAGAATACCCCGCGGGGGAACAACCTCTATGCGGCCGTCAGGTACGGCTCCCTATGGGTCGTCTCCCCCCACCCTGTCCAGGTAACCTCTTATATACTGTGCCCAAACCCAATAGGTTAGTGCCACGTATACAGAGGTGATTGGAAGATAGGGTTGGTGGGCGCGTGCGTCATACGCGGAAACAGGATGCGGGCGCCATCTTGACTCACTCGATGGGCGGGGGGAACTCTAGAGCAGGCCGCAGCGTGTCCACTAGGCCTGACCCGGGAGGCGGCTCTCCACAGGAGATGACCCCCAGGAATGAGCCTGGTCCTGGCACTGTGAGGTTGACAATGCCTGACCATAAGGGGGAAAAGAAGTGTAACAAAGTACAGTAGCTGAGAGAGTTCAAATAGAGTTGGGAGGCTACACTGGAGGTCACTCTCATGCATGCTTCAGTTGGGCATTACTACCTATCATAACTTGCCAAACCCCAACCAAAACCATTCCTGCCAGTCCCAAAGAACTCTTAGGGCATTACGCAAGGTTCTGCAAAGGTTCCATGCGCTAGGGTGACTCTTCAAAACTGACAACCTGCAGATGGGTCCTTGGACCAGATAAATCCTAATATGTAGAGCGGCCAGCCTTTCCAAAACATTAGCTAGTTTCATCCCCACTCCCAGATTATCTACAGTCCCTTCCAACATGAAAAAGTTAGAATGGGCATAGCCTAAATACCTCTAAAGAGTGGGAGAAAGATCAAAGGTGATGGTGGAGTTATGCAGAGAAGGTAGGGTTTACTACCTTCACTCATAATGAATATCAGTGTTGAATCATTATTCTGACATTTCTTTTACTTTCCAGTACCTTGGAGCAGCTAGAAGTAAAAACCTAAAACTGTGGAATTGTAACCTATACCAAACTCTGAAATCTATTCTGAAAGGTTTAGGAGGCAAAAGGGTGAGAAAGAAGAAAGGTACACCAGGAAATTTAAAGTGTGTGGGGTGGTGTTATTTCTGCGCTCCCGGGCAGAGCTTACCAAACCCAAGATGGAGGGAGGTGAGTGCGCATATGGGCTTCGTTGGCAGCTTTTAAGGATGGAGGTCAGGTGACGTCTGGAAGGGGTGGTTCATTAGTTCTGAAAGTCAGGCTGGGAGGGGCGACACAGCTTCCGCAGCTCCAGTTGCAGTGCCCTTCCCGGTTCCCCCGACCTAACATTCCAGCCTTTTTGTGATAATGGGGCGCTGAGATCTTTCTGGCTACTTCCTGCTGTAATGGGGCGGCGTGGGGTTATAGGCTGGAACCGTCATGGCCAGGGGAGTGGGGAGGCTGGCTGTAGGAATCTGGTGAGGAAGGCAGGTGATGATAATGATGCAGGGGCATTTGGTTGACTGCTACCTGGGATAGTTCCTTTATGTGTTCCTGAAGGAAGCTGAGGAGGCAGGGAGCTAGGAGAAAAAAGACAGATTAGGATAACTGGTCCTAGTAGCAGGAGGAGCCATGTCTCCAGAGGAGAAGAAAACCAGCTTAAGGCAGAGTTGGTTCCTTGTTTTCTGTGGCAGAGATCATCTTTTAGTTTGTTTAGGGTTTGAATATTTTGTTCCACCAGACCTGACTCGTTGATATAATAGCAGTATTCCTCTTGGAGGAATATACACGTTCCTCCTTTTTCGGCTGTCAGCAAGTTTAAGGCCCGTCGATTTTGAAGAGTTACCTGGGCTAGTGAGGTGAGTTGGCATTGTAGAGAGGAAAGGGATTCTGATGTCGATCCCAGGGCTACCTGTAGTCGAGTCTCGAAGTTTTGAGAGGTTAAAGTACTATGTCCCAGCGCCCCTCCTGCTGTGGCTGAGGCTGCGACTGAAGCGGTTAGGCTGATGCCTACTAGGATAGGAAGAAAGACAGCCCTTTTTGAGCAAGGAAGGGGCAGTAGCCAAGTTAGTTCGGACTCCCCATAGAGGGTTAATTGAGGAACAGTAGTTACCAGGAAGCATGGTCCTGGGGCAGTGGAGTTAAGGCACTTGGTAAGAGTTCCATTGCACCAGGAATATTGTCCTTTGGGCGCATGGGTGGTGGTGTGGATAGTGACGTTAGTTTGGCACTTGCTATGAAGTTTTGTTTGAGGGTTTTTTTATCCAGTGTAGTGAGGCTCTTAATTTGGCAAGAAGATCTTGCCCCATTAGCGGGCTGGGGCAAGAAGGCATTATTAAGAAAGAATGTATAATGGGGTACCCTTCTATTAACATGTAAGTGGTCCAGTAGTTAAGGGGTGTGAAGGATGGCCGTCTATGCCCATAATTGTGACCTGAGAAGGAAGGAGTTGACCTGAGTAAGAGGGGAGGACAGAAAAGGTAGCCCCTGTGTCCACTAAAAAGGAGGTGGACTTACCCACTACCTTGATTGTTACCCTGGGCTCGATGAGGGTGATTGGGGTCGCTGAGGCCGGGCGTTGTCAGTCGTCGGTGGCCAGGCCCAGGACTGTTAGCGGTGGGTTAGGGTTGGAAGGACGGCCTCTCCACGGCCAGGCGCCGAGGGGCAGTCACTTTTCCAATGTCCCTTTGTACCACAGAGAGGGCATGGTCCCTTGGGTGGTCGAGGATTGGGGCACTGGCAGGACCAGTGTCTGTCGAGGCCACATTTGAAGCACTTTCCTGGTGGTGGATTAGTCATAGCCGGCTTTTTCTCCGTTGAAGTGAGCCGCAGAGACGCAATCAGGGATTGGGTTTGTAAATTCGCCCTTCAGCGGTCCCGGGATTCCTTTTCTGCCCTCTCTAGTTCATCACGAGTATTAAAAATTTTAAAGGCCATGTTTACCAGGTCACGGATAGGGTGGGGCCTGAGGACCATCCTCAGTTTTTCTAAGTTTACGCCTTATGTCTGGAGCCGATTGGGATATGAAGTGTGTGGCTAAAACAGTTTTACCAGCCTCCAAGTCGGGGTCTAGGCGGGTATATTGGGAGAGGGCTTCTATGAGCCGGTGTAGAAAAGCGGCCAGGTTTTCATCAGGACCCTGGGTAATTTCCGTTAGCTTATGGAAGTTTACTACTTTATGTGAAGCTTTCTGCATGCCTACTATGAGGCATGTAAGCATTTTGTCCCATCTAGTTTGCCCGTTCCTCCCCGCTGGATTGTCAATCTGATATTTCCACCCTGGCTTCTGGTCTGGTACTGCCTCGGCCCCTACCAGCATGGTGTGGTCGGTTATATGCACCTGGTTAGCATGAGCCCTGCCTGCATTGAAAATGCGGTCCATTTCATCTGTAGTTAGGGAAGAAGAGCAGATTACATGAATGTCATGCCAGGTTAAATCCTAGTCATTAGCTAGATATTGAAATTCCTTAGTATAGGCGGTTGGGTCGCTGGAGAATGAGCCTAGCCGTTCCTCAATATTAGAGAGGTCAGCTAGGGAGAAAGGGGTGTGTACTCGAACTAACCCGTCAGGTCCCGCAACTTCCCATAGTGGACAGTAAAGGGTTCTTTGAGTGGGTATGAGAGCTTATAGGTGAGGAGGGCAAGGCTGTTGAGGACAGTGGGGGACTGGATGGTGATGGAAGGGGAGGATAAGATGGCAGCTGGAATGCTGCCGGAGCGGGGGGAGGAAGAGGGGGATAAGATGGCGGCTGGAGCTCCGCCAGCGGAGGAGGAAGAGAAAGGCAAGATGGCAGCGGGAGTGCCACCTGCGCAGAAGGGGAGAGAGGAGGGCAAGATGGCGGCTGGGACGTCACCGGAACAGAAGGAGGAAGAGAAGGAGAAGATGGCGACTGAGATGTTGCCAAAGCAGAAGGGGGGAGGGAAAGGCAAGATGGCGACTGGAGCGCCGCTGGAGGGAGGGGAGGGTAGAGTGAGGGAGAAGAGAATACAAAGGGAGCGGCGGGAGCGCAGAAGGAAAAAAGTCTGGACATGAGGAATTTCGGCCCATTTGTCGTTCCTCTGGCAAAGGTTGCAGAGGTTCATAAGGATATTAAAATTGAAAGTCCCATCCTCAGGCCCCTGAGAGAGGACCTGTTGCCTTACTGATGGGTCTCAAAGGAGAAAGGACTGGCCCAGGGGGTGTTGGTGTCCTAACGCCCTGAGAGAGTCCTTGGAGCTCTTATGAGCGGGGGCTCGTCTCCCCGGGGGATGTCTCACCTTGGTTTGAGGCCCTTTCAGGTCCTGGACCTGAATTTGGGAGGGAGCCGAGAAGCGGGGTGTCCCCACAGCTTTTCGAGTCCCAGAAAAAGGGTATGAGGCTTGCTGGCGTCCCCGTTCACCTCAGCCCTCTGAAGAGAACCTGACGTGAATTCACGATTTTCGGAGAGTAATTAACGGACAGGCTCTCTCGGAACCGTGAGACCCGGCAGCAGGGCCAGGAGAGAAGGGACTTACCCAATCTGGTGGATGCAGCGGTGGGCTGAAGGATCCCTTGTTGCTGGCCGTGTGGAGAAAGGAGGAGAGAGGAAGCCAGGGCGCCTCTGGCCAGGCAGGCAGCACCCGTGATCCTCTCCCGGGTTTCAGCACCAGATGAAAGGTTTAGGAGGCAAAAGGGTGAGAAAGAAGAAAGGTACACCAGGAAATTTAAAGTGTGTGTGTGTGGGGGGGGTATTTCTGCGCTCCCAGGCAGAGCTCACCAAACCCAAGATGGAGGGAGGTGAGTGTGCATGTGGGCTTCGTCATGGGCAGCTTTTAAGGATGGAGGTCAGGTGACGTCTGGAAGGGGTGGTTCATTAGTTCTGAAAGTCAGGCTGGGAGGGGCGACACAGCTTCCGCAGCTCCAGTTGCAGTGCCCTTCCCCATTCCCCCGACCTAACATATTCTACAACTAATTATTGTGATGTACTTTGAAATTTATTGCTTTAATGTATATATGTTGTTTAAAGAGAAGGAGGAGCATAACAGAGAAGATAGGATTTAACAAATGTGTAGACTGCTGAATTATTATATTAATATTTCTGTTGGTGTTCAAGTGTCTTGGAGCAGCTAGAAGAAAAAACTAAAAATCTTGTAACTGTAACCCATACCACACTTTAAAATCTGTTCTGTAACTACTTGTTAAAATGTACTTGGAAATTTATTGATTTTTTTTTTTGTATATATCTTATATTTTACCAAAAAAAAGTTAAAAAAAAAAAGTGGCAGGTAGCAGAGTGATGGCAGCCACAGCTAAGAGAACATTTACTCCTTTTCCTCTAGCCTTAGGGCCTTAAGATGATTGACTGTGCCTCAGTAAATAATCACCATCTTTGGTGTCCTTCAGAGGCTTTTCCCTAGTTGACTTTCTGGCCTCAGTGCTTTGTCCTCAAAGCTTGAAGTTGTTTTCTTCACATCAGGAAAGAAATCAGACGTCTTGGTGTCTTGCCCTTCAGTGATTGACTCTGTGGCCTCAGTGACTTTGTCTTCCAAGCTGGAGGTGGTTGACACTATAACAAGAAAGAAGTCTGGGGCTGGGGTGGGGAAAGCCACAGTCGAGGCAAATGGGAGAAAAGCAGTGCTTTCCTGACCATGGTGCTGATGGGGGTAGCCAGAGCTGAGTGGACAGGGGTGGCAGAGAGCATGTGCCAGGGTGTGAATATGCTAAGTATTGATAGATAAAACCCACTTCGACAAAATCTTCATAATGTCCTCAAAAATTTTTAAGAGTGTAAGGAGGTCCTGAGGCCAGAAAGCTTGAAAACAGCTTGGTTAGTGCAAAGATTTTCTTTTATTTTTGGTATGTGAGGGAAGGGGGTTATGTGAGATGGGATGGGTGTGGCTGGTGACCAAGTAGAGGAAGAAATGATATCTAGGAACCAGAGTTTTAAACAGTGTGTTGACTGGCGTTTCATTTAAGCAAGGGTGTGGCACGATGAGATTTGTTTTGAGAGAAATCACTGAACAGAGCAGAGGAGCTGGGGAGAGAGACAAGAGGCAGATAAACAGTAGAAGCAACCAGGGCAGTTTGTGAGGATGGTCGAGAAGAGGACAGCATTGATAGGTTTTGAGGCAGGGGACTGACAGTGTGAGGTTGGCGAGGGTGATGCTAAGTGGGGAGATGGGGCTGTGTGGCTGTGATAGACTGGGAAGCAGGCGGAGAGAATCAAGTGTGGGTGTCTGATGGTAGGACTGACAGGCTCAATTCTGACAGGTAGAATTTGAGGTGACATTGGATGTCTTATGGAGGGTTATCCACAGGGGTCTGTAGCTCAGGAAGAATGCCAGGCTGTAGGTAGGGTCGGAGAGTCGTCAGTGTATGGGTAACGGCTGAAGTGGTAGGAAAGAAGATGAGTCTTTTTCTGTTCAGAATGTAGCTTAATAATTTTAGGTGTTTAATCAAGTGTCTTAGGATACGATAACCTGTTCAGGAGGGTGGCCTTGGTGTACCCAGCTATCTCTTGAATCACTTTTACTTGTTTTTACTTTAGAGAGTGGGACCGTGGCCGGGAGCGTCGCAGTCGGGGTGAATACCGGGACTACGACCGGAATCGGCGAGAGCGCTTCTCTCCTCCCCGCCATGAGCTCAGTCCCCCGCAGAAGCGCATGAGGCGAGACTGGTGAGATGGCAAGAGTTGCTGTTTCCTCTCCTTAGTTCAGTTCCACCTGGACCTCTCAGCTCTCTTCCCTCACCTCTTCCGAAAATTTTCTTTGTCATTTCCTTGTCTCTAATGTTCCATAATCCCATCGCTTCTTTGTTCTTTTTAAACCCTTGGGTGAGAGACCACATTCCCTAGATGTCCTCCCCTCTGTCCTTCCGTCATGCTCTGGAGAGGTGGTTCCCTTCTCTTTCTGACTTTTGTGTCCCCCACCCTCAGGGATGAGCACAGCTCTGACCCATACCACAGTGGCTATGAGATGCCCTATGCTGGGGGGGGTGGGGGCCCAACTTATGGCCCCCCTCAGCCCTGGGGCCACCCAGACGTCCACATCATGCAGCATCATGTACTGCCTATCCAGGCCAGGTAAAGACCTGGGGTTCTTGGAAGAAGGGAGTTGGAAGGCTTTGGGGTTGGATTGGGGTTGCTGAAGGTCATGGCTGGAGCTGGTCAGGAATACAGAACAGTGCCTGGGGGGGGTGGTAGCAGTTGGTGCCTGGGCTGATGTCCGTGGTGGGCAAAGAAAGGGGGCAGCTGGCTACCTTGGCACCCCCATCCCCCCACCCTCTTCCCCCACAACCAAGACCTCCTGACCGGGCCCCCCTCAGGCTGGGCAGCATCGCAGAGATCGACTTGGGTGTGCCACCACCAGTGATGAAGACCTTCAAGGAGTTTCTCCTGTCGTTGGATGACTCTGTGGATGAGACAGAGGCAGTGAAACGCTACAATGACTACAAGCTGGACTTTCGAAGGCAGCAGATGCAGGATTTCTTCCTGGCTCATAAAGATGAGGAGTGGTGAGTGCCCCTATTTTTCTGCCACTTCTTACCTGGCATGTTTCTCCTGGCCTAGCCAGTGGAGCCTGCAGCCCTGTCCTCTTCCCATTTTCCCCAATCCAGAATTTCCTGGGGGTGGGGGATGGGACGTATACCAGCATTGGCTGATGGGGTCTCCTCAAATCAGTGGCTGCCACGGCCCCCACCCCAACTCCCTTCCCCACTGTTCTCAGTGAGTGGGACACCTCCAGGCAGCTGGCTGGAGCCACCTGGCCCCTTGGGGCAGCAGACAGACTGCTTCCCACTTGCTGACATTGGGTCGTTGTCGTCCCCGATCGCCGGGACCCTGTGTGGCTGTGGCATCCTCCCAAAAGCGGCGAGTGAATCCAGACAAGAAAAACAAAGATCCTCAGGGTCGTTTGACAGAAAAAGAATTTTAATTTTTTTTTCCTTTTGTGGATGTTTTAATTTTAATCAACCATCTTTTCCCCCCTTCCTGCTCCTCCTCCTCATCCTCTTTCTGCTCCTCCTCCTTGAAAAGAGCCAGAACTGGGAACTACACCCGCCCATCGACGGAGCTCGGAGCAAACCCACCTCCACCCCCACCATACCCAGCCCATACATGAGCCCCCTGGGCTGAGCCGCGCTGCCCCGGCCAGGCAGACAGGCAGGGCACTGCTGTGCACAATGCAGCGGTTTAGCTGAATGTGATTGCTCAGGCAGTTAGTCAGTCAGGGCCCCCACCGCGGAGTCCCGCGGGGGTGGGGCATCTGGGCCGGGCCGCCCAGCCAGGAGCCAGCCGGTGGCCCACCAGCCAGCATGGGCCCTGGGCGCGGCTAGTTAAATCTTGAGCTCTGTTTGACCAAGCAGCCAAGGTAAAGATCCTGGAGGTGATGCCTGCGGCTTTTCCTTTTCTCTTCTGCTGAACTGTGGTTCTGTTCTGTTTTTCTCTGTCCTCTTCTTTTTTTCTCTATATGTCTTTGTCTCAGTTTCTATGTTCCCTTTGTTCTTATCTGTCCCTGTTCTTCCCCTCTCTCCTGCCTAACACTTCTTTCTGGTTTTTCAGTTTCTCTCTGTCTGCTCTTCAGTTTTTCCTTTCGTTTTTGGGGCTTTCTCATACTCCCCACCCCTTTTCTCCATTCTCTCATTATCCTAATTTTTTCTGTTTTTCCCTCAAGGTCCTATTTTAAATGTTTTCTTTTTTCATGCCCCATCCTAACCCTCCACCCCTCACCTTTTTCTGTCCCCGTGGGCAATACTTGAGGTTAAAAGGGCACTTGGATTTCTCCCTTTGGTCTTACCCTGTCCCCTCAAATTCTTGCTTGTCTTCCATTCCCAAGGGGGGAGAAGGATATCCTGCCTTTTTTTGGCTTTTCCTCCCCAGTGCGTTTCAGATTGCCCTGTCTTGCCCCTAGGGTTGGAGGGAGTTGGTGGGAATAGTCCTTTTAGATGACTGTAGTTTGGGATTGGCAAGGAGAGGGAGGCTCTTTGGGTCCTAATATTTCCCTAGCCTTCCTCTCTGAAGTCTGGGAAATTACACTTGTTAAGTTAGTGTTTCCCAGAGACTTGGGGCAATTAATCTGCCCCTCCAACCCTGGCCTTCCCCTATAGCCATTGCTCTTCCCAAATCCAGAGCTCTCAGTTCCTAGTTCTCCCCCACTTCTTTTCAGAGCACAACCTCTAGATTCCCGTGGGGTGATTGGGTGGTCCTAGTGCCCCCTTTCTCTAATCTCTGTTTTCATGAGCTTTTGTGGGTATGAGAGGATGGGGGCTATGCCCTGACTTTCCTGGGCCCCTCCCCTCATCTTGGACTTGGCCTCCAGTGACTGTTTTGTCCTTGCCCCACATTCCTTCCCAGGTTTCGGTCTAAGTACCACCCAGATGAGGTGGGGAAGCGTCGGCAGGAGGCCCGGGGGGCCCTGCAGAACCGGCTGAGGGTTTTCCTGTCCCTCATGGAGAGTAGCTGGTTTGATAATCTTCTCCTGGACATAGACAAAGCTGATGCCATTGTCAAGATGCTGGATGCAGGTGCGTGGGTATGGAGGGTGGCAGGGATGCAGACAGCTGAGCCCTGTGAGGGTAGGGGGGGTGTCTGGCGACCAGGGTCTTGTTGGTTGGGAGTCAGGAGCAGGTTGACAGGATGCCAGAGCCTGAAGGCCAGGGCTCTTGGATTGTGATATGTCTCCCCTTTGTTGGTAGCTGTGATTAAGATGGAAGGAGGTACAGAGAATGATCTACGCATCCTGGAGCAGGAGGAAGAGGAGGAACAGGCAGGAAAGCCTGGGGAGCCCAGCAAGAAAGAGGAAGGCCGGGCTGTACCAGGGCTCGGGGATGGAGAACGCAAGGCCAATGATAAGGATGACAAGAAGGAAGATGGCAAACAGGTCTGAGTGATGGGTCTTCTGACGGCCTGGGGAGAAGGGCAGAATTGGAGCTTTTTTGAAAGTGGTGGGAGTCAAAGGAGGTGGAATCTAGTGGGGTTGTGTTTTTTTGGGTGGGTGGGAATAGAGGATTTCTGGGCTCAGCTGTGGTGGGTAGGAAAAGTTGAAGGGGAGATTTGACATCCTGAAGATTATCTCTCCCTGAAGGCTGAAAACGACTGTTCTAATGATGAGAAAACTAAGAAATCTGAGGGTGATGGGGACAAGGAGGAGAAGAAAGAAGATCCTGAGAAGGAAGCCAAAAAGGTAGGCTGTCTCTCAGGTGGGGTAGAACCTCAGGGCTGGGGTCCTGGCTGTGTTGACTCATCCCTTCCTGCTCTGGTGCCCCTAGAACAGCAAGAAGCGGAACAGGAAGCACAGTGGTGATGACAGCTTTGATGAAGGCAGCGTGTCGGAGTCCGAGTCGGAGTCCGAGAGCGGCCATGCTGAGGAGGAAAAGGAGGAGACGGGTAGGTTTCATTCTCTATTTGCAGGATATTCTCTTCCAGCAAAATGTGGGGAGAAGTGAGAGGTTGGGGAAGTTGAGGGGGGCCGGTGGCCTGTGTGGGGAGACTTCTCTGGGGGCAGTGACAGCTCACTTCTCCACTGTCCCCTCCAAAATCAACAATAAAATCCACAAATTCCCACCACTTCCCTCACAGAAGAAACACTCAAGGAAAAGGAGAAGCCCAAAGAAGAAGAAAGGGAAAAGCCTAAGGAGGCTCCAGGGCTGGAATGTAAACCACGGCCCCTGCATAAAACATGTTCTCTCTTCATGCGTAATATTGCACCCAACATCTCCCGGGCTGAGATCATTTCTGTAAGTGGGGAAAATGGTATTGGGAGCAGGGGTGACACCCAGGCTCTGTTGCTTAGGGAGGGAGAAGGCACCTTTGGACATGTGTCTTTGTTCTTTAGTTAGAAAAAGCTCCTTCCATGAGCTAATAACCCTTATACTGCTGGCCCTGGATTGCACCATTTGCTGTCAAGTACTGACATTGTTAAGCCCTTTATTGGTTTTTCCTTGCTTGAGGAGGGGAAAGATTAAAAGGCAGTTCCCCAGGGTTTTTGGGACTTGGTGATTGGAGAAAGAAATTAATCCTTTTATCACTAAATGGGATTTCTGTTCTGCTCTTCCAGCTTTGTAAAAGATACCCAGGCTTTATGCGTGTGGCACTTTCGGAGCCTCAGCCAGAGAGGAGGTAAGAATTGAGAACAGCATGACCCTGGATACCTGGCAGAGAGGTGCAGGAAGGTCAATGAATGGCCTATGCTACCCCCATCCCTAGCGCAAGATGATGCTGAGGTTTTCTTCCATTTCTCTCTTATTTAGATTTTTCCGTCGTGGCTGGGTGACCTTTGACCGTAGTGTCAACATCAAAGAGATCTGTTGGAACCTGCAGAATATCCGAGTGAGTATTAGGAGTGAGACTGTTTTGGGGAAGAGATCTTGCCTCTGCCTGTTCCAGACAACCTCCAGTGTTCGTTCATTGATTCATTCCTGCTGCGTCATGGTCTAGCCATTCCGTCTGCTCACAGGAACTGGCTCATTATTGTCTGTGGGTTAGGCTGTGGGGCAGTGACCTTCTGTAAGACCCATCTGGCCACTGTCCTCAGGGAGCTCAAATTTTAATCCCTGGAGCTCCAAACAGGGCCATTTTTTTTTTAAGAGATGATCCATATTATAGCATCTGCTATCACCAATACTGCAGTTAAATGTACCGAAAAAAAATAACTCAGGAGGAAGATGGTAATGGCTGGGACTCTAGTAATATACCTCAAAGGCTGTGGGAGTGCCAACCCAACTCACAGTATTGTCTGCATTTGGTGGCATGGAGCCTATAGGTTTTTCCAAAAGGAAGAAATATAGAATCTTAAGTTTAGATAAGAAGAGTGCCTATAAAAAGTGGCTCACTCCTTGTTGTATCTCTAGTTTTTAAAATCCAGTTTTAAAAATAAGCCGAGTCATGTTATTGTTATAAGGTAGGCAAAAATGTCCCTCCCCTCATGGAAAGTGATTTTTTTTTCTAGTGTGCGGTGATGCTTCAGTACTATTCATATAGGATCACTTCTCCTGAAGCCTTGCCATTTCCCCAAGAGGAACTTTGATTCTGTTTTAGAAGTTTCATATAAATTAGTCTATCAAATATTAATATGGAGGTGACACAGGATGCAACATATACAGTCAAGTTACCTCTTTGTATATTTAGTAATTACTTTTTTTTTCAAGGTATTTGTACCAGAAAGCTTAGTCTGTCCAGCTTAATATTCAGTAGTTTGGGTTTCAATCATCAGAACCTTGGGAAGGTCTTACTATTTCAAAATTATTAACAAATTCCTCTAGGGGCAAGTACATATTATTGAATTATGACAAATTTAGTATCATGAGGGAAAACAAGTATAGCCAGCCATCTTAAAAAATGCCCCAACCACTGCTGCTCAATATAGAAAAGACTAAAACTATGTATGGTTTATCATGCAGCAAATCCCATCTCTATCCCCTGAAATTTACCTAATTTCATTCATGAGAAGGGGATTTGCAAAAAGACTTAAAGAGCACTTTACAGCAGCATTCAGCTTCCCTGTGAAAATACTCAGCATCTTAAATATTATATACACTTCTTTCTTCTAGTAAGCTTCAGAGTTTGTGAAACTGGGGGAGGAAATAACCCATTCAAAACCGTTCTAGAAATTGTCTTTTGGCAGGATAGCAAGTATCCAAGTTAAAATTAGGAGGTTCACTTTGTTGCTTTGTTGTCTTTCCAAAAATTTTTTTTCCTTTGTTCCCCTTCTACATAAACCTCAGTCAGCACTCCCGAGTGGACATGGGTAGAGGCTCTGGCCCCTGCTCCTGCCGCTTCCAGCAGCTTTTTTCTTATTGCTGCAGCAAGGCTTGAATAGTTGTGTGTCATTGAGGACTTCCCCCCAAAGGCCTTTAGAGGTAACTCCACAACATATTTTCTCATTTCCAGTATGTGAGATCTAAAAAGAAAAAGACTAGTGTTCTAGTAGATCTGAAGCTATCTTGGTATCTGCCTGGTTGCTGTAACAAGGAGATTGGGCTGGGGAGGCACTTGAGGTGGTACTGTGAGCATCAGAATTGTGATGTTTAAAGTCTTTCTGCTGTTTACTAATGTGGTTGCTTTTATCCTGTTTCCAGACAGAAATTTTCACTTTCTTTGGTTTCAGTGTAGTTTTTAGACTGGGTCCTGCCCTTGCATCCACCACGATTCCAGTTTTTTTTTTTAATCCTTCTGGCAGCTTCTTCTGTATTTTCACAAACAAGACACAGATGTCTCCTGAACAAGTCTCATGCAACCCAAAACAGTTCTGGAAGTTCTTTTTCATAGTGTTTACTATCAGTGAATCGAGAACTGGAGGATTTAGCCCTACAAATACAGCAGCCAACAGGGCCACCCACAGTCTTTGAGCTGCTGCAGCTTAAGCAAGTGGTGGTGGGTGGGCAGGCCTTACTAAATATCCGTCCTTCCAGCTCCGGGAGTGCGAGCTGAGTCCTGGTGTTAACAGAGACCTCACCCGGCGCGTCCGCAACATCAACGGCATCACCCAGCACAAGCAGATAGTGCGCAATGACATCAAGCTGGCAGCCAAGCTGATCCACACCCTGGATGACAGGACCCAGCTCTGGGCTGCTGAGCCAGGGACACCTCCTCTGCCAACAGTCAGTGACTCCCCACTGGACTTTCTAAAGCAGCCCACCTACCTCACCTGTGGACCTTTCTGATCTTACTTGATCTAGAGCATTGACTTCTTGTTACCATTCCACTTCTGACTGAACTCCTAGCTCTCCCTCAACCCTAACCCACCCATCCATCCCACCCCCGCCCCTGCAGTGTGGATGGTACTTCTTCCAGTTTCCAACAGAACTGATTAGTGTTAGTGATCATTTCTGAGTTAGGGTACAAGATGAAAATGAGGACAAGTAGTAAGGAGGCAGGGAAAACAGTGATAGCGTGAGACTTCACGTTGCCTTTTAAAGTTAAAATCCTCCTAGCTTATCTACCTGAAGGGTTTTTTTTTGCCTCACCTGCCCTGTTCATCATTCCCACCTTCTCCCCTCTCTCCCCACTAGAGTCTGCCCTCTCAGAACCCAATTTTGAAGAACATCACTGACTACCTGATTGAGGAAGTGAGTGCTGAGGAGGAAGAACTACTGGGGAGCAGTGGGGGTGTCCCACCTGAGGAGCCTCCTAAAGAAGGGAACCCGGCTGAGATCAACGTGGAACGGGATGAGAAGCTGATCAAGGTGCAGCTATAGCAGTGTGGGGGCAGTAGAGTGTGTGTCTCAGGGCAGAAAATGGGCAACAGACAAGACAGGTTTTGACATGCCTTCACATTTTCCCTTAGGTTTTGGATAAACTTCTTCTTTATTTGCGCATCGTACATTCCCTGGATTATTACAACACATGCGAGTACCCCAATGAGGATGAAATGCCTAATCGCTGTGGCATCATCCATGTTCGGGGACCCATGCCCCCCAACCGCATCAGCCATGGAGAAGGTAAGCCCCCAGGGCCTCCTTTCCTGATTTCCTCTCTTCCATCTCCTCCACCCCTCCCTGGCTCTGGCTTCCTCCTCTAACCTGCTTTCCATCTCTCTTTGCAACCACAGTGCTAGAGTGGCAGAAAACATTTGAGGAGAAGCTGACTCCACTGCTGAGTGTGCGGGAATCCCTTTCAGAGGAAGAGGCCCAGAAGATGGGTCGCAAAGACCCTGAGCAGGAAGTGGAAAAATTTGTCACCTCTAACACCCAGGAACTGGGCAAGGATAAGTGGCTGTGCCCTCTCAGTGGCAAGAAATTCAAGGTCTGCGATGCTAGAGTTGGTTTCTTAGAACGGTTGGAGGAGGGGGCTGCTCCCTAAAGGCCTGGGGAAGAAATTAGCAAATTAGTGTTCAGTGGAGGCTGGTAGGAAAGGAGGTTGATAATCATTCCGGATTGGGTATGAGAAGAGGGCTCAGCGACCCGTGTTCATTGTTTTGTCCCGATCCACTCTATTTTTCACCCAGGGCCCTGAATTTGTACGCAAACATATCTTCAACAAGCATGCAGAGAAAATTGAGGAAGTAAAGAAGGAAGTGGCATTTTTCAACAATTTCCTCACTGATGCAAAGCGCCCGGCTCTGCCTGAGATCAAGCCAGCCCAGCCACCTGGCCCTGCCCAGAGTAAGATACGATCCATGAGGGTCTGTCACATTCCCTCTTCCTTGGCTATCCAGGGATGCCTGTTTCTCATTAATTCATCACCCCCTAAGAAATTTCTGCTCCACTCTCAGGCCATATTTGTAAAGCCATTTGTGTTGTGTGTTCTGTCCTCTCCATCCCCAACGCAGTAATTCATGTCCCTGTCCGTATTGTACTCCCCCCAGGCTTGACCCCGGGACTCCCCTACCCACACCAGACACCCCAGGGCCTGATGCCCTATGGCCAGCCTCGGCCCCCCATCTTGGGCTATGGAGGTAAGCAGAGGAGGTAGGAAAGGGCTGGTTGGTTATGTGGGACTGGGAGAAAGAAAACTTGGCTAGGACATAGTTATGGTCATAGTTTTTGACCTTATATCTACCCTTTCTACAGCTGGTGCTGTCCGTCCCGCAGTCCCCACAGGAGGACCTCCTTACCCCCATGCTCCGTATGGTGCTGGCCGGGGGAACTATGATGCCTTTCGAGGCCAAGGGGGTTATCCTGGAAAACCCCGCAACAGGTAACAATAAGCTAAGATGTCCAACTTTTCTGACTCATCCTGACTTTTTCAAATTCCCCTTCTGGGACCCTTTGCTCTCATCTCATTTTATTTCTATCCCATAGGATGGTTCGTGGAGACCCAAGGGCCATTGTGGAATATCGTGACCTAGATGCCCCAGATGATGTTGATTTCTTTTGAGCCATCTGATTTTCCTCTTTCCTAGTATCTATACTTGTGATTGTCTTGTCCCATCTAGCTTTGAGAATTTTTTGTACGTACAGCCCTACTGCCAATAAAAGCACTTCTCCATTGACTCCTGACTGAGTGTATTGTATACACCTTCTCTAGTTATCCCAAAGATCCACTGGGGCCATAGATAGCTTAGGACTTGAAACTTTATTGACGTCAGAGGCCCCAAGTTCTGCCGGGACTTCTTGGGGGCCTGACATCAGGCAGCCCTCTCTGCCTTTGGAAGGTGCAAGGTGTGCACACATGGGGCCAGAGTTAGTTTGGGGACGACCCACAGTCCAGGGTGTGCTGCTGCTTTTCCAGGTTATGGCTGGTTAAGCACAGGTTGTAGAAAGAGTTGGTGTCAAAGGCTGTGCTTATCTCTCGCCAGCCCACCCATCCGGAAGCCTGTAGTTCACTGGCGTTTTTAGGGGTGTCCCAGCAGTGAGGGTCCAGTACCAGGACATACGCATCCTTGCCTGGCCCCAGGCAAACTCCCAGCAAGGCCTTGGCCTGGGAATCCGCATCGCCCCCTGCCATTACAGGCCCCCCGCCCCCTGCGAAGTGGGAGTAAAGCCTCTCCAGTTCCCCCTGAAGACCCGTTCCACGGGGCACGTGGCATAGGCGCCCCTGGGGCCCTCCGAAGTGGGCGAGGCAGAGACTGGCCTCTACACAGCCAATCCAGCTCCGGGAGCCCCGGAACCCGGGGGGCTTGTCGCCCATGTCCTCCAGGGCCGCCTGTACGGCTGCCAGCTCGGGCACTCCCGCAGACTGACCCTCTGGCCACGAGAACAGCGTCTGCAGGGTGCGGTAGCCGCAGCCCCAGCCCCGGTCGTCCAGCCCGTCGCAGCCATAATGGTAGTAGAGGTAGTGGCCCGAGAGGAGAGCCAAGCGTGCAGGGCAGCGGCATGGCGGGGCCAAGCCCAGGTGGACGTCCTTTAGCAGCTCCAGGACGCGCGGCGGGAGCGGCGGTCGCTGAGGCTAGGCAGATGCGTCCTCCTAGAGGCACGAAACGAACTCCAGAGAGACTCCGGGCTCCGACGCGTCCTCTGGGCCCCCGAGTCTTAGGTTGGCTGTGGGCAGGGCACATGCGCGGGCTCTTGGGACCCCCAGCACCAGAGAGCAGCCAAACGAACCAAGCGCAGTACGCCGCGGACTCCCACAATGCACCGCTCGGCCCGGCCCGGCCCCGCCCCTCCGCTGCGCTCCCCAACGCGGCGGCGCCGCCGGCCTTACAGCGCAGGCGCGATCTCCACTACGCGGCGCGGGGCGAGACTCGTCTCCGCGGCCGCTGTCAGGCGCAGGCGCCGTGCGCCCCATCGCGTCCAGCCTTGAGCCCCACGGCCTCTGCCCCCCACGTCTCAGGTTATTACGCCCAGTGATTCAGGCATTCCGTCCCTACCTCCGCCTCCTGAGTCGCGCACACTCCTGTAGCTATAACAGTTTATTAGCAGCCCAGAGGGGCGAAGGCACCGCGGGGGAGGGAGCTCGGCCCGAGACATGCAGAGGTTGGGGAGCCCTCGGGGAAAGTTGGGGTGCGGGGCAGGATCTAGGGCTCCTCGGGATTACATCCCAGCCCTTAAATAAATAGTATATACAGCTAGGGGGCCGGGCGGGCGGGCAGGGCAGCGGGCTCTGGGGACCCGCCCTGGTCACAGGTCTGAGCAGCGATCCTGCTTGCTGTAATGGTCGAACTGGTTCTTCCAGTGCACCATGTAGGAGCTCCAGCGGTGGAACTCGGCCTTCCACTGCCGCTCGGCCTCGTCCAGCGTGTCTGCGGCCGGAGCGCCGGCGAGCGGCCGGGGGTGGGGGGGAAGACACGGGGAACGGCGGCCACGGACATGAGGGCGGGGGGCGCGGGAGGGCCAGGAGGACACGCGAGAAGGTGGGAGGCCACGGGGGCGAAGGGGTGGAAAGAGGATCGGGAGAACATGCGGAAGACGAGACGAGAGGGAGGATGGCAGAAGGGGGTGGTATGGGATGACCAGAGGGCACAGGGACACGGAGGGGACCAAGAGGAGAAGGGCCCGTGGGTCGGTGGGGAAAGAGAAGAGACAGAAATGGTTGGCGGTTATAGCCCCGGTGGGGGTGCATTCCAGCCTCGCGTCCTCACTCCCCCCCACCCCCCAACAGCAGGCTCAGGCTCCAAAGGATACTTTTATATATGTAAAAAAAAATGTGGCTTTTCCATTTCCATTTGAACAACAAAGACGTGTCGGGTCCTTGAGACGGGGTCTTGGGTCTCCCCTCTCCCCCACCCCTTTCCAGTTTGAGTCTTTCGATTTGAGGAGGGAGTGGGCGCGGGCTCCGAGGTCCCTAAGTGGGGCCCTTCCCACGTCCGCCCGCTCAATAGCGGGGGCCTCTGAGGCGGGAGGGGAAGGGGCCTCTGAGGCGGGAGGGGAAGGGGCCGAGGTCATAGCCGCAGGAGCCGGGAGGGGGCGCGGAGGAGGAGGAGGAGGGGCAGGGGGGGCCGGGCCTGGGCCTCGGGGCGGCCTCCCCGTGGGCGGGGCCCGCGCAGCTGCAGGGAGCTGGTGGGAGAAGAGAGGGGTTACGCCCCGCCGGCTTCCGCGGTCCCCATCGCTCCGCGCCCGCCGCCGCCCGTCCCCGCCCCACCGGGCCCCGCGTACCGGTGGCGCTGAGCAGTTTGGGCAGGAAGCGGTTCCAGAAGGCGCAGGCCTGCGCGCGCAGCCCCCGCCGCACCTCCAGCGGCCGCAGGGTCAGACTCACATATTGCTGCGCTCCCGCCGTGTATGGCGGCCACTGCGGGGACTTGGGGTCCCGGGGGTCGTTGGGGTCTCTGCGAGAGGAAGGGGGACGGCTCAGCTTCAGGCGAGCCTGCCCGTCCCGGGGATGGGGGGTGGGGTGGGGCTGGGGCCTGAGAGGCGGGACACTTCCTGACCCTTAGCTCTTGACAAACTCCATTCCCCTCCCTCTCACCCCTTCCTTAACCCTTCTTTCTCTTTTCCGGGGTCCCGCACCAGCCAAAGTCTCCCTCCTTCTGTCTCTCCCTCAGTTTCCCCACTCCATCTGTATCACTTTCTCCCATTAAAACAGTTGCTACGATTTCCCGACTCACTATGTCCTATCTCTACCAACACCAGGTTTACTTTTATGACACTCCTTTGATGGCGAATTGATTGTCCCTTCTTCAGACAGGTAACCTCATGCTGGGGGAGGGGTGGTGTCACCCAGCTAATAAATCATCACTGGACCGATATGACCCAGCTGGAAGGTTCGTGCTCCGAACTACTATGTGGACTTCTTTGCCTGTGTCTCTTTTTGTCCATCTTGTTGCCTTCCCACGGCCCCCCGCCCCCACTGCCGCACTCTCCCATCCCCACCCTTTAGGATCTAGCACCTTGCCTTCCTTTCCTCCCGCTCTCTCTCTGTCTCTCTCTGCTCCCCCCTTGCCTCCCTCCTCCCCAGAGGCCCCCCCACCTCCCCCAGCACTGCTGACCCTGTGCGGGCGAAGTTGGCCCAGTATCTCATCAGCCGCTGGGCAAAGAGTCTCTCCTCGGCCGTGTAGTTCAGTGAGGGTTCCAGGGGGAGCCCAAAGATGAACTCAATCTCGTAGCCGTGGGGCACCCCCATCCAGAGGGGCCAGGGGAGCGTGGAGGCCCGGTGGTTAAAGACGTAGGCGTAGACGCGGGCCCCCTGGGCGGCCAGTCGCCCGGCCAGCTGGGCCACGGGGCACACCACGTTGTGGTCGCCCACCACGTTGCTCAGGGACTCCCGCAGCCGCGCCGGGTCCTCGGGGTGCAGCCAGTCTGTGTAATGCAGGACCACGGCCTCGGCTGCCAGGTCACTCACCTGGGGAACTCCGACCCGCACCCCGGCCAGGAACTGGGCTCGGCTGATGAGAGACTCGTTGTCTTTGCTGAAGCCTGGGGCCCCATAAATCAGAAAATAGGAGCCCTCATCCTTCACCACACCCACCAGCACCTGGGTGGGGGTTGGGGGGACAGGATGGAGGGATGGGAGCACAGACAGACAGGCAGACAGAGACAGACAAAGATCCAGAAAGGTGAACAGACCCGGAACCACGGAGAAGGAGAGTATGAGGTTCGGGAAGGGATGGAGAGAGAGAGAAAATAGAATTGTATTTCCAATCCTCTCCACCCCACTGACTCCCCTGGGAACTGAAGGGGGTTTGTACCCTTAGGGAGAAGAGGGCGGCCACGGGGTCCAGAAGCCTGGGCCTTTGGTATGGGTCTTGAGTTCCCAGAGAAGGACAATGGGCCAGGAGGAACCAGTGCCACCCCTCCCGGCCACCAGTCACCTGCAGGCCATGGAAGTCTCCAGCGTTGATGAGGGCTTCGGGCGTGTCACTGAGGAAGTCGCCGTCCACCACAGGCACGAAAGAGAAGCGGAAGACGCTTTCCTGGGGCAGCACATGCCACTCATGGTCCACCAGGTCCTGGGCCGGCCGCGTCCGCAGGCAGGCCACCAGCTCTGTGTCATTGCCCCCGGCACCGCCCGGGGGACAACCCACCAGGCGGGCCAGCAGCGTGGCCCTGCGGCGGGCCTCCCCCACGCCCACGGTGGCCCAGGGCCCGTTGGGCGCCCCGCTCTGCAGGACGGCCCTGTGGAACAGGCCCCGGCTGGGCGGGGACAGCAGGTGCATGCCCACAGAGGCGGCGCCCGCGCTCTCCCCAAACAGCGTCACTGACGTCGGGTCTCCCCCAAAGGCCGCCACATTCTCCCGCACCCACTGCAGCGCCAGCCTCTGGTCCAACAGACCGACGTTGCCCGGGGCCTCCCGGCTCCCCGGCAGGGCCAGGAAACCAAAGGCTCCCACCCGGTAGTTCATGGACACCAGCACCGTGCCCTGCGCCTGCGTCAGGAAGCGGCCGTCGTACACGTCCAGGGAGGAGGCCCCGCTGTAGAAGCCGCCCCCGTAGATCCAGACGAGGACCGGGGCGGAGGACCTGGGCCGAGGGTACGGCGTCCATACGTTGAGGTAGAGGCAGTCCTCGCTCAGCTCGCGGTTGGGGTTCCACATCTCGGTGCCTTCAAAGCCGGGGTACAGGGTGTCCACGTATTGGTAGCAGACACTCTGGAAGGCCGTGGCGTCCAGCACCCCTGACCAGGGTCGCTTGGGCTCCGGGGGCAGAAAGCGACGGGGGCCCACAGGTGGCTCCGCGTAGGGGATGCCCAGGAAGGCAGAGACAGGGCCCCCGGGGGCCAGGAGGCGGATGCCCCGCAGCTGGCCCCCGCGCACGGCCACCAGCAGCTCCGGGTCCTCGGCGCCCTCGGCCCCTCCTCCCAGGAGGAAGAGGAGGAGAAGGAGTGGGGGCATCAGGGAGGGTGTGGGCGGGGGTCGCCGCCGGGGCCCCATGGCTGCCAGGGAGGGCGTCTGCTGGGAGGAAGAAAGGCACAGGGTGAAGGCGGGAGGCGGCGGGAGGGAGGAGGTCAGGTAACTCTCTCGCCGCGGGGTTATCGCTGAGCTGCCGAGCAGGTGGGGCAAGTTGGCCGCGAGGAGGAGAGGCGTGGAGGGAAGGAGGGAGGGAAACAGAGACAAGGACACGGGCAGACCGGGCCAAGCAAGAGGGGACAGAGGCCAGGCCGTCACACACCCAGACAGTCAAATATGGGGAAGAGAAGAGGGAGGAGCGCGGCCTGGGATTCCCCTTCCCCCTGCCCCGCCGAGGGCCTACTGTTCCTCACCTCCCTCCCCGCGCGCGGCGGACAGAGCTGGGCCCAGTGCGTGCAGTGCGGGCACCAGAGGCCACAGTCCACGCACAGGCATCGCGACAGGGGCGGGGCCTGCACCGCCCCGCGGCATGACCGTGCAGCCCGAGCGTCTCCGAGGCTGGTCAGGGCCGGGGCCCTGGACGGTGGGTCGGGCATTCAGGGGCACCCCAAATCCTGCCTGCTGGCCCCGCCCTTCCCCACCCCACCCTCTCTCTGGCCCAGCGCGCCCGTGCTCGCCAACCCCGCCGTCCCCCGCCCAGCCCCAGCCGACAGGCTCGCGCGCCCTCGCCCCCCAGGATCGCGGGCCCTCGATGCGTCCGATGCTGCGGTGCGCGCCGCCGCCAATGGGGGGCAGTAGAGACCGCGAAAAGGACCGCGCTCCCCGCCCGGATCCTGGGAGCCGGGAACTCGGGGCGGGGGTCTATGGGCTCGCGGGTATTTCGGAGGGGCCTGAAGGGCGAGTCGGACGCCTGTGTCACCGGGGCTCCCGAGATCCCCGGCTGCCGACGCGGGGGCGCTATTTTGGGGCAGCAGCTGCTAGCTGTTCCGGCCTTTCCAGCCAAGGGATCAAAATTCCCCGGGTCGGAACTCCCCCCTTCTCCCGGCGGCCACCCCTCAGTCCTTGTCGCCCGGAGCTGGGGGTGGGGCTGGTGATGCCGGAGATTAACTAGGAAACCCGAGCGGAGCTAATTATAGTTCGGGGCTTCCGCTGAGTCTCCCCTTCCCAAAAAAACAGAGACGGAGTTCCCAAGGAAGGGGGGCGCCTGGGCCTCGCGGGGGCCTCGGCTGGGCGCTGCGCAGGGGCACTGGGGTCCCAGCCCTCGGGAAGTGGGGGGCCAGTCGGGCGCCAGGAACCGGCGCAGCTCGGGTTCCGCCCCTGGCAGGGGTCGTCTTCCAGAAGCCCAGACTTGGGGGCGAAAGGGGAAAGGGGTGCTCGGGGGACCCCGCAGGAATTTCAGAGGAGAGGCGTTGGCCAGGCCTGCGGGGTGCCTGCTTGCCCGCCGACGTCCGTAAGTACACGGCGGCGAGGGAAGAGTTAAGGGTGAGTGGGAGGGGGGCGCCGGGTGGGTGGGGGTGGTCGCTGGGCAGGTCCGGGGGCGCGGGGGTCCCTCCGGGAGCGCACAGTTCTCCGGACGCGGGATGGGCCCCGGGACCGGGGGAGGGTCCCGGGAGGAGTCGGAGACTCACCTGAGGCGGCCGAGCCGGGCCGGGCCGGGCCGCGCCGGGAGCTGGAGGCGGCCGCTGTTCCCCGGCGCTGGCTGAGCCGACTCTGACAGCCGCCGCCTCCGGCCCCCCGCACACACCCCCTCCGGGCCGCTCGGCGCCCCCGCCCGCCCCCGCCCACTGTCTCCGCCCCCGCCCCTCCCCGCTGCCCCGGGCTGGGCTGCCACCTCCCCTCCCTCTCCCTCCGTCGAAGCCCAAGACCCGGGGACCCGGGGTGGGGGTGGGGGCCCCCGACGGACTCCAGTGGCAGACGCCGGCAGACGGATGGACACGCGGTGACAGACACGACAGAACGACCTGCAGCGGCGGAACAGACACCCACGGTGACAGACATACGCAGGCGGATGGTCTCATGCAGCGACAGACAGAGACAGACTCAGTGACGGACACCCACAGACGGACGCAGCCACCCGCACACACGGACAGCCTCGATGGAGGCGGGGAGGCTGCGGCAGGGCCCAAGGCCGCGCGGGTCCTTGAGACCAAAGAGAGCATTCTTGGCCGCGACACAGCCGGGGGTGGCGTGGGAGGAGCTGCACGTGAGAGTGTGGCTGGGTCCCCCACAGGGGCTGGGGTGGCGCTGGTGGGGAAAAGGTGACGTGGGAAACCCCTGGGGGGTGAAGGGACATCGGTGAGAATGAGGATGTGAGCATGCGATCGCGAGTGGAAAAGGAGGGGACCCCCATGGAGGAAAAAGACCCCAGTGGGGAGAACGAGGAGACTCGGGGACACCCGAGAGGGAAGGCCGCCGGGTGGCACGCGCAAGGCTGCCGGGCGAGGCCGCGCTCCGGCTGCCGCAGTGGAAACTTCCGGAACCCCCGCGGGTGGGTTTGCGCTGGTTCCCTGACGGGTGACCTCGGACTTTCGTCACCAGAGTCCGGCCGGGCCATGACATCACCAGGCCACGTTCCCATTGGCCGCCGCGCCCGGCAGGTGGGAGCGGCCTGGCCGCGCTGCCCCCAGCCTGCTCCGAGGGGCCGGGGCCCTCCCGGGGGCACCGAGGGGAAAGGTGCGGTGGCGGCGGCGTCCCCGCGCCCGAGCTGGGGCTGGGGGAGGCGGGGGCCGGGGTGACACACGAGTCCGTCGCGCTCAGGGGTCCTCTCCCGGGGCGCCTGGCTCGTGAACCCGGACACCGAAGCGCGGGAGACCCGCCGGCGCGGGCGAGCGTGGGGGCGAGCGTGCGCGCGCGCGGCTGTGCGGGGACGTGCGTGAGCGGACGCGCACGCACGCTCGTTCGCTCGGCCGCCAGTGATCGCCGCGCTCCCCGCGGCGCCACGGGCCCTCGTCCACAGCCACGAAGGGCGGAGGGTACCGGGTCTCGGGGTCTCGCTGGGGGGGGGGTCGCGGGGCCCCTCCCGCGTCAGGAGACGTGCCCTGCTCCGGGCGACGCGGTTCCCGGTTCTCCAGGCGGGGCGCGGCCCAGCCCGGCCCGCCCCGCGGGAACCGGCCCCTGCAGCCCCGGAATCCGCGGCGACCGCCAGGTGGCGCCCGAGGCAGCCGCTCCGGCCTTGAGACGCGGGGCGGCGGGGGCGGCGGGACTCAGTCTCTGGCTGTCCGCTCTCGCCTCTTCGGGTACCTCCCCTTCAGGGGCGTGCAGCGTCCTGGCTGCGGGCCCCCCAATAGTGAGCCCTCTTCCCGGCGTCGGGTTTTCGGAAGAACAGGAGTAAGGGCTGAGGGTCGAGGTAGGGGAGGAAAGACCGGGCGGTCGGTGTTGCTACGGGAGAAAAAGATCCGAGCAGGTTTGGGGCGTGGTAACTGTGATTTATTGGGATGATGGAAATAAACCATGAACAAGGGAGCAGAGGCTTCCCCGGCCCTACAGCTGTAGGGCTTTTTGGTCTGTAAATGCCCAGGTCGTGAGTCTCCCTCCCCCCCCGCCCCACCCCAGTCGCGCTGCAAAACGGGCTGTGCCACGCACACATCACCTAATACTCAAAGCATGCAGCGGAGATGGATGGCGAGGGCAGCGCCGGGTTAGCACCAACGTGTGAACCAGGAACGTGCTTAGAAAGGGAAAGGCTGGGGTGTGTTCTAGGGGCTGGCCCAGTAGGGACCTCCTGGGAGAGGACGGTGCCGACCCCAGCCCGCCCCGAGGCTGAAGTCGATGCCAGGGTGCCCAGGGTGGGCTGGAACTCCTAGGGAGGCAGATCCTATTTTCAGCTGGGTTGGGGTGAGTGGATTTAGCCCTGGGGAGGGCAGCCCGGGTGTGTCTGCTGCAACTGAGAACAGGGGCAGTTCCTGCCTGCTGGGGGTGGTAGCAGTGCTTCAGTATTTGGGGGGAAATCCATGGGAGGTGAGGGCAAGGAGGGGTTGTGGAGCTTTCTGAAGCTGAGCAGTACTTTATTCTTTCCTTGGGGGTGGTGGGAGGCCAGTGAGCAGGAGAGGGAAGGAGACATGGAGTTTCTGATGATGCTTGTTGAGTCTGGAGCAGGGAAGGGATATGGCCATTTATGTCCATACGTGTTTCCCTTCCCAGGTCTGGGGAGATCAGGGGCAGCTGCACAGGGGAAAGGGAGGAAGGGCAGGCAGGCCCTGCAGGGGGGTGGGTCGCGGTCAGAGAAGGGTTACCTGCTCCTGGAGCCCCCAGTGCTGCTCTGGGTCTTGGGGTCAGAGAAGAGATCAGCTGCAAGTCCCGTCAGTTGACTGCGGGTCTACATGGAGTCTAGGACCTGTGAGTGGGTGTTGCAGGGGGAGACCCGGGGTTCTGTAGCTGCCAGCACCTTTGGGAGAAGGCTTAAGGGGCCTGGGTGCACCCTTGACCTGCACTTTGTCCTAGGCAGCGAGGATGAGGGGAACCCTGCAGGTTCTGTCCCTGTCTGGGAGAGCTTTTCCATTAGCAGGGGGCCCAGCGGAGAGGAACCAGGATAGAGAGTGCAGGTGCAGCGTGGGCACAGGGCTTCGGAGCAAGACCTGGGCTGCAGGTCCTAATTCCTGGGTTCTTGCCCGATGCTGCCGCTGGCAGGCGGTGAGGCCTCTGGAGAGCCACACACTTTGTCTGGGCCTCCATTTCCCCATCTGTAAAATGGCAGATGGCATTTGAGCGTAGATCAGAATCACAGGGGCCACTCAGACAGGCTGATCCATTTGGTCTGAGGTTTTTTTTTTTTCCAATTATGACAGTAACATATGTACAATGTAACATTTCTCATTTCAAAACCATTTTTGAGTTCACAAGTCAGTGGTATCGATTGCATTCACAGCATTATGTGGTCATCTCCACCGTCCAGTACCAAAGCTTTTCCCACGCCAGATGGGGTTCCCGAGTCTGCGTTTGTTAGCAAGTCCTCAGGATGGCCAGGAAGGTGGTTTGAGAACCGTGGGAGGAGAAATGCAACAGAAAGTGCCTCGGGGTGGGTCCGCGGCAACTGGCCAGAGGCAGATGGAGGGGGACTCGAGCCTGGCCTTAAACATGAATCAACTCCACCCTGCCCGTCCCCTCTCCTTGCTGCCTCCTCTTAGCTCCATCTCACCCCATTTCTCTTTTAAAATTTTGTAAAATCTGGTGTAGTTCTTGTTCTTCTAATGAAAGTGACAGCTGCCATGGGTGGCCATGCCCAGCTTGCCCCGCGCTGGGAGAGGCCGGGTGGCATATGCAGGAGGGGCTCGTGGGGGCACGGCTCGCACCTCAGAGACTGTTGTGCTGCAGCCATGAAGAGGTCAGCTCGCCAGTGAATGACAGACACTGTCAGATCTCGCTTGTGTGAAATGCCCAGAATCAGCAAAGTTCAGAGAGACAGATGGTAAATTAGAGGTTACCAGGGGTTGGGGGGTAAGAGGGAGTTAGTACTTAGTGGGGGCAAAGTCTCTGCTTGGGGTGATGAGGAAGGTGGGGAAATGGATGGGGGTGATGGGAACAACACAGTGTTTTGATTGTAATTAATATCGCCGAACCATGCACTTGAAAGTGGTTACATGGGAAATTTCGAATCGTTTAGATGTTACTACAATATAAAGTTAAAAGAAAAAAAGAGAAACTGTTAGAGTTGAAACTAAATAGACCGTGCATGGTGAAAACAACAGGAAAATAAAGAAACTTGTAAGAATAAGGAACAAATTGAAAAGCAATCATTATCCAATCACCAGAGATAACTGCAGTTTTAGAAGTAAAAAATCAAAACTAGGGCCACAGTTCAGCAGAGAAGGTAAGTATTCCTTGGATGTGCTCCCTTGGCAGTCAGTAGAGTTGGTGAACTACCTGGGATGCATTATTCCAGTATTCCTCCCTACCGGCAACTAATAAATGTATCATTTTAAAAAGGGGATGTCATGGTTAGGGACAGGTGTCAACTTGGCCAAGTTGTGGTACCTGTTCATCTGATTGGGCAAGCACTGGCCTGTCTGTTGCAATGAGGACATTTCATAGGATTAGGTCATGATCACATCAGCTACATCCACAGCTGATTCCATTTGTAATCAGCCAAAGGGGAGTGTCTTCTGCAATTAGTGATGCTAAATCCAATCATGGGAAGCCTTTTAAGGAGGACTCAGAGGAGACAGGTTGCATTCCTGCTTTGGCTGGTGAGCCTCTCCTGTGGAGTTCATCCAGGCCATCCATTGGAGTCATCGGCTTCGCAGCCTGCCCTATGGATTTTGGACTCTGTGCCTACGGTCACGTGAGACACTTTCATAAATTTTATATTTGCAAGTGTTCCCTGTTGATTCTGTTTCTCTAGAGAACCCTAACTAATACAGGGGACCATGCCACTCTCTTGCATTTTGCAAAATCAGATCTAGTGGGGTGTAGAGGGAGAAAGGATGGAAGTGAGAGGTGGGGACAGACATCCCTGCCTGCTGTTAGGAACTGCTCATGCCAGACTCCTTGAACTGGACTTTTCTAGAGCCTTCCACGAGGCCTGCCTTAGCTCTCCTGGGGTCCCTAAAGCTTTCAGATTTCAAAGCTGTTGACTGTTGACTGGCTTCAGCTGGCTTCTCCAGAGTGTCGGTGGCTTGCCCATTCCTTCCAGGTGTCAGAAACAATAAACCACATGTTTTATTTCATTTGTATAAGATTCTAGAAAAGGCAAAACCATAGTGATGGAGAATAGAGTAGTGTTCCCTCCCTGCTGTCTGCCTGGGATTTGTCCCGGAGTTTCTATCCCTCCATGTCTGGGAACTTTGCCATGTCAAGTCAGAGCAGCGAAGAAGCCAAGTGTAGTGAAAACCACAGTCATAACAGGAAGGTGAGGCACCTGCATCTGGTGTCAGCTTTCCTGTCCCCTACCTGGGCAAGACTGAAAATCAGGTCTGGTTACAGAACCTTCATCGAGGGGGTTGCTTATTCTGAGCAGTGAGTATGCCATTTAATCCTGGCACAATGCATGTGCCCAGGAAATGTTAGCACTTGTTGTTTGAGCTCCCAGGCAGCCGGTGTCACCCACTCTGCCAGACATACAAATGTAACCCAGCTGTTTTTCCATTCCACGTTATTTTCTGGGAATCATTCCTCCATATCTGAGGCGCCCACATATCCACCGTTTGGCACTACATTAATTCACCACAGCTGGCATATGTATTCTCTAATCATGGAGCATTTTGGTTACCTTGAGGTTTTCCCCATTATAAATGATTCTGTGCAGTAAATTCCTTACACATTGTCCCTCTCTGTTGAAGTGATTTCCTTATATCACCTTCCCATCAAAAGCTGTGATGGGTTTTATGTCTCTTGTTACATATTATCAAGTTAGTCTCTGGGAAGATGGTACTAAGTTCAGGCCTGGCTTTCTGGAATTCAGCTCACTCCTGCTTTCAGGATGAACTGTCTTCTCAGTCAGTGAGCACTAACCAGGGATTTCCCTGGGCCGCCCCCTCCTCCAGGCAGTGCATCCTGTGGCTCAGTCTTCTGGTAACTGATAAATGCTCTCTGCTCCCAACTCCCATCAAATCTTTCTTTCTTTTTTCCCCCCCTTTTAAAATCAGATATATACCCGGTCAAATAGTTCTACAAGTTGATTATAACAACCAACATTTTCCCTTCCCTTCCCTTCCATTTCCAGGGCTCCTTTTTCTAAAGAGGCTTCTCTACTCCCCACATGCCAAATTTCCCCTCCGGCTTTACAGAGGTATAATTTACATAAATACAATCTATATAATACATATAAAAAATAAGATTGATACATTTTTAGTCTATAGTTTGATGGTTTTGGTGAATGTGTACAGTCGTGTGATCACTACCACAGTTCAGAGGGCATTTTCACCACCCCTCCCCCCACACTAAAACTTTCCTCCTGTCTCTTTGTAGACAATTCCCTCCTTTGATCTCTGGCTCCAGGAAATTGCTACTTTGTTTTCCGTCACTATGGCCGTCACTATGGTTTTGCCTTTTCTCGAGTTTTATATAAATGAAATCAATTTTGTAGTCTATTGTATTTGATTCCTTTTCCTAAGTATAATATTTTTGACACTCGTCCAAGTTGTCGCATGTTGAGCTCATTCCATTTTATTGCCATGCAATATTATATGGCCACACTGTGATTTGTTTATCTCGTCACCAGTTGATAGATATCCCCACACCCAGTTTTTTGCTGTTATAATTAATACTGAAGTGAATATTTGCACGCGAGATTTTGTGTGGCTCTAACTTGCCATTTGTCATGTGTAAACATCTAGAGCAGGAGTGCCATGTCAGATGATAATGGTGCGTTTAAGTTGCCATAACGATGTCCTAAGTCACCTCCATTTTGCATCTCCACCACTAATGCATGGAATTCCAGTTGCACGCAGTCTTTTTAACTTTAGCCACTGTAGTGGGTATGTAGTTGTGATAGGTTCAATTATGTACCCTGTCGTAGACATGTTCTTCATCTGTATTCCTGTGGGTGAGAACCCACTATAAATAAGATCTCTTGATGATATTTTTTAGTTAAGGTGTGCCCCAACTGAATGAGATTGGGTCTTAATCTGGATTAGTGGAGGCCTTTCAAAGAGAAAGGACCCAGAAGCCAGAGTTGGAGAAAGCCATGGGGGGTGGGGGAGGGGGACCTGGAAGCTGGAGGTCAACTGATCCCAGAAGAAAGGAGAGGACACTGCTATGTGTAATATGTTCTCAAGATATCTGTGTGCAGTATATATTTATGTGAAAATTTTCCTGGGACTCCACACGTGTGGATAAAAGAAACAAGCAAGGAAGAAAAGCGAGGGAGAAGGGCAGGAGGAGACAGGGAGAGGGAGGGAGGGCAGGTGGAAAACTAAAGAAAAAATTTCACATGAAAACAGAAGTTTTAAAAAATACACTGAAAATAATTTTACCTGTGGCATTCGTATATCATAAACATACTGTAAGACTCTTCAGTAACCAACAAAATCATACTAAGTCACTTCTGAAAGTATCTTTGGAGACAATAAATTAAATATGTAGTAACATGGGAATAGAGTTGAAGAATTTGGGCTTTTAAAATATGAATTTGTAAATGCTCTTTGTATTTTTATAACCCTTTATCTGTCATTTGCATAGGAAATACTTTCTTCCATTGTATTCTTTGTCTACTTTTTCTTGTTTCTGTATTTTTTCCCTGCAAAAGTGTTAACATTTTCTATGTAGAAGGATGTGTCTAGCTTTATTTTTATAGCTCTTGGGTTTCTTGTCTTGATTATAATTGTCTCCTCTGCTACCAAGTCTCCTAAATTTTCCTCTAGGATATTTACAGATTTTTTTTTTTTTATTTGCATGGGTAGGCACTGGGAATCGAACCCGGGTCTCCAGCATGGCAGGCGAGAACTCACCGTGGCCTGCCCTTCCTTATGTTTTTTCACTTACTTTGCTTTACAGTTTAATATTGTAAGAGAAAGATTCAGCTTTATTTTCATTTACGGGGCATAGTCAATTATGCTAGCAAATAAACCATTCTTTCCTCTAAATTAATTCCACCTTTGTTGCAGACTAAAGTAATGGGATCCGTGGTTTATTCACATGCCAACACCAGACTGTTTGGATTGGCATTTATTCATCCACATGAGTTTGAAAGCAGTTGCATCCATTAGAAGCTTCAATCTTGTTGGGATTTTAGTTAATATTGCATTAAATGTATACTTTAATTTTGGTAGACGACATATCTGTGTTGTAAAGGTCTTTATATCCCTATATGTGGTACAGCCTTTTCATTCATTTAGGTCTTGCTTTATGCCCTTGAATAAAATGTTATAGATTTCCTTGTATGTGTTCCTTCTTGTTAAATTTATTCCGAAATTATTTTCCATTTGAGTGGCTATTGTGAATGGAACATTTCTTCCAGTTTCTGTCTCCAGCTGCTTATTTCTAGAATGGAGGAGTGGATTTATTTTGTATTATATCCAGGCACCTCATCAAGGACTCTCACTAATGCAATATTTATTTCTTCCACAAGCATCTTTTGGAATTTGTAATTACACAACAATTTCATCAGCAAAAATGGGAACATCTAACTTTTTTCCTATTGTTTATGCCAAATATTTATTTTTATTTTTTGCCTCATTACATTATCAAAATGTCCCCAACAGTGTTGAAATAGTAATGGCAGTAGCCAACATCCCTGTCTTGTTTTTGATTTCAATAGAAGTAGTTTGAGGGCAGTGCGATGGTGGCTCGGTGGCAAGAATTCTTGCCTGCTGAACTGAAGACCCGAGTTCGATTCCCGGAGCCTGCCCATGCAAAAAAAAAAAAAAAAATAGCTTGAGTGTTTGATTATTTAGAATGTGTTTTTTTGTATTGAGAAATATACATGCATACAAAAGAATAATAATAAAAGAACATCCATATACCCACTACTCAATTTAGGAAAATGAACATCACATACTTTAGAAACCACTGTATACTTCTCACCAATCGCCTACCCCTGTCTCTGCCAAGATAGCTGCTATCCTAGATTTTGTATTAATAATTACTTTGATTTTCTTTATAGTATTACTATACATATATATAGTCCTAATCAAAATAGTGTTTGTCTTAAAAAAATTCACAGAGTTGTTCTGCATATATTCTTCTGTGAATTGACGCTTATGCTTAATATTACCATATTTCTTTTTTTTTTTTTTCCACATGGGCAGGTACCGGGAATCGAACCCGGGTCTCCAGCACGGCAGGCGAGAAGTCTACCTGCTGAGTCACCGTGGCCCACCCAATATTACCCTATTTCTTGATTTTCAGATGTGAAACGTGTGCTCAACCATCTCCCAAAGTATCCAAATACACAGAACGATTAATGCTATCACCTCTTCTAGAAGGTGTCCAGAAATGGCCCCAGTCTTCACCATCTCTGCCTCTCACCCTATTCCATATATTGACACGGGATCCAATATTGAAGTTCCCTCCTTCCCACGGATAATAATTCCTTCTAATAAGTCCATGAGGACGTCGTCAGACTCTCTCAGTTCCACACAGATTCCTCCTTTCTAACCCAACCAGAATGTCCAATGTCTCCAGCATAGGACTTTCTCCTCCTTCAGCTGTGGGTGGTTCTCCCATGTGCTTGCCTTCTGTACTGACCCCAGTACTTGCCTTCTGTTCTGACCCCGGCTGGTCTTCCTAGCTCTGTCACCAGGGTCTCCTTCAGTGCAGTTCTGACGAGCAGGCGAAGCTCCACCAGGGCTTCGAGCCCACCTGCTAATGGAGCTGATGGGTTCTTGATGAGCACCAACCCTGGTCGCTCCCACGATCCCAGCTGGGGTAGATTGCTCAAAACACTTGCCCTCTCTCCCTGGAGTGGATTATGTATCCCCGCCCGGACATGGTCACCAGGCTTGGCCGCCTGACTTGGGTGCCTCCCCTTAATGAAGGAGTTTACATCTGCCGGGTCCAAGTCAGGGGCAATAAAACACGGGTGGAAGAGATGCACGTCATCTCTGGAGAGAAGCGTTCCGAGCCAGCTGTGATGGTGATGATGTTGTCTTTTCCCACCTGTGACATTGGCAGTGTCCCAGGTAAGGGCTGTGCCAGCAGCCTCTGTCCCAGAGTGAAGACAGCATGGAGGACGGCCCAGAGAGTGTCATGTGAGTGGGCAATAAACCTTTGCCGTGGCAAACCACTGAGACGTTATGGCTGCTTGTTACCTCAGCATAACCTGGGGTCTCCTGACTGATAGACTCATTGGCTTCTACTTCCTCCAAGCTGAGTGTCAGCCACACCCCGCATAGTCCACCCACCACCGTGACGTCAGTACAAGTCAGGCCAGCACCTCAACTCCCACCTCCTGACACCATCAGCAGACAAGTACACTCACGATTCAGACAATCACATGGTGGAGGGGATGGGGAGCACTCTGGCCTGATATTCCCAACCTCTTCCACTCCTCCCTCATCCCTCGGGCAAGAAGGAGTGCTCCACTCTTAAATTTAGAAGTTGAGTGCTCCACTCAAATTTAGAAGCAGAAACTGGGCAAGCATAGCTAGACCCTTCCCTTGGAGAGGAGCTGCCAGCCCGAGCAGCTGTGCTTCTCTGCTCCTCTGTGTTTAAGGATTCCGGGGCAAACTTCCCTGTGGGGAGATCCCGGGTGGAATCCACCTGGAAGGCAATGGGTGAGTTTGTCTAGTCATGAGGCCAGTATTGGGAATCTCCATTGCCAAAAATTCAGCTTTCTGAGTCATGAGAAGGACGGTTGAGTCTTCCCTTAGCCTGACTCAATAATATTATTTCTCAACTGACTCAAAAGACAAATGAGGAGAAAGGTGCTATTTATTGTGAATACTCAAACACCATGTGTATTAAAAGCTGACCACACTCTTAGATTGATTGACTTCACTTCAATATCACCTTCTCCTTCCCCCATGTTTTGTTTTCCCCTGCCCTAACTCTTCTTCCTCACCTGTGCCGGTCTGAAAGTATTTCTGTATCCTAGAAAAGCCATGTTCTAATCCTAATCTATTTTGTGAGGAGAGCAAAGGTTTTTTCTAATCCCTATTCAGTATTCTGGGTTAGAAACTTGATTAGGTAATCTCCATGGAGATGTGACTCAATCAATTGTGGGTATTAAACTTGATTAGATGGAGACGTGTCTCTACCCATTCTATGTGGGTCTTGTTAGTTTACTGGAATCCTATAAATGAGATATTTCGGAGACAGTCCCTTCTTTTTGAGAACATGGAGAGAGCCACTGAACCACCACAGAAGGACAAGAGAACCAGAGTCCACCAGCCTTTGGAGATGAAAAAGGAAAATGCCACCCGGGGAGCTTGATGAAGCAGCGGCCCGGAGAGGAAGCCAGCAGACACCACCATGCTTGCCATGTGCCCTTCCAGCTGGGAGAGAAACTCTGAAAGTCATCAGTCCATTGAACCAAGGTATCTTTCCCTGGATGCCTTAGATTGGACATTTCTATATCCTTGCTCTAATTGGGACATTTTCACAGCCTTAGAACTGTAAACTTGTAACTTATTAAATTCCCCCCTTTTAAAAGCCTTTCCATTCCTGGTACATTGCGTTTCGGCAGCTAGCAAACTAGAACACCGCCCAACCTAAAATTCTGGACCCCCAACCCTGTCCTCAACAAGGGGTCCCCAATCCTGACATTGGGGGATGGGGGGGCCAAGGGTCAGGTCCCAGCCTGTGCTTTCCTTTCTTCCCCTGGAAAGTCATGGCAATGGTGAGACCTTGGAGAGAGGCCAGGATCCCTCTGTGACCTCCCATGGACCCCGCTTTAGCCTATGGCAGGAGGGGAAGGCGCCCAAAGGCGGGTGTCACCCCGTCCTCCTCATCCATGGCTCCCCAACCCTGCTCCTTCTCCCCAGCAGCCTCTTGTCCACCTGGAACCCCAGCAGGTGGCCGGGACCATGCTCACTTCTGGAGTCATCTCTGGGTCCCTGTCGCGTGTGATATTCCTCACGTAACAAACAGATGAGGCGCTGGCAGCTGTGTCTCATCTCCTCCTCCAGCCCTTCCAGCCTTCCCCCGGCGGCTGGGCCCAAGGAGGGGCTGGGGGAGTCAGGCACAGCCACAAGAGGGCTCCAGCCTCTTGGCTCACCCATCTCCTTCCCGAGTGGAGCGGGGCAGGGCCTGCCGGTAGGTGATACGTAGTGTCCTGGGAGAGATACAGGTAATAAACACAATTACAGTCATTCCTAGTGACTTAACGCTTCCCGGTGGGAGTGAGAAAGAGTGGGCAGGATTTTCAGAGGCTGAGAGAAAGGGACAGGGAGGGCAGTCCTGGGCGGAAGCAGTTTAGACAAAGGCCAGGCATGGACAAAGCCTGGGGCAGGGAGGCCTGTTTGGCTGGAGCAGAAGGTGAGGTGGGAAAGGAAGCTGAAGTGGGGTGGACAGGGGAAGGAGGCTGGATTGCAGTTTTCCAAGAGCCTGGGCGTTCCTTAACCCAGCACAGCAACTGGCATTTTATGGTGTTTGATCGACTTTTTGTGTGTGTGTGTGTGAAGATACAAGTGGATCCACAATGATTTATTAATACTTTGAGACTTTATGCAAATATATAACACACGTTTTCTTTTTATACATGTCAACATTTGTGGAGTCCTCATTATGTGCCAGACAATACTGATAGCATTTGAAGAACATAATTCTGTGCCATGCACAGTACTAGTTCACATAAAGTAATGATTTATCCTCACCAAACCCCTCAAAAGTGGGTATTGAAATTAGTCACATTGTATAGATATAAGAACTGAGATGTCATTCAGTTGTGTTTTCGTTTAATCCTCACATCAGTCCTGGATGCTACCAGTGTATCTTTTTTTGTTTTGTTTGTAAAACAAAAAAGTTTTTTTTTTTTTAACAAACACAGAAGAGTTTAGTAAATTGTACCTCCTGAAGGCCTGGTGAGGTGGTGGTGCTCGGATGAGGTCGCTTGAGCCCCTTATCTTCCTTGCTGGGCTGTTACATTTCTTTTTCTTCTGATGGCCAGAGAGCAATTTGTGAGGATTTACTGTTGTGACTGTGAAAATATCCTGCCCCTCCACAAACTTTTCCCTCTACCTTTCACACTTATTGAGGCTTCTCACCCAAACCAGTCTATAAAATGATGGGTACAAACTTTCCAGCCCCACCACTTCTTCCACCGTATTACTTTTTACGCCTTCACTGGCATAAAGTAAAAATACGCCTCCCCTACTCACAGTAATGAAACATGGGGGAGACTGCCAAACTGTCCTAAAAAGCATAGGACAAATGAAAAGCATTGGCTCTTTTCCAAAATTCCCGTGACCATAAATTTAGTTAGTACAGAAAAAATTAAAAATGGATCATGAACAAAAAATAAAATCATGCTTTTTGCCTTAATGCTCCTTTGAGCTAAGAACATTAATCATTTGCCCGCAATGATTGTGGCCTACTAAATAGAGTTGGGTGACGAATTATTTTATATCTACATTTTTATTTATTTATTTTTTGTTTTTGTTTTTTTCTTTTTTATTAATTAAAAAAAATTAACAAACAAAACATTAAGCTATCATTCCATTCTTATATCTACATTTTGAATTCAGTATATGAAGATTGATCCCAGAGCTTGAAGAATCACTTTTTTGAAAAATGCTGTTTTGTGTATTAAGACTCGTGGTGGAGAGGGGGAAATATAACAGCTTTCCCATCAGCTTAAAAGTATTCTACGATTTGAAGTCACTGAAGTTCCAACGACAGAGGAACAGTCTCCAAAGCAGCCTTCTAAGGTGGAAAATCCAATACAGGAGGAAATGTCTTTTTATACCACGTCAACATCTGTGCAGAACTCAGTGCCGCCGTGCTCCACTGCACAGCACTTAAGAGCTGTTTTAGTCAGTTCTGTTTCAGGAGGGTAGATATTTGGGAGTATAGACAACTTTTTAACTCTGTCGTCTTATTCCACTGGAATGAATAGTGATTTGCAACAAACATCAGAGTCTCCTATATCCCAACCCATGCAGGAGAAGTCTCCCCTGGGACCTGAGGCACAATCTGCAATGCACTAGTGGGTGTGCCCTGTAAGCAGGGACCATGGAGAGCTTGGTGAGGTCCCAGGGTTCAGCGGTCATTGGCACTGCACAGTCCACCGTGGACCTTCCCCACCGTTAACTGCGATCATGGAAGTACCATTTTCTCTTCAGTAAGACTTTGTCCTTTGAACACAGCTGGGGCACAACATACTGTCCTCCGGGAGTGGGGGTGGAAAATTGCAGGCAGGTAAGAAGAAGAGTGCACTTGACTCTCCCCTGTTGTTCAGGGACCCAGGCTTGTCCCGCATGAAATTGCAAACGAACCCAACCATCTGTGTTTGCACGGAGGCTTCCTCCATGGATCACCCACCACCTGACGCCATAGGCCTCTTGTGGCGATGCCACTGCCTCCGTCCTCTCAGCCTCCCAGGCTGCAGTTCTCATCCAGGAGACGAACGCAGCTTCCTGGGCAGAAGTTGTCACCCCAACTGTATTTACTCCCTCAAGAAGATTAGATTCAGGCTGCCTTTTTACGAACCGAAGAACTTGAAAAGGAACCAGTACTAACTCACGTACTCAGACATGTCACCTCTGAGGTATTTTCACCTGGCACTCGGGGAACAGCTGTAACTGCCCATCCAGTACAGGCTGAGCTCAAGGCAGGAACAAAGCAAGCCAAGGTGGTCAACATCCTTTGCCATTTCAAGTGAGGACCAGCATTTAAGCAGTGATAGAAACTTAAAAAAAAAACTGAAGAAATAGATAATCTGTTCCCCAACTCTGCATTTAAAATGTTGGAAATGCTCCATCAAGATATCAATTTAGTTGACATTTAATGTGGACAGGATGTTGCGGTTTTGCTAATAAGCAAGGACTGAGATAACCTGCCCTTTGGTTCTGCCTTTCAAATATTTTGGAGATACCCTTTCAAGATACCAGCTCAGTTGACATTTAATTCCTTGATTCAAAATGTTTTGTGTATGTACTACCAAGAATAGAAAGATCCCAGATCATTTTAAAAAAATGAAGACTAGATTCTTCAAGGGCAGATTCCCCCTTCTCTGGTGGAGAAGTCACTTCTGAAGCATTGGTGTCCTCAGAAGACATCTTTCTTTCCTCCGATAGTTCCAGGGGCATTCCCCCCATTGATTTTCTTTGAACCTGCATCAGTATCTTGGCCTCCTTCACTGTGACAGGAATATCCTTTTGATTTGGGTCAGCATGTTCCCAGGTTCGCCTATAAGCTTCTACTTTCTGTCCTTTGGTGCTCAGCACAGGGTCGCAGGATGTCTCAATGAAGCAGACTGACGGGGGGGGGGGGCGTGATTTAGGCAGTGATAGAGGAATCGCTCTCTTTTCCTGAGGTTTCGGGCTGTGGTTGCCTGGTGCCTTCTCTTGGGAACAGGAAGCTTTGTCGCCTTTCTTGGATGTTTTTTTTGCTTGGTTCCCTTAGCTGAGGTTTTTGGTAAACCTCATGTGCTTGGTTTGCGGGAAGCCTGCTGCTCTTCTTTCATCTCTACTGACACAGATTCAGATTTGACAGTCACGCATTCTTCCCCCGACGTCTCTGTAGAATTCTACTCCTTTCCTTTTTTTTTTTAATTTACTGAATTCTACACTTACATGGGTGTTTTTTGTTCTTTTTTTTTACTTTCTAATTGTATAGTATAATATATATACAAAGCAAGGAAACAAAAAAGCAATAGTTTTTAAAGCACTCTTAACAAGTGGTTGTAGGACAGATCGCAGAGTTTGTCATGGGCTACCATACCATCCTATCAGAGTTTTCCTTTTAGCTGCACCAGAATTTAGAAGGGTAGAAGCCTTAGATTTTTTTTTTTAATCATCACAATCGACTTTTTTCCCCTGAGTTTGTGAAAACAGCATATATACAAAAAAGCAACACATTTCAAAGCACAGCACCACAATTAGTTGTAGAACATATTTCAGAGTTTGACATGGGTTAAAATTCCATAATTTTAGGTTTTTACTTCTAGCTGCTCTAAGATACTGGAGACTAAAAGAAATATCAATTTAATGATTAAGCAATCATATTCATCTGTTAATCCTATCTTCTCTGTGTAACTCCACCATCACCTTTGATCTTTCCATCCCTCTCTTTAGGGGTGTTTGGACTATGGCCGTTTTAACTTTTTCATGTTGGAAGGGGCTGTCACTAATATGGGGTGGGGAGATTGAACTATCTGATGTTCTGGAGAGGCTGGGCTCTCTAGGTTTCAGGACTTATCAGGTCCAGGGACCCATCTGGAGGTTGTAGGTTTCTGGAAAGTTACTCTAGTGTATGGAACCCTTGTGGAATCTTACATATTGCCCTAGGCATTCTTTAGGATTGGCTGGAATGGTCCTGGTTGGGGTTTGGCAGGTTATGATAGGTCGCAAGGTCTACCTGAAGCTTATATAACAGCAACCTCCAGAGTAGCCTCTTGACTCTATTTGAACTCTCTCTGCCACTGATACCTTGTTAGTTACACTTCTTTTCCCCCTTTTGGTCAGGATGGCATTGTTGATTCCATGGTGCCAAGGCCAGATCCATCCCTGGGAGTCATCTCCCATGTCACCAGGGAAACTTTCACCCCTGTGATGTCATGTCCCACCCAGGGGGAAGGACAGTGATTCCACTTGCAGAGTTGGGCTTAGAGAGAGTGAGGCCAACATTTGAGCAACAAAAGAGGTCCTCCAGAAGTAGCTCTTAGGCATGCCTATAGGTAATCTAAGCTTCTCTACTACCTACATAAGCTTCACAAGAGTAAGCATGGCCTATTGGTTTGGGTGTCCCTAAAGTTTGACACATTATCAGGGGATTCCCTGATGGTCAGGTTTAATAGTTCCATATTTTTTTCTCCCCTTCTTTCAAGGGACTTTGCCAGTGCTCTTTAACTATCTGCTTAATATACTCTAGGATGTATTCAGGCATTACATTAATCTATACAGGATGAGGACACTTTTCTTATTCTGGGCTCCCTGTACTCCTTGCCTTTTGCATTCTCCATAGTAAAAAGAAGTTGAGGTTGATAGGGAGAAAATTCTTCTACTTTTTTTTTTTTTAATATTAAAAGCTCCCCAACCTCCAGTGCTTGACTACAGAACCCCAGTTCATGGAGACACTGCTGAAACCACAAAAACATTGCTTGAAAACCAATATTTTAATGCTGTGTGAATTGGCCAGATGTGTTAGGAAACGGAGGTGGAGGACCCCAAGGGTGGGCTGGGCCCCTGTCTACTCCCTCCCCTCATTTGCACCTGCTAAATCGTCCTACTCTGGGCACCACCTCACCTGGAGGCTTTGTCTTTTTATTCCCATACTCACTTCTCCAACTTGACCACATACCCCTGAGGCCAGGGCAATATCTCGGACACCCCCCAGGTAGGGCAATATCTAAGGTACCCCCAGATTTCAGTGCAGCCTGGGAGAAGCACATACTGTGCAGGAGCTCCCCTGTCCGAGATGGCTTCTGTGGCTTCTGCTTTGTAACCCTTTTGTCCTCTCCTGAGCAGAGGGCGATGTACAGGGTCCCGCTTTACAAAGACTCATCCCAAGGCCTTAGGGACAGTCCTACCTAATTTCATGTTTCTACTTTGGTATTCTTTGTTTGAAAGAGAAACTGCCGAATTGTGTAAGCTTCAGGTTCCCCAATCCTGGATCAGCCCCCCAGTTGTGACCAGGTTGGCACTTCTAGGTATGCCTTCAAATAGTATTCCCTGCCCAGGACCCTAGTCTCTACCGCAGCACCAATCTGGCACTCAGCTCTGCCCCCGAGAGCTCTCTGGACCTCGGTGACCCTCTTCGGGTTACCTGGGACAGAGGCACCGCCCTTGGGCAGCTGATATTCTCACCTCCCTGTCTAAATGCACATGAAAATCATCTCTTAGCCGAACACACCTCCAGGGTAGACAACAGCTCCCTGAGCGCCAACTGGAATGACCCTAGATTTTCAATTATTTAAAAATGATCTCCAAACACATGCCATGGTTTACAAGCAGAAAATGAAAGTATTAAGTTCCCCAACCCTATTAAGGAAAGTATTAAGTTCCTTCATGCGTCCCAGAGCCAACCTGAGCCCTGGTAGCAGAGTTTTGTGAATGCATTAGCATGGTGTGTGTGTGTACATAGGAAATATATTCTTGGGTGTGTGTGTGTGTGTGTGTGTTTTAATTTTTATTTATTTATTTTCTTGCATGGGCAGGCACCGGGAATCGAACCCAGGTCTCTGGCATGGCAGGCAAGAACTCTGCCAGTAAGCCACGATGGCCCACTGGGGTGTGTTTGTGTTTTAACAAAGCTCTGTCTACAGCTTTCACTCAACCAGATGTTCTTTCCATGATAGCCCCTCGGTCTTTTGGGTGGGAGCCTATTATTCTATAGAATGATGATTCAGTAGTCTTTCTAATCTCCTATGGGAGGCTATATGGATTGCTTCACACACATATATATACAAAAAGAGAAAAAGCAATAATTTTCATAGTACACTCCAATAAGCAGCTACCAGACAAATATCATAGTTTGATATGGGTTATCATTCCACAGTTTCAGAGTTTTCCTTCTAGCTGCTACCAAATAATGGAGGTTAAAAGAAATAGCAATATAATGATTCAGCAGTCATATTCATTTGTTAAATCCTATCTTCTTTGTTATAACTCCTCCTTCTCCTTTGATTCTTCTCCCACTCTATAAGGATGTTTGAGCTATACCCTTTCTAACTTTTTCATGTTGAAAAGGGGTGATGATAATATAGGGTAGGGGGTGGAATTAGTTGATATTCTTGGAAAGGCTGGCCCTTCTGGGTTTTGGGGCTTGTCTAACATAGGAACCCTCTGGAGATTGCTCTCAATTTTCAAGATAAAAGTTGATCTGTTCAGAGTTCTTGCCTGCCGTGCCGGAGACCCGGGTTCAATTCCTGGTGCCTGCCCATGCAAAAAAAAAAAATTGGTCTATGATAGACACCTTCGGGAATGCCTCCCCGAAGTGATTCATGAATGCAGAGAGGGGCAGTGGAATTGCTGGGTTCTTGGGTGCATGAGCTTACTAATTCGAAATAATTAGAATAAGCAAATTCATAGAGGAAGAATCTAGAATATAGGTCACCAGGGATGGGGTGGGGATAGCAAATGGGAAGTTAAGGCTTACAATGTACAGCATCCCTACTGGGGAATGATGGAATGTTTTGGTAATGGATGGTGGTGATGGTGGCACTACATTGTGAACTTAACAGCACTGAAATATATATCTGAATGTGCTTAAAAGGGTAAATGTTAGGTTGTATATGTGGTACTAGAATAAAAAAAATTTTTTGAAAAGTCCATGGAAGTGCACAACCCAAAGTGAACCCTAAGTTAAATCATGGACTGTAATTAATGGTGCAATTATGAAAATGTGCTCTCATCAATTTTAGCAAATGTCCCATGCCGGGATTTCCCTGGGGAACAGGGGAGAAGAAGGGGATGCCACGCAGGATTAAGAAATGACAGACACAAGAAGTCAAAGCGGGGTCAGGGGACTCAAGCTCATCAGGAACAAGAGCCCCAAATAAACTGATATCCACATATTTATTGTGTTCTTACGTGGGAACTGCTTCAGGGAAGATAATCAAAGCAAGATTATTTTTGAACATCTGTCAGGCCTGCAAAGCTACAAAGTTCGGTTCCCAGCTCCTTGTCTCAGGAACTGTTTATTTCTTATCAGTGTGCTCTCTATTCAGGTCTCTACTGCCTCTTGAGTCAGCGGCCTTGAGAACATTTGCTTCAGTGGTTTTCCACATCAGCCGAGCATGGTGTCCCTGTGCTCATGCCCTCGGCTGACAGCCAACTGCTCGAGCCTTCAGAGAGCCGTCTCTGACATCTCCCCCTTTCTATTTTTGTAGCGCTAGTGTGACAGAGGTCAAGGCAGCAGACCATGCGTGAAAGACAAAAGAGAAGAATTAGCATCACTATTAAACTGATAGTAAATCCTCCTGATGTTTTTTTTTTTTTTTTTTTTTAACATGGGCAGGCACTGGGACTCAAACCTGGGTCCTCGGGCATGGCAGGCAAGCACTCTTACCTGCTGAGCCACTGTGGCCCACCCCCTCCTGATGTTTTGTTAGTGCATTAGAGCTTGCAGCCCTTGAGTAATCCCATCCATAACATCAGCGCCTTCTAATAATTTTGGAACGTTCTTTTGCATTTCTATTACTCCTGCTTGAAGTTCATTAATATTTAGAGTTAAAGTATCTTGATGCCCTAATAAATGTCTTTTAATTTTTTCGCACTTAGGTTCACTTTCATTTTACAGGTATGGAGAGATACAGAAAGATGTGATATTCCAATCACACAACCAAGACTGTTGCATTTCATGAGATTGAATTTCATCTCCTAACATATTACAGTTTGTTCTGTCATCTATATGCAGATTAATTTCCTTATCTATTTTAACCTGTTGAGTTCATATCTTACTTGCATTTTCATGCCATTTTTGCACATAATGTGCATTTTGAATTTCTTGTGTTAAAGCCACTCCAGCTACTGCAGCTGTGATAGTGAAGGCTATGATTCCCAAGTTTACAGTGATTAAAGTACCAATAAATCTTTCGGTGCATTTAAGCACATATTGCAAAGTCTTGAATAAAAACTGTATATCAGGCGAAGATTCCCGTGGTCGAGTTTGGTTCACAGGATCCAAAACTCCAAGGCGCCTTCTTAAAAGAAAAAAAGTCTGATTTTCAGAAGTAGAAGAATTAAGGCAGGTAAATAATCGGCAATCAGAACATTGTATTTCTGAACAAGCGTGAATTAAAAGCAACTGTTCCAGCTAAAATAGCATAAGGATTAATCACACAAGCTTGAATATAACCAGTTTGGTTAATTTTAAATTTAAGAGAGTCGATTGAATTTATTAAAGCGTAATTTCCTTTCCAAATATGAATAGTGGCTTAACTCATGGCCGGTTTCCAAATTGCTATTTTGTTTCCTGAGCTAACAAAAAGAGATGGGGCTACCATTCCCATCCCATGACACAAGGTTTTATTTGTAGCATTGGTATAAATCTCAGCAGAATAAATATTCAGAGTAAACCAAGGTAACTTAACCGAACACTTCGAGTCAGAACTACAATTCTGAATTGCATTCCCCTTAGGGCACCAATCGTTACAATTCCATGGGAACCATTAACAAGTACTGACTTTTGTTTGGCATGGCATTTGTTCTAGTTTGCTAGCTGCCAGAATGCAACACACCAGAGACAGATTGGCTTTTAATAAAAGGGGATTTATTTTGTTAGTTCTTCAGAGGAAAGGCAGCTGACTTTCCACTGAGGTTCTTTCTTACGTGGAAGGCACAGAATGGTCTCTGCTGGTCTTCTCTCCAGGCCCCTGGGTTCCAACCACTTTCCCCGGGGTGACTTCTTTCTGCATCTCCAAAGGCCTGGGCTGAGCTGCAAGTGCTGAGATGAGGTACTGAGCTGCTTGGGATGTGCTATGTTGCGTTCTCTCATTTAAGCACCAGGCAATTAAGTCAAACGTCACTCATTGCAGCAGGCACACCTCCTAGCTGACTGCAGATGTAATTAGCAACAGATGAGATTCACGTACCATTGGCTTATGTCCGCAGCAACAAGACTAGGTATGCTCACCTGGCCAAGTCGACAACTGAATCTAACTACCACAGCACTGTTCCCATTGGATATGCTTTGACTCAGGTGTCCTTGTAGATGAATTTTTGCATAAAGGCAGCTTATCAGGAACAGGTTCAGAAATGGATTTTTCTTTATATGCAAAGTGCATTCCAGGAAGCAAATGCAATTTAGCCAGAGAATTATTTTTCTTAGGAGTATAACCTAGCCATCTTTGAAGTTCTAATTTCAAACAAGGCATATTATCATGGCTTGAGAGACATAAAGGAAAACCTTGAAATGCCATCATAGAGATATTCACTCCCTTACTCTTGGAAGTAAGGGAGACAAGAATCAGCTGGTCCAGGAAGATAAGTTGAATCATTAGTATAAATAGCTACAGAGTTATCTTGCCATGTGACAGGTCTTAACAGTGGAGGATTAGGTAATATGCCCAATAGGTATAATTTTTTGCATACGTGCTAGGTATATGGAAAATAAAAAATTAAACATAAGAGAAAAAGAGAGTTACTTACAATTGCTTTTATTACTGCCATGAAAGCCACGAAAACTCTTTCTGGCAACCAGTGACAATATCTCTGAGCAATGCAAAATGACCATGTGGTTTTATCCTTTTTTACTTTCACCCCATTTGCCTTTAACAAAAGTATACAACAAGGTTTTATATTCAGCATGCAAAGAAGTATATTGCCCCATTGTAACCCTGACTAACACATTCCCAGAACAAAACTTTTTACCAAGTTCTTGGAGTCTGGACTCTCCCTTCTTCTGGGTCCTGGCGATGTGACAAAATCCTCTCCAATCGGTTGGAGCCGTCCCTTCTTCTGTTCGGGCACCAGTTGCTGGGATTTCCCTGGGGAACAGGGGAGAAGAAGGGGCGCCACGCAGGATTAAGAAATGACAGACGCAAGAAGTTAGTTAAGTGGGGTCAGGGGACTCAAGCTCATCAGGAACAAGAGCCCCAAATAAACTGACATCCACATATTTATTGTCTTACATGGGAACTACTTTAGGGAGGATAATCAAAGCAAGATTATTTTTGAACATCTGTCATGCCTGCAAAGCTACAAAGTTCGGTTCCCAGCTCCTTGTCTCAGGAACTGTTTATTTCTTATCAGTGTGTTCTCTATTCAGGTCTCTACTGGCTCTTGAGTCAGCGTCCATGAGAACATTTGCTGCAGTGGTTTTCCACATCAGCCGAGCATGGTGTCCCTGTGCTCATGCCCTCAGCTGACAGTCAACCGCTGGAGCCTTCAGAGAGCCGTCTCCAGCAATCCCACACCAAGGCAAGCCATTAATGATAAGGTGAATCCTGTATTCTATGCATGTTCTGTAAATCCACAGCTTCTCTAACAACAACAAAAAAAAAAAAGAGAGAGAAAATATTAATAGATGCCTCCTGTCATAGTCAGGTCCATGTGTCAACTTGGCCAGGTAGTGGTGTCCAGTCATCTGGTCAGGCAAGCACTGGTCTGTCTGTTGTTATGACAACATTTCATGGACTTAAATCATGACCATGTTGGCCATATCCACAGCTGATTGCATTGGTAATCAGCTAAAGGGAGTGTCTTCTGCAATGAGTGACGCTTGATCTAATCACCGGAAGGCTTTCAAGGAGGATTCAGAAGAGACCATCACTCTACCTGCTTCAGCCAGCCTCTCCTGAGAGTTTGCTGAGGACCTTCACTAGAGCTGCCAGCTCATGGCCTACCCCACAGACCTTGGACTCTACATCCCCACAGTTATGTGAGACACTTTTATAAATTTTATATTTATAGATATCTCCTGCCGATTCTGTTTCTCTAAAGAACCTTAGCTAATACATCACCAAATTGCCTTTATTTATTTATTTTAAAATACAGTTTTATTGAGATACACTCACACACCATATACAAATTGCCTTTTTAAAGCAACTCAATCCACTCCTACTCCCCTGCAGGGCAGGGGCATTTATTCTTCCCACCTACGCCAACACTTGGTGGAATCCAACTTTTTAACATTTGCTGATGCATGGGTCAAAAAAATTGTATTTTTGTTCTTTTGTGCCCATCACCCATCTCTATTTCCTTTTCTGAGAATTGCCCTGACTCTTGAGATAGTAAAAAGATTTCTGGCTGAATTCTGCATGGCTCCCACAGCTTTCTGGGGCCCTAGGGCTCACGTCCCAGAGTCTGGCTAATAGCTGGGTGGCAAGAAACAAGAGTGAGGGATAGATGGGGAATGAAGTCAGGAGAGGTTTTTACTTCCCAATGGGACAAAAGCTAAGGAACCAGGAATTGGGGGCAGGTGGCAGGGACAGGCGCCAGTGTCCAAGGCTTCGGTCAAGCCCATCTTCACCCAATTTTGCTAGATCCTGAAATGGGTACTGTTCCATGGGGGCCCTCCACATGTGGGGGTGCAGTCATCAGCAGCCTTCTCTGCCTGATGACCCTGAGCTTGGCCTGTCCTTGTTTCTGGGTGCCTCTCCTCCCCACAGTGCTGAAGTCTGGATCCAGGGTGTTTTAGTTTGCTAAAGCTGCCAGAATGCATTATACCAGAAATGGGTTGACTTTTTTTTTCTGCACGGGCAAGCTGGGTTGACTTTTATAAAAGGGAGTTTATTAAATTGCAAGTTTACAGTTCTAAGTCCATTAAAATGTCCAAACTAAGGCATCCAGAGAAAGATACCTTGATTCAAGAAAGGCCAAAGAGTCCAGAACACCTCTGTCAGCTGGGAAGGCACATGGCTGGCATCTGTTGAGGTCTCTGGATTCTCGTTTCAAAGGACATCTCTGGGAGGCATTTTCCTTCTGCATCTCCAAAGGTCTCTGGCTGTGTGGGCTCTGTTGACTCTCTGGCTTTTTCCAAAATGGTTCCCTCTTAAAGGGCTCCATAAGCAACTCCACCTTGAATGGGTGGAGACACATCTCCATGATACCAACTAATCAAAAGTTACCACCCACGACTGGGTGGGTCACATCTCCATGGAAACAATAAAAACAATCCCACCCAGCAATACTGAATGAAGATGAAAGAACATGGCTCTTCTGGGGTACATGACCATTTCAAACTGGCACACAGGAAGAAGGGGGAAGAGGGGTGACGTGAGCAGTGCCAAGGTGAGGCTGTGCTCATTCCCACGTCCAGCAAGTGCTCTCATTTGTGCTGGTGCCTACCCTGCGCTGATGTGTGCCTCATCGAGTTACGTTAGGCTTTTTATATGCTGACTTGTTGCTATGCCTTAAGCTAAAGCAAGGTGTGGAAAATTCCACTTTCCCCTTTCTTGCTGTCCCCTGCCTTCTTCCTTTCTGTTTGTCTCATGATTTTCTCAAGAAGTTGGGTGAGCTGTTCTCAGAAATGGTTGTTTTGTGTCTTGCTGTTAAATTGTTTCCTATTGTACCCAAGTTTCTGCTGTAGCTTTAATGTTATTTGGGTTTCTCTGGTCTGCACCTGGACCAAGAGGCTCCCCTGGCTCTGGGTGACCTACTGTAGCCTGCCTCAGCTCCCCCTTGAAAGAGTTTTACACCCTTAATGTTAGGAGAGACTGAGGAGGGAAGGTCCTGCTTTTAGAGCTCCTTCCTGCTGATCAGGGGCAGTAGTTCCTGCCTGCCAGGGTACAGAACTCTCTTTCTATTCTATTAAAGGTAGGGAGGGGCCTGTCTTGTCCCAGAAGAGTAATATACTTGTGAGTCTGCATGAGTTGAGCTTGAAATACTTGCATCCTATTAGAGATAAATTTGACAAGGAGGTTAAACAAGCATGGAGCAAATATAAGAAGCAGGGGGATTGCTATGATGGGTCCTAAGAAAGGGAGAAACCAGATAAAATTACGGATTGCTTTCTTTACCAAGTTCCAGACATGTGCTATGGACTGACCCTTCTTGGCTTGACCTTTGAGCCAGGTAGTGTGATCGAGGATGTTTTCAACACTGGTTTCAACTTGGCTGGTGGTATTGATACAGAAATAATAGGAGGTATTGGCTAAGGCACAAACTCGTCCTTGCTCTGCTAGGAGATAATCTAGGGCAATGCGATGATCTAATACCATTTTTGTGAATGAGTCTAGTGTTTTTTTTAGTAGCTGGATGTCTTGATCTGTTTCTTGTGCTAGGTCATCCATGGTGATAATAATATTCTGAGTTGCCATGGCATTATGGATGATACCTCCAGCTAGGCTGGAGAGAGAGCCTACAAGTAGAGAGATCCTTAGGATAATTAGCCCTATCTTCCCTTGTTCCTGTGATGAGGCTCGGTTTGGCTCTCTTGTATGACAGACACATTAGAATAAAGGTGGGCTTTTTTGGGGGGGAGGGGATTACATAGCCTACCATCCATATGCCAATCATCTTATTGGTGTTCAGGCATTGGGTAGTGATTACAAGTCCTTTCTTCTTGATACCTAGGAACATGAGCCCTTTCCTGAGGCACAGTTTCCCTGGGTAAGGTACTGGTGTGTTTATTCCCAGAGATGACTGGGAGAGATCCAAGACCTAGTGTCAAGGTTTGAGCAGTATGGTGTCATAGTTGTTACAGCCTGGGTAGTCGCTGCTCCACAGGTTTCCCTAGCTGTAAAAAGGGACTAGCTTGATGTATTTGAAATTGGGTGAGGCAGGCATTATCTGGGGCACAGGTGGAGTTCAGTATGGGTGTTATAGGTTGCAAGCTGCCGGAATGCAATGTACCAGGAACAGAAGGGCTTTTATAAAGGATAATTATATATTAAGTTGCAAGTTTATAGTTCTAAGGCTGTGAAAATGTCCATATTAAAACAAGTCTATAAAAATATACAAATTAAGGCACTAACAAGAGGTTATCTTCACTCAAGAAAAGCCACTGAATTTCCGGGCTTCTCTCTCAACTGGAAAGGCACATGGCAAATATGGCAACATCTGCTAGCTTTCTCTCCAGGCTTCGTGTTTCTTGAAGCTCCCTTGGGAGTGTTTTCTTTCTTCATCTCTAAAGATATCTGGCTACATGGGCTCTCATGCTTCTTGTGGCTCTGAAGCTTTCCTCAAAATGTTTCCTCTTTTAAAGGATTCCTGTAAATTAATCAAGATCCCCCTGGAATGGGTGGAGTTACAGCTCCCCCTAATCAAAGGTTATACCCGCAGTTGGTTAGACCCACAGTTGGGCACGCCACATCTCTGTGGAGATAATCTAATCAATTTTCCAACCTACAGTACTGAATAGGGATTAAAAATAATGGCTGCTTCCACAAGATGGATCAGGATTAAAACATGGCTTTTCTAGGGTAGATATTTCTTTCAAATGGCACAGTGGGTATGTAGGAGCCAACCAGTGGACTTAGCAAGATTACTCCACGGGCAGTCTTAAGATTTAGAGTTCTCCAACATATCTAACAAGGGATGCTTTAAGCTAAAGACCAAAACAAGACTAGGAAGACATGATTTGAGAGAGTTCATTCATTAGAACAGACAGAAGGGAAGGACAGAAAACACAGAGGAGATTTTCAAGATGGGTGGCAGGACTAGGCATCAAAGTACCTGGACCCATCTCAAAATCCTCTAGATCAGACCTGAGTGAGAAGCCCGGGGCACTCTGTGAAACCCATCCTTCAGGGCCACATCATGGAACCACCATAAGCAAAGAAGTTGCAGAGGTAGAGATCCCACTTGGTTAAGGCCTGATGCCTCTCTAGGGAGTAGGAAATGGATGAGGTTCAAGGTGAATAGAGGAGCTTGTCTAGACTGACTGAGAGGCCAATTGCAAAGAAGATGGTGTGAAAGGAGTCCTTGAAGAAGGGTATCAGGGGAGAAGCAAGGAAATAAGAGTGAGCAGGGCCAGAGCCAGCCAGTAAGGAAAGTTCCCTGGGGGAATCTCTGTCTACTTGTCTACAGGAAGTCTTATGTGTAAGAGTCTTGGAATAAACCCAGCAGAAAGTGGAAAAGGAAAAGACTGACAGTGAAGGAGTTGGAGAAAAAGATGCTGTGAGTCAGAGAAGGATAGAAGGTGTGGAGATTTCTTGTGAGTCTCCATCTGGAACCGGGTGCTTTGGAAAGTGAGGGAGAGATGGTTGGAGAGTTCATTTCTTACAGCATGGCACACAAAAGGCAGTGAGGAAAGCAAGGATTAGTATAATGGAGGTAAGTAAATGAAAGATAAGAAGAAATGGCCTAGAGGACTGACAAGACTTACTGTTGATTGGCATAATTTATAGAGTGCAGATTTCGAAGGCCAGTGTCTTACATGGAAGATGCCACTCTCCTGGCTGGCTCGCCACAAAGATGTTACTGGAGCTCTTCTGGCACCAGAGCTGAGCTCTACTCCAGGCTCAGAGTTTCACCATAAGAAAGAACACAGGGATGAGAAACCCACTAACAGTAAGCAGTAAAGTTTATTGAGATAGTATACACTGAAGGAATTAGCACAGGCATGCTCAAGAGAGAAACATAAGCCCAATTGAGCCATGTTAGAGTTTTGATACAATGGCTTATTGCTATACCTTAAGATAAGGCAAGGTGTGGAAAATTACACTTTCCCATTTCTTACTCACTCCTCCTTTCTTTCTCTTTCTGTTTGTCTCAATCTTTTCTCAAGAAGGAGGGTGAAGGGTTCTCAGAAATGGTTGTTTTGTGCCTTGCGGTGAAGCTGTTTCCTACTGTGCTCTAGTTTCTGGTGCAGCTTCGAAGTTATTTGGGCATTCTCTGCTCCGTACCTGAACCAAGAGGCACCTCTGGCTCTGGGTGACCTAATCTAACCTGCCTCAGCTTCGTGCCCCTGCCCAGGTCCTTCAGCCTTCTCCAGATGCTCGGGGCTTCCCCAGGGCCTGCAGGTGAGGAGGAGACATGAGAAGGGAAGTGGAGGCTGGGACTGGAGAGAACCTCCTGCTACCCCAGGCAAGGGTTATAGGATGGCTCTGAGAATGAAGGGAGGCTGAGAAGGGGTCCCTCAGAGCTCTGGGGATGGTAGAGAGGAGGAGAAGGAAGCTGGCCTCAGCTGGCACTCTCAACTCAAGACTGAGCAGGTCACAGGGTCTGTGTCCACATCCAGGAGGGTGGGAATCATCTCTTCTTCCCTTTAACTCGGTTTTCAAGTCTCCCCATTCCTCTTCTGTCCCCCAGCCTCCCCCAGCCCCTGAGTTCCCTCCACATTGAAATATATCCCCCTCTGTCCTTCCATCAGCCCCCCCTTTTGCCATCCCGAGGGTCCCTGCCTGCTCTGGCCTCCTTCTTCTCCTTTGGGCTTTGTACCCCCTTTACCCCATCTCCCAGTCTGCTGCCAGCTCTCCTGGCCCCCACCAGGGCCTGGGTCTCTGCACACACACAGCTGTTTTCCCAGGGAAAAGTCAACTTTGTTCTCAAAGGACGGGCCCGAGAAGACCTGTGTGGGGTCCTGGGCTTTCCCTCTGCCTCCCAGTATCTGTTCCTGCACCCCACCTACGGCCCTGCAGGTCATCCTGCCACTCACCTCCAGGGCCACATCCTGGTTCCAAGGGCTCTAGCCCTGGAATCTTCATAACCCTCAGCCCAGGAACTGACACCCCCAGCCGGGTTGCGACGTGAAACCCCAGCTCTGCGCCTGGAGTGAGGAGGAGGCTAAAGCTGGGCAGGCAGGAGGCTGGGGGTGCTGCCTGCTTGTTTCCCTGCAACTCGCCTCCAAGTGTCTGAGTGTCATTGCCCTTTAGTCCCACCATTTTGTGAAAGGGTCCATGCTTGCACACTAACTAATCCAGTGGCCGAAACAAGGCAGGTGTGAGAAAATACATCTATTCACTATTAACACTCGCCCGTAAACCTTCAGGTCTCCAGAACTCATACCTGCCTGGGGCATGAGGGCTGCGGGGGAGCTGGGTGGTGTGTGGACTGTCCATTCCCTGGCTGGCACCTGCTCTGTTGGGTGGGCCAGCATGAGAGAGCCAGAGACTCCCACAAGGCAACGATGATGTGACTCATTCTTCGTGTGGCCTTCCCAGCTGGCCAAGTTAGGGATGCTGGTGGCGCCTTCTGAAACGAGGGTGTCTGACTTCCCAGCTCACTGTTCTGCTACCCCACCCCACTCCCACCCCGAGATGCTAGTGGCTGATCTCAGAGGTGCCCCTCCAAGGACCTAGTCGCCCAGGCCTGGGTGCCCCTGAGCTCCTGACACCCCCCAGGGGTGGTGGCATTGTGGCAGGCCACCTGGTGCTGCTTGGGCTGTCCTTTTGCCTCAAGCTGGAGGGCGAGTCCCAGAAGGTGAAGACAGCGCTTGAAGGAGGGGTTCCAGGACGCCAGGACCACAGCCAAGGTGGGACTGAGCATGGCCCAGGGCTGTCCCTCCCAACCCTTGCTGGAAACTTCTACCTAAAGACCGGTAGGGAAGGCAAGGCACAGACAAGGTCCTGGGGGCCCACCCCACAACAGCCCGCTCTCAGAAATGGAGTCCTCCCCACCCAGATGCAGAGTCACTGTACCCAGGCCCCACTGTAGAGGGGCCTCTCTCCGCAAACCCCTAACCAAATTTCCAGTCATGCGCCACCGCCACGCTGCCAAAGGCTCTGAGGATTCTACTGCCCCTGGGTGGAGGGGAACCGGCTTTGCTTCGCCGCCAAATGCACGTCGAGCGTGCACAGCGCCATCCACTGCCAACAGCGGCTGAACATTCTGGACAGGAGCTGTCCCACGTGCCGGCGAGGCCCCGCCCACACGCCGGAGAGGCCCCGCGGCCCCGCCCACTTATTACGCTTGGGCTGAGAGGTGCGGTGGGTTGTAAGGCGCTGCGCTGGGGCCTGGCCCGGGCCGCGGCGCTTGTTGCCCTCTTCGGGAGGCCTGGGTGGGATGGGGTGGCATCAGTGGGATGGGGAGGCGTGAGGGTGGGTACCCCGCGCAGCAGGTGAGCAGGCTGGGAGGGCTGAGGGTGGCGCGGGGGGCAGGACCCAGCAGCCCTAACCTGACCCAGGCTCAGGGACGAGCGAGCGCAGGAAATGGTTCCAGTTCGGGGGCAAGGACATCACGGGGACTTTTTCAAATGCAGGCTTCGGAAACAACAGATGAGGGAGCCCTGCCTCCTGGGGGAAGGGTCAGATGCCTCCCTGGCCATGACCTTCAGCCAGCCCGGGGTCTCCAGCCTCTCTTTACTTCCTGCCCTCACCCACTCTGACAGGTGCAGACCCAGAGACCTGAGGTGGCCCCCACCCGGCTGTGAGCCCTGCTGGGGTCTCTTCGCCACCCCCTCCACCCGGCCCGGGACAGCAGGAGGGAGGTGCCGCTCTGCACCCATGCCAAGAGTTGGCCCGAGAACGGGACAGCCGGGCTCCCCGTGTCCTCGGGCACAATTACAGCTCCTCTGACCCCCATCCTTCTTCCTACATTGGCAAACCCACCTGAAAACCCAGTTTGAATCCCGGCTCTTCCTCTCTGAGACCTGGGGCAAATCCGCTAATGTCTCCAGATCTCAGTTTCCTCACCTGTAAAATGGGGATAACCTACTCGGCTCCATACCCCGTGCAATTGTGAAAGCCAGCAGATGGCCTGGCGTTCACTTCCCTGCCCCCAGCCAGCCACCTGGCTCAGCCTCCCGCTGACGTCATCTGTCTCCGCTGCCCGCTGCCCACGCCCTCCCCTGGTCTCAGGCCTCAGCCCCCCATTCTCTGTTGGCATCTCTGCATCCTGTTCCTAGCCCCGCCCCCATCGTCTGCCCTGTGCCTCTTGCTCCCATCCCTTAAATTGCCATCCCAGCCCTATGCCTCCTCCAGTTTCCATATTTTCTCCTCCCCGTCTTGTACCAGCAGCCCTAAATCCTTACTCCCCCCACCCCATGCTCCAGTACTAAGTCCCCCTCGCCCTCGTCCCTAGCTTGACACCCACCTCTTCTTAGGATCCGCAGCTGGTGTCCTCCAGACCCTGACCCTCCCATTCTGTGGCCCCACCCCTCCCTTTCACTCCCAAGGCTCCTGGTGTAGCTGAGTGTCCTTGCCCTCTGTGGGGGTTGGGGGGGGGGTCAGGGCTGTGTGCTCCCCAAGATCCCTAGGGATGAAGGGGGCTGGGTCCCCAATGCCCCCTCCCTCCCTTGCTGCCACACCTCCCTTCCCGCCCCCTCCATACCCTTCCCTTCCTCTCCCTGGGGCCACCTCTGTCCCCTGAGGCCACAGCCGTCCACCTCCTTTGCCAAGAAGATCTGGCTTGGGGACAGGAAATGGATGCATCTCCGGTTTTCTGAAGCACACACGACATAGCACGCTTTGTCAAGGAAGCTGCTGCGCGTCCTTCTCCTCCCCACCCCACGGTGGTCTCTGCCGGGTGGGAGAGTGTCTTCTGGAGGAGGCACTGTAGGGGGGCTGGGGAGTCACCTGCTCTTCCCAGAGAGGAAGGAAAGAGTCTCAAGGCAGCCTTTTGGGGTCCCCAATTCTCTCTTTAGAGAACACAAACATCAAGGGGTCCGTTTTGTTAGGTGGGTTCCCGTGGGGGCTGCCCCCTGGGTCCTCCCTCCGTGATGCTTGCTCAGGCCTGGGGCTTCGGAGGAAACGGACCCACGGGGATGGGCTGGGAGGCGGGGGGTCTGGCTGGGTCTCTTGAGTCAGCTGCCCATTGCACAGATGGGTGAGGCTGGTCTCCCCAAGCCTGGGTCCCAGCCACGCACATGCACGCACACGCACACACACATATGCACACATGCACATGTGCGTGCACACATACACACATGCTCTGGGGGTTGGACCCTCTTGTCCCCATTCTTGTGGGCTGCCAGGCCTGCCCCGAGCTGAGGATGGCTGGAAATCATCGGCGCCTCGGCAGACCAAGTGAGCTTCTTGGGGTGAGGGTTTGGGAGAGGCTCCGGGGACTTTTGCCCTGGGCAGGGGAAGTCCTGGCAGTGGCCAGGGTGGAGAAAAGGACCATAAAGCCTCAGGATAGGTGGGGGCCTCACCTGGGAGCAGTCTCCTGGTTGGGGGCCCGCAGGAGGGAATTTGCAAGGGGTGAGCCTGAGTGGGAGATGGGGAGGGAAGTGGGAACCTGCAGGAGAAGGGGCACCACTCAGCGCCCTTCACCTGGGGTGCTGCCGGCTTCCCACCCTGGGCAGCCTCTCCCGCCCTGGGTAGCCCCTCCCCGGCATTTCTTGGCCCCAGCTCCTTGGCAGTCTTCGCAGACGCTCACACCTCCGGCCTCTCCGGGACCCCCACTGCAGGGACCCTGGCTCTGAGTGACCGGCGCTCCAGGAGTTAGCAGGGAGGAGGGTTGACAGGTCGCCCATTGGCCCATCCCCTGTGGTCACCACGCGCCACCCACCCAGCGCCATCGCCGCACCCACCCTGGGCCAAGCCCCGTCCTTCCCTAAGGCAAAGGTCTCTGAGGTCCTTTTTATAGTGGGACCTCCCTGGGGCGCTCTCACTTCTTGATCCCTCCCGGAGAGGAGACACGTAGCCCCCGGAGCCTGCCGCCTGGAGATGCTGGCCCCCTGGGCGGTGCTGCTGGCCCTCCGGCTCTGGACTCACCTCTCGGCCACAGAGGCGCAGGGTGAGTGCGGCCCGGCTGCCGGCCCTCCCCAGTGGACCCGGGGTGGCAGGTGGGCAAGGCTGGGGGCCCCGGGGTGCGGCCTGTGCTCGTGTGGTTTAGGGAGCACATAAAGGGACCAAGAGTGGGGCCGATCTCCCTGCCCCCAGCCTGGCCGGACCCTTGGCCGGACCCTCCCCAGAGCGAGTGGGGCCTTTCCTTCCCGCCACCTTCCTCTGCCTGCTCCCTCATCCTCACACATCACCGAGGCATCAGGGTGGCTGCCGGGCCTGGCTGGACAGGGAAGGGGCCCACAGGGGTGCCAGGCAGCCCCCCCCCCCCCTTCTTGGGGAGAGACTCCGGCGTGCCTCGAGAGCCCCTCTAGCTAGCCCCGGAAAGACATCCCATGGGGAGGGCCTCTCTGGCTCTCGTCACCGATGTTAGCTCCATTGCTCCGCCGGCTTACAAGCTGCCGCCCGGTGGGTTTCCCTGGGGCCAGGAAGATGGGGGGAAGGGGCAGGCAGGGTGAGGGGGGCTGGGGCAGGCGCCCAGGGCCAGGCAGAGGAGGGGCCGAGAGGGCAGGGGAGGCTGCATCCTGCGTCCCAGCCCTGAACGTGGGCCCTCAAAGGCCCCCATGGAGTGTCAGGCCCTGACCTGCCTCCTTCCCCCACCCCCCACCCCAACCCGGGTATGCTGGGGGTGCGGAGGGAGAGGGGGGCACAGGCTGGGGGTGATGAACTGGGGGGGGGCATTTGGGAGTATGACAAGGGCACGTTACTAACGGATAATACCCAGAGAGCAGGAAGCCACGGGCAGGGGTGCATCTGGGGAGAGGCTGGTGGTGGTGGTGACAACGAGAACGAAGTCCCCAGTATTGCCGTGGGGAGCCAGCCAGCCACCCCAGCAAAGGGCCCCGTCCCCAAGACACTTGTAACTGTGTGGAAAAGATAACCTGACACGAGAGACTGAGTGTACAGAAGAGTTGGAGAAGCATCTGTACGTGCAGAGCACAGTCAAGAAGGGGGCCAGGCCAGGCACGTGGGGCCGTTTACGGGGACCCCAGAAGATCTTATGGTACCCTCCCTAACCCCCCCACCCCCCCACGATGGCTCTGCCATTTACAAAGCCATTATCCAGCAGGTGGCTCATTTGATTCTCCCAAGCAAGGCTTTGTAAGGAAGTCAGGAATTATGAGGAAGTTGAGGTTCAGAGAGGTTGACTGACTTACCTGGAGCCACACAGCAAGTGCTCAATATGGTGTCTCCTCTCTGACACTGGGTTTGCCCTCGTACCCCCCCCCCCCCTTGCCCCAGCACTCCTCCTTCTAGCCCTGTGTACTCACGGATTCTGGATATCAGGTCTGAGACCACTGCTGGCATCTGGAGTTTCTTCTCCTTCCTACGCGGGGCCTCCTCTGGGCTCTCCAGTTCATCGCCAGGACCGATGAGGCTTTGGGCAAGCAAACACTTAGAAGAAGGGATTCCAACCCGGGAAAGGAGGGAAGACCTGGGTATAGATGCGTGCGGCTGCCCAGGCAGCGGCGGTGGGCCTGGACGCGAGGTGCCGTGTGCAGGCGGGCATGGAGTCCCGTGGAAAAGCACGTCTCAGGGTGACAGTGGCGCCGAGCCCAGCTCCAGCTGTAAGTCTCAGAGAACCTCCTGGGCGAAGCAGGGCGAGGATGTCCCTGGCAGGGGCAGACCGGTGTCAGAGGGGACCTGCGAGGGGCACTGAGATCCCTTCCGGCCTGAGGGCCCGGGGTAGGACAGTGGCCTGGGAACGGAGAGGAGGTCCGCTTGGTGACAGGGTCCTGGCACCTGCACCACCTGGAGGACAAGAGCCTCTTTCTGGGAGCTTGGAGTTTGGGGCGACCCTGCAGTTTCTGGGGGGAGTGCTCCTGCAGGCCTGGGGCTCAGGGAAGAGGGGACACAGTCTAGAATCCTACATTCCTTATGCGTTGCAGGTACCAGAAAATGCTGGGGACATCGAGATGAGGGCTGGAGCCTGAATCCTACTTTGTGCAGAGGGCCTGCTTGGCTGCGAAGTGTCCGCAGTGAGGCCTGGGTGGTAAGGGGTGCAGAGCCGGCCCCCGGCAGAAGGGACCTGAGCTCTTTAGCCTGGGAAGGCTATAAAATCTATAAAATCACCAAGACGGTGGCTAAGGTGAGAACAGACTCATTCACAGTAGACAAAGGGGCAACCTTTGAAACTTGTGTGATGTAGATTTAGAGCAATGAAAAGGAAGTGTTGCTTTATACAGAGTAATAAACTTACTCATTCAGCAAACACCCAGGGCTGGCTCTGGACCAGGCAGGATGAATCAACTGGTTTATAGCTGGAGCACCGAGATGGGGAAGAACCACAGCTGGGCTGGTGGCCACGCTATGAGGGGGGCAAAAGGGCTGGAGGAGTGTAGAGGAGGTCTCAGGGGCCACCTCTTTCTGGGGTCACCTGGTTGGCTGCAAAAATCTGAGTTTGTTGGCTTTTGAGGAAGAGTACAGGGAGGAGATATTAATAGATACTCACAGGCCGGCAAATTCAGAACCGACAGAGCCACACATAGCTGTGGAGATAACTGGAAAATTTATTAAAATATTCCCTGGGGTTCTGCAGATTGGGGAAACCACACTGACTCTGTGGTCTGGGTGTTAGATGAGTCATAAAAAAAGGTGCATGTTCTTTGAGGATTTGCTATGTGCTAGAAGCTGTTGTGAACAGTGTTTATTGAAAAACAGTGAGTGTTTATTTTCATAAAAAGTTTCCATATTGATGTCAGTTTTACACAGGGGGAAACCAAGGCACAGAGGTGTTAAATCCATTTGTTCAAGGCAAATGGCAGGAAGTGGAAGAGCCGGGATTTGAACCCAAGTGTTGTTTACCACTTATTGTCTCTGGGAAACGCCTGTGCGCGTTAGTTTCGTCGGGCTGCTACAACAAACTGCATAAACCGGGCAGCTTAAACAATGAAAGGGAATTTATTGTCCCGTAGTCCTGATTCTGGAAGTCTGAAATCAAGGTATTGGCAGGGTCACACTCTCAAAGAAGGGGCGAATCTTTCCTTGTCCCTGCCAGTTTCTGGTGGCTCCTGGCACCTTGGCTTTTGGCCACATCCCTCCCAGCTCTGCCTCTGTCTGCATATGTCATCTCCCTGGCTTGTCAATGCCCCTTTCTTTTCTCTTATAGAGGCACCAGATATGGGACTCGGGGTCCGCCCAAGACCCAGGATGATCTCTCCTTGAGATCATTAAGGTGATCACATCCACAGAATGCCTGTTGGCAAATAAGGTCATGGTCACAAGCTCTGGGGGTTAGGGCCCAGGCGTATCATTTTAGGGGGACACAAGTCCCCCCGCTCCACCGTGCTTTGGTTGCAACCAGGTAGTTTTCGCTTCAGGATGGCAGGGAGCAAGAAGACTGGCGGCTCTGCTGGCCCCGCTGCCTGATTTCCCTACAAGCAAAAATGTACTTGGGATGGGCGTGGGGGGCAGTGGCTTGGCTCGGTGGCTGTCTTCAGACTACTTGTCACGTAGGTGCCTCCTAGCACACTCCCCTAGGACTCCACGATGGGGAAGCCCTGTCTGGCAAATCACCTGCCTTAGTTAAATGATAACCTTTGGAAGAAAAATTCAGATGTTATAGAGAAGCCATAAAAAGTGTAAACAGGGCAAGGAAGTGCTGAGCTGAACTCAAGCAGGTCTAATGGGAGAGCTCACGCCTCTAACGTCCAGGGTGACAATGACACAGGTGAATGTATACTGTTTGTGCCGTGTTTTGACCACAGAGTTTTTGGGGAATCCCAGCTTGGAAACAATTGAGTGATTTTTTTCCTGGGTTCTCCAAGGATTGGTGCTATACACACCTAACTCTGAAAACTTTATTTTCATTTGCTTACAGATTTTTAAGTTTTGTTAATTTTTTTTGGGGGGGGGGGGAGGCGGGGTGCATGGTCTGGGAATCAAATGGGGTCTCCTGCATGAAAGGCGAGCATTCTCCCACTGAACCACCCATGCACCCTTATTTTATTACGTTTTATTTACAAACACCGTATATCCACTGTGCTGGTTTGAAAGGATTTATGTACCCTAGAAAAGCCACGTTTTAATTCTGATCCAATCTTGTGGGAACAACCACTTCTTTTAACCCCTATTCAATTCTGGATGTCGGAAAGTTGAGTAGGTTACCTCCATGGAGATGGGACTCACCCAATTGTGGGTATTAATCTTGGATTAGAAGGACCTGTGATTCCAAGTGGGTCTTGATTCTTTTACCGGAATCCTTTAAAAGAGGAAGCATTTTGGAGAAAGCTTCAGAATGATAGAGCATCAGAGCCCACACAGCCAGAGACCTTTGGAGATGAAGAAGGAAAACACCCCTAGGGGAGCTTCGTGAAACAAGAAGTTTAGAGAGGAAGCTAAGCAGATGTTGCCATGTTCGCCATGTGCACTTCCAGTTGAGAGAGAAACCCTAAACTTCATCGGCCTTTCTTGAGTGACGGTAACCTCTTGTTGGTGCCTTAATTTGGACATTTTTATAGATTTGTTTTAATTGGGACATTTTCACAACCATAGAACTGTCAACTTGCAACTTAATAAATTTCCATTTTTAAAAGCTATTCCATTTCTGGTATATTGCATTCTGGCAAACTAGAACACCCACCAGGCAAAGACTTCTGCTTCACCCCCCTCCACCCTTCCCATGGTAACCTCTAATCTACCCAATGTCTCTGCGAATTTGCTAATTCTAGTTATTGCATATAAGTGACATAAACAGTATTTGTCCTTATCTGCCTTACTTATTTCACCTGGCATAATGTTTTCGAGGTTCTTGCATGTTGCAGCATATTTTAGAACTTCATTCTTTCTTACGGCCAAATAATGTTCCATTGTATGTTTACACCACATTTTGTTTAGCCATTCATTTGTCAATGAAATGACAAAGGGTCCTTTCTACCTTTTGGATATCGTGAATAATGTTGCTGTGAATGTTGGTGCACACACGTCTGCCTGAGACACTGTTTTCACTTCCTTTATACCTAGTATATTCCTAGGAGTAGAATTTCTGGGTCTGTTTAACTTTCCAAAGAACTACCTGTGTTAGTTTACAAGCTTCTGGAATGCGATATTCCAGAACTGGAATGGTTTTCAAAAAGGGCAATTTAAAAAGTTGCAAGTTTTTACAGTTCCAAGGTTGTGAAAATGTCCAAACTAAGGCATCCAGGGAAAGATACCTTAATTCAAGATAGGTTGATGCATCTGGAACAGCTGTCAGCTGGGTGGTCACGTGGCTGGCATCTGCTGGTCCCTAGCTCCTGGGTAACATTGCTTTCAGCCTTTGTTCCTGTGGGGGTTCCTCACTTTGCTTCTCCAGGGCTGGCTTTTATCTCTTGGCTTCCCTTGGCTCTCTCTAGGTTCTGGCTTGCTTAACATTTCATGGTGACATCTGTTGAGCTCTAACCATCTCCAGACATCGATGTCTCTGCTCACTCTGTCGGCTCTGTTGTTTCTGTCATTTCTGACTCTCTCCAAAGTGTTTCCTCTTTTAAAGGATTCCAGTGAACTAATCAAAACCCACCTTGAATGGGTGGAGGTACATCTCCATTTAATCGCATATCACACCCACAATTGGGTGTGTCACATCTCTGTGGAGACAATCTAATCAAAAGTTTCCAACCAACAGTGCTGAATCAGGATTAAAAGAAATGGCTGCCTCAACAAGACTGAGTCAGGCTTAAAACACGGCTTTTCTGGGGTACATTACACCTTCAAACCAACACACCTCCATAATGCTTTCCACTGCATCTGCACCATTTTACATTCCCACCAGCATCACATGGGAATTCCAATGTCTCTGCAACTGCTCTAACACTTATTCCCATTTTTAAAATAGTAGCCATCATTGTGGGTGTGAAGTGGTACTTTTTAAAAAAGTATATACATTTATGGTCTCACTGATATGAACTGTTCTAGTTTGCTAGCTGCCGGAATGCAATATACCAGAAATGGAATGGCTTTTTTAAAGGGGAATTTAATAAGTTACTAGTTTACAGTTCTAAGACCAAGAAAATGTCCCAATTAAAACAAGTCTATAGAAATGTCCAATCAAGGCATCCAGGGAAAGATACCTTGGTTCAAGAAGGCCGATGAAGTTCAGGGTTTCCATCTCAAGTGAGAAGGCACATGGTGAACACAGTCAGGGTTCCTCTCTCATCTGGAAGGGCACATGGTGAACATGGAGTCATCTGCTAGCTTTCTCTCCTGGCTTCCTGTTTCATGAAACTCCCTGGGAGGTGTTTTCCTTCTTCATCTCCAAAGGTCACTGGCTGGTGGACTCTGCTTTGTGGTGCTGCAGCATTCTCTGCTCTCTCCCAGTCTCTCACTTTCTCCAAAGTATTTCCTCTTTTATAGGATTCCAATAAACTAATCAAGATCCACCTGAATGGGTAGAGACACGTCTCTACCTAATCCAGCTTAACAACCACTCTTGACTGAGTCACATCTCCAGGGAGATGATCTAATTACAGTTTCAATATACAGTACTGAATAGGGATTAGAAGAAGTGGCTGCCTTTACAAAATGGGATTAGGATTAAAACATGGCTTTTCTAGGGTACATACATCCTTTCAAACCAGCACATGAACTAATTATTATATGCAAACTCATAAATATAAAATATAGACTATAGGTTGCCAGGATTTAGAATGAGGCTAAAGAATGGGGAGCAGTTGCTTATTATGTGCAGAATGTTTAAATAGGGTGAACTGAAAAGTATGGAAATGGACAGAGGTGACGGCAGCGCGTTATTGCGAGAATAATTGTCAGTGCTGTACAGTGTGTGAGTGTGGTGGGAAGGGGAAGTTAGGGTCATGTATTGTCACCAGGAAGGAAGTTGGAGCTTAAAACTTGGGAATGTAGAACACAGTGAATCTGGCAGTGAGCAATGTCTGAGATTAACTGTACAAACATAAAAAGTTCTCTCATGAACTACAACAAACATATGACACTCTTACAAAGAGTTATAATAGAGGGGTCTGTGGGAAAAGGCCCTATCACAAATTATGGACTATAGTTAATAGTAATATTCTAATACTCTTTAATCAACAGTAACAGATATATTGCACCAATACTATGGGTCAGTAATGTGGGGGCAGGGATAAGGGGTATGGGAGGATTTGGGTTTCCTTTTTCATTTTTATTTCTTTTATGGAGTAATGAAAATGTTCTAAAATCGATGATGAGGATGTGTGCCCAACTGTGTGATGACACTGCGAGCCAGTGATTGTACACTGCGGCTGGTTTGTATGGTGTGTGAATATATCTTAAAAGAACAGCATTAAAAAGTATATGCATTTATCATGTTTTAAAACTGGAACACAAATGTATATTTACAGTAAAACATTTGGAAAATATAGACAAAAGGAAGAAAAATCTGCCTTAAGTTTACCACTCAGATAAGCATTATTAACATTTTTGGCCTATTTCCATATATATATTTAGATTCCTTCTACAGGCAATTTATATTTTAATTGGATGATCAAAAGTCAATTCTATGGAAAACCGCAGTCATCTAACCAGTGCCCTATTCTCAGACATGATATTCCCAATTTTTTTTTTTTGCTGTAATAAATAACGACGTCATAAACATTCTTGTGTAAAAACTTTTCTTCTGCACCGGATTACTTTTTTTTAGGCTCAAATAACTAGAAATGGAATAATTAAAACAGGGTGACTATTTTTATGACCCTTGACACACATTTTTAAATTAGCATTTAGAAATATGAAAGCATGTTCCTATCCCTTGGCATTATGTGAGAATATCCCCTTCTCATGCCCTCCAACACCAGCTATTATTATCATCTGACATCATGCAGGGGTCAAACTGATAGGTAAAAATAGATAATATCTTGCTTTGTTGTGAATTTCTTTGCTCCCCAGTGAAATCCGTTGACTTTTCTCTTTTCCCAACCATCAGAGTTTCTTTGGGCGCACCCCTGACCCTGGGGTGCTGGGAAGGACAGCCTCTTCTGCTCTGTCACATGCCTTGGGGACGTGTTGCCACGGTGGGGGGGGGGGGGGGCTCTGTGTCTCTTTCCCCAGCGCACTGTTTCCTTGTTGCCCGGAGGAGCGATGGAATTGGGCAAGGAGGAAGGTGGCTGCCCAAAACCTGTACCTTGGAGCTTCCATCTAGAGAGTGGGCAGGAGAGAGCTGAGAAGAAGGTAGAAGGGCGAGTAGGAGGCAGTGGTGTCTTGGAAACTGAAGGAGATGAGCGATCCAAGAAGGAGGAAAGGCGGAACTGTGCAAGCCACGAGGGTTCCGTCACCTGGTTCTTTTAGATCCTGACCTGAGGGGGCAGCTTGAGTAGAAATGTGAGTGGGTAAGGACAGGCTGAATGGAACAAAACGGAGTAAATCGGTGTGAATTCAGGAATGAAGATGAAAGAGAGAAGGTGTCTCTGGACTCACTCCCTCCATTCCAACGCATGTCTGGCCTCTGTCGGGTGTCCCAGTGCTGCCACAGGGGTGTCCTTGTGAGTCTCCAGCCCCTGCATACTGCCCCTGGTGCCCGGCTCCCGAGGCACAATTTGGACCCTCGCCTGTGGCTGCATATTCCTTAGCTTTGTCCAAACCTCTTTTCCAGGCTGGGTCTGCTCCCCTCAGCAGCCTCCGCTCTGCCTCTCGTCCTCCCGGACATGCCATGCCCTCAATCCCCTCTGGGCTTCTGTTCCTTTAACTTGAAAACCTTTTCCTTCTTCTTCTCTACTCCGCAGATGCTTTCCTTCTGATAAAAGTAAAAGCCAGCTCTTGACCGTGCTTCACTTCTCTCATCCTAGCTGGGCGACCTTGGAAAGCATTTCACCCTCAGCACCTCAATTCCTGTGTAAAACAGAAATATTAGTATCTGCATCACACAGTTGTCATGACGATTAAATGAAATAAGTAAGAGAAGGCTTACTTTTCTGGAGAACTTCTCAGCCCTCGTCTGCTCATTTGCTTGGGAAAGACTTGTTTGGCTCCTGGTCTGGGTTGGGTGAATAGGGCGGAAGTGTTTTCTCCTCTTCCAGAGTTGCAGCCTGGAGGGCAAGGGTATTTCTCTGGCAGTCACATAAACAGCCGCTGAGTTACCACTGGGCTGTGTCCTCCAGCGGCGCCAGTGCAGGAATTCGAGAAATAGTCAATAAACGCCACCCCTCCCTGCCCCGAACTGTGATTCACAGAGGGAGGTCATAAACTGTCTTTCTTTGCTTTCTTATTGTTTGACTTGCCACAACAAACATACTTTACTTTTAGAACTTAAAATTCCAGTCAAATTTGTAATGAGTAAACCAAAGAAACTCCTTTTTTTAAGGCAGAAGAAGGAAAAAGATGGCTCGAGTCTGACTTCCTTCCTGAAACCTTCCTTGATGGCGCCTCTGGCTGCCGCTACCTTTCCATGGGCCTCTACATCTCCCTCATCACCTTGGGCCGCCCGTGAGCCCTGGAGAGGGGTGGGCTTGATTTGTCTTTGCTCCCCAGAGCCTAGCATGGCACTGGGAGGGCAAAATGGGTGTGCAGGGATTGCTCGTTGAGTCATGATTAAGTAGTCTATGGAGCTGAGAAGTGGTTTTCCTGGGGGTGCATGAGAGGCTAAGGGTGAGATGCAGAGGGAACCTCCCCACGGGGAGCAGATGGGTGCCCTCAGAGGCCAGGAGGCAGAGGGAACCCCACTGATGGGAAACAGGGGCAGGAGGAAGGCAGCCTGATGGCAGAGGCCTGGTTTTACTCCGAGCCTGCCACCCTATGCTTGGGTAGACCAGAATCCCCACACTCTCTCTCGGACTTCCTGGTGCCCGCTGCTCTGGGGATGCCCACACCTCCACCCCGCTGCAGCCTCCCGAGCTCAGAATTCAACAAAACCTGCTTTGTAGGCAAGGGAACAGGGCACAAGCAAACATAACGACTGGTGCCAAAACAAACAAGCAAACAAACAAAACCCAAACCAACCATCTTTTAAATCTTTTAAGTTATTCCTCATAAATCTAGAATTTCGAAAATTGTAGGCATCATTGCAACTCTGACCTGAGCTGCGTTCATTAACGATTTGGCCCCCGTAATGTTCTGACAGCACCCACAAAGCCGGGGAGCCAGAACTTTTGATTGTAATGGCTTATCTAGACTTTCTGTCCATCCCCCTGCCCTGGTCTCCACTGGTCTGGCCTCTCCACATGACCATTCTTTTCTTTTCACAACCCTGTGAAAATGGGGGCATATGGGACAGTGGAGGGTGCGTCTGTCCACAGGGCTTCGAGGGTCCCCTCTGGCAGCGGCAGAAGTTGGCCTCCCTGAAAGGTGAGAGGAGTTGTGGTCCCGCAGCATTCTTGGGGGCGAGAAAGGAGAACTGGTGGGGTTCAAGAACACTTTGGATGAGAGGACCCATGTCCTGTCCTCTCAAGGAAGACCCCGATAGACCATCCGACAGAATCTCTAGTAACTCCTACGTTGGCAGCACTGCCACCACTAAGATTCTTTTCATACGTGATCCAATTCCTTTCATAGGCAAAATGAAGAGGGGCCAGGGATTAGATTCCCATTTTACACTAGGAACACGGAGTGTCACATACCTGCAGTCACCTGTGCAAAATAGCAGAGAGGATCAAAGACAGACTAAGCACTCCGGTCCCAGGGACTCAAGCCTGCTCATCACCAGACAACTGTAGCCCCCTGAATGGGCTGAGGGGCCCAGGGTGGAGGAGGAGCCCCCCCCGGGCAGATTGTGAGGGCCACAGGATGGCCAATGGAGGGGCAAGTGTTTCAGGTAGGGTGGCTGGCCCTTATGAAAAGGTATCTGGAGAGAAAGGACATGAAAGGAATTCTCCATGATATCAAGGTGATTGCCTGAGTTCTCCCTTCCCCACGGGGTCAGTGGGAAACAGTTAAAGGGTAAGCCAAGTGATAATGAGCTCTAAACCAGCCTTGAGGTGTTGAGACAAGAAAACAAAACCCTGATTGAAGGATCTTCTGTTTCCACAGGTAGTCGTGATTCATTCAAAACTTTAGGCACCTCAGAAACCAGCCTCACTGAAAGAACTGAATATCCTGGTAACACATCAAGCTCTGATGAATCCTCTACCACTTCCGGTGGTTATAAAGAACCACCTACATCTGATACTGTGGGATCCACTCTGCCCACCACCCTCTCAGATTCATCATATCCTACAGTTTTATCTAACACCACCCGAGCTCCTGACAATGCAAGTCCTTCATCCTCACCTGGTCCTGGTGAACTGACTACTACTCCCCTGGTCTCAGGACAAACAGTTACAACTTCCACAAAAGAGACAACTCTCCATGCAAATGTTTCTGATTTGTCCACACTACCTGTTGTCTCTGGTACCTCCTACACCAGCGACAATGGAAGAGCTGTGTCCCTTTCAAGTCCCGGCCAGCTCTCCTCCACCCCTGATGTATCAGGAAAGACACCTGACCCCATCACTGAGGGATCCTCTGTCTCCACAGGCAGCCCTGATTCCTTGAAACCTACAATGACTTCCCACACAACCTTTACCAAAGAGGATGGACTGTCTGGTCACACATCAGTGGCTGGTGACTCCTTTCCCACTTCTGGTGGTGATGGAGAAGCAACCACATCTATTCCTCCCAGACTGACTTTCTACACCACCAGCTCAGAAGTTTCCACATCAACATTTGGCACAGATTCATCCTCTGGCACAGGCAGTGCAAGTCCTGTGTCCCCATCAGGACTTGGTGAAGGACACACCACCACTGTGGTCTCAGAGCAAACAGCCATGACTCACACAGGGGAGCTACCTGTCCATGCTACTGGCTCTGAGTTTTCTCAATCAACCATTTCCTCTGGCACATCCTATACCAGTGATGATGGAAGTGCTGTGTCCTCTTCAAGCCAAGGCCAGCTCTATACCAGCCCTGATGTGTCAGGACAGACACCCAACACCTTCACCGAAGGGTCTACTCTCTCTTCAGGTAGCCCTGATTCACCAAAACCTACAGACACCTTGGAAGCCACCATAACCCAAGAGCCTGAGTTTTCTGGTCCCACATCAAGTCCTCGCGAATCCTTTCCCACTTCCGGTGGTTATGTGACCTCAGACATGACCGTCATTGTAGAATCTACTCTGTCTACCACCCTCTCAGGTTCATCATATCCTACAGTTTTATCTAACACCACCCGAGCTCCCGACAATGCAAGTCCTTCATCCCCACCTGGTCCTGGTGAACTGACTACCACTCCCCTAATCTCAGGACAAACAGTTACAACTTTCACAAAAGAGACAACTCTCCATGCAAATGTTTCTGATTTGTCCACACTACCTGTTGTCTCTGGTACCTCCTACACCAGCGACAATGGAAGTGCTGTGTCCCTTTCAAGTCCCGGCCAGCTCTCCTCCACCCCTGATGTATCAGGAAAGACACCTGACCCCATCACTGAGGGATCCTCTGTCTCCACAGGCAGCCCTGATTCCTCGAATCCTACAATGACTTCCCACACAACCTTTACCAAAGAGGATGGACTGTCTGGTCACACATCAGTGGCTGGTGACTCCTCTACCACTTCTGGTGGTGACGGAGAAACAACTTCATCTATTCCTCCCGGATTGACTTTCTACGCCACCAGCTCAGAGGTTTCCACATCAATATTTGGCACAGATTTGTCCTCTGGCACAGGCAGTGCAAGTCCTGTGTCCCCATCAGGACCTGGTGAAGGACACACCAACACTGTGGTCTCAGAGCAAACAGTCATGACTCACACAGGGGAGCTACCTGTCCATGCTACTGGCTCTGATTTTTCTCAATCAACCATTTCCTCTGGCACATCCTATACCAACGATGATGGAAGTGCTGTGTCCTCTTCAAGCCAAGGCCAGCTCTATACCAGCCCTGATGTGTCAGGACAGACACCCAACACCTTCACTGAAGTGTCTCCTCTCAACACAGGTAGCCCCAATTCACTGAAATCTACAGACACCTTGGAAGCCACCGTAACCCAAGAGCCTGAGTTTTCTGGTCCCACATCAAGTCCTCGTGAATCCTTTTTCACTTCCAGTGGTTATGTGACCTCAGCCATGACCGTCACTGTGGAATCTACTCTGTCCACCACCCTCTCAGATTCATCATATCCTACAGTTTCATCTGACACTATCCAATCTACTGACAATGCAAATCCTTCATCCTCACCTGGTCCTGGTGAACTGACTACCACTCCCCTAATCTCAGGACAAACAGTTACAACTTTCACAAAAGAGACAACTCTCCATGCAAATGTTTCTGATTTGTCCACACTAACCACTGTCTCTGGCACTTCCTATACCAGTGACGATGGAAGTGCTGTGTCCCGTTCAAGTCCTGACCAGCTCTCCTCCACCCCTGATGTATCAGGAAAGACACCTGACCCCATCACTGAGGGATCCTCTGTCTCCACAGGCAGCCCTGATTCCTTGAATCCTACAATGACTTCCCACACAACCTTTACCAAAGAGGATGGACTGTCTGGTCACACATCAGTGGCTGGTGACTCCTTTCCCACTTCTGGTGGTGATGGAGAAGCAACCACATCTAATCCTCCAGGACTGACTTTCTACACCACCAGCTCAGAAGTTTCCACATCAACATTTGGCACAGATTTGTCCTCTGGCACAGGCAGTGCAAGTCCTGTGTCCCCATCAGGACCTGGTGAAGGACCCACCACCACTGTGGTCTCAGAGCAAACAGTCATGACTCACACAGGGGAGCTACCTGTCCATGCTACTGGCTCTGATTTTTCTCAATCAACCATTTCCTCTGGCACATCCTATACCAGCGATGATGGAAGTGCTGTGTCCTCTTCAAGCCAAGGCCAGCTCTATACCAGCCCTGATGTGTCAGGACAGACACCCAACACCTTCACCGAAGGGTCTACTCTCTCTTCAGGTAGCCCTGATTCACCCAAACCTACAGACACCTTGGAAGCCACCGTAACCCAAGAGCCTGAGTTTTCTGGTCCCACATCAAGTCCTCGTGAATCCTTTTCCACTTCCGGTGGTTATGCGACCTCGGCCATGACCATCACTGTGGAATCTACTCTGTCTACCACCCTCTCAGATTCATCATATCCTACAGTTTCATCTGACACTATCCAATCTACTGACAATGCAAGTCCTTCATCCCCACCTGGTCCTGGTGAACTGACTACCACTCCCCTGGTCTCAGAACAAACAGTTACAACTTTCACAAAAGAGACAACTCTCCATGCAAATGTTTCTGATTTGCCCACACCAACTGTTGTCTCTGGCACATCCTATACCAGCGACGATGGAAGTGTTGTGTCCCGTTCAAGTCCCGGCCAGTTCTCCTCCACCCCTGATGTATCAGGAAAGACACCTGACCCCATCACTGAGGGATCCTCTGTCTCCACAGGCAGCCCTGATTCCTCGAATCCTACAATGACTTCCCACACAACCTTTACCAAAGAGGATGGACTGTCTGGTCACACATCAGTGGCTGGTGACTCCTTTACCACTTCTGGTGGTGATGGAGAAACAACCACATCTATTCCTCCAGGATTGACTTTCTACGCCACCAGCTCAGAGGTCTATGACTCTTCTTCGGCCATTACAAACTATACTGCTCTGTCCTCCACTTTAACTGGCTCTACCCATTCTCCAGGTCTTGGGCTCAATACTACTTCATCTCTCCATTCCCCAATCATTAGCACCCACAGAACTGTGACGATGACACACTCTCCAGTTGTGACACCAAGTAAGTTCTCTTTGTATGTCACTTTATGGCCTTTTCCCTTCCCCTCTTTCTTCAGCAGCCTAATCCTCCCCAGTCTGTGCAGGACCTTCTAGATCCATCTCTCCTGCTTCCTCTTATCACCAGTGCACATCATCCACACTGATGGGTAACCTCTTTTGATTTGTAGGGCTCCTTTATCTTTGCTTCTCTTGTATCCACAGCCTTGGTTTTCTCTCTCAATATTTCCTTTCCCTGATCCTTCCCTCCTCTTTCCTCACTGTCTGCTGGGGATTGGGGTAGAGGCGCAGGGGCCTTACTTTCTGTATGACCATATGATCCCCTGCCTCCCTCTTTCAATGCAATTGTCTGAATAATGGGACTCAGAACAGGAGCCAGTGCCTGCGTTCCTTGAACTCCCATGGTGACCACTGCAAATCCTACCTCTCCACAGGGCTGTGCCAGAATGGGGGCACCTGGGATGGAAAACAGTGTCAATGTCTACAAGGCTTCTTTGGTTACTCTTGCCAGTCCCTCTTGGACTCCATCTCCATAGGTAATGACCTCTTTTGAGACCTGTGGATCTTCCCCAGGCCCCTTAATCACTTAAAATAATATGGTAGTGATGGAAGGGAGCACCCGGTACTGGCCTCTTGTTTTGTTTAGAGGAGATGGTGTGAGCTTTGTCCCAAGCCATACTGCAGTGAGAACATGGACCTTCTGCCCACCCCCACCCCCCACCTTCCAGGGCCCTCTTCGTTGGGGCATCACTCTCCCAACCCTTTCTGGAGACCTCAATTTAGCCAGGTCTTGATCTTGGCCTGCATTATTCAGAGACAAGGGGAAGAGGTCTCAGTGATGCCCACCTGCCTCTTGAGTTTCCGTCCTCCCTCCTACCCACTTCCTCTGCCTCCACGAGACCAGCAGGCAGAGAGCTGACCAGTCCCTGAAGACGTTCCAGGGAGGTCACTGTCTCATGCATAATGTGACCTGTTCCCACAGACATCCCAGAAAAAATCAATGCCACATTAGGTGTGACAGTGAAAGTGACTAACAGGATTTTCACAGAAGACTTGCAAAACACATCCTCCCTGGCATACAGGAATTTCACTGAACTATTCAAACATCAGGTGAGAGCAGAGGAAGTCCAGATTCCCCAGTAAGGTCGTCAAATGGGAGAGGGGTTGCAGATCTCCTCTTGCTTATGCATCTGAGTTTTTCAACTCAAGGGGCCCCTTAATCTCCCCAAGTCTCAAGCGGTGATCCTCTGAGGCCTTCTGTCCTTCAGTCCACTCACCCACACCCTGAGCAGAGAGAGCATCTTCTTTCTTTCTTATGGGCTTATACATGGGTTTCATGGAAGGGATTCTGAGGCTATCCCCAAACCAAGCTCCAGCCCTGGATGAGGAAATAGCTCAGCTGCCTCATTTCTTTCAGATGGATAAAATTTATGCGAATGAAGACTTTCCCCAGTACAGAGGCGTGAACATTAGGAATCTGCTGTGAGTATGTTGGAAGACAGATTGATGGGCTGAAGGACTCTCTCTGGATTCCTACTCTCCTGCCTCTCGGTGCCTGGCTGAATCAGAGGAGCCCTCAGCCCTGACGTTCCACCTGTGGGTTCTGACACTATTTACTCATTCATTCATTCATTCATTCATTCTGCAAACAGTTTTTAAAAGCCTACCCTGTGCCAGCCCTGTGCTAGGTGCTGGGCACACAGTGGCGCCTGCCTTCATGGAGAACAAATACAGCAAAACAGCTGTACAATCTGGTTGGAGTAAGGGAAAGGAATGAACAAGATGCAATGGATATGTGCAAATAGTAGCATATTGGACACACATTGCCCCACCCGTTAATTCACCGAATCTATCATGAACGTTTTCTGCAGGTCTCAAACTTTTTCAGCCACATCCTCATTACAAAGATGTGCCTTCATTTGGTAACCAATTCTCTAATAGTGATTATTTCCTGGGCTCTCAATTTTTATCGTAAATAATGTTGCAATGGACATTCTTATAGCTAAATATTTGCACACAGCTATGACTATATCTTTAGAATAAAATCCAAGAAGGAAAATTGCCTGACTATTTTTAAGAATTTTGATACACGTTGTCAATTGCCTTCTGGAAAGTTTGTACCAAAACCATCTCCTGTTTGCAGTGTCGAGGGTGTCCTGTTTCCTGCATCTTCGTTAACACTGGGTCTTATCACCTCATCTTAACCAATTCGATAAGCAAAATAATAATATTTCAAGTGTTTTAAGTTGTACTTCTTTATTAGTGAATAGCATTTTCATATGCTTATTGACCATCTGTATTTCTTCCTTTGTGAAATTTCTGTTTATTTGATATAGGTATGTCTATCCCTATGATTACTTGTATTAAGAATATTATTTTTGTCCAAAAATACTCCAAGTGTGCTTCCCAAATGCTTTGCTTTCAAATTTGGTTTGTGGTGCTTTTTGACACATATAATCTCTTAATTCAGCAAAAAAAAAAAAAAAAAGATGCAATGGAGAGGTCCCTAATGTGGACTTGATGGGGCGGAGAGAATACTTCCTGGGGGAAACAACAGCCAAAGCTTGAAGAATGAGGAGGAATGAACGAGGTAGAGAGAAGGGAGAGGAGGAAGGTGATAGCAGAGGGAAGAGCATGACAAGTGAGGCCAGAGAGAGGGGGACAAATTCCAGACGCCTAAAGATGTTCAGAAGGGTTGGTGGCCACTGTGGGAGAGGAGGTTGGAAAGACGACCACGCCGAGGTTGTTTAGACATTAGGATCTCAGCACTTTCAGCTCATGAGGACAACAATCTGATGGGTGCTGCCGACAGGGGAGTGTGGCTGCAGGGTGGAGAGTGGGTGGGAAGGAGTCTAAACTGGAGACAATGCAGGAGCCTTTCCCAGTCTCTGGATGGAAAACTAGAGAGGTGACCGTGCAAAAGAAGAGAGAAAAAGTTCTTTAGGAGGCAAGTCATGGGGAAACCCTTGGAAGTGAGGGGAGAGGGGGGAGGAGAATGGCATCCAGATTTCTGGGCTGCTGAGTGTGTGGGATCCCTTGGCTGAGATAAGGAGCATAAGGAGCAGCAGGGCTGGGGAAGAAGATGGGTTTGGTGTGGGCTGTGCATCCCTGGATGGATAGAAGCCCAGAGAGGGACCCAGGTGGCTTGGGGAGCCGTCCTAGCACAGAAGATGGGGGGCTCCAGGAAAGGGTCATGGGAAGTACCAGCATTTCAGCAGTAGGCAGGGGAAACAGAGCCCCCAAAGAGAGTGAACAGCAGTAGACAGAGACGTGGGAGAGGAACCCAGGCGGTTCATGTCCCATTAGCCAGGGGGAGAGAAACTTCAGGCAGGAGGACGATCAAAGCTGTCAGCGTCCTTTGACATGTTGAGCTTCCGGCAAAGTTTCCATAGCTCAGCGTCCTGCACCCCAGTCTCAGTGCCATTATCTCCCTCTCCATTTTGGGCTCCTCAGGACTGGGTTGGCCGGAGTCCTTCTGACCGAGACATGTGACTTTCCTCGACTCAGTGGGCTGACAAAAAGCTTCTGGGTTGGAATCCTACATTTCTAGAGTCGGCCTCATTTTTTCTTCATTTTCCAGGAACGGCAGCGTGGTGGTGGAACACGACGTGCTCCTGGAGGCGAACTACATCCCGGAGTTTAGGGAATTATTTGCCAACCTCACCAAGCTTGTGAAGGTCAAGATCACCAATGAAATAAAAAATCTATTGGATCCAGAAAACTGCCCAAGTAGGCCCCTACCACAAACCCCTTGGTGTGGGTGGGAAGGGATGGAGGGCCCCTGAGGGAGGTCTCGGGCTCCTCTGCCCCCTCATCTGTGTCTCCTCCTCTCTTCTGGAACTCCGGAGGTGGCACCCAGAACCCAGGCCCCAGGTGCCTTGCCCCAGACTCCGGCAGCCCCTCCACCACCCAGGTCTCCTGATGGCAGGATGGGCCGAGCTGGTCTTGGGCCATCATGGAGGGCATGGGCTAGAAGGGGGGCCCTGGCCACACCCCGGGAGACCGAGGGACGCATTTCTGATCTGTTCTTTCCCATCCACTCTCAGTTGACTCCTCCATCCTCTGCTACAGTGAGAAGGACCTTAGAGTGAGTGTCAGCGCCACGCTGAGCTTTGACCCCGAGGGTGAGCAACCGTCGGGGGTGGGGGTGGGGGTGGGGGACTGGTGGGCGCGGAACGCGGCAGAGTGTGCGGCCGGGGAGGAAGTGTGGGGGCTCCGGGGTGCTTTAACCAGCTCCCCGCCCCTCCCCCCCAGAGCAATGCACCAGGAAGGCCGCCAAGGACTTTGCCCAGTTTTACTTTGTGGGCGAGCTGGAGGGGAAGCTGGCCTGTGTGAACAACTGCACCCCGGGGACGAAGACGCAACTGGACTGTCACGGCGGGGCGTGCCAGCTGCAGACCACAGGTCCCCACTGCCTGTGAGTGCCACGCCCCCCGAGCCCAGTGCTCATTCCTCGCTGAGCTCAGAAGGTGCCCCTCCCCCGTGCCCCTCCCCACACCTGTCCAGGTGTCCTCTGTCTGTCTCGTGCATCCCTCTCTCCTCTCCCTGGATCGCCCGTGTCCCCGCCCCCCCAAAGGGTGCCCCGAGTGTGAGTCCAGCAGCGCACTAGACATGCCCAGCCTAGCGCCGAGCCAGCTCCTTCCCGAGAAGGAGTCATCAATTTCCAAATCTTCATCTGCATGTATACCTAGTTCCTTATCTCTGTTTCTATATTTAAGCCCATATCTTTATTTTCCCTTGCGTCACCCCAATCACAGTGCATTATCACCTCTAATTATAGCCTGGACACTAAGTTCAGGAGGCCATAAATAAATTCAAATACAAAACATGAACCATCATCGAGACCCTTCGAGGTACCCGTTTCCAAACAGCCACACACGATGTGCCTTGGATGAGGCATCCGGCACCCTTGGGCCCCTCTGAGTCGCTGTTATTCCAGATTCCTGCTCTGGGGGGTTCCTCTCCGCTTCCCCACCTCCCCACTGGCCTTAGGGAGGCAGGGACCCTGCCCCGGACTCCCTGTGCCTGCCCTCGGCTGAGGGCCGGTTCCTTGGGCCTCGGACGCTCCGGGGGCCCTTCGGGAGGCGGGGGGGGGGGGGGGGGGGAGCGGCTGCCGCGGCCCCGCCCTGAGCTCGCTGTGCCCCCAGGTGCCCGAGGTCGGACGTGCACTGGAGGTGGGGGAAGGCCTGTGAGCGGAGCACCAGCAAGGCGCTGGTGTACGGCAGCCTGGGGGCCGTGGCCGCGCTGCTGGGGGTCGTGCTGGCCACCCTGGCCATCTGCCTGGGCCGATCCCACAGACAACTGCACAGGTGACCACCCGCCCCACGGCCCCAGAGAGGGGGCGGGAAGCGGGGACCCCAGGCGGGCCCCTGGAAAGAGTCCCCATTTCGAGGTGGGCCTAAGGCCCCTCCCTGCCGGAACATGCGAACTGCCCCAGCCCAGAAACCACATGGGGAGGCACACGAGGAGGAGGAGCTGCTCAGAGGCCGCCCTCCCTGCCAGGTGCCAGCCCAGCCCTGTGCATCCCCCTCCTTACCCTCGGCTGCCCTCACACCAGGCCTGCAAGGTGAAGGCACAGAGAGGGCACGTGGCCTCTTCGGGTGGCCCAGCAGGCCCCGCCCCTCACCAGGTGGAGAGGCCGGCCCAGGCCAGTCCGGGGTGGGCGGCCCCTCCTGGAGCTGGGTGCAGCCAAGGACAGCCTTTCCCTGCACTCTAACAGACCCATTTGGTGGAGACATGGAAGCAGAAAGTAATGTAATGCAATAGTGGAGTCTCTGCCGGCTGCCCCTCCCAGAATGTGTCATCGCCTGGGTGACCACAGAAATTGTCATGGCGGGGCAGGAGTCATTGGCTTCTCACCCCCCGCCCCCCACCCCCACCCCCAGCCGCTCAGTGGGCGCCAAGCCCAGAGCCTCCAGCCCCGGCTAAAGGAAATGGAGGTGCAGGGGAGAGGCCCCCCAAGGGCAGGGCCCTCACCCCCGCCCCGTCCAGGTGGTCCCCTCCTGGGGGGCCCATCCTGTCTCCACCAGCCCGTGGGTCTCACGGCGTTTCTGTCAGCAGGCGAGAGTACGATCTGGCTGGTGAGTGGCAAGGAGAGGAAATCCCCAGCAGCTTTCAGAACACGCGCATATGGGAAGGTACCAGGGACAGGGAGTGGGGGGACAGAGCTGGAGGGTGGGGAGAAGCAGGGAAGGCAGCCTGGGCCCCCAATGCGCCGTGGGTGACACGGGCGTCCTGACAGCCCACCCTCTGCTTAGCTGTCCGCTGAGGTGCCCCAGTGTCCAGGGCCGACAGGGTGACTGTCCCAGGCCTGCAGCCCCACCCCTCGCCCACGCTTCAAGCAGCCCCGCTGACCCTCCAGGCCCTTCTCAGCCCCTCCCCTTCAAGCCTCAGCACCCAGTGGGGCCCCCAGGCTCACCACCTCGCCCCCTCCACACCTCTGAGACATCTCGGGGCCACTGTCTGGAATGTTCCTCTCGCACCCTAGTTTCCAGGCCTATGCATCTCTGAGCTTTCCCCGAGGCCACCCCCCGGGGCCCTCCTTAGGCCCTGCGTCCTTCCTGCTTTGGAGAATTGCCACTTTACATCCCATCTCTCCCTAGACAAACCTTAAGCCCCAAGCCTTGCCTGTTCACCTCTGTCCCCCCATCCCATACCCCCATGGGGCAGCCACGCTGGGCGCGGCCCTACCCAGAGACCCAGGTCCAGCCCCATGAGGCCCCCAGCCAGCTCAGCAGAGGGGCCTCCCCACAAACCGGGGGCCGCAGGAGATGGGGCGTGGTGGGTCCTGGTGCCCCAGTGCCATACACCGGATGGCTTAAAACCACGGACAGCCTCTCCCCTCTCAGTCTCTAAGGCTGCAACCGTGCTGGCCCCTCCCAGCTCCTGGTGGGGGCTGGCAGTCGCCTCCCTCCAATCTCTGCCCTGTTGTCACCTGGCCTTCTTGCCCCTCCTGTCCGTCTGTCCGATGTCCAGATTCCCCTCTTCTCTAAAGGATGCCCGCCACTGTGGGTCAGCTCCCGCTCTCCTCCCGTTTGGCCTCATCTAAACCCATCACATCTTCAAACACCCTGTTTCCGAATCAGGTCCCATTCACAGGACAGGGGTTCAGGTCTCGGAAATACCTTTTTTTAAAAAAATTTTTAATTGACAAATCTTCATACACATACAGTACGTTCATGGTGTACAATCAGTGGCTCACGTTATCATCACATAATTTTGTATTCATCACCATCATCATTTTTAGAACATTTGCATCACTCCACAAAAAGAAACAAAAGGAAAAAACTCATACATCCCGTACCCCTTACCCCTCCCTCCCACTGACCACTAGTATTTCGGAAATACCTTTTGGCGGGACACAATCGGGCCCCCCGTAGAGGGTCGGGTGGGGGTGGGGGTGGGGGAGCCGCTGCAGGGGGGTGGGCAGAGGCCCCGGGCCCTGTAGGAGACAGGACCAGGATGTCTCGGGGGTGCCGAGAGAGCCCGGGGGCCCATGGAGGCTGAGGACGGGGGTTCTGCAGGGCGGGGGGCAGCCCCGGGGCCGCGGGGGACACGGGCCAGGGAAAATGCCAGCAGAGCCGGCCCCGGGCTGCTTTGGTTACTGTTGCCACGACGTGGTTTCTTTTTTCTTTCTTTTTTTTTTTTTCACATGGGCAGGCACCGGGAATCGAACCCGGGTCCTCGGGCATGGCAGGTGAGCATTCTTGCCTGCTGAGCCACCGTGGCCCACCCCCATGACGTGGTTTCTGGGCAGGGCTGTCCCCAGTGGCCAGCCTGCTCCACCCTGGTCCCACCACCAATCCCGGGGTCGCTGCTTCTCGGGGGGCGGCTACTCTGGGCCCCCGAGCGCTTCTCGCCGGGTCCTGGCTCCCACGGCACCCTAAACGGCCTGGACCGCCTTGAAGAAGGTCCCACAGGGCAAGGAAAGACGGAGGGGGAACCCTTTGGGGCAGATCCCACACGGGCTCTTCAAGCCTGTTTCTTGGACCAGAAAACTGTCCCCCAGCACAAGGGCGGCCCCAGCCCGCTCACTCCCAGCCTCTCCCTGCAGATCAGAACCTGAAGGGGGACAAGTTTGGCCTTGAGTCCGTCTACAGCCACTTCCATCCCTCCCTAGAGAATGTGGACCCCGCTGCACAGGTGACTTGGGGCGGGCCCCCCGGTCCCAGCCCCTGCACGGGGCGTCCACGAGGCAGGGGGCAGGGCTGGGGCTTGCAGGACGTGGTCTCACCCTTGTCTCCCAGCTCCAGGTTCGGAGGCCCCACGTGGTGACAACCCCACAGTGAGCCGTCTCCCCCACCCGGACCTGAGCGAGAGGATGGAGGCAGAGCGAGCAGCCGGTGTGGGCCCCTGAGTCCGGAGGGGACCCGAGCCAGGGCCCTCCGGGGCTGGCAGGCTCTGGCCCAGGGGACATCCCTGCCTTTGTCCCGGAGGGTCGCCTGCCGAGGGGGCTTGTGGGGGCCCCCCTGGCCCGGAGCAGCGACACCTCAGCATCCTTGTGTGCTCTGCAGTGACTCCCCGCTCTGGAATCTCCCCACCAATAAAAGAACAAGTCAAAGTACAGAGTCTAAGCCAGCGGCTTTTGTCCCCTCCCCCTGCAGCTGCTGGGCCCGAGCCTTCTTTCCGGGGTGCCTTCCTCCCGGGGTGGGGGCTGGCTCTGGGTGCGGGATGTTCTCGTCCTGTCCTGCCCCCCGCCCCCGACGGAGCCCCCCGGCCCCTGCCTGAGGTCCCTGCACCCACTGAACCCTGGGCCTACCGACCCAAGAACCCCCAGCCAACCCCAGACCGGGCAACGGCCCAGATGAGGCTGTGCCCTGCACCGCATATCCTGGTAGGGTTCCCAGAAGGGGAACTTGAGAGGAGGGAAGAAGGGGGGTCTGCTTGCCAGGGGCTGGGGCCAGACGCAGGGAGACCTGCTCCTGTGCCCCCTCAGGCCGGACCTCCTCTCGCCCCCTCCCTCTCCACAGGCACCCCCCACTACCACCCATGGGGGTGATAAATGTGGTTGCATGCTGTGGGTTCCCTCTGCCCTTTGTCCTGGGACAAGCCCTAAACACCATGATGGCAGTGGAGCTCCCAGACTGACTCAGAACTGGGCCGGTCCCAGATCCCCAATAGTTCAGGGATCAAAGGGCTCTGGGGCCCATTTATTTCTGGGGTTCCTGGGCTGGGGCTCAGTTTGCCAGCTGCCACGAGGGTGAAGGGCAGGCGCGCGGCCCTCCGAGATCCATGCCGCGGCCGGGGACAGTGGCGCTGTGCCTGCTGGCCCTGCTGCTCCAGCTGCTGCCTCCCCACGCTGCCGCCCAGTGGGGTGAGTGACCCCCAGCCCCACTGCCCCTGCCGCCCCCCCCGCCTGGAACCGAGGAGCTCAGCCGAGTGCCCGCTCACCTTCTCCTCCGATCCCGGCTCCCCAACCCCCTGCCTCTCAGCCGCAGTTTCAATGACGCCAAGTTGCTGTTAGGGTTAAGGGGGACCCCCACTCTCACCCACTGTGGGTCTGTCCTTACCCCAAGGATGCTCCAGCCCAGCCCCCTCTTCTCTGCCCCCCACCCCTTCCCAGGGGTCCTCTCTGACCTGGGGGACACATGCCTCAAATAATGCAGGGCCCTCAAACTTTGCCCTTTCTAAGTCTCATCTTGGCCATCTGCCCCACCCTGTGCTCCGAAGAGGCCGCAGGGCACCCCAGAACCAGGAGAAGGGCCACCTCTGGAGCACCAAGACCGGGTTGTGGGAGCCCCAGATTCGAATTCCGCTGCAAACCAGCCGTGGCCGGAATCTGTTTCTCTGCCTTGGTCAGAGCAGGGGCTGGGCCCCGGGGCTCCTTCCCACTCAGCTGCCCAGGCTGCGCGGCCGTGGGGACCAAGCTCAGGTCGGGAAGGGACGGGGCCCTCCGGGAGCTCCCCCAGCCCCTCACCTGCCCCCGAGCTCAGAGGAAGAGGGAGGCGGAAAAAAGGCAGAAGCTAAACCCATCACCAGCCTTCAGGAATCCCACCCCCTTGAGACGCTGGCCCAGGGATGGCCCAGGTGGGGAGGGCAGTGGGGCTTGGAGGCCGAGTGGGGGTCTCCTGCCCAGCCCTGCAGGCGTCATGCAAGCCTGCATGCCCTGCCCTTTGTCCTCCCCAGCTCGGCCCCAGGCCCTGGCCAGCTCACGCCAGAACGAAAGTGTTGTGGGAAAGGGTGGCGTGTGCCGGGAAACTGCAACTGAGCCTAAGCCTTGGGCCGGGGGCTTCGGAGGGGTGCGGGGGTGGCGGCCTGGCCAGGTCTAAAGGGTGGGGCTGGGGAAGGCTTGCTGACCTCGACCCTGCCGTTACTTGGGATGTCACCTCGAGTGGTCATAGTATTTCTATTGATTATGACACCCCTTCCCAGGCACTTCCTAAGCATGGGGGTGGGTGGGTCGGGTCTTCCCAGCTCTCTGTCTTCCTGCCTCCTTCTCTCTTCATCCTCCTTCTGTCCTGCCTCTTTCCCTCCCCCTTATACCCACCACATCCATCCCCCTTTCTTCTTCTCCCACCTCTTCCTTCTCCCTCTCTCCTCGCAGCTCTGTACCACATGCCTCGCTTCATCTCTAGCCTGTAAAGTGCAGGGTTTGAGACTCTCGTCCCTCCCCGGGGGAGTGTGGTCACCCCATCACCCGGCCCTGGTCTTGGCTGGTCCCCAGGCCCCTGAGGTCATGGGGCGCATCTGACCCTCCCACGTCCCTTCAGCGGGTACCCAGGGCCCCGGCCTGGGGGACGAGCCGGGCGACCTGGGCAGCAGCTCTTCCCAGCAGGCCCGCCCTTTCCCGCCCACGGGCCCCTCCCACGACATATCCTGGTTCTATTGCAGCAGTGGCACGTGGTGTCCCCGCGACCCAGCCCTGCCCAGCCCCGCCCGGCCTTGGCTGGTGCCCTCTCACACTCACACTCAGCCCCGACGCGACCCCGGCCCGGGAGCTGTCACCTGCTGGAACATGTGTCCCTGTGCCCTTTCACCTCCAGCCACACACACACACACACACACACACACACACACACCTGTCCTGGAACTTTTCCACTCCCCTCCCCCCACCCTACGCTCCTCTTCCTCCCGCCCAGTGTCTAAGGAACACACCCCTCAAGTCCTCCCCCAGCGAGCCCCTTCCCCCCACCCCCACCGCGTGGGGCCTAGCGTCTCACCTGGCACCCTCCCTTCCCCTGCAACCACAGGAGACCAGGAAGCGAGGGCTGTCCTAAAGGAGATCCCACAGGGAGGGGCAGGGCTTCGCTTCTCAAAACTGGTGATTGCTGCCAGCCAGAAAGAAGTGGGAGGGAAGAGATCCCAGCTGCTCCTTCTCACCCCCTTACCTGTCCCCCCACCCCCGAGCCATGCCATAAGTGGGAAGGCAGCTCCTTACCCCCCACAGCCCTAATGCTCTGTGATCTAGACGAATTCTTTCGATCTCTTTTGGGAAATAAATTAAGTGGGGAAAAAAATAGAACCATCATTAAAATAGTCAGAAAAATTTGCTACATGGTGGACTTTGCGGAAGGGCTTGCTTGCCGGAGAGCCCCAGAGCCCACTTCTCACTCTTAAGCACCCTCTCCCACTCCTCGGTGGAGAAGGGGGGGCTGGGGGGGCCGGAGGGGCCAGAGCCTGTTGGGGGGCTGCTGGTGTTGGTGGGACCCGGCCATTTCTTTGGGGATGCTGAGTGTGTGGTGGGACTTCCAGCTTTCTCCACTGGGGCGAGAGCTCTCCAGCAGAAGGGGATGGGGGGTAGTGGGCTCTCCCCCCACCCCCACCCCGCAAGGCAGGAAGGTGCCAGCGCCCTTCCTGCTGACCTGCGCTGGGGGCACACCGCAGAGATCCGGCCGCTCCCTCGGCGCTAGAGACAGTGGTGACGTCACGTGGTTTGCGCACCCTGGCACCAGGCCCTGCCTGCTCCGCCCCGCCCGCTGTCCCAAGGCCCGGGGGCCACCTCCCGCCAGCCTTTGAGCAGGACCACGGTCTCAGGGTGATGGACCCGGTCTGAGAGCCAGTGCGGGGAATGGGGGCCCTGCTGGGCCGGTCACTGGCCCTTTTATTGTTGGGACATGGGTAGGTGCAGGGGGTACAAGAGGAGACGGCAGGGGCGGGCAGTGAGGGGCAGCGACTGTTGACCAGCTGGTGAGGAGGGGGTTCGGGGACTTGGACAAATAGCCCCGTCCTGCCTGCAGTCCTGCAGGGCCCACTGGGTAGAACTTTCTGGTTCAGATGACTTTAACCCTTTGGACTCCCAGAACTGCCCCGATTTACATCCTGGAGCCGGGTGTGCTCGGGGCTGGGCTGGTGCAGGAAAGCGCGCAACCCGGGACAAGCCTGTCCTTGCCGCGTCCTTCTGGGTGCACTCCCGGGCTCTGTCCCTCGGCTTTGCCCCAGCTGCCACCCATGCCTCGCGAACGAGCGACCTCAGGCCACAAAAAACAGCCCAGACGATAGGCCAGGAGCCTCCTCACCCGTTCCAGGGCTACCTAATTCGCAGGGCCTGGTGCAAAACGAAACGAATCCCTACTCAGAGATGATTGAGAATTTCCAGACAAGGGCAGAGCCTTAAACCAGAGCAAGCAGTCCTCCTGAGCACCAGGCCCTGGCTCTAGGGACTTGATTGAAAACAAATTGGATCTTTTAAATGCAATCCTCCAAAATTGATCCAAAAATACATTCCTGACCATAGGTTTTTCGCTACTGGATGGTCATTTGGGTGCACCACGAAAGGACCTTTGCAAATGGCTAAATGTGCCTTTGAGCAGCTTTTTGTTTATTTGTTTGTTTGTTTTTTGGGGGGTGCATGGTCCTGGAATCAAACCGGTTTAAGTAGTTTTATCTGTCAAAATCATGGGATGTTGAGGGACTTTCTTTTACCGTTTTTATTTGCACATTTAAATTTTTTTCAACTTTTTACTTAGAAAAATGTCAAACTACCAAAAAGTTGCAAGAAAAGGACTTTTAAAAATTACTTACCTAAGACATTTTCGATGTTTACATAATTGAAAAAAATTTGACCCAGCTCTAAGCGTGGGATGAGAATTCCAATTTCTCCAAATCCTCATCAATGCTTGTATGATCAGTCTATTTTATTTTAACCATTCTAATAGGCATATTGTGGTATCTTATTGTGGTTTTAATTTGCATTTCCCTAATGACTAATGATGTAGAGCATCTTTTCATGGACTTAGCATCCATTGTTTTACCTATTTTGGTCAAGTGTCTCTTCAAATCTTTTGAGCATTAAAAAAATAAATGAGATATTTGTTTTCTTATTGTTGAGGCTTTTTTTTTTTTTTTCATGGGCAGGCTCTGGAAATTGAACCCAGGCCTCCAGCATTGCAGGTGAGAATTCTGCCACTGAGCCACCGTTGCACCACCTTATTGCTGAGTTTTGAGAGCTCTTTATATAGCTCTCCTTTATTAGATACCTGCTTTGCAAAGATAGTTCCTTGTCTGTGGCTTGTTTTTTCATCTTCTTAACAGTGTCTTCTGAAGAGCAGAAGGTTTAAGTTTTGATAAAATCCAATTTCTCAATATGTTCTGTTATGCATTATCGTTTTAGAAATATTTGTGTAACCTAAGGTCACAAAATTTTTCTCCTGTTTTCTTTTAAAATATTTACAGTAGGGCGGGTCATGGCGGCTCAGTGGCAGAGTTCTCGCCTGCCATGCCGGAGAGCCAGGTTCAATTCCCAGTTCCTGCCCATGCAAAAAAAAAAGAAAGAAAAAAAATGTTTATAATTCTCGCTCTTATTTTTAGGTCTATGATCCTTTTTGAGTTAGTTTTTATGTACAGATCTAAATAATGACTCACTCTTTTTTGTGTGTTTTTGCTGTGGATATTTAGTTATTCCCACACCATTTGTTAAAAAATCTATCCCTTGGCCATTGCATTGCCTTTTGTACTTTACTCAAAAATCAACTGTTCTTTGACTTTCAGGGGTGAAAGTCTCCTTGGTGGTGTGGGGCGTGGCTCCTTAGGATGAGTCTGGCCGTAGCACTGTGAGGTTGACAATGCCTTCTGGACCAAAAGAGGCAAAAGAAGTGTAATAAAATAAGGCATTAGTGGCCAAGAGAGATCAAATGGAGTCAAGAGGCTACTCTGGAGGCTACATTTATGCAACTTCAGTTAGATAGAACTAATTGCCATAACTTGCTAAACCCCAACCAACATTGCTTCTGTTGATTCTTAAGAATACCTAGAGCTCGAACTGAGACTTTATAAAGGTTTCATGCACTAAGGTTTTCTTTTTCCCAATCTACTAAATTTATTTTAACATTTGTTCCCCCTACTTTTATTTATTTTTAATCTACATGCTTTACTCATCTGTCTAAGCAATAACTCCCCATTTCCCTCCCCCCCAGCCCCTGGTAATTACAATCTACTCTCTGCCTCTTTGAATTTACGTATTCTTGCTATTTCATATTAGTAGAATCAGACAATGTTTATTCCTATATGACTGGCTTATTTCACTTAGTATAAAGTCTTGAAGGTTTTATTTACGTTGAAGCATATATTAGAACTTCATTTGCTCTTAGGGATGACTAATATTACATGTGGGAAGATTTTTAGATTCCAATTTCAATTTCTTTAATACAGTGTTGTTTGGATAGTCTATTTCTTTTTGAGTAGAACTTTGGTAGTTTGTGTCTTTTTGGGAATTTGTTAATTTCATCAGAGTTGTCAGATTCACTGGATAAAAGTTGTTATAAAATTTCCTTTAATATCTATAGAACCTGTATCGATGCTATCTCCTTAATTCCTGAGACTGGTCATTTGTGTTGTCTCTCTTTCTTGTTCGAAGGTTTGGCTAGAGGGTAATCTTCTCAAAGAACAGTTTTTGGTTTTATTGGTTTCTCTGTTGTTTTTTTGGTTTTCCAGTGCATTCATTTCTGTTTTGGTCTTATTTTCTTTCTTCTGCTGAATTTAGGTTTGATTTGCTCTTTTTTTTCTGGTTTCTTAAGATGGAAGCCCAGATCATTGATTGAGATGTGTTTTCCTTTTCTAATACAGGTATTTAGTACTATAAAATTTCCCCTAAGTACTGCTTTAGCAATATCTCACAGATTTTGGCTTTTTTTTTATTCCATCAGGGCCTGAGAGTGAATGCCTTCTTAAATTTTAGCCCAAAGTATCTCACTCTTAAGGAGACACACACTCTCAGGGTTGTGCTAGTGCAGGGTTGGGATCTGAGAGTGAGTGCCTCCTTAAATTTTGCAGCCTAGGTACCTGTCTTGCCTCATTTTAGTCCTGGCCCTGGTTTTTATTTTTATTCAGTTCAAAATGCTTCCTAATTTTTCTTCTTATTTCTTCTTTGGTTTATGGCTTATTTAGAAGTGTGTTATTTAGTTTCCAACTCTTTTGAGTTTTTCCAGGGATATTTGTTATTGACTTTTAATTTAAATCCACTGTAGTCTGGGAGCACACTTGGTATGACTTAATTATTTTAAATTTATTCAGAACTTGTTTTATGTTTAGAATATGGTCTATCTTGGTGAAAGTTCCATATGCACTTAAGAAGAATGTCTATTTTGTTGTTGCAAATGTCAAATAGGTCTTGTTCAAGTCTACTACATCTTTGCTGATTATCTAATTGTTCTATCAGTTATTGAGAGAGGTATTGAAGTCTCCTACTACAATTGTGTATTTGTCTATTTCTCCTTTCAGTTTTATCAATTTTTTCTGCATCTATTTTGAAGCTCTGCTTTTAGGTGTATAAATATTTGGGATTTGTATACTCTTTTGATGAATTGATTCCTCTATCATTATAAAATGACCTTCTCTAGCAATACTAACATTCTTTACTCTAACATGTACTTTGTCTTATATTAATATAGCCACTCCAGCTTTCTTTTGATTTTTGTTAGCATGGTATATCTTTCCCCATTCTTATATTTTTAATCTATTTGTGTACTTGTATTTAAAGTGCATTTCTTGTAGGTAGCATAATATTGGATCTTGCTTTTTAAATCCAGTCCAACAATCTCTGCCTTTTATTTGGTGTATTTAGTCATTTACATTTAATGTGGTTATTCATATGCTTAGCTTGAGTTTGTCATCTTACTATTTATATTCTCTTTGTTCCATCATTCTTCTTTTTTTATGTCTTAGAAGAATATTTAATGACACAGGGAATGCCTAACAGTGAGGAAAATAGTTGACAACATATTGTTAAGTTTAAAAAGCAGGTTACGTATAGCTACTCTGGGAAATAGCTAGGTGGTTCCTTTTTTTTTTCCTATTGTCTAGGAACATATATACAAAGCAAAGAAAAAAAAAGCAATAGCTTTCAAAGCACTCTCCAACAAGTAGTTAGAGGACAGATCCCAGAGTTTGTCATGGGCTGCCATACGATCTTCTCATATTTTTCCTTCTAGCTGCTCCATAGTATAGAAGGCTAGAGGGTGTAAGTAATTTTTTATCATGACAATTGACTTTTTTTCCTTCTTTTTTTGTGAAAAATAGCATAAATACAAGAAAAGGTATAAATTTCAAAGCACAGCACCACAATCAGTTGTAGAACATATTTCAGAATTTGACGTGGATTACAATCCCACAATTTTAGATTTTTAATTCTAGCTGCTCTAAAATACTGGAGACTAAAAGAATTAATGATTCAGCATTCATATTCATTTGTTAAATCCTATCATTTCTGTATAACTCCATTGTCACCTTTGATCTTTCCATCCCTTTCTTTAGGGGTGTTTGGGCTCTAGCAATTCTAAATTTCTCATATTGGAAGGTTCTTTCACTAATATAGGGTAGGGAGATGGAACTAGCTGATGTTCTGGAGAGGCTGGGCTAGGTTCAGGACTTATCTGGACCAGGGACCCATCTGGAGGTTGTAGGTTTCTGGAAAGTTACTCTAGTGCATGGAACCCTTGTGGAATCTTATATATTGCCCTAGTGTTCTTTAGGATTGGCTGGGATGGTCCTGATTGGGGGTTTTCAGGTTATGATAGATAGCAAGGTCTACCTGAAGCTTGTGTAAGAGCAAACTCCAGAGTAGCCTCTCAACTCTATTTGAACTCTCTCTGCCACTGATACTTTATTAATTACACTTCTTTCCCCCTTTTTGGTCAGGATGGAATTGTTGATTCCATGGTGCCAGGTCTCGACTCATCCCTGGGAGTCATCTCTTGCAGCTATGTCATATCCCACGTAGGGGGGAGGAAAATGATTTCACTTGCAGAGTTGGGCTTAGAGAGCCTGAGGCCACATCTGAGCAACAAAAGAGGTCCTCCAGAAGTAACTCTTAGGTACTTCTTCGCTACCTACATAAGCTTTACAAGAGTAAGCTTCCTGATTGAGGGCATGGCCTATTGATTTGGGTGTCCCTAAATTTTGATACAGTATCAGGGGATTCCCTAATGGTAAGGTTTAATTGTTCCATATTTTTCTCCCATCCCTCAGGGGACTTTGCCAATACTTTTTGATTATCTACTTAATATACTCTAGGATGTATCCACATATTACAATAATCCATACAGTATTAAAGGACCTCTTTCTTGTTCTGTGCTCAATGTGTTTCAATTGTTCAAATTAGCTATACAGACAGATTGAATGAGATTATGGACTACAGAAAATTTCAGTTCCAGACCAAATAAACCTTTCTTTCATTGGTCTCAAAGACTATGCGTGGTTCTAAAATATAGACACTGTCTTCCTTACCCCTATGTTCTGAATTATTTTAACCCCAACCTGTTCTGTTTTATTCTTATCTCTAAATATCAGGCTATATTTATAAAACAGCCGCTCAAAATCCAGAAATAATAATCACCACTGTGGACTTAATATGTCTGCTCTAAAAGCTTACAGTCTAGGCCCCTGTTTTCTTATAAGCATTTTCTAAAGGTGATCATACCATTCTTGTTCTTTTGTTTCTGGCTTTTGTTGTCTCACCAAATGTCTCACATGTTCATTCACATCGTTGCATGCCTCATGACTTTGTTCCTTTTTGTAGCAGCCCAGCCTTTGTTCATGAGTATACACCATCGTTGGCCAATCCAATTCTCCAACAGTGCATCCTTCAGCCACCTGCATTCATCGGGCATCATGTAGAGGGTCCAAAGTCCACAGCCCATCAACATTCTCAATGTTAGATGATTTCATTGTTCCCAAGAGAAAGAAAATCAATAAACACACCCTCACCAAATAGGAAGTCTAAACCTCCTCTTAACTCTTGTCCCTCCCCCATTATTTACCTCTGCTGTTGCTATGGTAGTGCTGATGGTTTCCTTTTGAATATAGCTCATAGCATGCAATAGCAATTTTCCCCCTTGTACCCTGGACTTAAACACTCTTTATATAAGAATCATATCTTTGAAGTAATTCTTGCAAGAACTAATTCCTATTTCTAGTGTTAATCAGTGGGACACATAGATCTATTCAACCTCTTTCAGTCTTGTTCCTCTTCAATGTGGTATTATTACTTACAGACCTACTAGAGAATCACCTTTGCTCCTATCTATTCCTGTACATTGGAGTTCAACCTCATCAGCTAATGGTTCACCCATCTCTAGCTTCTATATATCTCTATATATCATCTCTTATATGATAAGCCTCTGATTATGCCTTTATGCTGGTCATAAAAGTGGAATCACACACTATCTACCCTTTTGGGTCTGCCTAATTTCACTCAGCACTGTGTCCTCAAGGCTCATCCATTTTGTCATGTGCTTCAGGACATCATTTTGTCTCATTGCTGCATAATATTCCATCATATGTATATAACACATTTTGTTGATCCACTCATCTGTTGATGGGCATTTGGTTTGTTTCCATCTTTTGGCGATTGTGGATAATGCTGCTATGAACATTGGTGTGCAAATGTCTGTTTGTGTCATTGCTTTCAGCTCTTCTGGGTATATACCAAGTAGTGCTATGGCTGGGTCATAGGGCAACTTGATACTTAGTTTCCGGAGGAACCGCCAAACAATCTTCCACAGTGGCTGCACCATTATATATTCCCACCAGCAGCGCATAAGTGTCTTAATTTCTCCACATCCTCTCCAACATTTATAGTTTCTTGTAGGTGTGAGGTGGTATCTCATTGTAGTCTTGATCTACATTTTCCTTATAGCCAGTGAAAATGAGCATCTCTTTATGTGCTTTTGAGCCATCTGTATTTGCTCTTCAGAAAAATGCCTATTCATATTTTTAGCCCATTTTATAATTGAGATGTTTGTCCTTTTGTTGTTGAGTTGTATGATTTCTTTGTATATACAGGAAATCAAACCTTTGTCCAATATGTGATTTCCAAAAATTTTCTCCCATTGAGTTGACTGCCTCTTTCACCTTTTTAACAAAGTCTTTTGAAGTGCAGAAGCATTTGATTTTGAGGAGTTCTCATTTATCTATTTTTTGGGGGTGGTGGTGGTGCATGGTCCAGGAATTGAACCTGGGTCTCCTGCATGAAAGGTGCGCATTCTAACCACTGAACTATCCGTGCACCCTCATTTATCTATTTTTTTGTTGTTGTTATTGCTTGTGCTTTGGGTGTAAAGTTTAGGAAGCTACCTCCTATTACTAAGTCTTGAAGATGCTTCCCTACATTTTCTTCCAGAAACTTTATGGTGCCAGTTTTTATATTTAGGTGTTTGATTCACTTTGAGTTAATTTTTGTGTAGGATGTAAGATAGGGGTCCTCATTCATTCTTTTGGCTATTGATATCCAGTTCTTCCATGCCCAATTATTGAGAAGACTATTTTGTGCCAGTTCAGAGGATTTGGAGGCCTTGTCAAAATTCAGTTGACCATAGATTTGGTAGTCTATTTCTGCACTCTTGATTTGATTCCATTGGTCAATGCTTCTATCTTTGTGGTAATACCATGGTGTTTTGACCACTGTGGCTTTATAATAGGTTTTAAAGTCAAGGAGTGTTAATCCTCCCGCTTTGTTCTTCTTTTTTAGGATGCTTTTAGCTATTTAGAGTCTCTTTCCCTTCCAGATGAGTTTGGTAGTTAGCTTTTCCAAATTTTCAAAGTTGGTTGTTGGAATTTTGATTGTTACTGTGTTGAATCTGTATATCAATTTGGGGAGAATTGACATCTTAACTATATTTAGCCTTCTTATCCATAAGCAAGGAATGTCGTTCCACCTATTTGGATCTCCTTTGATTTCTTTAAAGCAATGCTATGCAATTTTCTATGTAGAAGTTCTTTATGTCCCTAGTTAACTTCATTCCTAAGTACTTGATTCCTTTAGTTGCTATTTTGAATGCATTTTTTTCCTTAACTGACTCCTCAGCGAGGTCATTGTTTATGAATAGAAGTGTTACTGATTTTTGCACATTAATCTTGTATCCTGTCACCTTGTTGAATTTGTTTATTAGCTCAGGTAACTTTGCTGTAGATTTCTCAGGATCTTCCAAGTATAGTCTCATATCATTTGCAAATAATGAGAGTTTTACTTCTTCCTTTCCAGTTTGGATGCCTTTTATTTCTTTCTCCTGCCTAATTGCTCTAGCTAGAACTTCTAGCACAATGTTGAATAATAGTAGTGGCAGTGGGCCTCCTTGTCTTGTACCTGATCTTAGGCGGAAAGCTTTCAGTCTCTCTCCATTGGGTACAATGCTGGTTATCGGTTTTTGCTTTCTATCAATCCAGGTGCTTTTTATTTAATTTTCCCCCATCACATAGTTGTATATTCATCATCATGATCATTTCTTAGAACATTTGCTTCAATTCAGAACAAAAATAAAAAGAAAACAGAAAAAAATTCATACATCCATACCCCTTATCCCTCCTTTCATTGATCACTAGCATTTCAGTCTACTAAATTTATTTTAACATTTGTTTCCCCCATTATTTATTTATTTTTAATCCATATGTTTTACTTATCTGTCCAAAAGGTAGATAAAAGAAGTAAGGATTCTTTTACTAAGTAGGATTCATCCCAGGTATGCAAGGGGGGGGTTCAACATAAGAAAATCAATTAATGTAATACATCATATCAAGAAATCAAAGCAGGAAAACTGCATGATCAGCTGGATTGATGCAGAAAGGGCATTTGACAAAATTCAACATCCTTTCCTGTTGAAAACACTTCAAAGGATAGGACTAGAAGGGAACTTCCTCAACATGATAAAGGGAATATATGAAAAACCCACAGTTAGCATCATCCTCAATAGGGAAAAACTGAAAACTGTCCCCCTAACATCAGGAACAAGACAAGGATGTCCCCATCACCATTCTTATTCAACGTTTGTGTTGGAAGTTCTAGCCAGAGCAATTAGACAAGAAAAAGAAATACAAGGCATCAAAATTGGAAAGGAAGAAGTAAAACTCTCATTGTTTGCAGATGATATGATACTATATGGCTACCGGTTTTTCATTTATTCACTTTATCATATTGAGGTAGTTACCTTTGGTTCCTACCTTTTGGAGTGTGTTTATCAGAAAAGGATGCTAAATTTTGTCGAATGCTTCTTCAGCATCAATTAAAATGATCATGTGATTTTTCCTTTTCGATTTGTTAATGTGCTGTATTACATTAATTGATTTATTTGTGCTGAACCATCCTTGCATTCCTGGTATAAACTCCACTTGGTCATGGTGTATAATTCTTTTAATGTGCTGTTGGATTCGATTTGCTAATATTTTATTGGTAATTTTCACATCTATATTCATTAGGGAGATTGGCCTGTAGTTTTCCTTTCTTACAGCATCTTTACCCGGTTTTGGTATTAAAATGATATTAGCTTCATAAAATAAATTAGGTAGATTTCCTTTTTCGTCATTTTTTTTTTTGAAAAGCCTGAGCAGGATTGGTGTTAGTTCTTTATGGAATGCTTGATAAAATTCCCCTGTGAAGCCATCTGGCCCTGGGCTTTTCTTTGTAGGAAGATTTTTAATGACTGATTAAATCTCTTTACTTGTGATTGGTTTGTTGAGATCTATTTCTTCCTGAGTCAGTGTAGCTTGTTTGTGTGTTTCCAGGAATTTGTACATTTCATTGAAGTTGTCTAGTTTGTTGGCATACAGTTGTTCATAGTATCTTCTTATGATTTCTTTTATTTCTTCAGGGTCTGTGGTAACACACCCCTTCTCATTTCTGATTTTGTTTATTTGCATCCTCTCTCTTTTTTCTTTGTCATTGTTGCCAGTGGCCCATAAATTTTATTGATTTTCTCAAAGAACCATCTTTTGGTTTTATTGATTCTTTCTATTGTTCTAGCATTCATTTATCTCTGCTTTAATCTTTGTTATTTTTTTTTTCCTATTTGCTTTGGGGTTAGTTTACTGTTCTTTCTCAAGTTCCTCCAGGTGTGCTGTTAAGGCCTCGATTTTTGCTCTTTCTGGTTTTTTAATATAGGCATTTAGGGCAATAAATTTCCCTCTCAGCACAGCCTTTGCTGCATCCCATAAGTTCTGATAAGTTGTATTCTCATTTTCATTCATCTCCAGATAGCTACTGATTTCTCTACCAATTTATTCTTTGACCCACTGGTTGTTTAAGATTGTGTTATTTAATCTCCATATATTTGTGAGTGTTATTATTCTTTGGTGGTTATTGAGATCTAGCTTCATCCCATGTGATCAGAGAAAGTGGTTTGAATAATTTCAATGTTTTTAAATTTTTAAAGACCTGTTCTGTGCCCCAACATATGATCCATCCTGGAGAATGTTCCATGAGCACTAGAAAAGAATGTGTATTCTTGTGCTTTGGGATGCAATGACATATATATGTCTGTTAGGTCTAATTCATTTACCAAGTTATTTAACTTCTTTATTTCCTTGTTGATCTTCTGTCTGGTTGTTCTATCTATAGAGGAGAATGATGTATTGAAGTCTCCTACTACTATTGTTGAAGCATCTATCATTCCCTTCAGTTTCATGAACTCTGGAGCTCCTTGGTTGGAGCATGCACATTTATGATTGTTATATCTTCTTGATGAATTGACCCTTTAATTAGTATAGAGTGTCCTTCTTTGTCTCTTATGATGTCTTTACATTTAAAGTCCATCTTTTCTGATATATATAGCTACTCCTGCTTTCTTTTGGTTACCACTTGCATGGAAAATCTTTTTCCATCCTTTCACTTTCAATCTATTTGTATCCTTGGGTCTAAGATGAGTCTTGTAAGCAGCATATAGCTGGATTATGTTTCTTAATCTATCCTGCCAACCTGTATCTTTTAATTGGTAAAATTAGTCTGTTAACATTTAGTGTTATTGCTGAAAAGGTGTTTCTTGAATCCACCATCTTATCTTTTTAATTTTATTTGTCATATCTATAGGGTACTCTTCAATTCTGTGCCATCCTCTAGACCTCCCTCTCCTGTCTTTTTTTTTTTTTTTCTTTTTTCAGCCATCAGAACTCCTTTCAGTATTTCTTGTAGGGTCAGTCTCTTGTTGACAAATTCTTTCAGGACTTCTTTGCCTGTGACAACTTTATCCTCTCCCTCAGTTTTGAAGGACAGTTTAGCTGGGTACAGAATTCTTGGTGGAAGTCTTTCTCTTTCAGGATCTTGAATATATCATACCACTGAATATATCATCCCATGTTAGTTGATTAGTCTGAACTCAGTCTTATTTGGTTTCCCTTGTATGTAGTAGATTGTTTTTCTCTTGCTGCTTTTGAGTTTGTTTGGCTTCTTTGACTTGTATATTTATGTCCTTTATGTGGGTTAGGACGTTTTCCCCTATTATATCCTCAAGTACTTTTCCTAGCCCTTTATTCCTCTCTTCTCCTTCTGGGACACCAGCGATTCTTATATTTATGTGCTTTGTTTTGCATATCATTTCCCTGAGTTCCTATTCAACTTTTCCCATCTTTTTTGCCATTTGCTGTTTTGAAGTCAACTATCCTATCCTCTATACCACTTATTCTTTCTTCTGTCTCTTCAAATCTGGTGTTGTGTGCCTCTAGTATGTTTTTTATTTGGTCAACAGAGTCTTTAATCTCTGTGATATCCACTATTTTTCTATTTATTCTTTCAAATTCCTCTTTGTGCTCTTTTTGATCTCCTTTATGTCATTTGCTATGCCACTTATTTTATCAAGTAGAGTTGTATGAACACCTTTGATTAGTTGTTCCAATGCCTGTGTCTCCTCTGGTGTTTTAATTTGGTCATTAGCAGGGCTATATCTGTCTCATTGTGATATGCTTAGTGATCTTCTGCTGTCTTCATAGAATATAAATATCTTGATTGATTTACTTTGGGAGTCAAGTTCTTTCAGTAGTCTAAGGCCTTATGTTTGCAGGATGGTTGTAAAACAGAGAGCAGGGCATGGGGTGGAGCACTCAGTAGGGTGATTTGTTTCAGGGCATGTATAGGTGCATGTTGGGGATGTTTCGCTGATGCTTGTGAACATGGGCACCCAGCAGCCAGGGAGGATGTAGCTGTGCAAGTGCACCGGTCTGGGGGCCATAACCTTGGGGTGCGCTGCTCTGAGGCTTGGGGCCCTCTGTGCGCATGTGTAGAGCTGTGGCAGCAGGTCAGAGTTATGCCTTCGTGGATTGGGGGCTGATGTGACCCAGCTGCGTAGGTCAACACTTCCGTGCGCATGCGTGGTTCTAGGACTGCTGTAAAGTGTGGTTCCCAGAGCCGAATGATGTGATTGGGGTCTGTGCGCATGCATGGGCCTGGGAGTGCCGTAAATGGAAGGGCAGAGCCAAGGGTGGGGAGTGGGGTGAGGTTGTGAGACTCTATAGGCAGAGGCCGGGGGCAGGGGTAGCCTAGGTATGGAGGTTACTGCCTGCAACCTTTATGCGCCGCCAACAGCCTGCAGGGAACAGGGAAGGGTACAGGAGAGGTGGGTTGGGGTGGGGGGCAGGTACGTGCACTGGGGGCTGGTGGGGTGGGGACGCCTGGAGCATGGAGAAAGGGAGCGGGTGAGGGGATTCAGGGGCGTAGGGTGTGGGGTGAATCGCCGGTCACCGGCTGCACTGGTGAGGGTAGCACGCCCAGGGAGCATGGCCTGGCTTACTTCCTAGTCCCGTGTTCCAGTCCGTGCAGTCCTGAGGCCTCTGTGCCAGGCTCCAACTTCCTACCTCTCTACCTCTCAGTTCCTCAGCCTCTGCAACCAGGGCTGCCCGCTGTGGTGCAGAAGGCTCTCCCAGGTCAGTTGCACTTCCGAGGTGCCACCTCAGTCGCCCTTCTGTCCCTTCTCTAACTTTTCTGTGGAGCAGGGCTAATCTCGAACTACTCTTGTCGGCCGTCTTCCCGGAAGTCCCCCGTTCCATCTGTTTTTTGTTCTCCATTTTCTTCTTCTACCTTCTATTAGATTAATAGAGTATTTTTTTTTCCTTTCAGCTTTTTTCATTGTGAAAAATAACATATGTACAAAAAAGCAATAAATTTCCAAGTACATTTTAAACAAGTAGTTATACAACAGATTTTAAGTTTGGTGTGGGTTACAATTCCATGATTTTTTGTTTTTCTTCTAGCTGCTCTGAGACACTGGAGACCAAAAGAAATATCAATATATTGATTCAGTAGTCATATTCATTTGTTAATTTCTATCTTCTTTATTATACTCTTCTTTTTTGTGAAAAAATAAGATATATGCAAAAAAGCAATAAATTTCAAAGTACATCACAACAAGTAGTTGTAGAACAGATTTCAGAGCTTGGTATGGGTCACAATTGCTCAATTTTAGGTTTTTATTTCTAAGTGCTCTAACATTCTGGAGATTAAAAGAAATATCAATATACTGATTCAGCACTCATACTCATTTGTTAAATCTGATCTCTGTGTAACTCCACCATCATCTTTGATCTTTCTTTCACTCTTTAGGGGTTTTTTTGGCTATGTCCATTCTAACTTTTTCATATTGGAAGGGGCTGTCAACAACATGGGATAGGGGAATGGAGCTAGTTGATGTTCTGAAAGGCTGGCCGCTCTGCACTTCAGGACTTATCTGGTCCAGGGACCCATCTGGAGGTTGTAGATTTCTGGAAAGTTACCCAAGTGCATGGAGCCTTTGTAGACTCTTATAAAGTGCCCTAGATATTCTTTAGGATTGGCAGGAATGGTTTTGGTTGAGGTTTGGCAAGTTATGATAATAGCAATGTCTAACTGAAGCTTGAGTAAGAGTCACCTCCAGAGTAGCCTCTTGACTCTATTGGAACTTTCTTAGCCACTGACACCTTATTTGGTATACTTTTTTGGTCAGGATGGCATTATTGATCCCACGGTGCCAGGGCAGACTTATCCCTGCAGGTCATCTCCCACACCACCAGGGAGACCTTCACCCCTGGGCGTCATGCCCATATGGGGGGGGTGGCAATGGTTTCACTTGCAGTGTTGGGTTTAGAGAGAGAGAGGCCACATCTGAGCAACAAAAGAGGTCCTCCACAGGTGACTGTTAGAGATACCTATAGGTAGGCTAAGCTTCTCTGCTATGCACATAAGCTTCACGAGAGCAAGCCTCAAGATCAAGGGCTTGGCCTATTAACTTGGGAGTCCCTAATGTTTGACACAGTATCTGGGGTTTCTCCACTGGTAAAGTTTAATAGTTCCATACTGTTTCTTCCATTCTTCGAGGGACTTTTCAAATACGTTTTTTTTTTAAAAATATAACAACAAACACAAACATTCTTAACTTATGATCATTCTGTTCTACATATATAATCAGTAATTCACAATATCATCACATAGTTGCATATTCATCATCATGATCACCTCCCAGAAGATCTGCTTCAATTCAGAAAAAGAAATAAAAAGACAATAGAAAAACAGTCATACATGCCATACCCCTTACCCCTTCCTTTCATTGATCACTAGCTTTTCAATCTAAATTTATTTTAACATTTGTTCCCCCATTATTTATTTTTATTCCGTATGCTTTACTGGTCTGTTGATAAGGTAGATAAAAGGAGCATTGTATTAGTTAGGGTTCTCTAGAGAAACAGAATCAAAAGGGAACACGTGCAAATATAAAATTTATAAAAGTGTCTCACGTGACTGCAGGAACGCAGAGTCCAAATCCACAGGGTAGGCTGTGAAGCCAACGACTCCAATGGAGGGTCTGTATGAATGCCGCAGGAGAGGCTCATCAGCCCAAGCAGGAATGGGGCCTGTCTCCTCTGAGTCCTCCTTAAAAGGCTTCCGGTGATTAGATTTAGCATCAGTAATTGTAGAAGACACTCCCCTTTGGCTGATTACAAGTGGAATCAGCTGTGGATGCAGCTGACGTGATCATGGCCTAATCCTATGAAATGTCCTCATTGCAACAGACAGGCCAGTACTTGCCCAATCAGATAAACAGCTACCACAATTTGGCCAAGTCGACACATGTCCCTAACCATGACAAGCATCATACACAAGGTTTTCACAATCACATAGTCACATTGTGAAAGCTATATCATTATACAATCATCTTCAAGAAACATGGCCACTGGAACACAGCTCTACATTTCCAGGCAGTTCCCTCCAGCCTCTCCATTACATCTTGAATAACAAGGTGATATCTATTTAATGTGTAAGAATAACCTTCAGGATAACCTCTCGACTCTGGAATCTCTCAGCCATTGACACTTTATTTTGTCTCATTTGTCTCTTCCCCCTTTTGGTCGAGAAGTTTTTCTCAATCCCTTGATGCTGAGTCCAAGCTCATTCTAGGATTTCTGTCCCACGTTGCCAGGAAGGTCCACACCCCTGGGAGTCATGTCCCACATAGAGAGGGGGAGGGTGGTGAGTTGCTTGTTGTGTTGGCTGGAGAGAGAGGCCACATCTGAGCAACAAATGAGGTTCTCTTGGGGGTGACTCTTAGGCCTAATTTTAAGTAGGCTTGACCTATCCTTTGTGGGTTTAAGTTTCATATGAACAAACCCCAAGACTGGGGGCTCAGCCCCCACTGAGGCTTTGGTTGTCCCCACTGCTTGTGAGAATATCAAGAATTCTCCACTTGGGGAAGTTGAATTTTCCCTGTTTAGATTAATAGAGTATTTTTATCATTCCATTTTATCTCCTTTATTGGATTATTAGATATAAACTGTTTTGCTACATTAGTAATTACTTTCAAGTTTATAGTAAACACATTTAACTAATCATATTCTACCTTCAGGTAGTATTAAACCAGTTCATGAATAATATAAGAACATTAAAATAGTGCACTTTCACTTGTCCCTTCTGGCCTTTATACCATTGCTGAGTCATGCATTTTACATACATAATAAATCCCATAATATATTATTTCCATTTAAACAATCAATTCCCCTTTTAAAAGTTTTAAATAAGAAAAACATCTCGTATATTTTCCAGATAGGTATTAATTTTGCTGTTCTTCCTTCCTTTGTTTGCTCCTGATCTCCATCATTTTCAATTTCTTTCTGCCTGAAAGTATTCCTTTATCATTTCTCAAATTGTGGGTGATGTGTTCTTTCAGCTTTTGGCATGTTTGAAAACATTTATTTCACCTTAAGTTTCAAAAAATATTTTTGCTGGTCATTTTCTATGCTTTTTTTTTTGCCTTCAGTACTTTAAGTTTCTCTGATGTCTTCTCATTTTCATTGTTTCTGACAAGAAGTTTGATACAATCTGTTCTAGTTTGCTAGCTTCCAGAATGCAACAGACCAGAAATGGATTGGCTTTTAATAAAAGGGGATTTATTTTGTTAGTTCCTTAGAGGAAAGGCAGCTAACTTTCCACTGAGGTTCTTTCTTATGTGGGAAGGCACAGGGTGGTCTCTGCTGGCCTTCTCTCCAGGCCTCTGGGTTCCAACGACTTTCTCCAGGGTGATTCCTTTCTGCATCTCCAAAAGCCTGGGCTGAGCTGCAAGTGCTGAGATGAGGAATGTGGAGCTGCTTAGGCTGTGCTACGTTGAGCTCTCTCATTTAAGCACCAGCCAATTATGTCAAACTTCATTCATTGCAGCAGGCACACCTCCTAGCCGACTGCAGACGTTATTAGCAACAGATGAGGTCCACGTACCATTGGCTCATATCCGCAGCAACAGAACTAGGTGCCTTCACCTGGCCAAGTTGACAACTGAATCAAACTACCACACCATCTTTGTCTTTGTACCTTTGTATGGAACATATTTTTCTCTGGCTGTCTCAAGATTTTCTTTTTATCACTGGATTTGAGCATTGATATTATGTTTGGTATAGTTTTTTTCAGGTTTCTTATAGTTTCTTTTCAGGTTTGGGGTTTGTTGAATTTCTTGAATCTGCAGATTGATAGGTTTAATCTTTTGGAAAATTTGGGGCGTTATTTTTTCGTGTATTTTTGGCTTCCCTTCTTTCCTTGCCTTTGGAGACTATAGTTGCCCTTACATTAAGCTGCTTAATATTGTCTCAAAGCTCACTGATGATCTTTTTATTATTTTTTTAGTTTCTTCTCTCTGCATTTCAGTTAGGATAATTTCTATTGCTATGCCATGAAATTCATCATTTTTCTCTTTTTCAGTGCCTAATTTGTCCTTAACCCCCTCTAGTGTTTTCTTTTTCTAGGTGTTCAATTTAGGTCTTTTAGAATATCTTTCACGATGCTACTTAACTTCTTCCATATATGGAATACAATTATAATTGCTGTTCTAATGTCTTTCTTTAATAATTCTAATATCTGTGTCAGTTCTGGGTTGATTTTAACTGATTGATTATTCTCCTAATTTCAGATCATGTTTTCTTTCCTCTTTTTGATTGGTAATCTTTGATTGTAATTACACATGAAGAATTTTATTCTGGTGGGTGCTGGATATTTTTGTATTCCCATAAATCTTCTCGAGCCTTGTTCTGAGGTGCCGTTAGGTTACTCGAAAACAGTCTTTCTTTTATGACTTCTTGGATGGGGGGTAGGGAAAGGCTCAGTCTAGGACACTACTGAAATGAGACCTTCCTGAGTATTTGTTTTAATTTCCATAGCTGCTCTGTCAAATACCACCAATGGGTCATCATAAACAATGGGACTTGACTAATTCACAGTTCTGAGGCTAGGAGAATTCCACACTGTGGCATCATCAAGGCAACACTGTCTCCCTGAAGGCTGGCATTCTGGGGCTGCCTGCTGGTGATCTTGGCCCTGGGTTCCTCTGCCACATGGAAATGCACATGGTGGCCTCTCCTGGCCTCTCCCTTCTCTTCTGAGTTCCACTGCCCTTCAGCATCTAGCTTCCCATGACTTTCTCTCTATTTGCCTGAATTCCATTCTACTTACAAGGACTCCAGTAATAAGACTTAGACCCATCTGACTGAGTTGGGCCACACCTTAACCAAAGTAACATCATCAAAAGATCCTACTTACAATGTGTTTATACTCAGAGGAATGGACTAAGTTTAAGAACGTATTTTCTGGGGTACACAGCTCCAAGCCACTATGGTACTCTACCCAATGACCTGTGAATTATGCGTTTTTTCAGTTTGGATGGTAGGAATAGGCCCTGCTGCCATTCCTGTGGGAAAGTCATGCCCTGTTCCCTCTAATAGCTTCAGATGGTCTCTCCTTGGCCTTGCGTAGTTTTCTCATAAACATGCCCTGATGACTCCTATACTTAATATTCACAGAGGATCCTTTGCAGATTTCTGGGGAACTCTGTGCACCTCTCTCCTCTCCAGAAACTCTGTTTCTGTGAGTTTTAGCTGCCTTGGTCTCCCCAGACTCTCAGTTCCACCTCATCAACTCAGGTAATCGTCTGGTCTTCTCCGGGGTTTGCCCTCCCTGCACTGCTACCTTGAAACTCAAGTCAGTAAACTGGGAGCTGGGAGAGGGCTCATCTCCTTCATTTCCCATCTCTCAGGACTCGCTGTCCTTCATTGCCTGATAACCAGCGTATTAAAAAATCATTGTTTCATATCTTTTGTATGGTTATGTGGTTGTGTTTTGCTGCTGCTGCTGCTGTTGCTTTATTTCAGATAGAAGGGAGAAATCTGAACCATGTGACTCCATCTCAAGTGGAAGGAGAGGTCCAACATTCCCTTTTTTTTACTAGCATTCACGTGTATGAGGGCTTTTGATGAGTGTTTAATCTAGTTTACATACTTGGTTAATTAAATTCATATAAACATTTTGAGCTACATTTATAAATTAGATTATTTATATTTCCTGTTTAAGGACTTTGGTTGTCTGAGTAAGAAACAAAACTTTTCCAAGTACCTAAAAAGCCCTCCACGAATTTAATAAAATAAAGGCATTTTTAAGAAGTTTTTCAGGATCCTAAGTAATTCTATAAATCTAATTAATTAAATGTGTAAGTGTAGTGAATCTTAAGTTCTCTTAAGTGTTCTACAACTGTTACAACCGTAGCAAGATTTCTGTGGGAAATCACAAGTCTAAACCAATTATTCAATGATATATTTTAAATTAGAACTACAAGGTTGGCATGTTAGTCTAAAAAGTAAAATTTTCTTGAATAACTCAAATATAGTACGTACCAATATGAAAAGATTCTTTAATTCAAAATTATGAATCATATTCGTTTGAATTTCTTAAAGATGACAGGAGTAATTCTACATAGTGCTGGTGTTAACTGAAGCTCCCACTGTGTTAGTTAGGGCATATTTATATCTGCTACAACAAGTTGGTACAAAATGTATAATGGCTCAAACACAACAGAAGTTGTGTTAAGTGTTCAGGCAAATTTGTTCCTGGTTGGAAGGTATTTTCCTCCAAGTGATGACTCAGGTGTAGTAGTTAGATTCAGTTGTCAACTCGGCCAGGTGAAGGCACCTAGTTCTGTTGCTGTGGACATGAGACAATGGTACGTGAACCTCATCTGTTGCTAATTACATCTGCAGTCAGCTAGGAAGCGTGCCTGCTGCAATGAATGATGTTTGAATTAATTAGCTGGTGCTTAAATGAGAGAGCCCAACGTAGCACAGCCCAAGCAGCTCAGCCTATCTCATCTCAGCACTCGCAGCTCAGCCCAGGCCTTTGGAGATGCAGAAAGAAATCACCCTGGGGAAAGTTGTTGGAACCCAGAGGCCTGGACAGAAGGCCAGCAGGGACCACCCTGTGCCTTCCCACGTAAGAAAGAACCTCTGAAGCAGAGACGACCCTGTGCCTTTCCTCTGAAGAACTAACAAAATAAATCCCCTTTTATTAAAAGCCAATCCAGTGTGTTGCATTCTGGCAGCTAGCAAACTAGAATATCAGGGATCTAGGTTTCTTCATTCCTGAAGCTTCTTGAAGCTTCACTGAAACCCTTGGGACTTCTTCCCTTCTGCCTTCAACAGTACAAGAGAAGAGTGAACATAACCACGAGGGAAGTTTCATGGACCAGCTGTGGAAGTGGCAACCCTTAATTGTGTTCACATTCCATTGGAGAGGACTTAGTGGCATGTAAATCTGTACTGTCCTAAAATGGGAGCCCTGAAATGGAACAGGAGCCCCCATTCTGACACCAGCACAATTTGACATACCCCCCACTCCTCCCCCAAGACTGGCAGGACCTCAGGCCGTACCTCCCAGGTTTCCGGCTTCTGTATGGAGAACTTGATCCTGATGCCCGGCTTCCAGTGAAATAGAAACACCATTCAGGAGCAGAGGCCCTTTCCAGGCAGGGCTGTGAAACCAGCAGGAACTCACAGAGGTTTAGAGAATGAAGAGGCCCCAGAGTGGGAAGGAGAGTCATGGAGGTGGGAGAATAACCCTCTTTCTCTCTTGCAGGCCTCAGTGAGGACAGGTGTACTTGGGATGGGGGAGAGTGTGACCCCAGAGAGGACCAACGAGATGCCCAGGGCGATCAGCGGTCGGAGAGCAATTCTACAGGTGAGGCAATAGCACCCTGGGGATTACTGCAAGGGGCTCTTCTGCAAAATGACAAGGATGACAGCTGGGCGAGGGAAACAGGGAACCACATTATGTGCAACAGTCCTTCAGTTCCAACTCTTTAAAGATGCTTCGGGGATGGAAGGGACCCACATTATTTGGGCTTATATCAGCCTAGCAGGTAGATACCCATTTACAGGACACGTCTAAAAATGAATTCTGACACAAACATTCCTCTACACACAGGATCACTACACAGAAAAACATTGAAGACAATAAATTATGCAAAGAAAGGAAATTCTTCAAAACAAGTTTTTGAGGACATTTTCTCAATGCAAACAAAAACAGTGTCAAAAACCAATATGGAAGAATACAGAAAGGTGGCAAAGCTAACTTACGTAAACAGATTGCTGCCTTCAAATGTAACAGATCAGGGACACATCCATGTGGAGTCTTCACCAGAAAAAAAAGGAACATCAATAAATGCTATGACCTTTATGGCCTCCACCACCCAAGACAGTGGCCGTTCGGCCAACAATTACCACAAGGGTGGACATACCAAGGCCTCTGAGACTTCATTTGCCAAAACAGGCAACTCCTTGCTGGCCAGCATCTCGCTGGCCGCCTCCTCACCTGCTGCGAGCTCACTGGCCGCCTCCTCACCAGCCGCCTCCTCTCCGGCCACCACCTCGCTGGCCGCCTCCTTGCTGGCCGCCTTCTTGCTGGACGCCTCGTCCTCCACTGACTCGTCTCCCGCCACCTCCTTGCCAGCTTCCTCCTCTCCGGCCACTTTGTCACCCGCCGCCTCGTCCCCCACCACCACCTCGCCGGCCACCTCGTCCCCTGCTGCCTCCTCGCCGGCTGCCACCTCGTTGGCCGCCACCTCGCCGGACGCCTCCTTGCTGGACACCACCTTGCCGGACGCCACCTTGCTAGACGCCTCCTCGCTAGACACCTCCTCGCTGGACGCCACCTCGCCGGACACCTCCTCGCCGGCCGTCTCCTTGCCGGACACCACCTTGCCGGACGCCTCCTCGCCGGACGCCACCTCGCCGGACACCTCCTCGCCGGCCGTCTCCACGCCGGCTGCCACCTCATTGGCCGCCACCTCGCCGGACGCCTCCTCGCCCGACGCCACCTCGCTAGATGCCTCCTCGCCCGCCGCCTCCTCGCCCGCCGCCACCTCGCAGGCCACCTCCTCGCAGGCCACCTCCTCGCCCACCGCCACCTCACCCGCCCCCTCCTCTCCGGCTGCCACCTCTCTGGCCACCACCTTGCCGGCTGCCTCCTCGCCGGCAGCCACCTCGCCGGCAGCCACCTCACCGGCTGCCTCCTCGCCCGCCCCCTCCTCTCCGGCCACCTCCCTGCCCGCCGACACGTCCCCCGCCGCCACGTCGCTGGCCGCCTCCTCGCCCGCTGCCTCTTCTCCAGCCGCCTCGCTGCCCGCCGACACGTCCCCCGCCTCCACCTCGCCGGCCGCCTCCTCGCTCACCGCCACCTCGCCCACCCCCTCCTCTCCGGCTGCCACCTCTCCAGCCACCACCTCGCCGGCTGCCTCCTCGCCAGCAGCCACCTCGCTGGCCGCCTCGTCGCCTGCCGCCTCCTCGCCATCCGTCTCCTCACCAGGCACCACCACACCCACTGCCACCTCGCCCGCCGCCTCCTCGCAGGCCGCCTCCTCTCCGGCCGCCTCGCTGCCCGCAGCCACGTCCCCCACTGCCACCTCGCCGGCCGCCTCCTCGCCCACAGCCTCCTCGCCTGCCGCCACCTCTCCGGCTGCCTCACTGCCCGCTGACACGTTCCCCGCCGCCACCTCGCTGGCCGCCTCCTCGCTGGCCACCTCCTCGCCCGCCCCCTCCTCTCCGGCCGCCTCGCTGCCCGCTGACACGTCCCCCGCCGCCACCTCGCCGGCCGCCTCGTCCCCTGCCTCCTCCTCGCCATCCGTCTCCTCACCAGGCACCACCTCTCCCACTGCCACTTCGCCTGCCGCCTCCTCGCCGGCTGCCTCCTCTCCGGCCGCCTCGCTGCCAGCCGCCACGTCCCCCGCTGCCACCTCGCCGGACGCCTCCTCGCCCACCGCCACCTCACCCGCCCCCTCCTCTCCAGCTGCCACCTCACCAGCCACCTCCTCGCCCACCCCCACCTCGCCCGCCCCCTCCTCTCCGGCTGCCACCTCTCCAGCCGCCACCTCGCCGGTTGCCTCCTCGCCCGCCGCCTCCTCTCTGGCCGCTTCGCTGCCCGCCGACACGTCCCCCGCCGCCACCTCGCCGGCAGCCTCCTCGCCCACCGCCACCTCGCCCGCCCCCTCCTCTCCGGCTGCCACCTCACCAGTTGCCTCCTCGCCCACCGCCACCTCGCCCGCCCCCTCCTCTCCGGCTGCCACCTCTCTGGCCACCACCTTGCCGGCTGCCTCCTCGCCGGCAGCCACCTCGCCGGCAGCCACCTCACCGGCCGCCTCCTCTCCCGCCGCCTCCTCTCCAGCCTCCTCGCTGCCCACCGACACGTCCCCCGCCGCCACCTTGCCGGCCGCCTCCTCGCCCACCGCCACCTCGCCCACCCCCTCCTCTCCAGCTGCCACCTCTCCAGCCGCCACCTCGCCGGCTGCCTCCTCGCCAGCAGCCACCTCGCCCGCCGCCTCAGCGCCTGCCGCCTCCTCGCCATCCATCTCCTCACCAGGCACCACCTCACCCACTGCCACCTCGCCCGCCGCCACCTCACCAGCCGCCTCCTCTCCGGCCACCTCCCTGCCCGCAGCCACGTACCCTGCCGCCACCTCGCCGGCCGCCTCCTCGCCCACCGCCTCCTCGCCCGCCGCCACCTCGCCAGCAGCCACCTCGCCGGCCGCCTCCTCGCCAGCCGCCACCTCGCCGGTTGCCTCCTCGCCCACCACCTCCTCTCCCGCCGCCACCTCGCCGGCAGCCACCTCGCCGGCCACCTCCTCGCCCTCCCCCTCCTCTCCGACCCCCTCGCTGCCCGCTGACACGTCCCCCGCCGCCACCTCGCCGGCCGCCTCCTCGCCCGCTGCCACATCGCCGGCTGCCACCTCGCCGGCCGTCTCCTCGCCCACCGCCACCTCGCCCGCCCCCTCCTCTCCGGCTGCCACCTCACCAGCCGCCTCCTCGCCCACCGCCACTTCGCCCGCCTCCTCCTCTCCGGCTGCCACCTCTCTGGCCACAACCTTGCCGGCTGCCTCCTCGCCGGCAGCCACCTCGCCGGCCGCCACCTCGCCGGCTGCCACCTCACCAGCCGCCTCCTCGCCCAGTGCCACCTCGCCCGCCGCCTCCTCGCCAGCCGCCTCCTCTCCGGCCGCCTCGCTGCCCGCAGCCACGTCCCCCGCTGCCACCTCGCCGGCCGCCTCCTCGCCAGCAGCCACCTCGCCGGCCGCTTCCTCGCCAGCCGCCACCTCGCCGGTTGCCTCCTCGCCCACCGCCTCCTCTCCCGCCGCCACCACGCCGGCAGCCACCTCGCCGGCCACCTCCTCGCCCGCCCCCTCCTCTCCGGCCGCCTCGCTGCCCGCTGACACGTCCCCTGCCGCCACCTCGCCGGCCGCCTCCTCGCCCGCCGCCACATCGCCGGCTGCCACCTCGCCTGCCGTCTCCTCGCCTACCGCCACCTCGCCCGCTCCCTCCTCTCCGGCTGCCACCTCTCCAGCCGCCACCTCGCCGGCCGCCTCCTCGCCGGCAGCCACCTCGCCGGCCGCCTCCTCGCCGGCAGCCACCTCGCCGGCCGCCTCCTCGCCGGCAGCCACCTCGCCGGCCGTCACCTCGCCGGCCGCCTCATCCCCTGCCGCCTCCTCGCCATCCGTCTCCTCACCAGGCACCACCTCACCCACTGCCACCTCTCCAGCCGCCACCTCGCCGGCCGCCTCCTCGCCGGCTGCCACCTCGCCGGCCGTCACCTCGCCGGCCGCCTCGTCCCCTGCCGCCTCCTCGCCATCCGTCTCCTCACCAGGCACCACCTCACCCACTGCCACCTCTCCAGCCGCCACCTCGCCGGCCGCCTCCTCACCGGCAGCCACCTCGCCGGCCGTCACCTCGTCGGCCGCCTCGTCCCCTGCCGCCTTCTCGCCATCCGTCTCCTCACCAGGCACCACCTCACCCACTGCCACCTCTCCAGCCGCCACCTCGCCGGCCGCCTCCTCGCCGGCAGCCACCTCGCCGGCCGCCTCCTCACCGGCAGCCACCTCGCCGGCCGTCACCTCGCCAGCCGCCTCGTCGCCTGCCGCCTCCTCGCCATCCGTCTCCTCACCAGGCACCACCTCACCCACTGCCACCTCGCCCGCCGCCTCCTCGCCAGCCGCCTCCTCTCCGGCCGCCTCGCTGCCCGCAGCCACGTCCCCCGCCGCCACCTCGCCAGCCGCCTCTTCGCCAGCCGCCACCTCGCCGGTTGCCTCCTCGCCCACAGCCTCCTCACCCGCCGCCACCTCTCCGGCTGCCTCACTGCCCGCTGACACGTCCCCCGCCGCCACCTCTCCGGCCGCCTCGCTGCCCGCTGACACGTCCCCCGCCGCCACCTCGCCGGCCGCCTCCTCGCCCGCCACCACATCGCCGGCTGCCACCTCGCCGGCCGTCTCCTCGCCCACCGCCACTTCGCCCGCCTCCTCCTCTCCGGCGGCCACCTCTCTGGCCACAACCTTGCCGGCTGCCTCCTCGCCGGCAGCCACCTCGCCGGCCGCCTCCTCGCCAGCAGCCACCTCGCCGGCCGCCTCCTCGCCAGCCGCCACCTCGCCGGCAGCCACCTCGCCGGCCACCTCCTCGCCCGCCCCCTCCTCTCCGGCCCCCTCGCTGCCCGCTGACACGTCCCCCGCCGCCACCTTGCCGGCCGCCTCCTCGCCCGCCGCCACATCGCCGGCTGCCACCTCGCCTGCCGTCTCCTCGCCCACCGCCACCTCGCCCGCTCCCTCCTCTCCGGCTGCCACCTCTCCAGCCGCCACCTCGCCGGCCGCCTCCTCGCCGGCAGCCACCTCGCCGGCCGTTTCCTCGCCCACCGCCACCTCGCCCGCCCCCTCCTCTCCGGCTGCCACCTCACCAGCCGCCTCCTCGCCCACCGCCACCTCGCCCGCCTCCTCCTCTCCGGCTGCCACCTCTCTGGCCACAACCTTGCCGGCTGCCTCCTCGCCGGCAGCCACCTCGCCGGCCGCCACCTCGCCGGCTGCCACCTCGCCCGCCGCCTCCTCGCCAGCCGCCTCCTCTCCGGCCGCCTCGCTGCCCGCAGCCACGTCCCCCGCCGCCACCTCGCCGGCCGCCTCCTCGCCAGCAGCCACCTCGCCGGCTGCCTCATCGCCAGCCGCCACCTCGCCGGTTGCCTCCTCGCCCACCGTCTCCTCTCCCGCCGCCACCTCGCCGGCAGCCACCTCGCCGGCCACCTCCTCGCCCGCCCCCTCCTCTCCGGCCGCCTCGCTGCCCGCTGACACGTCCCCCGCCGCCACCTCGCCGGCCGCCTCCTCGCCCGCCGCCACATCGCCGGCAGCCACCTCGCCGGCAGCCTCCTCGCCGGCAGCCACCTTGCCGGCCGCCACCTCGCCGGCCGCCTCGTCCCCTGCCGCCTCCTCGCCATCCGTCTCCTCACCAGGCACCACCTCACCCAGTGCCACCTCTCCAGCCGCCACCTCGCCGGCCGACTCCTCGCCGGCAGCCACCTCACCGGCCGCCACCTCGCTGGCCGCCTCGTCGCCTGCCGCCTCCTCGCCCGCAGCCACCTCGCCGACCGCCACCTCGCCGGTCGCCTCATCCCCTGCCTCCTCTTCGCCATCCGTCTCCTCACCAGGCACCACCTCACCCAGTGCCACCTCTCCAGCCGCCACCTCGCCGGCCGACTCCTCGCCGGCAGCCACCTCACCGGCCGCCACCTCGCTGGCCGCCTCGTCGCCTGCCGCCTCCTCGCCCGCAGCCACCTCACCGACCGCCACCTCGCCCGCCGCCTCCTCGCCGGCTGCCTCCTCTCCGGCCGCCTCGCTGCCTGCCGCCACGTCCCCCGCTGCCACCTCGCCGGCCGCCTCCTCGCCCACCGCCACCTCTTCCGCCCACTCCTCTCCGGCTGCCACCTCACCAGCCGCCTCCTCGCCCACCGCCACCTCGCCCGTACCCTCCTCTCCGGCTGCCACTTCTCTGGCCACCACCTTGCCTGCTGCCTCCTCGCCGGCAGCCACCTCGCCTGCAGCCACCTCACCGGCTGCCTCCTCGCCCGCCCCCTCATCTCCGGCCACCTCGCTGCCCACCGACACGTCCCTCGCCGCCACCTCGCCGGCCGTCTCCTCGCCCACCGCCACCTCGCCCACCCCCTCCTCTCCGGCCGCCACCTCGCCGGCTGCCTCCTCGCCAGCAGCTACCTCGCCGGCCGCCTCGTCGCCTGCCGCCTCCTCGCCATCCGTCTCCTCACCAGGCACCACCTCACCCAGTGCCACCTCTCCAGCCGCCACCTCGCCGGCCGCCTCCTCGCCGGCAGCCACCTCGCCGGCCGTCACCTCGTCGGCCGCCTCGTCCCCTGCCGCCTTCTCGCCATCCGTCTCCTCACCAGGCACCACCTCACCCACTGCCACCTCTCCAGCCGCCACCTCGCCGGCCGCCTCCTCGCCGGCAGCCACCTCGCCGGCCGTCACCTCGTCGGCCGCCTCGTCCCCTGCCGCCTTCTCGCCATCCGTCTCCTCACCAGGCACCACCTCACCCACTGCCACCTCTCCAGCCGCCACCTCGCCGGCCGCCTCCTCGCCGGCAGCCACCTCGCCGGCCGCCTCCTCACCGGCAGCCACCTCGCCGGCCGTCACCTCGCCAGCCGCCTCGTCGCCTGCCGCCTCCTCGCCATCCGTCTCCTCACCAGGCACCACCTCACCCACTGCCACCTCGCCCGCCGCCTCCTCGCCAGCCGCCTCCTCTCCGGCCGCCTCGCTGCCCGCAGCCACGTCCCCCGCCGCCACCTCGCCAGCCGCCTCCTCGCCAGCCGCCACCTCGCCGGTTGCCTACTCGCCCGCCGCCTCTTCGCCAGCCGCCTCCTCTCCGGCCGCCTCGCTGCCCGCAGCCACGTCCCCCGCCGCCACCTCGCCAGCCGCCTCTTCGCCAGCCGCCACCTCGCCGGTTGCCTCCTCGCCCACAGCCTCCTCACCCGCCGCCACCTCTCCGGCTGCCTCACTGCCCGCTGACACGTCCCCCGCCGCCACCTCTCCGGCCGCCTCGCTGCCCGCTGACACGTCCCCCGCCGCCACCTCGCCGGCCGCCTCCTCGCCCGCCACCACATCGCCGGCTGCCACCTCGCCGGCCGTCTCCTCGCCCACCGCCACTTCGCCCGCCTCCTCCTCTCCGGCGGCCACCTCTCTGGCCACAACCTTGCCGGCTGCCTCCTCGCCGGCAGCCACCTCGCCGGCCGCCTCCTCGCCAGCAGCCACCTCGCCGGCCGCCTCCTCGCCAGCCGCCACCTCGCCGGCAGCCACCTCGCCGGCCACCTCCTCGCCCGCCCCCTCCTCTCCGGCCCCCTCGCTGCCCGCTGACACGTCCCCCGCCGCCACCTCGCCGGCCGCCTCCTCGCCCGCCGCCACATCGCCGGCTGCCACCTCGCCTGCCGTCTCCTCGCCCACCGCCACCTCGCCCGCTCCCTCCTCTCCGGCTGCCACCTCTCCAGCCGCCACCTCGCCGGCCGCCTCCTCGCCGGCAGCCACCTCGCCGGCCGTTTCCTCGCCCACCGCCACCTCGCCCGCCCCCTCCTCTCCGGCTGCCACCTCACCAGCCGCCTCCTCGCCCACCGCCACTTCGCCCGCCTCCTCCTCTCCGGCTGCCACCTCTCTGGCCACAACCTTGCCGGCTGCCTCCTCGCCGGCAGCCACCTCGCCGGCCGCCACCTCGCCGGCTGCCACCTCGCCCGCCGCCTCCTCGCCAGCCGCCTCCTCTCCGGCCGCCTCGCTGCCCGCAGCCACGTCCCCCGCCGCCACCTCGCCGGCCGCCTCCTCGCCAGCAGCCACCTCGCCGGCTGCCTCATCACCAGCCGCCACCTCGCCGGTTGCCTCCTCGCCCACCGTCTCCTCTCCCGCCGCCACCTCGCCGGCAGCCACCTCGCCGGCCACCTCCTCGCCCGCCCTCTCCTCTCCGGCCGCCTCGCTGCCCGCTGACACGTCCCCCGCCGCCACCTCGCTGGCCGCCTCCTCGCCCGCCGCCACATCGCCGGCAGCCACCTCGCCGGCAGCCTCCTCGCCGGCAGCCACCTTGCCGGCCGCCACCTCGCCGGCCGCCTCGTCCCCTGCCGCCTCCTCGCCATCCGTCTCCTCACCAGGCACCACCTCACCCAGTGCCACCTCTCCAGCCGCCACCTCGCCGGCCGACTCCTCGCCGGCAGCCACCTCACCGGCCGCCACCTCGCTGGCCGCCTCGTCGCCTGCCGCCTCCTCGCCCGCAGCCACCTCACCGACCGCCACCTCGCCGGTCGCCTCATCCCCTGCCTGCTCTTCGCCATCCGTCTCCTCACCAGGCACCACCTCACCCAGTGCCACCTCTCCAGCCGCCACCTCGCCGGCCGACTCCTCGCCGGCAGCCACCTCACCGACCGCCACCTCGCCCGCCGCCTCCTCGCCGGCTGCCTCCTCTCCGGCCGCCTCGCTGCCTGCCGCCACGTCCCCCGCTGCCACCTCGCCGGCCGCCTCCTCGCCCACCACCACCTCTTCCGCCCACTCCTCTCCGGCTGCCACCTCACCAGCCGCCTCCTCGCCCACCGCCACCTCGCCCGTACCCTCCTCTCCGGCTGCCACTTCTCTGGCCACCACCTTGCCTGCTGCCTCCTCGCCGGCAGCCACCTCGCCTGCAGCCACCTCACCGGCTGCCTCCTCGCCCGCCCCCTCATCTCCAGCCACCTCGCTGCCCACCGACACGTCCCTCGCCGCCACCTCGCCGGCCGCCTCCTCGCCCACCGCCACCTCGCCCACCCCCTCCTCTCCGGCCGCCACCTCGCCGGCTGCCTCCTCGCCAGCAGCTACCTCGCCGGCCGCCTCGTCGCCTGCCGCCTCCTCGCCATCCGTCTCCTCACCAGGCACCACCTCACCCAGTGCCACCTTGCCCGCCGCCTCCTCGCCAGCCGCCACCTCGCCGGTTGCCTCCTCGCCCACCGCCTCTTCTCCTGCCGCCACCTCGCCGGCAGCCAGCTCGCCGGCCACCTCCTCGCCCGCCCCCTCCTCTCCGGCTGCCTCGCTGCCCGCTGACACGTCCCCCGCCGCCACCTCGCCGGCCGCTTCCTCGCCCGCCGCCACATCGCCGGCTGCCACCTCGCCGGCCGTCTCCTCGCCCACCGCCACCTCGCCCGCCCCCTCCTCTCCGGCTGCCACCTCTCTGGCCACCACCTTGCAGGCTGCCACCTCGCCGGCCGTCTCCTCGCCCACCGCCACCTCGCCCGCCCCCTCCTCTCCGGCTGCCACCTCTCTGGCCACCACCTTGCCGGCTGCCACCTCGCCGGCCGCCACCTCGCCGGCTGCCACCTCACCAGCCGCCTCCTCGCCCAGTGCCACCTCGCCCGCCGCCTCCTCGCCAGCCGCCTCCTCTCCGGCCGCCTCGCTGCCTGCAGCCACGTCCCCCGCCGCCACCTCGCCGGCCGCCTCCTCTACAGCAGCCACCTCGCCGGCCGCCTCCTCGCCAGCCGCCACCTCGCCGGTTGACTCCTCGCCCACCGCCTCCTCTCACGCCGCCACCTCGCCGGCAGCCACCTCGCCGGCCACCTCCTCACCCACCCCCTCCTCTCCGGCCGCCTCGCTGCCCGCTGACACGTCCCCCGCCGCCACCTCGCCGGCCGCCTCCTCGCCCGCCGCCACATCGCCGGCTGCCACCTCGCCTGCCGTCTCCTCGCCCACCGTCACCTCGCCCGCCCCCTCCTCTCCGGCTGCCACCTCTCCAGCTGCCACCTCGCCGGCTGCCTCCTCGCCGGCCGCCTCCTCGCCGGCAGCCACCTCGCCGGCCGCCTCCTCGCCGGCAGCCACCTCACCGGCCGCCACTTCACCGGCCGCCTCGTCCCCTGCCGCCTCCTCGCCATCCGTCTCCTCACCAGGCACTACCTCACCCACTGCCACCTCTCCAGCCGCCACCTCTCCGGCCGCCTCCTCGCCGGCAGCCACCTCACTGGCCGCCACCACGCCGGCCGCCTCGTCGCCTGCCGCCTCCTCGCCATCCGTCTCCTCACCAGGCACCACCTCACCCACTGCCACCTCGCCGGCCGCCTCCTCGCCAGCCGCCACCTCGCCGGTTGCCTCCTCGCCCACCGCCTCCTCGCCCGCCGCCACCTCGCCGGCAGCCACCTCGCCGCCCACCTCCTCGCCGGCCCCCTCCTCTCCGGCCGCCTCGCTGCCCGCTGACACGTCCCCCGCCGCCACCTCGCCAGCCGCCTCCTCGCCCACCGCCACCTCGCCCTCCCCCTCCTCTCCGGCTGCCACCTCTCCAGCTGCCACCTCACCGGCTGCCTCCTCGCCGGCAGCCACCTCGCCGGGCGCCTCCTCGCCGGCAGCCACCTCACCGACCGCCACCTCGCCGGCAGCCATCTCGCCGGCCACCTCCTCGCCCGCCCCCTCCTCTCCGCCCGCCTCGCTGCCCGCTGACACGTCCCCCGCCGCCACCTGGCCGGCCGCCTCCTCGCCCGCCGCCACATCGCCGGCTGCCACCTCGCCGGCCGTCTCCTCGCCCACCGCCACCTCGCCCGCCTCCTCCTCGCCATCCGTCTCCTCACCAGGCACCCCCTCACCCACTGCCACCTCGCCCGCCGCCTCCTCGCCGGCTGCCTCCTCTACGGCCGTCTCGCTGCCCGCCGCCACGTCCCCCGCTGCCACCTCGCCGGCCGCCTCCTCGCCCACCGCCATCTCGCCCGCACCCTCCTCTCCGGCTGCCACCTCACCAGCCGCCTCCTCGCCCACCGCCACCTCGCCCGCACCCTCCTCTCCGGCTGCCACCTCGCTGGCAGTCACCTCACCGGCCGCCTCCTCGCCCGCCCCCTCCTCTCCGGCCACCTCGCTGGCCGCCTCCTCGCCCACCGGAACCTCACCCACCCCCTCCTCTCCGGCTGCCACCTCTCCAGCGGCCACCGCGCCGGCTGCCCCCTCGCCAGCAGCCACCTCGCCGGCCGCCTCGTCGCCTGCCGCCTCCTCGCCATCTGTTTCCTCACCAGGCACCACCTCACCCACTGCCACCTCGCCCGCCGCCTCCTCGCCAGCCGCCTCCTCTCCGGCCGCCTCGCTGCCCGCAGCCACGTCCCCCACCGCCACCTCGCCGGCCGCCTCCTCGCCAGCCGCCACCTCGCCGGTTGCCTCCTCGCCCACCGCCTCCTCGCCCGCCGCCACCTCGCCGGCAGCCACCTCGCCGGCCGCCTCCTCGCCAGCCGCCACCTCGCCGGTTGCCTCCTCGCCCACAGCCTCCTCGCCCACAGCCTCCTCGCCCGCCACCACCTCTCCGGCTGCCTCACTGCCGCGCGACACGTCCGCTGCCGCCACCTCGCTGGCCGCCTCCTCGCCAGCCACCTCCTCGCCCGCCCCCTCCTCTCCGGCCGCCTCGCTGCCCGCTGACACGTCCCCCGCCGCCACCTCGCCGGCCGCCTCCTCGCCCGCTGCCTCCTCGCCCGCCGCCACATCGCCGACTGCCACCTCACCAGCCGCCTCCTCGCCCACCGCCACCTCGCCCGCCCCCTCCTCTCCGGCTGCCACCTCTCCAGCCGCCACCTCGCCGGCTGCCTCCTCGCCGGCAGCCACCTCGCCGGCAGCCACCTCGCCGGCCGCCTCGTCCCCTGCCTCCTCCTCGCCATCCGTCTCCTCACCAGGCACCACCTCACCCACTGCCACCTCGCCCGCGGCCTCCTCGCCGGCTGCCTCCTCTCCGGCTGCCTCGCTGCCCGCCGCCACGTCCCCCGCTGCCACCTCGCCGGCCGCCTCCTCGCCCACCGCCACCTTGCCCGCCCCCTCCTCTCCGGCTGCCACCTCACCAGCCGCCACCTCGCCGGCAGCCACCTCGCCGGCCACCTCCTCGCCCGCCCCCTCCTCTCCGGCCGCCTCGCTGCCCGCTGACATGTCCCCCGCCGCCACCTCGCCGGCCGCCTCCTCGCCCGCCGCCACATCGCTGGCTGCCACCTCGCCGGCCGTCTCCTCGCCCACCGCCACCTCACCCGCACCCTCCTCTCCGGCTGCCACCTCGCCCGCCTCCTCCTCTCCGGCTGCCACCTCTCTGGCCACCACCTTGCCAGCTGCCTCCTCGCCAGCAGCCACCTCGCCGGCCGCCACCTCGCCAGCTGCCACCTCACCAGCCGCCTCCTCGCCCACTGCCACCTCGCCCGCCCCCTCCTCTCCGGCCACCTCGCTGCCCGCCGACATGTCCCCCGCCGCCACCTCGCTGGCCGCCCCCTCGCACACCGGAACCTCGCCCACCCCCTCCTCTCCGGCTGCCACCTCTCCAGCCGCCACCGCGCCGGCTGCCTCCTCGCCAGCAGCCACCTCGCCGGCCGCCTCGTCGCCTGCTGCCTCCTCGCCATCCGTCTCCTCACCAGGCACCACCTCACCCACTGCCACCTCGCCCGCCGCCTCCTCGGCAGCCGCCTCCTCTCCAGCCGCCTCGCTGCCCGCAGCCACGTCCCCCACCGCCACCTCGCCGGCCGTCTCCTCGCCAGCCGCCACCTCGCCGGTTGCCTCCTCGCCCACCGACTCCTCGCCCACCGCCACCTCGCCGGCAGCCACCTCGCTGGCCCCCTCCTCACCAGCCGCCACCTCGCCGGTTGCCTCCTCGCCCACAGCCTCCTCGCCCGCCGCCACCTCTCCGGCTGCCTCACCGCCCGCTGACACGTCCGCCGCCGTCACCTCGCTGGCCACCTCCTCGCCAGCCACCTCCTCGCCCGCCCCCTCCTCTCCGGCCGCCTCGCTGCCCGCTGACACGTCCCCAGCCGCCACCTCGCCGGCCGCCTCTTCACCCGCTGCCTCCTTGCCCGCCACCACATCGCCGGCTGCCACCTCACCAGCCGCCTCCTCGCCCACCGCCACCTCGCCCGCCCCCTCCTCTCCGGCTGCCACCTCTCCAGCCGCCACCTCGCCGGCTGCCTCCTCGCCGGCAGCCACCTCGCCGGCCGTCTCCTCGCCCACCGCCACCTCGCCCGCCCCCTCCTCTCCGGCTGCCACCTCACCAGCCGCCACCTCGCCGGCAGCCACCTCGCTGGCCGCCTCGTCCCCTGCCTCCTCCTCGCCATCCGTCTCCTCACCAGGCACCACCTCACCCACTGCCACCTCGCCCGCGGCCTCCTCGCCGGCTGCCTCCTCTCCGGCCGCCTCGCTGCCCGCCGCCACGTCCCCCGCTGCCACCTCGCCGGCCGCCTCCTCGCCCACCGCCACCTTGCCCGCCCCCTCCTCTCCGGCTGCCACCTCACCAGCCGCCACCTCGCCCACCGCCACCTCGCCCGCCCCCTCCTCTCCCGCTGCCACCTCTCTGGCCACCACCTTGCCGTCTGCCTCCTCGCCCACCGCCACCTCGCTCACCCCCTCCTCTCCGGCTGCCACCTCTCCAGCCGCCACCTCGCCGGCTGCCTCCTCGCCCGCCGCCTCCTCTCCGGCCGCTTCGCTGCCCCCCGACATGTCCCCTACCGCCACCTCGCCGGCCGCCTCCTCGCCCGCCATCACATCGCCGGCTGCCACCTCGCCTGCCGTCTCCTCGCCCACCGGCACCTCGCCTGCTCCCTCCTCTCCGGCTGCCACCTCTCCAGCCGCCACCTCGCCGGCCGCCTCCTCGCCGGCAGCCACCTCGCCGGCCACCTCGCTGCCCGCAGCCACGTCCCCCGCCGCCACCTCGCCAGCCGCCTCCTCACCAGGCACCACCTCACCCACTGCCACCTCTCCAGCCGCCACCTCGCCGGCCGCCTCCTCGCCGGCAGCCACCTCACCGGCCGCCTCCTCACCGGCAGCCACCTCGCCGGCCGTCACCTCGCCAGCCGCCTCGTCGCCTGCCGCCTCCTCGCCATCCGTCTCCTCACCAGGCACCACCTCACCCACTGCCACCTCGCCCGCCGCCTCCTCGCCAGCCGCCTCCTCTCCGGCCGCCTCGCTGCCCGCAGCCACGTCCCCCGCCGCCACCTCGCCAGCCGCCACCTCGCCAGCCGCCTCCTCGCAAGCCGCCACCTCGCCGGTTGCCTTCTCGCCCACCACCTCCTCGCCAGCCGCCACCTCGCCGGTTGCCTCCTCGCCCACAGCCTCCTCACCCACCGCCACCTCTCCGGCTGCCTCACTGCCCGCTGACACGTCCCCCGCCGTCACCTCGGTGGCCGCCTCCTCGCCGGCCACCTCCTCGCCCGCCCCCTCCTCTCCGGCCGCCTCGCTGCCTGCTGACACGTCCCCCGCCGCCACCTCGCCGGCCGTCTCCTCGCCCACCGCCACCTCGCCCGCCCCCTCCTCTCTGGCTGCCACCTCACCAGCCGCCTCCTCGCCCACCGCCACTTCGCCCGCCTCCTCCTCTCCGGCGGCCACCTCTCTGGCCACAACCTTGCCGGCTGCCTCCTCACCGGCAGCCACCTCGCCGGCCGCCTCCTCGCCAGCAGCCACCTCGCCGGCCGCCTCCTCGCCAGCCGCCACCTCGCCGGTTGCCTCCTCGCCCACTGCCTCCTCTCCCGCCGCCACCTCGCCGGCAGCCACCTCGCCGGCCGCCTCCTCGCCCGCCCCCTCCTCTCCGGCCGCCTCGCTGCCCGCTGACACGTCCCCCGCCGCCACCTCGCCGGCCGCCTCCTCGCCCGCCGCCACATCGCCGGCTGCCACCTCGCCTGCCGTCTCCTCGCCCACCGCCACCTCGCCCGCTCCCTCCTCTCCGGCTGCCACCTCTCCAGCCGCCACCTCGCCGGCCGCCTCCTTGCCGGCAGCCACCTCGCCGGCCGTCTCCTCGCCCACCGCCACCTCGCCCGCCCCCTCCTCTCTGGCTGCCACCTCACCAGCCGCCTCCTCGCCCACCGCCACTTCGCCCGCCTCCTCCTCTCCGGCTGCCACCTCTCTGGCCACCACCTTGCTGGCTGCCTCCTCGCCGACAGCCACCTCGCCGGCCGCCACCTCGCCGGCTGCCACCTCACCAGCCGACTCCTCGCCCAGTGCCACCTCGCCCGCCGCCTCCTCACCAGCCGCCTCCTCTCCGGCCGCCTCGCTGCCCGCAGCCACGTCCCCCGCCGCCACCTCGTCGGCCGCCTCCTCGCCAGCAGCCACCTCGCCGGCTGCCTCATCGCCAGCCGCCACCTCGCCGGTTGCCTCCTCGCCCACCGTCTCCTCTCCCGCCGCCACCTCGCCGGCAGCCACCTCGCCGGCCACCTCCTCGCCCGCCCCCTCCTCTCCGGCCGCCTCGCTGCCCGCTGACACGTCCCCCGCCGCCACCTCGCCGGCCGCCTCCTCGCCCGCCGCCACATCGCCGGCAGCCACCTCGCCGGCCGCCTCCTCGCCGGCAGCCACCTCGCCGGCCGCCACCTCGCCGGCCGCCTCGTCCCCTGCCGCCTCCTCGCCATCCGTCTCCTCACCAGGCACCACCTCACCCAGTGCCACCTCTCCAGCCGCCACCTCGCCGGCCACCTCCTCGCCCGCCGCCTCCTCTCCGACCGCTTCGCTGCCCCCCGACACGTCCCCCGCCGCCACCTCACCGGCCGCCTCCTCGCCCACCGCCACCTCGCCCGCCCCCTCCTCTCCGGCTGCCAACTCACCAGTTGCCTCCTCGCCCACCGCCACCTCGCCCGCCCCCTCCTCTCCGGCCACCTCGCTGCCCACCGACACGTCCCCCGCCGCCACCTCGCTGGCCGCCTCCTCGCCTGCCGCCTCCTCTCCAGCCGCCTCGCTGCCCGCCGACACGTCCCCCGCCGCCACCTCGCCGGCCGCCTCCTCGCCCACCGCCACCTCGCCCACCCCCTCCTCTCCAGCTTCCACCTCTCCAGCCGCCACCTCGCCGGCTGACTCCTCGCCATCCGTCTCCTCACCAGGCACCACCTCACCCACTGCCACCTCGCCCGCCGCCTCCTCGCCAGCCGCCTCCTCTCCGGCCGCCTCGCTGCCCGCAGCCACGTCCCCCGCCGCCACCTCGCCGGCCGCCTCCTCGCCAGCCGCCACCTCGCCGGTTGCCTCCTCGCCCACCGCCTCCTCGCCCGCCGCCACCTCGCCGGCAGCCACCTCGCCGGCTACCTCCTCGCCCGCCCCCTCCTCTCCGGCCGCCTCGCTACCCGCTGACACGTCCCCCGCCGCCACCTCGCTGGCCGCCTCCTCGCCCGCCGCCACATCGCTGGCTGCCACCTCGCCGGCCGTCTCCTCACCCACCGCCACCTCACCCGCCCCCTCCTCTCCGGCTGCCACCTCACCAGCCGCCTCCTCGCCCACCGCCACCTCGCCCGCCTCCTCCTCTCCGGCTGCCACCTCTCTGGCCACCACCTTGCCGGCTGCCTCCTCGCCGGCAGCCACCTCGCCGGCCGCCACCTCGCCGGCTGCCACCTCACCAGCTGCCTCCTCGCCCAGTGCCACCTCGCCCGCCACCTCCTCGCCAGCCGCCTCCTCTCCGGCCGCCTCGCTGCCCGCAGCCACGTCCCCCGCCCCCACCTCGCCTGCCGCCTCCTCGCCAGCAGCCACCTCGCCCACCACCTCCTCTCCCGCCGCCACCTCGCCGGCCACCTCCTCGCCCGCCCCCTCCTCTCCGGCCGCCTCGCTGCCCGCTGACACGTCCCCCACCGCCACCTCGCCGGCTGCCACCTCGCCTGCCGTCTCCTCGCCCACCGCCACCTCCCCCGCCCCCTCCTCTCCGGCTGCCACCTCTCCAGCCGCCACCTCGCCGGCTGCCTCCTCGCCGGCAGCCACCTTGCCGGCCGCCTCCTCGCCGGCAGCCACCTCACCAGCCGCCACCTCGCCAGCCGCCTCGTCGCCTGCGGCCTCCTCGCCATCCGTCTCCTCACCAGGCACCACCTCACCCACTGCCACCTCGCCCGCCGCCTCCTCGCCAGCCGCCTCCTCGCCAGCCGCCACCTCGCCGGCAGCCACCTCGCTGGCCGCCTCCTCGCCAGCCGCCACCTCGCCGGCAGCCACCTCGCCGGCCACCTCCTCGCCCGCCCCCTCCTCTCCGGCCGCCTCGCTGCCCGCTGACACGTCCCCCGCCGCCACCTCGCTGGCCGCCTCCTCGCCCGCCGCCACATCGCTGGCTGCCACCTCGCCGGCCGTCTCCTCACCCACCGCCACCTCACCCGCCCCCTCCTCTCCGGCTGCCACCTCACCAGCCGCCTCCTCGCCCACCGCCACCTCGCCCGCCTCCTCCTCTCCGGCTGCCACCTCTCTGGCCACCACCTTGCCGGCTGCCTCCTCGCCGGCAGCCACCTCGCCGGCCGCCACCTCGCCGGCTGCCACCTCACCAGCTGCCTCCTCGCCCAGTGCCACCTCGCCCGCCACCTCCTCGCCAGCCGCCTCCTCTCCGGCCGCCTCGCTGCCCGCAGCCACGTCCCCCGCCCCCACCTCGCCGGCCGCCTCCTCGCCAGCAGCCACCTCGCCCACCACCTCCTCTCCCGCCGCCACCTCGCCGGCCACCTCCTCGCCCGCCCCCTCCTCTCCGGCCGCCTCGCTGCCCGCTGACACGTCCCCCACCGCCACCTCGCCGGCTGCCACCTCGCCTGCCGTCTCCTCGCCCACCGCCACCTCCCCCGCCCCCTCCTCTCCGGCTGCCACCTCTCCAGCCGCCACCTCGCCGGCTGCCTCCTCGCCGGCAGCCACCTTGCCGGCCGCCTCCTCGCCGGCAGCCACCTCACCAGCCGCCACCTCGCCAGCCGCCTCGTCGCCTGCGGCCTCCTCGCCATCCGTCTCCTCACCAGGCACCACCTCACCCACTGCCACCTCGCCCGCCGCCTCCTCGCCAGCCGCCTCCTCGCCAGCCGCCACCTCGCCGGCAGCCACCTCGCTGGCCGCCTCCTCGCCAGCCGCCACCTCGCCGGCAGCCACCTCGCCGGCCACCTCCTCGCCCGCCCCCTCCTCTCCGGCCGCCTCGCTGCCCGCTGACACGTCCCCCGCCGCCACCTCGCTGGCCGCCTCCTCGCCCGCCGCCACATCGCTGGCTGCCACCTCGCCGGCCGTCTCCTCGCCCTCCGCCACCTCGCCCGCCCCCTCCTCTCCAGCTGCCACCTCACCAGCCGCCTCCTCGCCCACTGCCACCTCGCCCGCCTCCTCCTCTCCGGCTGCCACCTCTCTGGCCACCACCTTGCCGGCTGCCTCCTCGCCGGCAGCCACCTCGCCGGCCGCCACCTCGCCGGCTGCCACCTCACCAGCCGCCTCCTCGCCCAGCGCCACCTCGCCCGCCGCCTCCTCACCAGCCGCCTCCTCTCCGGCCGCCTCGCTGCCCGCAGCCACGTCCACCGCCGCCACCTCGCCGGCCGCCTCCTCGCCAGCAGCCACCTCGCCGGTCGCCTCCTCGCCAGCTGCCACCTCACCGGTTGCCTCCTCGCCCACCGCCTCCTCACCCGCCGCCACCTCGCCGGCTGCCTCCTCGCCGGCAGCCACCTCGCCGGCAGCCACCTCGCCGGCCACATCCTCGCCCGCCCCCTCCTCTCCGGCCGCCTCGCTGCCCGCAGCCACGTCCCCCGCCCCCACCTCGCCGGCCGCCTCCTCGCCAGCAGCCACCTCGCCCACCACCTCCTCTCCCGCCGCCACCTCGCCGGCCACCTCCTCGCCCGCCCCCTCCTCTCCGGCCGCCTCGCTGCCCGCTGACACGTCCCCCGCCGCCACCTCGCCGGCCACCTCCTCGCCCACCGCCACATCGCCAGCTGCCACCTCGCCTGCCGTCTCCTCGCCCACCGCCACCTCGCCCGCCCCCTCCTCTCCGGCTGCCACCTCTCCAGCCGCCACCTCGCCGGCCGCCTCCTCGCCGGCAGCCACCTCACCGGCCGCCACCTCACCGGCCGCCTCGTCCCCTGCCGCCTCCTCGCCATCCGTTTCCTCAGCAGGCACCACCTCACCCACTGCCACCTCTCCAGCCGCCACCTCGCCGGCCGCCTCGTTGCCTGCGGCCTCCTCGCCATCCGTCTCCTCACCAGGCACCACCTCACCCACTGCCACCTCGCCTGCCACCTCCTTGCCCGCCGCCTCCTCTCCGGCCGCCTCGCTGCCCGCAGCCACGTCCCCCGCCGCCACCTCGCCAGCCGCCTCCTCGCCAGCCGCCACCTCGCCAGTTGCCTCCTCGCCCACCGCCTCCTCGCCCGCCGCCACCTCGCCGGCAGCCACCTCGCTGGCCGCCTCCTCGCCGGCCGCCACCTCGCCGGTTGCCTCCTCGCCCACCGCCTCCTCGCCCACCGCCTCCTCGCCCACCGCCACCTCGCCCGCCGCCACCTCGCCCGCCGCCACCTCGCCGGCAGCCACCTCACCGGCCGCCACCTCGCCGGCTGCCTCGTCCCCTGCCGCCTCCTCGCCATCCGTCTCTTCACCAGGCACCACCTCACCCACTGCCACCTCGCCCGCCGCCTCCTCGCCGGCTGCCTCCTCTCCGGCCGCCTCGCTGCCCGCAGCCACGTCCCCCGCCGCCACCTCGCCAGCCGCCTCCTCGCCAGCCGCCACCTCGCCAGTTGCCTCCTCGCCCACCGCCTCCTCGCCCGCCGCCACCTCGCCGGCAGCCACCTCGCTGGCCGCCTCCTCACCGGCCTCCACCTCGCTTGTTGCCTCCTCGCCCACCGCCTCCTCGCCCACCGCCACCTCGCCCGCCGCCACCTCGCCGGCAGCCACCTCACCGGCCGCCACCTCGCCGGCTGCCTCGTCCCCTGCCGCCTCCTCGCCAGCCGTCTCTTCACCAGGCACCACCTCACCCACTGCCACCTCGCCCGCCGCCTCCTCGCCGGCTGCCTCCTCTCCGGCCGCCTCGCTGCCCTCCGCCACGTCCCCCGCCGCCACCTCGCCGGCCGCCTCCTCGCCTGCAGCCACCTCACCAGCCGCCACCTCGCCGACCGCCTCCTCACTGACCGCCTCGTCGTTGACCACCACCGCCTCGCCAACCACCTCCTCGCCGACCACCACCGCCTCGCCGACCACCACCTCGCCGACCACCACCTCCTCGCCAACCACCTCCTCGCCGACCACCACCTCCTCGCCAACCACCTCCTCGCCGACCACCACCGCCTCGCCGACCACCACCTCGCCGACCACCACCTCCTCGCCAACCACCTCCTTGCCGACCACCACTGCCTCGCCGACCGCCTCCTCACCGACCACCTCCTCGCCGACCACCTCCTCGCCGACCACCACCTCCTCGCCGACCACCACCACCTCCTCGCCGACCACCACCTCCTCGCCGACCACCACCACCTCCTCGCCGACCACCACCGCCTCGCCGACCACCACCACCTCCTCGCCGACCACCACCGCCTCGCCGACCACCACCACCACCTCGCCGACCACCTCGGGCACCTCCACCCCATGTAAGTTATTTCTGAATCTTCTTTATTTTTATTTTTCACAATGTCTTCCTATTGCAACTTAAAACAGTCTCCTTGAGGTCTGTCTCCATTTGCCCTTCCTTTTTAATAATCCTGACGCTTCAATTTTTCCTTGCTGCCACTGAGCTCCGTTTACCTGGATATCTGAGATCAGGAAGCTGCTAATACATCCCAGTTGCTTCTTATAGTCTGCATGTCTCTGCCCCTTTTGTTTTGTAATGCCATGGCATCACCCTCTCCCTTACTTTCAATGGAATTTCTCACATCTTTTTAATTGCTTTGCATTGATGTTGGACATGATTAAGTTTTTTTTTATGGGTAGGTGTTGCTTTCGCTGTTGATGTATTCCCTTCCACCGCTCATTGTAATTTTCTTTCATCTTATTCCTTGAGCTCCCAGTGCAGAGGCACTGGAGTAGTCTCTTCCCATCACTTGCATCAGCTATGAACTCTACATCCATGCCTCTGCCTCTTCCTCTGTCCATTTGTCCCTCTCTTGTCTCTGACTCTAGAATTGACACTCTGCTCTCACCACTCGAGACAGGATGACAGGTGTATGCTCGCTTAATATACTCTTACACCTGGGCATATGTTTCTCCTACTGACACCTGAAATCTGGCCCCAATTAAAGGAAGTATACTAATTAAAATACTTGAAAACTTTTACTTAGGTTTAGATGGACTGACTGAACGCCCCCTTAGATGAACCAGTCTCTGTTTGTGGAGGCAATGCCCAGTTGCATCTTGAGTTGAACCAAGATGAATGTGGCCCTTAGCTTTCACTGCTTCATGTTCTCAGGGATTTGTGATTTTTTTTCCCATGAGAGGTCCTGCATTGCCTTGGATTACTATTGTGTGGCTTCATTCTCTGCTTTCTCACCAACGTTGAGCTCCCGTTTTCTCCTCTAGGGGGCTCTGAGCATATCTGGGTGGCCACTCTTAACCTGAGCTCCTGGAAGGGCCCTTGGGCATCTCACCCCAATGCCAGGTGGCTGCACCCCCAGGGCCCGGAGTCATGCTGGTCACAGACCTGAAGGCAGGTGGGCTGCCTTCTGACCTCCTCCATCCCCCACTGTGGGTAGCAGGAGAGCCCACCCAGCAGCCATGTTCAGCTTCTTCAGAAGCCTGTCCTTGGTCACTCAAATCACTGGGCACCTTCAATAACTCACATCCAAGAGAGAGAGAGCAGGTGGGGTGGAGGAGAGAGAGAGAGAAGAGGGATGGAGAAAAAGAGAGGAGAGGGAGGGACACGGAGAGGGGTCAGGGGGAGAGATGGCAGAATGAGAGCTCTGTACAATACAGTTTATGGGTCTTCACCACCCCCAGGACACTTGACTCCTCTATGTCATTTTTTCTAAGTGTCTTGCACCAAAGGTCCATCAGCAAAGGCCATGTGGTGTAGCACTGGCTCTCTGAGTCTGGTTGCTATGAAGAAGGTCTGTATAGGGTGTGCACATACCTCTGCATCTCCCTGGTGAAGCTCACCTTGTGGGCTGGTCTACACAGGCACAATCATTTTCCAGAAAGCTCCAAAAGAACAGAGTGTTTCTGTTCTCCCCATGTGAACATATATGTCTAACAGTGATCCATGACCACCCACTAAACTGAGACCTCTGCTCCTTCCTCAAACCCACATCTCAGCAATTGAGGAAGGAAGCACAAGGAGTCCCAAGCATTAACCCTTTTCAGTCTGGGTTTTTCCCAAGATGGTGTTGGAAGCACAGGTACAAGGCTCATGGTCAAGCTTGTTGGAATCTAGATTTGCCAATCAGAATCTGTCCCTCTTTTCTCTTCCTCAGCCCTGGCCAAGTTGTCTGCTGCCTCTCTCAATGCCAGGTTATACTTTCTTCACAGAAAACACAGAACTAGTCCTTCTGGTCCCACATGTGACCTCAACATCACATCCCCCACTGCCTCCACGGATGATAATGACCATCCTGCTTAGTCTAGGGTTGCAGGAGATCATCAAATCAGAGGGTATCAGCAAAATCCCTTTGCACATTTTAAAGTGCTGTGGAAACGTGTGGTGGAGCAGAGTCTTGTCCCTTCCAGTGCCCTGCCTCAATGGAGGGGAAATGACTGGTGAGGGCTGCAAATGCCCCACTGGCTTCGGAGGAGACTTGTGCCAGTATGTGGTCAACATCTGTGAGAACGGAGTCTGGGATGGGATCAAGTGCAACTGCACTGGTGTCTACTATGGGCCAAGGTGTGACCTGGTGATGGATAACCTTGAATTAGGTGAGCCAAGACCTCTGGGCCCTCCCCTCCACCCCTGCCCCCACCCCAGGCCTGCCTCCCTGCTGGGCACCTATTTCTGCATGAACAGAAAGTGATAATGTGAAAATCAAATTATAAAAGCAGTGCTATTTTGGCACAAAAAACAAATTCAACACACAATTTTACAATAAAATACCCTTTAAAAAGAAATGAATCTATTATGGGGCAGAATGCAAAACGTGCATGGGATTTGATAATAAAATATAAGATCCCCAAATCGTCACGAGAGCAGCATGCCCTCTCTCCCTCCAAGGGCACGCTGGTGAGAAAGTTACGAGCCCTGGGACAGAGGCTCCATGGCGGACGGCCATGGGTGTCCCCTGGCCAGGGCGGGTTCCTGGATACGGGCCTCTCCGTGGCTGGGAATACAGAGCGAATGTCACACTCGGTAAGCAGAGCTGCTTTCCCACCCCACATAGCTCCTCCACCACAGGAAGTCACAGCCCAGGTGGAATTGTCAGTGACCGTGACCAACGAAGTGTTCTCCGAAAAACTAGAAGACCGTTCTTCACCGGAATTCCAGAAGTTCAATGAGACATTCACCAAGCAGGTCCTCCTGGGAGAACAAGTCCTGTGGGCCACTCATTGCTGCTGGGGAGGAGTCCCTAGGGGTGGGAAAGCAGCTGGGGGCTGTTCTCTTGCCAGACACGTGAGCTTCTCAGCTCCCCCACCCTGTCCTTAGGAACTGCCAAGCCAGGTTCCACTGCAGAGTGCAGGGGGCCTCTGGGGTGGGGCTGGTCTCCAGGCAGGGACCACTCCACCTGGACAGGATGCCAGGTGCCAGCTGCGGGGTGGGTGTCCTGCCCTCCATGCTCCCCCTTCCCCCTCAACACACCCAGGGTTCTACAGAAAAGCCCAGCAGAAGCTCCAGGATGCGATGGTGGCCCCTTTGCTTTTCAGATGGACTCTGTTTATGAAGGAATCTCTGGGTATAGAGGTGTCAACATCACAAGGCTGTCGTGAGTATTTTTGGCTCCTGGGAAGAGGGTCTTTGGCGTGAAAGCAAAAGTCATCATTATAAAGATAATTATAACTATGCCCCTATCATTAGAATTTTGCAGCCATTTTCCCATTGAAGTCTTGGAACACCCTGTAAGTGCAGCCGGCAGAACAGTTCTCACGTGCAATGGAGAAACTGAGGCCAGAGTGAGGAGATGAATTGTCTGAGTGGTCAGTCATGGCATGGTGGGGCAAGGACTCAAACATAAGTCCTCTTATGCTAGAAACAGACCAACAAACCCTCAAACCTGGAAGCTACAGCTTGTGTGATGGATGCCCCATCAGCTTTCAGAGATGAGGCCAAATCTGCACGTGACGGCCGTGTTCTCTCCTTGCACCGAGTTTCGGTGTCCAGAGATTTTACTGTGGTCTCATTGCTTGAGCGTGCTTGATGGAATCAAGGCCACAAGGCTCAACTCGCTCTGCAGCCCCCTCCCCTCCCTGGAAACTGAGCTGTGAAGTGGCTTTCCTCTAATCACAGGCTTGGTCTGGCCAAGCCCCCCACCCTCAGCTGTCTCATTAGCATAAACTACCAGGTTTTGGAGGGGAGGGGGACACAGTGAATAACAAGGACCTGCCAATTCCTGGGGAAATTTTGAGGGTTTAGAATACACTCTCCCATCCCCTCCTCCCAATCCCCAGGAGCTGGCACACAGGCCAGACTTCTCAGGTGAGACCAAATTCCTTGCTAGACAACTGCACCCTCTGTCTCTCAGGGGAGATGGGGGGAAGGGGGGTCTGTGGAGCTCAGGCCGAGCAGCTTCCTGGTCTCAACAGGCTGCCTGAAGACACTGGAGGATGCCCTCCCTGGGACCACCCTGTTGCCAGCTAGGGCACTGCTCCCTCCCCGACCACCTGTCCTGTCCATTTTCCCACGAGCCCTATAGCCATCAGAACGTTCTCTTGCATCTCCCGTGTTCTCCCCCAATTCTTCATCCTTCAGGCCAAAAAAGGAGAGAGCTAGGTTCACAGCAGAAAAGTCACCCCTATGAAATGAGAATCGTGTACTGTGAACAAAGAAGAGCCCTGGGATCCACCTAGCCAGTTTCTCATTTTACAGGCGAAGAAATTGCCCGATGATGTCAACTGACTGCCCCAATGTCACACTGCTCTTTAAGGGTGGTACCAGGATTTCACCCTAATCTCCTAATTACCCCAGTAGCAAGCTCGATAAAGCTGCTGTTCGCCACCCAAGCTCTCAAAACAGGAGATGAGGGCAGCAACGGGGCCAGTGCAATGCGTGAGACCCTCCCTCAAGGTTACATCTTGGGGTCTCCGCTTCCTTACTTGTGAAGGACAGCCTTGAACTAGAAAATCCCCTGGTCCCTTCTAACTCTTATTATTCTATTAGCATCCCCCCAAATCTGCTATTTATAGTTCAACCTATGAACATAGTGTTAAGGGGAAAGCAGGGGAAAGAGAAGGTTTTTAAATTCCAATATATGGGAATCTTAGACCATGAGCCCAAAGAAGACTAGATTTATTACTGAATTTTCAAATCTAGAAAACACTTGTTACTGGGGTGAAAAAAAAACCTCCACTCAAGAGAAAGAAGTAGTTAGCCTTCTGGAGCATGAACTTCTCCACTCAAGGCATTTCCAATTCCTTTTCTGGAAATACAACAGATCAGCCCCTCTAATTGGAGATTTGAGGTTAGGGAAGAAGAAAGTAAGGAAAGGGGCAAGGAGCTGTGAAAATGTCCAAGACCATGTTCTCTTGATATCGCCGCTGGCTTGTCCTAACTCAAAAGCAGAGAATCTTAGAGTTGGGATTTTACTCTGACCGGAAATTTAATCTTTTGAGGATCAGAGGCAAAAATGTGTGATGTGAAAAACGCTTTATGCACATTCAAATTTTGCGTGCGGTTTTAGAGGGTCAAGATCTCCTGCAGCTCACCAACATTCCCTAGTGATTTGTGAATCCCACTAAAATTACTCGGTGCAACCCCTTTCCTGTGGCCAAAGGCCCCTTAAGGACAAGCAAGGCCCTCCTTGCTTGAGACTTGATCAACCTTAGGCTTCATCCCTCCCTCGAGACATCGTCATTCCCGAGACCTCCACCCAGGCCTTCCCCAAACTCATGGAGGAGGTCCCTGAAGTGGTGCCTGGAACAGAAAGTTCATCCAGTAAAGACGGGAGCCATCACTGTCAGCTGCTTGCCCAGCAAGGCCTTCCCCTGAGAGCAGAGGGCAAGGCTGGCCTGGGGAAAGGGCGGAGAGGTGAGTGCCGATTCCAATGGGGGGCGCGTCTTCTCGCCTCGCCTCAGGTCTGGCAGCGTGGTGGTGGAACATGAGGTCATCCTGAAGACCAAGTTCGTCCCAGAATACAAGGAAGTTTTCAGGAATCTCACCCAGCAGGTGGAGAAGAAAATCTTGAACGCAACCAGTGAACAAACAAGCAACAACAGTAACTGCTCAAGTAAACTCCTATTCTTTCGGGGGGGGGGGGGCGCCTTCAAAGAGCCTTTAACCTTTGTCATCCTCTGACCCATTTCATCCCTGGGAGGGCAGGAGACTGAGAAGTCTGGGATCAATCTGCCCCTAGGCTTGTTGCTCAGACTGGCAGCTCCAGAGATTTTGAAAGGAAGATGCAAAGCAGGGTGTACAAAGCATGTGCAATCCTGTAGTCTTTTCAAGACTAGAGGCTTAGGACAGGCCAGGAGCATCTGCAAGAAAATCAGGACTAGCGGGATTTATTAAGCGAAGCACAGGGACCTTGGTGAAAGTGGGTCGGGAAGGAGAGGGGCCCATGGGAGGGGAGAGGACACTGGGCAGGTCACCACTCTGGAGAGCTGGACCTGAGGCTGGCATTCCCCGTTTTCCCACCTTTCCCATCACAGCGCCACTCCCCTCTCTCACTTACACACATCTCTGTCCACCGAGGGTGCTAAACAAGCTGGTTGTAAGGGGCTGCATGTCTCTCCTTCACAGTTTCAATGTGTTTCAACAAGAATGCCACCAAGGTACAAAACGTCACATTCACCGAATACAACCCTGAAGGTATGTGACCTGGGAGGCTTCGGGGAGCCTGCAATGAGCTGGGAGGCACTCTCAGCCTCTTGACCTTAGCTGTTCCTCCACGTTCCATCAGATGAGTGTAAGAAGAAGGCCGGGGAAGACTTTGAGAAGTACTTCCAAGTACAGTACAAGGATCAGAAGCCAAACTGCATCAGTCCCTGCACGCGCGGCTTCAATATCTCTATGGACTGCCACTTTGGGACATGCCAGCTGAAGTCTAGTGGCCCTCGGTGCTAGTGAGTACTCTTCCACCCACCCCCTGCTGCTCCCGTTCTCCCCTCCCTGCCTTGGACCTCACTCTTCAAGAGCGCCTGGAGTCCAAGGTCAGGGGCTGGGTCCTGGCCTCTCTGCAAAGCACCCAGCCACAAAAAATTGGGGGGATGAAATGCATGGCCAAAGCCCCAAGTCCAGGTTCAGAACTGACCACGGGTGGCTCAGTAGCAGCCCTCTCAGGTGTCCTCTTTGTGCTGAGCAAGGCAGAGAACTGTGACAAGCACCCGAGAAAGCAAAAGGAAGCCCCTGCCTCCGGAAGCTCCCAGCAGGACAAACAGCCCCTCCCTTTCAGGAAGATACCACCACACCTGCTGGTGAAATAGGGAAAGAAGGATACACAGCTATCTAGGGAGAATACAAGGCCACAATAACCTAGTTATGGGACTAGGAAAGCAAAGGAAAGCATTGCCCATGGAAACTGAAGCAAAGGAAGACAGACCAGCTGGAGAGTCATGTGTGGAGACTGGAGTCACATATTATGCAAAAGCCTGAGTAATTATTCTGGGAAGGCTTCCTGAAAGAGGGGTTCACAAGCTGGCACAGGAAGGAAAGGACCAGGGCTTAGAAAGGGCATCCCCCGTGGCAAGGAGCTCCAGAGATGGATCAGGGATGGGTGGCTGTCTTTCCTGACAAAGAAGGAAGCCAAACGTGAGGGTGGTGACTGGGTGGTTGGAAAGGCTGCTGTTGGTTCCTCAAGCCACTGGAGTGCAACCCCAGAGTTGGGCCAACTGTTCTCATTCCTGGGTTGCTAGTGGAGGCAAAACCGAAAGACCCAGTGCTGGGTCTTAAGCCTATTTAAAGAACAAGCCCTTGGAAGCCAGACATCGTCTTCAGAGAGCTTGCTGTACGTCCCAGCCACATCTTCTCCCGCCTTTCTTCACCAAACACCACAGGGTCAGAGCCCGACTCTGAGGCTGGGAGGCTGGGGCACCAGCTGACTCTGGATTGTTCTCTCTTCCCCTGGCCCTTCTTTCCCATCTCAGCTGCCTGACCACAGACACTCATTGGTACAGTGGAGAAACCTGTGAATTTGGCACCCAGAAGAGTATGGTTTATGGGGTCGTGGGGGCCGTGGGAGCGGTGGTCCTGGTGGGCATCATTGTTCTCCTGGTGTTCATGTTCCTCTCCAAGAGACAGGTGCAGAGGTGAGCCACTGCTGCCTCCTCCCCCTTCCTCCTCCAGGGCCTCCTCCTCCTCTGCCTTCCCCCATTCCATCCTTGGGGTAGGCAGTGGAGGGAAATGAGCAGGGACATGGCTAGTCCCCAGGTCCTGTTCCTGTTTCCTGCTCCTAACAGGGTCTCTCTGGTGTTTCTAACAAATAGGCAAAAGGCTAAAGTGTCTCGGTTGTACAAGTGGCATGAAGAGGATGGTGGCTCAGCCCCTGGGACCTTCCGAAACACTGGCTTTGACATCTGCGAAGGTATTGGAAATTCTTGCTGGACTCACAATGGCTCAAAGTGTAGAAACACACGTAAAGAGGAGGCACTGGGGAGGGCGCTGGGGCTTGAAGGAGTGAAGAGGAAAGGTACTGCCCATCTCCAAAACTTCTGGTGCCAATTTTGAAACCCTATTTCCACTCTGTGGCTCCGGCAAAGTCCTGCATGAAAGATAGGCATGGGCACAGCATAACTAAATTCCTGGGAGGGCATAAATTACTCAATGGTGGTACATTTATCCAGAACACAGAACTGTGCATATGAGAGACAAACAAATGCTTGGGAATGGGTGAGATGATTAACAGGTGAGTTATATCTCAGTAAAGATAGTCACTTCAGATTTTGTTAGGTTAGATGTCCATGTTAAAATTTCTAGAAATAATCTTTACATTCTAAAGAAGGGGAAATTTTGAATGAGGAAAAATTCAGTCAATCCACTAAAAGGCAAGAAAAGGGAAAAAGGAAAAAACAAACAAACAAAAGTTGTGGTGAATAGAAAGCACAAAATAAGATGGCAGACAGTAACCCAAGTGTATCAATAATTACAATAAATATAATTGTATTAAATACCAGTAGAAAGGCTGATTTCAAAGATCTAGCTATTAACTATGAATAAGAGACACATGTAAAACAGAAAAGATGAAAGCAAATGTATGGGGAAAGATGCCTAGACATCAACAAAAACTTGCAAGCCATACTAAGAAACAGGAAGAGATGGTCCAGTCAAAGGAACAAATTAAAACTACAGAGAAGACAGAATTTGAAATAACTAATCAATTATGTTAAAAAATCTAAATCAATTCAAGGAGATGAAGAAAATTATGGATAAAGAGATAAAGGATATTGAGAAGACACTGAGTAAGTATAGAGAAGAATCTGAAAGTCTAAAAAAAAGCATAACAGAATTTATGGGAATGAAAAGCATCATAGAAGAGATTAAAAATACATTAGAGCCATGTGATAGCCGATGTGAACAGGTAGAAGGAAGAATCAGCAAACTGGAAGATGGGACCATTGAAATCTTACTGACAGAAGAACAGACAGAGAAAAGAATGGAAAAAAATTTGAGCAGGGTGTCAGGGATTTGAATGACACCATGAAACACACAAGGATACATATCATGGGTGTCCCATGAAGGAGAAAAGAAAGGAAGAGGGGTGAAAAGAATATTTGAGGAAATAATGACCATAAAATCTTTCTTATTAAAGATATGAATATACACATCCAAGAAGTGCAACGTGCTTCACACACAGTAAATCCTAATAGAACTACTCTGAGACACATACTAATCAGAATGTCAGATGCTAAAGATAAAGACAGAACTCTGACAGCAGCAAGAGAAAAGTAATTCATCACATACGAGGGAACTGCAATAAGACTAAGTGCTAATTTCTCATCAGAAACCATGGAAACAAGGAGGCTCTGGTATGATATAGTTGATAGGTATCGAAAGAGAAAAACTGCTAGACAAGAATTCTTTACCTGGCAAAACTGCCCCTCAAGAATGAGGGAGAGTTTAAAATAGTCACAGATAAACAGAAACTGAGGGAATTTGTCAACAAGAGACCTGCCCTATAAGAAATACTAAAGGAAGTTCTGCAGGGTGAAGGGAAAAGGTAGGAGAGAGAGGACTGGAAGAGAGTGTAGGAATGAAGATTATTAGTAGGAGTAACTAAACGGGTAAAAAGAGAGACAAAAATAAGATATGACATATAAAAACCAAACGACAAAACAGGTTGAAGTACTGCCTTTGCAGTGTAACACTGAATGTTAATGGAGGGGTATATGAGAATGTTGTATTTTTTTCAAGACTTTCTTATACACCTACAATTTCTTTAATTAAAAAAAATACAATAGTTAAAAAACATTATGCTAAATTCAAGAAACGAGAAAAAAAGGATATAGAACTTTTTAACAAAATTATTAACATCCATAATAGACATATATAGAACGCCAAATTCAATGACTGGAGAGTACACATTCCCTACAAGAACACAGGGAAAACTTATAAGAATGACCATATACAAGGCGGTAACAAATTTCCAACACATTTCAAGATATTTATTAAAATAGAATACATTATCTGATCACAAGGCAAGTTAGAAATCAATAACATATATATTTCTGAAAAACAACAAAATCCCATATCTGTGGAAGCTTTTAAAGTTTCGAAATAACTCATGTGCCAAATAAGAAATCAAAATGGAATTTAGAACATAGTTGGATCTGAATGACCTGAAAATACTTCTTATCAAAACTTGTGGGATACCACTAACGCTGTACTTAGAAGGGCATTTATGGCCCTAAAATGTTCATGTCAGAGATAAAGAGAAAGACTGGAAATTATTGAGCTAAGTTTTGAACTTTTGAAGTTAGGAGAATAACAAAATAAACCCAAAGAAAATAAACGGAAAGAAATAAAGATAAGAGCAGAATAAACAAAACAGAAAGCAGAAATACAATGGAAAAGATCAACAAACCAAAAGTAGGTTATTTGAAAAGATTAATAAAAATGAATAACTTCTGCTAAAGACTAATGAAGAGAAAAGTGTGATGGCATAATTACTCAATATCAAGAATAAACAAACATCACTATAATTAAAGGAGTTATTAAAAGGAGATTAAGAATAGTATGAACATCTTTGAGCCAAAAATCTATAAATTTAGGCAAAATTCTGAAACCCAGAATGGTCCTCAGATTATTTTTAAAAAATGAATCAGGCCCATGTGATTTTACGAGTAGGTTCTATCAACTAATCAAGGAACAGAAATTTATAATCTTATACAAACTCATTCAGAGAATGGAAAAAGGGAATTCTCTCCTATTCATTTTATGAGCCTGCTGTAAAGCTTGATGCAAAAACCAGACAAGCATTGTTCAAGAATGCAGTTAGAAACCAAACTCCTCTGTGAACAAAGATACTAAATAAAAAATTAGCATGCGAAACCAGGCAAGCATAAAAAAAGAATCACGGAGTCTACTCCAGAAAGCAGGGTTAGTTCAAGATCAGAAAATCTATTCATAATTTTAATTTCTTTTTTTTTCTTTTTTTATTTTTTTTACATGGGCAGGCACCAGGAATCGAACCCGGTTCCTCTGGTATGGTAGGCAAGCATTCTTGCCGCTGAGCCACCGTGGCCCGCCCTCATAATTTTATAACATTAACAGAGGAAAAAGAAGAATACCTTAATGGATGCAAAAGAAAACATTTAATAAAATCAGCATCGATGCATCATAAAAGCTCAGCTAAACAGGAACAGAAGAGAACTTTTATTTCCTGATAAAGGTCACCTCATAAACACAAAAATCATTCTCAATAGTAAGACATTAAAAGCCATTCCATTTAACCAAGGAGCAGCAATTTTTTTTTTCTGGGATGGGCCAGACAGCATATCTTGGGCTCTGTGAACGAAGCAATTTCTGTCACAACTACTCAACTGTGTTGAGTAGACAATATGGGCATAAATCAGCATGACTGTGTTCCAATAAAACTTTTTTATGGACACTGAAATTTTTATTTCATATAATTTTTCTATGTCACGAAACATTATTCTTCTTTTATGTTTTTCAACCACTTAAAAATGTAAAAAACATTTTTAGCTCATGGGTCATGCTGGCCATAGTTTGCCAATTTGCAGTAAACCAGGAATAAGTTGAGGAATATCCTTTATCACTAATTCTGTTCATCATTGTCCTAGTCCAATGCTGTTAATCAGTGTGATAGTCAACATAATAAAACAAGAACAAGAAATAAAAGATTTAAAGATAGTAAAGAAAAAAATCTCATTATTTGCTGATGACATGATTTTCTTACATAGAAAATCCCCCAAAATGTTGAACATTCTTATAAGGTTGTATTAGTTAGGGTTCTCTAGAGAAACAGAATCAACAGGGAACACTCGCAAATATAAAACGTATGAAAGTGTCTCACGTGACCACGGGAACGCAGAGTCCAAACTCCGCAGGGCAGGCTGTGAAGCCAACGATTCCGATGGAGGGTCTGGACGAACTCCACGGGAGAGGCTCGCCAGCTGAAACAAGAAGAACCTGTCTCTTCTGAATCCTCCTTAAAAGGCTTCCTGTGATTAGATTAAGCTTCACTCATTGCAGAAGACACTCCCCTGTGGCTGATTACAAATGGAATCAGCTGTGGATGCAGCTGACGTGATCAGGATTTAATTCTATGAAATGTCCTCATCGCAACACACAGGCCAGCACTTGCCCAATCAGACAAACAGGTGCCACCACCTGGCCAAGTTGACCCATGAACCTGACCATGACAAAGGTCAATTGTATTTCTGTGCACTAGCAAGAAAGAGAAAACTTAATTAAAAAAATACTTTTTATACAGCAATAAACTGAATAAGGTACCTAGGAATATATCTAACAAAAGATGTACAAGACTTTTCTGTATATAATTATAAAACTTCATTTTAAAACGTTGAAGATATCCTAAATGAAGGAGAAGTCATATATTCACGAATTGGAACATTCAGTATCATAAAGTCATCAAATGGCTCCCTCAATCCAGTGTCATTCCAGGTCAAATCTCCACGGGCTTCTCAGAAGTTGAGAAGCTGCTTGCAAAGTGCTTGTGATTCTTCTTTGTTTTTATATGCGCTCTTGAATTTTTTTTCTTTCTTTTTTTTTTATTAATTAACGGAAAAAAAGAAATTAACCCAACATTTAGAAATCATACCATTCTACATATGCAATCAGTAATTCTTAACATCATCACATAGATGCATGATCATCGTTTCTTAGTACATTTTCATCGGTTTAGAAGAACTAGCAACACAACAGAAAAAGATATAGAATGTTAATATAGAGAAAAAAAATAAAAGTAATAATAATAGTAAAAAAAAAAAGACAAACAAACAACCAGAGAGACAAAAACAAACAAAACAAACAAACAAAAACAAAAACAAAAACCTATAGCTCAGATGCAGCTTCATTCAGTGTTTTAACATGATTACTTTACAATTAGGTATTATTGTGCTGTCCATTTTTGAGTTTTTGTATCTAGTCCTGTTGCACAGTCTGTATTCCTTCCGCTCCAATTACCCATTATCTTACCCTGTTTCTAACTCCTGCTGGACTCTGTTACCAATGACATATTTCAAGTTTATTCTCGAATGTCTGTTCACATCAGTGGGACCATACAGTATTTGTCCTTTAGTTTTTGGCTGGACTCACTCAGCATAATATTCTCTAGGTCCATCCATGTTATTACATGCTTCATAAGTTTATCCTGTCTTAAAGCTGCATAATATTCCATCGTATGTATATACCACAGTTTGTTTAGCCATTCTTCTGTTGATGGACAGTTTGGCTGTTTCCATCTCTTTGCAATTGTAAATAGCGCTGCTATAAACATTGGTGTGCAAATGTCCGTTTGTGTCTTTGCCCTTAAGTCCTTTGAGTAGATACCTAGCAATGGTATTGCTGGGTCGTATGGCAATTCTATATTCAGCTTTTTGAGGAACCGCCAAACTGCCTTCCACAGTGGTTGCACCATTTGACATTCCCACCAACAGTGGATAAGTGTGCTTCTTTCTCCGCATCCTCTCCAGCACTTGTCATTTTCTGTTTTGTTGATAATGGCCATTCTGGTGGGTGCGCTCTTGAATTTTTAAACATAATTTCTCACATATCCACAGAATCATTTAAACCATTTGCTGAGGTCAGGTAACTTCAGAAGCCTTTCATGTTTAAGGCAATTTTCCGTTTTCTGGGAAGTGGGGTTGTATACTCTCGTCCTCCAGGGGGTGGGATTAGAGGACAGAGAGGAGAGCATGACTTCTGAGCCACATGCTTCTGTGGGACTTTCTCCTCCTCTAGAACAAGATGATTCCGTCCAGATGGACTCCATCTACAGCAACTTCCAACCCTCCCTGGGTCACATAGACCTTGAACAAAAGGTAAGAAGGACCTGGGTAAAATGGTCCCCTCCCCCTAACCTGAGACCCGACCTCCTCTCCTATCATGATGGGACCTCCAGGAAAGCAAGTCCATCTTTTTGGTTTGCCAGTCCAGGTAACAGTCCCAGCTCTATACTGCCAAGAAATGGGCCTAATTCTGGGTGGCAATAGTTGGGAAAGAAGAAGAGCTAAGTGGCAGGGTGGATGCTTGTTCTGATTTGCTAGCTGCTGGAATGCAATAGACTAGAAACGGAGTGGCTTTTAAAAAGAGGAATTTAATAAATTGCAAGTTTACAGTTCTAAGGCTGAGATAATGTCCCAATTACAACAAGTCTACAGAAATGTCCAATCAAAGGTATCCAGAGAAAGATACCTTGGTTCAAGAAGGCTGATGAAGTTCAGGGTTTCTCTCTCATCTGAGAAGGCACATGGTGAACACAGTCACGGTTTGTCTCTCGGCTGGAAGGGCACATGGTGAGCAAGGCGTCATCTGCTTGCTTTCTTTCCTGGCTTCCTGTTTCATGAAGCTTCCCAGAAGGCGTTTTCCTTCTTCATCTCCAAAGGTCGCTGGCCTGTGGGCTCTTGTGACTATGTCTTTCTTCTCTGGCTCTCTCTGAATCGCTCTCCAAAATGTTTCCTTTTTTATAGGACTCCATAAACTTCTCCAGACCCACCCAAATGGGTGGAGACACATCATCATCTAATCCAGGTTAACAACCACTCTTGATTAAATCGCATCTCCAGGGAGATGATCCGATTACAGTTTCAAATATACAGTATTGAATAGGGATAATTCTGCCTTTATGAAATGGGATTTTGATTCAAACATGGCTTTTCTAGGGTCCATACATCCTTTCAAACCAGCACAATGCTTTCTCCACTAGACTTCTGAGGCTTTAGGCTCAGAGGTCTCCTTCTCCACTTTAAGTATTTCCTTGATGGCCTATTTATTTATTTATTTTAATTTTCAAACCTACCTAAAAGTTAAAAGAAATGCACAGTAAACACCATATACCCTTATCTATGCCATCAATGTTTAACATATTACTATATTTGCACTACATATAAGCACATATAGACTTTATATGCATATGTGTGTATGTATGTGTATATACACAATTTTTGCTGAACCATTTGGAAGTCAATTGCAATCTTTATGACACTTGATCTCTAAACACTCCAGCACACATTTCCCAATATTATTTATCATACCCAAATGAACTGATAATTCCACAATATCACCTAGTAACCAGTTTCCCCAACTAACTCAAAAATACTTTTATTGCTATTTTTCCAGACAAGAATACAGCTAATTTCACTCACTGAATTTTGTTATGTCTCTTCAGTTTTTAAATCTAGAATTGGTTCCTATCTCTTAAAAATACATGTATTTTAAGGATGCCTATTTTGGAGAATGTCCCATGTTCCAGATTTGTCCAATTATTTTCTCACGGAGTCATTTAATGTGTCCCTCAATCCTCTGAATTGCCTGTAAACTGGCAGTTGGGTCTAGAGTCTTGATTAGATTCAGCTTAAACATTTTTGTTAAGGAAATGTCATAGATAATAATACTGTTGCATCACATCAAGACTATGTAACAAGTTGTCCCACTATTGTAGAGGCTGACTGGTCAGTTGGGAGGAGATGAGCAACTCCTTGATTACCACTTTATTATGATTTCAACCGGCTGGATATTTGAGGGCGGAAGAAATATCAAATGTGATTGGCTTTAAGCCCTACACTCCATAGAAAGAGTCTTGGGGCAAAGATGAACTCCCAGCCTAGATGCCCTTAGAAGCCTACCCGACTGGGAGGGGAAGACAGTGGGTTGTGCTAGACACCAGGAACTGGACAAGTTTTAAGCCAAGCACTTCCCCAGTCTCAAGCTTCTCACACTTCCAAATCTCAGGCTCCCCATAGGTCCAGCCCTCACCTGGTTCTCTCTTTCCAGATCCAAATTCAGAGGCCACAGGTGATGATAACATCGCTTTGAGACAAAGGCAGTTTTGCACGGACATGTGGAGTGGGGGAGTGAAGACACCCAGGCCTGGTAAGCTTGGTGGAAGAGATACATGATGAGAGACCGCTTCTGTGCTTACCAGTGAGGAAAAGGAGGAGACCCCCATCTGGGGAGGCACTCACATAGAAACCCTCGGAGAGCACACGAGGCCCTTCAGCTCATCTCCTGGGAAGTCCTTCCGCGGCTTGTTTAGGTTCAGCACCAAGGACAGCGCAACCGCCACCGCCTTCACCGTCCTGCTTCCTTAAACACCGGACTGCACTTTGGACTTCAGAAAAAGCTCCTGGAAAAAACTTTTCTAAAAAAACTTTTCTAGAAAAACACCCGTGAGGCATTTTTTATAAGAATTTATCGCTGCGTACATAATATAATGGATATTTTAAAAGTTCTTATTTGTACCTATTATTTCTGACTTTCAATTAATAAATATAGTCATAGGTAATATTTGGATAGTTAAAAACAATAAAATCTATTTCATTAACATTTTCATGATTTATGCACCCTTCTCCACCCTGTATAAGCCGTTTCTCACCTGCCAGGCTCTTTCTCCTTCTCTCCTCCAGGATGTTGGGTCTGATGAGTTTTGGGCATATGAAGACAAGAGGGAAATGTGTAGCCAGAAGAGTAGCCCTCCCTGACCCTGACCGGCATCACTGCTGGCCACCGAGTGTGCCACAAGGCAGGACCACATACACTTGCTGACATGACACAGGACCCATTTCTTACAGGGAGAGAACCCACTTCAAGTTCTCCACCTGGAAATGTCTCAAGTTTCTTTCCATAGATCTAAACAAATGGAGTCTAGCGGTCCATTTTCAACTTTGTCATTAATGTGGAATAAATTTGGGGAAACCCTTTGACCGTCTGGACTCAGGTTTGTCTTCTGCCAAGTAAGGACTAGACGGTTCCTAAAATATCACCTTGATTGCTGTGCTTTTTAAGATTTTTAAGATGACTTCTTGTGATTCCAGCCACGCAGCTTGGGATTAAGTTAGTTCTGGAAGGTCTCTCCCACAGGCCACCGCACTTAAACCTTAACCTAAAAAGAGTCTGGACTCTGCTGCCCCCTCATGGACATCTGCAGACACGGCTCAGCTTTTCATAACCATTCCCTCCTGATCTCCAGCCTTAGCTTGATTCATTCCCAGAATTTGCCATCAAAATCCCAAGGTTCTAAAACTGGGCTGAGTCGAGATGTCTTCACTTCCAGACCTGCCTCCTTTCCCACAGTTTAAGACCCGGACACCAGTGGCCATAGGCAGGGACATTTAGAAGGGCTGCAGACCTCACAGCCCATCTGGAAAACCACTGGTCATTTCTGCACTGCTTGCTTCTCACATCTGCTCCACGGAGAAGCAGGATAGAGCGGCTAAAAGCACAGGTTTTCCAGACCCAGCTCTTAACAAGTCATCCACCAACTGGGTGAGCTTACAAAAAGTAACTTCTCTCTGGACTTTAGCTCCCTCATCTGTAAAAAGCCTGAGTGACTCTCTCCAGTCAACACAACAAGCAAATTCACTGCCCTTCCCTGTCTACGTGGGACATGACTCCCGGGGGTGTGGACCTTCCTGGCACCATGGGACAGAAATCCTAGAATGAGCTGAGACTCAGCATCAAGGGATTGAGAAAAACCCTAGAATGAGCTGAGACTCAGCATCAAGGGTTTTTTTTTTCCTGTTTTTGTTTTATTTCTTTATCTGCTGTCTTTTTATTTATTTTTCTGAATTGATGCAAATGTTCTAAGAAATGATGAATATGCAACTATGTGGTGATATTGTGAATTACTGATTATATATGTAGAATGGAATGATCATATGTTAATGTTTTAGCTCATTTGTTGTTAAATTTTTTTAATTAATAAATAAATTGATTAAAAAAAACTAAGTGATTGCTTAGCACACACTTAGCACTGATCTAAGAATTGCAAATTTTCATTCATTTATTCCTCACAATCCCATGAAGTGGAAACTACTGTCATCCCCATTCTCTATAGAAGAGGGAACTGGGGCAAAGAGACAACCAGTAACTTGCCCAAGTCAGTCATCACTGGGCTGGGATTATGCACTGGGGATTATGGCCATCATGCCTATACTCTTGGGCATCTGGTACAACCCTCATTGTGGAATTTGCTCTATTAATATTGTTTTAGTTTGCTGAAGTTGCTGGAAAGCAATATACAGGAAATGCATCGCTTTTATAAAGGGGATGTCTTAAGTTACAAGTTTACAGTTCTAAGGCCTTAAAAATGTCCAAACTAAGGCATCCGGAGAAAGATAACTTGACTCTGAAGAAAGTCTGATGTCTATCACGTGGGAAGGCATGTGGCTGGCGTCTGCTGGTCCTTGCTCCCGGTTCTGTCGCTTCCAGCTTTCGATTCCAGTGGCTTCCTCTCTAAGCATCTGTGGGTCCTGACTTGGTTGCTCTGGGGTGAGCTCTGGGTTTCTTCTCTTAGCTTCCCTTCACTCTCTCCAGGTTCGGGCTTTCCTAGCATCTCAGGGAATGGCACGTGGCGATGTCTGCTGGGCTCTGGTTTCTAGCAGCTCTCCGAGAGTGGGCACGCCAAGCATTTTCACACGTCTGTGTCTCAGCTTGCTCCAACAGGCTTCCCAGTGTCGGCTCATTGAAGGACTCCAGTAAACCAGTCAAGACCCACCTTGAATGGGCCGAGTCACAGCTCCATCTAATCAAATGTCACGCCCACAGGTGGGTGTGTCATTGCCATGGAAACAACCCAATCAAAAGGTTCCACCCCACAGTACTGAATCAGGATTCTAGAACATGGCTGCCCCCACAAGACTGGATCAGGATTGAAAGAGTATGGCTCTTCTGGGGTCCACAACAGTTTCAAAGCAGAACAAATATTTATTGCTATAACAATGCCTAGCACAGAGAAAGTTTACAAAAAACAAAACAAAGCATTAGCCATTGCTATATCAGTTCCCTCCCTCACAATTCTCTCTCCAGTTAACTCCTTTCCTCTTATCTCTTCCTCTCTCCCCTGCAAACTTAGGAGGGTGATAGCCTGGATCAGGGGCAAAAATGGGAGGAAGGCCCTGTCGCTTGGGTGAAACACGGAAATCCAAATGCACAGGGTTCTTTTGGGTTGGAGGTGAGTGCACCCCAAGGCACAGAGGGGGGTCTGGTGGGAACTTAAAAAAGGCAAAGAGGGGGGTGCAAGGGTAGTTCAGTGGTAGAATTCTCGTCTGCCATGTGGGAGACCCAGGTTCGATTCCCAACCTGTGCACTTCCCTCCCCCCACCCCAAATATATATATTCAACAAATGCTGCTGCAATAACAGGATAGTCACCTGGAAAAAGAATGAAATGAGACCCCCGCCGCACAGCGTGCAAAAAATAAAAAGGCAAAGAGAAATTTGGGGACCGCCCCTTCAGCACCACCTCTAACCACGTGTGCCACCCTCCCAGTTGCACAGTTCCACATGCCACTTTATCCCCAGACCCCAGGGGCCTGCTCTGACCCAGCCCATTGCCTTCGCGTCTCAGGGCTGCTGCCCTGTGACCTGCCCTCTCACAACGGCTCCTTCCTCCTCTCCAACAGCCACAGCCTCCTTCCCAAACTTGCGGTTCACCTGCCCAAAGAAACACTGCTTGCCCCTCCCCTCCTGCTTAAGCAGAACACATACTCTGCACCATGATTTCAAGGTCACTGGAATCTGGGTCTGCTTCCCCCTCCCTCCCCAGGAGCTCTACGTCCCCCTACGTCCGAGCCTCCTCTCCTCAGCAGCTTCTTCAGTCTGCAATGCCCTCCCCACGTCTTCCTCTCTAACACCTTCCTCTGCAGCGCCAATTTCACCTCCTCCAGGAAGCCTTCCCTGATCCAACCCTTCATGATTAATCCCTGTCATCTCTGTCTCCATAACACTGCTACGGGATGACACCGTTTATGCATACATCCCTCATCACATTCAAAACCTCCCATACATAATCTGTTCCCTTTCCCAGTCAAGAGCAAGGATGGGAGTTTGTTTTTCTCACTGTCCCCCACACAGCCTAAATGCAGCGTCTTGTGCATAGAAGCTGCTACTCATGCTTGTTGGATGGAATCAAATCAAAACTCATCTCTACCAGTTCTTAGAAGTGTCTGTCCCATGTGTCCCACTCCCAGGCCTGCCCTGGGGTTTGGATCCACACGACGTAATCGAATTCTTACTTGTTCTCTATTCGCTTCATGCATGTTTGGCTCCACTCCTGGGAAGCCAGGCTCGGTGCCGCGGGCTCTCACACAGGTCGTGGGAACTGCAGGCTCTCTGTGCAACCCTGGTTTTCTCTTTTTCTCCCACAGCGCAGCCTCTCTCTCCTGGAAGAGGTGAAGACAGAGGAGTGTTTAGCCGAGCTCCTTTCGCCTTTCCCAGGGGGGCTAGGGGGCTGGGGAACAATCAGCAGTGTGAACTGTCTCCTTCCCAGCCCTTCCAGGCCACTCCCAGTGACTCAGAGACCCTGGGGATGGGGCATGCTGGAAACAAGACTGGACGTTCCAGGACTGTCCTATGGCAATAGACTAAGACAAATGCCGCTGGCCCACCCTCAAAATATGGAGTGAGAAAAGAGCTCATTGTTCAAATCATCTGCAAGAATTCAGCCCTCTCGCACGAAGACACAATCTCCGTGTCACTGAGATAACAGTAAATGCCCGGAGCGTAGGCTAGGGCTGGGGAGCCGTGAGCATCGCATTTCGCTGCCGAGGGGTGGATGTGACTCTGTAGTCGGCATTTAATCAGCATTTAAATGACACCCCCAAATCAGGCAAGCCTGGCTCGTCTGCAGAGCCAGAGCAGGGGGGAGTTGTCCTTGCAGAGGGGGTGCTGGCGGCCGTGAGCCAGGCTGCCTGATGAGAGGCGCGGCTCACAGGGGAGCCGAGCTGCTGAGGAAATTTACTGTGCTGCAGCCAGGGAAAGTGGAATTGAACCTGGGTGATTATCAGCCTGATTAGCTCGGGCCTCCTGGAGAGAGCCAAGGGCGGGGAGGTTGGGGGGGGGGCGGGGGGGCGAGCCACCAGCATCAAGGTGGAGTCTCAGCAGCTGGGGTCTGCTAAGGTCAAGAACAGCGGGTGCCCAGAGAAAAGTGGGGAGCAGGAAGGCCAAAGAAAGCAAGTCTAATGCTGAGCCCTGGGAGTGAGGAAGGAGCAGGGGTGGGGTGGGGGTGGGCGCTGTGTCCCAAGAGCAGTGGCAGGCCAAAGGCCGGGAGCCGGGGGAAGACAAGCATATGGGTGGTGGGGAAGACAGGGCCAGGGAAGGGGGCGGGGGCAGAGCTGGGTGCCTGTGGAGCTGCCAGTAGGGCAGGCATTGACCAGGTGGAAGGCTCAAGATCTGCCACCAGCAGCCCCCCTTCAGGCCCCATGACAGCAGAAGTCGCAGTCTCTGCTGGGCACTAACTGGGCATGAGCAGAGGCCTGGGCCCTGCTTGTTGGCCTGAAGGTGTTTGTGGGGGGCTGCAGAGGTCCCTAAAGCTCTGGCTTTGTGGGATAAAATGTCAGCCTGCTAATTCTAGCACCAGGTTTATATAGGAGTTGAGATTTTGAGTCGCTGGGAAAAGAGGACCCACAACGTCTGGCGAGAGCTGAGTGACTTTGTCCTCCACTAATGGGCTCTGCCAGGTGGCATCTCAGGCCTTCCAAATTGTCCTGATGGGAACAGCGGCTCATGCACTTGAGCCCTTGGTATGTACCAGGCCTGGGAACCGGCAGTGCACATGCATTAACTCACAGCTTCCCAATCTGGGGACCCTAACCCAGCGTGCACTAAAAGGGTTCCAGGTGAACAGAGAGTGCACCCCCAGCCCTCAGGCCACTGGGCCTGGCCTGCAAGGGCTGGAGTTCGCCCCCCCACCCTACCCCCTTCCCCAGGTAGCCTCCGGCCTCCAGCCTTACCAGTGTAATCATTTCTAACACGTGCAAGACATGAAGAAAATTGGAAAATACCCCATTATCTTATTTGATCCTGGAATCGGGGGATTATGTGGTTGGCCCGTGGTCCCCTAACTAGGAGGGGCTGATTTGCATCTGGGCTTATCTGACTCCAAAGCCTACTGTGAGAACGAGCTCCAGGAAAGCAGGCTGCTCTCTCTCCAGTACCGGGTCCAGTGCTTGGTCATTCCCCACTAGCAGAGCAGCTCTCTCTGCCTTCTCCAGACACACATGCGAGGGCGGGGGGGTCCTTGCTCAGGGATGGAGCCTTGTTCAACAGGATCGCAGCTGTCTGTCTGACGCCACAGGGGTGGACCAAATGTGGACAGAGGGGGAGACCCACCTGCGTCCCTAGAAGGGCACACTGATGCCCAGGTCTTAGCTAAGACCTTCCTGGGGAGGCTCGAGCACATCAGCTGCCTTCTCCTCGCCTTCCTCCCTGCAGAGATTCATTTTGAGAATATCCAGGCCTGGGTTTGGGTCCATTAAGTCACCACCCCAGGGGGGGTGCTAGGGCAGGCAAATATTGCATGATCCCATTCAGGTGAAATATCTAGAATAAGCAAATTCATAGAGACAGAAAGTAGATTAGAAGTTACCAAGAGCTGGAGGGAAGGGGGAAATGAGGAGTTACTGCTTAAGGGGTACAGGATTTCTGTTTGGGGTGATGAAAGTTTGGGGAGGTACACAGAGCTGACGATTGTACAACACTGTGGATGTGCTTTTGCCACTGAATGACACATCTGAAATGGTTAAAGGGGCAAATTTTACATCATATATATTTTGCCCCAATAAAAATGTTTATAAATATGTGTATAGGAAGCCCAAATTGACTGAATTACAAGGAGAGATTGACAAATTCATAACCTTCGTGAGATACTTATAAAAGCACATATTAATATTTCAGGCAGAAAAAAATTAGGAATACAGAAGATCTGAACAAGCACAATCAAATGAATATTACAAAATACTGGTCCCAGACATCTAGCCACACAGCAGTCCATACAGCATCTCTCTGTAATGGCAAAGGAAGGTCAGAAGGTGCACAGGTGGTTCAGCGGTAGAATACTCGTCCTGCATGCAGGAGGCCAAAGTTAGATTCATGGGCCGTGCACTCCCCACACACACACCCAGAAAAAAGAAGACAAGACAAAAGGAGAGGAGCAAGGAAGTTACTGCAGTAGCTCAGACGAAGTGAAGATGGCAGCACGTTCTAGGGAACACACGAGGGAAGAGGTGAGAGTCTGGAGACATTTTAAAGGTAGAGCTGGCAAATTTGGTAACAAACTGGTATGCAATGGGACAAAAAAAGAGGAGTCAAGATTAACTGCCAGCTCTCTCTCCAGCCAGCACAAGCAAACTCACCACCCTCCCCCTGTCTACGTGGGACATGACTCCCGGGGGTGTGGACCTTCCTGGCAACATGGGACAAAAATCCTAGAATGAGCTGAGACTCAGCATCAAGGGATTGAGAAAACCTTCTCGACCAAAAGGGGGAAGAGCAAAATGAGACAAAAAAGAGTGTCAATGGCTGAGAGATTCCAGAGTTGAGAGGTTATCCTGGAGGTTATTCTTACGTATTAAATGGATATCACCTTGTTGTTCAAGATGTAATGGAGAGGCTGGAGGGAACTGCCTGAAAATGCAGAGCTGTGTTCCAGTAGCCATGTTTCTTGAAGATGATTGAATAATGATATAGCTTTCACAATGTGACAGTGTGATTGTGAAAATGTTGTGTCTGATGCTCCTTTTATCTACCTTATCAACAGACGAGTAAAACATGTGAAATAGATCCCAAACAGAGTCGAGAGGTTACCTGGAGGTTATTCTTATGCATTAAGTAGATATCACCTTGTTATTCAAGATGTAATGGAGAGGCTGGAGGGAACTGCCTGAAAATGTAGAGCTGTGTTCCAGTAGCCATGTTTCTTGAGGATAATTGAATAATGATAAAGCTTTCACAATGAGACTCTGTGAATGTGAAAACCTTGTGTCTGATGCTCCTTTTAGCTACTATATCAACAGAAGAGTAGAACATATAGAATAAAAATAAATAATAGGGGGAACAAATGCTAAAACAAATTTAGTTTGAAATGCTAGTGATCAATGAAAGCGAGGGGTAAGGGGTATGGTATGTATGAATTTTTTTCTGTTTTCTTTTTATTTTTTTCTGAATAGATGCAAATGTTCCAAGAAACGATCATGATGATGAATATGCAACTATGTGATGATATTGTGAATTACTGATTATAAATGTAGAACGGAATGATCAAAAGTTAAAAAAAAAAAAAAAGATGAACTGCAGCCAGGATACGAAAGTGAGCAATGGAAGGATGGAGCTGTATTACTGAGATTGCAGCGGCTGGGGGGCTGCAGGATGGGAGCGGACTAGAGTCCTGCTTGGGAGCAGAGAACGGAATGCCTAGTAGACTTACAAGTGGAAATGTCCAGTATGGTGGTGGGAAGTGGTAGTGGTTTGGGAACTGCCCTCATACAATTGGCATTTAAAGCCATGGGGCTGGATGAATCACATGGGGAGAGAGTGTGGAGAGAAGGTTCGGATGCATGCTAATGTGTAGGGTCAGGAGGAGTCGGAGAATCCAGAGGAGTGGCCAGTGAAGAAGGATGAGGGCTAAGAGAGGTGGGCGACCAAGTGGCCTGGAGAAAAGAGTTTCCAGGACACAGTGACCGCCTTTGTCGAACGCTGCGTCAAAGGAGAAAACTTACCTGGGGTTGATTCAATGTACAAGGAGAGCTCCGGTTTTCTTTTGTTTTTAGATGAGAAATTATGCTGGATGAAGGATCCAGTAGGAGAAAGGACGAATGCCGGAGAGAGGACCTAGAGTGGGTGAGAGGGGAAGAGCCCTAGCAGAGCTGTGCTAGAGGCAAAAGTAAACCTCAGTGGTTCTGATCCTGTTTTTAATAAATTTTTTGATATTTTATCCATCGTGGATTTTTTTGCATTAATTTGGGTCTTTCAAAAACATTGCATTAAAATATTATATATGTTGATTAGAGAGTTTTCTGGTTTCCTTTTGAATTTTGTCCTTGAGGCCCTGGGGAGGAAGCAGTTAGAGAAGGAAATGGAATCTTTCGGGGAGATTGCCTGGGGTAAGAGGGAGGTGGAGGGTGGGGCCCCAGGGGTGGGTTGCGTGGTGATGGGGCACACGGGGGCCCCCCTGATCAGCAGGAGCAACCCACAGGCTTACAGGGACCCCACAAGGCCCTGGTCCACGGGCCTCACCCACCCCTACACTTTTCCAGCTCTTTTGCAAGCAAGCCTAAAATTGAAACAACTACAACAGTGGCTGTGGTTGCTGCTGATCTGCAGGGGCACGGGGTCCCCCAGGGTCTCCTCAGAGCGGGCCATGGATACAGAGGGGGCGGGGGGGAGGGGGACAACTACCCCAGCAAGGAGAGTTAAGGGAGGAAAAGCAGGAAGAGAGAAGAGAGTTGCCGTGGCAACAAATGGCTTGTAAGATGATGCCGTAAATCCTGGAGGAGGGACAGAAATGAGGACCGATGCTTAGAAACGGGATGACGGTGACGGCGGGAGGCTCGGTAATTGACCATTTCCTGGAGTAGGGAGTCCGCTTCGGCAGGGGGCAGAGCTCCCTCTGGTGGACATTATCAGCCAAGACAGGCACCGCGACACACCTGCTCAGAGACAGCGAGCTGGGCGAGCCGTGCAGTCCAGGAGTTGCCTTGAGCGCCGCGACGAGGGAGCGGGCAGGAGTGGCCACAGAACGAGGAGGAGGAGGGACGTAGTCCTATAGAGGAAAGAGTTTGGAGAAGGGGGTGATCAACAGTTGCAGATGTCAGAGAGGTCAAGCTAAAAAGAGGCTACTGTCGACCTGGTAAATCAATCCTAGAGCTTTTGGTACTGGGCAGTAAGGGCTGGCCGGCCATCTGCCAGATGTATTTTGAGACCTCCAAGTTCTGAGTGACTCAGAGCAACTTTGTTGCTATAAGACTGGTTGAATTCCGGCTCCGTGCCAAGGAAAATATCGGGGCTGAGTTTGGCAGCTCTGTTATACAGAAGTTGAGAAAGGCGTCGAACGCTGCTGCCAACCTCGCCTAGACAGGAGGTAGGAACCATTGCTTTGCAGCAGGAGATAAGCAACCAGGTGCCGACTTCTGCGTCTCAGCTAAAATAAACATCACCAGCCCAATGGGATTAGGACGCACACAAAGCCACACTGCCAGCTCTGCTGGATGGGGAAAGCACCCATGCCAAAAGTCTTGCAAAATGGGTCTTGGATTGTCATTTTAAAATCTATGTCGAAAAAGAAACCAACAACTACGCTGCACCATAGCTGCCTTCAGAATTTAATAGTACTTTTCAATGATATTTGTTTGGGATGAGACAAGGTTTGCACTGTTGCTGTAGTATGTGCTCCCCAACCTACCCACTGGTCAACTGGTAGAGGTTGGAAGCCTGAAGGACTCCAAATACTTGAGCGCAACTTCTGCCCAAATCATTCACTGAAATTTTGGCGTGAGACCCAAAAAAACAGACTGAAAAATAAAAATAAGAATTAAAAAAAAAACATAGATATCAGTGATCATTGGAAGGGGTGGGGGGAAGGCAACTAAATTCATAATTTAAGTCCAGTCAAGTTACTAAACAACAACAGCAGCCCTAAGCACCAAATATTAGAAAACATGCAAAGAAACAGGGAAATGTGAAAAGAAGCCGTCATTAGAAACTGAGTCTGAGGGGACCCGGATGTTGAATTTATGGAGCAAACACTTCAAAGCAGTTACTATAAATATTTTCAAGAATTAAAGGTAAATATGATAATGGGACTATAAAAAAAAATAGAGACTCTCAACAGAGAAACAGAAACTAAACAAAAAGGAAATTCTCCAGTTGAAATGCCAAGTAACTGAAATAAAAAAATTCATTAGAAAGCATTTTGAATGGCAAAAGAAAGGTGCAGAGAACTCACAGCTCAACATAAATGATCCAATCCAAAGGACAAAGAGAAAAAAGAGCAAAGAAAAACAAACAGAGGCTTATGTCAAGTATAACAACATATGTATAATGGGAAACCCAGAAGAAGCAGAAAAAGAAAGGGGCAAAAAAATATGCTTCAAAAATAAAAATGAATCCTCCTTCTGTCATTTCTGGTGCTGCCTGTTTGCCTGTTTGGTGTAGATCTCATATCTCTTTTGTGAAGCAGCAGCTGGGGAGACTTCAGCACCTGCCATGGCTGATGGAAAACCCAAAGAACTAGTCCTGGCAGAGAACAACGATCATATTAACGTGACAGTGAATTAATGTGATTAACGTGAAGCAGGGTGGTTGTATGGTGCAGTTCAAGACTGAAGTATACACCACTTAGCAAACTAATTAAAGCCTAATTTGAATGAGATTTGTCAATGAGATACATAAAATTAAAAAAAAATTTTTTTTATTGATAAATATTAACACAGAAACATTCCATGTATGGGGTACAATCAATGGCTCACAATATCATCCCATGGTTGTGTATTCATCACCATGATCATTTATTAGAACATTTGCATTGAATGTTATAAATAAACAGAAAAAAGAAAATAAAAAGATATGAAAAGAAAAGAAAAAACTTGCACATACCATACCCCTGACCCCTCCCTCTCATTGACCCCTAGTATCTCCATCTACCCCATGTATTTTACCCTTTGCCCTCCCTACTATTTATTTAATTTTTTATCCATATTTTAAACTCATCCATCCATATCCTGGATAAAAGGAGCAACAGACACAAGGTTTTCACAATCCCACAGTCACGTTGTGAAAGTTACATCTTTATACAATTGTCTTCAAGAATCAAGGCTCCTGGAACATAGTAGTAAGAGAGATAAGATTTTGATCTGTTGGACAGTCAATCAATGAAACAGACACAACTGAGCAGTTGGAAATGGAGAGCAAAGACAGAAAATGACGTGCTCCTGCTGCGGACTCGGACATTACACACGATGCCTGATGAACGCAGGCTGCACTGACTGAGGAGTAGATCAGTGAACAATGGTGTATACCTATGGTCAAATATTGTGCTGCTACAAAAAGGAACGAAATTGTGAAGCATGCAATGATGTAAATGACTCGGCAAACCCCACCAAAATAATTCCAGTCAATCCTAAAAAACACCTAGGGCAATATATAAGATTCTACAAAGCTTCCATGCACTAGGGTAACTTCCAGAAACCTACAACCTCCAGATAGGTCCTTGGACCAGGTAAGTCCTGAAACCTAGAGGGCCCAGCCTCTCCAGATCATCAGCTAGTTTCCATCTCCCTACCCCATATTATTGACAGCCCCTTCTGACATGAAAAAATTAGAATGGCCATAGCCCAAATACCCCTAAAGAGTGGGATAGAAAGGTCAAAGATGATGGTGGAGTTATACAGAGGAGGTCGGGTTTAACAAACGAATATGATTACTGAATCATTAAACTGGTATTTCTTTTAGTCTCCAGCTAGAAGTAAAAACCTAAAATTGTGGAATTGTAACTCATACCAGTTCCTGAAATCTGGTCTACAACTAACTACTGTGTTGCGTTTTGAAATTTATTGCTTTTTTGTATATATAGTATTTTTAAAAAATGTCGACTGTGATGATAAAAAAATGTTTATTCCTTCTAGCCTCCAATGTTCTGGAGCAACTAGAAGACAAAATGAGAGGATTGTATGGTAGCCCATGACAAATTCTGGAATCTGTCCTGTAACTACTTGTTGAGGAGTGCCTTGAAAACTATTGCTGTTTTCTTTCTTTGCTTTGCATATATGTTATATTATATAATTTAAAAAGTTAAAAAAAATTTACATGCTCCTAATTCAGAGAGGAGGTATCTATTCAAAAAAGAACCTGCTGTTTTTCTCCAGAATTATATTTCCACACACCAAGAATAAATCCTTAATTAGAAAACTGCAGTGTGTTTCCACCACATCCTGGACAGCTTTCTTCACTCTTTCATTTTCTTCTTCCCCATTCCTCTATTGTTCATGAAGTAACCAGCGTATGTGCCTTTAAAAAAAAAAAAACTAAACTAAATGGCCAATGTTATATTTGGGTTGATATCAAATAGAGATGGGTAAGGAAAATACTGTTTCTGTGAAAATATCCCCTTTTTCCATTAGGAATATGCTCATCCAACTCTTATCTTTTCGTTCCCATAAGTTTTTTGCTTTCACTGTTTAACAAAAAACAATAACAACAGAATCTCCTGTATATCCTGTTTGATGGGAGAATTTCAGGGTTTTTCATTCATCATTGTAAAACCAAGGACAGTTTTGTATCTTTTTGTGCATAGCTGTTACATGTAAGACAATAAGTCTTTAAGTAGGGAAATATTACTTAAAAAAAAAAAAAGAATCCTAGATAGTTTTCTCTGCAAGTAAAGCATCCTGTTGGTTAAATAACTTCTTATTCAGAATTAAAACAAAATAAAGATGCTACCAGATAAATAAGAACAGAGAGAATTTGTTGTTAGCAGACCTGTGCTACTAGAAAGAATAATGAAGTCCTTCATATTGAAAAAAGAAATGACACCAGATGGTAATTCTAATTCATAGGAAAAAATAAGAGCACTAGAAGTGGTAAATAATGTGGGCAAATACAAATGCCTGGACTATATCTTTCCTTCTCCTATTTCTTAAAAAAAATGAGGTTATTTAATGTAATTATTATAATACTGTATTGTTTGGTTTAAGATCTAATATATAAGATGTAACATATTTGACAAAAATAACAAAATGAGAGGGAAGAAATGGATCCATGTTTCTATATTCTATTGGAATTAAGTCAATATTAACCTGAAGTAGATTCCAAAGTTGCATATTATCATCTTTAGAGCAACAGTAAAAACTAATTTTAAAAATATAGCAACAATAGAATTAAAATAGTCACTAAGGTTGCATGGGTGGTTCAGTGGTAGAATGCTCGTCTTCCATGTGGCAGAAAATATTTTTAACATGAAAGAAGGTAATAAAGGAGGAACAAAGAAACAAAAAAGACATGAGACATATAGAAAGAAATAAGCAAAACATCAGATATAAATCTAATCATATCAATAATTACATTAAATGTGAATGGAAAAAACACTCCAATCAAAGACAGAGACTGTCAGATAACTTCCAAGTATTTTCTGTCTATACGATTCACAGTCTAGATCCAAAGACACCAATAAACTGGCATAAAAGGATGGAAAAGATATACCAAACATAATTACAAGGGAGCTGAAGCAGCTATAATAATCTCAAACAAATAGACTTTAAATAAAGAAATATTCTTAAGACAAAGAGGGACATTTCATAATGATGAAAGGGTCAGTACATCAAGAAAAGGTAAAAAAATCATAACTGTGTATATATGTAACAACAGAGCCCCAAAATTAATGATGCAAAAATAACAGGACTGAATGGAGAAACAGACAATTTAACCATTATAGGTGGGGATTCCAATACTCTCTTAATAATTACTAAAACAAATAGGCAAAAAAATCAATAGTAGGATATGAGATCGATACATAAAAATCAATTGTATACGCATAAACCAGCAACAAATAATTTTTTAAGTGAGATTTTAAAAACAATTCCATTTGCAATAGTATCAAGAACAATAAAATAGCTAGGAACAAAAGTAGTGCAAGATTTGTACACTAAAAGCTACAAAACAGTGTTGAGAGATTTAAAGAAGATAGAAACTGACAGACATACCTGTTAGGTCGGGGGAACCGGGAAGGGCACTGCAACTGGAGCTGCGGAGGCTGTGTCGCCCCTCCCAACATGGCTCCTGGAACCGCCCCTTCTGGACACCTGACTTCCGGAACTGATGAACCGCCCCTTCCGGACACCTGCCTTCTGGAGAACCGCCCCTTTCGGACATCACCTGACCCCCTTGCTTAAAAACTGCCCACGCCACCACCCAGGCGCTGACTAACTTCCCTCCATGTTGGATTTGGTGAGTTCAGCCCGGGAGCGCAGAAATAACCCCCCCCCCCTTAAATTTCCTTGTCTGTGTTCCTTCTTTTTCACCCTTTCACCTCCTAAGCCTTTCAATACCATGTTCATGGAGTGGAAGACTCAATATTATTAAATGGTCATTATTTCCAAGTTGATCTATAGATTCAAAACAAATCCCTATCAAAAGCCCAGCAAGTTTTTTTTTTTTTGCAATTGACTTTTTTTTTTTGTAATCCTAAAATTTATATGGAAATGCAAGGGATCCAGAAAAGCCAAAACAAGTTTGAAAAAGAACAAAGTTTGAAGACTCACTTTACCTGATTTCGAAGCTTACTCTGAAGCTACAGTAATCATGACAGTGTTGTACTGACATAAAAAAAAAAACCAATTAAACAGAATAGGAAGCCCAACATATATGGTCAGTTGATTTTTTACAAAGGTGACAAGACAATTCAAAGGGGAAAGGAAGATGCTATAATAATGGGATATCTGCAGGTGAAAAAACTAAACTCTTACCTCACAACACACACAAAAATGAACTCCAAATGGATCCAAGACCTAAATGCAAGCATTCAAGCTATAAAACTTCTAGAAGAAAACATAAGAGAAAATCATTATGAACTTGGGTTAGGCAAAGATTTCTTAGATACTACACCAAAAGCATGAATCATAAAAGAATAAATGATAAACTGGATTTCATCAAAATTAAGAATCTGTCTTTTGTAAAATACAGTTTTATCAGGATAAAAATAAAAGCTCTAGACTGTGAGAAAATATCTGCAACTCACATACTTGGCAAAGGACTTGTATCTAAAATATGGAAAGAATTCTCAAAACTCAGGAATAAAAAAGAATCCAATTTAAAAATGGGCAAAAAACAAGAACAGACACTTCACCAAAGAGGATACATGGATGGCCAACAAGCATGTGAAAAGATGCTCAACATCATTAGCTCTTAGGGAAATGCAAATTAAACCTATGATTAGATATCACATCTGTTAGAACAACTGAAATTTAAAAAATAATGGCAATACTAAAATGCTAGTGAGTACCTGGAGAAAGGGGATCTCTCGTCCTTTCCTGGTGGGAATGTAAAATAGCACTGCCACTCTGGAAAAGAGTTTGGCAGTTTCTTATAAAAGTCAACAAACACTTACCTGTGATAATACAACTAAGACAATCATATCCCTGAGCAAAGAAACTTGTGTTCACACAAAACCTTTATCCAAATGTGCATAGGAGCTTTATCTGTAATAACCGGAAACTGGAAACAATCCAAATATCTTTCAACAGGTGCTGGAAAAACAATCTGGAGCACACCTACACAGAATACCAGTTGGCAGTAAGAAGGGACCGGCTATTGACATCAACGTAACAACTTGGATGGATCTCAAGGGCAATACGCAGAGGGCAAAAAGTCAACTTCAAAAGGTTTCGTAATTTTTTTTTTTTGGTCTGGGCAGGCTCCGGGAATCGTACCCAGGTTTTCAGCTTGGCCAGTGAGAATTCTTGCCACTGAGCCACCGTTGCACCGCCCATCATACTTTTTAACTAAGTTTATGCAACGTTTTTGGAATGACCAAATCATAGAGCTGGAGAACAGGTCAGTGGTGCCAGGGGTTAGGGATGGGGACAGGAATAACTCTAAAGCAATGAGGGAGCTTCTGTGGCAGTATGTACACGTGTCACACCTGTGATAAAATGGCATACATCTGTATACACACACGCACACTTACACACGCACGTGAGAAAAAATTCCTGAACTCTGACTAAGGTTTGCCATCTAGCCGAGAGTCTTGAATCAATGTCAGTCTCTTTATTTTTATCCTGTGCTATATGATGATTGCTGTGGCAGTGTCATGACTGTATACATTTATGAAAAGTCGTACGACTCTGTGCTTAAAATGATCAAAGCTGCTGCGTGTGAATTACTCCTCAATAAAGTTAATTAAAAAATAATAATAATAAATACCACAGTCACCAAAAAGGAGAGAGAGAAAGAGAGAGATTGAGAGGGAGAAAGATTGAGAGGAAGGGAGGAAGGAAGGAAAGGAGCAGAACACAGAAACTACGGAAAGAGAAGAAAACGAACGCACACACAACAACACTCATTATTCTTAGAGAGATAAGAGAAGATATGATTGATAGGAAGCAAAAACAGGATGTAAAAAAAAAAAAAAAGAGGAACATTCAGAAAACTCTTAATGAAAAGCCTGATAGCAGCTATGAGAAAGACAATAGAAGAGGGTGGAAGGTTTAGGTTGAGGAAATCTCCAGAAAGTACTACAAAAAGAAAAAGAAATGGAAAAGAAGAGAAAAGACAAAAAGAGAAGGTCCATCGGCTGGTATCTGATGATGGACAGTCGGGAGAGGGAAAAAGAGAGGAAGGGGTGGGAGTGGGAGCCGGGGGCAGGGTTCACCAACAAAACAATGTGGGAGAATCTCCCAGAACCGAAGGCAAGGGATGCCTGGTTCAGAGTCCATTGCTCACACTGGGCCACCCTGGGAATTTTAGAATAAGAAGGACAGAGAAAAGATTCTAAAAGCTTCCAAGAGTACTGGCTGCTGAGAGCTCACGGTTCAATTTTAGGAATTTTGCAGGCTGGTTGTTAAATTGTTGGTAGCGTGAAATCGACTCTGGAGGGACTTTTTACAGGTTATCGAGTATCATGTCAAGGAAATTGGTAAATTGGTAATTTTAACAAAATTAGAATGGTTATTTTGTTGCAAGGATGAAACCAAGAGTGTTTTTGGTTTTTATTTTAAATTATCCTGATTATTTTTATAATTTCAGATTTAAAACCTCTGCTTGCCCCCAGTAACTAGAGAACAAAATCCAAACCCACCTGATGAAAATCCTATATTGATTCCCCATTACTTGAGGCCTTACCGGATTCTCATCGGGGTAGCGTGTTCCATCTGTCCACTCCCATCTCCCACCCCGCTCCAGTCCCATCAAACCACACATGGTAGCAGACCTTCCCCTGAGCCTCCCAGGAACCTCCTACCCCAACTCCATCCTGTCATCTGCAACGATCTCCTTCTGTTCGTCTCTAAGGTAACAAAATCTGTTGATTGCAATCAAGGATTTAGGAGTCTGTTGTTCCCAGAGAGCGGAAACTCTCTCTCTTGGGCCCAGCACATTAGACAACTGTTCGAGGTTTGTATGTTGGGGCAGGGGTGAGGGAGCACCATCTATAGTGCTGCCTCTTCCAGGAAGCCTTCCTGATTCCCACACCACCAGCATCCCCTGGAGAAATCAAGCTCTCCCTCTTCTGTGCTCCCGTAGCACTGTATGTGACCTTGGGTAACCGACGTCTCCCTTTGATTCAGTTTCCCCTTCTGTAGAATGGAGGCTAAAGATCCCCCCAGGTTACCATGAAGATAAAATCCAGCCACATGACAACACCTCACGCCTCATGCAAGGTAAAAACCCAGTAAAAGTAAATTATTCTTATTACCACTTTGACACCTCGATTTGACATCTACCTTAGTGTCTCATTGCGCCAAGTGCAGGATTCGCCTCTCCTATTAGATTATAACTTCCCTGAGAGCAGGGAGTGGCTCGTTTGCCTTTGGGAACCCCACAGCACGTTCCCTGCTCTTTGGCCACGGTGGGCACTCGACAACTTTCTTGAATGCACACCGACAAGCACGCGTGGAGACCAACATACACCTCGGACACACATGTACAAACATGTTTTTCTGTCCCCTCGTGGCTGGCCATCCTGGCATTGACAGCCCCTCCCCCCTCCCTCTGGAAGCGCAGGGCTCTCTGGCTCTGACTTCTCCGGCCTCCGATTTCCACCTACCTCTCTGGCAACCACTTCTCAGCCTCCTTTGCGAGCTCCCCCATCCTCACCTGTCCTTCAGGGTCTGGGCAGCCAGCTCGGTCCCACTCTTCTCCGTTGGGTGCCTCATCAAAACCACGGATGTATTGAAAAAGTCTGGAAAACTCACAAGCCTGGGCACTGCCAGCAAACACTCTCTCCTGACCTCCCGACCTGCAAAACTGGGGAAACTTGCTGCCCTCTTTCCTCACTTCCTTCCCCAAGGTCAGTCACACGTCCTGTGGCTTCCCTTGTGCATCTTCCTCCGTGTCCCTGTGGCCACTGAGCCGGCTCAAGTCCCCCAGTGGCTACCTGCTGGCCGCCCCACCTGCAGCCGGGTCCCTCCCCTCTCCCCGCTGGGCGAGTAGCCAGCCTAGGTGCATAAAGGGATAGCTGTACGGACAGCTATGTGATAAATCAAATACAGTCAAATGTCAACCGTAGAATCAAAGTGGAGGGTATATGGGTTTCACTGTGCAATTCTTTCAATAGCTTTGTGTTTGAAAAAGTTCCTAAAATGTGGGGAAAATACCCTCCAACGATTTCTTTAGCCTCTCCCCCTCCCCCCCCCCGCTCCGTTTGGCTTTTTAGATAAAATTCAGACTCCTTAAATGTAGAAAATAAGGCTCTTTCAGACCTTGCCACTGCCTTCCTCTGTAACTCATCTGCCCCCACTCACGTGGACCCTTCCCACAAAATCCTAGATTGCTTGGCCCCATCCAGGACAATCACACTTGCTGCTGCCTTCCCCGCGTGCTAACCCAGCTGGTCCCTGTTTGCTCTTCAAACTCAGCGCAAGGTGGACCCGAGAAGTTAGGGTTCAGGGGTGATTATGATTACTAAATCCTTACATCAGTATTCCTTTTTTACTTTCTGGTTTATTAACATGGACTGCGGGAAATACCTGAAATCTCTGAGCTGTAATCCAGCTGCCTTGATCTCTGATCATGATTGTTCAGCCTTTACCTTGTGCCACTGTATTGTAAAAGCCCTGTGACTGACCCTCACTTGTACCCATTATATCCGGTTTTTCAACTTTAGAGTCTTGTAATCACTAAAGACAGCCTCTATGTTTCTCAAGGAAGAGTCTTGGGTCAGCTCAGAACTAATCCACTCCAATTCCAAAGCTATCTTGATCAATGAAGCTAGATTTAACCAAAATGTGCCCACCTGACATGCGCGGTAGCTTAAACTTTAATCTTTAAGTGACCTTTACTTTATGCCCACCATCCTATGAAGGCCACAATTTTCTTATGTGCAGCCTGTGACTAAGCGTATAATCCATCCACACACACTCAATAATTAGATCACCTCTAATTACATTATCTGGGGCCACTGTGCTTATTACCCTAAAACCTGCCCATCTTTTGATACTATAAAATTTTCAAAATTACTGCAGTTTGGGGAGACAGATTTTGGGCCAGTAGGCCATCTGCTCTCCTACTACGTGCCTAGCGATAAACCTTTCTCTCTTTGAACCCCAGTGTCATGGACTGGCTGTTATGTGCATCAGGCCGAGAGCCCAGTATCAAAGTGACAATGCTGAACTTCGCCCAAGTCCCGTGTCTGTGGAAAATGGGGAAATTCAAAATTCCTCCCACCCCTTTGGGTTCCAGAATGACTTACTGTAAAGAACCTCCATCCCCATAAGATTTTGGTAAGGCTCACAGATGCTTCTATGGACAAGGCTGGGCCTGGGCCCTGCAAATTCCCAATCTTTGTCTCATAAATGATTAGCTGAACTCGTTGTCCCCACTCATCGACTGGAGCAAAATGCTTATTGATCAAACGGTGCTTATGATACTTCCCTTACAGACCATTGAACTCTGGCTTCCCTCAACCTGAGCCCTGGCGGTTTCCTCCCAGAATGGGCTGCCTCGGCAAAAAAAAAATACTCTCAGTTCTGTCTTATCACCCTAACGCATCATCCCTCTTCCCTATACCTGGTTCTTTCCTCTGCAAGAGAAAATCCCTTTTTGCTTAACTCTTGAGATGCTTCCTAAACCCAAAGTCAGAGCTTTTCTCCCCTACTTCCTCCCCTCCCTCTACTGAATGGTCACTCTGTAACTGAGCAATTAGGATCTAAGGGGTGATGTTGATGACGGAATCATTACATAGATATTTCTTTTTTACTTTCTGGTACATTGGAGCAGACAGAGGGAAACACCTGAAATCTCTGAACTGTAAATCTCTGAACTGAGCCCTATCTTCTGCCCCTGTGATTGTAAAAACCTTGTGACTAACTTTCCTTTATACCCATTTATCCAGTTTTTCAACTTTAGAGTCCTGTAATCCCTAAAGCCAGCCCCCAGTGTTTATTAATAAAGGGTCTTGGGTCAGCCCAGTGCTAACCCACCCAAGTCAGAAGTTATCTCCATAACCAGACTGGTTCTAACCAAAGCGGGCCGCCTGACATGCACAGTAACTCGGACTTGAACCCACATGTCCCCTAAAGCTCTTTCCATCGTTTTCTTACACCTGTGACTAAGAGAGGACTCAACCTGCGCATGCGCAGTAATTAGACCACCTCTCCATCAGCTGCGACCACCCGCTCTTTATCCTAAACCCTGCCCATCTTTTAATTCTATGAAAATATCATCAGAGTTACTGCACTTCCGGGAGACAAGACTTGGGCCATCTGCTCTCCTGCTATGCGCTTAGTAATAAACTCTCTCTTTGAACTCCCGGTGTCTCAATAATTGATCATTGAGCGCATCGGCAAAAGAATCCACAGCTTTTGTCCAGTAACACCCCCCACACACCTCCTTGTGATAATCAATAATCCTTTGGAGAACGTCTGTCCTTAACCAAATCTGGATTTGTTTTTCTTTTCTTTTCTTTTTTTTAAGTGACCCGGGGATGCCTCCTCCAGGAAGCCCTCAGGCTGAGAAGGCACCTCTCTCATCTGGTTGCCCCAGCCTCTGGCACAGCTCAGTGAAGGTGCAGGGGGTTTGGCGTGCAGGCTGCGGGAGGGTCTAAGTGGCCCTGAATCCTGCCTCAGGGACTCATATCTGGCTAGAATCACTGTCTGAGTCACTGACACCTCCAAAGCCTCCCCGCAGCTGGGCTCCTCTCCCCGACCCCCGGGGCCGCGGGCAGCCCCCTGTGCACCCACACCTCGCGAGCTCCGAGGCTGAAGCTGACCTGGGGCGGCGCCGGCTCCGAGGGCGGGCGGGAGCCCGGGGCCCGCGGGAGGGGGCCGTGATGGGGGCCCTGCGGGAGGGGGCTGGGGGGCTCCGAGGAGGAGGCTCAGGCCCGGGCAGGGAAGAAGGCGGGGCCTGAGGCCCAGCGAGTCGGTGTCCCGGGCTGGGGACGGAAGTTGCACCACAAGTACAATCAGTTTCAGTTTTGTTTCTCCTGCGGGCACCCAGCAGCCCCGGGTCCAGGCCGCGGGCCCGACTGGCAGCCGCGGAGCTCACGGGCATCCCAGGCCAGGTAGGGAGGGCCGGTGGGGGGCAGCAGCTGGAGCCGGGAAGGAGTGGAGAGACCGCAGGAGGAAGAAGAGGGGAGGGGGGTGGAAGAGGGGAGGAGGGGGCCGGGGAGGCAGGAGGAGAGGAGAGAGCAGGCACCCCCCTGCGGCCCCCTGACCTACCGGGTCCTGGCCTGAGCTACTCTCCCCAAGACTCCCTCCCACTCCCTGACCTTCCCTCCCAAAGTGGGACAGTGCTGCCCAGTGTTTTTATCAAGCATTTCACAGCCTTGGGGCTAGGAGCCTGGGGCTGGGTGCATTCCAAGATGATCCCAACGCAATCCCTACCCTCAGGGGTTTTCAGGAAAGCAGTTTGCAGGAGAAGCTGAAGGAAAGGGAAGGAGGACATGGGGCCCCCACCTCCCTGCATGCTGGGGCCCCGGCTGGAGAAGAAGAGGGTGTAGAGGGGCCAGGAATTGGGGCTCCTTGGCTCCTGAGGCTCCCCTCACCCCACGCCCCCAGCACCTCCTCACTCGGGGCTAAGATGGCCCTTTCCACTTGTCATTAGGTTCTCAGCTCTCTAGAGCCTCCAAAGCTTATTGGTTTTGTCATTTCTCACAGCACTGTGCACTCCACAAGCAAAAGCAGCCAGGAACGCTGGCTGAACGTGTGCAAGGAGGAAGCAGGCGCCTCCTTAGCTCCAGGACAAGTGGCTGAAGGGGCCCAAAAACCAGAGGGCAATACCCGGACATTCAGGTGAGACCCCAGACCTGAGGATCACAGGGGGGCTCGAGGGTGGGGGCGCGGCCGCAGGGCAGCCAGGAAGGCACCGTGGAGGGGCCCCGTGCCCTCTGACCCCAGCCCCTCCTCTTGCAGCATGTTTTCCCAGGGCTCCTCACCCTCCCTGCTGGAGACGCTGAGCAGCGACTTCCTGGCCTGTAAAATCTGCCTGGAACAGCTGCGGGTGCCCAGGACGCTGCCCTGCCTGCATACCTACTGCCAGGAGTGCCTGGCCCAGCTGGCCGAGGGCGGCCACCTGCGCTGCCCTGAGTGCCGGGAGGTCGTGCCCGTGCCGCCGGGCGGCGTGGCCGCCTTCAAGACCAACTTCTTCGTCAACGGGCTCCTGGACCTGGTGAACGCCCGGGCAGGTGGGGACCTGCGCGCCGGGAAACCAGCCTGTGCGCTCTGCCCTCTGATGGGGGGCAGCAGCGCCGGGGGCCCCGCCACCGCCCGCTGCCTGGACTGCGCCGATGACCTGTGCCAGGCTTGCGCCGACGGGCACCGCTGCACCCGCCAGACGCATGCCCACTGCGTGGTGGACCTGGTGGGCTACCGGGCAGGGTGGTACGACGAGGAGGCCCGGGAGCGCCAGGCGGCCCAGTGTCCCCAGCACCCCGGGGAGGCCCTGCGCTTCCTGTGCCAGCCCTGCTCGCAGCTGCTGTGCCGCGAGTGCCGCCTCGGCCCCCACCTGGACCACCCCTGCCTGCCCCTGGCCGAGGCGGTGCGTGCCAGGCGGCCGGGTCTGGAGGAGCTGCTGGCGGGCGTGGACAGCAACCTGGCCGAGCTGGAGGCCGCGCGGCGGGTGGAAAAGGAAGCGCTGGGCCGGCTGCGGGAAGGGGCAGCCAGGGTGGGGCTGCAGGTGGAGGAGGCGGCCGAGGCGGTCCTCCGGGCTCTCCTGGCCCAGAAGCAGGAGGTTCTGGGGCAGCTGAGGGCCCACGTGGAGGCCGCCGAGGATGCAGCCCGGGAGAGGCTGGCCGAGCTGGAGGGCCGGGAGCAGATGGCCAGGGCAGCGGCCACCTTCGCCCACCGGGTGCTCAGCCTGGGCCGGGAGGCAGAGATACTGTCGCTGGAGGGGGCGATCGCCCAGAGGCTCCAGCAGCTGCAGGGCTGTCCCGGGAACCCTGAGCCAGCCCCCTGCCTGCTGCCCCAGCTGCAGCTCCATCCAGGGCTGCTGGACAAGAACTGCCAGCTGCTTAGGCTCTCCTTCGAGGACGGTGGCAAGGAAGGACCTGGTACCCAGGCGGGTGACGGAACGCAGAGCCAGAAGGAAGATGGAGCCAAGACGGCAAAACAGGGGACCGAGGTCCAGTCCCCGAACAGGGATGGAGCCAAGCTCCAGAAAGAGGATAAAGATCAAGTCCAGAAAGAACAGGGGGCTCAGACCCCGAAAGGGGACAGGGCCCAGATCCAGAAAGAAGATGAAGATGCCCAGACCCAGAGAAGTGGCAAATCCAACAAAAAGAGAAAGTTCAAAGGAGGCAGGCTCATGTCCCGTTCCCGGGAGCCCAGCCCTGCCCCTGGGGCTCACCTGGACGGCACCGGCCTCCTCCCCAGGCCCATCTTTTACTGCAGCTTCCCCATCCGGATGCCTGGAGACAAGTGGTCTCCCCGGATCACGGGGCTCTGTCCCTTCGGCCCACAGGAGATACTGGTGGCGGACGAGCAGAACAAGGCGCTCAAGCGCTTCACCCTCAAGGGCGACTACAAGGGCGCCGTGCCGGTGCCCGAGGGCTGCTGCCCGTGCAGCGTGGCCGCCCTGCAGGCGTCTGTGGCCTTCTCGGCCGGCGCCCGGCTCTATCTCATCAGCCCCGACGGCGAGGTGCGCTGGCGCCGGGCCCTGAGCCTCTCGCAGGCCAGCCACGCCGTGGCCGCTCTGCCCAGCCGGGACCGGGTGGCCGTCAGCGTGTCCGGCAACGTGGAGGTGTACAACCTGGAGGGGAACCTGGCCACCCGCTTCATCCCCGGGGGCAAGGCCAGCCGGGGCCTGCGGGCGTTGGTGTTCCTGGCCACCAGCCCCCAGGGCAGCTTCGTGGGGTCGGACTGGCAGCAGAACAGCGTGGTCGTCTGCGACGGGCTGGGCCAACTCATCGGGGAGTACAGCGGGCCCGGCCTGCACGGCTGCCAGCCCGGCTCGGTGTCGGCCGATAAGAAGGGCTTCATCTTCCTGACCCTCCGGGAGGTCAACAAGATCGTGGTTCTCGACCCGAAGGGCTCCCTGCTCGGGGACTTCCTGACGGCCTACCACGGCCTGGAAAAGCCCCGCGTGACCACCATGGTGGACGGCAGGTATCTCGTCGTGTCCCTCAGCAACGGGACCATCCGCGTGTTTCAGGTCCGCTGTCCTGACAGTTAAAGGGGCCGGGACCGAGGGGTCGGGGAGGTGGGGTGGGCAGGAGAGGGGCAGGCAGGAAAGGAGCAGAGCTGTCCCTACCCCGTCCCTGGTGTGTGTTTGTGTGTGTGTGTGTGTGTGTGTGTGTGTGTGTGTGTGTGTGTGTGTGGCAGGCGAGGGTATTTTCCTCGAAGCCAAGGGCTGGCAGCTTTTCCACATAAGTCACCCAGCTGCCACGCCCTGTTCTGACATGCGGTGATAGCGGACCAAGAAGGAGGCAGGGCGGGGTGGCGACACCTCCCAGGCCCTGGGGATGGGGTGGGGGGGAGGAGGGCAGGGCAAGGGGGGCTGGCAGCTAACGGCCCCCCTTGCTTTCCTTAGTGATTGCTGCCGCTGTGTAGTTGATGTTTCTGAGAAGTGTCAATGTGCCCAGGTTTGCATTCTTCAAAACCACTCCCGATGGAAGAGCCCAGGGAGTGTCTGGGGGAGGTGGGCAAGAGGGCCTAGAGCTGTCCTAGGTGTGTCTGGCACGTGTGTGACGTAAGAGCCTGGGGCGGGGAGCACGACAGGTGAAAGGAGGCCTGAGGTTTCGAAATGGCCATCGGTGACCTTTTCCACCAGCCGCAGCCCCCGCATTCCAGGGTGGGCTTCGCGCGGGGGGCAAGTGCAGATACCAGCCAAGGCCGAGAGGCATCCGCTGCCAAGACCACGACATGAAATACGTGCCAGGAAAAGCGAGCCAGGCGGGGTCAGCCCCTAAACTCAGTGTCAGAGAAGGGGATACCCCAGCCTGAGCCAACCCCAGGCAAGAGGCGACGTGTGATGTCTCCGTGGTGCAGCCCTTCTGTTTTGGTGTCTTGACATTTCCTGGGGTTCTGGTTTTTGTTTCCGTTTCGTTGTCTTGCAGGATGCCTCTTGGGCAATGTCAGCTTTCCCTGGGGTGAGCTAAGGGGAGAAGGAATTTGTCCTTCTGCAGGCCATTACTGCTGAGGGAACGACATCACCCTAGAGGCCAGGTGAGAATTGGGGTGGCCGAGGCAGGCAGAAACCCTGAGAAGTGGGTCATGGGGCTCAGATGGATGGAGGAGGGAAAAACGGGAACCGCCACCCTCGTGCTTACGGGCAGAGGTGGCAGTGAAACTGGGAGCTCCAGTGAGCTGCGAGGACAGGCTGAAGCAGGAGCTGTTGAGAAGACCCAAAGGAAGCTTAAATATGGGTAACCAGAGGGATTTGAGACAAGTCCAATTGGAAAGTACAGCGCATTAGGGAGAGGGGAAAGAAAATCCTTTTCCAAGGAAGCCAGTTCTTATTGAAGTGGAAATCATCAGTGTCCTCTGGACAAATTGAATTATGTATAAATTTAAATTGTATGCACACCCACAGAAGAAGGCTCACCAATTTAAATTTTGCTCTGATCGAGACGAATAGACGTTTTTATTTAAAAGCGATTTTTGAATGCTTTTCTCAGCCATAGATTAATTTGGTGATCAGATTCTATAACCTTACTTTTGCAAGAATGAAAAAAATAGAAAGTATTTGGTAAACCCAAACCCAGACATTTGTTTCTTGGCCTCTGAATTGTTTACTCATCAGTGAGCCTCAAGGCAAAAAATATTTTCATGCTTTTGAAACATATCACCATGAGGCTAGTGAAAAGATTTGTTTCTGTGTATAATCAAGAAAGCAGTGAGCGAGTCGTTAGTTATTCAGTAAACAATTTTTGGTATTAATATGTGGTAAGCATAGAATGACAACTTAGAACTGGGTTGATTAGCATTTCTTTGGGTGGCAGGAATGAATATTTTTCCATGTGTTTTCAATTGCGATTTTTGAACTTTGAAAGTCCCTCTAAAATGCATAAAAATTGGCTGTAAAAATAAATGTGGAAAAAAAGTATGCACAGCAAAGGATAAAGAATAAAAGAAAACCAATAAGATGAGAAAGCTACATAGATTTGTAGTTTTTGTAGGACTGATTGGAGAATAGTTGCAGTGATTAAGAGGCAAACAGTTTGGAAGGGCCCCATGGGCTGTGTCTCCAAGAGAAACTCACAGTGAGTCAAGTATTAATGAAACAAAAGAGATACAACATAAAGCTGCTTACAGTTGTCAAAAGAAAATTATAAAAAATATATATATATGTTGTGGAAAAATCGATAGACTCCTGGCATTTGAAAGATGGTACAATCTTCCCATAGAGCCATTTGACAATAACTGACAAGGGACCAGAAAAAAGAAAAAAGAAAAAAAAGATTGTAAAAATAAGTTATCCCACTTTAGGGGATACGTTCTGGGAATAATAATTCGAAGGTAAAAAATTGCACAGAGCTGTTTGTGGCTGGCCTTTATGTTAGATTAGTAACTGGGAACTGCTCAATTGTGAAGTGACAGCTAAGGAGGCTATGGGCTATATTAGGAAAATGAGATATAGCCTTCACATATGAAAACTATTTGGAAGAAACAGAATTGCATGATGCAATCAAAGCCAAAAAAGGAGATTGACAGTTATTATTGTATGACGATACCAACAAAGGACAAGTATGTCTGCTTACATGCAGAGTGGAAATCAGCTCAGGATTTGTAAATAGTTGGTGATTTGGAAGATTGGATTCTTTCCAGCTGTTCCCCATACCTGCACATTTCTACTTCAGTTATTACCCGTTAAGTAACATATATACTTGAATATTTACTTCAAAAGGGAAATACCCTCTCTATAAGTGGTAGTCAAGAATAGCTACTGATTTGAGAATGAATGTGTCAGAACAAAGGACACTGTCCTATAAGAAGAGGTAGGACTTGGGGGGGGCGTGGAGTGAGAGTCACAGCTGCTCGAGGCTCAGCTGCAAAGGGAGGACCTGGTAAAGGACAGACAGACTGACCAAGACTCCAGCAGGAAAGGTCTGCAGAAGTCAGGCGGCCCATCAGGTGGTCAGATGATTGTGCAGAAGGTAGGGGAAGTTCTCTTTGCATCCACCAACTAGCTCTGACCACCTGGAAACTCAACATAAGGAGTTGAGTTGCGTGAGGGCAGGGATGGTGTCTGTCTTCTTTGCAGCTGCATCTCCGGAGCTAGCACAGCACTAGGTAAAGGTCGATGAAATGACTTAAGATCCAGGAAAGGGACGGGACAGTGGTACGGCTCTTTGCAGAGGTCTTCTGTCTTGAATGCTGGAGCCTCAGCGGACAAGGTCGTCCAAAATCTTGGCTTGTGGGAAATCTCCAGTAGGGGGCACTGTAGACACAGTCCACCATATGCCTATCCTAGGGGCTTCTCTGAGTCAAAGACAGAGATGAGATTTGGGGTGTATCGCTTCTGTGCCTGTGGAGGGGGACCTGGGTGGCACGGAGCCCCGGGGACCGCACAACTTTGGGTTGGAACAGCAGTTCTCCAAAGCTGCACGGGAATCGGGCACGAGGGCCTGGCTGGCGAAATGGTGTCAGCTAAGTAGCCCATTCGATGGCAAAGCAGGAACAGACGGACCTTCAGAAATGAAAGGTGACCTGACTGCAAGAAGAGAATCCCCAGGTGCTGTAGAGTTGAAAGAGCCAAGAGGGTTCCCAGGCAAGTGTAGGAATCCTGGGAAGTTTGGGCATTGGAAGCCTGGGAGAAGCTAACTTTTCTTCGTAGAAGAGGTAGAATTGGGAAGCTCGCGGGGCATTGGCAAACTGTGAACGAGGGGTGAGAAGTATAGCATGGAGCATTATTTGGAGGTAAAATCCCCAGTGCCTCAACTGGGACCTCGAAATCCTAGTGAATTCTGTAGAAAGTACTACTCAGCACTGAGGGTAGGGAGTCTTGGTTGCACTGCAGGTGTTACAGAGTCATCAGCAACCCCATCTTGCGTTGGATTGTGGCAACTAAGTTGACCAATGGTTCCTTCTTCTATTTGGAACCATCCGTGTTGTGCATGTACCAGGGAAATGAGAATGAGGTTAGGTAAGGAGAATGGGAGTGGAAAACGCCTTTCATCTTTGTGCCATCAAAAATAAAGGGAAAGGGGACGAGGTAGCGTAGGTCTGGTTTGAGTGCTGACTTTTCCACTGCATAGCTGTGTGATCTTGGGGTAGTTCCTTAACCTCTCTGAGCCTCAGTTTCTGCATCAGTGAAATGGGGATAATAGTATCTCCCATGCCCACCTCACAGGGTTGTTGTGAGGACTGAATGAGAGGTAGATAGAAGTAGTTTGAATACCACAAAGCTCAAAAATTTTGAATTGTTTAGAAAAATGTTAGACTTGTACTGATCTAATACTCTATCAGTGTGATCTTGAATGGAAATGTTACAGACACGTGCTGTGAGGTAAAAGCTCTAGAACATCTGGGTAGAATTATCTGCAAGCCAACTTCTCCTTTGGAGGGGACCATTTTGTTTTGGTTTCTGACAATTGTTTAAAGAAGGCAAATGCTGAGACACAACTGTGGCTGCAGAAACAGAAGGGACTGATGGCCTACTTGCCAAGACTCAATACATCCCCAAAAGGTGGTGCAGAATCAGACTGTACTGAAATAAAGGACTGGTAACCATAGACATTTAGAAAAAGTGAAAAATGGCAAGAGTGGCCTAAGCTTCTGATAATCTAGAGAAAATGTAATTAAGTAGAGAATAACTCTCCTTCCACTGTAGTCTTAGTATTACTGTATCTTTAAAGCCATGTCATATTATTTATTTACAGTGATAACATTCCAGGGCGCCCTAAGTCCGAGAGAGAGGTCAAAGATTTTCCAAGGAAGCTGGTGAGGTTAGAGACTTGATCTGAGCAGGGTTTGATCAGTGGGTACCAAGTTCAAAGTGTTTGATTGTCTCTCCATGGCAGGTAAGCTGAGAACTTAGAACCATCCCCTAAGTTAAGCAGGAGATTGGACAGGTGCAAAGACTTCTGTCTTGGAGAGAAGAGTCTTGGACTAGCTGGTACATTGAGCTGCCTGTGAGAGCTCCCAAGATGTTCCCAGCAGGAGAAAAGCCAGATGAGGTACAGGCTTAGGAAAATAGGTAAGTTGGCTGAAGATAACAGAGCCAGCCAAACCCACTGGTTCATGACTAGCTTAATTAAACAGATCAGGATAGTAGCAAAAATTTCAAAAAAGATAAGTAGATCTTCTTGGGACCACAGCTTGTTTCATTGGCAGGGCCTTACCTGAAGCTCTGGGTGAGGAATCTTTGGGACCAGGTGAAGAAATGACTTGTCCATGCAAAGGGCCTGTACATAAAGAGAAGATGAGGAGCTAGGTTTGGGGAGGTTTGGGAAGGCAACCCAAACTCATCTCCATAGGAAGTTTGCACTGGTTGATTTAGCAGCCAGTGTAGACAGGGTGAAGAAAAGGGATTGGGGCTTGGGGTCTCCAGTCAGTGGTCTCAGTCTGGCCAACTTCTCTGGGTTGTCTTAAGTGAAGGAATCCGTGCTGTAAACTCTTTCATTCCTTTGGTTTTGTATTTTGTATTTTTTCCTCTGTTTCTTAATAAAGTTCTTTTGAAAAACCCTAACCCTTTCTCATGGGTTCATGGATCTGGAGAACTGTCTATACTCTGGCCTGGCTACAAAAGGGAATCCCAGCATCATTGGTCACCCCAGCCACAGCTCCAGAGAGGTCAAATCAGATGCCTTGGGGACATTGCAAGGCCGTCTGTGACCCCACCCTTGCCCCAGGTCACCCCCTCCCAGGACTTTCTCTGCAGGGTAAAGGAGGCCTTCTGGGCAGAGAAGGGTGTCTCCCAGGCTGACCCTCCCTGCCAGGCAGCAGGGGTCTGGCTTTGTCGGGACTCAGGTGTGCCCAGGCATGGTGGTGACTGCATGGAGCTGTGAGGTCAGGAGGCAGCAGGGGTCCCGGGGGAGGGCGCCTCTGCCCACCACAATGGCCTCTGCCTGTTTTCTAGTTTGGGGACCAGATAAGCATCTCTTGGCACCTCCTAGCCAGCTGCAAATGAGACTCTTCAGCGGCCCTTGCAGCGCTGGGAGTTACCAGGGCTCTAGAAATGTCTGCCTAAGGGCCAGACCCACTCTCTCTGACCTGGTATACAGGGGTCTGGGAAGGAGACCTGTGGTCCTTATTTCTAACTCAGTTCACTCAGCTCCTGGCCCCACCACCAAGCATGGGAGCTGAAATAGCAGTTCGCGGTGCCTGCCGATGCCTGCTTCCTGCCATGGACTCCGGAAGCCCCAGCTTCTGCAGAGTGGGGATCATTCACATTATTTGACAGGCAAGGCGAGGCTTGCAGAGGCCGCCCCTGATAAGTGATGTGGAGTCAGGCAAAGGCTTCTCTATCTCCAAAGCTGCCCTCCCCACCATTCTACCTCGAGATCTGCCTTCCCCATCCAGTTGAGTCCTGGCCTTGTCACTTGAACTAGCCTGTGCCTCAGTTTCCTCATTTATAAAATGAAAGCATCGAACCTTGAGGTCCGAGCTTCTTTCCTGTGCTGACAGACCAGAACTCCGTCCCTGTATGGAAGGGTCTGGAACCAGGACATAGGAAGAGGAGTTGACAATGGCTCCACACCCCCTAACCCCCTCACCCCCCACTCCCAGGTGCCCATTACCTGCTCTCTGCCAGGCCCCACGAGATGGAGACAGAGTGACAACTGCAGAGAGGTTGTTTGGAGCAGCTCAGCGGGGGTTGGGGTGGGGATCCGGCCCTCCATTGCCGTGGTGACAGGCTGAAGAAGAATTCTGCAACTCATCATCTAATGACTCAGCTGGCTTTGGACCGGCGCCCCTGCGAACCCTGGGGAGCGTGACTCAGCAGCGAGGGCCAGAGGGCCAGCGCTGTCCGTGTGAGCCGTGCCTGGGGGGAGAACGGCCTGTTCCCAGCTCCCAGCCCCGAGGCGGGGCATGTGCCCCTGCGGTCAGATGCATGGGCCCGTAGGTTCTGAGCCACGAGGACGCGCCTCCTCCCCCAGTCCTGGGTCTCTCCGCCTTTGCAGTGGAGGAGCTCCAGCCCCACAGGCGTCAGGGGACCACCCCTTCACCCCCCAGCCTCGGCGAGCAGCTGTGCCTGCAGCCAGGTGCCTTGGGCACAGACCCCTGGACCCCCATCCCCCTCCTCTGCTTTTCCTGGACGGGTCAGCCTCCAAATAAGAGCAGCTGAGTGGCACTGCAAGGGGCAGGGGGCACAGGCTGAGGACACACGCCGGACAGATGGTCATAGCATCCCTCCTCGCTGTTGGGGGCAGGCGGGATGGGGGCTCTTGGGCTTGATTTTGCTCAGAAAACATCTCTTCACCCTCAGAAATAGCCATACTGAGTTCCTCTCTCCCAGTACCAGGTTAGGGACAGTTCACCAATTTACCAGGTTAAAAACCACACCCAGAAGCCAGAAGTGAATGGAACCCAGAGGAGAAAGGAAAAGATGATACCATGTGCATTGCCACGTGACAGAAAACACAAGGAACCCCAGAGATTGCCAGCCAGCTAGAAGATGCTGATCCCAGGAAGAAGCAGGCTTTCTTAGCCTTTGAAACAGTGAGCCAATAAATTCCTGTTCTTGAGCCAAAAGGAAAAAAAAAAAAAAGCCATCAAAGGGTCAGGGGGTAGCACAGACCAGATCTGCCAGCCCCACTCACTCTCCAACTGAAGTTATGCGCACGCAGCTCTTTCCTGCAAAACCCCGCAGGACAGGAACTTCTGATTCATACCGAGCATGCAATAATCAGGTATTTAATAACTATTTGTAGATGGAAGAAACAAATGAATGGATTCCCGTCCAAACCTACTCACCATCACCTAATCACCTTCATTCCTGCCTATGGAATATTGTTAGGTGTTGACAGCTCGACTAACAGGCAAGGGGCACAGGTGAGGGAGGCTGCAAGTTCTGCAGAAAAATAGAATAACCTTGACCTGCTCTTTGTTTCCTCTTTTCCTGTAGCACTTTAACCTTCTAACATACTCTATCATTTCATCATTTGTGCTGCTCGTTTGTCACGGTGACCCCAAACCCCGGTAGAATGCCTAAGGACAGGAAGGGCTCTTTGTTTTGTTTCCTGATACATCCTAAGAGCCCTAGTGCCTGGGACATAGCAGATGCCGAGTGAATAAATGAATGCGCAGCATCTATTGAACATTTGCCCTTCCTGCGTGTGAGGAACCATACATGGATTTTCTCATTTAGTCCCTTCAGCGGTTCTATGAGGGGCTATTATTATCCCCGTTTTAAAGACGAGAAGGGGAGGCTGTGGGAGATTGTGTAACGTGCAGATGACCATCCGGGGCTGGGCATCGGCCAAAGCTGGCCCTGCCCGGCCTGGGGTCACTGTCCACCACTCCCTCAGGAGAGGCTGCACCCTGCACCCCACACCCCTACCCAATCTTTTCCGGCGAGTGTTTTTCTTTCCTCCCTCCCTCTAGAGGAGCTGGGGTATTGGAGCTCTCCCTGCACTCTAGCTCAGCTCCAGGCAGCGGGAATGTGCAGAGAGGTGAGTCGGGGTGGGGGGTGGGGGGTGGGGTCCCCCATTCACTGGGCCTGGTCCTGGGAGGCTCCCGGGCAGAGCCTATGGGGGAGCAGTAAGCGAGGGAGGGAGCCACAGAAATAGAGCCCCCACCTCAGCCCCGAGGGTCTGGGGCAGGTCGCCCGCCGGGTCTGCAAGCCCAGACCCCCTCGCCTTATTCACCGGGTCCCTTTCTGTGCCCCACGCTTCTTGCCAATTCTTGTCCTCCAGCCAGGAAGCAGCTTTCCAGCCGAGGAGGGCCTGGACTTCAGGGCAGAGATAATATCTTCACGGGGTGAAGGGTCATGTGGGAGGTTGGCAGGGAGGGAGGACAAAGAAAAACATTTGCCTGAGAAGATTAAGTGGGCTTCGGTTCCCCCAGAGCCACACCCTCCCACACAGCGGCAACCCCCACCCTGCCCCAAGGGGGATGGGCTGCGGCTTGGGCCAATGGCTAGCCCCTTGTTCCTAGGTGGTCCCTGGGGTGAAGACAGAGCCCCAGAGCTATCAGTAGCAGGGAGGCTGCCTGGGGGACACCTAATCTGGGGGGTTGTGTGTCTCCCCCCAGGGCCCTGAAAGGGCCACGGGGAAGAAAGGAAGCTCTGATGGCTGAGGAAAGCGCTGGAATGAGCTGAGCAGTGGGCTGTCAGCGGCCTCACAGGCAGAGGCTTGCCGTGGAGAGGCTGGGTGTATAGGCTGGGGAAAGCATGGCTGTGCGTCGTGAGCGGTTTTCGCACATGCCTGGGGAGCGTGTGCACGTTTACACGTGAGGACGGGGCGGAGCTCCGGATTCCGAGCGTGCATGGGGCATGAGACAGAGGAGTCCCTCGGGGGTGTGCCCTGGCGGCGCGCCATGCCAGCTCTCTCCTCATCAAAGAATCAGGACTGGAATTTCCCTGAAGCTCATTTCCGACCATTCAACGCTCAACTGAGGACCCGGGTGCCAAGTCTCGGAGGACAAGTGCCAGGCGCAGGCCCGAGGAGCTGAGCTCGGGTACCCCCATGGCCTGCCCCACCCTCCATCCAGGAGCCCCCTCTCCTTACACAGAAGCCAGGTGCCCACTCCCCCGATCTGGGACCCTTCCTCCCTCTTGTCCAACAAAGGGATTCCGGGCCAGGAGGACTGTGCCTACTTCCAGCCGCCCCCACTCCCGAGTGGGCCGACCTCTGCACGCAGCTTTTTAGCTGGACGCCTATATAAGGGACACAGTAAGAAATATCACATGGACCACGTGGGACACCTGGGTTCGATACCTGGCCCAGGCACCAAAAAGAAAATAAAAATAAATCACAGAGGGAAAAAATATAATCATAAAATTGTTTTTAAAAAGTACATAAAGTAGCGCAGGGCTCTCTGGACAAAGGAGTTCATGGACACTCACGCACTCAGAACAAGGCACATGCTCTCCCGATGTTCACTCATTCATTCTCCTCTCACCCCTTTGCAACCCTGGCCTCCTCCCCACGCCTCTCTGGGACCCAAGCCGAGCCGGCCTGTTTTCTCTCCACCCCCTACACCCACTGCTCAGCCCTCCCACCGTTCAGGAAAGTGTTCACTTGATGTACCCCGACCTGCGAGCCCAGCGCAAACAGCAGGAGCAGAGGTGCTGGGGGAAGATGTGGCCGGGGAGGGGAGGCCTGGTCGGTGACCTTCCGCCCGCCCGGGACCTGGTCCTCAGCCGAGGGGTGCAAAGCCGCAGGGACGGATCCAACCACGGCGGGCGCCCAGGAGCTGCCCCCACAGCGGACAGCGCCCAGAACCAGAAGGTTCGATGGCCAATTTGCAGGCGGAGCCACTGCCCCCGGGGGCTCAGACCAAGGCCGGGGAGTGGGGTGATGGTAATGGGTGCTGGTGGCAAATGTTGAGAAATCCACACCCCCGTTGGGCCACCTGTCCCGTGGCTGCCTGCTGATGCTGGGGGGACGGGGCACAGACTGTCCTGGGTGGCGTCAGCCTCGGTCCCCCCAGATCCACTGCATAACGGCCGCAGGACCTCGTGTTGGCATTTCCCCCTCAGACGGAGAACAATTGCAATTACGTAGATGACTTCCCAGCACCAGCCTCTCGAAGAGACATCACCTTGATGGGATTTGGGGCTTCCACAGACAGTCTCGAGGTAATTTCCGCAGAGGGCCGACAGCCTCTTCTAAACTGGGTCTCTTCCTAGTCGGAGTCCCAGAAGGCAATGTCAGCTTCAAGGCCAGGGGTGCCCCCTCCATAGTGCAGTGTGGGAAGTATGGGGAGCCTGTAGACCCCCACCGCCCCCACCCCTAAACTGCTGACAGTCCACTAGGGGGAAACAAAGGCAACTTATGCTATATGGTCAAAGGGCAACCCCGTATAACTGAGGGGTGGGTCTGATGGACTTCTGATCGGGGGGAAGGTCAAGGCTCAAAGGACAAATGGCTTAGGGCAGCCTGGAGGAGTCTGGAAAGGCTTCATGGGAAAGCTGGGATTTAAGCCCTGGGAGCTGATTTACGCAAGAGCGGAGGAAAGCGAATCTTCCAGGGAAGGCTGCATTTCGAGGGGGACAAAGTGTGCAGACACTCGGGGGCGGGAGGAGCAGAGCGGATGGGGGCGGCGAGTGACCCCCCCCTCCCTGTAAGAGAGGGGAAACTGGGAAACCAGATGGCATAGGTGGGGCGCGAGGTGCGGGGGCAGATGTGGTAAGACCAAGACTTCCCAGTTTGTAAATTCCCCAGCCCTGCCCATTCCGTCTCCCCCACGGCCCAGAGTCTCCGAGAGGTGGGGGCCCTGCGGTGAGCACACCCCCGGTAGCCACCCATTTCCCCCACCCCCACCCCCTGACCGGCCAGGGGAACTAACGGGGCAGGAAAGCCCTGGCAGTGGCAGAAGGGGAAGGGGGACTGTGGGGGTGGGGGGTCGGGGGCGCCACCACCCCAGGCCAGGAGGCACGGCCAGGCTGGAGTCCACCTGCTCCGGGGTGACTGACCCCGTCCCTGATTCAGCCCGGAAAGCTGACCCCTGTGTTCTAGACGCGGCATGACTTCTCCCTGCAGGAGGAGCCCCTTGGGGTTTCCTTGGAAATGATAACAGGAACTTCCTGAGTCAGGGGCTTTCCATCCCGGCTGGCCCCTGCCGCTCACCAACAAGGGCGGAGGGGAGAGCGATGGCGTTTGGCATTCCGGTTCCCAAAAGAACAAGCACAACCCGAAGGCCAGGACTTTAGTTCAGGGACGAGCCGTGTGATCCAGCCAAAGCAGCATGGAGGGGCTCAGCATGCGAAGGGGAGGCCCCCAAATTTCCTAGACCCCGAAGTCCTTCTGCCGGTCTCTGTGTGATTCCACTGGGGTCACCTTGGAAGGCCAAGGGCCGTGAAAACAGGGTAATTGGCCCTCTGCTTCCTGATTCAGCCTGATCCTTTTGCCACAAAGCAGCTGGTCCAGGGCTCGGGGCAGAGAGGGGTCTCCGGCCACAGGACCCCGAGTTCCTGCTCACCCTGGCACCACCGAGGCTGTCTGCGTCTGGAGCAGGCCCCGCCGTGCAGTGAGCTGGCAGGCAGGGCTGCACCTGGGCAGGTCGGAGTGAGCCCCGGGGAGCCAGCTGTCTGCTCAGGGCTGTGAATAACGGGGACCTCATCGGACCCCAGAGCTGCAGGGGAGGGAACACCCAGCACAAGGGCTGACTAAGAGAGCTTCTGCGAGCAGGTCACGGCAGGCACAGGGAGTGGGGCGTGGGGAGGCTCCTTCAGGTTCCCACACGTGGGCAAATGCCCCAACTTGCTCTTTGGGGACCTCTGTTTCCAGGCCTCTCTCCCCAGTTCCTGCACACGGCTCTCAGCTTCCCCAGGCTGAGGTGTGCCGTCCCCTGACTCGCCCCTTCGCCATCCAAAAGGCCAGTACCGGCCCTGCCCGCTGTGTGGACTCTTCCTGGCCTGCTCCAGGCTGCAGATGTCCCCTCACTGGATTCCTGATCCCTTGCGCCACACTCAAGAAGCTCTTTGCAGAACTCCTTATCTTCATAAATGCTTCCTTCCTCCCCCGGTCCCCGAGATGCAGAAGCCACAGTCCAGTCCCACCAGGACAGAAAACACCGGAGAAGCCCAGCTCCCAGCAAATGTTTGTAGGTGACACTTCCTGATTCTTGCAAGGGGAAGTGAACTTAAATGCTTTAGCATTTTAGGTGTAGCTCTTTGGAGGTGATTGAGGCTCGGAATCCCTCCATCCTCTGGACTGGCTTCCCATTTCCTCTCTCCCTTTTCTACCCACCTCAGAGTCTAACCTGAAATCCAAGGTTGGCAGGAAACCAGACCACAGGAGTGAAGAGGGCAAAGGGCAGGGCGAGAGAGCTGCTCACGGAGCCAAGGGTTAAGGGGCAGCACGGCAGGTCCTCCCTCCCCCTCCCCCCCACTGTCTCCAGGTGACAGAGCCTCCATGGGCCAGCGGGACCCTCTGGATATATTCCAGAGCGGGGGCAAGTGGGGAGTCCGGGCACAGATGAGACCCCCGGAAGCAGGATGACAGCCAGTGAAGAGCCGAGGGCTTTGGAGTTGGTGCCCTCCTGGCCCAGTGACCTTGGGCCACGAGCCTCAGTTTCCTCGCCTGCAGAAGGGGGAAGTAACAAAACCCGTCTCGGAGGTCAGGTGAGAGTGAAATAAGGTACCAACGGCGAAGCAGGGTCGGGCACTCGGCGACTGCTCCCTCTAGACTAGGCGTTCTTATCGCCGCAATTTGGGGGACGAGGCTTTTCCTAAAAATCTAAAGAAAAGGTGAGCAGACCCCTGCCCCCAACTTTAGGAATGGCTGGATGTGCAGACCAGAACCTGTCTAACCACAAACCCAAACTGCCGGGTATGATTTCTCTGACTTGGCACCTCCCCCTCCTCCAGCCCTGCCAGCCTGGGCGGCTGGGAAGGGCATCCGAGGGTTACCGTCCCCTGGTGCAGGATGTCTCCTTCGGTCCCTTCCAGATACAGAATTCCTGGGGTCCGGCCTGGGGTTTGCTTCATTCCCACTCGGCTTCCTCAAGGCTAACTGAATCTGGGAAGCTGAGTGGGAATGAAGCAAACCCCAGGCCGGACAGCAGGGGACGTGACCCTCAGATGGGGTGTCTGGGCTGGCCTCCACCTGACCAGACCTCCGTCACCCCGAATGGAGTTCTCTGCAGCCCCTGGTTCCTGAAACTCCTGCCCTAGGACCGAGAGCCTCTCATTTGGTCCCCAGCAAGCAGCACATTGCATTTGGGGGGCTGTGGCTCCCCCAGCCTCAGCTACAGCTTGGCTTCTTCAGCCAAGTGCTCCTTTGGTGCTCCCCTTGGCCCCCACCCCACGGTCCTCCTGACCTTGGCCGTGGACCCTGTCTCCCCACCCCGTGGGGGCTCATCTGCCTCAGAACGCCAGAAAAGGATGCCAGTGGCCCTTTCTTCCAGCTGGTGTGACGCGGCGCCCACCCGGCTATCTGGCAGTCAGCTCCAGCATCCTGACCTGGGGGACAACCCCTGGGGCTTGTTTACCCCGCTTGGGGCAGGAAGGTCTTGTCCCCTTCCTTGCCCCTTTGCTCCCTCGAGGGTGACTCTGTGCCCTGCGCGTTGTTTACTTTCCGGTGGAATTTCTGCCACTGAGGACTCTGTGCTGTGCATTACCCTGCTGCCGCCGCTCCTCACGTCCCGGTTTCCGCCTGTCCAGACGCCGCTGGCCACTGGCCAGGACCTGCTACCGGCTGTCGGAGAAGACATGGGCTGGGGGTGGCAAAGCATCGAAACAGGAAGCGCCCTGGGTCAGGGCGTCTCCGGCAGGGAGCCATGCCGTCCCCTCTGCGGTGAGGCGGGCGAACCCTGGGGCCTGGGGTGGCAGGTAGGGAGACACCCACTGACCAGGACATCCCCTACAGCCAGCTCGATTTGGTGCAAGACACCCTTGACTTAAGTGGGGGGCCACGGGCTCAGTCGGGCGGCTGAGATGGAGCCCAGTCTCCAGTGTTGCTCCCGGGTGGGGGCTGGCTGTGCCCACTCCCCTGCCCGTTGCACTTCCCCGGGGGGCTTCACAAGGTGGGGGTGCAGGGGGCAAGGATGGCTCCCACCTCCCCTGTCCTAGGTCCTAGTCTTGGCCAATTCTAGAAGAGTCCAAGCCCGAGCCCTGGGTCTTAGAAAGCACCCCAGGCCGGCCTAACCTCTCAGCCATGCAGCACAAGGGGCCCTCGAGCCCTCTGTCGAGTCTAAGCTGCCTCATCTCTGCCACCTCAGCTCCCCTCGCCCCAGCGGCCCCAGCCTCCTCCCCCAGACCCTGGAAGGCGGAGCTGCCATGTGAGTGAATAACAGTTACTCGTCCCGCCTGCATCAGCCCTTACTCACACGGTCCTGACACAGGGGGGGTCGGGGCCCCACCAGGATGCAGCCGGGCCTCCCAGAAAGGGGGTGCAGAGGGGGACATTTGACAAATCTCAGATGGGGCTTTGCTTCCAGGAATAGAAAGCACAGCCGAGGTGGCCATCCTGGAGCATGTGCTTTGGAGTGAAGCTCCTAAGGCAGTAATGATGCGTTTGTGTTTCACCCACCATCAAAGGGAGCTTGGACCTTCCACACCAGCCAGACACCAACCAGAGCCCTTGGCTCCAGGTCCTGGCCTTCCTTGCCTGGCCCCACCTGCTGAGCTGCTGGGGGTCTCATTCCCTGAAGACTCAGTTAGATCCCCCCACCTCCCCTCCAGCACAAGAGTTCCAGTCTCTCCCCTCTGGGCACCAAGAGGCTCAACGGTAGACACACTCAAAAAGAAACCAAAAGAATACAATTTTGAAAGTCAACTAAAAACTACTGGTCACTTTCCATGAATCCATTACAGCCGGTCATTTCATTCATTCCTTCCTGGGAAATCCTAGAAACACTGGTATTAGCATCTCCATGTTACAGATGGGGAAACTGGGGCTCTAGGAAGAGCAGTAATGGAAGTTGCCCAGAGTTTCCTGTTGGTGCCCAGACCCTAGTTTCCTCTTTGTATAGAAAGTATCTGGCTCAACCCTGCAAGTCTGTGTGGGGAAACTGAGGCTTGGGAGAAGTGAAATGCTCAGACCACCTGGATCTTTGGAGTGAAGACTGTCTTGCAGGGTGATGGCCATCAGAGAATCCTGGTGTGGAAACGGGTTTGATTAGATCCTTAGGAATGGAAAGGTAATCTTAAGGTGGTCCTGGGTCTCTGCTGGGGCTTGAATCAGGTCCCCTACAAAGATATGTTCAAGTCCTAACACCCCTGTCCACTGGGTGCGAACCCATTTGGAAACAGGACCTTTGAAGAGATTCTTGACAAAGGCATGGCCAAACCAATGGGAGTGGGCTTCATCCAATATGGCAGACTCCTTGTAAGCCAAGGAGATGTTGATCATGGAAATGGGAGCAGAGGAGGAGACAGAGAGAGACAGAGGGCCAGGTGACGGAAGCAGAGATTGAGCCACTATGAGAACACTAGAGACTTGAGGGAAAACATGGGCTGCCAAGAGCTTAATTCTGCACTCTCAGCCTCCAGCACTGTGAGAGAGTAAATTCCTGTGGTTAAGCCAGCCCGTCTGTGGTATTTGCCAGGGCAGCTCTGGCAAACTAAGACAGCTTGTGCTGCCTTTTCTAAGTAGAGGGGACTTACGAAAGGTCAGGAGAAGGAGGCAGCCCTGGGGATGGAAGGGGGGCAAGCAGAACTCATAGGCCCTTACAGGGGAAGATTTAGTGTTTCAGAGAAAGGAGTGAGTCAGCACAGGACATGGGTGGCAAGGGTGGTTGGGGAAGCTAAGTGTGGGTGGTCAGGAAGCTTTCCATCAGGCTTCCAGCTGGCATTGGGGTAGAGGCTGCTGCTTAGGTGTAAGTTTCCATCCTCTACCTCTCTGACTATTCCATAAAAGATCTTAAGATCCAAAGACGGTCCAAAGAAGCTACTCAATGAACACGAGCTGACTGTGCTGGAGGAAGAGGGTGGCCTGCCGTGTCCCTGAGGCGAAGGCAGCCAGGCCTTTGGACCTTGCTGGCTCCTTCTGTTCCTTTTCTCTTCCACCCTCTCCCACTCTTAACAGCTGCAGAACTACCCGGAGAGAACACAGGAAGGGTTCTGGGCCTCGGTCCATCCATCCTGGCCACATCTCTGCTCATCAAGCCCACTGAGGTAGCCCAGGGTGACACAGACAAAGAGATATGCAGGGAGGCCCTGCTCCCTTTCTGATGAGGAAGGAAGGGAGAAAGGAATGGTCAGTGACTCGCTGCATGCCTGGCTCTCCAGTGGCGAAAATTCCATCTGTGCTGCATCAGCCACACAGCCTGGTCCTAGGGACCTCTGCCCCCCATGGGTCTCCCACTGACCTGGGGGCACCGCCTCTCTGGCCATCTGCCCAGCTGGGTGGGTGCTCAGTAAAAGAGCCACATGCAGAACCAGGCTCTAGACTAGGATAGAACATCTGTTTCTAGAATGTGCAGAGGAGGCAACAGAAAGAGCAGAGCCCTGTAATGCCAGAGCCCAGGAAGAGATCAAGACGGAGCTGGGATGCCTCAGCCAGGAAGGGAACAGATTGTTCCCGAGAGATGAAGGCGTGGCGAGTGCATGGGAACACGTTCTTCTCTTTCCTAGAGCTCGGTGCCTCCCCAGCCCACCCCGTCCATTCAGTCCCAGCTGAAGCCTTCCCCACCCCCCTCATCATCTAGCACCCTTCCCCTGCCCTCTGCATTGAGCTTATACGAGCTCCCCATCTCTAACCTTTGACCTTAGCCTTGGCACAAGAGACTGCTTTTGATTTTTAGCTTGTTACTGCCTTGTGTGTCGCCAATAAGACTGCACGGTCGGGAAAGGGCGAAGCTTATGGTTCTTATATCACACCGCCGAGCTCCGATTGTCCATACGTATTTGGCCATTTTAGGGAAGCCAAGATTCACACAACAGCCCGAGTGAAAAACAAAAACAGGATGTGCCCAGAAGCTCGGAGGGAGAGGGAGCCTCAGGAACCTAGGGAATGAGAAACAAGTCACCGTAAGGATGAAAGCTAGAAGGTGAATCAGAGTTAGACATTCCAGATATGCGGGTAAAAAAAATAGAAGTGGAGGGATACTGCAAAGTGGTGGACATGGGAAACCTTATGCTGTCTGTACATTACCACAAAAAGAACTCAAAACCAGCGGCATAGAACCAGGCAGCACCAAGAGCAAACCCTGATGTAAGATATACATGCAATAATAATAATCTGGGCTCATTGATGACAAGACACGTACTGCACTAATGCAAAATGCTCATAATAGGGAAAGCTGGGGAGACCTGGGGGCTTAAGGGGCTTATGGGAATTCTGTATTTTCTGCATGATTTTTCCGTGAACATGGAACTACTCTAAAAAATAAAATAAAAAAAAAGACGTGGAGAGAGGGAACATGCTAAGGGTGGCTTTCAGGTCTGTGATTGTATCTGCCCCTGAGACGGTGTACCCTTGCAGCCCTCGGTGGCTGGTCACGTGCCTCTCATTCTCGCCTGGGCCTGTGAGGTGTCTGCAAGGCCCAGCACTAGATGCCCCCAGGAGATGAGGAGACAGTGGGCAGCCGCAGTACGTTTAAGACCTGCAAGGACTCTGAAACAAGCAGAGGCGCAAATGCATTGAAGTGGCTCAAGTGTTCTAGGGTGTGGGGAAGCGCCACAAATAGGTGATGTGGGCTGCAGAGAACGGGTTAAAAAGGCCCAGATGGGAACTGGAGGTGAGGATCAGCTCTGTTTTCGATCATCAGTTTGCAAAACAAATCCCCCTCCTTCCTGGTAGGGCTGAGGGAGCAGGATGGTGACACCTTGTCAGTGGTCCTGCATCAGATCCCTCAGCCTGGAGAAGAGCCTCTTCTCCAGGACCAAAAAACCTGCAAGGTTGGCCTGCAGGAGGGAACAGGCAGGCCTGGCGCCATTCTCTCGAGTCACCAGCCGCCTGTCTTTGAGGAAAGCATCTAATACCAACACCCACTAATCACCAGGGGCAGTAGAAAAGAAAGCCTAAAACCCCCTCCCTCCAGGAGCTGGCGGTCCACCAAAATTAACAGCTCAGATGGCCTGGGTGCCCATTCCCGCGCTGCCCTAACCGGGAAATTGAGAGCCTGGAATGTGCAGTTACTTTACAGATGCTATTTCGATTTAGTCTTCAGAAGGACTCCGAAAGATGGGAATCACGATCACCTTTTATAAGTAAGAAAACGGAGGCTCCAAAGGCCTCTTTTCAACAAGTACCAGGTCCCTGGCTTGAAGCCGGGTCTCTGGTCCAATGACCACGTTTTTTCCTGCTTGGGGCACGCTCACCAGGTGACCTTAAAAGCGTCCCCAAGCCTCTCTGGACCTGATGTTCTCTCACCTGTACATTAAGAGGGTTGCCAATTAAGTGAATGATTGTCAGAGCTCCTCTGCATCTGAGACTCTCTGATATACTTGAAGAGGAAAAACAAGCGCACAGGACAAGCGAGGGCTCCGCCCCTGGGGTGCAGGTGTTAAGGGCACGGGCATTGAAGCAGACATGGCTGGCAAGAGGCAGAAAGGAGAAGGGTTTACGGTGGGCAAGGTCGGGGCTGGAGCCAGTCCAAGCAAGGGAATGGGACAGGCTGGGGCCTCCTAATTGGCCTGTCCCAGGGCCAGAGTTGCGAATGAAAAGGGGCTGGGGTACAGAGCCCACCCTCCCCACCCCTCCGCTTTGGCCTCACTCCTACAACAGGAGCAGGAGAAAGAGTCAAATCCAAACAAAAGCTATTTTTGGTGACATGTTGTTTGGAGAGCAGGCCAGAAATAGTGCTATGAGTTAGCAAGACACCCCCCACCACCACCGCCAGCCCACCCCCGGTTCTCCCAGTGAAATCACCAAGAATCAGAAGCCTTTTCCAACATTCCAAGGAGCCTGCGTAACTAATCAGAGACAGGGCTCTCTTCCCCCACAGGAAGGTCCAGGAGCAGAACATTTGACTGTAAAAGGGTTTCTGGAAGATAGGAGGAGAAGGAAAGAGGGACTGAGTCAGAGAGAGCGGAAAAGGGAGAGTGAAAAAGGGGGAAAGATCTCGCCAAAGGGGAACAGGAGAGAAGGAATGGGTGATGAATCGAGAACCAAAGGGAAATGGAGACGGAGAAGAGAGAGTCCCGGGGAGAGAAAGGGAAAGGGAAAATGAGAGCGGTGCTGGTGCTGGTGGAGGAAAAGAGGAAGGGCAGGCGGCGGGCACAGGGCAATTCGGGGGCAAGAGAGGAAGAGGAGAAGGGGAGACCTGGGTGTTGAAAGACTCAGCCGAAGCAGGGCCTCCCCGGGGCGCCATGGCGCGGGGGCAGGGCCGACACGGAAGTGTGAATCTGCAGTAGTCACCACCCACCTGGGGGGGCACAGATGGAGACAACATTCCCAGTTGTCTGGAACTGGAACTTCCCCCAGAAATCCACAGCCCTATAACTCACTCTCTTATCTCTGACACTCCGGGAACCAGAGATCTAGATGTTTCAACAGCAGGGACTTTTCCCTTTCCCTGTTTGACCCCTAGGGCCAAGGAGAGGATTGGGCCGAGGCCACTGGTTTGGGGTTCAGGGGAAGGAGGGAAAGTGACAGCTCCTTGAGTCAGGCCGGATTCCCAGAAGGGTGGCACAGTGAGGTCTGCTGGGGATCAGCGGGTAACCAGCCCGAGCACCCACCCAGCTGCGCCCAGATGGGAGGAAGGTCTGGTCTCCAGAGGGGCAGACGAGGTGGGGGCGAGGCCATGCGCACAGACGGGAGCTGCGAGGTCAAGATGCTAGATCATCTGGGCAGCCCCCGCTTGCCCAGAGTCCAAGGAAAAAAATCAGAAATTCAGCTGAGGAGCCAGTTACACCAGGTGTCAGCACAGCTCCCCGTACACCCTTGTGCCGCCTGCCCACAGGTTCCCTCCAGTCTGGAGAAAGACCCCCTCGCATGGGGCTGAGTTCTCCCATCCCGCTCGCTCCAGCCAGAACGTCGAGACCCTCCTGTGCCCAGACACCAAGTGTCTTTTCTAGGGTAGCGGCAGGGCCACCCACCGGTTCCACAAGCAGGACGGAAGCGGTCACTGGCCTGGCATGGCCCGGGCTGCACACAAAAACCAGTCTGGCTTTTATGGCTGAGGCTCCTGGAAGAGCAAGTCAAGGAAGGGATGGTGGCTTGGCCAAGGTGGTGAGAGCTTGGGGCACCCTCTTGAGACCTGGCCCACCCCACCCAGACCCCCAGATTCCTGCCCCCCTATAACCCCTAGGGACAGAGCAAAGTCCTGGGGGCATTTGGGGTGACAGGACCCGGGTTTGGGGCTAGAATTCTGTCTTCCCCATCCTAGAAGTCGGGGTTAATTGCTTCCTTCTCTCCGCTAACCGCCCTCTCGGGCAACCCAAACCACAATCAAGAGGAGAAAAGAGACATAAACACAGGAACTGCTCCGTCACCTGTCGTGATCCTAACTTTCCAAGCGAGGTTTCCCCTTATTTCCCTGCCACCCACACCCTCACTTCACTCCCAGGGGCAACCGGAAAAACAAAAGCTGAGGTGGGGTAGAAACGGGAACCCTATGCAGTCGCGGTTGCCCTTAGTATCTGTTTACTGACAAAATCCAAAACAAATATCCCGACACATCCACCCACGTGCACTTCCTGTGAGTCTGCTGTCAGCTGTTGCTATGGGCTCTCCCAGCCGAAGACCCCAACCCACACAGCCAGACAGCGTGTGGGCCCCGAGGTCAAGTGGACCACATCCCCGGCACGACCCCCTCTGGCACCGGCCCAGCCACCCCTCCACGACATCCAGACCACAAGTCAAATCCCAAACGCTTTAGTCCAGTCCTGCAGCCTCCAGCCTTTGCTTCAGAATTCCTCAGTCACCCTCCACTCCTAACTCCTGGTGCCCCCCAACCTGCAAACCTGCCCTGAATTGCCTCTTCCACTCCAGCTCCTAGCCCAGCGGCTCCAAATGTCTGTGCCTAGAGGGAAAGGATAAGACCAACTCCTGTCCCGTCCCAGCTGGCCGCTCGGAGAAACTTCACATCGGATCCCAAATTCCTTGCCTGTGCTGCACTGCCTGGTAACCTCAGGTGTTTTCCAGCCTTTAGAGCCCCACCCAGCACACCTCCAACCCCACCCAGACGGGGTTATTGACACAAAGATACTCTGGATATGTGGGGGGTAGTAGCCCCGTATCATCGGGGGTCGGGGGACAGGCAGGCACATGGCAGAAAGGGAGACCCCCGGCCAACGTCCTGAGCCAGACATATCAAAACCCAGACGCCCAGCGCGGTGTTTACATGCCCTCTGGCCGCTGGGACGAGGCCAGGAGGGGGAAGGGCTGTTCTTTCCTGGATGCTGGCATGGCACAGAGAGCAAGGAAGGAAACACGTCTGCAGGCTCAAAGGCTTCTTTGATGACTCTGCTGTCATGCACTTCTCCAAAGGGAAAGAGGGGGGATTAAATGGTTTCTCCCCCACCTGACACTGGGGAAGGTGCTTCCCAACACTGGGCGTTCTGGCTATCTGGCACTGCCGGGTCCTGCTGCCACATCAAAAGACAGAGGGACAAAGGCAGAGGGTGGCAGAGCCAAGGGAGGCCCTGGGGCCACGACAATCAGGGTTTGCTCAATTTCTCCTGGGCCCTCTTGCACACACACACACACACGCACACACACACATGCCTCGGCAAGCCCTGCAGAAGGAGGGGCTGAGGGGCCTGGCTGGCTGTTCAGACACTTCCTGAGCCAGAATGTGGGTGGGGCTGGGACATGAGTTCATCGATTTCCTGCCCACATCTTGTATAAAGGGGAGGCGGCAGCCAGAGGAGCACAGCTGCAGCTGGCTGCAGGGTCAAGAACGACTGCCAGAGTCCCGTCCCTTGTCCAGCAGACGGCACCCCCAAATCCAGAGTAGAAGCGCCACAGGGCAGGAGCCGCAGCAGGACAAACTGACAGCCTCAAGAGACTTGTGAGAACTTCAGGTAAGAAGAAAGCAAACTGCCTCCAATTCTTATCTCGGACTCACTGCGGAGGGGGGCTCCTTCCCCATGATCTCCTCGGCCCACCATCCCCACCTTTCCTCTGTCTTCCCACCACGACCCTGATCTCAGGGGGGCCGGGAAGCTGGCCAGGCCCCCCCCCCCCCCCCGCAACAGCCCCATCACCCAGAAGCAACAACCAGGAGCGCTGTCCCTCTCAACCACACAGGTCCTCCTTCCAGCCTTAGGCATGGGCTGCATCCTCCCTGCTCGCCAGAGTGAAACAAGAGTTGTGAAAGCATTAAAAGAGAATGAAAATGCATCATGAAAGTCCAAGACGTTACTATGATTTGTACTTTCAGAGCCCAGAGTTGGGGGGGGAGGGAGGGGGCAGGATGGTGGCACCGAGTGCCAAGCTCACAGGTGAAGAAAGGCCTAGCGGGCGAAGAATCAGCCTGAGACAGTGGGCAGGGCTCCCACACCTTCTTAAGGAACCTTGCCCTGGAGGGCAACTGTCAGCTGGGAGCAGCAGGGCAGGGAAGCCCTGGCCCTTGGCTGGGGTGCCAGGTCCCCATTCCATTTACCCATCTTCCAAGAACACTGCCCCATTAGGTCCCTTCTGCCTTGCTCTAGGATGCAGACGTCTCCAGCCTTTGCCTGCCTCGCCCTGGGCCTGGCTTTCATCTTCGGGGAAGGATCCGCCTTGCACCCTCACCGATCCCAGGCCTCCCAGCTGTTCGCAGACTTCGGGGTGAAGGTATTCCAGCAGGTGCTGCAGGCTTCTGAGGACCGCAATGTGGTTTTCTCACCCTATGGGGTGGCTTCTGTGCTGGCCATGTTGCAGCTGGCGGCAGGAGGAGACACCCGGCAGCAGATCCAGGCAGCGATGCAATTCCAGATCCACGGTGAGAGATGGGGCAGAGCAGGGAGACATGCCATCCTTGCAGGGCGGGGGTCTCAGCCACCAGAGGCAGAGGCTCCCCACCCCCACCCCCAGAGCCGCGAAAAGGCTGGCTCCAGTTTGGCCACACTAATGCATGCCCTGCGACGACACGGGCACTGCTCATTGCCCTCCCACCACCCCCTGCACTGCTTGGCCCTACACTGTGTAAAGCAGTCATGTCTTACCACTTCTTAACTGTGTGACCTTTGGCAAGGCACTCGACCTCTCTAAACCTCAGTTTCCTCATCTACAAAATGGGGATAAAATAAAAGTACCTACCACGTAGGGCTGCTCTACTAATCAGATACACTTATGTATGTGAAATGCTTAATATAGCTATTATTATAAAAAAAAATTACAGCTCAAAATTTAAGAGCAGAGAAGAATATTCTGACCCCGAGGAAGGGTTAGAACGTGACAAACTTTGGGGCACAAGAAGGGGGGTGCAGAGAAGAGATGAAGGTTCAGAATGGAAATTTCTGCCCAGACAACCCTGGGAGAGAAAGAGACTCCCCTGCCCCCACCCATCTGGGCAGGGTTGGGGCGTCTCATGGGGGGAAGCGGGAGCCCCGAGCTCCAGCTGAGCCTCAGTGTCCTTTCCTCGGTGCAGAGAAAGGCATCGCCCCCGCCCTCCGTCAGCTGCACAAATCACTCATGGGGCCGTGGAACAAGGACGAGATCAGCACGGCAGACGCCATCTTCGTTCAGCGGGATCTGAAGCTGGTCCAGGGCTTCATGCCCCACTTCTTCAGGTTGTTCCACAGCACGGTCAAGCAGGTGGACTTCTCGGAGGAGGAGAGAGCCAGGTTCATCATCAACGACTGGGTGAAGACCAACACGAAAGGTGAGCAGGCTGCAGCAGGAAGCCCGTGCCAGGGACTTGCAGGCAAAGGGGATTTGGAAAGCCAGCCAAGGAGAGTCAACTCTCCCTTTTGGCATTCGCTTCCCTGGGGACAGAGGTCAGATGCTGTAAGAACCAAAGCATAATAGCTAGTGTTCTCCATAATCAGGCCCCTTTGTGAAACAACCCTAAAGGGCTCCCTAAAAAAGTGTCGTGAGATTGAATAAAACAGCAATGACCATGACAAGGAACACACACGGGTCTTCAAGATATGCAGCATAGAGGGCAAAGCAAGGGGGGACTTAAAGGAAGACTTAAGTTTCGGAGTCTGACGCTGGGCAGGACCCCAGGTCCAAGAGAGTCGTGAGCTGGAAGACTCTCTGAGCCTCTTAGGAAGGTGGAACCCCTTGAAGGCAGCTGGAGTGGTTCATTGAAGCCCGGAGTCAGTCCATCTTCCTGGATGCCTTTAACACCCGTCCATCAGAGAACTGGGAGCCAAAGGGAACCCTCTAAGAGAATTCCAGGTTATTCAACACCTGGCTTTCCCATAGGCATGATCAGCGACTTACTTGGCGAAGGGACAGTGGACCAGCTGACCCGCCTGGTGCTGGTGAACGCCCTCTACTTCAACGGCCAGTGGAAAATGCCCTTCCCAGACTCCAGCACCCACCCCCGCCTCTTCTACAAGTCCGATGGCAGCACCGTCTCTGTGCCCATGATGGCCCAAACCAGCAAGTTCAACTACAGTAAGTGCAAGATGCCCTCCCCCATGCCCACAGACCCCCCGGATCTCCCTCTGGAGGAGAAGCCCTCGAATGCAGTCCAACTTCAACAGGGATTTCCCAACCGGAGATCCTGGAGTAACTGGAGCAAAAGACAGCAGACTTAGCTCATGCAAGATGACATCCCGAAATCCCCACAGGCCCACCTTTGACCCCTTGACCACTCTCTCCCATCCACATATGCTTCTAGAGTGGCGACCTGGGCCAACAAATCTTGCTGGGGGATGTTGAGACAAAGGAAGTGAGAAGTGGAATGAATTTGTGGCTAGGTGTCAGGGAGGGGGCATGGAAGTAAAGCAAACCAAAAAGATACAGAGAAACCAGGAGGGGCTGTGAATCAGCAGAAGAAAAGGGAAACGGAAATAAAAGCAATGAATCGGGGAGCCTCAGCAGTCAGGATGGAGAGCTTTGTTTCCAGAAAGAATGGAGACAACAGGAGAGCTAGTTGAACCCCAGGGTTTGGTTGGACTCAACTGGACTGTGGCCATTTTCCAATATGCTGCCTTCATGTCTTCACAGCTGAGTTTTCCACCCCCGATGGCCATTACTACGATATCCTGGAACTGCCCTACCACGGAGACACCCTCAGCATGTTCATTGCTGCTCCCTATGAAAAAGAGGTGCCTCTCTCTGCGATCTCCACCGTTCTGGATGAGCAGCTCATCAGCCAGTGGAAAGGAAACATGACGAGACTGCCCCGCCTCCTGGTGCTGCCCAAGTAAGCCACCCCCTGTTCCTGCCACACTTGCCAATGCCCTAACCACCACCCCCCCTTCCTCTCCTCTTTCCTGGTTCCTGAAAGCGCCACCCCAATGGTGAGCTTTTCATTCTCAGATCTGCAGCGCTGGCAGCACAGAACATGTGTGGGAGGCTGATGGGAAACTGTGTGACCTGGGTTTGATTAAGACGCCTCTCAGCAGCCCCTCCTTCTGTAGGGCAAGGGCAAGTGTTCCCAAGACCATGCCCCCACTTTCCCCACCCCCTAGAGCACCCAGCAAATGCCAGCCAAAAGCAGAACCAGGGAAAAGACGGAGGCAGAGGGCTAAACCGGAGGCAGAGGGCTAAACTGCTGTAAACTTTCCTGAACGTCCCTCACTCCCGTTCCCCATTTCCTCAGGTCACCACCCACACGGTGGGAACAAAAGGAATCACTTCTGTGGTGGCACAGCCCTGAACCACAGCTTCTAGCTAAGGTTTCAATGGCCTCGGGGCAGATTTTTTTAGAAAAGGTTTTTATTGACAAATCTTCACACACATAGAGTCTATACCTGGTGTACAATCAATGGCTCACGATATCATCACATAGTTGTGTATTCATCACCATGATCATTTTTAGAACATTTGCATCACTCCAGAAAAAGATATTCGGAGCAGATTTTTAAAAATCCTTCTGCAGGAGGACGCAAGGGGTGGGGAATGCTGAGGCTGGGGTAATTCCAGAATTGTAGGGCAACTTCTTATCTTCTTTACCCTCAATTTCTTGGAGAAAGAGAATTTATCGGGTTAGGTTTTTCTTTCTCTCTCCCTAATACAAACCGAGGTAATTAGCCATCCCCTGGTGGGAAGCAGAGGAGGTGCGAAGCCTCTCTGCGTGAGCCCTTTTCAGGCTGACTTTCAGAAATTCAATCTACAGAGCAGAACTTTGTTCAAATGTCCTCGCAGGAGGCTTTGTCGTCTTGGGGCCCCCCAGCCAGGCTGGATAAAATTATGCTGAAACTACTGCCTTATTTGAAGAAAGTAATTAGTCAGATGTTTGAGGGCGTGGGGAGAGTGAAAAGAATGTTCATGAATATTAGAAACCACCGGCAACGAGAGAGACATTGCCAACAGATTTCAAAGAGGCGCCCTCTGCACCTCTCGTGTCCAGTCCCATCCTGGCAGTCTGCCAGTGGGGATACCTGGTGGGGACAGGGGGGTCCCTGGCAGGGGAAACGGGTGCTGCAGCAGGAGGGGGCCGAGGCTGAGCCGTACCCTATTCTTTCCCGTAGGTTCTCCCTGGAGAGTGAAATTGACCTCAGGAGGCCCCTGGAAAACTTGGGGTTAACCGACATGTTCAGGCCGGGCCAGGCGGACTTCACGAGTCTTTCAGGTGAGAGATTTTCCGTCCACTTCCAGCGGATCGTGGGGCCCCAAGGCGACAAAGCTGGCTCCTGCCCGAGCCCAGCGGCTGATCAGCCCTGCATCCACCTCTGTTTCAGATCAAGAGTCTCTCTACGTGTCACAGGCATTGCAAAAAGTGAAGATCGAGGTGAATGAGAGTGGCACGGTGGCGTCCTCGTCCACAGGTGAGTCCTGCTTACCTGAGACCCTGGTCCCCCACCCCACCAGGCTCCCAGTCTCAGCCCAGGGCTTCCCAAAGGGGCCGCTGCCTGGGGCCTCCCTCGTCCTTCGGTATAACTGGTCTCCAACCCAGGGCAAGACAGCACCCTGCTGGCCCTGCCCCCACTTCTGTCTCTTGGCCTAGAAAATGGGCCCCCTCTCCCTGGGACCCTATTCCCTGACCCCCTGGTTTCTGAGGTGTCCTGAATGTCAAAAGGTCCTGTTTGTTCCCATGGTGGACAAGGAACTTATTGATGAGCCCAGAAAGGGTGGGCACAGCTGGGTGTTTGCAGTTGGACAGCTGGTAGAGCTCATCCCAGCGACTGGAGGAACCCAGGAGCCAGGGGACTTCCCTACACCAAACCTCCCTAGAAAGCAGCCCCCAGTCCCGCCGTGTGCCGGAACACGCTGGTGTCGCCTGCTGAGCGGCCCAGGGTGGGCAATGCCGGCGCGCCCCTGCTCTAATCCCCTGCCCTCTTCTCTTCTAGCCATCATGGTCTCAGCCCGGATGGCTCCCCAGGAGATCGTGATGGACAGGCCCTTTCTCTTTGTGGTGCGACACAACCCCTCAGGTAAGCCCAGCACCCCCGCACCCCACCTGGCCCTTCTCCCAGTCCCGGGCACCAATCCAGACCAGAGGGGGACACCCCTGGCACCCCAAGAGGGCTCTGGGCAGAGAAGCCCTAACTGCCCCCCCCCCCCCCGGGTACCCACTGGGTTCTGCTCTCCCTCCCGCGCGGCTCTGCTGGCCCATCGCGGTAAAGCAGCTCTGACCCCGCAGCGCTCACTTACCTCCTCGGCGTCTCGGGTCATCCGGAAACACCAGCTGCCGGGCGCTGTCCCATGTCTTCCAGTTCTCAATGCCCCGATTTGATTTCCTCCCCCCAGGAACAGTCCTTTTCATGGGCCAAGTGATGGAGCCCTGAACGGGGAAAGAAGCCCTCATCTGGGACCTAATTGGAGAGGTTTCCGAAAAGAAGCTCTGGAAAAAAAAAAAAGAACTTTCATTTTAATGACATTTTTCTGCAGAAAGAGAAGATATTTACCCTTTTTTTTTTTTTTTTTGGTAAATCTTTCAACTCTGCCTCCTAAACCTGAGCCTCTCCTACCAGAAGCTCCTTCCCAAAGGGTAGGAATGAGGAATGTAGAAAATGTGGAACAAACTCCCTAGAGGAGATCCTGAAAGAAAACTCTGAAGCATGATTCCTGAAGGGCTCCAGGAGAGACTGTGAAACTCACAGAACCATTTGCACGGCGGCTTCTGCCCGCGCAGGCCCCCAGACCCGGGTCTGGCACAGGGAGCTTCAGTGCACTTGGCAGAAATGCTTTGTGTTCCAGTCACGCTGCCGTCACTCTTGCACTGTCTGCCACTGCTCGGGGGACTGGCCTGGGGCCAAAGGCCGGCGGAAAAAGCACCCTTTCGTGTCGAGGTCCACGCAGGTCCTGGAAGCCCTCCCCTAGCATTAGAGGGGCTGGGGACAGGCAGGACCCCTGCCCACCCAGGGCTGCAACCCACTTGGCCAGCTCGCCTCCCTTCCCTGAAGCAGTGTGCATCTTTTATTTCCGAGTGTAGGTGATTTGTTTACTCGTCGAAGCAGGTTTTTGCTTCCCACGAACTTTACTTTGTAGGACTAGAGAAAGAAAGGTCACATGCATGCCTGGCTCTTTGTCCCCAGTCTGGTGTGTGTGTGTGTGTGTGTGTGCACGCAGGGTGGGGAGCCGTGCGAGGCATGTGCTTGAATATTTATCACGTTTTTGCCCTCATGTGTCTGTTGCAGGGGGGAGCGATCAAGAAAAACATATTATTTAAACTTGCTTAGTGTGTTCCTTTGTGGTCTGTGAGCCAGAAGGGGTGGTCACTGATCCTGGGGAGTCCTGGCCACCTAACCGCCACAGCCCTCCAGGCGCCGCGCGGTGGGGCCCACACTGCCACCTTGCGGCAGCCCGAAGCGCGCGCGTCCCCGCCTTCCCCAGCCTCTCTGCTCGCTGATCCCCGCACCGCCCCCCACCTCCGTCCCCAACAAAACGACCCAACTTCAGCCACTAGCGACCAAAGGGGTCTGGAGGGGTGGGGTGGGGTGGGAATGGAGGGTGTGAAACAGATCAGAGTGAGGACAAGAGTGGGTTCACATTTTTTCAATATGCTCAAGAGCAGAAGTGCAAGGTGCTGGTAAGGCTTACCAGGAAAGAAGTTTCCCCAATTACAGGGTGACTCACAGCCACATGGGTGACTCACGCCAATGTGTCATTTCCGGCTGCTGTGAGTGAGCAGTAGACACAGAGAGAGAGAAGGGGAGAGAGAGAGAGAGAGAGAGAGAGAGAGAGAGAGAGAGAGAGAGAGAGAGAGAGAGAGAGAGAGAGAGATCGAGCTCAGTCCTACCCTATTTAGATAATCTTTTTGAAATCCTGTTAGCTAGGGGGTATAGCATGAAGACCAATTTAGTGAAGAATTGCACATAGATGTGAAACAAATGATAACAGAGTGAACCCCTAATCATCCCACTGTGCTATTTTCTGTGAAAAAAAAAATCATTTGAGGTTTTTTTGGTCTTTTGGGGTTTTCTTCTTTATGCACTGGACAGTGACAGCACACAGAATGCCCATAAGAGTGCAAAATGCGGGGTCAAATGTTCTCGAGATTGTGTTTGTCTGTCTGATTTTTCACTTTTGATATATAAACAGTAAAAATGTAAAAAATATATATATATATTATTATTAATTAAGTGAGTAATAAAAGGAATTTTTTTCAAAACAGTTCCTGCCGTTACCTTCCATGTTTTATGCAATATAAAAATCTCAAAATCTGTCTGCTCATAGACCTTTCTGACGAAGGGATCTTTCTGAAACATGCACCAACAGGCACAGACACCCCGAGACTCACGTGTGGGTCGAAGGGTCTGGCCATCAGGCCTCTGGACCCGAAGACCTGCTGAGGTAGGGCTTGACTCTCCCTCGGGGAGGGAGAACATCCTTACAAAGGAAAGAGGGTGCCCCAAATATCCTCCCCTCCAGCCATGCGGGCCTGCTCGTGCCATTCTCCCTGTGAGCTCCCTCCTCTGCTCAGGCCATTTGCTTCCACTCACCCTCGGTGTCTGCCGCCTCCCACCATCGCTCAAAACCCAAGTCAAGTCTCATTTCCTCACCTGGGATTTCAATGACTTGCCAACTCTTCACTCTCAGCCTGACACGGTGATTTTCCGTTTTCCCGGTGTGTAATAACGCTTGCATTCATCTTTGTCCTTTCGTCTGGGTGTTTATCTTACCTCCCATGCCCCCATCCAAATATCAGGTTCCTTGAAAACAAGGATTTATCGTATATACTTTTTTTTTCTTTGACAGGGGCAGGCTGGGAATCGAACCCAGGTCTCCGGCACCCCAGGCGAGAACTCTGCCACTGAGCCACTGTGGCCCGCCCCGACTGTATATACTTTTATCCTCCCTTAAAAGGACTTCAATATACTTTTATTTTCTTCTGCTAATGTCTTGAAGGCTCTTGGCAGAGGGCATCTTGTTTTAGTTTCTTAAATGATGCCAGAATGAGATATACCAGAACTGGAATGGTTTTTTTAAAAGGGAATTTAATACATTTCAAGTTTACAGTCCTAAGCCTATAAAAATGTCCAAATGAAGGCGTCCAAGGAAAGATATCTTAATTCAAGGAAGGCCGATGAGTCTAGAACACGTCTGACAGCAGGGAAGTCATATGGCTGGCATTGCTGGTCCCTTGCTCCTGGGCTCCATTGCCTTCAGCCTCTGTTCCTGTGGGGGTTCCTCACTCATTTCTCAGGGCTGGCTCTCATCTCCTGGTTTCTGTTCTAGTTTGCTAGCTGCTGGAATGTGATGTACTGAAAAGGAATGGCTTTCAAAAAGAGGAATTTATTAAGTTGCAAGTTTACAATTCTAAGGTCATGAAAATGTCCAAATTAAGGCATCCAGGGAAAGATACCTTGGTTCAAGAAGGCTGATGATGATGAAATTTATCCCCACAAAGGATAGGCTAAGTCTACTTAAAATTAGGCCTAAGAGTCACCCCCAGAGAACCTCTTTTGTTGTTCAGATGTGGCCTCTCTCTCTCAACCAACAAGACGAGCAAAATCACCTCCCTCCCCATCTCTACATGGGACATGACTCCCAGAGGCGTAAACCTCCCTGGCGACAGGGGACAGAAATCCTAGAAGAGCTGGAACTCAGCACCAAGGGATTGAGAAAACCTTCTCTATCAAAAGAGAGAAGAGAGAAATGAGACGAAATAAAGTGTCAGTGGCTGAGAGATTCCAAACAGAGTCGAGAGTTTATCCTGGAGGTTATTCTTACACATTATACAGATATCACCTTTTTAGTTAAGGTATAATGGAGAGGCTGGAGGGAAGTGCCTGAAACTGTACAGCTGTGTTCCAGTAGCCATATTTCTTGAAAATGGTTGTATAATGATATAGCTTTTGCAATGCGACTGTGAAAACTCGTGTCTGAAGCTCCTTTTATCTACCTTATGAACAGATGAGTAAAACATATGGATTAAAACTAAATAAATAATAGGAAAAATATGTTAAAATAAATTCAGTAATTGAAATGCTAGTGATCAATGAAAGCGAGTGGTAAGGGGTATAGAAAAAAATAGGGGAAACAAAGGCTAAAATATATTAGGTAGATGGAAATACTAGTGGTCAATGAGAGGGAGGGGTAAGGGGTATGGCATGTACGAACTTTTTTCTATTTCTTTTTCTGAATTGATGCAAATGTTCCAAGAAATGATCATGATGAATAATATACAACTACGTGATGACATTGTGAGTTATTGATTATATACAAGACTGGAATGATCATATGGTAAGAATGTTGTGTTGTAGTTAAAAAAAAAAAAGAAGGCTGATGATGTTCAGGGTTTCTCTCTCAGCCAGAATGGCGCGTGGGGAGATCTGCTAGCTTTCTCTGCAAGGCTTCCCCGTGGCTCTGTCCGTTCTGTTGCCTCTGTTGTTTCGGGTGGCTCTCGTGGCTCTGGTGGCTCTTTTTTCCAAAAGCTATTTCCAAAATGGTTACCCCTTAAGGGGCAGCAGTAAGCAACCGCACCTCGAACGGTTGGAGACACACCTTCATGGAAACAATAAAAAAGATACCACCCAGCAATAATGAATGAGGATTAAAGGACATGGCTTTGGCATGATCAGCCACGTTGGCACAAGATGACAGGACCCACGTTGTACGTTCAAGTAAGTTCCAGATCTTACCTGGGCCCTGGCGTCCCACGGTGCCAGGCATGGCACGCCGCTTTAGCCTTTAGGCTAAACTGAAGCCTTCCAATCTCCCACCCTTTTGCGCTCTCGCCAAGGCTCGGGCTGCTGGCAGACCAGCCTCCTTCTTCCCTTTCCTCTCCGCTGGGTAAGCCAAGCTTTCTGTCAGCAGGTCCCTGGGCAAAGTGTATGAGATGGGACGGACATGGAAGGATGTCTACTACCACCTGGCGAAGGAGAGTGGCTGGCATGCCCGCAGTGCCTTCAAACTGCTCCAGCGCGATGAGGAATTCCAACTTTTCCAAGGTGTGGCACGGGCAGTTGACTCGGGTGCAACCCCGGGCAGCTGCAGTCGGATACTGAGCCAGGAAATTGGGAGCTTGGGTTCTGGCCATGTGGTCGCTGTGGACCTGCAGGCTTTGGCCTGGCAGCGGGTTACAGATACAGGGAGATGTCACCCAGCTGTCCGCAGCCCAGGAGCTCATCCAGCACTTTCAGGGCCACGCTGCAGCCCCAGGAGGTGTGTGATGCATGATGTCAATGAATCCATGCAGGCCCAGCTCCTCTTCGCTGCTCTGAACATCGCTACACACGTTCTGAAGCCTGGAGGCTGCTTTGTGGCTAAGAAATTCCGAGGCCTTGATGTAACACTGGTCTGCAGCCAGCTACCTGTCCTCTTCTCCAGGGTGGTCTGTGCCAAGCCCGGGAACAGCCGGAACTCTAGCCTTGAGGCCTGCACTGTGTGTCAGGGTTACGACTCCATCCCATCCCTGAGGGCTTCGTTCCAGACTCGACCAAACCCCTGCTGGACCTCTCTTACCACCCAGATTTCAGCCAGCTGGATGACCCGACCCACATCACTGTACCGTTTGGGACCTGTGGGGACCTGAACGCCTATGATTCGGACTGCAGCTCCCCACTAGACCTAGAAGACGGCTCGGAGTACAAGTGCACCCCACGTACACAGCCCCCCATCTCTTCACCGTACCAGGAGGCCTGCACGCTGAAGACGAAGGGGCGCTCGGCCAAGGAAATCCACCCACAGGACTGTCCCATCAGCACAGTGGGCACGCTGCCCCCACCCGTGGACATCCCACAGCGCCGCACTCTGCTGACCTCTGAGGTGGAAGACAGTGACACGAATTGTTCCCCTTAGCACACGAAGTTTGCTGCCAAACTGCTACAACTCTGAAGCCATCAGGAACACTGGAACTTGATGAACTTGTTTTCAGGCACCATTATTTCATCAACATGGCCTGAGCAGACACGCCCCGGGGGAGTCTGCTACAACCACCATGGAAGCAACCAGGAAACAAACATTGCAGAACGTCCATCTATACTGCAGTGGAAATTCTAGACCGAAGTCTGGCCTTTCCTCTAAGTGAACTTTCCCAGGGGTGTCCTTAATTTACCCCTCAAGTAGGAGTTCAGAACTTGGTAGAAGGCAAGGGTATCTGTGAATTTAGTGGAGGAAAAAATATTGCCTCTTTATCTTCACTAATGTAACTGAAATTTAGCTTTACTCCCTATTATGAAGGCTAGCCACAAATCATGCCAGTAAAAGCGGTACCTGTGACTTTCTCATCAATGCAAATTATGGTTACTTTTTATGTCACATTGCAATTGTTACAGGTATCTTGAAATAGTGTCCACAGTTACTACTTTGAATCATAGATCTTGCGATTTGGTGTACTAATAAAGAAATGCATGCATTACTGTAAAAAAAAAAAAGGACATGGCTTTTCTGGGGTACAGGCACAGGTTTCTTTGGTGCGCTCCAAGTTCTGACTTGCTTAACATCTCATGGCAATGTCTGCTGGGCTCCAAGCATCACCACACAGCTGTGTCTCTGTTCCTTGAAGCAACTGTTCTCTGGGCATCTACATCTGCTCTCTCTGTCAGCTCTGCCAGCTCTAAGCTCTCTCCAAAATCTTTCCTCTTTTAAAGGACTCCAGTAAACTAATCTAGACCCACCTGGAATGGATGGGGGGGAATCACATTGCAATCTAATCAAAAGGGGCACCCCCACAAATGGGCATAGCACATCCCCATGGAGATAAATTAATCAAAAGTTTCCACCTGCAATATTTAATCAGGGTTCAAAGAAATGGCTGCCTCCACAAGATTGGATCAGGATTAACAAATGACTTTTCTGGGGTACATGATACTTTCAAATCGGCACATCCCTCAATTACTTTCTGTTCCTATATTCAAAAACACTTTTTTAAATAGAGAAGTTGTAGGTTTACTAAAATCATGCAAAAAAAAAAAAAAACCTACCAGAATTTCCATATACCTCCCTTTACACATGCAATTTTCCCTATTATTAACACTTTGGCTTAGTATGGTACTTTTCTAAAACTGATGAAATAATTTGGGTGGGCCACGTGGCTCAGCAGGATTATTGCCTGCCATGCTGGAGACCCAGGTTCGATTCCTGGTGCTGCCCTTGCAAAAAAAAAAAAAAAAAAAAAAAAAACTGATGGAATAATATTATTGTGATGAACTATAAGCCATAGTTTACATTACAGTCCACTGTTTGTTGTTATACAGACCTATGGGGTTTTTTAAATTTTTATTCTAGTAACATATATACAACCTAAAATTCCTCTTTTAACCACATAAATTCACAATGTTGTGCTTCCATCACCACCATCTGTTCTAGTTTTACTAGCTGCCGGAATGCAATAAACCAGAAACAGAATGGCTTTTAAAGAGGGGAATTTAATAAGTTGCCAGTTTACAATTCTACGGCCAAGAAAATGTCCCAATTGAAACAAGTCTATAGAAATGTCCAATCTAAGGCATCCAGGGAAAGATCCCTTGGTTCAAGAAGGCCGATGAAGTTCAGGGTTTCTCTCTCAAGTGAGAAGGCACATGGCGAACACAGTCAGCATTCCTCTCTCATCTGGAAGGGCATATGGCAAACATGGTGTCATCTGCTAGCTTCTCCTCCTGGCTTCCTGTTTCATGAAGCTCCCCGGGAGGCATTTTCCTTCTTCATCTCCAAAGGTCGCTGGCTGGTAGACTCTGCTTCTCGTGGCTATGTTGTTCTGCTCTGCTCTCTCTGAATCTCTCATTCTCCAAAATGTTTCCTCTTTTATAGGACTCCAGTAAACCAATCAAGACCTACCCAAATGGATGGAGACATGTCATCACCTAATCCAGTTTAACAACCACTCTTGATTAAATCACATCATCCAGGGAGATGATCTGATTACAGTTTCACGCATACAGTGTTGAATAGGGATTAGTCTACCTTTATGAAATGGGATTTTGATTAAAACATGGCTTTTCTAGGGGGCATACCTCCTTTCAAACCAGCACACCATCCATCACCCCAAACAGAAACTCTGTGTCAATCAAGGATGAACTTCCCTTCTCTACCCCAAATCCAGACCCCGGTAACCTGTATTCTAGCTTATGACTCAATGGATTTGTTTATTGTAATAACTGTATATCTGTGAGATCATACAATATTTGTTCTCTTGTGTCTGGCTTATTTCACTCATCCGTTGTCACATGTATCAGAACTTCATTCCTTTTTACAACTGGTAATCTGCCATTGTATGAATACAGCACATTTTCTTTACCCAGTCACCTGTTGAAGGACACTTGGGTTGCTTTCGACTTTTGGCTATTGTGACTAATGCCGTCAGAAACACTGGTGTGAAAACACCTGCCCAAGTTCCTGCTTTGCAATTCTTTTGGCTATGTACTTAGAAGTAGAATTGCCAGGTCATATGGTAATTTGATACTTAAATTTCTGACAAACTGCCTGATGTTTTCCACAGTGGTTGCACCATTTTACATTCTCACCAATGAATGGGTTTTCCTATTTCTCCACATCCTCTCCAACACTCATTTCCTATTTTTAAAATAGTAGTCATTCTGGTGGGTGTGAAACGGTATCTCATTGCGGTTTTCATTTACAGTTCCCTAATGGCTAATGACAGTGAACATCTTTTCATACTATTTTTGGTCATTTGTTTATCTTCTTAGAGAAATGTCTATTCAAATCTTTTGCCTAATATTTAATTGGGTTGTTTGTCTTTCTGTTGAGTTGTAGAAATTCTTTATATATTCTGAATATAAAACCCTTATCAATATGTGGTTCCAAATATTTTCTCCTATTGTGTAGGTTGTCTTCTTATTTTCATGATTAAGTCTTTTGATGCACAAAGGTTTTTAATTTTAATGAAATCTCATTCATCTATTTTTTTCTTTTATTGTTCATGCTTTTGGTATAAAGTCTAAGAAATCAGTGCCTAATACAAGGTCCTGAAAATGCCTCCCAGTTTTCTTCTAGGAGTTTTATAGTTTTGGTTCTTATATTTAGATCTTTCACCCATTTTGAGTTAACTTTTGTATAAGATGTGAAGTAGGGTCCAACTTCATTCTTCTCTATATGGATATCCAGTTTTCCCAGCACCATTTGTTGAAGAAATGTTCTTTTTCCATTGAGTGACCTTAGCAACCTTGTCAAAAATCAATTGACGATAGATATGAGGGTTTCTTTTTGAACCTAATTTGATTCCATTGGTATATATTTCTGTCCTTGTGCCAGCGCCATGATGTTTTGATGACTGTAGTTTTGTAATTAGCTTTAAGACTGGGAAGTGTGACTCCTCCAAATTCATTCTTTTTCAAGACGGTTTTGGCTATTTGGGGCCCCTTACTTTACCATATAAATTTTAGGTTTGGAATTTCCATTTCTACAAAGAAGTCTACTGGCGTATTGATAGGGAT